>NC_142289.1:31575499-32832456 GCF_965620075.1 Prunus avium
GCTAGGAATTGCGCCACTAAGAATTCTCAGCCGTTAGGAATTCTCAGCCACTAGTAACTCTTCGGCCGGTAGGAACTCTTCGGCCAGTAGTAATTGCGCCACTAAGAATTCTCGGCCGTTATGAATTCTCGGCCGGTAGGAACTCTTCGGAAACTAGGAATTGCGCCGCTAGGAATTCTTCGGCCGGTAGGAATTCTCGGCCGTTATGAATTCTTCCTTGGCAAATTGGGTGAATTTTGACCACCCCCAAACAGAACCCAATTAAAATATTTTTTATGGTACATGTAAAGGCCTTCTTGGATAAAGTTTTTCTCCTCTTGTTCTGTATTCCATGCTTCCTCTGGAAGCTATACAAGGGGTTCAACCAAGGCTAGGTATGTATTTCCAATTTTCATTTTCTTTCTTTCTTTCTTCAAATATTGTTTTTGGTGATGTTTATTTTATTTGTGATCCAAGGTTGCTGAATGGAAGAAGAAGGAAGGAAGAAAAAAGAAGGGAAGATGAGTGGAGCACACTTTTGAAGAATTGGATTTTGTTGTTGCTAGCTTGCCTCTTTTTGTTTCTTGTTAGTTAGGGGCATTCGGTCCGGTAGGAATTCTTAGGCCGGTAGGAATTGCGCCACTAGGAATTCTCAGCTGCTAGGAATTCTTCGGCTCGTAGGAATTCTCGGCCGCTATGAATTCTTACTTGGCAAATTGGGTGAATTTTGACCACTCCCAAACAAAACCCAATTAAAATATTTTTTATGGTGCATGTAAAGGCCTTCTTGGATAAAGTTTTTCTCCTCTTGTTCTGTATTCCATGCTTTCTCTGGAAGCTATACAAAGGGTTCAACCAGGGCTAGGTATGTATTTCCATTTTTCATTTTCTTTCTTTCTTTCTTCAAATATTGTTTTTGGTAATGTTTATTTTATTTATGATCCAAGGTTGCTGGATGGGAGAAGAAGGAAGAAGAAAGAAGAAAGAATGGAAGATGAGTGGAGCACACTTTGGAAGAATTTGATTTTGTTGTTGCTAGCTTACCTCTTTTTGTTGCTTGTTAGTTAGGGGCATCCGGTTTTATTTATTGTCTAGCTTAGTTTATTGGCCATTAATTTGGTCCTTTCCTTTGTATTGTTCTTGTTTAATGAATTTCCATTTGGACCAAAAATAGTTATTTTGTGATTTTTGGCATTGCCTGCTCGGTTTAAAGACTTAAAGCTGACTGTTTTTTTTTATTTTTAAAATGTTTGATGCACCATACTTACCATACATACAGATTTTTCATGAATTAATAATAATTAATGGACGCAACTCCATAGTAGGAAGTTGGAACTTGCCGTGCATCGTTTTGGTTTAAATTACCAAAACTAACCATTATTGTCATTGTAAACAAAGATTACAGTACATTTTAATTTAAAAGATAACAAGTGACCTAAAAATCCCACCACCATATAAGAATTTAAAAGCTTAGGTAAAATCAAGTCAATATATATTATTGGTTGAGGAAGTGAAAAAAAGTACTGTGGATCTTCCAAAAATAATCCCAAACATGATCGTAGAGCCACATTCAAGTCTAACAAAATAGTGACCACCACGCGTCTATCCACGACGTACGTTGTGAATATATCTTTATCTGTGGTTCTTCAACCTTAATTCATATTTAAAAGTTTGAATTAGTATCTATATTTTTTTTTTACTTCCTACCTTCCATAAGGGATCCATTATTACGTCCATTCCTTCCCGTGATATCTCCGGAGCTTTCTCCTTTAACCAGTGTCATGATGATATACGCATGGTTCCAAGTTATATAAGAACTTCTATATAGTGGAATCAAATTAAAGGTATTAGGTGAATTTGGAGAGAGAGAGAACAAAAGTTGGTAAGTATGGAAGTAGGGATGACAACAAGCCGGTTCAAGGTGGGGTATGACAATACCATTCCCGAGAATCCTCATCTTCGTCCCTATGAGAGGCCTATATCCAAAACTCGCCCCAAATCTCCTACTTTTTTTCAACAACAAAAAAACAAGAAGTTTATCCTCCATTATAACACAAATTTCACATTAAACTATTGTTCACTCAATTACATTCAATTAAATTATAAAATTCAACTCAATTACTCATGATCATCTAAGTTTAATCAGGGGAGACCTTGAGCATAGGCGGACAAGGCGGTCGCCTAGGCCTCCAAATTGGAAGGGCCCCTAACTTTTATAAATATCTCTATATACATATGTATATTACTTTAAAATTTGTACTATATTAATATTATATTAAGCCCAAGTACTATTTATAAATATATATAAAAAAATTCCAATTATTTTATGTAAAACTAAACAATGGAAACTTAATAAGGGATCATTTTTTTTTTTTTTAAGTTAAGCCAGTTTAATAAGTTAACCTAGTTGAGTAGGTTAACCTTGTAGCATATACCTTAGCAAAAAAAAAAAAAAAAGCCTAGCAACATATAGGAAAATCTTCTCTAACACAAGAAAAAAAAAAACAAGCAATTTATTATTGAATATCTACTACAAAAGGAAGCGATCTTCGAGGAAGATCAAAAAGGTAAAAAAACCACAAGACTATTGCTTATATTTTCTATTGAAAAATTCATGGTAGAAAAACTTGATTATGCAAAGGTATAATTGATACTTTGGCATCGAAAAATACAAGACGAATGATGTTTTGATGCATTTTATAAAGCTGTTATGTGAATTACATTTTTTTTTCAGGTTACAATTATGACTTTGAGTTCATATAATTTTTATTTGGTGGCTAACACTTTTTCATCCCCTAATTTTATGCAAATAAATAAGACCTCTCAATGCACATTTATGTTTGCACTCCTGTAATAATGGCCTACAATCAAATTAGTTCAAATACTCCCTCCTAACCTCCTATAGGTTGGATAAATGAAATTTAAAAATTAAAAAAAAAATTCTTTGACCCTCCAATTATATATATTTACCTAATATCCTTCAATCATATATATAGAAAGAAAAAAAAGTATGTTAATTAGATGATATTATGTATTTAAAAAATAAGTAAAAAAATAAGCATATTAACATTTTCATGCCTACATATATTACATCATATGACTCATAAGAGAAAATAATAGATAAATTATTACTCATAAAAGATATTAGGTAAACTACTGTCCATAAAAGATAATAGGTAGATTATTATCCATAAAAGAAATAGGCACAGAGAAAAATTAATAGGTATATTATCATTCATAAAATAAAAAGAACATAAATAATATTTTTCTTTAAATGAATTACAGAATAGGTACATTATTATTTTAAAAAATTAAAAATAATAGGTACATTGAAAAATAATAATCTACCTATTATTTTATGAATGAAATTAATAGGTAAATTAATAGGTATATTATCCATAACATAGGTAAACAATTATTCATAAAAGATAATAGGAGTTTAATTCATTATTATCCGTTACTGTACCTATTCATAAAAATAAAATAGGTACATTAATATGTTATAGATAATATAACATTTTACTGTACCTATTAAAAATAATAGGTAAATTATTATCCATGAAAAACTAGGTATAATAAAACTTTAATAGGTATTTTATCATTCATAAAAGAAAAAGAAACTATATATAAATTTTGTATTTAAATAAATAAGTCATGAAATAAGTACATTATTATTAAAAAAAAAATCACGTACCCAAAAAATTAAATGTTAGAATAAAGACTAGTTGGGTTAACCATAAAGGTGAGTGTAAAAAACATGACTTTTTCCTATTTTAATAGCATGAATACCGTAATCACCATTTGAAATTAAAAAAACTTAATGAAACAGATACACATTAATGAAAATTGAATTGCATAAAATACATGCCTGAATCTCAATGTTTCTTGCCCAGGCAAATACGCCAGAAGAATTTCCGGAGTATCTTCTCGGAACCTGCCACCTTAATCATCTTGATGCCTCTAAGTCGGTTTTAGCAAAACCATCATGATTATTATTGTATCCCAATTCATTCGCAAGTTCAACGACAAGATATGGCTTGACATGGAAGGTGGCCATATTGTTGAATTGAACATATATAAAACATAAATTGGAAATCAGGGCAGCTAGAGCTACAAGTAGAAGTCATTCTTATATTCTGTTTACACCATAATCAACCGAGCATATCTAGCACCAAAACAACTAGCACCATGGCAGACACGCCTTCTTCCCTGTCGAAGGAAGACACTCATTCTTCCCTGCTGAAGGAAGACACTCTTCCAAGGCGACCAACACCTACCGAAGCTCCCGACTGCCGAAGCTAGCCTCCCGTGACACGTGTCACCACCACAGCAACTTGCACAAAGTCCCATATCGAAACTTTATGCAAGACCTCCATTTTCACTTCCCTATAAATAGGGAACAGTGCCCAAGACAAAAATGGTAACTATTTTCTCACATTTATTGTTACTCTGCCAAAATTACCACAAATAGCTAACTTAAGCATCGGAGAGCCTTCAGTCGGCACCACACCGGTGTCAGAAGCTTAACGACTGCTTCTTCCATTATCTTCTGCAGGTTCCTCAATTACCGAAGGTCCTAGCCTTCTTCCCTGCTGAAGACCCTACACTTCCTTATCTAAGTTGACCTCCCAAAAAGAGCATCAACAGTTTGGCGTCGTCTGTGGGAAGCGACTTTTGAATCCCAAGCTCCGCTGGCTCCTTCCCTTATCAAGCCTCGTCGCCTCTTCTTCACCCCACATTCTGGTATGCCGAGCGAGGCCAGCATTGATACCTAGCGCCACACCCCCATTGGGGAATCCTCCCGAAGGAAACCTTCGGCAAAGGGGGATCTCCAGGCGAAGGTTGAGCGTCTCCGCGCTTGCGTCGCCAAGATGTTGTAGAACTAAGAACAAATTTGCACCAAGAATGTGGAACTGGAGCACGACTGCCGAGCCTTGAAGCGCAATCTGGAGGGCACTCGACACCAACTCACCCAGCAGGACCACACCCAGGATATTGGGCACACCCAACTGGACCAACCACTTATCTCTCGTCATAGTGCTCCCATACAAACTAGGCCTAACAAAGGCAAAGGCCACCTCCACCCAGAGACAACCAAGTTGAGACTTCTCCATATTCCCCCGCCAAAAAACCGACCCGACGCCCCAGCTAAGGTCTATAAGGACTATAGGCACTGTATCTCGGAGCTACGACCAAACCCAATCCAAATTAATGTAGACCTCCATAACCCAAAGGTAACTCAACTTGGGCCCCTACCAAAGCCCACCCGTGCAGCCACCACGGAAGAAGTTGGAGACTCAGACGATTAGGAACCTTATAACCCTGAGGACTGGGAGACCCACTATTTCGAAGACTTCGAAGAATGGGAAGACTATCCAAGCCCACCTACCCAACCCTACTGGTCTTCGGCACCCAATGCTCTTCCGCATGCTGACCCGGCCATGCGCCTCCTCTTTGAGAAGGTCCGACGTCTGGAGAGTGAGTAGCACCGCAGCCACCAGCCCCTCTGGGCAAAACCACGCCCTGGGCCCTTTACCGAACGTATCCTCAATTACCACCAGAAGGACATTCAGCCGCTCCGCATCGCCTTCTACACTGGCACAGAGGATCCTCTCACTCATATCCACTCTTTCCAGTCTGCCCTCGGTTGCAAGGGCCTCAATGACGAAGGCATGTGCCTCCTCTTCCCTTCCACCCTCAGCGGAGCAGCTCTAAATTGGTTTTACCGGCTGAACCCCCGCACTATCAACTCCTTCGACAGTCTGAAGCAGACCTTCCTGGACCATTTCTATGAGACTCCTTATTCTTAAAATGTTAATATTTTTTTTAAGTATTAAATTATAGTAATTTTATATATATATATATATATATATATATATGTGTGTTTTACTTTTCATTAAAATATTTCTAATAGGTTAAGCTATTCAAAAATTTTATAAAGCTGGAAGTATTATTCATTTGATATATACATAATCCATTTGATATATGCATTCTTATCCTCCTCCAAATTTATGTGTGGCGTTGAAGTTTTCTGTTAGTTGGCAAGTTTTGGTGCCTTCATATTATATTGTTTGTGCGAATATCAAGAAAGATGTATTGCTTTACAAATTGTTTATGTCATGTAAGCAGGAAGTGGAACTATAAGCTTTCCTCTAATTGACACATCCTCTAGCATGCAATTGTTTAATAAAGTTTTTTTATATAGATATTTCATCTTTAACTTGAACAATAAGATGGTTATTATCCTTTTGTAAACCGCCAAGTACTTCATCCAATAGAAGTAAAGATGTAGCCGACTTTCCTTTAGTATAAATAGGAATACAATCGTTTCATTTTGAAACGCACGGCTTGTATGAGAAAACCATAAGAGTCAAATGGAGGGAAATACTAGAGAAAGAATTTGAGTGTGGATACGGTGGAAATTAGGGAGTCGTCTTACAATTCTAGCAAAAGCTTTGGTGTCAAGGTAGGGGTTTCTTGGTTGAACAATATTGGTACATTGGTGATATTTTGAATAGTTACATTGTTGTGAAATACATGGGATATGTGAAAGGAATAATTATATCATGTCATGGAAATTGGTTGGAGTTGTTGGATTGAGAAAATAATGGTGGAAAAGAGGGTAATGGAAATAGTCTTTTGTGTAGTTGAGTCTAACTCTTGGCAGGTACTAGGTCTCAGGGATCCCACAGTGCACATGGTTTTTATTGGGTGATTCGGGACTGGCGACAGGGAGTTAGACAAGATGACTAACAAAAGGGGAATTATGGGATGATTGAAATGGGTGTTAGTTCATATAAATGGGCATTCGGGACCAAGTGGTATAAGCATGATATGGGACGTGCAGGTCTACTTGCCCAGTTATATGAATTAACGGGATTAGATGAAGAGCATTCATGCATTATTATTAATAATGTGATATTTGGATGTGCGTTTGTCACTTAATTTAATTATATCAATTTCATGTAAAAAGGTTTATGTCCCTACTGAGCTGTGGTTTCACTCACCCCCTAATAGATTTTGCAGGTACCGAACCTGAAATCTAAAGCTTGTGATGATTTTGGCATATTTATAAAAGTGTACTGTGTACATAGCTTGTGGATAAATAATGAGTTACTCTTTTAGTAAACTCTTTAGTAGTTCTGGTTTGTAAAATGATGTAACTATTTCAAGATTTCATATGTTGTTGTTTCGAATATTCTATGTGAAATATTTACTTTATTTATTTAAATGTTTCTTCACATTTTAGTTATAGTTTTTATTAAATTCTATAATTAAGGTGTGAATCACGTCTTAATCTAAGGTTACGTAAACCCGTGGGTTGGGGCGTGACAATTTCATGATCCAGACTGATCGCCTATACTCCGCGGATGACTTGTACATGCTTCAGCAGGGTGAGGACGACCCCCTTTGAGAGTATGCAGCCCGCTTCAGCCACGAGTACTCCCGTTGCCCAAAGTCTGACGATCGAGCTGCCTTCGGCGCTTTCAAGAATGGCCTCCGTGAGTCCAACTTCCGTTACCTGGTCCACAGCAACCCATGGAACACCTACGCCGAACTAATGAAGCAAGCTGCTATCCATACAAAGGCTGAGTACTTTAATTCCAAGCGTGGCCTGGCCACCTTGGCACGTAGTGCTTTTGGTAATCCTCCACCCGCTTCTGTACCCAGCCCAGCCCCACCTCAACATTATGCTCCCACCCCAGACAACCAGTGTACCCAACACCCCAAGAGGAAGGATAGCTACCAGCACACCTTCAGCAATGGGAAGCGTGGCAGACACGGCAACCACCACTAGTCCGACGGGAGCAACCCTCCAAGGACAGCCGATCGTGCTCCACTCCCTTTCGCGCCCAAACCCAGGTTCGAAGTGTTCACCACCATGAACACCACCTATGAGAATGTCCTTGTGCAGGAGGGAGGAATTGTTACGTACGTCATGTTTTCTATCTCATAAAATTCATTTTAAATCACCTACAACCCTTTCCTTTAGTTTTCTATTTAAAATACCCAATTTTTTCAAATAATACCCGATGACTAGCAAGTTACCTAATATAACTTAAAATCTGATTTATTGTATTTTTCGGATTCCAAAACTACCCCTATTTATGACTTAATGTGTTATGGGGGGTGTAACTAATGACACACGTTGAATTTGGAAAGATCACCAAATGGTTGTAATGGATGTAGAAATTAATTTAGAAACTTATTTGAAATTAAATATTAAATTCAACATTAACGTATTAGTAATGTATTTTACGACTAGTAATCTATTTTTGAATTAATGTTGTTTTCCTTTTATGTATTACGACTAGTAATCTATTTAACGTATTAGTAATTTAAATGCAATGTTAAATTTAGAAATTAATGTTGTTTTCCTTTTATGAATTATACGACTAGTAATCCATTTTATTATAGTTTTATGAATAATAGTGTACATTTTAATTATGTTGAAAAATAATTTGATAATCTATTTATTGTTTGTTTTTTGAAAAATATTTTTTTTAAATGAACCTATTTTTTCTCTAAATAATGTACTTTTTTTCTCTCTAAATAAAGCACCTATTACTTGTTTTATGAAAAATAATTTGATCATCTTTTTATTGTTTGTTTATGAAAACAATTTTTTTTAAATGAACCTATTTTTTCTCTCCAAATAATGTATCTATTTTTTTTCTCTAATAATGTACCTAGTAAAACAATTTACCTAGTATAATGAACCTATTTTTTCGCTAAATTTTGTATCTATTTTTTTCTCTAAATAATGTACCTATATTTTTTTTCCTCTAATAATGTATACCTAGTAAAACAATTTACCTAGTATATAATGAACTTATTTTTTTCTTCTAAATAATGTACCTATTTTTAATTTATAAAAAATGTGCATAAATTTCAATTATACAACGCAATTACCTAGTAAAACAATTTACCTAGTATAATGTACTTATTTTTAATTTATAAAAAAATGTGTATAAATTTCAATTATACAATGCACCTATTTTCTATAAATTATTGTGCACCTATTTTTAATTTATGAAAAATGTACGGAAATATCAATTACAAAGTAACTGACCTATTTTTTTAAATTTTTTTTGGTAAATAATATACCGATATACTTATATTTTTCATATGTACATTATTGGACATGTAATTTACATATATATTTTTTTGGTTTGCAATTTTAGGGGGCCATATGTTAGAAGGAATGGCAACCAAAAGAAATGGGGTGATTGATATGCTATTTATAGGGAGTTTTAATTACAATTATAGCAGTTAATGAAATGCTTGGAATTAATTATAAATAAAATATGAAGTATGATGACAAGGATGTAAAAACATAGGAATACTATGACCTCTTATATCTTACTGGTCATTTGAGTTTGAAATTGGGTTTTTCACATAGATTTATAGATTGATGGATATATGTCTAGGAAATAGAAATTGTAGGGACTTATATTGGACAAGCCCTATAAGAAATTCAAAATATATGGATAAGACTTTGGGTCTCGTGAGCTCTATGACCTAGTTAGTTTTAATGATTTTGGCTCAGGATATATAGCTATTAGCTAGCAAGTCCTCCATGTTGCTCCATTGTGAACAACTTCTTGAGCTATAGGGTGATTGATGTACTTGTGTAATGGCATCACAATTTCCTCCATGTTGTATGGGTCCTTGCTCTGAAAGTTATTTGAGCCCCTAAGCTTTCGCCCAGCTCTCTGTACCAGCAAAGTCAATACAAATAATGTCCCTAGGGAGAGATACTGCACTTCAACAGGAATTTACTAAAAAATACATAACCAAGTAAAAAGGTCAAATGGGTCCAAGCAGCACAGAAAATAGCATGCCCAAGTAAAAAGGTCTTCCCTCATCCATGGAACCAAATATTTCCATGGCCAAATATCCAGTGTGCTTACTCTTTTAGTCTTTGCCCGCATACGTCTTGTCATTTGTGTTGCAGAAGTTAAGTTAAGATGCACCAAAAACACGGTCAACCGGATTCCTAAGTATTGTCACTACTCATGATGTTCTCTCCCTGGGAAGTTTGGACATCAAACTATAATCATCATGAGTAACCAACAATCTGCACTGCTGTTTTCCGCAAAGGGTACAGAATTAACATCCATTAATGATGCAGACATGTGAAAAGTTAGGAAAGAATAAGGTAAATATGAGTGTTTCCCTCTTTGCGACACCCCCAAGCAATGAAGATGTAGTTCTGCAAGACATCCAACTTAGTTGCTGATGTCAACCTTGGTTTTATTTTAGGTAAAACTATATATGCGCCCTTGTATAGACGATAACCCACCAATAACACAACGTTTAAGTAAAATCCAATTTTAAAATTGGATGACAATGTGTCCATGTAAGTTTATTTATTTACAAATCATGCCACTAGATCTTTATTTGGTGGCTAACCCTTTTTCATCCCTTAATTTTATGCAAACTAGCCTCTCCACACGCGCTTCCGTGCATACGAGAGACTCTTTTTAAAAAATTTAAATTTATTTTAGAATTAAAAAAGATAATGGATAGTTGTGTTCCATAAAAATAGGATCCATTATCTGATTTTTCTTTTAATTTTAATATTTTTTAATATAAAAAAGTGTGAATTTAACATATTATCCTCATTTAATTAATAATTTCAATTCTTAATGTTTGCATTAATCAAAGGCATTTTCTGGTAATTTGAATGTTTCACCATTCTCTGCCTTTTGCTTTATATATATAGATGAATAATACCTCTCATTGCACATTTATGTTTGCACTCCTGTAATAATGGCCTACAATCAAATTAGTTCAAATACTCCCTTCTAACCTCCTATAGGTCAGATAAATGAATTTATTTTATACCTTCACCCTCCAATTATATATATTTACCTAATATCTTTCAATTATATATATGTATATATGTATATGTATATGTATAATATATATTCTAATAGGTACAGTAATGGATAATAATCAATTAAATTCCTATTATCTTTTATGAATAATAATTTACCTATGTTATGGATAATATACCTATTACTGTACCTATTAATTTCATCCATAAAATAATAGGTAGATTATTATTTTTTACTGTACCTATTATTTTTAATTTTTAAAATAATAATGTACTTATTCTGTGATTTATTTAAATAAAAAATTTATTTATGTTCTTTTTATTTTATGAATGGTAATATACCTATTACTTTTTCACTGTACCTATTATTATTTTTATGGATAATAATCTACCTATTATCTTTTATGGACAATAATTTATCTATTATTTTTTATGGACAGTAATTTACCTATTATCTTTTACTAGCCTCTCTGCATGCGCTTCCGCGCCTGCGAGAGGCTTTTTTTTAAAAAAATTAAATTTATTTTAGAATTAAAAAAGATCATGGGTAGTTGTGTTCCATAAAAATAGGATCTATTATATGATTTTTCTTTTGATTTTAATTTTTTTAATATGAAAAGTGTGAATTTACCATATTATCCTCATTTAATTAATAATTTCAATTCTTAATGTTTGCATTAACCAAGGGCATTTTCTGGTATTTTGAATGTTTCACCATTCTCTGCCTTTTGTTTTATATATATAGATGAGTAATAATTTATCTATTATTTTTATGTTCTTTTTATTTTATGAATGGTAATATACCTATTACTTTTTCACCGTACCTATTATTATTTTTATGGATAATAATCTACCTATTATCTTTTATGAACAATAATTTATCTATTATTTTTTGTGGACAGTAATTTACCTATTATCTTTTAGGGAGCTTTAGTTTTAAACCACAATATAGTTTACTAATTTGGAAGATAGAAATACAATTTCATCTAATTAGCATAAGGCCAAAGAGCAAAATGTGGTACCTAATTTACAAAAATATCATTAAAAAATATCAAAATTACACACAATGCCACTCCTTCTAAGGCAAGCATACTATGCCACATGTCCATATCTATCCAACCACCATCGCTGGAATCTCGCCGCCGGCCACCACTGCCCGCCACCACCGCCGGAATCCCGCCGCCGGCCACCTCCGACCAACCGCCACCGGCCACCTCCGACCACCTTTCGCCGCCGACCACCTTTCGCAACCGGCCACCTTTCGCCACCAGCCACCTACCACCGCCGGACTCCAGCGCCGTCAGCCAGCAACCGCTGTTACCGACCGCCACCGTCTGCATGGGACCAACTTCGTTGCCCCTTATTCACTTTTTAAAAAAAAAAGAAGATTTTGTGTCATTAAAGGGACTCGAACCTTGACCTTCAAAGGAAGAGGGCTCACTCACAAACCACTACACCAAACTTGATTTTGTAATATTTATTCAATTATACAATATTTATATAAACGATCAACGGTTTTAAAAATTAAAAAAAAAAATCATTTCACCACATATTCACACAAAAACTGCAAATAAAAGCAGAAACTGCAACAAAAATACAATGTAGATATCAATTATATATATATAAATAAAATAAAATTTATATAAGCAAAATGGAGGAACCAAGATGAAAGTACTAAAATGGAAAATGCGATGCAGAAACAGAAACTGCAATGCAGAAACAGAAACTGCGATGCAGAAAGAGAAACTGCGATGCAGAAAGAGAAACTGCAATACAAAAATAGAAACTGAAATGCTGAGCCTGGGCAAAAATGCTCAGCTCTAAAGTTAAACAAAACAAAACAATAGTTTTTTTTATTCAAAACATGTTGGGAGAGAGGGAATCAGACTGAAAACCACCTAGAATGTAAAATAGGTTATTCATGTTTCTGTTTTTTGCATTGCACATTCCGTTTTCTGCATTGCAGTTTCCATTTTCTGCAATGCAGTTTTTGTTTTCTGCAATGCAGAAGAAAAGTTCAGAGTGTGGGTATGCATAACCAAATACATGTACCAAACTGATAGTGATGCATGCACAAAGATGTCAAAGCCAAGTATTGAAAACCACCAAACCATCAAGTCTAGTCAATGTCAATGCAACCTAATTAATGTTCTCCACACAGAAAAAAGAAAAGATATGAGAAACCATTTGCTACAGCAGGTTTTCCTGGGAAATGTACAGAAGAGTCTTGATATTTGATCTTACCCAAACTATAGCAAGCAAAGAACACGATGTCCTAAGATTAGTCTATTTTGTGCTTCAAATGTTAAGAGAAGACATGACAATAGATTTTTTTTATAACTTTGTATTAAAGAAAATTAGAAACTGAAGAGAAAACCCTTGAAACAGAAAAAGATGAATTAATTGGCATATTCAATGCAAGTGCTTACATCATGGTTCCTTTGTGGCTCCACTGTTAAGGAAAAAAAAATGGCACAACCAAGAAATGATAAATTAAAGAAGGGAGGTATCTGTTCTCTTCTGTTCTCTTACTCTTCCTCAATTTCAAGGCCTGGTACGTATTCTAAACTCACATCGAAAATGACCGGACTACTTGGAGCCACCCTTGGCCTTCCTGGAGCTGAATTGAGACCCTTGGGAAACACCAACTATCAAAACCAGAGTAAAAGCACAAAGGTTAGAACTATCCTGCTGTGAATTCATAGAAGCACTTGCAATTGGTGGTTGGAAGATATCAAAGCCAATACAATCATGACTGTTAAAGTTTCAACTTAACCCCACAGAAGAAGCATAACACATAATGCCTCGAACAGGTTCAAGGTTTTTAAATACCATTTTTTTTTCTTGTTCTTTTTTTACTGATAAAGAAATGATAATTGTCAGATTTTACAGTAGGCCAAAAAAAATAGGACTGCAAACAAACAGAGGCAAATAAACCAAAAAAATTATTTAAAAAAATGAAGATGACAATGGAAACTAGCTAGAAAACCATACCTCAATCGAAGGATTTGAGGGCCGGAGGAGAGAGATCGAGGGATTGGAAAACCGAGTAAAAATCCGATCAAAATCGAGGTTTTCCGGCAAAACAGCAGCAGCAGAGGTAGGAGGAAGGTCGGAGCTGGCTTGGGGTGCGACGCCGGTCAAAACATAACCGGTCCGGTGGCTGGGTGGCCGACGTGACAGTGGCTGGGGGGTTTTGTCGGTGTCGGTCGAAACACAGGGGAGGAGAAAGGGAGAAGACGCGGAGAGAGAGAGAGAGAGAGAGAGAGAGAGAGAGATCTGAGAAACTAACGAATTTGGGTTAAGTTTTTAAATGAAAAGGGTATAATTGTCTTTTTAATGACTAATGTAAGGTGGGTCAACAAATCTGGTCTTCCTTTTTGGCCTAATCCAAAATAACAATTCTTTTTTAGGTATTAAAACCCAAACCAAAATATCAAATATCTTAAATACTAATAAGTAAAGTTATCTATGTCTAATACCTAAGTTTCCTTATCTTTTATGAGTAATAATTTAGGCATGAAAATGTTAATGTGCTTATTTTTTACCAATTTTTTAAATACATAATATCATCTAATTAACGTACTTTTTTTAAATTGAGGTCCACGCAATATTGTTTAGTTGAACGGTTAGTGGTCAAATTGATGCGTGCATGTTTCTATTAAGGATATAGGATGGTACATGTCTATGAGACCAAATCAACTTTCGAGGACATTAATCATACTATTATCATAAACCTTTAAAATATTAGGAGATAAACACGTAAAAGCATAAAAGGTGAGTGTAAAAAACATGACTTCTTCCTATTTTAATGGCAGGAAAAAATTACGGTGAATTTCATAAAATATGCTGAAATTTCAACACAATAAATGGAGACCCAATTTAAATAGGGAGATTCACTATTATACCCAATATAGGAGCCCAAATTATAAAAAGACCCCATATGAAATGGATTTTAAAAACACACCCAAAACCCATTTACAATATAACAAAAAAGCTTTTAACTTTTTTTAAATTACAAAACTGTCATTGATTTCTTAAAACAAACCCAACCCAAAAACCTCATAAAAAAACTCAAAACACTCAATAGGGCATCAAAGTAATTTTATAATCAAAATTAAATTCAATAGGGCCAACTATCATTTTTTGGGTTTGTTTATAGAAATTAAATGGTATAGGGTTTATTTATAGTTTTAGTACTAAGAATAGGTATATGACTAAATATCTCATTTAAATACTATGTGACACAGTAAATGAGGGTATTTTTGATATCTGAAATGTTAGAAATGTGCCCTAAGAGCCAATACATTTGATGTAATCTCCTTAGAATACATTTCGTATATGATATATAAAGGGCAAACTTAATTTGTTATCTTTTACATCGTGTAAAGAAACAAATGTCCAGGGTATGCTAAATAAGAGATAAAGTAATCTAAAGAAGATTAGATTCATGAGACCTTTAATCTCTAATTGTAGTATCCCAAAATGTTCCTAATCATAGGTTATCAAATGGGCATTGATAAACCGTCAAGATTATCGCATATTATGTATGCTCAATTGGGAGGATGGTTAGTCTCAAACCATTTGTGTAGTTGACACTAATACAAGTATGTGGGTGCTCATTAGTGAATGAGTACACTGAACGCGATCAACCGTAGTTCTCATATGGAGTATTTATCTACATGTCAAATGAGAACTCATAGTTGCAATAATGCAAATTAGTCCTTAGACCTGAGGCATCATGGTTGTCTTGTGATGCGTTATTGATCTTTGATAGCTCTTGAAGGCAAGCCGTAAAAGATTTGTCTTAAGTGTTGTTGGGATCTCTTAATTCATCATAGGGGCATGTGAATGTACAATAAGGAATCTCTACTTTCGATAAAGAAGGAGAATGTTTCAAGATGTGATTCAGTAAATCTTTGGCCAAAGTATTTTGAGCTTGATTTAGAAAGTTGTTCTTAATCATGTTCTTTTGAATCACCTGAGGTTATAAATCATATTAGGGGTTTGACATAAACAATCCGTACCCTAATAATATGATTTGAAACATTGTATAAGAGAAGGACCGTATTGCATTGCAATTCCAACTGAATAGGTTCTTCATCTATTCTGGTTAGCTTGGGTAGACTTGATATATTGCTAGATGTCACTCTTGGCTTGTGGAAGTCCTAGGATTGATTGTGATCGATCCAAATAAAGGAAGAATTAAAAAGGGGTTTTAATTCCAGTTGGTTAGAAAGAGTTCTAATATTTTCCCACTGCCTTGCTAATTAGAACCTAATGGATCGCACACCTTAAATGGTTAACTTTGAGTAATACAAATGAGAATGAGGAAATCAATTTGATTGATTTGATGTGGATGATTTACTACGTGTAAAAACGTATTTGGGCCTCGGTAATAGTTAACGGGAAGCCCAAATGGTTGGGTATCAAGCCCAAGGGCTTAAGACACCTAAATATTATGGTTTAAGTGTCATAAGGCCCAAGTTTGGAAGCCCAATGGGGTTTGGCCGAAAATGCTTAAGTGAATGTGTATGGGAATTGTTTCCATAAGCTCATTAACATACAAACACAATCCAACATCAACCAAATGGGTTTGGGAGATCAAAGAGAGAAAAAAGAGAGTTTTCAAGAGTGAAACACTTTCATCTTTCAAAGTGGTTTAGATTGAAACCAATCTTGAGAATCTTGCACTAGCATCCAAGTATTCTCAAGATACTTATTCTCATCTCAAGGTTCCATTGGTGTGGAGACTTAGAGGCCATATACTTTTGTGGCTCACATGGAGGAGAAAGATCAAGGAGCAAAGATCAAAGATCAAAGAGGAGATCAACAAAGAGGAAATCATCAAGAGAAGACCAAACACAAATTGGTTCATATAATTGCTTCAAGGGTAATTAGATCTTATCCTTTCTCTTGAATTTTCATTTATGAAAAACATATCAATGTTCATGGCTTAAGATACTTGGAAGAAGTTTTGTTTTTGAATTTAAACAACCACTATAGACTTCCGCTGCGATTAATTTGATTAAATGCATGTTTAATATTCAAATGAACTTTGGAAAAATGTTTTGAATTTCCTACAATTGGTATCAGAGCCATAGGTCATGAACTTGATATGTTTTTGGGGTTTAGAGATGCATATATGGGTTGTGAATTCATTTAAAAGTATAATAGTTATACTTGATTTATTTTGATATGATTGAATAAAAATCAAATGGAGTGAAAGGGGTTGTTTGGGATTTTGAATTTCCGGATTTGTGTTTTGATGATTGATGCTCTCTTTGTGTTCATATATGTATATGAATATTAGAGCATAGTTGCATTAAAACTCACATGATTTTAACTTCATGAAATATATGATATTAAGAGCATGAGATAGTTAAAATGGAATATGATTTTTTTCCGGAAATAGCATGAACATTCATATTAGTTCATATGCATGTTCTTGGTGTTCTTGATGTTCTTGTTATGGGATCCTTTTGATCCATAAGTTAGGTGGCTAATTTTGAAGATTGTGTTTAGTGGAATTTTCCACCAAAATAGGTCAAAAGATGATGATGGTGTTTTATTATAAAATTAAAAGTTTTTCAAAAATGTTTCCACTCAATAAACATTTACCCACCACACTAAAATTAATAAGATTACTTTGGTGAGTGTGTGGGGACTATCTAGATGTAAATAATGGTGATTTGATATAAAATGCAAAAGTTGATCAAATTATTCCTATCACTAATTATTTACCTACCACACTAAAATTAATTTTGATTACTTTGGTGAGTGTGGTTGGCCTACCTAGTCACATTCATGATTATTCACTTAGTTGGAAAAATTATGATCACCACTTTGTATTATACAAATGCATGCTTTAACCCCACATCCTAGTGGATCAACTTTGGATCCATTATTAATTGTTGAATAGTTTTAGACCTAGTTGCAATATATGATAAATGTAACTATGCCTAAAAGGTTTCTACAATTACATTTACTATTGTAGTAAAATGTTTTCACTCCATGGTAAATTTATTTTATTTGAATATGGTTACCACTTGAATTAAACCCATATATATGTATGCAACCCAAGAGCATGTTTTTACATTGCTAGTTTAATTGTTTAAAGCGTTTAAATAATTAAAGGATGGTTATGGACTTAGACCAAACAATTGAGCTATGTGATTGGCCGCTTATTGGATATGTATTCGATTTTGATTGGCTATGTAATAATGAAATGGCTTTCATGCCTAATTTATTTTTATGCGCGCGTAATTAAAATGAATCACCATCCAAGACCATGATCCAACATGGTGGCTCGTGTTGGATCAACAAGAAAGTCCATAATCATCCTACAAGCCCAATGCAATTGGAATGTTCGGTAATGACAATAATTAACCAATTAGTAGCACCATGTATTCTCACTATCTCAAGCAAATGGTTTCTAAAATATTTAGTGGGAGTATTATGTGCTACTGATATGTTGCATTGGGAACCATTTAATGAGATTAGATAGGTAATTTTAACAGGATTAAAATTGGATTAAAATGAGACCAATTTAACTACCCTCAAAGCAATATTAAGTTGATAAGCGAAATGGCACTTTGAATGCTATTTTGTGGCCTTCCACCATGGTAGTCTCTTATTGGGTGGCACATTTACACCTTGTTAGACCTCAGTGAGGCAACATCCAGTACTTGTAACCATCCAAGGGAAGCCTATTACACATACTTGATGTAGTGCGGATAGATAATGAGTGTGGCCAACAAACTGTTAGGTTGAGGTCATACTTGAAACCCTATACCCACAAGCATGGTGGGAATAACTTAACTAAGACGAACGAAACCAACAAACTGTTAGGTTGAGGTCTAGTTCTCTAGAGGCCATAGTGATGGGTATTCACATTAATGATGTGATTGGATAAGAGTATCCTCTCATTAGTATCATAGCAATCCAACAAACTGTTAGGTTGAGGAAAACTATGTGAAAGTGAGACTCCCATCCCCACTAAGAGTTTCAACGGAAACTCTCGGATTTCAGGAGGGATATGAAATTTGCCAAAAATAGTGGGAGCTACCATCATGACTTAAAGACCCTAAGTCCTTGGTAGAAGATTAATCTAAATTAAAATCTATATACGTTTTGCAGAATTTCAAATTAACGATCACAAACCCAATCTCAAAGATACTTGACTCAAACGTCCAAGATGACACGAACTATCCGGTTTGATGCACAAACACCAACTTGTCCTATAATTGGATGAGATTAGTTGTGTATAATAAAAACCCCACCACATACCCCTCTTGGTCAATATACCATTGAGGAGGAGACAAAGGCTTATAAGAAGCATGTGTCAGATGACAACCGAGGTAAAAGTTACATGTTGGCATCCATGAAAAGGTGAAGCTACTCCTAGCTTACATTACCATATGTGAACTTGTTTTGACAAGAATGGTAAATGGGTTCCCGGTTAATCAACATGATCTCAAAGTAATATAATTACTTAAGATATTGGAAAATATGGATTTTTCTTTGATGTTGAAGTTCAACAAGATTCTTTCATTCATCCATATCATCAGTTAATCCCAGTATGTTATGAACTATAATATGGGAAAGATGAATGATACCCTATATGAGTTACTCAATATAGCTATAGTAGCTTAAATGAATATCTCAAAAGATAAAGGGTTAAGAGGATAGTTGCAAAATTTTAGAAGGGTTCTTCTTCTTCCAAATCCAAACAGAATGTAAGGATAAAGGAAAGAAAAAGAAAGGTTTTCTAAAAACCCAAGGAAGAAAGAATACAAAAGAAAGACAAGTAATTGAAAGGTACTTGTTTTCACTGTGGCAAGGATGGACATTGGAAGAGGAATTGCAAGAGATGTCTTGCAAACCTCAAGAGAAAAACCTTCCGAAGGTCACTCTCTTGTTCTATAATTAGTAATTACAATTAAAGCTTCAAAACTGAATAGTTGATTCAGGAGCTAGTCAACATATATGCAATTGTGTGCATGGACTAGTGGGAGTAGAAGACTTGGAAAATGAGAAATGGTGCTAACCGTGGGAAATAGCACTAATGTAGTTGCCAATGCAATAGGCACCTAACATCTCAAATTACCATCCGAAGAGTACCTGAATTTGAAATAATTGGTATTTCATTTCTGGATGTGTAAAGAACTTAATATCCGTCTCTATATTTTAAGAGATGGATTTGATGTTTTTTTTTGACAAAATGCTTTGTTCTATTTCACATATCAATCAAATCGTTGCTTATGCAATTTTGATTGATGGTCTCTTTTCATTTTAGAAATGAATGGTAGCATTAACTGTATATGGATAAAGATGCAACTAGACCTGAGAGGCCTAGAGATGTGGATACATCAACTAAATTGTGATACCTTAAACTTGGAGGCATTAGCCAAGATAGAATTCACCGGATGGCAAACGATGGAACCTTTTGGATCACTTGATCATGTTCCTATGCCTACTTGTGAATTTTGTCTACATGGCAAAATGACCAAGTCTCCTTTCACTGGTAAAGGAGAAAGAGTTACAGAACTGTTGGGATTAATTCACTAAGATGTTTGTGGATTTTTGTATACAAACACAGAGGGCGGTTATTCATACTTCATTACCTTTACCGATGATCATTCATGGTTAGGGTATTTATACTTAATGAAGCATAAATCTGAATTTTGAAAAGTTTAAGGAATTCAGAAATGAAGTTGAAAACCAAACAGGCAAGAGTATTAATCCTTAGATTCGATCGAGGATGTGAATACTTAAGCACAGAGTTTCTTGATTACCTTAAGGAACATGGCATCTTATCACGATGGACTCCACCAGGAATTCCACAACATAATGGAGTTTCTAAAATGAGTTTCATGAGCTGTACTGATTTACCTATATCCTTTTAGGGATATGCACTTGAAACTGCAATTCATTTGCTAAATAGAGTGCCTTCCAAATCCATTCCACAAACTCCATTTGAAATGTGATTTGGGAAGAAACCAAGTCTTGATTAGATCAAGATTTGGGGTTGTCCAGCATATGTCAAAAGGCAAGATGCGGATAAACTAAATGCAATCCCAAATCCACAACCTGTTGTAATACAGACTCCACGTAGTTCAAGTAGGGTTAGCAGAATGCCTACAAGGTATTATGGTTTCCTTCTTGACAACAAAGGAGAGTTGAATCTCCTAAGTGATTGTAAGGATATCAAAGACCCTTCGAACTACAATGAGGTAATGTTAGACATTGACTCATAGAAATGGCTTGGAGCCATGAAATCCGAAATGGATTCTACGTATACCAACAAAGTCTAGACTCTAGTGATCCTCCTCATGGTATTGTACCAATAGGGAATAAATGGATCTTTAAGAGGAAGATAGGCTCAGATGGGATAGTAGAAACCTACAAAGCAAGGCTAATAGCAAAATGCTACAAGCAAAGAGAAGGGATGGACTATGAAGAAACCTTCTCTCCTGTCACTATGACAAAGTCTATTCGGATTTGGCTTGTAATAGTTGCATACCATGATTATGGGATTTGTCAAAATGGATGTGAAGGCGGCTTTTCTGAATGGCCACCTTCAGGAAGAACTATATATAGATCGACCTGAAGGCTTCATTTCTAAAGTTGATAAGCATAAGGTATGCAAGCTACATAGATCCATTTATGGGTTGATGCAAGGTTCTTGGAGTTGAAACATCCTATTTCATGAAGTTGTCAAATCGTTTGACTTCATACAAAACATGGATGACCAATTAGTGTACAAAAAGGTCAGTGGGAGTTTGGTGGTATTCCTAGTAATGTATGTATATGACATACTACTTATCGGAAACGATATAGGAATGATATCTTCAGTGAAGCTGTGACTCATTAAATCATTCTCAATGAAAGATTTTAGAGAAGCATCTTACATACTAGGAATAAAGATTTATCCTGATAGATCTAAGAGTATAATTGGATTATCTCAATCCTTGTATGCTGATAAGATGCTAAGGAGATTTCATATGGAACAGTCTAAGAAAAGTTTACTTCCAGTACGACATGGACTTCACTTTTCTAAGAGCATGTGTCCAAAAACTCATTATGAGATACAGCAGATGAGTAAAATCTCTTATGCATATGCAATAGGGATTCTCATATATGTCATAGCATGTACAAGACATGATATTGGTTATACGAGTATAACTAGAAGATATAAATCAAGCCCATGATTAGATCAATTGGGAGCAGTCAAGTATGTTCTTAAATACTTAAGAAGGACTAAGGACATGTTCCTCATCTGGGAGGAACATCAGAGTAGCAAGTGGAAGCATTTACTAATTTGGATAATGTATCTAATATCAACAATTGCAAATCCACCTAAGGGTACGTCTTCATTTTGAATGGACACGTAGTTAGTTAGAGAATAACTGAAGTTGATTACATTGTCGCTTTAGAAGCTACAATAAAATCTGTTTGGATAAAAGGTTCATTACCGAACTAAATGTGGTTCTAACCATAATGTCACAAGTACCTTTACTGTGGGATGACAATGGGGCGATAGCTCAAGCCAAGGAACCTAGGTCTCATCAGAGATCCAAACACATAGAAAAATGTTACCATTAGATGGGGCATCTGCAAACAACGTAACAGATCCACGCACTAAGCCTATGTCACAGTCACAACTGGATAGACATACAGAGATAATGGGTATGAGATACATGGCTATGTGGCTCTAGTGCAAGTGGGAGATTGTTAGAAATGTGCCCTAAGAGCCAATACATTTGATGTAATCTCCTTAGAATACATTTCGTATATGATATATAAAGGGCAAACTTAATTTGTTATCTTTTACATCGTGTAAAGAAACAAATGTCCAGGGTATGCTAAATAAGAGATAAAGTAATCTAAAGAAGATTAGATTCATGAGACCTTTAATCTCTA
Organism: Prunus avium; assembly: GCF_965620075.1. Taxonomy (NCBI): domain Eukaryota; kingdom Viridiplantae; phylum Streptophyta; class Magnoliopsida; order Rosales; family Rosaceae; genus Prunus; species Prunus avium. The sequence continues at coordinate 31,598,247 of NC_142289.1, forward strand.
ATTGTAGTATCCCAAAATGTTCCTAATCATAGGTTATCAAATGGGCATTGATAAACCGTCAAGATTAGCGCATATTATGTATGCTCAATTGGGAGGATGGTTAGTCTCAAACCATTTGTGTAGTTGACACTAATACAAGTATGTGGGTGCTCATTAGTGAATGAGTACACTGAACGCGATCAACCGTAGTTCTCATATGGAGTATTTATCTACATGTCAAATGAGAACTCATAGTTGCAATAATGCAAATTAGTCCTTAGACCTGAGGCATCATGGTTGTCTTGTGATGCGTTATTGATCTTTGATAGCTCTTGAAGGCAAGCCGTAAAAGATTTGTCTTAAGTGTTGTTGGGATCTCTTAATTCATCATAGGGGCATGTGAATGTACAATAAGGAATCTCTACTTTCGATAAAGAAGGAGAATGTTTCAAGATGTGATTCAGTAAATCTTTGGCCAAAGTATTTTGAGCTTGATTTAGAAAGTTGTTCTTAATCATGTTCTTTTGAATCACCTGAGGTTATAAATCATATTAGGGGTTTGACATAAACAATCCGTACCCTAATAATATGATTTGAAACATTGTATAAGAGAAGGACCGTATTGCATTGCAATTCCAACTGAATAGGTTCTTCATCTATTCTGGTTAGCTTGGGTAGACTTGATATATTGCTAGATGTCACTCTTGGCTTGTGGAAGTCCTAGGATTGATTGTGATCGATCCAAATAAAGGAAGAATTAAAAAGGGGTTTTAATTCCAGTTGGTTAGAAAGAGTTCTAATATTTTCCCACTGCCTTGCTAATTAGAACCTAATGGATCGCACACCTTAAATGGTTAACTTTGAGTAATACAAATGAGAATGAGGAAATCAATTTGATTGATTTGATGTGGATGATTTACTACGTGTAAAAACGTATTTGGGCCTCGGTAATAGTTAACGGGAAGCCCAAATGGTTGGGTATCAAGCCCAAGGGCTTAAGACACCTAAATATTATGGTTTAAGTGTCATAAGGCCCAAGTTTGGAAGCCCAATGGGGTTTGGCCGAAAATGCTTAAGTGAATGTGTATGGGAATTGTTTCCATAAGCTCATTAACATACAAACACAATCCAACATCAACCAAATGGGTTTGGGAGATCAAAGAGAGAAAAAAGAGAGTTTTCAAGAGTGAAACACTTTCATCTTTCAAAGTGGTTTAGATTGAAACCAATCTTGAGAATCTTGCACTAGCATCCAAGTATTCTCAAGATACTTATTCTCATCTCAAGGTTCCATTGGTGTGGAGACTTAGAGGCCATATACTTTTGTGGCTCACATGGAGGAGAAAGATCAAGGAGCAAAGATCAAAGATCAAAGAGGAGATCAACAAAGAGGAAATCATCAAGAGAAGACCAAACACAAATTGGTTCATATAATTGCTTCAAGGGTAATTAGATCTTATCCTTTCTCTTGAATTTTCATTTATGAAAAACATATCAATGTTCATGGCTTAAGATACTTGGAAGAAGTTTTGTTTTTGAATTTAAACAACCACTATAGACTTCCGCTGCGATTAATTTGATTAAATGCATGTTTAATATTCAAATGAACTTTGGAAAAATGTTTTGAATTTCCTACATGAAAAATATAAAAATTGACACATCAAGCTTGATAATTGGGTAATTTGCTTAGTTAAATCCTAGTCACTGAACTTTAGACAAAATAAAATGGGCTTTAGACAAGGAAACATATTATGATGGGTTGCAAGCAATTGAAAATGAGTTTCAAAGGGATAAGTCAAATTTTTTATAAATTTAAATTATACCCCAAAAATTAACTTTTGATTTGAAGCCACTGCAAGCAATTTTTTCCAAACTTTTGGAAGATACAATGTTGGCCCACATTCCAATTAGTCAAAATATTTCTAACACTTTGCAAATGCATTATCTTAATTCTCAAGTGCATATATTTTCTTTATGAATTAGCAATTCTTATCAACAATTGATTAACATTTAGCTCTTCAATGGATTCTGATGAAGTGAAGCAGCCATATTAATTACGTACTAAGCTAACCTTCTCACAGCCTTCACAACCAATCAACATGTTGGCACCTTGTTGACCTCACCTTCCCCCTTAAGCAAATCCCACCAATTAAGTCTCGGCTCGGCCTTATTATCTCCACACATGTGGTCGGCTCAGCCTCACCACTTCCAGCAGATATGTGCACAGCTCGACCTCACCACCTCAACAGATATGTGCTCGGCTCGGTCAAAACTGGTTTTACTAGAAAGTCCCCAGCCAAGAAGCTCTTCTTGATTGTGAGCTTGGAGGCTTTTGTTGACCTCACCTCCCCCTTTTAAGCAAATCCCACCAATTAAGGGATAGCCCTTCTTATCATAGGTCACATCCCACCAAACAAGGAGTAGCTAGCCATACAAAGGTCTCAGCCATCAATCAACCTTGTCTACTCCAACTTGGACTATAAAAGAGAGTTCACCACCTCCAAGCAAGGGGACCATCGACTGCTACTTCTTCACTTCTCCAAGAGCTGTCCAAAGCTCTCACAAGCTTTCTATTTCTCTTCTACCAGAGCTCTCAACCCTCTCTTCCCATATCTCTCTTATGTACAATGTAATCTCCATATTCAAATACAAATACAAAGCTATAAACTATAGTGGATGTAGCCCCATTATGGGTGAACCACTCAAACACTTGTGTTATGTGTGTGCTTATGTCTTAATCCGTTAGGTACAAATTTACCCGTTAACATTTGGCGCCGTCTGTGGGAAGCACAACAAAGATCCATGTTATTCTCACCATTTTTGTTACTGGCTGGGATGCACCTTGAGCAGGCAGGAGGTTCACCAGAAAATCTGTTCTGATTGGAGGCAGCCCCTCATCTCTTGGTTTGAACAAGGCCTGTGACACATGAAGAATGCCCTTCTTTGTCACGACACCCCCAACCTGTTGCTCCAGCCAAGCAACTATGAAGACATCCATGTGTCTCCTGATCGGTTCATAATTGTATATCATTTTGTACCCTTCTAGCTTATGATTTGGTTATGTTTTTGAGTTAAACTTGTGCTTTTAATCCTTTTTGTGTTTATCTTTCAGTTCATTGAGCTTTAGGTAATAATGATGGCTTTAGAGAGCATAATTCATGCAATTCAAGCATGTTAAGGCCTAATTTGGATGAATGGATGAAGAGCTTAAAGACAAACTCATTTTGGCTACAGCCCCCTGCCAGTCCAGTTCCGTAGGTCATATTGCAAGCTTTGTTTCAACAACCTACATAGCTCGAATGAGGCCACATTCTTCATGAAAGTTGTTCCAATTGGTGTGTAATATAACATATCCAAAATTCAGCCCCATTGGATAAATTTGGAGTCCGTTACCTAGCAAACACAGAGCCATGCTCAGGATGGATTTTATCAGCGCGCAAAATGAGTTAGCAATTTGTTTTGGCCTTAACTTCCTCCTCCGACCTTGGATTGGCCCAAATGATATATGGCTGGAAAGAAGACATTCTGAACTTCAAGTTTGAGTGATTAAAGTCTTAATTTGCTTAAGGGAAGCCCAATTCGTAAGCCCTTGAAGTTGCTGGTCATGCTGACCTCAGGATGAGCTATTATTTCTGGTTGGAAGCTTGGTCATGGTGACATGAAGATGAGCTAGGGCTGCTGGTGGGATCTATTGGTGAAGTGCATCAACCAATTCAAGATTTTCTAATACAAGTGCATCAACCATTTCAGATTTTATAAAACAAGTGTTGTATGCATTAGCCATATTGAATTCAGATTTTCACTTCCCCTAGGCCTATAAATAGGGAAGTTCTCTAAGCTTGTAAACACACCCCAAGGGGGGGAGCTCTCAAACACTTCTCTAGAGCTCCCTTCCCTTCTCTCCCTCAAATTCTCTTAGTTTTGCTTTCTAGTTCTCAATTCTAGCTTTCTTTAATGTTTTCTTAGTTGTAATTTATTTTTCTTGTAATGTACATTCTTTCTTAAGTATTCAAGTTTGATTAGTTTCCAAGTTTCAATTATGATTTTTGTTCTTATTCATTATGCTTATAAGTTAATATGCTAGTTTGAATGATTGATCACCATTTAGGCTTGCATGTTAGCTATCTTGGTTTGAATTAAGAGTAGACACCATGCTTTAATTCGAATTGAACTATGAATAGGAAGAGTATGTATGGACATTCGACAACAGGGATTAGATACATGCTTGGTTGTTTAAATTGTTCTTCTATGCTTAATGGGTTCCTAATGCTTAATTTTAGGTTAGACAACAAATGATCAAATTAGGGAATTAGGAACACAAGGTTATGACCAAACACCATGGCTTAATCATACTTTAGCTAGAATCAATCCGTTAATCTAATTGAACTTGGGAACTTATCTGCTTGAGTTAGTTATTTCTTTCTTCCTTGTTTTATTTATTTCCTTTCTTTTTCATTTCTGTTTTGTGTAGGGAAAATGAATTGAATCATTCAATCACCAATCCTCGTGGGATCGACCTCGCACTTACATACGCTATACTACCGAACGGCTCGTGCACTTGCGAGTATCACAAGTTGAGGATGCAACTGAATCCATTTTGGTGCAGCTGTATCTACACAACATCTCCTCTGCCAAAACTTTTCAAGATAGGTCATACCATTAATGGACTTGGGGGCTTCTCTCCAAATACAAACACCCAGTTGGCACCCTCATCCATTTCTCTAGGCATGATTAGTACCATGTGCCTTCCACCTCCTCAATTCCATGCTCCTTTGTGCTGGGTCTGAGAGCATTCGAAGAAGATGAGAAATCTCTTCTCTCGTTTAGTGATTTTACCATAAAATAATTTCTAAACATAAATATCTAAGTATGATATCTCAACTTAATATCTGTGTTGGTATGATATCAACTTAGGTATGATATCTCAACCTAAACCCTAAACCCTAAACCCTAAACCTTGTGTCGGTACATGAACCGGGACTCCCTCCACCTTGCATGGTAGACCCGACCACTGAGGATGAGCACCGACCACTCTGCATGGTCGCCCGCCACCTTGCATGGCCGACCCAACCACCAAGGATGAGCGCCGACCACTCTGCATGGTGGCCCTCCACCTTACATAGCAGACCTGACCACCGTGGATGAGCGCCAACCACCTTGCATGGTCATCTATCACACCGAACGACTGACCCGACCACCTTGCATGGTCATCTACAACGTCGAACTACCGACCCGACCACCTTGCATGGTCATCTATCACGTCGAATGACCGACCCGACCACTTTGCATGGTCATCTACAACGTCGAACGACCGACCCGATCGCTTTGCATGGTCATCTACAACGTCGAATGACTGACCCAGCCACCTTGTATGGTCATTTACAACGTTGAACTACCGACCCAACCACCTTGCATGGTCATCTATCACGTCAAACGACCGACTCGACCATCTTGTATGATCATCTACAACGTCGAATGACTGACCCGGCCACCTTGCATGGTCATCTACCACGTTGAACGACCGACCCGACCACCTTGCTTGGCCAACCACCAGGTCGCATGACCGACCCGACCATCTCGCATGCTCAATCTCCATGTCATATTACTCGAACAAAAGCTCTCCCCACCAAAGTACAAGTTGATCGGCTCTACCAACAATGGTTTTACTTTAAGGTTCCCAGTCGATAGGCTCGGGGGACACTATTTATATCGGCCACACCATCTCCAATATGTCTAGCCATGCTTAAAAGAGGGAGAATTTATCAAAAATAGCCAAAACTTGACCCCTAATTTTAAAAATGTCAGTTTTTGTAAAAAATTTCAAATATAGCAGAAAACTCACCTAGATAGACACAAATGCCCTCAAATTTAAAACCCACATAAACCTAAACAAAACCTTATTAAATAAAACTTTGGAATATTTCCTTCAAACACTTTCCAATCACCTAAAGGAGGAGGAAAATTATCTCTAATATATGTGCTCGGCTCGGCCTTATTATCTCCATATGTGAGCTTGGCTCGGCCACACCATCTCCAATATGTCCAGCCATGCTTAAAGGAGAAGGAAAATTATCTCCAATATATGTGCTCGGCTCGGCCTCATAACCTTGACAAATATGAGCTTGGTTCGGCCATGCTATCTCTAATATGTCTTGCCATGCTTAAAAAGAAGAAAAATTCCCCATATATGCGCTCGGCTTGGCTCGGGTAATGACTATCTCAACGCAAGTAAGGGATTACACATACCTATTTTTATCTAAATTACTAACTAGTGTGCATTATCTTCGTACCATCATGTCATAACATATATTCATCTACATTAATTACATCGCCACCGTGACATAATATACAAATCCATTACATCGCCGTCATTTGATGGCATACATCGCCGTCATTTCATGGCGTACATGGCAACCATGACTGTTGAAACGATAATTTTTACATCTGTTGGGCCCGAAGTTTTCACAAAAAGAAGGGGTGGCAACCCATTTAAAATAAAATAAAATAAAATGCCAGCCGTAAACTGGTATTTGAATGGGACTGAAATTTTCCTCCCTGCAAGTTTATCAAAAAATACAAGTGTTTGCCAAGTATTAAACACTGAAAGATAAGCGTCCCAGCGGAGATGTGGCTATTCACTTCAACTCAAACTCCTCAAAACTCATGCTCTATAAAAGAGTCATGCCTATGATAAAAAAAAAAAGGGGGACGGAAGCAACAAAAAGGAGAACAGCCGCAGTAAGAAAAGAAAGGCAGCAAGCATACTAGAGAAAGCAAGAGCCATCTCAAGGTAAAATCTTAGTCCCATGGCCTAGTTTTCTTGTTTGCTCACATCTCCAGGTTTCGATGCTCTTGGCTGTGATGATTTCTATCATCATAAAAAGGTCAGAGATCTCTCAAGGCATGGCTCACGCTCAAGTATACAATCTACACCCATCTTTTGATCAGTCCAAAGAGAGATTCTTGGCTATGATGATTTCAATCATCATAAACCAAGTCAAGAGTCTCTCCAAGGCTCGGCTCCGCTCAAGATCAGTCCAAAGAGAGATTCTTGGCTATGATGATTTGAATCATCATAAACCAAGTCAAGAATCTCTCCAAGGCTCGACTCGGCTCAAACGATTCCAACGATGTTTTCAAAGCGTCCAGTCCACAACCGACAGGAAAGATTGTCCTCTATGATGATTTCAATCATCATATATCAGGGGATAATCTATTCTAACGGGCAGCTCCGCTCAAATATTTCCAAGTATACAATCTGCACCCATCTTTTGATCAGTCCAAAGAAAGATTCTTGGCTATGATGATAGAAATCATCATAAACAAGTCAAGAATCTCTCCAAGGCTTGGCTCCGCTCAAATAATCCCCACGATGTTTTCAAAGCATCCAGCAAACAACCAACGGGGAAGAATTGTCTTCCATGATGATTTCAATCATCATATTTCCAACAGGCAACTGTATGAAGCGTCTAAAACCAAAGGAGCCCTCACGGCAGTTCAATTGCCTCCCTTCGAGTACTTGCTGCCAGCAAGTCAACAAAGACAAAAAAAAAGGAGAAGAAAGCCAGCGGAGGGAGAGAGAACGAAGCAAAAAATAAAAGTGGGGGGGGTACGCTTGTGTGTTGAGTTGCAGAGAGATAAAACAAAAGGAGGGCAGCCAAATATCAAAATAAAAGGAAGAAAAAAATGGGCTATGTCGCACAGCCAACTCATCTTTTGGCAGTTTGTCTTGGTTTACTTTGAAAGATGAAAAGAAAAGGGTACAACAATAGCAAATAAAAAAAAGAGTTGGCAAAGCAAGTACCACAAGTTTTCTCTTTGGTTTCTGAAGCAAAGGGACAGATGGTTTTCTCCAACAAATAAAGAAATCTCCAAAGCCTTCAATCTGGCAGCACAGTCTCTACATACAAATGAGAAGACAGGAGGTCAGAAGCATGGAAACAGACAAAAGAAAAAAAAAAGCAAAAGAAAAATGAGTTTATGGGGTGGGTTACCACGTGAAAGGCAAGAGGATCTCTTTTTCCTTTGTCTTGGGTTATTGACCTTGGGAAAGCTACAGCACACAAGGGACAATAAGAGAATTTGTCTCGTTTGGTTCCAAGTCACTTGTGAGATTGAAGCCCAGAAGCATCCAATTGATTGGAGGGTCTTCTATTGCTACTGTTGTTGTTGTCCATGCAAAAAATCTTAGTTAGTTCAATCGATAAATATGAAAATAAAAAAAAAGGAACTAAAGAATGGCATGTGGGTTACCACGTGAAATCCCAGAGGAGAGGAAACAATTCGTTTCTTCTTTTTGATGATGCAACAGGTGGCTGGAGCAAAGCTATGTGCTGGTCTGGAGAAGCAAACAAAGAATAATATTAAGTCTTTCGTTTTGTTGCTGTTTGCTGGTGCTCATGTGTTTTTATAAGAAAAACACATATAGCCTAATCCTATATGGACAAGAAGTTTACTCTACAGGATGATCCAGGAGTTCCAAATCAACAAGGAGCTTAATTCAGGCTCTACTTGGACAAGGATTCTTATCCTGGGGTGTCTTAATCAAATTAAAAGACACTTGTTAATGGCACCAATCTGTGAGGTGTCCAGCTGGAGCAAAGCAAAGCCTTTGGTTTACTATGTTTTGCTGAATGTAAACAGAAGAAAATAGAAGCCCGTGGAGATGCCAAACGGGAGCCTTGATAACCGGTTGTACTCTCAAAATATTCTTTGAATATTTTACAGAGGCTGAACGTAGTGCAATACTAATTGTGCATGGTGGCATGAAGCCCAGCCATACATTACCAATTTCGCTGGTGGGCCATTATGGGAAATGACAAGTTATTGGCACACCTGTCTTCCTCTACCAAAAGGGTAATATGGCATTGTTTAGAGCCTCTCATCACGCTTTGTGTTCCCATGTGAAGAAAATATCCGCCATTCAATTAATTTCAAGATAGCCACATTATTTTGTTGTGGGAAGGTGATGGAACTTAGATAGGCCCAATACGAGATTATAATATTTGGTGGCCCAAGACTTAATGGTCTCATACGCACCAAGCTTGTCTCACATCTCAAGATCAGTCAATCTCAAGCCGACATTCCAAGACCCGACGGTCTCGAATACAATGGGCTCGTTCAGAACAAGTCTCAAGCCCAACGGACTAGCCCATTAAGCAAATCCAGTTGGTGAATAATTGGTACAAAGTCTCAAATTCACAAATTATGGATTAATGGGCTCAAATGAAAAGGGTCCCATTAATTCCCAAATCGCCAAGTGAAGACCCAAGTGGTACAAAACCACACCAAATCCCAAATGCAAATGTCAATTTTATGAAAAATCAATGGGATAATTAAAATTACTCATTATTTTTCTTGGATATTGACAATAAGAAAAATGGTACAAAACCATCAAATTTCCCTCATGGGTCATCTACTCATGAAAACTTTAATGAGATTAAATTCAAATCTCTCAAACAGAAATCCTCAATTAGTGGGCCAAACTTACCCATTAATTTCCAATTTTTCTCATGGGTCATCTACTCATGAAAATTCCAACGAGATCAAATTTAAATCTCTAAAACACAAACTCTCAATTAGTGGGCCATACTTACCCATTAATTTCCAATTTTCTTCATAGGTCATTTATTTATGAAAATCTTCATATTGTCTCAAAGACACAAATTCTTAATTAGTGGGCCACACTTACCCATTAATTTCCAAATCTTTTTGGAACTACGCCGGTTTGATCCCACCAAGGGTACGTAGGCAATCTAGCATACCAATAGACGCAACCGCATCCACACCAAATCCCAAGTGGTACAAAACCACGCCAAATCCCAAGTGGTACAAAACCACGCCAAAATCCCAAGTGGTACAAAACCACGCAAATTAAACAATCTTTTCCGAACTACGTTGGTTTGATCCCTTCAAAAGGGTACGTAGGCAATCTAGAGATCCAATCTAGATGCAACCGCCCAAATCTCAAATCCAAACAGAATCCCTGGTTATTCTTAACCAAATTCACCCCAAACACACATCAAAATCGAATCCTTGGTTTATTCAGCTAAATTCACTCAAACGCTTTTTTCAATCAAATTCGTACAAATTTTCCCTTTTGCAATGAGTCATTCATTCATTGCAATTCTTCGAACTACGTGTGGCTTGATTCCCGCGAGGTTGGACTTGGGAGCAGCCGCAATACCAAACACACACGTTCTGTTTCGTTATGGTGGAATCAAAGGGTTTTCCCTTGAAGTAAGGGATTGTAATTAAGTGACTTGTGTCTCGAATGGGTCGAACCTAAAATAATAAAACCCCATTATTTAATTAGTGGTGGTGAAATTGTGTTAGGAGGTTCACATTTATCCTCAACAATGACACAACATACATCGCCATTATGACATGGCATAAATCATCATACAGCACTTTCATCAAAAAATCATGTGATATGTGCTCGGCTCGGCCTTATTATCTCCATATGTGTTCGGCTCGACCCCTTTTATCTCCATATGTGTTCGGTTCAGCCTTATTATCTCCATATGTGAGCTCGGCTCGGCCAAACCATCTCCAATATGTCTCGTCATGCTTAAAGAGGGAAAATTATCTCAATATGTGTGCTCGGCTCAGCCTCACCATCTCAATAGATATGTGCTCAGCTCGATCAAAACTGATTTTACTAGAAAGTCCCCGGCCAAGAAGCTATTCTACTCTGTGAACTTGGGGGCTTCTATTGGCACCTTGTTGACCTCACCTTCCCCCTTAAGCAAATCCCACCAATTAAGGCTTGGCTCGGCCTTATTATCTCCACACATGTGATCAGCTTGGCCTTACCACCTCAACAGATATGTGCTCGACTCGATCAAAACTGGTTTTACTAGAAAGTCCCCAGCCAAGAAGCTCTTCTCGATTGTGAGCTTGGAGGCTTCTATTGACCTCACCTCCCCCCTTTAAGCAAATCCCACCAATTAAGGGATAACCCTTTTTGTCATAGGTCACATCCCACCAAACAAGGAGTAGCTAGCCATACAAAGGTCTCATCCATCAATCAACCTTATCTACTCCAACTTGGACTATAAAAGAGAGTTCACCACCTCCAAGCAAGGGGACCATCGGCTACTACTTCTTCACTTCTCCAAGAGCTGTCCAAAGCTCTCATAACATTTCTATTTCTCTTCTACTAGAGCTCTCAAGCCTCTCTTCCCATATCTCTCTCATGTACAATATAATCTCCATATTCAAATACAAATACAAAGCTATAAACTATAGTGGATGTAGCCCCATTATGGGTGAACCACTCAAACACTTGTGTTATGTGTGTGCTTATGTCTTAATCCGTTATGTACAAATTCACCCATTAACACATCAATTTCTCCTCAACCCAGACCTTGACGTCCTCTTTCATCATCCCACATGCATGTCTAATCTCATCTTGTAATCAGCCTCCCCTTCTTTGATCTGCCATGGGGTCCTTCCCCCCTCATGTATGTACGTGTTGGGAAGTCGATCGTCAAAATAAATTTTCTAAATTTTCGACCGAAAAGAATCCCTGAAATTATTTGATAATGTACTTACAAATAGATCAATGAGCATGGGACTGTCAATAGAAACCTCTTTTGTGGACACTAATCCAAATTCTATAGTGGTAAATTGTATTTCCCATCCAAATCCTAATTAATTTTGAAAACCAAACAAAATGTATTTCCAATTCAAACCCTAATGGAAACACATTTTGTTTGGTTTTCCAATTATATCCCTAAATAAGAAATATGCATTAAAAGGTGTAATATGTTTGCCTTAGTATTTTTAATTGTTAATAGTGGTAAATTGGTTATAAAAAGTTATAATAATGCTTGCCTTGGAGGAAAATGAAACCCAAGGTGGATGGAAAGTTTAATTTTCCCCATATTTTTCCACATATTTTCCCATGATACAGGAAATCATTTCCCAAGCCTGAACTTACTAACCAAACACAGGTATTGACCTAGTGATTGCTTTCCACGAAAAGATTCATGGATAGTTTGGCCAGGTCACGTGCAACCTAACCGTTACATAGTTTTTTAATGGAACATCTTGTGATGGTTTCAACACTACAAGGTGCTCCAATGTTTTTTTGTTTTTAATTTAATCATTAATTTCAATTTTTTCCTTGTGCTTGAAAACAATTGTCAAATTCTGAAAAGATTGATTTCCACCTTTGTAAAGATGGTTTTTTTTTCTTTCTCATTAGTGTTAATCTTCACTTTAGTTTCGTTTGCTTTCATTATCAAATTCTTTTACTTGCTCAATTGATATTTTAATGACAAGCAGTAACTTATTTTTTGCTGCTATACTTCAAATCATTTTTAGTTGGGTTGGGCCTTAAATCTGGCAAATCATATAACTCAGTTTCTGCCCATGATCAGTACATATAGGTATGGGCCGGTGATTCAATAGTAGTCTTTTAAAATTATTGAAACATATAAACCTATATATGCAAAATTCTATGGTGAGTGTGCCATACGTGTCATATATAACCCGTTATGTGGATCTTCGTATTAATAACATAATTATTTCATTAAACTTAAGCGAAGTTATTACTCAGATAAATCATTCAGCTAATATGAAGATTCACATCTATGACCCATATATTTTTATTATATCTAATGGTTATTGTCAATAAAGTGCTGCAATAATGATCAAGCTCATGGGGTGTCCATTTCTATTTTAATCTTTACAATATTAGAAATGGGACCAGTCTAGGATGGGGCACTAGCAGAAAGAAAATGAAAGAAAAATGGTGGAAGAAGCATTAGCATGTGGCAAAAACAGCAAGTGGATAGGCAGAGGGTTCCACCAAAGAGGCAACGACATTGAAGAGTATCACACTTGACGGCTGTCCTTGTAATATACAAGTTTTCTCTCGTAGAGAGGGTGGTGGTGGCCGGTGGGATTCCATTTCTACTTTGGCCCCATGAAAAAAGCAAATACAATATTTATTTATAATAATAAGAGCTCCACAGTCCACGATTCCACAATCCACCGTTGTCCAAGAATGAGAGGGACACCCACCCTGTGTCGCACTAGAGCAATATAAAAATAGTCCACCCAAACCCCAAACAGCCTGCCCCCAACGTTCTGTCCAAAAACCAACAGCTTTGCCCAACCTGCCTTCTAAGGGATGCTATTGTCATTTTGTCCTTCTATGACATGACGATTCCGTTCAAATATAATACGGTCAATTCTGTCTGGTTAAAATTAAAAACCTTCACATTTTTAAGAATGTGTTTTTAGAAAAAATATAAATTAAGGTAAAGGAATAGGGACAAAGAAATACCATTTTTTTCTTATTCCCATATTTGGTATGCACAATATTATGAATTAAAAATTTGTTCAATTTTCCTATAAAATTTTTATGAAAATTATTAACTAAAAGTGGCATTTGAATTTTAGAACATGATAAAGTTGGTCCCAAACAAAAAAGTGAGTCAAATGATTTCCCAAATGGGGAAAAAAAGTATATGAAATTCCCTCTATATATAGCATGAAAATGCAATTCCTTAATCATTTGTAAGGGACTGCAAAACTAGATAGACAAAAAATATTATATTTGTTTTAATTTCTTTTTTAGAAGGTGGTTGTTGTTTATGTTCCAAAAAAATCATCATGACATCGTGACAGTTTTTATAATTCAATCCATCATTTATTGAATTTATCCTCTATTTTTTAAAATTGTCTTTCATTACATAACCAAAATAAACAACAACAACAACAACAACAAAACACACACACAAGCAACAAAACAGAAAACAGACATGATTCAACTGAAAATCCTATTTTTTTTTATGACGATTTTGCCCCTGTAAAACGGATAGCTTTCGGACAAACTTCCCTTCATTATTTTTCCATACAATAACAACGGAAAATTCTACGGTGGACCTGGCGCATCCATGCGCCAATAGATATTGACCGTTAGATTTAGGCAAAACAATAAGGATAGATCTACACCATTAAATGATATAACTTGAAAACCTTCTCAGCAGGTTGAAGGAAAATCCCCAACCCGTAAAAACTGAGCCCCCTCTTTCACTCCCTTCATCTTCTTCTAGCATCCAGCAAGCAACCAACGACGACGACGATGATGGCAAGCTTCACCTGCTCTTTACCCCATCTCTCGTTCTCTCCTTCGCTGGCTAGCGCTCTGAAAATTTCCTTCTTTTGCCTCTTTTTCTTGGCTAGCCCTCTCAAAACCCATCTCTCTTTCTCCCTCTCTCTCTCTCTCTCTCTCTTGTCAAGCGCTACCTCTCTGGGTTCATTCTGCTTCTCTCATACCAAAACCCCCAAATCTCCAACATAAAACCCTAATCCTAGACACCTAAATCCCTTTCCAAAACTGAAATTCATTAGAAAAGGTAAGATTTTATCAATTTCATCAGTATTTCTGTCATATATGGCTGCAATTTATGGGTCATTGAAGGTTTTAATGTTAGATCTAGTGCCTATTTGTGTTAGAACTGAGTTTTTTTTGGGTGGGTGATGGAGATTGAAACTAATTTTTATTCGATGTTTGGGGCAAGGTCATGGCGCATGCTCTACCGTATCTCGTTCTTGGTGTGTATTCTTTACATGGTTTTATTTGTTAAAAATTATAGTGTTGTTGAGTTCATATATCTTGACAATTATTAGCTTGATGACTATCTTTATTTTTCTAAAAGATTAATGTGAATTCTTTTCTTGTGTCAGCTTTCATTTCATATTTTAGAGTTTTTATCACTTTTTAATCTTTTCTTTTTATAAGATTACATTTTCCCTTTGTATAAAGTAATTAGTGTTTTTAATAGGAGAAGCTGCGTAATTGTTGAAGCTGCCATTATGGTTTTTGTTGTAAAAATTTCAAGGTTAAGGCAATTCAATTTTAGTTATGCCTTTATGACTTTTATTGTATATTAAATTTCATAGTTGGTCATTTTAGATTAATATTCTTTCAATAGTAAATAGCCACATTTGTATGAAAACTTGATCATATTTGCACTTTAGTCTCTTAGGAAAACAGAAAGAGAAAAAAAAAGTAAGTCTTAAAGGAGAAAAAATGATTAGAAAGATATTCAAATTTTTTGCTGTAAGTCCAGTTTAATGGCTGTGTTGAAATTATATAAAGACAATATCTAGTTTGAGGTTTCTTGTTTGTGGATGTGGGTGTCTGAATCTAACAAAGTTGTGATTCCTTTCATTGTGAAATAAGGAAGTCAGTATGGGTTTTCCTCAAAATCTGGCCACTTCCTGATCGAATTGGACTTTGAGCCAAGGTATAAACTTGCTCCCCTTGTTGTGCTTGATGTGTTGATACATATGGATTCTGTGATTAAGTTTTTTTACACAGATGGTTGAGACTTTATGTTATTCATCTTCTTAGACCACTTTGGACTTTAATATTCTTTTTCATGGTCACACCGGAGCTCTAATTTTTGAGACTTCAAGTCACTGTAAAAAAACATGGCCAACCTTTGACGCACTTAATTGAATTGTGCGACATGATGAGAATTGAATTATGTTATCGAAAAAGAAAAATCCTTGTTATTGGGTGAGAATTTTGTAGGATTTACTTCATATATGCCCAGAGAAATTATGAGAAGTTGAGAACTTTTGTACACAGCACATATATATGTTGATGAGGAGATACACTAAAATTTAAAATGATGTTATGTTTGAATTTTTCAGCTGTATTTCGAATTTCGAATTTGGTTTATAATTTCATGAATAAGCAGCCAACCTTTGTGTTTTGGGTTTGAACTGTGATAATTGGGTTTTAATTATCTTCTTTGGGTTGAATATCTGAGTAGTTTTGGGTTGTGTTTTTGGAACCAACTCTTCTATCAGTTTATCATTGTCAGTATTTGTCAATTAACTAGAAATGACTTTTATTTTCAAAATTTATATCTTTAAATGGGTTGGAGGGCCTTTTTTGATGCCCTTGTTTCTATTTGTCAATTACCTATTTCATGTCTACTAATTGGATATTTGTAAATCCAACTACGTTTCAAGTTTGCATAATATGCATCATTTTGTTTTTATGTTCCATTAATCCAGTTGTGTGCTAAGTAAATTCTTGCCCATTTGATTGATTGTTGAGAGTATGTTTAGTTTTCTCAATTTGTTTTTGTGAATTCCACTGATACAATTGGATTTCACATATTCAATTACCTGCTTCCTGTCTGTCAATTTGATTTTTGTAAATACAATTGCTTTTCAATTACCTTGTGTCCAACAATGTTTGTTATTTACTTGTCACTAAGTTATTAACACTTGCAATGAAAGTAAAAGTTAATTGATATGCTAAATTCTATTGTTTTTACTTTTAGGTACTTAAATCATGGAAGAGAAGCTAAATTAAATGACAGTGGTCGTTTGGCAATTACCACTTAGACGACCGGCTTCCGCAAATTAGAATGGCACTTACATATTCATTTTTTTTTAAAGGAAAGAACATGATGGCAATTACATAGTGCATGTTTGTCAATTGCCAACATGATGTGGCTGTGCTGTAGCAAAATAAAGGAATTTTGTATGAGCTTGGTGACGTAAGGCATGGGCTAAATTGAAGATGAGAGTGATGTGGTTAAGTCCCAGTCCTTTTTAATGTGGTGGAATGTAGTTAAATTTTTTTTCTTTCTATTTCTATTGTTATTTAGGTTTCGGTCTACTAAATAATTGATATATGCTACCAAAGTCCTTCCCTTCGTTGGCACTAGAAACAAGCTTTCGGTTTTATTACTTTGATCTTGATTTTCTTTTCCTTGATACGCACTTAGATTTTAGTTTGAAGTTGTCATGGTCCATAGGACTTATATTTTGGCTGTTTAGTTGTTTTCTTTTTCCTGGAATCATAAACTTTCATGTAGTGATGATGTTTTGGGGGCTTGAGTTGTTTCTGTTATTCTCTGCAAGCTTGTGACAACTTCTACTGGGATCCTATTTTAATTTCACTTGTTGGCAAAGATAACAGTTATTGGGCTAGTAACAGAATGCTTATCAGAATCCCATCTCAAATATCCCTAAGCAAATGGTACACCATCCTTCCCATTACCTAACTCTGATTTCACTTTTAAATACAATCTAAGGGAAAAGACAAAAAGAACTAGCAAGAACAAACAAAGCAGAGACAGTAAAACAGCGAAAAAGCCCAAGCCTTTATGTTATTGGCAGCTTTTTCAATTTTGAGAATGGAAATACATTATGTGATTTGTCAATGCAACTGACAAATAGGTAGTGTCATTTGCATTCGTGTCTTGCAAATGACAAACAAAGCAGTCTCATTTACATTCCAATTGCGCAATTACAAGCTATAATGGATAGACATAAATAAAGTTAAGCGCTTTTTCTTCTTAAATTTTTTTTTTTTTGGTTAAAACTATTCGGATTTATATAAAGATACCCAAGTTTTATTGTTTTGAATATGGATATGTTGTAGCAAAATAAGGAAATTTATACGAGATTGCAAGTTGGTGTGATGGCTTTTCCAAGTGGCTTTAGGCTTTAGGATCCATAACCTTGTAAAATGGTGATTTACAACATTATGGGGATGCATGAGGAATATATATATATATATATATATATATATTCATTTTGGTGTATTGTTCTATCTCAATGGGTTCAATTAGTTAATTCCAAAGGAAGTGACCATAAGATGGAAAGGGCACTGATAGATTGCCTCACCTAAGATGAAAATGTAATAATGTAATTGACAAACAGTTAGATCGAAAATGCAAAGGAATAATGCAATTGACAAACAGTTAGTTGGAAATTGCAAACGAATAATGCAATTGACAAACAATTCGTTGTAAATTGTTCCATAGAATTGTAAAACCTATCCGTAATCTTGTAATATTGTAATTTACAAGGATAAAGACATCTAGTACAATATTAAGGTAACTAGGGACATTAGGACAGTAAATTGAGTCCTTATACGTGTAAACACAAACGTTTACTATATTAAGGTCTTGTTTTACTCGGTTTTGGACAGTTATGTTCCATATGATTGTAAAATGCGTCCTTAATCTTGTAATATCGTAATTTACAAAGATAAAGACATGTAGTACAATATTAGGGTAAATGGGAACATTCGGAAGGTAAATTGGGTCCTTAGTATTGTAAACATGGATGTTTACAATATTAAGGTCTCGTATTACTCTATTTAGGATAGTTATGTTCCAGGAGATTGTAAAACCCATCCTTATTATGGTAATTTCGTAATTTACAAAGAGATGGACATGTATTACAATATTAAGGTAACTAGGGACATTGAGAAAGTTAATTGGGTCCTTATACGTGTAAACACAAAGGCTTACTATATTAAGGTCTTGTTTTACTCCGTTTTGGACAGGTATGTTCCATATGATTGTAAAATGCATCATTAATCTTGTAATATCGTACTTTACAAATATAAAGACATGTAGTACAACATTAGGGTCAAGGGGAACATTCGGAAGGTAAATTGGGTCCTTAGTATTATAAACATGAATGTTTACAATATTAAGGTCCCGTATTACTCTATTTAGGATAGTTATGTTCCAAGAGATGGTAAAACCCATCCTTATTATGGTAATTTCGTAATTTACAAAGAGATGGACATGTATTACAATATTAAGGTAACTAGGGACATTGAGAAAGTAAATTGGGTCCTTATACGTGTAAACACAAACGTTTACTATATTAAGGTCTTGTTTTACTCCGTTTTGGACAGGTATGTTCCATATGATTGTAAAATGCATCATTAATCTTGTAATATCGAACTTTACAAATATAAAGACATGTAGTACAACATTAGGGTCAAGGGGAACATTCGGAAGGTAAATTGGGTCCTTAGTATTGTAAACATGAATGTTTACAATATTAAGGTCTCGTATTACTCTATTTAGGATAGTTATGTTCCAGGAGATTGTAAAACCCATCCTTATTATGGTAATTTCGTAATTTACAAAGAGATGGACATGTATTACAATATTAAGGTAACTAGGGACATTGAGAAAGTAAATTGGGTCCTTATACGTGTAAACACAAACGTTTACTATATTAAGGTCTTGTTTTACTCGATTTTGGACAGTTATGTTCCATGTGATTGTAAAATGCATCCTTAATCTTGTAATATCGAAATTTACAAAAATAAAGACATGTAGTACAATATTAGGGTAAATGGGAACATTCGGATGGTAAATTGGGTCCTTATACTTGTAAATTCGGATGTTTACAATACTAAGGTCTTGTATTACTCTTTTATGGATAGTTATGTTCCAGAACATTGTAAAACCCATCCTTAATCTTGTAATATCGTAATTTACAAAGAGAAGGACGTTTAGTACAATATTAAGGTAACTAGGGACATTAGGAAAGTAAATTGAGTCCTTATATGTGTAAACACAAACTTTTACTATATTAAGGTCTTGTTTTACTCGGTTTTGGATAGTTATGTTCCATTTGATTGTAAAATGCATCCTTAATCTTGTAATATAGTAATTTACAAAGATAAAGACATGTAGTACAATATTAGGGTAAATGGGAACATTCGGATGGTAAATTGGGTCCTTATACTTGTAAACTCGGATGTTTACAATACTAAGGTCTTTTATTACTCTTTTATGGATAGTTATATTCCAGAACATTGTAAAACCCATCCTTAATCTTGTAACATCGTAATTTACAAAGATAAAGACATGTAGTACAATATTAGGGTAAATAGGAACATTCGGATGGTAAATTGGGTCCTTATACTTGTAAACTGGGATGTTTACAATACTATGAATTAGGTGAACCCTAATGTTGTAATCATAGTTCAAAAACTTGTAAACAGCTGCCCAAATCTTGTAACTTATAAGTTTTAGGATCCTCTTACAATGTTATGGTACTCTCATATCCAAACTACTGTAAATCACTATCCAATCATATGCCAATTGCCAAACAGGAAGGGCATAATTGCATGACCCTTATGCAATTACATTTTCAAAAAGTGGAAACTTGATAACTTGTATAACCGGTAACCAATTTTTAAAAAAATCTGGGAGCATCATAAAGGACAAATGGTGCATGGGTGCACCTGGTGCACTGTAGAAGGTGCCCAATAACAACCTTCCATTTGGAGTGGCGCGCGCACAAATACATGCAGAGACTTTTAAAGACCCACTGATCCTCAACCAATCAACATCAAACACAAAATTGCAGAGTTTTTAAAAATAAAAATAAAAATGAAATTTTCCTGTGAAAATTGCTGTTTCTGTTTGGTTGCTGAGAAAATTTGAAACCAGGGGACCGAGCGACCTTTTCAGGATCTCTGGAAGGTTCTGAAAGGTGGGGCCTCAATCCTCGTTGATCGGCCTCACCGCTGTCTGCTAGAGTCCCAACACCGTTTATGAGCACGAGACCCCCAATTTCGATACAGGTGAACCAAACCATCGAATTTTGTTCCATTTCCCTTTCTTTTCTTCCTGTCTTCTTTGAATTTCTCGCTTTCTTCTTGTCGTTCCGCTCGTTAGGGTTTTCTGGGTTCTTGCAAGTTTGCCTATTTCCATATCTCAGCTTGTAGTGTCCAAAATGTCTGGTCCTCTGTTTCCTATTTTAGGGGTTTGGCTTTTAATCCTGTTTGGTTGAAAGGAAAAGGAAAGAAATTTGTGGGAAAATTTTCACAAGCAAGCAAATAAAATTAGTTTTAACTTTTAAGGTGTGCTCATTTTCATTCATGTTGTGCCGAATAGCTACTTATTTTGTCATTTTATATGTTTTTTGTTTTCCTCAACACTTGAGAAAGCTTCCAACTTTGTCTTATTGTTACTTTGTTACAGTGTGTGGAGTAGGAATAAGGTGTATGGATCCTACTCTAAAATTCTCTATCCTGCTGTTGCTTCTCGGATTGGGTACGTATCAAACTCAATTTAGTCTCTTTATGCTTATCCCTTAATCTGTTCTTATCATTTCTTAATTTTTCTTTTTGGTCTGCAAGCTATTGTATTTTTCAAGTTACCTCTTTTTTTCTTTGTAATATTGTACATAGGTAGTCTTCATATATGTAGGTATGCATATATGTTGTGGCAGTTTAGGTGGGATTGTGTGGAGATGAACCTCATGCTATGTGAACCCATTCGAGTGCCAAACAAACTGGGGGACCTTTCTGTTTTGCTTAAACCCTTCTTAGTTACTTCTTTCAATTTTCTTTCATTTCGAACCCCTTCAATTACTTGGATAATTATTTTGGTCAGGCTGCTATTCTTGGGGTTCTCATAACTCATCCACAGCTGTGAATGCCTCTCCTATTAAGAATGATTTTGAGCATTGTGAAAGAGCAGTCAAAAAATGGGCATTTTCTTCACTTCAACAAGAAGTTAAAGACAAACACACTCTGCGGGATTTGCTATTTTTCCTTCACGTCCCCAGAACAGGAGGGCGTACATATTTCCACTGGTAATTTCAATAGGTCCAATTTTATTACCAAAAGATTGTAACCCCATGATTTGACAACCATATTGATTCATACTTCTGGCAATGTTTATACTTACAGTTTCTTGAGAAAGTTGTACTATAGCTCTCTGGAATGCCCTCGATCGTATGATAAGCTTCGATTTGATCCTAGGTAATATCTTGTTTTCTCTTGTATAATTTTGTTTCTTGACATATTCAGTTTCGTAAATTTATCAATACTTGAGTACCACGTCATTCAAATCATTTTGTTGCAAGACAATCAGTAAACTCGATTACATTGAGCTGTATGTAGATTAGAGATTTTGCAGGAATGTGTTTTTATTTCCAAATTACAACTTGACAGATATGGTGGAAGTCGGTAGCTCCATTGGCTTGCAGAGGGGAAGGGTTTTTTGTTAAAGCTGTTATTTTCTATATTGACTGTGATATTTCTACTTATTGACTCATAAATGGGAGAAAACATACAATTAAAAGGAGACAAATCATGAGGCGTGGATTTTCTTAGAAACTTGTTTCACAAGGTTTTCATAGGTGCTTCTGCTAGGGTAGCATCTTAAAATAAAGCCAAGGTTGACATCAGCAACTAAGTTGGATGTCTTACAGAACTACATCCTCATATTTACCTTATTCTTTCCTAACTTTTCACATGTCTGCATCATTAATGGATGTTAATTCTGTACCTTTGCAGAAAACAGCAGTGCAGATTGTTGGTTACTCATGATGATTATAGTATGATGTCCAAACTTCCCAGGGAGAGAACATCAGTAGTGACAATACTTAGGAATCCGGTTGACCGTGTTTTTAGTACTTACGAATTTTCGGTAGAGGTAGCTGCAAGGTTTTTGGTGCATCCTAACTTAACTTCTGCAACACAAATGACAAGACGTATACGGGCAAAGACTAAAGGAGTAAGCACACTGGATATTTGGCCATGGAAATATTTGGTTCCATGGATGAGGGAAGACCTTTTTACTCGGGTATGCTTTTTTCTGTGCTGCTTGGACCCATATGAACCTTTTGGTTTCTACAGCTCTCATGTCTTTTTAGTAAATTTCTGTTGAAGTGCAGTATTTCTCCCTGGGGACATTATTTTTATTGATTTTGCTGTACAGAGAGATGGTCGAAAGCTTAGGGGCTCAAATAACTTTGAGAGCAAGGACCCATACAACATGGAAGAAATTGTGATGCCATTACACAAGTTCATCAATCACCCTATAGCTCAAGAAGTTGTTCACAATGGAGCAACATTTCAGGTTGTTTATCCTCATATGGTTTAATAGCATCATGGGAATCTTTAATGCTTCTTTTATTTTTAATTAAATTTCTGGTGGCTCCACCCATGACCTAGGAAAGCGCTAGACAGCTTTGCTTAGATACTAAATGGATCTCTAATTTTAGTTAATATTGAGATTATTGTGTTTGGTTTAATTTCTTCTACCATGTTAACTGATTGAATGATCTTCTAGTTTTTGATCAAATGTTTAAAATATTGGGTGATATGCCTAAATATCAGCCAGTATTTCCCTTTTTTGGTGGTACCAACACTGAAACTAGTCCTTCCACTCTGTTGTCGGAACTTCAGCAATGTTTGGTTGAAATTTTGGTTGTTAAACTTTTGAAATGCTTTAGTAGCTTCTTGAAGCAGCGGCAAGCAGATGCTTTTTGCAGGTTATAGCTTATTTTTTGCATCGTAGGCTCCTTCGTTTTGGGATTTCTTTAATAACCTAACACATGTGGACCCCCCCCCCCCAAAAAAAAAAAAAGTGGTCAGAATTCGATGCAGTTACAAAGTTCTCTTCTTCTTTTTTTTAAGCATCGCTGTCAAAATTTATATAAATATATTTATTTTATTATCTGATTGACTGTTTGGTTCAAAAGGTTGCAGGATTGACAAACAACTCCTATCTATCAGAAGCACATGAAGTGCGCCATTGTGTACAGAAGTATAAACTTCTTGGTGACCATGTCCTACAAGTCGCAAAGGTAATACAAATCAACTTTTGAAAGTTGTCCACATGATTTGGTTACAAATATTGTTTCTCTAGTAATCCTCATTTCCTTATGGTTGTTTGTAAATTTTGCAGAAGAAGTTGGATGATATGTTATATGTCGGTCTCACTGAGGAGCACAGAGAATCTGCAACAATGTTTGCAAATGTAGTTGGTGCCCAGGTGATTTCACAGCTGGGAGGATCAAATTCTAGTGAGGAGAGTGCTGCTGACAGCAAATCCGGTCAGTGTGACATCTACTTAACATTCTGTTGTCTAACCTAGTTCTGGTGTAGTACTGCAAAAATAATCAAATGGAGTTGTTCATTTTGTTCAGTGTTAAGAGCACAACAAAGTTGAGAACGTGCAGTTCAACTTTGAATTGTGTGATGCCTTAAAGCTGAATTTATTAGGATTACAAAATTTTATGTTGCATGGTACTTTGGGTAACATGTGGAATTTTCATTTTTACTATAGTTACCATATAGAGTTTATTTAGGCAATGAATTTGGTGTTTATCTTATTCTTCTAATTGTGCTACAGAACAGAACTACTCAGATTCAGATTCCAAGCCGGATAATAATGATCTTCGGGTAATTAGCAAAAGCCATCATTAGTATGTGAAATGCTCCATGTTTGGATAGTGATTTTGCCAGATTTCTTACTGCAATTTTGCTGCATATGACAGAACAGAACCCCAAATGGGAAGGAAAGTGAGTTTGCTTCTCCTGAAACTGTTGAACCAGCGAAAGGAAATGTAAGTCATTTTCAATATTGATAACAATAGTTGATCCTGCTACTTTGTTGACTTTGATCCTCTGTACACCTTGTTAGATGACTGTGGAAGAACTTATGGAATCTTATGAAGACTGCATTTCTAATTTACGGAAGTCCCAAACACTCCGGCACAACGCTTCTTTGAAGAGAATCTCCCCGGCAAACTTTACAAAGGAGGTACTCTAGATGATGTTTTACATCATTCATTAACGTGTGTGCATATCATCTGCTCCTCCTTGTACTGGTCCTCTTCTGGGTTAGATGCATCAACTTTTTAGGACATATTCTGAACAGCTCTGATTTATAGAATATAATATTGTAAAGCCTATTCCCCTGGTTTGCATGTTACTTCATGAACTGCCTCCTAAGCACTTGAACTTGCCGTATCGGTGTTTAGTTGCTATAACTCACCTTTCTTGGCTTGCATAAATTATTAAATTGGGCTTTATGGTCCCCCTTTCTTTGGATGACATTTTGACCTTTTAAGTATGACAGGCACGACTTCAGGTTCCTGAAGCGGTCCTCCAGCAGATAAGGCAACTTAACCACCTTGATTTGGAGCTTTATAAACATGCGCAGAATATCTTTGCAAAGCAACATAAGCGTAATTTTGGCATCACAGTAAGTCTCTTTGTTCAAGGCTAATAATTCTCTATGTTAATACATACATATACGGTTGGCTGTGCTGGACTATCATTATGGGGTCTGCTTGTCTTCCAATTGACAAATTTACATTCAACCATGCCTTTTTGGTTTTGCCAAAATTGAGTTTTGGAACTGAAAATGTATTGCGGTGGAAAGAGATACATTATATGTTTTAGGAAATTGAAGCCTTTTGTAGGCGTTCATGTTTAGAAAGTGTTAAGATGTTTTCCAGGTTCCAAATTACGTCCAATGACAACTTGTAAATTCTGTTATAATGGAGCTTTGGAACTGAAATAGTAATTGTTGTTGGAAATTGTTAATGTGGTCTAAAATACAGAAATCCTCTTGAGGCATTAACATTTGTGAGTGTTCAGATTGCTCGACCTATGTAGGTGTTCATGTTTTGTACAACCATCATGGTTGTTTTCATTGTCCAAATCATATCCTGATGGTTTGTCCATCTAAAGAGCAGCTTGGGTTCATTGCATAATTACAATTACAAGCTTTATCCTGTGTCATCTACATGCAGAATGCACTGATAACCTCTTACTAGTATCTAATGTTTATGTTCTTTTATGCATATTTGAAAGTCCTTTGCTAGCTTCTATTTATCAGCTTGAGGTTTGGTGATAGGCATTGAATATAGAAGATGATGATTAAGTTCTTTAACATATTTACTTAATTACTTTACATATTCTGCACTTAATAATAAAACTGATACTATTCTATTGCCTTTTCACAAAATAAGCTTTCAATAGTTTTGGTACCCTGTGGTCAGTGGTCACATGACATTCCAAAACATATATGCTTCATCCTTTTTAGCTCATTTCAGGAAACCTCGAAATTCATGTTTCTGTGTCATCAATTTCTATACCTAACAGTTTACATGCTTCGATAACACGCAAGTTTTGGAATTTTACTTGTTGAAGGGAGAGGTGCACAAAGACATTTAACTATAGCAAATTAATTGAACGAACATAGTTCCATTGATTAATGTGATCTAAATTGCAGGAAATTTGGCGGAGGATGCTGAAGAGCTCATATGGCACAGGCATAAAAGTCCTCTCATTAGGCGCGACTCTTGTTTTACTCCTTTTGGCCTTCCATGTATTTGTTAACGCGAAAAGAAGAACTTCAAAAGTTAAAGTATGAATATATCTTTCATAGACTGTAAGGATCACAGTGATAAAATTATTGGGAAAACTGATATAGTTTTCATCCATTGGTTTTATTTTGGGTCATTCGCATCAGCCCATCCTTGGTTGGATCTGTCAACTGCATGTTTGAAACTCAGTCGCAGAAAAGGTGACTATTTAGTTTCAATGGTTGTAGCCATGATGATATCTGCATCTTGAAAACAAAAATGGATCACAAACCAGTAATGCTCCTTAAGAAGTTCAATTTTTGTGTAATTAATAAAGATTATTGTGAGCTCACCCTCTTGCACTCAAGTTCGAGTCCCCTTCCCCGTAGATTAGATTAATTTTGAGTAGTTTAGATTGTAGCTTGTATCTTTTTCATAAAATGATTGTTGTGACTTATGACTTATTGAAAGTGGAAATTCTGCCAATCAGAGTCGGAAAATAACGAGTTGATTCATTTCTTTAGGTGAGAGATTCCATAATACTTGCTATAAAAGGTAAATAGAATAAGAATGTTTCCCCAGTGTCTTTACCATTCCACTATGTTTCATGTGGTTACGACTCTTTGCCAGTAAGTCTGTAGTTTACTAGTTGGTGCAAGTCGGGTACAATGACTTCATTTTGCCAATTATTTTTCAACAAAATTAGCACATTCCGGGCAAATGTGAGGTGTGTTAGGAAAAATCAGTAAATAATTATATTATTTTATCACAGTAATTAATGCGGTACAACAATTAATTATGAAAACTGTTTAAATAAAAGTGGTGGTATTGGTGGAATGGCAGTGGTCATAGTCTAAAATGTCGATAATATCAACAAAATATCGAGAATATTACCTTTTTTCGGGTCAAGGATATTTCGGAACGTATCCATATACATATCATATAAATATCGATAATATCGACGATAATTTTGCTCACACTTTAACAATATTTTGTCAAAATATCGCTATAATATCAAAAATATCAATGTAAAGGAAAAAAGGAAAAAAAAAACACAAAACACACATGCAAAGAGGATTCGAACCCTTGCCATTTCACTCCTTCAACGCCTTAACCACCATGTTGCTTGTGTTTTTGAGATAGTACGCAAAAGGGAACTCTATGTGGTACTAAGTCACTCATGTATCTTACCATGCAATGTATAAAGTGTAAAATATTAGTAAATCATTATATATAAATTATTATGGTGTGTTTAATCTTCTTTCATTAAATACTACATATTTTATACACTCACAATGTTTGTCATCTCACTATATAATCAACTTAAATCAATTAAACCCATCATGCAATGCACTTCCATCCAATTTTTTGTGATAAACTAATAGATAATTGATTAAATAAACATCCTCCAAAGTTTCAATAAAAAATTTCAAGTTTTTCTTACCATTTCCGTGGTTTTTATTCAATTTTATCAATATCGATAATATCCCGATATTTCCATCGAAATTTCCATATGTTTAGACTACTGATATTTCCGATACCATCAATATTTTAGACCTTGGTGGTGGTCATTGTCAAGGAAATGTGGTGGTGTGTCTTGAAATTTTAGAAATGATGATTAATAAGATAGAATTTAAAGTTGAGATTTCTAAATTCCATGTTTTTTTCCCATGTGAAATTTCTAAATTTCTTTGTTTTTTATATCCAAATACGAGAATTGGTTTATGTCAATTTAGAAATTCTGACTTTTGTCAAACAATTACTTTTCCTCCTCATATTTTTTTGTCTTTTGTCTTTTTCTTTTTTGTCACTTTCAATAATTCTTTGTTTGGTGTTCCAGATAATAGAAAGGAGAGTGATTCTAAATAGGTCAGAATCACTTTTGGGGAGAAGCACCTCCTATATGCTTCTTCATATAATCACTTTTGGTGATTTTAAGTGATTATGGGAAGATGCACCTCCCTTGTGCTTCCTTAAAATCACTTAAAGTGATTATATTATTTGAACAAGTGATTCTCCATAAAAATGATTATTGACATATCCAGAATCTTATCCCAAATGAAGAAACAATGGTAAGATTTCTCTTTTCAAGCGAAAATTTCGCTCAAGCATAACAAATATAACGCTAGAAAAGGAAAATTCGTGAATAGTTGGGATTCCCGAAATGGTGATATTTTATTCCATTTTTGCTTCAATTGAAATTAATTTACCTTTTAGGTAATTTGCTTCCTTTTAAGATTCTTAGGCTTTTAGGGTTTTATATTTTTATTTAAACAAACTTATGAAACCGTAATCGATAACTCTAACATATTTTTCATTCAATTAGAGCATTTTCTCTATCTCTATTTTGGTGGATTTCGGAATACTGTTGTTTCTACTGTCTCACCTCAAAAAAGAACATTTTCTCGTTTTCTGTATTGGAAAATGCAATTTATCTGGTCGAACTACCGGTGGAAAGAGAGTACTATGATATTAGGGCTTTCATTGGTTTTTTCTTTTGTTGCCAAAGAAGGAAATCTCGTTTTGGAGTAGGGTTCCTTAGCCAGAAGATTAGGGTTGTTCACCAGTTCGATCAATTCTCAGCTAATTTTCAGCGGATCTAATGTAAGTTGGATACATTTTATAATCCAGTGCAACAAGAGGTTATGATTCAATCTAATCTCATCTAATATTGGATTGAATGATCGTTTTTAATATCGACTATTTTTAATAAAACTAATATCTAGTGACATTTAGGTATTACTACACCGTCGCACGAACAATTGTGTCATGATAGTCCAAAAGTATAGTGTGATGGGGTTGTCTACAAATGTTCAGTGACAATTAGGTGTTACTACACTATTGTTTGAGCGATCTCATTATTTTGTCCAAACAGTTTTGTTTTGTCTTAAAGTTTTAAAATTAGGGCTTGCACTTGTGAGCATATTCTAAAAGTTCGATGTATTCTAGATGTAATTGTGCTGTATGGAGAAACATTTTTTGTGCTTTTCAGGACAAGCATTTTTTGGATAAGCAATTTATAAGTGTTTTTCTCGAGAAGCGTTGCCAAGTGCTTTTCTAGGAAGCACATTTGAATATTGTCAATAAAATTTTTGGTATATTTCTAACAGAAACCCCTGTGTGTGAGCATAAATTATTTCAGCATAAGCATGTCAAAATTAGGGTTCACTGGTACGAAATCAAACAACAATGGCTAACATGAATTAAAATTAAGGGCCAGGTTTTGGCTGACATTCAATGAACGGAGATTTCACCGAATAAATACAGTTTCCTTTTACTGCAATGTGCCACTTAGTAAATAGGAGAGCATCCAATCCGTGAGATATCTTTCCTTTTTAGCTTCTTTGCTTTCATCTCCCTACTCTTGTTTATATGTTTTGAACAATATAATAAGCAATCCATGCTTTGTTTGTTGGAACACCAAATTCAAATACGTTGAGAGCTGATATATCCATGGAAAGAATGTCGAGTGAAAAGAGCCTTTCAACTCCCGCAGTGAGTTTACTATTCTCTTTATATACATTCTTGACCAAAAACAAAAAAAAAAATCTGTATATGCATTATTTATAATATATATTTTATATGTATATATATGGGATTTGTTGCTCAAGAAAATCACTTTTATTTTATTTTTTTCTTCAGAAGGGAGATAATTTGCATGAGACCAAGATTATCTGCGTCACCAATTATCAGGTGCTTAATTAATATACTTGGAGAGTGTGCTTTAATATTCTAAGATAATTAATCTGCTTTCAATTTTTTTTTTAAAATAAAAAAACTTGCTTTGTAATTGCAGGCCTGTTTTGATGATGAGGATAGTTGGCGGAGTATTGATTGGTATAAGAACGATTCAAAGACTGTGATAACAGGGGAGGGGAGGACGAGGAGCGTCAAGAGGACGAGGAGGACGGGCAAGAGGACGAGGAGGACGAGGAGGAAGAGCAACTGGAGGGTGATTTTTTTTGGTCTGTGTATGGGCATGGCCATGTACAAAGCTTGTGAGATCTAATGTCGCCAAGCGTGCCTCAGTTTTCAACTCATCAAAACTTTGTCCCTCTTAAACTTTTTGTAAACTTGAAATGATGGGTTTTTTTTCTTTTTAGGAAATAAAAAAGGAAAATTTCAAGTTGGTGTTTTGTGCATAGTTATCTAAAAAAGCGTTGTTGGAAATAATTTTGAGATACCTAGTTTTAGGTATAAGTACAAAATGAACAAATCGAATGAAGAAACCAAAATTCTACCAAAAAGGGGAGGGGAAGGGAGATGAATTTTATTAACACACTAAAGAGCTTGCCTTTTATTAAGTGCTGATTTATTGGTTGTAAAAAAATTTAATTGTTTTGTCTTTAAGTAAGGGTGGGCGCAGTCCGGTTCGGTTCAGTTTCTACTTCAACTTGGAATCAAAATCGTTATTATTTAACCGGTCCAGTTCGGTCCAATTTTAGCAAAAAAAATTATGAAATCGGCCGATCCAATTTGAATTGGTTTTGGTCTGGTTTTCGATTTTTTCGGTTTTGAACCGGATTATTAGTTTTTTTTTTCAAATTAATTTTTTATATAAATTCCAACTAAAATTTTATTTTTGGGGCTTGAAAATTAACAAATGGTTTACTTTCATAAAAAGAGAGATATTGAGCCTAGAAAAGAGAGATGTTTTGTTGGGCTTGGGGAAATATTAGTTATGAGATTAAAAATGTAGCATTTGATTTAAATAATTTTGTTAAAAAAATATAAAATAATACACAACTGGTCTGATTCGGTGTGGTTTGGTAAGGTGTGAAACCAAAACTAGAACTGGTTGGAACCGGTCCAATCCGATTCGATACCGGTTTGTTGATTTTTTTAGTCAATCAATTTTTTCCCCAATTTTTTCTATTCGGTACAGTTTGATATTTCGATTTTCCAATTCTTATGCCCACCCCTATCTTTAAGTGCTTGATTTCAAATTCATGTATGGTTCAAAGACCATTGCAATAATTAACCCGAATAAAAAAGATTTTGAGTCTTTTGACTTTAAAAACAAACTAAAGAACCTAAAGACAAAAATGAAACCTCAACCATGACCACTACACCAACCATGCTTGTGACATAAATTTTTTAGGTGCACAAAATTTATACTAAAAATTGAAAGTCAAATTTTTTTAATTAAATATTCATTTTACAATATCCAAACTAATTAACTCGTCAATACATTAGAGAAAAAATATAAAATAATCTTAATGTGGAGAGTTGACACAAGGTGACAATCAAACTATAGCCTCAATAATCATCAACACTGGAATCCATCAAGAAGATGAAAAAAGTCTCAAGTTTTATTAACTATGAAAAAAACTAAAGACCCTTAACCGAAGAGTTTTTCTATTTAAATCCCGCACTTCTCTTTGTTCACCCTATATTCTAAGTTCACCCCAACTTTTAATTCAAATTTTCTCAATTTCTAAGAAAACCCCACTATCTTCCCAAACTACCCATAAATATACACCCAGCAGAAAAAATAAATAAATAAATAACTCATCAACCTCACACCCCACACCCTGCTATCTTGCCCCTCACCATTCTACGTTCACCTCAACCTCACATTACTTAAAGAGATAAAAACAATGTTGTCAAATGTGTAGCAGCATTATTTTATTATTTAGGGTTTGTAATGGGAAGATGAGAGTGTAGTAGGTTTCTTGGATTGAAAGAGAAGAGTAATCTGGCAATAGAGTGTAGAGGAGTTTGTGTTTTTCTAAAACTTAATATGAAGAGTGGTAGGGTGTGTGAGGTGTGTGTAGATGTAATAGGGTTAACAATTAAGTTGGATGACCTTTTTTGCTGAAACATTCTTGGTATCCAAAGAAAAAGGAAAGAAAGCTTTTGAGAAAGATGGTTAATCATTGAACAAGTCTACTTTTGCTGAAACATTCCTGGTTTCCTACTTTGTTCTTGACTGAGTTGAGTATCACATAAATCTATTCATTTCAGGCAAGCATCTCCCTTTTGTCCAAACAAAAGGGTAAGCATCTCTTTTATGTGCATAGCATGGATGCTTATACTTATAACGATTACTGCAGTATTGTAATTTTTTTTTTGAGAGAACTGCAGTATTATAATTAATTAGTGATAATAGGTTATAGTCTTCTAATTGCATCTACAGCACAGCACAACAAACAAGTTCTTTTTATCACGGAAAGCTTTTAGCATATCGTGAACAAGATAAAACATTGTTGTTTTCTTATTCTTAAAGTTAGCCATTTGCTCTGATATATGATCTAGCCTACTTATCGCCTCTTCAGAAAATAAGGTTGGAATGACTTTGCACTGCATTTGTCATTGTATGTTGAGTGTCTCATTTCTCTTGCATATCTTTAAATAATTTAATTCTAAATTAGGTCCCAATAAAGTTTTCATTAATGATTACCACAATATTTGTTGGAGGGAGGACAGGAACATAAGTTTTGGACTTGGCCTGAGTTTATACACAGAGTTCACTATTTGACGCTTGTTGATCCTCTCTACATCTCAATAGATAGACCTCGGTGGATTTCGCGTTGCTTGGTGAATACAGAGCAAATAGAAAATTGTCAACTGGTGATAACTGATTGTGGAAACGAAAATACCGAACAACTAGACCTTCCGATATCCTGCTGTGTTGGAGAACAGGTTTTCCAGGAACATAGATTGCGCTTAAATAATTAGGAATTGGATGGATTCAGTATTTTACCTGAAGAATCCCAGCAGAAAAATTCTCTTCAATGTCAATTTAAAAGAACCAGAAGGAACTGGTGCCTGCAGAAGGGAATTAGAAGTAGTGGAGTCCCACAGAATGTGGATAATACTGCATCAGTATCTGAAAACAACAAAACAGTGGTTGAGAGATACCCTGGAGTCACAGTTAAGGAATGTATTTCAGCTTCATTGTCAAGGCTTTCTTTGAAATTGGACCGTATGGATGAAGTTCAAATCACAGGTGCAGTGACCTCTCAGAATTCTAGCTCGACTCAAAAGTAAAAAGTTGTGGTGGAAGTGGTTTACATAGACCACTCTAAACATAAAAGCTTGGATGAAGCAAATAAAGAAGTTGAGGGAGGTAGTGACATGATGTAGGAATCATTTCCTGGAGATCCACCAGAGCAGGCTTCAGTCCCAAATTGCGCATGCTCAACAGCTGTTAATAATGTATATGAACTACCTATCTGGATGTTCTGAGCTTCAACATCCAAATATTGGTGTCATACGAGTGTCCCAGGATATTAATCCTGGATCTGGTTTGAATGGAACCTTGCTTGCAAACAAAGCTTCCTGCACATTCATTCATAGTTAGTAAAATACATAATTTGAAAAAATATGAATAAAATACGCATGTGTATAATACATTATTAAACGTTAAAGTGCTAAATTCTTTATACCGTTAATAACTCTAGAAAAGTAAAAAATCAAAAAAATACAATAGAGACTCGGATAATGGCCTAATAGTAACGGATAATGCTCTAAATTACTCTTATCAATAAACGAAAATTGGGGAAAAAAATTTTAGAAGAAAAAAAGGATCCCACTATATATCTAAAGCGTATAGCCGCGTGGCTATACTATTTTTTTTAAAACCTAGTACAGCCGCTCGGCTATGCTATTTTTTTAAACAAATTTAAAAAATCGAGTATAGCCGCGCAGCTATACTATTTATTAAAAAATACAAAAGAGGACGCGTTCAGCGATTAGGCGCCCACGTGTCAAAAATCGTATAGCCGCGCGGCTATACTATTTTTTAAAACAAATTAAAAACTGGGTATAGCCGGGCGGCTATACAATTTATATATATTATTAAAAAAAAACCCGCCTAGCGCCTAGGCGACACATGTCAAAAGAGTCAAGCCGCGCGGCTATACTATTTTTATAAAAGTTAGGAAAACCCGAGTATAGCCGATACTATTTTTATGAAACATTAATACAACCGAGTATAACCGAGCGGCTAAACTATTTTTTTTAAAAATTAAAAAAGGGGTGTAGCCGAGCGGCGATACGATTTTTAAAAAAATAGGAAAAACCAGAGTATAGCCGATCGGCTACACTATTTTTTTTAAAAATTACAAAAATCGAGTATGGCCGCGCGGCTATACTAGTTTTATGACACATTAATAAAACCGAGGTCATCTGCAAACAAATACTCTTACCTTACTAAGATTTTCTTGAGTTGAAGCTAAATTTTTTTTTTTTTTTTTTAACTCAGTGTTTTTTTTTCTTTTTGAAAACATTGTTACTCATGGTGTGCATCATGACCCCAGTTAGTACTTTAATAAATTAAAAAAACAAAACAAAACATAATTTTAATGTCAAGCTACAAGAAAACGTTTTTAATTTTTAAACCTGTTTGGTTGCTGAGAAAATTTTAAACCAGGGACCGCCCATTTCAGTTTCTCTGGACTGGAAGGTTCCAAACGGTGGGGCTCAGACCTCTTTGACCTTCCGGGCTGTCTGCTTGAGTCCCAACACTGTTTATGATCACGAGACCTCCAATTTCGTTGAGTTCTATTCCATTCACCTCTTTTATTCTTCCTGTCTTTGAATTTCTCGCTCTCTTCTTGTGCCTCTGCTCGTTAGGGTTTTCTGAATGCTGATAAGTTTGCCTATTTCCGTACCTCAACTCCTAATGTAGAAAATGCATGTTCTCTGTTTTCCACTTTTTGGGTTTTTGGCTTCTAATCCTGTTTGTTTGAAAGGAAAAGAAATAAATTCCAGGAAAATTTGGGAGCGAATGAAACTAAATAAATACTTATCATTCTCATTTTGTCAGTTTATGAATGTTATTGTTTTTTCTTTAACACTTTCTGAGTATGCCAATGTTTCTTTATTGTTTCTTTGTTGGTTAGCAATGGTTGGAGTAGAAATAAGGTGTGGATTCTACCCCAAAGGGGTTTTTATGCACGCAGGACAATGCTATATAGCCCAACTATTTTCCCCAACTTATGGTCATTCTCAAGTTTTAGATTCTATCACATTGTAGTGTTTTTAATGCAAGATGTGGTGTGCGTATCATGTGCCATTTAGGCTGGGAGAAATAGTTGGGGTTAGTAGCATTTTCCATAATTCCATGTTTGTATGTCTGTGTGCATGTAAATGTAGATTAGTAGATGTATGCAAATGTATGCATGCATGGTGGAGAATCTGTAACCATTGTTGCACATGCAATTGGTGCCTGCAAGCATGTTTGCAAATGTAGATGTATTTATGTATGTAAAGTATGTTAGAGAATCTGCAGCCATGCTTGCAAATGTGTAGTTGGTGCCCGGAGATCAAATTCTAGTAGGAGACTGCTGCTAACGGAAAATCCAGTCAGTGTGGCGTCTATTTCATTTCTGTTATCGTATCTTGAACAGGAGTAGAGAAAATAGAGTAGAGAAAATGCACTTCAACTTTGATGCCTTAAGACTGAACTTTGTTAGCATTAGAGAATTTAATGGTGCATAGTTGTTTGGGTAACATATTCATTTTCCATATCTTATGATAATTATAGATAGGGTTGAGTCTGGCCTTCTTCATATTCTTCTACTTGTGCTGCAGAACATTATGCTTAGCTTCAGTTTCCAAGCCCAATGACAATGACCTGGGTGGGATTTGAATATTGGTTTTAGTAGCTTTCTTACTACGCATTTTTCTTTCAAATGAGACAACAGCACCTCACATGAAAAGAAAGTGAGACTGCTTCACATGAAACTGTTGAATTATTCAACGAAGATGTAAGCCATTATGGATATTGACACAATGGGAGTTGATCTGTTTCCCACTTTCAGAATGTTGACTTTGATCCTCTCTACCACGATATTAGATGACTGTGGGACAACCTATGGAAGCTTATGACGACTGCATTTCTAATTTTCTGGAGGCCCAAACACGCAAGCGCACCTCTTCTTTAAAGAGAATCTTCCCCCTGAAAACTTTTCAAAGGAGGTAGCCTTAAATTTATAGTTTCTCCAAACTAGCTAGTACGATAAATGATCTTTTGCAACATTCATTCATGTGTGTGCACAGCATTCATTTTTTCTTGAAGTTGCTCTCTCTTCTGGTTTAGATGCACAATAGATCTAGAACATATCCAATTTATGAGATAGTCAAAGAATTATATAGCAGTTTCCCCTTTTTTGCTTCTTGCCTTGTGAACTTCCTTCTAGGCACTTTAATTTTGTGTCAGTGTTGAGTTGCTATAGCTCAGTGCTCACCTTTGTTGGCTTGCATAAACTGAACTCTCTCTTATGTTTTTTTCCTTTTTTTTTCACAATGGAAATTGACCTTTAAAATTTTATAGGCATAACTTCAGATTCCTAAACTGGTTCTCCATAAGATAAGGCAACGTAACCGACTCGATCTTGAGCTTGATGAATATGCTCACAATACCTTTGCAAACAATACAAGCCTATAATGCAAATTTTTGTTACCACAGTGCACAATTCCATACATATATACATACATCATACCTGTGTGGCAGGATGCATAAAATATATGTATTGTGTCTGTTTTTCTTCCAATTGATAAATGTACATTCAACCATGAATTTTTAGTTTTGTAAAAAATGGGCCTGTGAACTGAAAGTGTAACTGTGGTGGAAGAAAATGCTTTGTGATGGTTTCAGAAATTGAATTCTTTTTTGTAGGTGTTCATGTTTTGAAAGTGTTCAGATGGTTTCCAGGTGGGGAATTTCATCTAACCACAACTTGTAAATTCTATTGTAATGGGGCTTTGGGACTGAAATAGCAGATTGTTGTTGGTAATTGTATATGATGCCTTAGATTTTAAAATACAGAAATCCTGTTTTAAGCATTCACCTTTGTTAGTGCCCAGATGGTTGCTTGACCTCAAAGGGATTTATGGCAGCATCATGGTTATTTTCATTGTCCAAATCTTTTCCTGACTGTTTCTCCAACATGAGAGCTGCTTGGGTTCATTGCACAGTTACAATAACTCATAGATATTCATATTTTGTACCAAGCTTTTATCTTGCCTGTCCACATGCAGACATGAACTGACAATTTCTCTCTAGTGGCCACCTCTTACAAAGTATGTATACAGTTATTTTCTTTTATATGCATGAAAGTGTTTTGCTAGCTTTGTGGTGCTAGTCTTAATCATATTTTACTTATTTGTTTTACTTGTTCTGTTCATAATGATAAAACTGATCCTATTTTCTTACCTTTCTACTTAATAACCTTTCAATATGATTGGTATACTTTGGTCACATCACATGCCAACGTGTCTGTTTCATCTGTTTTAGCTGTTTATGCCGACCTGTAAATTTGTATGGATTTTGCTAAGGTTAGTTGACCACACGCGCTTGGGCGACTGACCATAGCATATTCCAGTGTTCTCTGCAGCTAAGGGTTTACATGCTTTGATGACAGGTAATTTTTTTTAATGACCCTTTATGGCGAGAAAAACTTAGTTGCAATGGGGATAACATTGTTTTGCTTTCCCCGGCCAATAATGCTACGCCACGTGGAAGTGTTATCACGTGTGTCATAGCATTATTGACCGGGGATAGCAAAATAGTGTTATTCCCGTTTCATGGAAGTCTTTCTCATTTATGGCACACAGTCTGAGTGCTTCATGGGTACTTAATTCCTTTAATTACTGTATCTAAATTGCAGGAGAAGCGGGAGAGTACATTGAACAGCTCATATGGCACAGTCTTTGTCATTTTGGAAAGTCCTCTAGTTAGGCATGACTCTTGTTTTACTCCTTTCGGCCTTGTTTCTTTGGATGTCAGAAATTAAAATGTGAATATACATCTTCATAAACTGTAAGCATCACATGCTTCAAAACTATTGGGAAAAAAAACAAATACAAGTAAATAGAAAACAAAGGGAACTACTTTACTCTAGTTTCATCCTTGGTTCTATTTGATTTGTAATAAGCTTTTGATTTTGTGGTTCAATCAGTCTAGATGGAGCACATTTGAAGGCTAACCTAACCCCAGAAAAGAAGGGGACAAATTTAATTTCTATGGTTGGTGTTGTTATCATGAAGAAAGAGTTGGATACAACTTACAAATTGCATCCCTTTTGTAGCCAAACTGGTATGTATTTTCTTCTCCAAAACCAATCATTTGGGTTTCATCTTTGTATTAAGAGGCTACATTTTGATGCAATTGAAAAAGATTATGACTCGTATATGGCCCATGGGTGTTGCTTAAAGGTGGTTTAAAGTAGAAACTCAGAACTTTATGGTGATGGGGAATGTAAAAAGAAGAGTTTTTCCCTTTGAACCCAAGTTGGCTTTTCCTAACAGCAAGGAAACAGGGAAGAAAATAAAAAGATCCAATCAAAGATTCATAAAATTACTGACTTCGATTGAATTTTATTTTATTAAATTTAATTTTTTATTTAGTTTGTTAGAGGAGGGATGGCAACTGCACGATTTGAATTTTGTTCCCCCAAATATTTGACCAAAAATTATAAATAAAATAAGAATGTTCCCCAATCGTCGGTGATACATATACAGTGGTTGAGTTGAATGGAAGAGATGGTGATGTTTGATGCCATTAAAAAAATAAGGCCCACATGTGACATTGCCACCTCCTCAGTTGAATTCGTATCACAACCACCGACGCTTCTTATTAGACTATACTATAATACATGATCTGATTTTATTATGCTCTATTTCTAAATCTTAAAATAAAATTAAAAATCTTTTGCATTTTGTTTCGAACTTCTTGAAGGAAACCCCAAAAAACCGTAATCTAAGACCCAAATGCAGAGTAATTTTTGAGTGTTCCCCGTACACCACGTGGTTGGTGTACCATCCAATAGACGGAAGACATATGGAATATTTCCAATGCAATCCGCCACATGTCATAAGAAGAAATGCAGTAAGTTGGATAATAATTCCACATGTTCTATGTTTATTGGATGGTACACCAGACACGTGGTGTACCTGGAACATTTAAAAATTTCTCCATAGTTGTTATATCACAATCATTCACGAGGTCAGATAGGGCATGATATGGACATTTTGAGAATGGGAGACATAATGAAAAAAGTACTTACATGTAATAAGTGTATACACCTTATCACAACAATTTTGATCTTTTGATTCTCATTGACAATGAAAATATGTAGGTCGGTAACCATTGAATCAAAATCTAAGGAGCTCCTCCTCAAAATATAGAATTTAGTTTTCTCTTGTTCTTGCTAAAGATTTCAAAATCTTGGTTTCAGAAGAAAAAGAAACAAAGAATTGATTTTGTTGGAGAATAATAGTGATATTTTGGAGTGATATAAATGGAATTTTGAGCATATAATAATAATACTAAAATTGAAGCACAGTGTTTGCAAATACTCTGAACTGAAAAACTTAAAAGTACTCTACGCACGTTGTGGACGTTGACTGAACGAAGCGAACAAAATCTGAATCTAATTTGGAAGTGTGACCTCACTGTAAAAACGCGTGGGCAGCTTCGCACAGTAACCCTCCTACTCCTGGTGAGAAAAGAAAACCTAAATTCCAATCTCAGACAAAGGCAAAGAGGGGCTCAGAAAGCCATCTTCTCCTTCTTCTCCTTCTACTCTCTCTCTCTATCTCTATATCTCTATATCTCTATCTCTCTATCTCTGTCTTTCTCTCTCTCCCCTTCCCTCTCCCCCCCCCGCCCCCCCCCCCCCCACTCTCTCTCTCTCCCTCCCCCTCTCTGCAACAACCAAAACCAAAGAGCCAAGAGCTCTCTCTCTTTCTTTCTCTCACTTAGGTTCTTGTGACAAGACAATGACGGCGGTCTCTGCTGACGTCACCAAGCTAACGAAGCGTGAGGTCCAACACTCCCATCCCTCTATCTTCTTTACCCTTTTTCTTCTTCTTCGTGAATGATGTTTTCATTCGCCGGTTTTAGGGTTTTTCAGAGGTTTGCCTTCGCAGTTTGCTTCTCTCTTCTATTTGCATTTTCTTTCTTTTCCTTCGTTTCTACTTTGTTTGGTTCGCCAGAAAATTGAATTGGAAACAACAAAACAAAAAAGCCCCCATTACTTTCCGCTTATTTTTTAAAATTTTTTTGAATTTTTTGAATTTATTTGAAATTAAATATTCTGCTAGTTGTTGGACTGAGACTGTAATTGTTTAATCTCCATGCAATGTGAATTATTGTTTGCTTTTCTAGCAATTTTATTTTTCCCGGCATTTTCTCAGAAGCCAAACAGGGTGCTTTGGGAATCCGGAATACGAGGATTGTTTTTTGTTTTTTCTTTCTCATTTTGCTCGAGTAGTCTCTGCCATGGTAAAACGGCGACGTTGCTGGTTTTGGTAGTACCGAGCCGAAAAAGGACGTTTCCCGTTTTGTGCTTTGTTTCCAATTCAACATTAATGAAGAAATTAATTGGATAATAGAATATTCAGAGTCCTAATTAGGGTAACCTTCAATTAAGGACGATTTTCTACCCAATCAAAACCGTTTTTCCTGTGAATTTATGGCCCAAACCCGTCTGTATTATGCAATGCCACTTTGATAAGTAATTACGTAATAATCCAATCCAATCCAATCCCTGAGATAACTTTTCCTTTTTGACTTCTCACTGGGATATCTCTTCCTTTTGAGTTTGGTTTATTGTTTTGAACTATATATATAACAAGCAAATTGCATGCTCACTTGTTTGTCTATGCCTTAGAGTTTTCTTAATTAACGTTTGCTTCCTTTGTTGCCCTTTTGCCACTGTAAACAGAATATTAGTGCCATGGCTAGTTCTATGCCCACTGATGATAATTTCAATATCGAGAGCTTCCTCCCAGACGAACTCAAGGCTCTTGATTTCCCCATGGAAGACATTGAAGAGTGTGTTGAAGATGAAGATTGGTATGCGCAATTCCAAAACCTCGAACCGCCCTCCTTCGAAGATTTGTTTTGTCCAAGAGATTTGGATGGTAATGACGACATGAAACCTAAGAACCTCTCCACGTCGGTGAGTTTATTATCTTCTGCCCCTTAAAGGGTTTTCATTATATTTGCGTTTTAGTGTGAAAAGGTACTTGCCTCTATTAAGTAGTTTCGCATGGCGCCGTTGTGTTGAATATTTTCTGCTAATATGATTGATGGTTGAGCCCAGCAATTGGTTTTGACAATTTTTCTTCCATACATAACTAGTTAGTTTGTCTCTGCCTGTTGCTTTGCACTATGGCATATAATATTTGAGGAAGACTGTGACTAAGTGGTGTATATAATCGGCAATTTTATTCATATGGGATACAAAAAGTATACATAACTAGTTATTGTCAAATGCTTGAATAATACACCTTACCCTTTTAATGTACTATGAACATTATGGTTAGGCAAAGTGTAGTGATGATGGAAAGCCTACTATTTGTATATTTTCTTTTGATAAGATACTACAGGTATACTTTGAAAGAAGATAGAAGTAAGTATATATCTCTGGCATGTCATCACAGCTTCCATTATATAGGATTTTTTTTGTTATGTAGTTGAGTTTTCATGCCTGCCCTTGTATTTCCACCACCCAAAGTGGCTTCCTGCAAGTTGAACATATCCTTGAAGGATGTAAATCATATGGTGTTACTGGGTGACTTTGATGGAATGAGGCTCAGAGTAATATTCTGAGACTAGATTTAACCAATGCATCTTGCACATACAAGACTTGCATAGCAGACTATTGTTTCTTCACTTCGTGATATAGGTATTAGAGTCTTTCCTTATGGTTTGTAATGTACAAGAATCAGAACCATACATTAAGTCAGTATTAATTTTTTTTATAGAACAAATAAAAGGATATGATGAATTAGACATCTAGGCTTTTTCTGGTTGGCAGGATTTATATAAGATATACGTATTTGATTAGAGAAAACTGCTTATTATGCATCTGCAATTTATCTCAAATAAGTTTTAGGCTTCACTTGAAGATTTCAGCTCTAGTTTTACAATTCTAAGAGGACTAAGGTGTCTGGTGTTCGTTTTTCATATAGATTATACTCTAAAATTAGGGTCTTTTGTTGCTTTGAAGCTTTCTTCAAGTCTATCAATGTGGATGGTGTTCAATTTTTATCTTATTCTTGAGAAGGCTCAACCTCTGCGTAATGGCCTTGTGGCCCATATAAATTAGTTATAACCTTCGTGCAGTTGATGGTGAAACACATATGAAAACTCACTGAGTTTTATGTTTAGGAATGGTAGGATACCTCATTTGTACTTGGTATCTTAAATTTGCTTGCCTTTTTCTTGTCTCGTTTCTTGCAAAGAAACTTGGGGTTTTATATTGTTCTAGCCAGAATTTATGTAACAAATGCAACATTGGTCCTTCTCTCATCTATTTCTTTTGGTTATTCTGATTGTCCTTTGATTTTCTTTCAGTATGGACAAACTTCTCAGCGAAATCAATTACCAAGGACTGCTGCTAAAACTACCCAAGGCATAAGCAGTATTCGCAGCGAGGACCTTGAAAGTATTGGCTCTTGTGCTGCTCAATTTGAGCCCAAGTTCGAAAAGCGTACCCGAAGCAAGCTTTCACGAAGCAAGCGTTCAAGCCCTGCTATTTTCAATACTCAGTTCTTCCCCAGCACCTCATCCAACTCCTCCGCCTCTGAAAATGTATATCGTTGGGATGCTTCTGAATCAGACTTAGAAGGCTCTCTCACTGAGGAGATGTCGAACGCTGCCAAAAGAAAACAAAAGAAGAAAAGGAATCTATCGCAACTCTCAAGTGCAGAGATGAGAAAGCTCTCCCCGGTGGAACCAGGTGAGAGTCGGGAGACTAAAAGATGCATGCACTGTGCAGTGACGAAGACCCCTCAGTGGAGGGAAGGGCCACTAGGACCAAAGACCCTCTGCAATGCGTGCGGGGTTCGTTATAGGTCTGGCCGTCTCTTTCCGGAGTACCGCCCTGCTGCAAGTCCTACATTCGTTGCGTCGGTGCATTCCAACTCCCACAAGAAGGTTATAGAGTTGAGAAACAAGGGTTGCCAGG
Source organism: Prunus avium (assembly GCF_965620075.1). Classification (NCBI taxonomy): domain Eukaryota; kingdom Viridiplantae; phylum Streptophyta; class Magnoliopsida; order Rosales; family Rosaceae; genus Prunus; species Prunus avium. Next base: position 31,641,071 of record NC_142289.1, read on the forward strand.
AGGCCACTATGGGAATTTTATCCTCGGCCCAGTAGGAAACTCATATAGTAGGGGTAGTCATTTCTTTCATTATATTTGAAAATGAGAACAGTCCTCTTAGCTGAGAGACCTTTCTTGTCTCTGTTTTATTGCTTTTATTTCTAATTTATTTTATATGTTCTTTGTGTACATGATGGAATAAGAGGTCGTTGCCCTATCGGTCCAGAGCAGTCATTACCTCCATCGAGGGAAAAACCTCAAGGGAAGGAAGGAGAAAAAATTAGAGTACCCTTAATTGTAGGCATCTTATGCTAAACTAAAAATTAGAGTGTAGTAGAGCATTTACCCTGAACTCGAGGTCTCGTCTTGTGTTTGATTTCCCCTTCTCTGATATTTTGCTTGATGAAAAATTCTTAACAAAAAAGAAACTGATTAGACTTTATATTCATCAAACTTCTTGTTGAAGTGTTCAACAAATATGCAAATAAGATTCTGAAGAGAGATGATCAAGAGTTTGTTAAGAATTTTAATCCAATTTCTCGTGCATAAAACTTATTTGATATTCATAATGAGTCTTGTACTCATTCGATAGATGAATGTTTACAAAAGGACAAATTATATTACAAATTAGTATGTAGAATGAAAGTCAAGATATTTTGAAATTTGATAGAAAAATAATAATAAGCACCGGCTTAAAAATAAAGATAGTGTAACTTGTTTTGGTGGATTAAATTTACCAAAACTCAATTAATCAATGGAAGTAATCCAAAAAGAAAACAAATACTATCAGAAAAACAACCCTTTTATGATTTGGGAGGACATAATTCTAATTTAAATTTAGGAAAGAGACTAGACTTTAGTTTTAGAGGAATAATATGATGTATTTTTATACTAATGGGGCCTTCTTTTTTTACAAGTGATATTGGGGAAGGTGATTTTCTCACACACGCTATTAAAGTGTTACTAGAGATTAAACCTGAGATGACTGGTCTGTAAATTAAAGCTCTTTTCACTGGGCTAGACCCATGATGGGGCTTTTGTTCTAGACTTGAAGTATTTTTAGAGAGTGGTTGAAGGTAAAAGGCTCCAAAGATTCACCAAGGCTCACATGATATTTCCCCAGAAGGCCACCAAACAGAACAAGATCTGAATTTATATACACAAACAAAACCAAAAAAAAAAAAAAAGAAGTGAACATATATATACATATATATGACTCAATTTTGTCTTCAACTGACCTTTGATGAGCTAATTTTCAATACAATTTTTCATATCATATTTATATGATCATGAGCTCATTTACTCAAGCCATCTGCTGCATGTGCACATTATTGAGTTGAGGAGATCCACTGACCACCATGTGTGGCTGTGATGTACCAATTCTATATCGCTAACCCAATTTGATTGAAAGCAAACAAGATTGGCCTGAGTCAGCAAATGGAATTATTGGTACAAGTACAACTATGTATATTAGGATCAACTCAGCAATTGTTGAGAAATACTTTAATGTAACTGTGTTATAACCTTGGGTATTCATCTCTCTCATCACATAACATGAGTTTCTTGAAACGAAATTACTTTCTGAACAACTTCTACTAGTATGGATGAAATTTTGTAAGGAACTTACATGATAAGAAAGCTAGAGAGATGCATAATTTAGAGGCCCATCTTATAGAAGTTTTTCTTAAATTAGAATGTTAAGTTTTTAACTTATTCTTAGTAAGCGAACAACCTCCTTGGACCTAGTTGGATTGATCCATGCCTTTGGTTTGCTTCAGAGTGGTTATGAGTTTGAGTCCTCATAGTACCTGTGTGCGTGAGTTTCGAGTTTTTAACTATAATGGCAAAATTGACGGAATTGAAACTACAAGGTCAAAAGTGGTTGAAGTGCCAAACTACAGGGACCAAAAGTGACTTTTGGCCTAAATAAAAATAGCTAAAATTTGCCCCTTACTTTCATAAAGGTCAGTTTTAAATTTTTCAAAAAATAGCCAAAAACTCATTTAAAAGACTCAAATGCCCTCAAAACCACATAAACCTAAAAAGGAAAACCATATTAGATAAAAGGCTTTTTGTCACAAATGGTCCTCCAGGTTTACAAAATTATCACGAATCGTCCTTCAAGTTTTTTTTTTTACACTAATAATCCTTTAGGTTATCATCTACCCATAAAAAAAAAAAACCACTGCCCATTCAACCAAACCCTACCCTTAGAACTCTGTCCCTCCATTTTCTCCTGGGTCCTTCCATTTTGGCACCCCAGTATATAACCAATTGTTGAGGCCCAAAAAATCCATGGTTGGGCCCGAATAAAATCCTAGCCCAAGGCAATATATTGTTGGAAAAAGACCCGGTTTAAGGTCTACCATGCGCAAGCCATATCATGCCAAATAAGATCTACCGTGCTAGAAATTGGGATTAAAATTATAAGATGCATTTAGCTCTGCAAATCCATGCCAATTATCCTATCAAGCGTCATATTTAAAAGCACGCCCAGTGACATGCCATGCCAAGCGGAAAAGTATTATCCCACAACAAGCTTAAGTGGGCCCAAGCCACTCGAATGCCCGGGGCTTGCTTGAGCAGGATTGTGGTATGGATGGTAACGAGTTATCATGGGGCCCACCCATGGGTCGGAAAATGGAAGTCTCGAGTCGCTTGGGGGCCTCGTGACTCAAGCCCATTTTCTTAAGCCCAAATGTGGGTAAGCACAAGAGAGGAAATAGCCCATTAAGTCAACTAGGGTAGCCCAACCAAAATAACCCATTACTTTAGCCCATAAAGCCCAAATATTTGGTGAATTTAGCCCACTTAATAGATGACTTGGTTTTCTATACTAAAAGGCCCATACCATTTGAATAAAAAGAGTCCAAGGCCTTCAGCACTTGGCTGAAGCAGCAAGCCACGAAACCCACTGAGGCAGCCGCTGGAAGAGGCCTGGAGCACCCAAAATCTCTGATTTTGTGGGATTGGGCAGAGCTGACTTTGCCACCATAAGGTAAGTCAAGAATGAAGAGAAGAAAGGAAGAAGAGAGCTTAGCTAGGTTGGGAAGAAACCATTAGGGTTTCTTGGAGAAGAACAAACCCCAGCAACTATAAATAGGGCCTCTTCCACCCAACATAACACAACCCCACAGCCTCCAGAGAGCAAGCTTTCTCTCTCACTTGCAAGCTCAGCAATTTTCGTGCCATCCTTGCCCATCTTCCTTTGCTTCCCCTGTTTTGGCAGATTGACAGACGCTTGGACAGAGTCACTGTCAATCTGCCGGAAGCTACGAAAATCACCCAAATCTCTCCCCCGATCCTCCTTAGAACCTCTCTTCCCTTCCATTAGAACCCCTGACCTTCATAGAAACCCACAACTCTCTCTCTCTCTAAGTGCTAAACCCATGATAATTTTGCTCCTATGCCACATGCCTCTCATGCCAAGCCCAAAAGTTTATCTGCAAGCCTAAATAAGTTATCTGTAAGTTGCTGCTGTTTTGGTTGGTGAAGGTAACCAAAATACTTCCTAAGGCCTTACTGCCCTTTCGAAGCATTTTGGGGCTTAATTTTTGAACTCAGACAAAGGGGACAACTTCATCAGTCCAGCCCACCTGCTGCCGGAAGAAAAGGGCCCCTACACCAATCTTGAAAAGTAAATTCTAAAGAAATTGAAACAATACATTTTTGGTCCCTCCATTTTACTTGCTTCCTTGTTCGATTACTTTGTTTTAGTTGTTTAACTTTCATGATAGTCTAAGTTTTGATCTTTCCTTGTTACTGTAAGTTTAGGGGAACAAGACTTCCCATGTATTTTGGCTTCTGGACTTCTTCCCATGTTATTGGGCGTAGAGTTGAGCACTGATTTGAATACCATAGGTTTATAATGGGCTGGGCCTTATATTAAGGGCATGGGCCAAGAATCAACTCAATAACTTTTAGAGGGAGAAATGAGATAGACAATAGTAAAAGTATAATAGGCGTGTAGATAATGAAAAGAGAGTGAATGATCCCAAGCTTGTGTTTTTGCTTGTATTGGGGTCAACCCTTAGGATCCATATAGCATGTGTTTTTGCCTTTTGTTTTGTTTCTTTTTTGACCTTTTTCTTCCAAAATCGGCAATGCAATAAATAATATTTATTTAGTGTGTAAGCCTTTATAGCTCCAATGACATAAAGCTAGCTGAAGAAATCCAAATTCTCCTTACAATCAAAAGCAACTTAAACTAATATATTTGTGTTTAAAGGGTTTTTGGTGACACTAAAGAAAGTTTCAAGGGGTCAGAAACCAAAAGGATGCAAACATAAGATGAATAAATTAGTGCGAATAGAGAGCATTGGACATTAGCAAGGGACTTGTAACTTAAGTGATTAAGAGCATTTATCCTTGCACATGATGTTATATGTTCGATTTCCTCCTTCCCAATATCGCTTGTATTAAATAAATAAATAAAAATTAAAAGCATTCAACGTTAAGCAAGCACAATGAGATGTTGGAAACACACACAGAAAAACATTAAAATGATGATATTAAAATAAAAATGAAAACACATTAACTATGAATATTAGAGAGATCCAACTTTCAACGAAAGGGTATAAGAAAGAATCCAACACAGATGACAAAGGAGAGGCGGCGGCCACACGGGCCTTGGCTGGTTGTGTGTTGACATACTTGTGTTTGTATACTATGTACATATTAAAATCATAATCCTATTCTAGAGTTATTAAATTTGTTCGTTAAACTTCCTCCTCGTCAAATATACGTGTGATAGTGCGAGATCAAAGCTTAAACACTGAGTGATATGATATGTATCCAAATTTTTTATGATATGTTTGTTTTTCTTAAACTTGTCGTTCTTTAATTGGATTATTATGCTAGTTAACTTTCACGCAACGCAAATTACATACGGATATAGAAAAAACTTGTAAAAAGACAAAAAGAAAAGACTATGCAAATATGTCAAACTGTAATTTTTATTTTTATCAAGTGAAAAAGAATATCCCGTTACTTGTAATGTGAGTGTTGGGCTCAACCTAGCAATCAATTGGAGCACGATGTTCACGTGCAACCATTAACTATTGAATGAGATTGAATTGGATTGAATTGGATTGGATCTTCGGTTGACTCTCTTGAAAGCTTTTTGCTACTTTTATATCTCTCTTATTAGTCATATCCTTATCTCCTGCTGCTGCATAGCCAATGTACCAATCTCTGGTACAATGGACAATGGTCCCTCCTCCATCACACCACCACTTGCTGAAAATGGTCACAACCCTCAACTCAGCCAAACCAAACCAACCATAACATACAAAGGAAGCAACCTCTCTGCGCGCTTTGACTTGTGCCATTTAATTACTTTTGTCCAAGACTTTTCACCAGAAAATTGAACATTATTTCTCCGGTTGGAACACTTTTACCCTTTTAGGCCCAATTTGTATTCACTTTTTACACAACGCTCTGGTAAGTGTACCTACAAAAGGAGAGTTTTAATTTGTAACTATGCAAACGGTGTCTAACTCAATAGAAAAATGACTTTAATTTATAGACTAACGGTCTCATGTTTGAATTTCATGGCACTTTAGTCGTGTGTGTGTGTGTGAAAAACCTCAAATAAAAAATTATGACTCATTGTCCGAGGATGAGCATTGATTTCAAGATTTATGTCAACTCGAGGGGTAATTTACATTTATCATTTGTGAATTATACATAATATGCTATGTTTCATTAAGTACAATTTGGGGTTAGGTATGCTAAACATTCAATCCAACTCAAGATTTGGATATTTTTTATGGTTAAAAGTAATGTATGGACGGTTGGAAGTTGCTCTCGTTCGAGTGACGTATAACTCTTAGCATTGCTCTCGTTCGAGTGACGTATAACTCTTAGCATTTTCTTATTTATGGATGTAAAAAATGTGTGTTCAAGTAAAATGGGGGATGCTAAAAATTCAATCCAGCTCCAAATTTGGTCATGTTTGAATGGTTAAAGGAAACTCAAATTGAAGGTTAACAACTCAAATTTAGTTGGGTTGCGTCATATATACGAGCGTGAGCCCGACATTCTTCTAAGTAAAAAGAAAAAATAAAGAAAGAAAGAAAGAAAGTCACGGGCCCACGGCACAGCTCTGAAACGATGTGTTTTCAGATAATTGTCGGGTGGTGTACGGTCCCTTTTCAAGCTCTCCCCGATCCTGCACGTACACGTGTCACGAGATCCGCCCTTTATAAACACCGAGTCGGCTTAAAGAGAGTTTCTTCGCGATGAACTCAGAAACCCCAAAACGACAGAGATTTCGTGGACTGTCGCACGGAGTGGGCCCCATAATCTCCAGTGCATTAAAACTCCGCAGATGTGGCAGTGACAGGTCAGCATAATCTTCCTCCTCAGGTCAAAACTCGTACGACCTCTCTCTCTCTCTCATCATCCATCCTCATGGGTTGTCTGTCTCTAGCTGTCCTACTCTCCTTCTCTCGCTCCTCCGCCTTACGCAGAAGGGAAAAGGAGGTCTGTGGTTGAATGCGCGCCACGGCGCACTTTAGCAAGGGCCCGTAGAAGACAGGCCTTGTCTTGTACCCACCGGTTTTATTATTATTTTAATCTTTTATTTTTGCCTTTTTTGTTTGAACAATGACAGTCTAACCGGCAGTAGCGTCAGTTGGGTTGTCGTTTTAAGGGGGCCAAACACAAAGCTGTCGTTGGGTGATTTGGTCTAATGCAATGCAAACCAGGAATTAATTTAGGAGGAGAGTAACTCGAACTTGAGTGTAAGGAAATGGATTTATTGTCTTCATCAACTGGTCGGCTAACCCGTGTTGACATTTTTTTTCTTTTTCTTTTTCGTTTGTTCTTCAAGCATTTAGTGTGTGGACAGTGGGGGGGAAGAAAACAAAAATGGAAATTGGAAAGGAGCATAACGGTATGCTTCTTTGGGAGTTTTAAAAACATGATATATATAATATAAATGCAGTTTGGATCGGATTAAATTGGATTGACTGGTGTGATTGTTTGCTACTTTTTCCAGCTCATCTAATAGCTTTAATATCGGACCTTCCTTTGGCCTTGTAGGAGCATATCTTCCACTAGCTTTGCATATATCCTTGGCTTCTTCACATGGTGCAAAACCCTACCAACAACTTCATGAACCAAACTTTTCCCTTTTCTCACATACCTTGGTTTGAGTTTATCACAAATAAAACACCGCTTGTATATGTCACTATGTGACTCGTAAACAAGATACACGATAGACAATTCAATTTACGTTGCCTGATATGTGACGTTATTATTTAAACACGTAACTTGAAAACAAACAATCAGACAAAATAAAATGTCAGACTGTTTGTTTGATGATGACAGACTATTAAGAGCTCTCTTTAAAGAGATTTGGGCAGTAGCTAGCGTCGGCGGCCAAAGTTGGTTTTCTCATCAAAAAACCAAAAAGGATCCAATTCTACAAGGACCACAAAGAGAAAAAGAGTTTATAGAGAAGCAAACAAATCCAGAGGTTGATGAGACCCCACACATAATAGGGTTGGTTGGCATGGTTATGGAGACGGCAAATTTGTACGTTAATTGGACCAAGGATGTTGGCCTAGGCATAAGATAAGAAATGGTTAGAAAAACCACCTAATTTCATATATATAGCCATGCTAAATTTAATTGCAAGGTCACGCCATTTATTTCTTGTCTCAACCTTGTGTCTTTTTGTACCTATGCTCATATGCTTGGCCAACCATGTAGTTAAATTTGATTTGATTTCTCTATGGGATTGGCAATTGATGCACCAAGCCTTGGCTTATAGGCTTAAACTAAAAAGTAAAAAAGAATGCCTAAAGCATGCCTAGAGGCTAAGAGGGGGCCTCTTTCTTTCCTTCTTTTTCATTAATAATGTAACAATTATGAAATTCTTTAAGAGGCCTAATTGGCTTGATGTTATGTGTCGGGATTGATGTTGTTCTTGTTACCTCACCAAAAGCTTTCGACCTTTTGACAAAAGAGGGATTTTCCGTGACGGATTTGATGTTGTTACTTATTACTAAATATATGCTAAATGTCAAAAACATTTTTACTAATAATGTGTTTTCTTTCACAATATATTTTACATTCAAAACTATCCATGTAGTTTTGGAATTGAAGAGTTTACTTTATACTCTTACACGCTTAGAATTTAGTAGGGTTTGAAAGATGTCTCAAATGAACGTTTATAGCGAAAGCATTTTAGACATAGACGCAATCTCAGCGTCATGTAGATTAATAGTAAATTGAAAATAGCTGATTTGACCTAAAATCTACCAAAGTGTTGAATTTCTTTTTGTTTAAACGAGTAAGTAAACATACTATATATATATATATATATATATATAAAAACATTGTTAAGTAAAAACATAACTTTGTGAAATGGTTGTGACATATTGAGATTCTCTAGTCTCCGTCTAAAGTTATGCTTAGGTAATGTTGACAAATCTTTTGAAAAGTAGTTGGTGTTTTTCCTCAATTTGCCGTTTTCGTCTTCTAGCTCATGACCATGACTTTTGGCTTCTACTCAGACCTTGAATATTTTGAGAAGTTGTATCCAAAAAACAAAGAAAAATGATTTGAGAAGTTTTTTTTGGTGAGAAAGATTTGAGAAGTTGTACCAAGAAAAATAAAGGAATTTATGTTTTAGAAAAACACTTGTGTAAAGTCCCTTAACCGGAAACAAAAAAACTTGACGTGAGAGTAATTTTTTGGTAAGACGTTAACATCATTGTGTAACATGCCAATACAGTAGTGTTATGAATCCAGCCAAATTATAATACGTTTACAATTAGACCTTAAAATCTTAAATTGTGAACCCTAAATCTAGTACAATTTTATAGTGGACAATGATTTTAGCACTATTCTTTTAGGCTCATTTATTTCTTCTATGAATGCAAAAAATGAACTGTAAACTACATAGCTTGGAGTGCATATGGGCAAAAAAGAAGTGTTGAAATCGCTATCCATTACAATTTGTGTTGACTTGTAATAATACATTGATAATTTTCGGAGCGATTCCTCCCTATCAATAAGCGAGTGTACACACTTACTGCACAAACGAGCGTATACACTCTTCTTTCTCTTCTCTCCGTAACAAGAGAGAAGAGAGGAGTGTATACACCCTACTACCGCTCCTCCCGAGTCTCCACACAAAGCAACCACTTCTCATCTCTTTTACCATTTCACCCTTTTTACCTACGCTCCTTTCCCTGTCACACCCCCTTCATCGGCCCCGACCAAAACATCGCGGACCCCCACTTCCCCACCAAACACTCCCCCACGGTCCGTCCTGTGCGTGTTCTTCATTTTCCCATTAACCATGAGTGTGCCACTTCCCTCACGCGCCAGCGAGATCGAGTGCACAAAATCCCCCAAAGGTTGGTACTAATCCTATGGGCTAGTTAACCGTTAACCAAGGGAAAATCAAAGAAGACTCAAGTTTAACTCGAGGGTTGAGTTAAAGTTTGTCTTTTGACTGCTCTGATTTCGGAGCCAGTCCAAGTACTAGTTACTGGTTACTTAGTTTCACTCGCGATATTTTCCCATTTTATCGCTAATTCTTTGATTTGATTTGTTAAATTTCAAGAAGAAAAAGAAAAACCCATTAATCTTATTGGTTTAAAGATTTGTTTTGTTTCGGTTCTGGAGAGAGAAAACCTCCATGTGTTCAGATCTGATTACATCTGAATGAATATATGAACGACAAAAACAAAGATAAGGAGGAAAAATTCAGGTGAGAGAAGAGAGAGAGAGGGAGCTGATCTTATTAAAGCTTGGAGCTTTTTAAAGTAATGGAGCTAATTCACAGTGAGAAAAAGCAGATGGCTACTGGGTAGTGAGAGAATCTAAACAGTCATTCTCTCTCTGATTCCTGTGTGTTACATTGAAGTGAAACAAGAAGAAGGGAAGGGGCTAAACAAGCAAAGACAGAGCTGAAAGAATTGGAGTAAAAAAGTGAACCCCACACGCACTCGACACTCCTATTCGGTGCTTTTCTTTTTTGTTGTGACGATTTTGTTGTACACGAGGTAAAAAGTGTGAAGTTAATGCAGTGATTGTATAGAGGTCCACTTTTTATTCACTTTGATTTTGTATTAACTCATTTTGGGATCTTTGTTTTTCCTGCTCACAGCATTTACTCACTGAATCACCAAAAGCTCTCTCAAAAAGGTGCAAAGCTTTTTCCCTTTTCTTCTTCGTTAACATGAAGTTGAAGCCTTTATTGCCTTGAACCAACAGCAACATTCTAACAACAACAACAACAACCAAAACCAGAAAACAAAAGAACCCAAAAACAATCACTGTTTTTCATCATCCGGATACCTTTTGAAATTGACTCAAAACCATGAGAGACTCAGAGAGAAGCTTGGATCCTCAGCTGTGGCACGCCTGTGCCGGAGGCATGGTCCACATGCCTCCGGTGAACTCAAAAGTCTTCTACTTTCCACAAGGCCACGCAGAGCACGCTCAAGCCCATGTCGATTTCTCATCAGCCTCCCTCAGAATCCCATCTCTCATTCTCTGTAGAGTGGCCTCCATCAAATTCATGGCAGACCCAGAAACCGACGAGGTCTTCGCCAAGATTAAGTTAAATCCAATTGAAAACAACGAGCCTTATGCCTCGGATGAGGGCTCCATGGAGGCTGATGGGTCTGAAAATCAAGAAAAGCCAGCATCTTTCGCTAAGACTCTGACCCAATCGGACGCTAACAATGGCGGTGGGTTCTCTGTACCCAGGTACTGCGCTGAAACCATTTTTCCTCGATTGGATTACTCGGCCGACCCGCCGGTCCAGACCGTGATTGCTAAGGACGTTCATGGCGAGATATGGAAGTTCAGGCACATTTATAGAGGCACGCCCAGACGCCATTTGTTGACCACTGGGTGGAGCACATTTGTGAACCAGAAGAAGTTGGTGGCTGGCGACTCGATTGTGTTCTTGAGAGCTGAAAATGGTGATCTTTGTGTTGGGATTAGGCGAGCCAAGAGAGGATTGGACGGCGCTGGTGGGCCTGAATTGGCATCTGGGTGGAACAACAGCCATGGAGGAGGCTCTGGAGCTTGTGTTCTTCCATATGGTGGGTTCTCTGTGTTTTTGAGAGAGGAAGAGAACAAGATGGTGAGAAACGGGGGTGGGAATTTGAGTCCCAATGGGAATTTGAGAGGGAAGGGGAGAGTGAGGCCTGAAAGTGTTGTTGAAGCTGCAACTTTGGCTGCAAATGGGCAGGCGTTTGAGGTGGTTTATTATCCGAGGGCCAGCACGCCGGAGTTTTGCGTTAAGGCCTCGGCGGTGAGGGCGGCGATGAGGGTGCAGTGGTGCTCAGGAATGAGGTTCAAGATGGCGTTTGAGACTGAGGACTCGTCTAGGATCAGCTGGTTCATGGGTACCATTGCTTCTGTTCAGGTTTCTGACCCAATTCGCTGGCCCAATTCCCCTTGGAGACTTCTACAGGTATTGTATTGTTCTGTGATTTGGTGCTCAAATTGTACTTCGTTTTTGGAATTTTGTTGTCTTTTTTTTTATTTTTTTTTATTTTCTGAGGTTGTGTTCTTGGGGCTGTTCTTGCATGTTGTCTTGTTTGGTTTGTTGGTAGGGACTAGGGAGAGAACAATCAGATTTCTCTTCCCTCGTATCATGTCATGTCTTGCATCTTTTGCCTTGTATCAGTTTGTGAAAATTCTTGAATCCGAGGTCTCGAGATTTGGCTCTTCTCATTTGGTTAGATGTGCTGAAATGTTTTTGAGTGAATCAGAGTGTTTTTAGCTTTTTGACCCATTTGCAGGACTAAGACAAAAATGATTTACAACATGCCAAATTCACAGTTTTTCATCTCCCCATCTTATTTTGGCGAATTGCTGCAGTTCTTGCTTCCTTTATGTTCGTCGGCCACCATCCTTGTGTGATTGGGCTGTACATGCGGTCTGAAGCACCAAACTTCTGTTGCTGTTGGAACAGATGTCTGACGTGACTTTCATGGAGCTCACATGCTGCCATGATTCTATATGGTCATTCATAGTAGTGTGGGACATAACATTAGAGAATCTATATTGTTTTAGTTGTGGAACATTTCAGCCTTTCTGCTGAAGTTCCTAAATATTCTAAACAGAACACATTATGTCCAGTCCTCTTAGTTGATAAGAATGTTATCATCATTCTTAAGCCAAACTCATCCCATCGGTCTTACTGTGCGCGTGGAAAGACAATATTAACACTGTTCTTTAGTACAGCCAAACTGTTTAACTATAGACTCAATTTTTTTGTATGTTCCCTTCTATTGATGAATATGTTGCAATTATGTCCTATTTGTAGCCTGTTTAAAAAGTGCAACCTCATTTGATCCTGCTTTGCATCACTTCCCCTTTACATCTTTTGACAAATCACCATATTACAGGTGACATGGGATGAGCCAGATTTGTTACAGAATGTGAAGTGTGTCAACCCATGGTTGATTGAACTGGTATCAAATTTTCCCATGATCCACATGTCACCCTTTTCACCACCAAGAAAGAAGTTGCGTCTCCCGCAACCAGACTTTACTCTTGATGGGCAATTAACATTGCCATCATTTTCAGGCAACCCCCTCGGGCCCAGCAGCCCCTTGTGTTGTCTACCTGACAACACTACTGCAGGCATACAGGGAGCCAGGCATGCTCAATTTAGAATATCTTTATCAGATCTCCACGTTAACAACAAACTGCAGTCGGGGCTGTTCCAATCCAGTTTCCAGCGGTGCGATCAAAATTCTAGAATCTCCAATGGCATTAGGGCAGGCCATACAAGCAGCAATGAAAACCTTTCTTGCTTGCTGACAATGGGGAATTCTAGTCAGAACTCGGAGAAATCTGATAATGTGAAGAAACACCAGTTTTTACTCTTTGGTCAACCAATACTTACCGAGCAGCAGATTTCTCGGAGCTGTTCCAGTGATGCAGTTTCACAACTTCTTACTGGGAAAGATTCAAAAGATGGGAATCAAGACAGAACAAAGTTTCTTTCTGATGGTTCAAAATCTGCACTTGAGCCGCAAGTTTCACTAGAAAAATCCTCTAATGCTGGGTTTCCATGGAATAAGGATTTTCAAGGTTCTGACTTTGAACTGGATACCGGTCATTGCAAGGTGTTCATGGAGTCAGAGGATGTGGGGCGGACTCTGGACCTCTCGGTTCTTGGCTCTTATGAAGAGCTGTACAGGAGGCTGGCCAACATGTTTGGAATAGAAAAACCAGGGTTGCTGAGCCATGTTCTTTACCGGGATGTGACAGGTGCTGTTAAACAAACTGGAGTTGAACCATTCAGGTATCATTTATTATGTTATATCTTTCTTTTCTTAACTATTGTCATATGAATTTTGAACTCTGCATGGAGTCCTAGCTCCCATCTCAGGTGAATTTGGTTTCATCAGCTTTATATTTATTTGCTTTTCTTTTCTCTCTCCTTTTGTTGGCAATGCAGTGATTTTATGAAAAAAGCAAAAAGACTGACTATTCTAACACATCCAATCGGTGAAAGTATTGGCAGGTAAGTGAAAAAAATGATCTCACACTTGATATATATGGATCTCTCTTCCAATGCATTCCTTTGTCTTCCAAACATCTGGAGAAACTTTCCAATCAAATGTTGAATATATGAGAAGAGCTTCCTATGTGGATATTGATTTGAAAAACTGTTTTGCAGGACGTGGATTCGAGGAATGCAAAATGCGGAAAATGGACTCAGCGCAACAAATAAGACTGGTCCTTTGAGCATATTTGCTTAGTCTAGTATGGCATTTGAGACTAAATGCCAAGAATACTGAATGAATGTTGAAGTTGTTCACTTAATTTTTAGTTTAGGAGAAATGGGATATTGAACTCCTCTTATTAACTGTGTCATCTTGGTATATTTCGTGTGCTAAGTGTACATGTTCTAATCAATATTAATAAAGCCCAATGTTTTGGTGAAAATTTTGCATGGCTGTCATCTCTGCAAGTGATGTATTTTCTTTTAAGACTCAGAGGTTATGTTCTCACCCACATGGTGTTTCTAGGAAATGCAAAGAAGATTTCACTCAAGCACATCTTCAGCATTTCCATGCTTTCGAAAAATCAACAAACATATTTGCATTTAAGAGAATGACTAAGTTCATTGGCCATTCAACCCTCACTAACCTAATTGAAGTTAGAAGAATGTTATGTTGGCTTCATGGTTAGGTGAATGATGACACCAAATTAACATGCACTCTCATGTCATGTGTCAGGCAAAAAAACAAAAAAGAACTACTCTAATTTTGTAAGTATTATTCATACAATACCAGATCAAAAAATTGAAAAGGAAAATAGTGCAAAGTAGGTTTAGTTAAAAATGAAAAACAAAACAAAAATCATGATGAACCCACTGGTTGTTGGGATTCTTAAAAGACATGAAAAACCCACTGGTTGTTGGGATTTGTTTTTAAGAAAACCAGGTGCTTGGTTGGCTTCCATGATATGCATGTTAAGCTTGAAGCCAATTACATGTGAAGTAGATTCCAACACAATGGTATATAGAGACATGGGACCCAAAAATATGTCCCATATTCTCAAATAAAAGAACAAATTCAGAAAGAAAAAAAGAATCTCATGAACAAGTCAAGAACCTGTTTATGGTGAAATGGAATCTAAGATGTTTGAAAAAGGTGAAGGGCTTTTGGGTTCATGAAATTGGTATTTTGTTTTTGACTTTATTGAATTGGTGTTTTTTTTCCATTCCATTCCAAGTGTCTTACATTTTTGCCTTTTTATGGCCAAAGAATAGAAAATAAAACTTTTTTTTATGCTACATAGACTGTGTCTTTTGTCCTTCAACTTCAACATAGTAGAAGAATTGCATGAAAATGAAACCTCATTGAATTTACATTTTCTATTTGCCACTTAGCTTCCACCAAACATTGAACCCTTGATTCCTGCTTTATAATATTTTTAGGAACTTTGATCTTCTTGTGCCCAAAAATTTATATATAGTTATTATTGTGCGAACGCCATGTATTCTCTACTACCCATTTATGATTTCCTTCCTGTTTACAATGACATCCGCACGATAATAACGTGCAGACATCCAGATGAGAGAATAACTATATATATATATATATATATATATATATATATAGAAATTCTCTTATGCGGACATCCGGACGTTATTATCGTGCGGACGCAGTGTATTCTGTACTACCCCTCTTTGTTTTCCTGCCTGTTTATAATAGGATCCGCACGATAATAACGTGCGGACATCCGGATAAGAGAATAACTGTATATATATATATATAATTAACAAGTTATAATCTTTTATTTTTTGGGTCCAAACAAGTTATAATTTCCAATTAGTGGTCTAATGGTATTAAACATTCTATTAGTGTCCAATTGAGTGATGAAGAGGTCTATACAAATTTTGTAGTTTGCTTATAGAAAAATAAAGTCAGCTGAGAGGGCAACCAAATTATGTTATGGACCATTTTATAATTAAAATTAAGAGAAGTTAAATTTAAAATAATTTATTGACATAACCTGGGCCTCAGAGCTTGGGATCTGAAACCCCCAGAAAACATGTTCTGCCTGCCCTGCAATTTGGGTCTGGTCAGTAGCCACAGGTTGAATTTTGCAAACACTAGAGTCTAGACCCCAATTTTTCTTTATTGTTATTATTTTTTAAATCCCAACAAAAATTAAGTACAAAAACCAAATTAAAAAATTTGGATTTCCCAGCCCAAAGCAAACGCACACGTGGCGTGGACCCAAATGACAATTAAGGAAGGGCTGATGACATCAGGAGTCACGTGCGGTCCAACACTTGTGTCGCCTTTTTGATGGCCGGGCCTTTTTTTTTTTAAAAAAAAAAAATTTTGTTTGTGGTCCAAACAGTTGATTTTGGTGGTGGATGGATTGGGTTTAGAGATTAGGGATTTGGGATTGGGATTGGGATTTGACTCCACCTAGTCCACTTCTTGTTGTTTTAACTTGTTAATCACTGAAAACGATGCGTTTTGGTTCAAACTAAGTACACTAAAACCCAAGTGCCTATTTGTTAATTTGGGGTTAATTAGTGACAATTAATTAGGGAAATTGATATTACTTGTTTTGCTTTGAAATTAGAAATGTTCATGTTAGCCAGTAAAGACCATGGAGGACTGTGGGATTGGAAATTGTGATGTTAAGTGTATTAAGAAGACAATTATTATGAGAGCCACACCATTTTCTTTCTTAATCATTTACTTGAATTGAGATTTTTGTGTTATCTTTCTTTAAAAGGTTTTTGTATGGTCTTGCTGCATCTTTTGATATTTCTTAATCATAACTTCTTTCTACTACAAATAAACAAAGATTATAGAGAACATGGCAATTTAGGTTAGATTAAAGTAAAACACAATAAATCTTTTTAACAAAATGCTAAAATCTATAATAAACCTTCTTTTTTTTGGGCCAACATTTCAATGCATCTTTCTCAACTTCATGTTCCAAAAAAAAAAAAAAAAGTGAAGGGAAAGTCAAATAGTCAAATGGTCAAAGAAAGGATTGGGGAAAGAGCCAAAGAAAGAGTGAATTGTGCAAAGACATGAACATGATTACAAGAAAACAAGAAATTCATATTTTTCTTTATCAGTTTTTTCAGTTCCAAAATCCGTATAATACGGGATCCGAGTTTCTCGCACTGGGATAGGAAAGTGTCTTAATGGATCATTAACACTTCAATAACATAATATTCGCACAAATAAAACACACTCAAACAAAGTACACTCAAAGAGGTCAAAATAGAAAGGAGATACAACCGATAAGGAGTTAATCTGCTAATATCCTCGGACACGGTCAATTATCAATTCGGAGTCCCCTTGTACAATCAGAATGATCAAGAGCATGAACTAAAGCATAACGCATGGCAACACCTTCGGCAGCAGCCGTGCTTGTTGCCCCTCCAATCTTCGTGGCCTATACCATCCTATCCTTGTTACAAAATTCAATTTTAAACTAAAAAGACGATGATTATTTAAAGCATTACTTAGCTAATGTTGTAGATTATAAGCATAAGTCTAAAGCGGTCCAGCTTGGAAAGCACTGAGAGAAAAATAAATGGATAGAGTTAGGTGCTGAACAAGTGGCAACTGTGCATGAGCTATATGTGCGCAACAAGGACAACGACATAACCAATGTTTGATTGATTACAACTTATGGAGAGATAGATAAATCATAATTCGACATGAATTATAGACATTTTGTTCGGTAGCCCATCTTTTCTCAAACCACAATTGCCTGTCATTTATGTCTAGATCACAAAATATTGATTACAAAGAATAATGCACAAAAGAATTTAAGTAGTTGATAGTATATAATAGGGCTCAACACGGTTTGGTTCATCATATCAAGTGGCTGAGATCGTCCATTGAACCGACTAAGTTAGTGCAAGAATATATATGGGGTCGACACCAACCCACTACGTGTTCACCGACCACAGTCAGCTCACCAAATCAATAGTTCAATGCGGGTCAATTTTGGTGAGTTCGAATGAGAACGATGGCGAGATTTAGTGACGATGATGACAATGATGGTGACATGACAACGAGATCTTGAGAGCATCTATGGATGTCGAAGGGAGAGACTACAAGAGAGACGTGACAGAGAGAATTTATGTTGGTTGGGACCAAGGTCTAAAATATCGAGAGTTTCGGAAATATCGGTGGTCCAAAAACACGGATATATTGATGGAAATATCGAGGAAATATCGATATCGATAAAAATTGAATAAAAATCACGGAAATCGTGAGAAAAACTTGAAATTTTTTATTGAAACTTTAGAGGATGTTTACTTAGTCAATTGTCTATTATTTTATCACAAAAAATTGAAAGGAAATGCATGATATGGTGGGTTTGAGTGATTTAAGTTGATTATGTAGCGACCTGACAAACATTGTGACTTTAGAAAATATGTAATAATTAATGAAAGAAAATTAAACACACCATAATTTTTTAGTTATAATAAGGTAAAAAGACTAATAAGTTAAAATGATAAAAATGTGGTGTGAGCAGGACTAAGTAAGTTTTGAGACGAACTAAGGCTTATGTCGAGTGGAAAAGGTGAGTTTTTCAAAGCAAAAAGGAGAATAATGCAGGCAGGTTTAGTTTGGTTAAACCACCAGTTTGGAAATTCAAAACCGTGAACGAAACTGGCTGAGTTGATCCTATTCGACTTTACCATCGAAATTCCAATAAAAAAATAAAACATACCAAATTGGCACCATCGTTCTGGTTCGGCCGGATTGACCAATTTTTCGTTGCAAATATCGGACTCTAAAGCAAGAGAGAAACTCTCATGCAACGAAGATAATACTTTTTGCTATCCCCAACCAATAACAAATGACACGTAAGATAATTTTTTAATCTGTCATTGTATTATTAATCGGAAATAGCAAAACAATGATGTTCTTTTTAGAATAAAGTTTTTTTCCTCGCACAGGGCCCTATTAAACCCCCAAAAAAAGAAACAAAAAAGGGGCCCGAGTGGTATAGCCCTATAGAGGTTTCGAAATCATAATGAGCCCACAAAGTACAAAAGTATGAGAGTCCTTAAATAGCATAATGGTAAAAGCATGCATCCTTTTATCCTTCCGCACGGTGGTGAAGGTAATGGAAGCTTTCAGATTTTCAGTCCAAAACGAAAAGAGTGGCCGATCCATCCACTATCCAAAATTCAAACATAATGGAACCTTTTTTGCAGTTTACATTACTTCATTGTCTTCTTCAATGTGGCCGATCCATCCACTATCTTAAAAAATCAAACATAATGGAACCTTTTCTGGCAGTTTACATTACTTCATTGTCTTCTTCAATTAAGGACCAGTTTGGCATTGTTGTGTCGTAAAAATAATCGCTGTCAGATTTGTTGTAAGAGAAATCAGCTGTAAGATAAAGAAGTTTGGTGTTTGGTAAATTTTTTCGTTAAAAGTGATGTTGGTACAATAATCAATTTCTAAGTATTTGATAATTTTTTTGTGTGAATTGTGTATAATGACTAAAAAGGTCTTTATGTTGAAATGGCTTTTCTGTTAAAGTGTTTGATAAAAGGGAAAGAACTTTCACTTTCACTTATAATTTTTTTTTAATATATTAAATATGTTTCCATCATACCCTAAAAATTATT
Source organism: Prunus avium (assembly GCF_965620075.1). Taxonomy (NCBI): domain Eukaryota; kingdom Viridiplantae; phylum Streptophyta; class Magnoliopsida; order Rosales; family Rosaceae; genus Prunus; species Prunus avium. Next base: position 31,660,188 of record NC_142289.1, read on the forward strand.
TTAATTATAAAATAAATTAAATATTATGTTGAAAATTAAATATTTGTATCCAAATGCTCTAAACTAATGTTTCAAGTTAAATCCAATATATCCCATTATAAATAAATATTATGTCAAAGAAACAAAGAAACAAAAATAGGAATAGGAAAAAAAAAATCTTGCACTAACTTAGTTGGTTGAGATCGTTCACTGAACCGACTAAGTCAGTGCAAGAGTATATATGGGACCGACACCAACCCACTACTCGCCCACCGACCACAGTTAGCTCACCAAATCAATAGTTCAATGCATGTCAATTTTGGTGAGTTCAAATGAGAACGATGACGAGATTTAGTGACAATGATGACGACAATGGTGACATTTGACAACAAGATCTTGAGAGCATCTATGGATGTCGAAAGGAGAGAGGACTTTAAGAGAGACTTGACACACAGAATTTATGTTGGTTGTGGCTAATTGAAGGAGACGAAAGGTAACAATATTAGTAAGTTAATATGACAAAATTGTGGTGCGAGGAGGACTATGGTAAGTTTTGAGCCAAACTAATAGGCTTATGCCAAGTAGAAAATGTGAGTTTTTCAAACCGTGAACAAAACTTGTTGAGTTCATCATGTTCGACTTTACCATCGAAATTCCAACAAAAATATAAAACATACCAAATCAGCACGATCGTTCTAGTTCGGCCGGATTGGCCAATTTTTCTTTGGAAATGGCAGACCCTAGTGCATGAGAGAAACTCTCATGCAACGGGAATAACATTTTTTGCTATCCCCAATCAATAATACAATGACACATAAGATCAATTTTCCATGTGTTAATCGGCCACAAAGTAAGTCCTTAAATATTTATAGGCTTATTATCACAAAAGGTCCCTAAGGTTTACGAAACTATCAGATTGCATCCTTAATGTTTTTTTGTGTCACTTATGGTCCTCAAGGTTAGTATGTGTGATCACAAATGGTCCTTGCCGTTAGGTTCCGTCAAAAACTCCGTTAGTTTGCTGACGTGGCATATATACATATCACAAAACATCCCTGAGGTTAACACATCTATCACAAATGGTCCATGCAAATTTTTTTAATTTTTTAATTTAAAATTCATAAAATTTTGTTTTTGTTTTTTATAATATTTAAAAATATATATTGTATTTTAAATACATATGATACTATATTTTTGAAGATGAGGGCTCCACATATATGCCACACCAACAAACTAATGAAGTTTTTTTAAAAAAATAATCTAAAATTCAAAAAATTTAAAAATGAAAAAACCATTTATATAAGGATTTTAACCTTGAGGACCATTTATAAACCCTAAACCCTTGATTTTTTTCATTTTTAAATTTTATGAATTTTAAATTAATTTTTAAAAACTCCAGTTTGTTGATGTGACATATATGTGGAGCCCACATCTAAAATAATATAGTGTCATGTGTATTTAAAATACAATGTATATTTTAAAATAATTTAAAATTCATAAGATTTAAAAAAGAAAACCAAAATTTTATGAATTTTAAATGAAAAAAATTAAAAAAATTTGCAAGGACCATTTGTGATAGATGTGTAAACCTCAGGGATGTTTTGTGATATATATATATATATATATGCCACATCAGCAAACTAACAGAGTTTTTGACGGAACCTAACGGCATGGACCATTTGTGATTACACATACTAACCTTGAGGACCACCAATGACACAAAAAAACATTAAGGATGCAATCTGATAGTTTCCTAAACCTTAGGGACCTTTTGTGATAATAAGCCATATTTATAATAGCATAATGGTAAAACCATGCATGTGGTGAAGGTAATGGAAGCCTCCAGGGTTTCAGAATTTCAGTCCAAAACAAAAAGCGCAGCTGATCATCTATTCCATCCACTATCCAAATTCGAACATACTGGATCCTTTTTGAGGTTTACATGACTTCATTGTTTTCTTCAATTAAGTTTGTGTCATGAAACACCAGGACAATATGCTAACTGACACAAGTTTTCATGTTAAGTCTCTGTCACTCAAATCAAACGGAAAATAGAAAGAAAAAGAAAGTAAAAAAGGAGAGATGACAGAATTGAAGAACACCAAATATGGGCCGGATTAGCAAAGACAAGACAAGATGTTACACTGAACACAGACATGAAGAGACCAGAGAGTATACAGAAACAGAACAGATGCACTCAGATTTTCCCATCGAAACCCACAAGATGCCTTTTTGTTTTTGTATTTTTTTTTCTTCTTTTCTTTGGGATCTAAAACCAGTAAACTCCCAATTCTAACTTGCAACATTAAATACAACCTCTCATTAAATTGGTTCGCCTATACAACAGAAAACTTATTCTTGCATTCACACAGAACTTTGCAATTTCTTTCTGTCTTTCCTTGTTTGCCAAGGTTTCTCTTCTTTTCTTTTTTTCCCGTTGATCTGTTGAGATTTAAGACAATGAATTCTTCTTTCATCACTTTACTTCACACGTCTTTGCCAACAATGAGAGCAAAAGCTAGAAGTCGCAAACAACATATATTCTCTCAGCTGGACTCTCGTGGACACAGGAAACAACTGCATTAAATTTGTCCACAATATCATGAGCAATTGATGATTTGTATAAGCTCAAATCAACATTATATGAAGATAAATTCATATCTCTGTCTATACCATGTTGATGAGCATGCTCATCATCAATGTAAGAAACAATGCAGAGCTTTGAATATTCCGATGTCCAAATGTTTACGATACGACGACGATACCCATAAACATACAGGGCCCCAACTCTTTCCTCAACTCGTTCACAATGGGTTTGTTGGTATATAGTCACTTGCAAGGCATTTTGCATCTTACGTCCTGTAAACTAATGGCATGTTTACCAAGGCATAGACATATAGAATTATCTTCTTAGCAATCAAATCATTTATTTCTTAAAACGTTTTCCACAAAACACAATGCATAACATATACAGTCTTGAAGAAGCAGTTCATATCATAAAATGAAAAACACAACCCACAATCTGCAAAGACAAAACAGAACAAGCAATATCCGATTGCTGCCCAACAACAATTAGCCATCAAATTAATTACCCGACAATTGACAATTAACAATTAACATGCAGGCAATGACATAATTAGTTAATTAATTAATTGCCACCGAAGGCCTTAAGCAAAGAAAAGAAACGACGACGTACGTAGGTAGAATTGAATTGATGAGTTTCAGTTGTAGTAGAGTTCGAGGCCCATGCCGTCGTGGATTTCGTAATCCTTGAGAGTGATGTGATCCTTGTAAATGTTGTACCACTTTTGGATTCGGATCTTATCGGCTCGGGTCCCCGTCTGGGCCGCCACCAGCTTCTTCAGGTCGCCTATGGTGTCGTCCTCGTTGCATGTCACCCGAACCTTCTTTCCCAGCCTGTCGTTCAGCACCACCTCGATCATCTTCTTCTTCTTCTTCTTCTTCTGCAAGGTTTCAAGCCCTAAGGCCCCTGATCCCTATCCCGAGTTTCTCTGGATTGGTTGTCTATGGAGTTGCAGAGGCGCTAAACAACTGAAATATGAGGAAGTTGGGCCTCTCTTGAACGTTCTACAATGTGCTACTGAGGGTATCTTCGTCTTTTCGCCTTACACTGAGCAAAATACTTGTAATACCATATTACACGTCGGCACAGCAGCCCCGTGTTGTATCGGATTACAGAGCAACATACTGTTCTTCTTACTAAACGGAAAATTACTATTTTAATAAATAGTAGGGTTATTCGCAGCAATGGTCTCTCAACTATACCCGTAGTTACACTTTGGTCCCTCAATTCAATTATTAGTTGCAGGGGTCACTCAACTAGGTGCTACGTTGCACCAGTAGTCCCTCTGTCAAACTCTGTTAAATTTTCTATCAAAAATGAGGGTAAATTCAAAAATTCATCCACAACCCTCCCCTTCCTCCACAACCATCCACTTCTTCCATTGCCTCAACCCACGCCTTCCTCCTCCAATCCCTCCCAACCCCAATCCCTATCTCTCTGTCACACTGGGCACCCATCCCCAACCTGTATTCCTCAAAATACTCCAGACGCAATTCTCACCCTCCCATCCCTTCCCCACCTACCCTTCTTCCCACAAAAACTGCATATCACCTTTTCTTTTTAGCACAGAAACTAATGAATTATGCAAGAACAGCTTTTTCATCAAAAACCCACTCAATTGTGAGTCCATTCCCATCCCCCAACTCCATCAATTGTTGGGTTGCAATTTCAGCCAACGTATCCAAGGAAGAAGAAGAAGATGATGATGATGAAAAAACCCTTTTGTTTTGCTTGACCATGGCCTTCTAAGGAATCAAACACCCATCAAATCCATATCCACGAAGTGGGTTGCAGCAGCAATTTCTCATAGCCATGGCCATGGCCTTCTTAACATCATCTTTCTTCCAATTTTTGACGATAACAAAAACCTCAGAGAGAAGATTCAACGAATTTGAATCATGCCCAAATTGAAAATCACCCTTCATTCCCATAACCAAAATGCAAAAACAAAACTTTCACCTAAAAGATTAAGAACACATAAATAAACCCAACTCGATCTGTGCAGTAAAAGCCTTCGGCACTTCCAGACCCAATTCTCACTCTCTCGACGACTCTCGCTTCGCACCAAAACAAACGCTCGCAAGCCAAGGTAGCGTTTCACCACTTCTCGTCCGTTTGGTTAGAGAGAAAAGAAGAGAAAATCAAAGCTGCGAAAGTTCGATCCAAGGCCCGTCTTCTTCAAGCGTGAGTGGAGGAGGAAGGCGTGGGTTGAGCCAATTCGGCCTCGCCCCATGCCGCGACGATCATCTCATCCTCGATCCATGTACATAGGCCGGTTATAATCTTTTGGTGGTGAAGAATCCAACCGATCGAACTTGGTTCTTCCTCTATGGTTGTCTGAGTAATCCAATCGATCTCTTCGCATTTGATGGTCAGGAAACCTGCCTTCATGCCTTGGAGGTGGCATCCCAGCGCCAAAATCTCTAGGGCCATCTCTAGCCCAGCCACGAGGTGGAGACCTATAGCCACCATTCAAGCTCCTTCCAAGTGGAGGATCAACTGAAGGACCAGGGAAACATCTAGGAGGACCACTGGGAGGAAGGGGAGGATTGTTGAGGAAAGGGAGGGTTGTGGATGAATTTCCTAATTTACTCTCATTTTTAACGGAAAAAGTCACAGACTTGACGGAAGAACTACTGGTGCAACATAGCACCTAGTTGAGTGACCCCTGCAACTAATAATTGAATTGGGGGACCAAAGTGTAACTACGGGTATAGTTGAGGGACCATTGCTACGAATAACCCTAAATAGTATAATCGCGCGGTTATACCTGCTGTACTAATAGCCGTGCGGCTATTAGCGGCTATACTAATAGCCGCACGGCTATACTGGGATATATATATACATTAATTAAAAATTTTCGTTTGTCAATAGGAGTAGTTTAGAGCATTATCTAGTACTATTAGGCTATTACCCGAGTCTCTATTGTCCCATTTTGATTTTTTACTTTTCTAGAGTTAATACTCATATAAAGAATTTAGCATTTTCCCGTTTAATACTCATATTATACTAGTATGTACTTATTTTTCAATAATACTTTCATTTTTCGTACACGTCTTAAAGACTCGATAAAAAACACATTTTTTAAATAAAAAAAAATACATACAATACACATTATATACGTACGTATGTGTTTTTCATGTTTAATACAAGTATTTTTTTACAAAATTTTGAATAATACAGACAAAATTCACATATATACATATTATATTAAAATATTATATACACTTTTCAGTTGTATCTTGCCAAAATTTTACTGAATAAAACACATACGTATTTTATTCGTACTTTTCGTCCCGTATTTTACTAACTAGGCTTATAAGTAAACATGTAAAGTGGAAAAAAAAACTTCCCTACTATTATTTATAAAGTCGGGCCCTCTAATTTGGGACAAAAACTTCAATTTGTTTCATAACCTCTCTTTTATTACGTGATTAGCCATGTCATAAGAGAGATACACAGAGAAGAAGTATGACACAAGGGCTAGGAGAGTTACAAGGCTTCCCCCAAAAAATTGGACAAAAACACCACTGAAGAACTCAACCACCTTGCATATAAGCCATTTGGATTTGTGCTTCTAATTTTTTCTTTTCTTTTTAAAATTTTATATTCGCATCTAATTTTTAAACATTTTTTATTATTTGAACAATCTTTTCTACCAAAAAAGCCCGTTCTTTTATGTGCGTAGATAAGATAACCCTTTAAGTTACTTTGGTGCTTTAGAGTTGCTGTTAGAATTGTTTATGAATGTTAATTCACATGCGTGAAATTTCTGAATCACCAAACCCAGAAGGAAGACAACATTTTCAATCACTTTGCCTGCTAATAAGAAAAATAATATCGAGAGCGAGAAAAGGCACTGCACTGATCATCAAAACTGCTGTAGATATGTATACAATAACAATACCTAACCAATTTATAGGTAACGGGTCCAGATTCATCAAATGAAAGATACCACATTAAGAATGATTCCAGCCAGAAACGAAACTAAAAATATTTTGGATTTTGGGAAAATCCCATTATCAGTATCAGAACGAAACCAAAGATTTTAAAAAAAACTTAAATAATAAACAATGAGTAACAATAAGTAAACAGCAAATAACCATAACACAACCTACCATCTGATCCCATGTCGAAACAAAAATATACTGTACATATGACCTCCTGCTGCTGCTGCATAGGCTGCTGGCACCCTGCCATCCCGAAAATGGGGTCCCCTGCTGTTGTACCCAGTTTCAGATTTGAACAGCCTAAGCAGGATCAACCCACCATTCACTCCAAAACAGCAACCTCCTGATCAACCCTCCAATAATTTGCATCATTGAACTCCTTAGTTGCAGGCCCACCATCGTCGGAGTTGTCCTTTTCTGGCACCTTTGGCATAATGTTTTTCTTCAACGGCCCTGCCTCCCCTACTATGCCCTCTTTAAGAGCCTGCTCCATAGCCTTCTCAGTACCTTCTAATTCGACGCCAACAAATTCAACATCCTCTTCAAACAATGATGGCACTGCAGCTGATCGTTGGCTCCCATCACTACCCAGCGATCCTGCAGTAGAAGCAGTGGAGGAGGCAGAGCCATTTGAAAGAGCAGATCCTCCACTTGGGGGCAAACTAGCATTAGGTGCCACTACCTCGGCATGACTGGAAGGATTGGCATCCGAGTCATCATGATCCTCGAATGGATTTATACTTGCACCACCGACTTGCAAATCTGATGATTCACTCCATCCCACCCATTCAGGCAAAGGCCTGTCTCCAAACAAATCCTCATTGTCAGTTGCCTCAAATCTGAAGAATCCACCCATATCATGGGAGGCACTTGCATTCTCACCATCTGGGTTCATGTTTCCACTGTTCCCATTAAATCCATTCATAACGTTTTTGTTCGAAGTGGATGTGCCATCGACAGAGTCTTTACTTCCGGCCAATTCATCATCCTCCCCTACCACAACCTCATCATCACTACTGCTATTACCACCATTCGCAGTCCCATTCAAGTTTACTTCCTCCATCTCTGATGTGCCCACTGGTGCATTACCCATTCTATCATCTTGGAATGCAAACCAGTTGGAATTTGTAAATAAACTGCTGCATTCAGGATTAATACTATTCAGCATCGCCATTACATAATTGAATCTACAGCTACACTTATGATGCACAACATTGTTAAGACATCATTGCCAACCATTTCAGACGCTACAAGAACATATATACAGAAACTGTTGCATGTTCTTTTTATCAAATTATCAGTTGGGAAAGTGACTTCAGACAAGACTCCACACCATATCAACCCTAATTCATAGTTTGACAAAATACTAGAGCCCACTCCTCATTGTATTTCACTAATCCAAACTGTCTATTTTGTAGATATTCATTCAAAGATCATAAAAATCACTTGAATCCAATATCATTTGACTACTGAATTAAATTATTGAAATTGAAGTACTTTTTTGAAACACCATGTTCATTGATTTTGTTGGTCTCAATTAGATGCCTTAATGATTTTCAAGTTGCATGAATTTTTGCAAGAATGATCTCTGAATGAAGATGAGAAAAATAGAAGGTTTCCAATTTGTCTAATTTTTTTTTCAACGATCCAAATCATCTATTTTTCAAGTCTACATTCATAGATCATCCTCGCAAAAAATTAGACAAATCGGAAACCGTTTCGATATCCAATTGTGTCCTACAAAATTAATGAATACGGTGCTTCAAGAAAATACTAAAATTTCAATAATTCAATTGAGTGGTCAAATGAATCCGATTCAAGTGATTTTTTGTAAAGATGATCTTTGAATGAGTATCTACAAAATAGACAGTTTTGATTAGTGAAATACAATACGGAGCGGGCTCTACAAGGGTGTCCCTCAAATAAGCTTATTTGTGGGATCCCTCAATTGAAGCTTATATATATATATATATAGAATTTCCAGATTGTATAGACAGAAGTCAATCTCTTCTGTATTTGGTATATTGAATCAGATTCAACCTCTAAGCCCGGAGACTAATTGGTATCCTTTTACGTATTGTGTGGGAGGAAGATCTTGTACCATTTGAACCATGTTAAATTATTGTCATTACTGTGTATATAATTAAAGTTTTAGTACATCTCTTTTTCATTTTTCTTGTGGATATTTTGGGTTTTTGGGTCTAGAAGTCCAGCCACTAGCGGCTATACAGAGTTCGGAAAATGTTGCAAATCATTATAGACCATGCATACAATGTATTTCCACTAAACCTAAACTGGTGGCATACGGAGTTTGTTTTCCTTGATATAAAACCAAAATGGTTACAAACTCACCTTCCCTGATCATCACCAAGCCGCAAGGATGATATGACTACTTCAGCAGATTCATCGTCAAAGTAGACATCCTGTATGTTACAAATTAAACCAACTCATTTCAGGATGCAACGAAACCAAATATTTACTTTTACAAAAAGAAAAAAAAAGTTAACATGTTTTCACGGTTTATCATGTTTCTGCCTCAGAGCTTTATCTAGAGCTTATTCATGTTAAAATAAAAAAAGCTACCATCAAGTTCAATACATGAAACTACGGAAAGAAATCAGTGGTAGAAATGACCAAACTAATTACCTCGTCATCTCGATCTAGAGTTCCGTGGTCCTGCATTGCAAAGAATTCAAAACATTCATCCAACAATAACAAATGGAGAAACCAAAAACGAGTAAGGGGACAAATTTCCCAGGCGAAGCTATGCTGAAACTAATAAATACAATGCACCCAGCTAGATACCTCTCCTGCGTCCTCATTCCCATATATTTTGTATCTAAAAGCCTGGCTTAGATTATTTGCTAAAGCTGCTACATCATAATCTCTGTCATTCATGTCGTCATCATCACTATCCCTCGTCCTGTCTTGCAAAGCAGTTGGGCGGCTGTGCATAACAAGGAGAAACAAAACTGAAGTTGAAGATCAAATCCAACTAAAAAAATCAATGTATAGAAAGGTTAACTAAGTTGACCGTTTTAATAAGGCTTGACAACTATTTCTGTCCCTAAAAGAAGCAAAAATGTGCCATCACAGTAGGTGTCTTTAACACCTTATTTTAAACCCAACCGACAAATTCATTACTTTGGATTGAGTGCTATATAAACCAGAACACAGTAATTTATTCATAATGGCCCCTAATCATACTTGACAAATATGCATTGCAAAGCAGATATATGGCACAACAGCATACCCGCAAGCCCATCGATAAACATTTTCAACTGCATTGCGCTCCTGCAAAACTGTAGTCTGCCACTCATTCCATTCGCTATGTTCCTAGAGATCAAGCAAAGCAATGTTGTTTTACAAAGAATTTTAAAGATAAATATTAGCCACTAAGAAGACTAACATCCCACTCAAGTAGCGAAATGTTCATAGTTTTGCCAATAATAGAGAGGTAAAGGAGAAAAAATTAGAGAAGCTTAATATAAACAGTTACAAAAGATCAGATACGATCATTGTTAAAATCACAATTTTGAGCAGAAGTTGTGATCCATTTATGTATGCTTATAGCAATTCAAAGTTTAAACCTGAAACCTACCTGAAGGCATGCCTTAACACGGCTTTGGCTGTTTCCCAACTGAATGAGCTTATTAGAAATTCGTGTAATGTGTCCCAGGTTTCCTGCCCGTGGTGCCGATTTCCCAGCAGCAGGTACCGTTGGCTATCAAGGGAAAATTCAAACTATCAGAGAATGAAATAAAATCAACAGCCAAGTATAGGTAATCATCAATATATATAACTACATGCTATTGCACAAATCCAAACTCCATTTAAGATTAAGCATGCTCTATTTTCTATTACATTACACCTCATCCAACAAGGAAATTAAAGGCATTATAAACAATATCTAGCATGTTGAGCATTTAATGTTTGGCCACAACAGTCTGAAATTTAAGAAGGAGCCCACATTCAAGCATTCATTTATCCAGTTACTGAATCTCTCTACCTTGCTAGTATCACCAGATAGAAGGGGATGTTTATCTGTTTGGAGAAACTTCCCAATCAAATCACAATCTCGAAGGAGATGATCAACAATAGCATCACTCTTGCTTTCCAAACATGACGATATGATACTATCTACATGATGGTGCAATGAGTTATTGTAGGGGTACCTGCATTAATTAGATCAACCCATTAAGTTACTATGAACAGGTACATCGTTCAGTGTAACAAAAGAGAAGAACATTTCTTTTGGCAAGGTATCATCGGGAGAGAGAGAGAGAGAGAGAGAGAGAGAGAGAGAGAGAGAGAGAGAGGAATCTAGATATCCAATAACTATCTCAAAATAAAATAAATTGAAGCAACAGCTTACTCAAAGAAAAGATCAATGATCCGTTGGATGGTTCCCGAGCTAACCAATTCCTTTTCTGCATCTTCATTACCCGATCTCAATAGAACAGCAATGAACTCCACAATCTGAAATAAATTGCAGAACAGTTAAAATGGCAATCGACACTGTCAGTTCTAATATCCAATAATTAACAATTTTCGCTTTCTGTGATCTAGGGTGGAAAAGTCATTGACAAATAATTTCTTATAAATAAAAAATAATTTCTGCCGGCACCGAATTGAATTCTGAAATTTGTCTACAATTTATTACATTAAAAACAGCCAGAATACTAGTCTAACTCCTATCGAGGTAAAAACGGAGAATAAACTCTCTCGCACAAGCCAAATAAACTAAACCAACCTTTAAACGATACTTTCCAAGTGGAGGCCTCAACTCTCCGTATGTTGTCGGCAGTGTTTTCTCATCCGATGACACATTCAAAAGCATAAGCAAGTCACCTGGACAACCAAACTTTAAATCTTGAAATCATACTGAAGAAACAATTCTTCTGTTCCTTTTAAGGCAGCTGTAATATAATGCAAGACTTGCATCAATGATAGAGAAAAAGTATCACTCCGCTGATGAATCCTAAGAGCCCTCAGATTTTGTTCAAATATGATATATCAGTCCCCGGACATGGCAATATATTTCACCTTATTATATGAGCCTTGTCATAAGCCAAAGCTTTGTCCGCTCTGAGGTTCAATCAGTTTACCTCTACCTTTCATGGACCTAAACTATCCCCTTCCTACTTTCAAGTAGCTACAAAAGGCCATGTTACATTGAAAATTTACAAGCAGCATGGAGATTCCAAATTGTTGTTGGAAAATGTAATTGGAAAACTGAAACAATCATGTAATATGCATTAAAATAAATTACAAGCAGCAAGTTTAAAATAAATAAGCTGAATAAAATAGATGAAAAACATTAGTTTTACATGCTATGCAGCTAGAAAAATGTAAATTTCCGTTGTTGGAAAAAATCATGGCAAGATATAATTGCACACTCACCGAGTTTTGGCAGCATTGCACTGACAGTGTCTGGATTAACAGGGATTGGAGACTCATACATGTGTTGACTCCGAAAAGAATGGAACAAGGGAGAAGAAACTGCTGATCTTTTCGGATCCAACAAAGAGATACAAACAGAAAGCGAGTTTACAAGACTAGACTTTGAATGTGAATCTTCCAGTGCATGACCAAATATCCTTGCAACGAAACTGCATATGAATTATTCAAGAAGAATTCAAAACCATTGCTCATAAATAAACATATATATATATATATATATATAGAAACATAATAACTCAAAACCAACCAAAAAGTGCTCCGACTACAAACCTTGGGCTAGAAAGTTTGTTGGCTAGGGCTGATGGGGCATTTCGAGTTATAGCAGAAAGTGTCTCAGCTGCATTAGCATGAACTTCAGGAGAATTCTGATCCAAAGGTAAAAGGAAGTTGTCAGTTGTACAATATGCACCAGGGCTGCTAATGAGCTAAGTTCTTTAACATTTGTTCCAAACTTCTTAATCTGATGAACATTTATGAGCTACCATTTAGTATATTCTCCATTTAATTATTTAAAAGTCTATCACAGTAGTCTCGCTTTCATTATCAATTCTTACCAAAAACAATAAAAATCATATAGAACTCCAGCTAGAAAGGCCAAAGGCATACAGTTAAGGTGACAAAGTATGCAACACTTCCCAATTCTCTGTTCAACTATGGTTTCTGGATCCAAGAGGCTGCACCTTTATGTAACATCTAAAGAAGTGCACAGAGGAAATCCACCTCAAAAGTGGACATACACAAGACATATGAGCATTCAAATAAAAATATCTCCATTAGGTTATTTAGTTAACAATATATGGTTCTCTAAGGTACTGTGACCAGAATGACAAAAGAAAACAAAATGTAACCTAGGATATGCATAATGGCTATGGATGCTACAAGTGCATAACTAAGTAGTCATTAAACAAATATGTTCCATAAATATGTACAATGACTGCGAGAAAAAATTATACTGATAAACACGAGTATAATCTTCCGACTTACAGAAGGGCTCAATTTATCTACGATCATTTCTAGCAGATTACTTTCAGCTAACCATTGCATCACATCTATAAAATTGGGATACACATGGTCATCCGCACCAACAAGTCGAACCAAAACCTGTACCATGAAAACACCTCAGATTGAACTACAAACAAGCATCTGAAAAACTTTGAACTTGATTCTGAAAATTTTATTCTTAATTACCTCCATGATGGATGTAATTCCTATCAAATCAACTAGCTGGCGGAAAACATCCTGATGGGCCTTTAAACAACAACGACAGTAATCAACAACATTTACACGAATGAACAAAAGATGGATTTCGGGATAACACTTATATTTCTCAGCTAAAACAGTGGCCTCGAAATTTTTTTCCAAAACAACAGTCAATGGAAGGAATGTCATAGGCAAGTAGCTCATTTTTGGCACAGCCCAAATCCAAATTGTGTGTAAGAAGCATAGAACTTTCAGATATTAAACAAGACCAAACATTAGGAATTACTTCAAACACAAAGAATATTCCAAACCACTAGGCATAATCTCCGGGTTTTTTATTAAAAAAAATCTTGATTTAATTCAAGAGCTAAATTGTCAGAATATGCTGGTGTTTTATTAAAGAATAATTAATGCTGGGACAACACAAATTTTGGCATCAAGGGTCATGGTTGGCTGGAAAGATAATATTGATTTAAACTTTCAGCAACAAACTCTCACTTCTAATGGGAATATCTACAACGGAAGAAGGCTAACCATGGCAATCAAATAAATGTGGATTATATATGCTAATGCTGGCAATGTAAAGAGGCAATAGGTCCAAGTATCTGGTGATGCATTGATGCAATTGATATAAAAATTTAAAAAATATTGGCAGAAATTTAAAAATATACAATATAAAGATGAGGTAAAAAAGTTACTTACTTGAACATAATTCATAAGTGGGACTGTCTTTCGTATCATAAGGCATACAACAACCTAAAGTTGCCCAAAAAAGAAGCGGATCAAGACACCCGTTTTGAGACAAGAGCAAGTAGGACAAAAGGTTAACAGTATCATAAAAAAATACCTTGCTAAAATACCCAGCAAGCAGGGCACTATGAGGACGATTTGGTTCCAAGAAGGAGAAAAGTAAGTTCATTAGCTGCAAGCACATAATAAGCATTTATCAATACTAAACAAGATTTTATACATCAATTTCCTCATTCAAATATAGCATGTGGTCATGATTACCTCCTCTTCATCCACCAAAGTCTTTAAAATAACATCAATTTCACATGTAAAAACCTCACAAGCAATGAAAGGGAACCTAAATCATGAAAATAATCAGAAGCAAGACCCACAAAAATAAAAATCCAAAAAAGTTTGGAGTTTGAACATTAGAATATAAGTATAAAAAAAGGTCAAAACAAAATCTTTGTCAAGATGGAACAATACTTGAAGGCTCGTTTGCTTTCAGCATCCTCAGGAGGTTCTTCAACAATATAACGCAATAATTGCTCCACCTGAGCTCTATCCCTTAAACTGAAAACAAAAACTTACACAAGGGTATCAATGTATCATCCACAGTCAAGTTCCATATAATAAAAGATATCATGTACAATTCATTCCTCCACAAATTCAAGAAAATTGTAAGGAAATAGAACAAATTCTGGTATTGACTTATAATATATACAATAGGGAACTTGATAATATGCGGAACACTACAAGCCCTAAAGAGGAAAACAACGAGACATTACAAATTAATGAGACGAGTGTTTAAAGCTTTGCATTCTTGGATAATTTCTTCTTCATCCAGAAGCTCATCCAGTGTAAAATTCTCCTTGTCTAGCACCGACTCCACCTGTAAAGGAGAAAAAACAGAAGAGAAAACAAAAATAACAATCAGAGGGCATAAGAATAAAAATCCTGCAGTAGTATGCTAAGAAACCTGTGTTACTTGAAACTACAACAGTGGAACACTGTTACTCATGTTTATAGCTGGCCAAATATTAAAAGGCAGTACCCCTCGTAAAGAAAATAATAAAACGCAGTACATAGGAACTAGATGCTGTTACAGTGAGCAGCAACCAAATAGAGGGTAACCACATATCCTTAAGTTTTCTCAGCAACCAACCAGAGGGTAATCACATATGCTTAAGTTTTCTCAGCAACTAAACAGAGGGTAATCACATATCCTTAAGTTCTCTCAGCAACCAAGAAGAGGGTAATCTATCCCAAATTTAGAAAATTTGAGCTCACCTACTTTAATCACAATTAGATTAATAAAAGACGGCACTTGTAAAGTAAAAAACAAATCCTGGAAAATACTACTTACTAAAACCAGTTGTTCATTCAATTTCGAAAACTAATACAGCTAAGTCAGATCAGTCAAAAGTAAATTGCAATAAGACAAAAAAATTGAACGCCCCTCAACTAGAGATGAAACATAAACAAAAATAATTAGCAATTAAACTTCTGAATAAGCAGCAAATTGATCAAACAGAAGACCAGTAAATTTCAAAATAAGAAGCTAATACTAGGTTTTAAAATGAAAGAGATTGAGAAAGATAGAGAGTTACAGGCGAGGAGGCAGAGAGAGCAGTGAGCTTCCAAAACATGGTGAAGAAGGAGAAAGCAGAGCTGGAAAGTAAGAGCTGTCTTAGATCTGTAAACCCTAGAAGAAGCAGCAGAAAATCTAGGGCCTCTTCAGGGACAAAGCCGAGAGGTGGGGATTTGAGAACAGGGGCGGGGAGTCGGTGGCTTTGAAGCACGAAAGTCGAAACCCTAGTATTCTTTTGAGAGATCGATGAGGTGAGGAGGAGGGAGCAAAGGCCGTGAAGATCGAGAGACAGAGAAAATGAGCCCCCCAAAAAATAATAAACTGTGAGAGCAAAAAGGGTAATCGGCTTGTTGGCTTATTTGGCTAATTGCTGAATGCTGATGAAGAGAGAGAGAGAGAGAGAGAGAGAGGAGCACAAAACTACAAATGAGGTGAAATTAACATTTTTTTATTTTTTTTATTTTTTTAACTTTTTCAAGTGGTACATGTTATGATGATTCATGAATTACTTTGATTTTCCCTCAAGGTAAAATCATTAGATTAATGACAAAATAGAAAATAAAAAATCAATTTGAATTAAAGAAATATGATGATTGATGTATGCATGAAATGTGTGACACTTTTTCTGTGTATAAAATAATGCAATCTACATAGTGTTGGTGTTGTATGATTGTGAAATTTGATTTTAGTGGCTGACCTTAGGGTATGTGGCCTTTTTCCCCTCTTACAAAAAATAAACATTAAAGCACAAACTCACAACACAACTACTCCTCCATGCTAAAATACTTCATTTAAATTCCTTTGGTTTGTTTTTTTAGTACAAGCAATTGGGGGAGAGGGATTTACACGAATATTCAATAAGTGTCTGGGGGTTTTGAACCTCTACCCACATGGATAAAGGTAAAAGAGCTCAACCAACTAAAAGTTATACCCACTAACTCCTTCGGTTTGTTAAAAGTTATTGCTTCCCACACTGATGGAGAAATAAATAAAACAGTAAAACAAACTTTTTAAAAAATTATTTTGATACCAGGAGTCGAACCCAAAAACTAAACCAAAGATTTCGTAAGACCTGCTTGCCCTTGGCATTAGTTCCTTAATTAATTTTTTGTGTTTAGCAAATACCAAATCATAAGAGATTTTCTATTTAAACCCCGCACTTCTCTTTGTTCACCCCAATACTTAAATAATTAAGATGTAAGTTTTATTATTGTGTAAAAAGACAAAAAAAGGTCATCCAACTTAATACTTAACCCTAGTACATCTATACACACACCCCACCACTCTTCATATTAAGGGCTAGTTTGGCATTGTTGTGTTGTGAAAATAAACATTGTCAGATTTGCTGTAAGAAAAATCAGCTGTAAGATAAAGCAGTTTGGCGTTTGGTAAACTTTGTGTTAAAAGTGTTGTTTGTACTAATTCCCGCATAATTAAAAAATAATTCCTACATAATCATTAAACTCAGTGTTTCTTTGAAACTGATTCCCACATAATCAAAAAATGCAAGCACCTCATTAGTTGCTTTCCCTTATAGCTTTCTCTCATATCAATTTTTAAAAATAAGTGATTTTCTCATAGTTTACCAAACGGGCACTAAATCGGGAACTTTGGGGAGCTCAGGATGATAGGTTAGAATATATATATGGGTGGTTGTGTTGTGGGGTCTCCATGCTAATTTTAGCAAGAAGCATGCAAGGGACAATAGCTTCTGTGGCTTCCCTTGTTAGTTTGGGAAGTGTCACACGTTTGGGTTCATCTGAAAGGTCCCGCTCACTTGTTAGAAAAGTTTCTTTGTCTAAGGCAAGTTTAAAGGGTAGCAAGATATGGCATTGTGTAAGGTTATCTATGTGTAAATGTTCGGTCACAACTACTGATTTTGTTGCCAAGCAAGGCAATGAGGTGTCTCTTGATTTAATTATTGGGGTGAACAAATAAAATTGTGGGATTTAAATAGAAAATCTCTTTTATTTCTTATTTTTTCAGCTTGAGGTGTATTTAAGGGTAGTTTGGGAAGATAGTGGGGTTTTCTTAGAAATTGTGACAATTTAAATTAAAAGTTGGGGTGAACTTAGAATATAGGGTGAACTAAGAGAAGTGTGGGGTTTAAATAAAAAATCTCAATCATAATTTTTGCTACAATTACATATTATACAGGCAATTTTCTGCCTCCTTCTCTTGCGTATAAATAATCTGGTGCAGTTGACCAGAAAAATAAAATAAAGCAATGCTTCAACCAAGAAGAAAGGTTCATTACTTGAACAAGTCCAAGGCATGAACCTGCCAAACAAGATATTGACCTAATTCACGATTAAAACAATAAACAAACAAATCAAATGCTTGTCACTCAGTATGCTTATTTAGTCGATCCAGCAGACTCACTAGTCTTGACATCTCTTGGGCACTGAGATACATATGCTTTGAGCTGCAAACAAGACGGGGAAAATCAATTTAGAATTACATGAGTATTGAAGTAAGAGCTGCAGAGTTCAGCTATGAATTTCCAATTGGAAACACTCATTTACAGATAAAAACTATAAATGATAAATACAACAAAAGAAACCAAAAAAATTGAAATATGCTCACCTTGAAGTCGGTTAAATCGGGGACTACATAGTTAGGTAATTTCTCCTGCTGCACGACATACTTAGCTGCAAAAGTTTTGGGCAATTTGGATAACATGTCAAGTAGTAATTCTTACCCTTAAAAATTGAACGAGCACCTTGTCAAGTTTGCAAAAAGGGAAGTAAGGCAAACCTTTTCTAGTGTGGAAACCAATGGGCTTGCAATTCTTCCCCTTGTAGTAGTCCCTTGGGGCACGTTTGGAGGAAAGAATGTCAAGCGATGATGTGCGCTTTAGACGAAATGCCCTTCCTAGCCCTAGTATTAGTCCCAATGCCATTTTCTTTACTTCTTCTCACAATAAATCAAACTAAAACTAATCAGCAAACATGCTTGAAAACATAAATGCTTACCCTAAAACTAACAAAGATATCAGCTGAGAAGAGAGGAGCATTGCCTGTTCAAAAAGGGCCAAGGAAACAGAGGTGAAACCAAGAATTTATGTCAGGACAATAAACGCCAAAGTTTTAATATTGATTCACAGTACTTTCATTAAGGTTGAAGACAACATTACCAGGTCATAACGACCTTTAACAAGTTTTCATACTTCGAACGTTGCATTATACCTCATTGTCTATACAATCTATGTATTTGAAAATCTAACACTTCCTAGTACATCTGAAAATTCTTAATGGGATAGTTGTAAATAGCCCCAGACTGAGGAACAAAGGATTATCCCGGACCTAAGCTGAGGTACTGACAATGACTCTCAAATATCGCAGAACAGAACGTGATATGATGAGCTAAAATGCAACAGAAACAAAGACACATGGAACGGGTTACCTACTCTTAACGGTCAAAGCGTACCCTTTCATTCCGATTTCCCAAGTAGAATTCGAAACCTACGACAAGAGCTTATTTGTAACATAGCTTTTCTATGACATAACAAACTATCATCTTTCACAACAATTTTCTTTTCCGGGCGTGGAAAACATTTCACTTTAGCTAGAAGAATTACAGTAACAGTTAATGTAACCCTCTGCCCTGCCATGACTTGTATCACTCAAACAGGAAAATTCATAAACACATTCACATCATTCCCACAAGCAAGTAAACAAGGCCCATTGAACTATTGCTAACTTTCAAAATTCTAACCAGGCCTGGAGCCAATTCAGAAAACTCTGGTTTCCGAGGGAAATTTGCAGAAAGCTATGAAATTGCAAGCATTTTATTTCCTATGGGCTAGACCCAGTTCATGATTTTGGCTAAGGCTAATGAAAGCCTTCTCATTTTTCCTCAAAGATTCACAGAGTAAACAATAGCATTCAATAAATTTCATGGCAGCTTGTTTGTGGGCTCCGCCACAACAACAAAAATTACCGAACTGAGAAAGGGTCGATGAGTTTACCTGAGAACGGCGGCAGCGGCGCGCGAAGAATCACCGGAAGGTTTCCAGATTGGCCGTGTGGGCTTCGACTGAGAATAGAAAGAGTGAGGCGGCGCGACAAAGGGTAATTACAATTTACATCGACTGGGTTTGTATGGTTACATGCGGTGGGTTGCACGGTAGGTTATAGTAACCCCCACTAAAGACATAAGCCTCAAATGGTTACTTGAGCATGCTAGAATGGACATATTTGTTAAAAACCTTAATTAGAGAGAAAAACTCAAAACTAGCCATTTATTATTTTCTAATTGATTCTTAGAAAACTTTAACATACTAAGAACCAATTAGAAAATGACAAATAGCTAGTTTTAGGTTTTTCTTTCCAAATATGCTCTATATGGATTTTTGCATAATATGTCATGTTAGAATGAACTTATTAATTAAAAACTTTAAGAAAAATGCTGGGTTCACACACACACACGAGAGAGGGCCAAAGAAGTTAGTATAAATTTATTTGAACTGGTTCGTCGAGCGCAAGGGTTGCATCCTTCGTGGGTACTTGACAAATTCCTATCCTTCTCTTCAACTGAAAGCACGAAGTAAGATTCGATCCATGGAGGTTACATCTGTATTTATGTTGTATTGGTATTATATTGCTGACTCAAAAGTCCTTCATATTCTCTCTCGAATTATACAATATTCTTTACCAAATGGATTAGCAAACCAAATTTGAACATTTAACACTTCACTCTATTTTTTTGAATATCATCACCTATGCTTACATATTGGTGATATAGACTAATAAAAAATGTAATTCAGGTAAATTTCTTTTTGTGTAAGGATGACAATTCATATTCGAATAACAACGTACATTAGATTAATTTGGTCAATATGAACACAATATAACAATTAGGATAATAAAAAACTAACTAATCTTTTGAGAAATGCTAGCTAACTTCTTTCTTACCTTATATATTCATATTGTACAACGTGTATTCCAGTCTATGTATTTGATGCAAAGTCCAAATTTTTTGCTTGGAAAGATAATAAAGAGTTTTTTAACACATTAAATGGATAAATTTATGTGCGAGTACAATACACATTCCACAAAATGAATAAAAAAAGACAAGAATGAAAAGGCAAGAGAAGAATGTAGCTAACATTTTAATACATAATAAGGATGGATTGAGTTTACTTCGGTTAAACATCATCAAAATTTTAAAGATTGTTTCACCAAGTAGAACCGCCTACCTAGGTTGATAAGGTAAGTTTTTTTTTTTTTTTTTTTTTTTTTTTTTTTGGGATATAGGAGTGGAAATTCGAAGTCGGAAAGTATTCTAGCACACAGGGTAAGACGGGAAGTATTTCCCATCTCTAGACTAGTGGTGAAACTGCAAAATATTATTGACTACCCTAAAAAAGCCGATGAACCAATTACAAAAAGAGGAAGGAAGTAAACAATAACAACAACAACAACTACAAAAAGAAAAACAGCGAAAATGTCCAAATCTCATTGGAAGGATCCACCAGCCATGTCATAACCCAAACCACTCACAAACTCATAAAAACTCCTGAGATGGATAAACCCATTTGATCTCCTCTCTCCAGTTTCTCCATCTTCCTTTCACGCTGCTTTACCCACAAGTTTCTACTCTCATCCCACCAGATCCCAGAAGACGATCGTTGACTAATCAATGACTGTTTCATGGTTCTGAACAATTGAAGACCGACCCAGGAGGAAATGAACGTGAGCCATGGATCGGTTCACCCAGTTGAAGATGTACCCACCACAGACGGCGCCGTTCCCCACCCGCCCCGGTTCCGAATGAAGGACCTTCCGGGCATGCCCGGCACCACCGGCGGCCTTGCCTTGCGCCTCTCCCAGCTCTTCTTCTCCGCCGCCGCTCTTGTAGTCATGGCCACCACCTCTGATTTCCCCTCAGTCACAGCCTTTTGGTGGGTCGCGCCACATTCAACCAACCCATATGCTATTTTCAGCTTTGTTGTCTTTTTTATGGTTTAATTATTTTGATTTCAATGTGGTTGGTAACAGTTTGGGTTTTTCTTCTTTTGGGTTTCTTCTTCTGTTATGTGTGCATTTCAGCTACCTTGTTGCAGCTACTGGATTGCAGTGTTTGTGGAGCTGCTCGTTGGCCATTGTTGACGTTTATGCCCTTCTAGTTAGGCGGACTTTGCAGAACCATCGAGTTGTGTGCTTGTTCACCCTTGGTGATGGGGTAAGAATCAAGATTAGTTGTAATTCGATATGATTTTTAGCAGATTTCATTGTTTTCAACCATTTGGGAATGTGGGTCTTGCTTGTTTTTGTTTGGTTTATACTGTCTACATTCAGAATGAAGCATTTTCTAGTGTTCATCAAGATCTCATTGTCAAATTTACTTCTAAATGGCCAAAAAGTTATAGCCTTCTTTACAAGATGTATAGCCTTTTTTTTTTTATAATCAGTAATATTGAATCGAATTGATGCTGTCCAATTCATTGCTAACCACTGATAATGCAAAAGCATAATGGATCTGATTCTGAGTCTAAATGGAGTGGCTGACAACTCTGCTTTTGTTTTGGGAACAAAACTGGTTTCACTCTATCCTTAGTTCGAGCCGCGTGTTTATGGTAACCTGGGTGGTAGGAATTGCTTTGCCTAATTAGCATGGTCCTGCTTTGATTTGTAGACATTAACTTCCTATTCCTAAGTCACTATAGGATGTTTTTATTGCAAACTAAGGAAAATAATCCTTATATATTAATTATGGAAGCATTGTAACAAAAGTTAGAAGCCCCAACATACTTGGTAGGGAAAGCTTTCCCTTCTAAGGAAAATCCTCTTTATCAAGTTAATTCCTGTAGTGATACCATGCATAATAAATGCTGAAATATATTTAATGCAATCCTCTAACTTGCTCTATATATTCCGGTTATTGGTGTTGTTTTCAACATTTTTCCTCCCTTTTGCTTGCATTCTGTACAGTTTATATTTGAGCATGTAGTTGTGAGCTGTGGCTGAAACGATCTACCATTTTCTGCTGCAGATGACATCCACTCTTACGTTTGCTGCAGCTTGTGCTTCCGCAGGGATCACAGTTCTTATAGACAATGATCTTGATAGCTGTGCCCACAACCACTGTGCACAGTTTGAAACAGCTACAGCCATGGCCTTCATATCCTGGTTCACCGCATTACCATCGTTTCTCTTGAATTTCTGGTCACTGGCATCCCGATGAATGCATGTATATTTGTGAAAATTTCTCAAGAAGAGAATGACGACATGGGCCGTGATGAAACACTGCCTGAGCTAATTGTGTGTTGCATGATTTTTCTTGCCTGTCATGTATTGCAGTGTGCTTAATTTGAAACTTGTATTTTTGTGTGTATAGTTGCTGTAACATCAACATTTGTGGTTGTGAAGGTGGGTTGGTTAGTTATGTGGTCAACTAGGAGATTGAGTTGTTTGGATAATCCATTCTGTTTGTGGTAAACATTTATATGAAATTTGAAGAGATCTGTATTGTCTTGCCATAAACTTCTCATGCATACTTTTACTGTCTTTCCATTCTATTTTTTGGCAATTTCAAGTGATTTGGGTAGAATTCTGATATCAGTTATGATTATCAGTTGTTCATAACTAATATAATTGTAAACAACACTCTTATTTGAACATCCTTATTAGATCAGAATAACTTCCTAACTAATAACCCCTGTTTCATGATACCCTTCCTATTGCCTAAATAGTCATTTTGTCTTGAATTGGTGAGATTTGACAATTAGCATTTGGTCACAAAATGTGATCAAAATTGGTATTTAAAACAAGTTACAATCATACTCTATTTTTAAGTTAAATTTTAGCTTAAAACATACAAAAACTATTTTAGGAGCTTTTCATGAAATTTTAACTCCAATCATACTCTCTAGTTTAAGGATTCATAAATGCTATTACTTTTTTTTTCATTGGTCCATGTATATAAAAAAAAAATATTTTAAAAAATAGTTAGCATTAATTAAAGATTTAAAATACTCATAAAATAAAGCAGCATTAAATTATTATGAGCCACTATGAGCTCTTTCTCTCTCCTCAGCTTTAAGAGCTCTTAGAGGTCTCCTTATTTTAGAAGTTGGATAGGGAGCACGGTAGAGGTGGGTTTTCTCACTCTCCCTAAATTTTATCTAAGGAGGTGGTTTAGGAAATCCATTGTTACTGCTCTAAGTGAACCTATAGCTAGGGAACCCCGAAAGGTCCCGTGAAAGACTAGCATTTGTGCATGATTTAATTTGTTGAATGCTTATTTCAAGTTTTCAACGCACACAAGGAGTTCTCTCTTATGAAAAAGATTGTTTAGTACCCTTGTAAAGAAGTACATGAAATACATTTTTTTTGTCTCATCAAAACGGTAATAGGTACATGAAATAAATGAATAATATTATTCATTTCTCTCTAAAGTACACAAACAAAATCTCACAACACCTACATTGCGCCTGTGGCCATATCATTTGGAGGACAAACAAAGCCTTGCACTACAAGAAACACATGAAATAGGTAATAAGTGAGCTCAAGCGCATTGAACCACAAGAATCAAAAGTCTCCTTTCAACACTAAAGTTAACCACTCACGTTCCCTCCCTATCTACATCTAGGGTTATTTTGGAACTCACAATTTTTTTTTCTTATTTTATACAAGCGATAATGGAGAAGGGAGAATTAAACCTAGGACCTTCAAACCTCAAGTGGAAAGGTAAATACTCTTCACCACTCTACAAGACCTGTTCATTGGAAAGAAATTAAATACAAAACGGTGGGTCTTTTGAACCTTCGTCACTTAAATGCACGTCATCAACCACATAGTTTCTTGCTTGGTGGGCAGAAATGCAGCACATTTAGAATTTTTGGTTGCTTGAAATAAAAATTAAATTAAATTAATATGATGCAAACCTGGGGCAGGGGTACAGAAAGATATTACAAAACTTTTGGTTTTCTTTTCCATTTCCACATTTCTCCTTTTCTTTTTCTTAAACTTCTTTTCCATAATCAAGTGGAAGAAAGGTGATGGATGAATAAATTAAAATGTTCACACAAAAGACCAGTTCATGAAAGAGAAGGCAAGGCAATGAACAGAGTTCTCTTCTGCAGCAAGTACTTTCCATGCAACGGCTTGTTCATATGACACGTGGCGCCCCATTGTGGACATGCAAATGCCAGCTGGCAAGTGAGCAAATCCCTAATAAAGGAAAATAAAATGGTTAAAAGAGAAATTTCTCTTGACAAATAAGTTCACACGCTTTTCATAGGTGTACATTACTTTGTTGATTTATGAAGAAAAAAATGAAGGTACAATGGGAGACGGCATATAATGGCTTACAAGAAACCCAAAGCTCAAATATTTGAACAAAGTATTTCCAAGCATCCATAATCAACAAACAGAAAGCCAGGCATTTTGATGAAGGAAATAATATACGGATAATTCTGATGTAAAACTCACCTGGTTCATAAGTTTAGCAAAGTCAGCACACAACGTCTTGCGTCCACACTCATCAAAAATCTTATCCAACGAGATGTCCTGAAGGGCAACTAATGTTGTCTCAAGCATGTCGAGCCCTGCCTGGTTTGCGAAGATGAAAACCGGGAGTGACTGCAAAACCAACAATTCCACAGATTATGATCTCCAGAAATTATTGAACCTGATGACATGCTGAATTCGTATGCTAATGGGAGTTGATATAAAATATTTAACATCTTCGTCAGCAGCTTTGCACTTGTACCTTCAATGAACAACACAAAATGGCATCTTGGTGATGCCATAAATGTTTCAGCATCGAGTCACCGCCCAAGGAATCAGGTCTCAGCAGTTCTGCCCCAACATGATAACTGAAAGGGTAAAAGAAAAGAATTGAGACATAAATTACTTGCGTGTACAAACATGTATAGCTAACACTAAAAAATATTAGATAGCGTATCAAAGAAGCCTGTCAGAAGAGAGGTTCTTGAAGCCCTCTCTGCATGCAGAGTGAGCACTCAAGCATGATTCTGCTCAATTCACTTTAATGTGTTTGTATATCACCGCCAAGCCAAATTGGTAAATTGGTGGGGCATGTCTCCTAACAGATTGAACGTGCAGTCTTAAGGATTCAAAAAGAACTTGCCTATAGCTCTGGCAGATCCAGTGAGCCAGTGTCAGAGCTTCTGGAGAGCCAGGAGATAGTTTTGGTCCCACAGACGGACTCAATCCAGATGGAGATATAGCCATCGCAACTCTCTGTACAGATGAAATGACACTTCGAACATACTGGCGTGCCATGGTTGCCACATTCTCCTGTAGACTACTCTCAAAAGGAAACTGGAAGGCAATCGTCAATACAGATCGAGTATTATGAAACGAAGACAACTCTCCAGCTGCATTGTTTGTTGTTGATCCCACTTCAAGACTGGATGTCAGATCTAATGTTCGATGTGTAGCCAATGTATCCTTTGAATCACTCTGTATTCATAAGCAAGACATTAGTGTGTTGGGGAAGGGGGGAAAAACACATTAAGATGAATACTAGTAAGGCCCAAAGACTGAATCCAAAAATAGATGAATCAGTTTAGTTGGTTCAAATCAACAGGTAAAGCACGATAAAACTCAACTGTTTTTGAATCCAACGGGATAATGCGGAAACCCGAGGGAACCAATGGAGCATCATCCGGGAACATCTCATCAATTGGAGCAAAAACAAGTTCAGAACAGGCTCCAACAGCATTCTCATCCACTCCACTACATATCTGTCAATAGGAAATAAGACATGTTCCATTGATCAATACACGAGCAGATCAGAACCCCTAACTGATGACCCTAGACCAACCATTCTGCCCAAATTCCCAATCCCAACCTGATAACTAAATTAAACTAGGTGGTTTGACAATTAGCCCATTCCCATGCCATTCCAAACTATAGTGAGACCAGCCAGGTATGCACATGACACTGGAACATAATTATGGTAAAATTCCTCACATAAATATCAAGACAATCCTGAGATATTGTCCAACAAAAACAAACCAAAGATTTGAAAGAACCATCAATATAAATAACTGAACAAGAAGCACCTGCAAGAGATGAATGTCTCTTGATGCAAAGGCATCTTCTTGAGTGAGAGAATGGCCTTCAAGTCGAACGACTTCAAGCAACTGGAATGAAAACTAGAAATTAGAACAGGGGGGAGAGGAGGGTACTACTCTTGTAGAACATATTTTCAATTCAATGCGACAAAAACATTGCTGCAATTATTACCCTGTTAGATGTACTATTTCATAGCAAAATAAAAAATAATAATAATTATCATTGAGAGAACCTACCTCTTCGTGTTCAATTGTGTGGCCAAGTGGCATGATAATTTGGCCCCCAGTAAACCTTGTTGGCCTCATCCCTGGATAAGCATAGGAACCAGCTTTCAAAGATGCAGCAGCATAGGCATCAACATTGAAATCAGCCCACTCTGAACGGTGCTCCCTCAAGAAGCGAACCAGCACAGCAGGGGGCACATTCTGGCATGAAAAAAGAAACACGTGACAAGATCTCATTAGATTATTAACAAAATATATAACCTCTCAAACATTCAAAGACTGCCACTTTCCACATTTGTGATGATCAAACCACAAATTCCAATTAAGTTCAAGAAAAACGTGCACTTCGACTTGAACAGAAAAACCAGGCATCACAGACATTAATAGATGTGGAGGTGACAGCAAAGTTGAAACCCAGGTCCTCCCAAGAAAAGTTCAATGCCTAATCTCAAAACAAAAAACCACAGGTGATGCAAGAAGAATCATGGACATTTCCCAACACAGAATAGCCAACTCAAATTCTACAATCATAGGTCAGACTCTTTGGGAAAATATACACAGGCCAGGATTCAAGCAACATAATTGATTTCAAAAGGCAGAGATATATCCTCATTCACCATGTGAGAAGAATAGAAATTTAATGCATCATAGATCACAACACACAAACTATCATTTTTAAATTTGATGATGGTCAAATTCCAGACTTACTTGGAGTAACATGGAAGCCTTTGCGCAGAGAACACCTCCTCCAAGTAATGCAAGGGAATTAGCAGGATTCGAAGTAGTTAAATTCTTGGTTGAATTAACTGCAATTATAACATCTTCAGCACCATCACAGTTGATCAATGACCAGCCATCGTCATTGAACCCATTGACAGCATCATTGAACCCTCTACAAGAAGACATGCAGGTAATTCAAAAGAAGAAAAAATTCTATGGAGAAAGCCAATGAGTGGTTACAACACTCATTCACACTCAATGAGGTGACTGAACTATAACAGTTAAATAAAATGAGTAGATAAAACAATAACCCACCTGATCAATCTTTGGCTAAAAGTTCGCAGAACAGCTGGCTGCCTGCCCAAACTGTATACCACTTCACCGCTTGTCTCCTGAGCTATTTGCCTGATATAGCGCAATGCCTTCATAAAGAAGTTTAGTCAGTACTTTTTCTATTCTTGACATAGCTACTCATTTTGCATTTTGTCAGTTGGGAAGGAGGGGTTTATATTTTACCCAAAAGAATTCGACTTCATAAGATATGTACTATGTTTTTGTATACGACATGTACTAGTCCAAGACAAACAACAAAAAGTTTGACATGGAAGATTCTACTGCCATAAGTACTATTAACATAGGATCACAGCAGCATTGTTGAGATAAATGGATTTATTGGTGAGAACTTCTATTTTCCAGGGTGTGTTTGATTTGTATATAAAGGCATACAACTTAATATGTCTAAAGATGTATAGGAAGATGACCACATCATGAGAGTTGGCAACGATCTCACAACGAGCACCTTTTATTCTGAAAACAGAATATCAAGCACATTGTTTACATTGATTAGGTGCAATATTATGTTAAGCTTCGGGAAACATACACTATATGCTAAACTAAAAACACATAATTCGTTTTCAAGATGCTGATATGCATGTCAATCAAAATTGCACAGAAGAATATATTGAATCTTGAATAAATTATATTCTACTCACCGCAATAGTCATTCTTTGTGCTACCACTTTGGATGATTCATAAAGCGGTCGCAGAACCTCTGGCACACTCCATGCCTGGAATAAGATGAAAAACAATTGAGTTTTCTCACGTAACAAAGAGACATAAGAAAAGAAAATTTCCAAAATTCAGACCTCAAGATTCAGGTGGTCAACAATATGAATGATTGATCCTCCACCTTCACATGGTCGAATCAGATAACCACTTGGAAGCATTTCAGCTCTAACAAACTGTGCAGCAGAAGCTGCATTTGGGCCAGCACCAGAACCAGAAAGAGATCTCTCACATACCTTACAAAAAGACAAATGAAACATGTACAGAGCACATTAGATCTCCACTTACAGGAATAGGAAAAAAAACAAAAAAGAAAGATTACCAATTAGACTATTCAATAGCCAGATATCCACAAACTATGGCAACATAATGTACAACAGACATGCTTACCACAAAACTGCCATTATCTAAACTTGTAGTGTATCTTAGAGTCCAGAAATCCCTTGCAGGAGCCAATGTAGATGGAGCATATGTCTGGAGCAGTTAAATGTTAGTTATTCCTCAAATCAAAATGTATAAACAAACATCAGGAGGTTTATTTTTCTGAATTTCCAACAGTTTTTATTCACCTGTGTATAAATAAGTTCTATAGTTCCACCATTTCCAGCAGGAAACATGGTAAAAACTTCAAGGCTCCGACAGTCCCGGAACCAAGATGGACGATCTTTAAGGATCTCTGCAATCTGTTGTATATGAATAGTTAATTTCAAATCCCAATCGCTTGTGAACCTTATCACATGAAAATTAAACTGCCTACAAAGATGTAGCAAAAATAATGAGGTGCACTCTTACCTTCGTTGGCTCTAAACTTACAAGACCGCAGGCTCTAGCTGCCACTCCACTGCAACTTTGTGAAATGGCAAAGATCCCAACCGAATCCGGACCAGGCTGCAATACCATTTAAACAAGATGATTCAGCACCCAAAGATGAACGACAATGTATACAATTTCGGCTTGTCCAACCTTAATAAAGGAGAGGAAAAAACAAAAACTAGTATTTCCCAAATATCAAAAAGAAGAAGCAACCTTCATCCCAGGCATCTGGACCCAATCGACAGCAGTTCCTGTAGCCTTAGAGAGGAACTCTGCCAAGGTCTCCTCCGCTATGGAGAGGAGTCTGCCAAAAACATAGTAAAGATTAGATCATGCACAACAAAGAAATCATCATGGCAGTAAATATTTACCGCAGTAAATATTTACAAAGGGAAAGCTGAACTTCACTAGTTGTGGGAATTACCCAGCAGGGTTATTAGCATCTCTGAGAGAATGCTGAGGAGTTGTAACCACAGAGTCGCAGCTTGCATCGGTAGTTGGTGCCTACGAGAGAATCACTTAGAGGTTACAGACGGTCCAATATCGCAAAGTTCTAGCAAGTACCAAGTGCAATTCGGTTGGCTATACTACGTCCATTAATTTGAATAAATGCACAACTTGCAGAAGCAATTAATGTGACTGAAATGTACCAGTGTCAATAAGAACTAAACAAAGACATGAAACTTGAGGCAAGTAGTTTTTTTTTTTTTTTTAACAAGAAATACTACAAAAGGACAAAATAGAATTCCAACCAGATAATGGCTTAAAAACATAATAACAAAAAATTTCTTTGAACTTTTTGGTCTGAGAAGGTGAATTCTTTCCTTAAATTCTTTGATAATCATACACAGGAAAATCCATGACTAAGAAAGGAAGTGGGGGGAGAGAGCACTAAATACAGAAAAAAAACAAACAAACAAACATAAACTTACAGTATGCAATTGTTGACGCATATACCCATTTTCACACACAAGCTGAGAGACCTGTTTCTGCAGTCGATCATTTTCCTCCATCAACAGCTTGTTCATTGCTGTTAATTTCCTGTTCACAGTCTGCAGCCGCGAGGACTCTTTTCTCTGCTTCTCCCTACACCTGCATACCCAAAAACAAAGCCCCTTCTTTTAGCCCGGAACCACAGATTCCCCACCTAGATTTTCCATTAAGACCCCAATTGGGAAAAAACCATGCTTAACCTAAAATGCATAATCTCAAGCAAAAACTAAAACGATAAAAGAAATATATATATATATATATTGAACTTGATCAAACTGGGGAATTGAACAAACCCAATTTTTCAATCACCCAAAAAAGAAACTTTATGTGCCCAAATAGCATAAAGAACGAGTAAAAAAAAACATTCAAACCCAGTTGCCCAAAACGACTTGTTCATACCTTCGGTTCTGAAACCAGACTTTGATCTGTCTGGGTTCTATGTTTGATAAAATGGGGCACTCTCGGATCAGTTGTTGCCTGCGCAAAGAGCTTGGCTTGGGACACTCAGCATAGACTCGCTCAAGAGCTTCAACTTGCTCAGAGGTGTAACGTACATATTTACCGGCATCAAGGTGCTTGTTTATGCTGCTACCACTACTACTCTCTCTGTGGTGAGCCACAGCCATAGCCATTTTCCCAAAACCCCAAAATCAACAAAATCTCAAACCAAATATAGACAACAAAAAGTGAGAGAGAGAGAGAGAGAGAGCGCTTTAAAGAGCTAGTTGGTTTTGGTTTTCTTTGGGCTTTAGAAGGAGGTTACAGATTCTCTGCCTTTGTAAAGTCCGTCCTCTTAGAGAGAGAGAGAGAGAGAGAGAGATTAAGTGTAAACGGACGAGCTAGACTGGTTTTGAGCTAGAAGATTCTTGGCTTCTGTGGAAACAGCAACAGCAATTGCTTACTTGTTGGTGAAGACCCAAAATGGGGTCTTGGCTACAATACAGACACAAACTAAAGTCTGTTTTTATTCTCTTTCTCAAAGCTCTGTTATTGGTTGCTGTAACTGAAACTTTGAATACAATACAAAATTTACAAACCAAAGCTTAGCCAAATTCGTAGCTGTACTCCTATTTCTGGAAAGAACAAAAAAAAGTCTAAGAAATGACACAAACTCACAAAACCCACTTCTTTTTTCAAAACCACCACCTCAATCTCTGTCTTTTTTTTTCAGCTAGAAATCTAGTTTTTTTTTTCATACAATAAATAAAAGCTTGTTACACATTGCAACCTTTGGTTTAAACAGAAATACAAAGCTCAAAATCATAGAGAGGGAAGGAACAGAAAGTAATCAAGAAGTAGGGGCTCTCTCTGGATAAAGAGAGCCAGTGGGTGAACGCATCAGAGAGCTTGATGTAGGAGGAGACAATCCAGAAGAAGAGTGAGTGAAACCCTAATCATAATCATCATAGAGAGAGAAAAATAAGTTGTTTTTGCCACTTTCCAGTGAGAATATATGTGAGAAAAATATTTATGGGGGGATTTGTTTGTTTGTTTATTTTCTCAGAGGAAGAGAGAGAGCCAAAAAGACAGTGATCTGAGCTGAGCAGAAACAGTGGAGAATAAAAGAGAGAGAGAGAGAGAGTTTATGTGGCACGCATACCGACAAATATAACAATGGGGTTTTTTTTATATTTTTAAATTATTTCGGCGCATTTACGTCGTTGTCCCTACTGTATCTTTGAAATGACGTCTTAGACCAAAGAGGTCATTGTAGGGTGAGGCTCTTCTGTCTTCTGCTGCCTCGGTCAAGTAAACCAAATCTCTCTTGGCAGTAAGAAAACAAATGTATAAATCCAAAACTGTCCTTCAAATCCTTTGGATATCGTTTCTTTTTTCTTTTTCTTTTCTTTTTCTTTTTTTAAAAAAATATTCCGTTTCCTCGAATTAAAATATATTTTATATATTGAAAAAGAAACTAAGTGTGTCAATGTTGTGTGTCCAAATAGCATTACTCTTTAGTATATTACCTACCCAAGATAAATGAGTTGATAAAAAATAATAATAATAATAAAGTCTATGAGAATGCACAACCTTCTTCCATCTTAGAAATTCAGTAAATTCGCTGATAGGATCTAG
Source organism: Prunus avium (assembly GCF_965620075.1). NCBI lineage: Eukaryota > Viridiplantae > Streptophyta > Magnoliopsida > Rosales > Rosaceae > Prunus > Prunus avium. The sequence goes on from NC_142289.1 coordinate 31,692,626, forward strand.
CTCAGTGGAAAAGAATATTTGACTTATTGACTAATAGTTTCAGGTTTGAACCCCTATAGCACTTTGATAGTAAAAGTGATACAGACCAACACTTATAATTTTGTTTTAGAACATATTTAAAATTTACTTCTCTTTTATCTCAAAAATGAATTTTACTCCTCTTTTTATCACAAAAATGAATTTTACTTCGATGGAGGTAAAATCGAACCAACTCAAACCAAGTAATTAATTCAAATGCTTAATTATTTCCTTCATTAAAACAAAAGTAAAACTTTTCCTCGCCTATTATTGAGTCTTTTTTTTTAAAACTCATACATTGAGTTGAACTCTTAACCAAAACAAAATTCAGGAAAAATATATCATAAATAGAAATTTTTATTTTAAAAAAAATACCAAAAGTTATATAGTAAAATCGAATAATTTTTCCCAAAAATGTATGAAACTAGTCAAGTGAAAATGGGATTTCGAAATTCAGCATGATATTCTTCAAATGGAGCTTTGTATACACTTTAAAACCAATTTCCATCACTCACATTCTCATGTATGGACAATGGAAATATAAACAAATATGAGAAGGTACTTCTTGAAGATATATCATTTTCCTTCACAAGATCATGTGCCTTCCTTATTTAGAAGTTTGATTGTCGTGTGGTGATTTGAGTACAAATTTCTTCACAACTAAATGTCACTGTCTTGCCATACGAAGGAATAAGAGGATTGCTACTGATTTGATATGACTATTAAATTGCAGTCAATATACTGGTGCATTTAGTTTCTGAATAATAATGGATTTTTTGTTCTTTTGGGCTATAAGGATAGTAATGGCGGGTGAGAGTTGAAATTATATAACGAATTCAAGTGTCGCTCAAACAAGTTTACGTGAGGGATACTTTATAGGGCTCACTTCGTATTGTATTTCAATGATCCAAACCATTTATTTGTTAGGTATTCCTTCAAAAAAATCACTTGACTACGAAACCATTTGGCCACTCAATTGATGGTTACCTTGTAGGGCTTAATCCGTATTGTATTTCAATGATCCAAACGTCTATTTTTTAGGTATTCCTTCAAAAATCACTTGAATCTAAAACCATTTGACCACTCAATTGATGGTTGTCATTTTAGTATTTTATTGAAGCACCATGTTCATCTAAAGTATTTTGACACTTCAATTTTTTGCGTTAATTACTCCATATGGAGTTTGAAACTACATAAAATGCAATTGGACCCTTTTCTATATGTAATTTTTTAATTTTCCTCTTAAATAATTTGGTCTTTGAGAGAATCATACATAAAACTTCAAGATGCGTGAGTAAATATTCATAACCACTTCAGCTACAAACTCCTTGCACCTATAGATACCTATTAACAACATCAAACATGTACGTTATTTGCCAAATGTTTTTCATCTTCCACACGTGTCATATGTCATTATAAACATATACATGACACATATAGTTGGCTTTTAATCTAAAAATTCATAACACAAACCAATGAATATATTTTCTAAAACATTTAATCATGCGCTTTTCTAATGACATTTCATTATAGTTTAGAATTTCCTTCAACTTGAATTCGTTATATCCTTCTCTCCTAAAAAACACTCCTAGAGCTGTTTTTACTTTAAGGGGGTGGAAGCCGTTGTTCTTCCTCCCCTCTTCTTTTCCTCCCTTCTCCTCTTCCCCCATTTCAGAGACAGAAGGTTTCCCTTATTTGTCTTCATTTTGTTATGATTTTTCTCCAACCATCACAAGCGTATGTGTTTCGGCGTCAGATCTTCACCCGTGTTTCGGCTTCAGATCTCCACCACCATCCTTTTTGCGGTTTCTTTGTGTTTAGAATAAGTCGCATAGACTCTTTGTATTCTCTGTGTAGTTTTCACCTTTCCTTTTGTGAGAAATTTTCACTTCTCATTTTGTGAGAGCTTTTCACATCTCCTTTTGTGAGAGCTTTTTACCTCTCCTTTTGTGAGGTATTTGTATTGTTTTGGCTTGGTTTTTTTAAGCTTTATCTCTTTTCGATTATTATGAGTTTGCAATCTTAGTTGGGATGTCTATGTCAGAGTTTCTTCAATCATACTTGATCGTTAATGGAGGCGCACTAGATTGTCTTAATTTTGATATTAGATCACTCCGTTATTGTCAAGGTCATTTGTGGCTAGTGACTTTTTTAATTGAATTATAAATGCAATTCCAGAATTTCTCAACACATTTTTTGTTTGTTATATCCTTGTTTAAAAAAGAAAACCCTTTATATCCACTCATCACTCAAGTACTTCCTAATTTTATGTAACAAATGTAATATTCAACTTAAACAGAAAACAAAAAAAAGTCTTTAAAAGAATACTTCTCAATTTTGTTTTTGTGTGAAAGTGCACAACGCTCATATTGTTGAGAATTAAAAGAGATAAATAACTCATTTTTCTGTCGAAAAGGAAATAATGTCATTTAACCAATTAAAGAACCAATATTATCTAACAATATGCATAAAGTGGCATCATTAAAACATTGCCATACTTATAAGTTTTTTTTTGGTAGACATGTAGAATATGTTGCATTTGGCCAAAAGAAAAAAGGGAAAATGATTATTTTAACATCTAAAGAAATAATAAAAGTAAAAGTAAGTGGACGTCCAGAGAATGTTCTCAAATTTGAAAAACATTTTATAAAGCCGAAAAAATAGAGGGAGGAGGAAGACCAGTGACTTTGAATATGAGGTTCCAAGGCGTTGTCTTAACAAAGTTGGTTTTTGTTTATCTGGAAAATTATATAACAATTAAGAATTTTTTTTGGCAGAGCCGGAACAGACGGTGCACGTTAGCCTTTTTGGCCGGTGGCATTTTAACGTTTGATATTAAATACAAAAGCTTCAAATAATGTTAAAAAAGAATACGATTTGTCCATTTTGCTGCATTCTTTAATTTAAGGTTTAATATTAATTAAAAAATAATGGGGATTTTATTAATTAATTTTTGGGTTGTGGTATTTTTCACTTGCTTTTGGCATGCGTGAAAAGTAATCTCACGTGCTTCCCATGATCCCAAACCATATGCAAAAAAATGTAATATTATTATTATTATTAATGTGTCTTCATGAGAAAACATACTCAATTTGACTTAATTATTGCTTCTTCTTTTTTTGCATTGGACAAGGAAATGTCTTTCTGTTTTATGAATAAAGAAGCAATACCCAAATACCAAAAGGCTATATTTGCTTCACAAGCAACAACAACGTGTATAAAATACTATTATTTTGCACATCGGGTTGAAATTAATCTTTTTGATACAATGATTGTTTATTTTCGTTGAAATTAAAATACATTTAAAGAAAGAAAGAAAAAAGTGGTGATCGCATAGGCTAGAGTGCAAGACATGGAGGTGTGACTCCATCAAGAATTTGCATTTGCCAATTTGATCAGATTGCTCACCATCAAAGGGGATGTGCGTTAACCATGAGATGTGGTGTGGTGGTAGCTCACCTCATTCCTTAATCATGAGGTTGGGGGTTCGATCCCCGCCCATGGGAATGGAGCGCATTTCGTGGCCAATCGTCTACCTCCATTGGGAGAGCTCCCGCGGCGAAAGGGATTAGTCATTGCTGTCGGCGGTGGATACCCTTGGGTCTCACCTAAAAAAAATAGGGGATGTGCGTTGCTTCTCAATGGCTACATGCATCTTCTTCTTCTTTTTTTTTTTTTTCAATACGAGCTACATGTATTGACACATTGCTAACATTAAAAAAACGATAACGAAAATGATAATATATTTACTGAATGATTCATTTATCTATTCATTTTTATAAATTCCGCAATGTTAATTCGAACTCAAGAACTCTTATAATATTCGGTATAATATTATAAAGATTGATGTTTTCGTTTTCGGATCCTATCCGACATGACTCACTTTCTTATAGAGTTGACACTAGACAACAGTTCACCCTTTAAGATGACAAATATTGATTTGACTTCAACCCATTAAGCACCCAATTCAACCCGTTACCACCCTTTTACCCGTAATAAAAGAATTTAAAACAACAACAACAAAAATCAATGAAACCAAAGATACTAAATATAACTAAAGAAACCTGAAATAAAATATTTTTAAAATTTAAAAAGTGAAAAATATTAGAAACCACACACAATGTTTAAATAAATATTAAAATAGTTTTATTCTTAATGGTTCAAACAGATGACCATCTTATTGACACGAAACGATCCGTTACCGTTACCTTAATAAGTGACTAAGAGATCCACCCATTATCAATCCAATCCAATCCAATCCAATCCAATCCAATTTGATAAGCTCCAACTTGAATCCACAAATTTTTTGTGCAAACTCATGCCGTGTATAATTTTACCATGTCAAAATATTAAGAAGAAGGCTAAATTGTAGCAATGGTCCCTCAAATAAGACCAAACTTTACTTTTCATCCCGCTAAATTGTAACGGTGGTGTTTCAATTAGATCTCATGTTACATCATTGGTCTTTCCGTCAACTAAGTTAAATTTTTTGTCAAAATTAAGGGCAAATTGGGAAAGTCATCAAAATAAATAAATAAATAATAAAACGAAAATTATCTCACTCATTCTCTTCATATCTCCACCCCAACCCAACTGCGTCCTCCCATACCCCCACCAATCCGGCCACCCTAACCATCAACAGAGCTGCCAAAACCACCATCTACTCTCTCTCATTCCCATCACTGTCAAACCACCCAAACCATCATAGTGAATTCGACATCACCCACACTACAAACCTCGAGACCATAGATCTAGCTTTCGACCCCGACGAGCTACTGGAGATGGATGGGTAGGGTGAGGCTTAATTGTCTCGTGCTCTCTCACTCTCTGTCAAAGATTACGAGGCAACCCATCAAAAATATAAGGCAATAATGGCTCTATTTGACTACTGCTCTGAAAACCCTATCAATTTTTCTTCAAATGACTACTCATTTGTTTGACGAAGGCTCTATTTTTCTCCAAATGGGTTATAAAGCCATCAAAGTCAATTTATTTTTTGTTGCCCACACCATTTTCTTTGTCAAATTCTGAATTTTCTTTGCTTGAGCATCAAAAAAGGGACAATTTACTCTGTCAAATTCTGAATTCTCTGTCAATTGGGTGTGGGGTCTAATGTGTGTTATCGGGCGGGAGGGGGAAGAACAAATCTGGGCGTGGGAGAGAAATCGAGAGGGGTGAACAAGAAATGGTGGGAAGAAATTGGTGGGGGGAGAAGAAATCTAGGTGGATGGGGGGAAAGAAGAAATTGAGAGAGAGAGAGATAAATTTTTTGTGTGAAAAGACATTTTGAGATGACGGAAATGATGATTTCTGAAAATAGAGGCATAATTAAAGTATCATTGTAACAATTTAGCAATATAAGAGATGAAAAGTAAAGTTTAGTCTTAATTTAAGGACCATTGCTACAATTTTACCTAAAAATAAAAATATTAAACGTAGCGAAACTTTTGTTGAAGTTGAGTACATTTACGAGCGGCAAGATAAAATGCAATAGGGGGCTAAGGTTTGAACCTGAATTCGAGGAAGGAGGGGCCCCGCGCTACATAATATGTTCTTCTACTGTATTCTGGGTGAGGGTATTCTCGTCTTTTACCACCTAATTTATTAAATTATTATTTATGTACCCAGAAAAAAAAAATTGTTTATGTTGAAGAAGTGCACAATGATTATTACTGTTTCGCAAAAAAAAGAAGTGCACAGAACAGGGGAGATAGAATAGTTTGAAAGAAAGTTTGAAAGAAATAGAGAATCCACCAAGTACAAGATGGACCTCCACAGTAAGTCCACACAAGAGAAGAGAAGAGTTGTGTGTTTTGACCACAAAGGTTCAAGAGATACGTGAGGACTTGCAAAGGGTAAAAATAGGTCAAATTACGCCTTCGAAATTTTTTCGAATATTTTCCATTTCACATTGTGGCCAATGTTTTAAAGAGTAATTCTACATTCACCAAATTTGTCATTTATAATTAGGACTGGTCAACAAATTGTATTTCTTCAATACAAGTTTTAGCTCGCCTTCATTCTTTATTCTTTAAGCACTAAATTATGGGACTTGGCTGCGGAAATTAAAAATGGTTAATATATGTGAAATAGGGGTGCATCACAAGTTCAAGTTCGATCAAAATGGATTTGCATTATATAATATAATATTATAATATTATAATATTATGGTAGGCATTTTTACTATAAAAAATTGCCAAAACCAACTGACTAATCCCTAAAGAAACTTTACATTCTCTTGCATACGAGACCATCTCTCTCAAATGGTTGTTGTCGTAACAACCGTAGAAATCGATTATAGTTGAACGAACATGTTTTGGTAGCGATTCAATGTGACCGATATTAGTTGAGGAAGTATGCTAGCTGACATTGCTAGATTGATGGCCAATTCCGACCATAGAACCAGTCATTGGAGAACCTAGGAATTTTTCGACGGAGGTGCAATTTTGAAAGACTAAATTTTTTAAAAAATTTTGACAACCAAATAGCCTTATAATTTAAACAATACCAATTTCATTCATATGCCGAAAACGAAATTGGCGCGACGGTTAAAGAAGAAGAAAAAAAAAACGGCAGCATGTTTCATCATTTTTTTTCTTCTAGATTAACTATGAATTACATTCGAACGTACTTTGAAAGCTTGATCGATACAATATTTTCTGTCTTGGCACAAGACTTAATCGATAAATCAGTTTTTATAAAAGACTTAGAATTCTATTTTTTTTTTTAAACAACAATAATGGTTTTGATATTGCCCAAGGACTGAATTAAAAAAATAATAATAAACTTGTCATTTTTGAAAAAATAAAATAAAATAAAAGAGAAAAGGAACTAGACCTAAAATTGTTGAAATTCAAATTTTTAAGCAAAAGCAAGGACTCCATCTTCGTTGAAATTCATATTAGGATTTGGGATGGGGTATCTTGCATGATTAAAAACAAATTGGGAATTGCTGCATGTCAGTGATAATATCACCTTGCACGGCTTCTTCAAATTGGATTGGGAGGCTTCCGTTCCATGTCGGTAGTTTGCAGGTTACTTTTTTTTTGTTTTTTTTTGCCTGGCCCAAAACGCAAGACTTTTTTTATATATATAAAAAAAAAGGCGCTGCGCGCAACCCAACAGCTCAGCAACACAGCCAGCGAAAGAAGAATATTGTTCAGGCATTTGCTCGAGCAGTTGGTGGGCACCAGAGCAAAGGGGTAACTCCGGCACCTCCAAAGCTTTTTCCGACGAGGGGAGGTGCACTTGCGCCTCTGTGGGTCCGCCACTGGAACCTGTCGAATCAAAACTGTACACACTCTTATAAATTTGATTGAATTATTAATGAATAAAGATTTTAGTTTGAAAACTTAAATGGTTTATGATGTTAACAAATATAAAAAATGTCATTAGGCCATCCCAACTTTATCATGTGTCCAATGTCCATATTTTAAGTCCACTTGTTTTTGGATAAAGATTATTGAACAATTATTTGTAATTAAATAATCTGAAAATAACCAAAAAGCTGTTGATATTATGTAAAAAAAAATAGATATGATAATATTAATAAGGATGGCAACATGAAGCTGTCAACCAAAAGAAAAAAATACAAATATAATTATGCAATAAAGCACTGTCAGCCTGCGGATCGTGAATCTTAGATCCTTATTGATCTATGATGAAAGCACCTGCAAAAGAAAGAATTATGTACTCCAAAAATAGCACAAAATTCGTAAGGAACAAATCCCGCACGTCTGTGAAAATTTAGAACTTGTCATATCAAGAGATCCTACGTGATCCTCTGCCCATTCATTTATGTATTCCCTTCCTACTAAATCTCATAGATGTGCTAATGGTAGGAAACTTACTTTTGTTTAGATACGTCATTGTGGCGGTATTTTAAAATAATCATGAATGTTATAAATTTAATTTTATCATGTGACAGTATGTGATTGACTTGAGATATCGCAACAATGAAATTGCCGTCATATGAAAGTTACTTATTCTTGTGATAATGACGTATTCTAAATAGGGTTGTTTGTTTGCTTGGAGATAAATAGTAACAAAAAAAGGGAAAATAGGATTTGCTTATTCTTCGGTTTTAAGAGTTGTTCAATTTTGTTTTTTCTTGACTGGTATGAGTAAGTGGCTGGGTACTATAACTGGAATAGATGTTTTTTGTTTGGATCTGATAATGGGAAGCTTAGGTTCAAACCCAAATTCAACAAAAAGGTAACATATTCCAGTCTGATGTCTGCCCAATATGACTTTGCATTCCCTACCTTCCAAGCATGCTGATGGGATTAGAACATGTAAAGAATATGGAAGAAAAACAAATATATATAAACAAAAAAAGTAAAAGAATTTGACTTTCAGCATTGAAAAGCTCTTTCATGCCCCATATATGGATATGGTGTTGTTGGCATAATTGTGCATACATAATCACTTCAGACATAATTCTCTCTTTCATTCACATGGAGGGGAAAGGTGAGCCAAGTATATTCTTTTTCTTGATGCATAGGCAAGATCTTGGGAGCCTAATGTGGCTCCCACACTCTTAATCAGATCTAATCAGAACCGTACATTAGTTTTACACTGTGAATCAAGATCATACATTCGAAGAATAAACAAGATGGTACTAGAGCTTTGGGCTAAAATATGGGTAAAATTGGATAAAGATAAGGAAAATACTTCCCTCCTTACTGTGTAAGTAGGAGCTCCTACATTCATGCCAATAGCAGTGTGATGCGTGTCCATATGAGCTTTGTAAGTAGAAAGATTGATGTTGGAAAAGAGAAGCATATAACACATGGTAATGGTAGGTGGGCTATGCATGACATATATATATATATATATATATATATATATATATATTACCTGTTTGCATATAAATAGTAGACAATGAATGGGGTATGATGGGATTATAACAAAGTCAAATGGGTATATTTTTTTCTTTTCTTTTATAAACTTTAGATGATGGGATTAACATCCTTCCACTTTGTCCCCCTCATCCCTTAATTTTTTTTTTGTTTTTCCCTTTTGTTTTTGGTTTGCTTTATTTGCTTGATGTTCTTCTTCCTAATGGGTGGAGGGTTCCCATCTCTCTCTTTCCTTTTGCCTTGAGCCATTGCTTTTCTCATAGGAAAGGAATATTGCCAGTGCTTCTTAAAACCCCTTTTGGGCCCCATCTCCAGTCCAATCATGTGGGCCCATCCTGTCTGGGCCTGGCCCCATATTTTTTTTAAAAAAAATACGTTGTTGCGTAAATCAATAGAATGCTGACGTGGCTTTTGTTGAGGGGTTGATGTCGTTGAAGTGGAGACTTGGGCCCACCCCCAAGCAAGCCACTTTGCCTTTGAACCTTTGCTTGTTTGGTACACATGATTGACCCTCTAGTTTACATCATTTCACTCTTCCATGCTCTGTTCTTTTCCCACCCTAAAGCTTTTAACCCACAAATGGATGAAGATGTAACAGCTGGTTAGGGTTTTGCTCAAGTAAAATTTGAAGCCACTTTGCCCTAGAGTGAAAATTTCTAGCATACAACACATGTATGCAATCAATAATTCTTTCTAAATCACTTTTTACATGTTAGTCAAGAATACACGGCGCTTTTTTTATAATTACCTCTCGTATGCTGGTCACGTAATCAGTCACCGTAAAAAAAAGTAAAAGAAAAAGAGGAGTATGTTATATGCAAAATAGAATTTCTAGAAGAGGGGTACCCCTAAGACCACTATTCCAAGCACTATATGACAAAGTCCTTTTTGAGAGCATTGGATCTAGCGATCAACTTTAGCTAAAAAGAAAGTAATCCATTATATAACTACCTGACTTTAAGAGACCTTTAATTACAAAAAAATACACATAAACTAGGCACTCTGATTTTATAAAACACATAGATCTAAATCCTAACTTTAAAGGGATGCAATTTAAAACATAAGTTTCTTCATGTTCTTCCCATCTCAGGATGCTTCAAGATCCGGTCATGGCTGATTCCTCTTCATCAGAAACTGATGTGGAGTTTGACTGTGGAATATATGGATGAACTTAAAAACATGCATTAAATGAATTGTACCCACAAGATTTGCAAGACAAAGTTGTAGTTGATTTGGACCACTGCACCATCAAATCTAGTTTGATTTGATGACACTTGTTTAAACCCTAAATAAATTTACCAAGCCTCTATTTACTGTGGTTGAATTTACCTATTCACTTGGGGTGTCTTGAGCTTATAACCAAGCAAAGTGGGTAAAAATATTACCTGCGGATTCTGATGCAGCAATTGAAGTGGGATGATTTTGTGTAGTTTTCCTTTCCTCTTTCAATAATGAACCATTTCTACCTAAAATTAAAGATTGATGGGATTCATTGGCTGGTTGGTTGAGGGACATGACAGATTCACAGGTGGTAAAGGACAGTATGGTTTGAATGACAATAAATGAGTGAGAATAAACCATTTTCATATAAACCATTCATCTCTCTACCCGCAGTTTTGGTACATTTTGGCATTCTGGTTCCTTCATTTAAAGAAATTAAGGACATGCTTTGCTTTAAGCTTGCTTCAAAAACCTTGTGGTCCATTTAGGTGTGACCACATTCAAGAATAGGTAGATGGGAAAAGAGCAGAAGACTACCATATATATATACACCATAGTCTTTATGTTCATAGAGTTAAGAACCAATGTCCTTGTGGGCATGACCAAATAATACTAACAAAAGACAAAAGAGATTATATAGGACGTAAAAGACTAGCTGGGTTTGGTTTTTTTTTATTTCTTATGATACAAGCAATGGTCTTAACTACAAGGGGGAAATGAGTTTCTCACATACACACTGTCAAGGTACCATGGGGGTTCGAACCTAAGACCACTGATTTGCAAATCAATACCCTTTTCGACTAAGTTAAGCTTCGTTGGCCCTGTGTTTGATTTGTTCTGCATATTAGAATATGCTCCTAAATTATACTGTTTTTGCATTGAAGATGGGTGCTCCATATTATCTTTCATATCATTAATAATAACAAGCCAATGCTCTTTCAAAAAATGCTTGAATTCTTAGACTGACTTAAAATTAAGTACTCACTCTCATATCAGTTTTTATGAATGAAGAGGTAGGGAATTCCAATCCAACCAAACAGACCATAACATACATGTAGAACTCCAAAAGTTTGATCCCTTCCATTAAGGTTTTGGATCCACAGGTGCATTATTGAACCCCCCCCCCCACTCCCCCAACCCCCTCGCCCACAACCCCTCATTATAGCATTTCCGAAAAATCCAACTTCCATGTTCACTTTCTCATGTGGGAGTGGACAACTAGAATTTCGTACTTATTTTTTTTTTCCTCAACAATGAGCATGTGTGTGGACAACAACCATAAAGCCTTCAACTTAGCATGCTGGGCTTGAGAAAACCTTATCCATGTTGTTGTGGGAGAGCCAACCCAAATGAAGTATGGTTTTGAGGACAGGATTGGGCCCTGATATCCCAAAAAGTGTTGGGCTATCTGTGCTTCCAATGACTTTTCCATGTGTTAATTCAAAATAGGCCTAAGCATGTTACTTCACCCACAAGGCTCAAATTCAAATGGAAAAACATGCATGGCAGAAACACCAATTCAGAGAATGATTAGATTGATTCACTTGAATTTTGATACGTAAGGGTGTTCATATATAATAAATAAGAGATCAACCCAACTGTAGGATCCACAATTGAGAACTCCTGTTAATTTAATTTTTTGATCAGCCTGTTGTCAAATTAAACATATTTTCCCCCTATAAACTTGAGAAATTTGAATTAATAATATAATATGCTATAATCATGTCTTCTCCCTCCCTTATCTCCAGCACAAAGCTCTTCTTCAATGGCATGAATATTACCACTAGATGCAGAATTTAGTAACTGAAGAGCAAAACTAACATAGCTACTCTTAAATCGCATAAATATGAGATTGCTAATTCTAAACCAACCTGCCAACTTGTACCTTTAAACAAAACAAAAAAGGGTAGAAGATTAAGAAACGATGGGCAAGAAAATTAAACACATATAATAAGATGAGAAATATGACAAAACAAACTTAAGGGCAACACAACTATTTTTCCTCCCATACACTAAGTTCTTCCCGATCACCATCAAATTTTTAGTTGTTCCAAGCTTTGCACTGTCTTGGATTCCTGCAAACTGTTTGAAGATGCGCCTCCAGTTTCCTCTACTTGAGCTATCAAATCATTCTGTGGGGAAGGAGCAATAACAGCAGGAGGATCTGCTTTCCGAATTACTGGAAGATCTTCTTTCACAATGATTGGAGGATCTTCTTTCTGAGTGGTTGGTGGATCATCTTTTCTAATCGGTGGAGCAGAAAATACAGGCACAGCCTGCCTCATAGTGACAGGTGGAGCCACTCGTAGTGGTGGGACACGCATTGCCTGGCAGGGCATCACAGGAGGTGGCGGACGTGGTGGTGCTGAGAACACAGGCACTGCTGTCCTTATTGTCACTGGCGGTGCAATCCCATGGCAAGGAGTCCTCAATTGTCGGATGGGAACATAGGGAGCTGCTCCTGCAGCAGGGAATCTATGGGGACGCAAAACACGGCTTTCTATTGGAGAAGGCTGTGATGATGGGATACGATTATCATTTGTTGCATTTGATTGGAGTCTGCTGCGAGGAGCTTGCTTTTGGCAAATTAAGGGCAGTATTTTTGAGGTGTGAGCAGATGGAGGTTGTGGACTTGTAGGTCTGGGGTTATGAACTGGAAACTTCTTCGGAAACAGTATTGGAGCAGTTGGATTTGCCATCTTTTCCTTCGAACGATAAGTGAGCAAGGCTCGTGCTATAGTGATTTGTTCCAGCTCATCATTGTTCTCTGGTTCAGATGAAGAACTTGCAGTTTCCTTTGCCACTGGCCAAAAGAAAACATGTGATTCAAGTTAAAGCAGAAGTTCCTAGACATTGATCTGGACTCTCCAAAATTATGTCACCAAGCTTACAACTTTAATATGTAAAGATGACATAGAGGTAAACTGCTCCATTGATTTTTATTTTATTTTTTTAACAGTAAAAAGAACATGATGTGTAAGAATGACTTCAAAGAGGATGGCAACATAAGGTCATAAGCGACATCAATTTCATAGATGAGTTCAGAATTATAATGAGTTGCTGAAGATGCCTTAATATCACACAGAAAGGAATGATAAAAAGTCAGAAACCCTTTAAGATCGCAATAACTGAGAACATTAAAAACCAAGCAAGAGCTCCAATGAAGACTGTTGTTTAATGCACCAAATGAGTTTTAGCATAAAAAAATGCACCAAATTAGTTCAACAAACTTGATTAAGATAGATCTTAAAGTAAAATCAAATTCCAACTATGGGGTAAGGATCTAACTATATGTGGTGTAATTCGTAAATGTAATGGGATGAATATAAGCCTGATCACCACTCACATTGTTTCAAAGATGACCAAGCTGCCATTGCTGCATTCTTTTCTGCTTGTTTTTTGTTCTTAGCAGGTTCTCCTGTAAATGTGATTCCAGCCAATTCAACTGTCCCAGTGAAAACAGGTAGGTGGCCAAGGCCAGACCTGAACGTTGTGTATTGTGGCAATGGAGCTCCAACTCTTTGAGCAATTTCCTGCAAGAGGTTCTTGTAAACCCCCGTCTCATCCTGGGTAAATTAAGGCCTTATCAGTATCAAGACAACATAACTAATTAAAGTACAAAAACATTGTATACGAATAATCAAAGTGCACCATGCAGATTGAAAGTGACCATGACATTGGGAAAATCTCACTGACCCGATAAAACTAATAATATTTGGTAGCAAAATTTTAATTTCAGCAATACAATAACCAAAGTTTCCAAGATTCGTTTGAAAGGGAACATAGTTTAGGTGTCCTATCAATTTGCAACCAACCCAAAAAGTTGATAAGGCATGGAAACAAAGTTTAATGGGCATTTCAACTTCCATGATACCTATTAATCCAACTAAAATGCATTCAACTTCCATCAAAAACTACACTTGTCAAGTTTGATGCGATCAAATTTCCTCCCAATACACTAATACACATGTCAACTTAAGAACTGAAACAATTCCCTATAATATCACTAGTATGAAGAATTTTTTTTAAAAAAAAAAAAGACTTCCTCTGTTTTCCCGGCAACCAATCAGGCGGTCAACGAGGAAGAACAGGTTCCATAAAGTTGACTCTCGAAGCCTACATTTTTATGACCAAAATACCCCCTTGTTGAATGATTTAATTACTGACATTTCCATTTCACACGGTGGTCAGCTTTTCAGAATTCAGAGAATCTAACTGCATTTTAAGAACCCCAAGTACAAAAAGAAGGGGGTACTTCCGTCATTACCCAAGTTCCCAACCCCAAAGCCCCATCCCGGCCGGCCAGTGATCTACACCTCCGACTCCCACACAACTCCTGTGCGCAGGACAAGCTTGATCACTTGCACGGCGCACATTAGCAACACAAATACAAAAAGAAAACCAAAACTAAAAATTAAAAAACAAAATTTTAATTTTAATTTTAAAGTATTGCTTTCAGTTGCGAGTTCAGAAACTAAATGATCAATGAGAAAGCGAGCAAATAACCAAAAGCCACCGAGCGGCGACTGAGAACCACGCGCCCAAAACCCTAACGTAGCCCTAACGGCGACAGGAGAGGGAGATAGAGAGAGAGAGAGAGAGAGAGAACTGACCAGAATCCTAGCGGCGAGAGAGTGAGAGGGACCGCGATTGGAGAGGTAGTTGAGGGCGACCTCGGCGGCGGAGTGCTCGGCCTGACGGAGGGTGGAGCAGTAGTGAGGGCTCTCGAAGATCTCGCCGTTAAAGTTGACGGTGGCCTTGAACCTGGGCGCGTGGTCTGGACCTTCCCGAATGCACGTGTAGGAAGGCAAATTGAAGCAGCTCCTTTGGGCCAGCTCTTGCAGCTGGTTCTTGTACATTTCTCCGCCCCTTACTCTATCCTGCCTCTCTCCCTCGCTCTCTGTCTCCGACCCGACTCTTCTCAGAGCTCCGAGTTCGGGTGCTGTAATGGGAGGAGCCCGGATCGGATCGGCGCCGATTTTGGGTCGGGTCGATGCTGGGTTTGGGTTTTGGGGGGCCGGCGAGAAATGGGACCGGCTAAGATCAGAGGTTTTTAGGGTTTTTTTGGGGTGGGGATGTGAAATTGAGTTTGAGAGAGAGAGGTTTTGGGGCTTTGGAGTTGGGGGATGTGAAGCTGAAAAAAGCAGAGAGAGAGAGAGAGGAGAGAGGAGAGAGAGAGGAGAGAGGGGGGGGAGAAAAGAGAAAGGAGGGGGGGTAATATTTTGGAGAGTGGAGTTTTTCTTTTTGGGATGTAATTATAAAATATTGGGGGAGTTTAATTAAATAATGGGGTTTTATTGCTGGGAGTCAACTGAACGTTAGGCTGCATGGGTTCATGGATGTGATCTTTTTCCTAGATTTTCTCATTTTCCTTATTTCTCTTTCTTGTTGTTTTCCTTCTTTTTACTCATTTTTCATTTTTTTTTTTTCATTTCTCCTCCTTTTTATCAATTAACTCTTAGCTTAATAGTATCTCTTCTCAACCACTGAGGTTGTTTCAAACTTTGAATTTGAACTTTTGGTAGACTTTATTACCAGTTACTAATCATCAGTTAAAGAGCATTCAATTTTTCTTCTTAGGAAGTAGAGAAAATATGATACTTTCTATATAACGAGTGTCTTACATGCGTCAATAAGGCGCGCTTGTCAGTTTCTAATTTTACAAGTCGTTTCAAACTTGAGTTTATATTTTGTAGACTTCATTGCCAGCTACTAATCATAAGTTAAGAGCATTCAATTTTTCTTCTTATGAAGCAGAGAAAATTTGATATATAATATTGTTATACAATGAGTGTCTTACATGCGTTGATCATGCGCGCACTCGTTAATTCCTAATTTTGGAAGTTGTTTCAAACTTGAGTTTAAATTTTGTATACTTTATTACCAGTTACTAACCATCATTTTATACGATGAGTGTCTCGCATGCATTGGTTAGGCGCGCTGGTCAAATATTACACATGATCAAGCTTTGGATATCATCTTACTTATTGCCTGTGTACACAACATGTGTCTTATATACATTGGTTATAACTTAGCAAAGTTGTTCTGTTTTATACAACGAGTGTCTCACATGCATTGGTCACGCCCGCTAGTCAGATAACCAGTACATGGCCAATGCATGTGAGACACTCGTTGTATAAAACATAATGACTTTGCATAAGTTATAACAACCAGTGTATGCAAGACACCTTTTGTGTACATCGGCAATAGGTAAGATGATATCCAAAGCTTGCACATGTGTAGGATTTGCATTTATGGTTACCAATCATCTCCTGCATAATTGACGTTTATTTTGCATAATTATATTTTAAGAATTCGTTTTTGGTATATAATACAAAATAGTGTCACCTCATTAATTGGTATATAATACAAAAGATAAACAACGTCAGGTCCCCTAATTTCTTTTCCAATTTTTATGTAGAGAAGCTAATACTGATGGTGCACATAGATTGGTAAAGTTTGCCTTGTCTAAAGAAGTATCTTTGTTTTGGGTAGAGGGCATTTGATTTCATTCAAAACGCTATGTTAATTGATTCTATGACCGTCGAGGCTTCTTTTTAAAAATTAAAAAAACAATGTATTTAAGTTTATTTAAAATAATTTTGGGCAGTGTGCCTGCCCCCTTGCACTTGAGTTTGATCTCTCTCTTCGTATATTAGAATAGTTTACAATATCGCTTTAGTAATAAAAGTTATAAATAAATAAAAAGCATTTCAAGGTAATAGTTTTTGTAAGGGAACTCAATGGATTTTCCCATTCCTCCATTTTATAGGTATCTTATTCCGATGGATAACATGCTTACTTGTTTGGAATGAGGGAATTAAGAAATTAGGAAACCTGGAAATAGGGAAAGTAAGGAATAAAAATTGGATCAACTATCCTCCCTTAATTGATCTATTTCCTGGTTATTTTAAAGTGAAACCCGTAATTTTTTTTAATATTTTAAAAAATATAGGAAAGTCAGAAATTGGAATTATTCATTTTCTTCTTGTACTCATTCCTAATCAGTAAATATGCTATTTCTATAAAATAAAAAAGACGTAAACATGCTATAAAAGTTAATCCATATCCAATATGTATACCAAATATAGGAATGAAATCTCAAACTTATAACATGAGAAAAGAAACGAACCACTAATAATGAAATGAATGGGTCAAAAAAATACTGCCACAGAAGGATGATAGTCTAGTTTTTATTATGGACATTTAAAAAAAAGAAAAAGAAAAAAAAGGTATTTAATTAAATGCAAGTACAGACTGAGCGCTGTACCGCAATTTAGATAAACGTCAATTTGCGACCCTATGCTTTGGCTTGCTTTACATATACAATACACCCAATTTATTTCTGTAAATCTTAACTTCATTGATTAGAAAACAATAGCTACCTGTTTTCCATTGTTTCGAAAACAATAGCTACCTGTGCTGTTGTTCCTCATTTCTACTCGAGTTGGTATCGTTTTACCAATTATACAGCGGTGGGGGACGGTGAATTTGAATTTGCAACCTCTTTTAATATTAAGAAGAGATATAATACTAGATCGGGTTTTAATTGGTCGTCGTTTGAGTTGACCAAACAGAAATATGTAACTATGTGCGCTATACGAGTAAATGATGTTATAAGGCAAAAATTAAGTGACCCTCTCCATGTATCTAACCGCTAAATGTGTTGGAGATTATGGACCAATCGAAATCGAAAATGGTCCCTGTGAGGAACAATTATGGAGTTTGGGCCATGCCCTTTTAAACATAATAAATACGACCATCTAATAAATAATACTGTAATGAATAAACATATGATATGAGTACTTTCTTTGTTCTTGTTTTGCCAAGTCATGAGAAACAACTACATATGAGCATAATTATAAGTTCCCTTTCTACCTAAAAGGATTTGAATAATGCATGGCTAATCACATGTTAGTCACTCTCGCTGCAGTATACATGGGCTACTGGCCGGCTTATGAGATTGACGTATTTTCTGTTTGTATTTCAAGTCCTATTTTATTATGTTTTGGGTTTTCTTATTCCCAATGGCGGACTCAAGAATTTTTCTACAATTGGGCTCAATTTTTTATATGGTAGGATTATATATTTTTTATATAGAAAATATGGTAGGATTTCAATGGGTAGAAGAGAAAAAAAATCTTATATGGATTGCTAGGATAGGCTGAATTCTAAAAGATAAGTAGACTAATATTTAATTATAGTGGATTTTGTTGTACAATAAAGACTAAAGCCCAGTTCAGCCCCTTCGTAGGTCCGCCCTTACTTATTCCTATAAGGTTGTGTGACTTGTTTAGCAGAGCTAGGGTTTTGGAAACACCAGCTTCTTTGTCACTTACAATGTAACTTAGCTTATCAAGGTCACGAGATGTAACCTTTATAGGGTGTGAGCTTTTAGGTGTATGTGAATTCTCTATTGAAAAAGGTTTATATAGTGAGATTGTTTTAGAGTGTGGAGGCAGAAAGAGGCCACTTCCTTTTCGTTTTAAGAGCATCCACAATCATGCTTCTTATTGTTTAGTTAAAATTTAGCTAAAAACACTAGAAAGCTATTTTAGGAGCTCCTTATAATTTCAACTTTAGCCATGCTCCCTAGTTTAGGGAATCATAAATGATTTATTTATTTTTTTAGTTTAGCATAAATGTCTTCATATAAAATAATAACAATAAATAATTAGCATTACATAAATACTTAAAATAGTATTAAAGTAATGAAGCATTTAATTATAGGGAGCCACTAGAAGTTCTTTCTCTCTCCTCATATTTAGGAGCTCCTCGAGGTCTCCCTATTTTAGAAGTTGGATAGAGAGCATGGTTGGAGGTGGATTTTCTCTCTTCCTCCCTAAAATTTATCTAAGGAGGTGTTTAGGGATTCCATTGTGGATGCTCTAATTTTGCTACTTTCATAATGGATCATCGCCATATCATCAGTCGAGGGGTAGCCTAGTTTGAAGTGAACCTTGTAAAATCCTTGCATTGTTTACTTGTTGTTTTATGTATCAACTTTTTTATTGGTTGTTTGTGCGATCTTAGGCTAGGAATTGTTTGAAATTCCTAATAATTGGTATTAGAGTGAAAGATGATATGAACCCTCAACTGCTCATAATATGCACGAGTACTAGTTGGAGAATCATCATAAGAGGTTTGGTCCTCTGATTCGGTAATTCTTCAGAGATAATCCTAGTGAAGAGGATTGTTTAGCTCTCATGTTTTCTCTTGCATCTATGTTATTGTCATTGGTACAACCTGTGCTATATCGGTGGAGGCAGTGGTGGATACATGAATTTTCTTTTATGGGGGCAAGAAAACACTACTGCAAAGCCATTAATAATGAAGATCAGTCGACTCTTTAATGCAAGAAAAAAAACATATTCATGCAAATTAGTAACACAACACATTCTACCTAGTTTTTCTATTGACAGCACAAAAAAGAGAATGAGAAGAGTGAGTCCAGAGAACAAGAAGAATAACAAAAGTAGAGGAGTAGAGCAGGTTGCCCCCTTGCACCCATCCTTAGTCTTCTTTAAGGCATTTTATCAAACAACTGGTCCTTATTAAATACAAAACTTCATAAAAAAAATTGGCACATTCATAGGTAAATAATATAATTGAGTGAGGGCAAGTACCGTCATTGGACCCTTAATAGATTCGCTAATGGGCGGAGGTTGGGTTTCATTTCCCCTATTTTCCCATGTGTCAGGCAACCATTTCTACTGGTCTGTTAGGATGCCTAAGCTGCATACATCACTGTACTTCCACTTGACACATATTGTCATGATAAACGGCCCGTCTCGCCGCCGTGACCTTCTCTTAAATTCTCAAAACTTCTGTCGCTCCACCCCCGCATGGGTAGAAAACCCATCGATGTCTTGGGTGTGCTGCTCATGCTTGGACTTGCAAAACATGGGAAATTATTTGATAAATAATTTCTCATTTCTAAGACCCATTTCCCATGAACCAAACGCACCCTTATAAATTGACAAACACAACCAGAAAGTTATGAATCATTACACCATTACCCTATTTGTTCATTTAAATATAAACTCAACCATTGATATTTTACCTAGCACTCAAAGGGCCCCTTGTTTACTTACATTGTCGCCAAATTGATATCACGTGGATTTTTTTTGATAAAAATGCGATATAATTTCATTATATCAATATGAATAACAGTACAAAGAACACATGCTATAAAGGGAGCCATCCAAATAATTAGGGTAGGCATGGGTTGGTTTTAGTCCCAGTCCATAACTCAACCCGATATATAGTGGTTTATGATTTCTTGAACCCAAGACCCGCTCATTTTTAGGCCAACCTAGCCTACTATGATCGAGTTAGGCAGTTTGGTTGAGTTGACCAGAAATTGTGCCCACCCCTACCAATAACAATATGGTAGGACATTGGTAAAACTTCCCCAATGACCTGAGCTAGTCGAAAAGCTGGAACGATTTAGAGACAATCACTCTAAAAAAAACTAGCCGCTAACCGACATGACTCTCCTAGAGAGACTAAAAACACCCAGCAAACTCAAAAAACACAAAAAACTCATAGAGTTTCTGAACTTTATTGAACAAACTAAACCAAAATAAAAAAAAACTAAAACAATGTTGGCAAAAGGAAAAACCACTTGCCGCTAATCTTCCTTCAGGACACGACATAAAAAGGGTAACCTAATTACTCTATGGCCTCAACGCACCAATGAGCAGTGGATCTACCATGAATAAGCTGCAACATCTCAAAGAGCAGCCTCGCAAAATGAGGCACAACCAAAGCCAACTCAGATATGAGACGAAAGATCTACCAAAATAAGAGTAGATCGACAAAAGTCCATCAAAAGCCAAACAACACCGAAGGCAAAAGCTTGGCTTCCGGAGAAAATTGTTAAGTTGTTTTATGAGGTTATAAGTGGAGGGTAGTCCGCGTGGATTTAAAAAAGCCACATAAACAACATAATATAATCAGAGTTACGTCGTGTCAACCATAGAAACTATAATATATACATATGTGTGGCCTCCACATTCCACACCGCCCAGTCCGATGTGCACATACATATAATAATTCTTCTCAAGTAAGAGGACCATGGAATCTCCAACGTTGAGGGCGCACAGTTACCAAATTGCCCTCGCATTTTCATGAAGTTAGGTCCCTGCGTGACTATGAATGTGAGATTTCAGGAAGGGTGATATGGTGATTATGATGGGTTCGTGTCATGGTTTCAATGGACAAGATAAAGTGGGGAACAAAAATAAAACAAAAACAAAAACAAAAAGGCTTTTGTTTAATCTCCGAAATTGATGATGTTTGACTAGTGGGAAATCACGAAAATGCCCACTAGCAGTGAATTAATAATGCTTTTGACGAAATTGCAGGAAAAACGCGGTTTACCAAGTCCACAAAAGAAGATGAGACTCTCTCACTAGTAGTAAATGAAAAAGTTTGAAAAAAGCCTCCCCCACTCAATTAATTCTTAACTTTAAAAATCTGTTGCGGATGATGATGGAATTTAATTAGGCATTTAATGATGTATGTAGTAGCTACCATCATGTTCCACATAAATAAAATAAAATAAAATAAAATAAAATAAATTTATTTTTGTTGCATCTCTCCTCGTTAAGGGGCTACATAAAAAGTCAATGGAGTTTTTCCGATCCCAAACACACACAAAAATAGTCAATGGAGTTTATTTAAAGATATGCAAGTAGAAGAGGAGCAAAGGTACATACATTATTACATGAGAGCACAATTCAAAATTCGAAAATAAAAAATCTACACAATAATGGTACTATGTCATCATAAAGATTTGATATGATTAGCCATTCCAACAGAAATGTTTTTAGCAATGCTTTTTATATTATAGTAGAATTTACTCGATGTGGGGAGGGGGAAAATTCACACACGGGTATTGTGGTGGGGACTTGGAACTTAGGATTACTTTGGAGCACATCAAAGACCTGGGCTAATCCAACTAACATCCCATTGGTGATGTGTAGTTCATTGAACATTACTAAATTTTTCCCTGAAACTAAAATGAAAATTCTCAATTTTAATACACTTCATATTGTAACAAAAGGAAAATTATATAATTTCGTTTAATTATCATATATAGAAATAAATTTTCTTTGTATGGTTAGATCCACAAGGTTGGTATGAAATGATGTACTATGACAATTCAATTGCATTTGTTTTTCTTCTCACAATTCACTCTTGTATGTGTATGTGAAGAAATGGACATGGAAAGAAGTAAACAGTAATCTTCTGAAATTTGATATTAAATGTCAATTCAAAATCCTAATTAATGACATGAATACAACATATTCTCTTTTCTCTCGAAACCACGTGGTAATATGACGGTCACACCTAAAAATTTATCATCTACAATGATCAACACCTTTCCCCCTAAACCTCAAGGCCTCAACTACTTCATTTCATTACATCATATCCTCGCTCTCTCTCTCTCTCTGTGTCTCTCAAGGCTTTAAGTACAAAAAGAAAAGGCTACTACTTCATGGCTATATATATGACTAGTGTTCCAAGTGGACCGCTTTCATGAATCCCATTACACAGAGACAGAGTGACCATTCCTGCATTAATAGAATACAACTTTTCTTTTTATTTATTTACTTCACTGTTTCCCTGTGGGACGGACGTAAGACAGCAGCAAATCTAATCTAAATACAGGGAGGTCCAGGTCCTTTAAATTAAATTAAATCACTCTCAGTCTCAGCAGCATCACCAAGAAGAAAAAAAGAAGGAAAGAAAAGACTAGACCTTTTAAAAGTAACCATGTGTGAAGTCAATGCTCAAACAACACCAATTGCTTCATGTAAAGGGAAACACCAAATCATATCGATATGATTAATATTCACCGCTGGACCCTTGTATTAATGATTTTCAATGATTTTACAGCAAACATTCAAGCTCCCTGGCTTCTCTAGCCTCAAGAGCAACAACAACAATAAGGACCATAGAGATTGCATTTTTAGATTATTGGTCATATACAACTCATAATAACCGATGTAAATAAAGTGAATTCTATCTGTTACATAACGTGGCTCTCTAATGTCATCGTATATTTTAATTTAGAATCCTTCAGAACCCCACATCACAAGTGTTTTGTGATTTTGGAACTTAATGGTTTACAGCCAAAAAAAAGGGTTTTGCGCATTATCCTCCAAAAGTTTATTTAGCTGGGAAATGGCAATCAAGGATTATGAGCCTTCTGAATGGGGGAGGGTAAAAAGCAAGTGAGTTTTACTTCAACTTTATTTTGAACATTTGCTTACCAGGATGATTAAAAAATGCCTTGTACAAAGTAGTAATTTATGATCAACATCTCTTGCCATTTCAAATGCATATAAAAAAAAATTAATTATGATTTGAATTTTATTAAATAAACAAAGCTATATGGTACATTCTGTGTTACAGAATATAATGGGATATCACCATGAAAAGGGGCTTGCTCCTAGCAAAAAAATCTCGTTTTCCACATCTTTCACCCACTGACAAACCCGATTGCAAGTCTTTATTGCCAATGCCTGTAAACAACCAATACCAATATAAGTTGATAAAATGCATCTACAGATAAATTCAAATCAGCTATGACATGCTTCTCCAGAAAATAATTATTATAGCTAGCCACACACAAAAATTATATAAGCTCAAAATTCTTTTATCAAGGAAAGAAGTCCTGAACCCATTTCTGACACTGGTTCGACGAGAAGCTGATTTTCCATAAAGGCATGACTTTCTGTTTTTCACAGGCTAAAAAGTGAATGTTACCCGCTGAATCCACCTACCCTGGGTAATACATGTTACCGGGCAAACTTTTCCATAAGGAAATGTCGACCTGCGATGACACATGAATCATGCATGGTTGTGAGTTTCATGTACATTGTTGGGTTTGTTTACAATCAGTCTTCTAACATAGCCCTCTCAATCATTTTGTTCACATTCCTTCTCACTTTCGCTTTGGGGCTCGCATTATTGCAGTTGCTTCTTACTTTGCTAGCACAGTATTCTGTTTCACTTATCTGATTTCTTCTTTGTCTATGAGCATCTTTGGTCCACTAACTTGCTTTGAGGTTGCATTAGCCTTATCATAATATATGCAGGGCATCTCTTTGAGGAAATTATTTTTGAAAACCTCTGAATTAGTTCTAGTATTCTCCTTTTATATTCTACTTTCTAACCAAGAAACAGATTTCAAACCTCTTTGGATTAGCCATCATCTTTGCCCATCCATTTGTAGATTCTCTCCTAAACTACATCATAGCTCCTCCCCTAAAGATGACTGGCTTCAAATCCTTTCTACAATGGCTAACCTTGTCTTGCCCCAGTAGTTCCATAAGTGATAAACCTCATTTAGTAAAAACCCATCTCTTTTCAACTCTTCCCTAATTCTATGTTCGGTTTGGAGAAATGGTGAGAAGGGAAATTAATAAATTTGGATGGAAGTGCATGGATATTCATGGATTCCCCTTCCCTGGGTCCACATTTTGCAATTCACCCAACATGGGAGAGTTGGAGGAGAAAAAATGAAGCAACAAAACATATTAGAAGGGCTAATTATACTACTTTACGTACGCTGGGACCCACAACTTTACTTTTTCATATCCTTTCCTGCCCTTTTTGTCTAATAAAAACAAACAAGGCACAATGGAAGTAAAAAGGCATCAAACATTTCCCTTTATTCTCTTTAGCAGACGTAAAAGTAGACAAGTATTGCATAGTTGAGCAACGTAAAGAAACAAGAAATCGTAAGTAAAATCATACCTTGTCTGCAAGTGGATCAAAAGCTGCATAAAGCTCAAAATCCTGGGTGACCCAACATAGTAGAACTGAAAAAAAAAATTATCATATAAATTCATCAGGAAAGCATCATGAAGCATTCAAACATAAATACGTGCAAACATGATCATATAAATTCATCAGAAAGCATCATCAAGCTTGTAAACACAAATAGATGCAATTGAAGCAAATGTCAACCATGATACACTATCTAAAATGTAAAGGGAAAGAGTACGAAAGAGACATAGTAAAGATCAAGTTTGACAAACCAGTTATGGCCATAAATTTCAAGGGCTTAAAAACAAAATTGCTAGGTTTGAAAATCCATAACTACGAAATACCTTGATTACTAACCTACTGGACGTCTGTCTTTGCAAAACTGACATCCATATTCAGCTTTGAATTTGACATGATGCAATCATTCTTAAACACCATAGTTTTGAGATGTAGCAATGAATGCGCATCAGGGCAAAACCAAAATTTCAAGTATATCAACATGTTCCACATATGTATGAAGCAGTATGAACTTAAAAGTACCATAGTTTTCATCTCTTCGAAACTGGGTTTTGTGGGGCCCAATTCCTCGGTCATGCATGGAAGCATAAAGCTTCTGGTAAGCTCTGTATAATCTGCAAGAAGAAGAACTAATTACCTACCAAAAATGGTAGAGTGACATATGACTCCAATGTGAAGACATTCAAATTTCATGTCTTAAATGTACTATAAGATTCGGCTGTGGTACCTTTTCTGCTGACGAGGACTACTTATTGGTGGTGAGAACTCAGAAGACACATACTGATCCAAAAATATACTGCGATATATGAAATGCCAAAGTCCAGCAGGACCGCCTACGCCAATATAAGGTTCCCTGAACCTGTCAGGAGAATCTGTTGAAAGTGTGTGTTGACCCAAATGCGGAGAAAAAGATGCAGAACGTGGTAAAGGATCAAGAGGAAGCTCCTCAACACGCATCCCACCATCTAGCATGGACCTCTGAATCTCACTGAGAACACTTGACTTCAAAAGGACCATTTCAATACGAATCCTATAAGATCACAGAAAAAATTATATGGGGAGGAAAATATTGGTTAATAATTTGCTATGAAAGAGACAAGATTTGCCACATGAAGCACTCCTACAATGGATAATATCATTGGTCAAATTCAAACTATAGCATACCTGCAATCTTTGAGATGATAAAAGGCATCTGAACTAGTAGTAAGCAACATCAAGTATGTGTCAGCCTGCCACAAGAAAGTATATCGTGTCATGTCATCATAACTATGTATAAAAGATATATTAAGCAGATAAGGCTAGCATGAGGCAAAGTAAGTATGCAGTTAAATTTACACAAGAAAATTCATGAACCTAAGTGTCACTCACATCAAGATAATTGACATAAGCATACAAAAATGCCATGGGATTATATCTAGGCAGGCAAATTGGAGAGAAAGATTCAGATGTCCTGCACAGAGACAAAAAGAGAATTTTAAAACAACTATTGCATCTGAAAGGCTCATGCCAACAGAAAAGAACAATATATATGGCTTTCGGTGTATCATCTTGTGCTTTATAACTTCGAAGCATGGATTGGAAACTAAACAGGTTTCAATTTCCAATCCCCTGTGGCTGCTAAAAGGATGACATATGACTTATCCAATTAATCTACTTACCTAAATGATTCTGATGCCATGACAAAGTTAGAAAGTAGCAGCATGTCATCAGGATGAAGAGAGGCCTTTTGAGCACCAACGAGACAGATGACCTGCAATCAATCAATTTCAAAGTTGTTAGAGTGCTAAAACTTGTAAAAGATTTTTAAATTGTGCCATGAAAAATATTTATAAAAAATGTTCTTAAAAAGATTTTCCCAAGTATAAACATCATGAAGGAGGATGGCAAAACCTTGTGTTTGCACATCAGTATTGCAAACAGAACACCTGAATCGGCAACATCTTGCAATATGGCACCTGCAGCTTGCCTTGTCGCATAAGCAAGGGGAAGGCAAGTGTATGCATGAAGAAATGTGGCTGGATTCCTGAAAACACAGAAATAAGAAATAGTGTTATAAGCATCATCTGCTTTAGATTTTTTTTTTTTTTTTTGGGTAGGGGTGGGGGGAGGTGTGTGTGTGTGTGTGTGTGTGTGTGCGCATCACATTTTCAAGATGCGATTGACTTTGCTTATGTAACTTTCTTATTAAGTAGAATAGTAATTTTACCAAATATCTTCTTAACAGTAAATATCTCTTTATTCAAATTTTACACTCTTCATAAATATATTTTGCAAACTGAACAATCAGTTTAAAACAGATCAGGTTAGAAACGATAGTAATATTCAACAGGCAAAAGTAACCCCTTCACGGTACATTGGATGATCTATTACTGTCACTACTGGTATAGTTCATCACCGATAGAACAATATCTGTAATGCACACATACTAATTGTTCACTTGTGAATTAAACCATGAGGAACTATCATAACGGTATATTGGATGGTTTTTCACCAACAAAAAAAAAACATTTCCCAAGTCAGGCAAGCCAAAGGGAGAAGAGAAACAAACCAACTGAAAGAATGGATGAGGGAAGAGAAGACAATATCTGTTCCTCCTAGCAAAGGTGTCATATCAAACTTCGGATTCTTCTCAAAACATCTATTTACTGACTTTGTAAGAATAAGTAGCATCTGCATCCACACATCATAACTAATTAAATAAAATGCAGTCACTAACATAAGATATTTTATTCCATAAAAAAGGAATGTACACGAAGAATGTTTAAGTTATTCAATAAATCACTAACAAAATATGACCCAACAGTGACACATAATAATTCACAAAGAATTTTGAGGAAGGGGAAAGTGCAATGCTACCTGACCATAAATAAGTTCCAACTGCATCCTCAAAGACTCATAAGGCTCCTCTGTACAGCTGATGCATACCAAGTAAATTGGTCCCTTGACAAGAAAAACCACCTGAACATCCAATCATTTGATGCCAATTTAATTTAACTGTTAGTTATAAATGTACACAGTCAAAATGATGTCATTCTAGTCTTCCAGAAAAAATAATAATAACAACTAGAAATTTTGAGGCAAATGAACATTATTTTTTAATGCTTAAGATACATAAGATGATCTGACTCAAGAAAAGATTCACTCATATCCATTCATATAACAAATTTACAAGTACAATCCAAAGGTCCCGGATGAACCCTCAAAAGACTTGGGAGAGCCGGAATCAGCCCCTGTCGGCTAAGGCTTGTTGCGGAATCATGAAACGCCACTGCTCCATGCAAGTAAGATTCTCACTCCCTCTAGGTAGATCTCACTTGATGGATTGTGTAATGAAAAGGAGGAAATGAAAGAGAGTAAGGGCTGATTCTCTAGCAGCTCCCTCTGGGCATCCAAGAAGCCCTTCTTTCCCAAGCGATTCTCTTGTGTGGCTTTAACTATGTTTACAGCATAATGAATATATCACTATGATTTCAAACTCTGCCCAAGAAAGTATTAGCATGGACTACTCAGCTACACAAGTAGTTCAAAATTAAAGTTGACTTTTTGTTCAAGGATGGTAAATAGAACTTTATAGCGATACTATAAAAGAATTTACAACCAGGAATATGAAAAGCAGTTCTTTTTATCATCCCAGGAATCAAGGGTTGTTTAAAGAAGAAATAATTTGATGAACAAAAATTTCAAGCGCAGAAAGGAACAAAGCAGACCTGATGCTTCCCGGCCCTAACCAGTTTGACATGATCCCCACTGTAAAACAATTAATGAATCACTGTAAGTTCTCTACAATGTCATTAAAATTTGTACACTAATAGTAGACACAAAAAAAAAAAAAAAAAAAAAAAGAGATTGTAGAAGTTATCCAACTCAGCAAAATTGAAGTGTCTACCCATTCTCCACGAAGGAAATTATGGCTTGTAATGTTGCTGAAAATCCTGCTAGCTTGTGTTCATCTCCATGTCTGCAATCAAACAAGAGATTCAAGAGAAGACATATATCACCAATACAGAATACAGATAGATAGTTGCACTCTATTTTGCATAGAGAGAAATGTAGATTTTGCACTTCTCTACACAGATAGTCGAGGCAACTGAGACCAACCTGGAATATATTGGTTTTCCAGAGTTACTTAGTATGAAAAAGTGCTTCTTCCTCTTTCTCCATGATAGGGAAGCATCATCCTGCACTTCAATTATAAATCAAGCAGAACATTGCAGTTATCCTTGAAAAGCTCTTTGTCATTCAACATAGCAGAGAAATTAAAGTGATGTGCAAGGGACCAATTTATGGGGGAAAAAAAGATACAGACAACTGTGTATAAATTTCAATCAAGCTCTCTAATAATTGGTGACCAACAACGCGCAATGCACTAAGCATTTTGAACTTTCTTTCTTCCCTTCATAATTTTTTTGTATGCTTTCATTTTGCAACTGTGTCTAACAATGCTCACATATTTATTTCTCCTATCTTAGAAGTAGAACTGTAGAATGCCTGATTATGCATCATATTGCTAAGCAGATAAAACTGGACTAGCAGAATGCCAAGGAAACACCAATTAATTTTTTACAAAAATCTGAAAGTGGTTTGACAGATCTAATGTACACACAAGAGACATGAACCCCACTTTGCATATAAGATCATCCTGCATTCAATAGTTATCATCACGTATTATTACTTATCCCACTAACCATGCTAGGGAACCTAAATCAGAGTTTGAATGCCTATTAAAGTGCACAAGTACATGCAAAACTTTGAAAATTGGGCATTAGACAGTCTATTTACACCTATCTCTGTCAACAAGAGCGCCAAAGAAACCATACAATACATTGTTTGTTATAACTTGTAATATAGCACCCCTATGAGTAAATGTATCCCCCTTGAAATTTTTGTATTATCTTAGATTCTAAATTAGTGTCTGATTCTTAATTCTTCTTTAATTGCAGCATTTTGTATTGTTAAAAACAAAATTAACATCCGAAACTTTAGATTGACTGATAACATGAAGATAAATAAAAGCTCATTCAAATGTATTTATGGAAAACCAAATAATAAGGGTACTGATCTGAATTTCAAAAGTATTATTTGTGATCGCACCTTCATTTCTACCCTAAGAATAGTGTATTTAATTAGTACTGTGAAATTATTGTACCAGACATTGTGGAAATTCGAGTATAAATACTCGAACATATAAATGAATCAAGTACTTGTACTATTTCAATACCATTTCCAAAGGAATTCTGAAATAGAACTTACCTAACACTCTTCATAATCTCTCTCTCAGTCACTACTGTTTCTTTTGCAATTCAAAAACCTCATGGGCGGTTAAAGCCACATCCAACCAAAGAACAAATGAGGAAGAATTTAACATCAAAACTCTCACTTCACATCAATGTCCAATGATGTTTTAGTCTCTGCGACATTGCTGAAGTCCTCACAACAATTAAGCTCTAAAACGATCACCTCATTCTAAAAACCAATAAAATGGCCAAGCAATTCATCGAAAGCAAGTAAATTTTCTAACAAATTACACAGCCGAGGAGCTTTTAGAACACAATACCTCATCAACATGTCGTTTTCCTGGAACCCACGAGGCCTGCGAATCCGAAAACCCATCAACAACCTCTTCGTTCCTCACTTCCGAAATCTCATCAATTCCAGAGCCACCACTACTGGCACTACTACTCCCTCTTTCTCCAGCATAGCCACTGCTGCTAGGGCTCGAAGGCCCATCAACCTCCGGCTCCGAATTGGTCCTCGCCCACACAATACCACCGACACTACCACGTGGCAAACCCTCCCTCGAGTCCTCCACTTCAGCTAAACCAGGCGCAGCCGAATTGGCCTCGACTTCTTCCTCGTCGCTCTCGATCTCCTGGTGATTGTGATTGTTCTCGGCCGCCGATCCATGAACGACGCCGTTTGCATGGCTATCGGTCTCGGACAATGCGAGGGCGTCCAATTGATCCTCGGGGGGTTTGGGGATAGGGTTAGGGTTTGGCTCGGAGGCTTCGTCGCCGGAGGTTGAAGCTCTCGATTCGGAGGACATGGAGAAACCAAGGTCAGACAATTGCGTGAATTTTGGTACAAATGACAAATTAGGGCGTTAATCGAGTGTGCTTAGAGAGAGAGAGAGAGAGAGAGAGAGAGAGAGAGAGAGGGAAGGAGAGATAGATGTTCGTCTACCAGTCGTTGGCTCTATTCTGTTGTGTACTCTGCTGCAATTAACGCAGCAGTGTGAGCCTCTGACCAGTAGGTGGGTGGCTCCGAAATCCGAATTGAGCCTGGCGCGTACTGATACGGGTCGGGTTATATAAAGTTCGGATCTTGTTCGTTTCCTCTCCGGTTGGTTCAAGGAGCTATTTTTAACCCAACCCAAAGCTTCTAGGCTTCATTTTAAAACTGCATATGTTCTATTCATTCTTTTTCTTTTTCTCTTTTCTTTTTTATCAAAGAGTTTCTATTCATTGTTATATGCATTAATGGTTTCCCCTCAACAAAATTACGTTGCTTGGGGGAGACGAATTGCTACAAATCGTATAATGACTCACTTGTTCTCGATGTTTTATTGTCCAACTTACTCTATGTATGATATAAATGTTAACCATATATGACACATGATTTTCTAGTTAACATGCAACAACCATGAGGTAAACAAAATCTACTCCGTAAACTCACACATATTGTTTCGTAATATAGTCAAGCGATGTTTCGAGACTTTAAAGTACTAAATATCTAAGGCTCGTTTGGTAACCTTTTCGTTTTAATTTTTATTTTGTTAGAGATAGAGAGTAAATATATGAAAGTAACGAATAATGGAGAATGATGATGATGGTAGAAAAATGGAAAAGGAAAGCAAGTGGAATGCTAAACATGATGAAAACTAGAGGTTAAATAAATTTTAAATTGTTTCCATTCTCAAGTTTTTATTTCATTCATTCTTCTTCATTTCTCGAAAAATAAAAATAAAAATATCCTTAATTTAGTCATACCGTCCTCCCTCCATTATAATTCATCCCTCTGTCCAACATGTATGTCCTTATATTTCTAACCAAAAACAAAAAAACAAAAACAAAAACCAAAAAGGTTACCTAAAGGACTGTTAATTTTCACATTTCAGATAAAATGTTTGCGTGCTCTTCTGTTTATGGTGTTATGAATTTTCAATCACATGGGCTTTTCTGTTTTAAGGGCTTTGTGCTGTGGGCTTCTTTACTGTTTGTAACTATGCCTTACGTGACTGAATTGTACGATTCTCTTTCAGCCTATGATTGCCCTTTGGGCTACCTAGTGAAGCCAATTTTCACTTGGCAAATAAATAAACAAACAAACGCTTTTTCTTTCATTTTTTATACAAGCGATATTGAGGGAAGGGGGGTGGTTTCTACAACTACCAAGGTGTTATGGGTTCAAACTTGAGATCAAACAAATACTTTTTTTACTGGACTAGATCCCGTTGGCGCAAACAAACCCCTCTCTGCATATGTGAGTTAGACTGTTAATCATGGCAATGAAGATTGGGGGTCTAAAGTTACGTTATTAAACCATTTCAGTAAGAAATTTAAAATGAAGAATGATATGTTAGTCAAGTTATTGATTATGAAAACTATACAAAACAAATTTAAATTTACTTTAAATAAAAAAAAACCTTTTCTATTAAGAGATGGGATAATATACTAAACTCACACACACTATATAGATGTTAAGACTCAAACCCAAGACCTCTTATGGGAGAGCAATTTAGGTTTACATTTAATTTGTATGTATTGCACAATTGTATAAGAATTTGCTTTAATCAACTCACATAAAGAGTGAAAGAGACTTTAGTTAGTTCGTACGGAGTCACTATTTTGGGCAACACTTGACCCCTTATGGGCCGACTCGGTGTGAGTGGGGATTAGTCTGGGTTGTGGTTAAGGCTTAAAGGTGCCACCCATAATTGGGGCCCATCTAGGACAACGTCATGGTTCATACCAAAAAAAAAAACCAAGAGACTTTAGTTTTATTTTATTTTAAATTTAAAGAAGGAAAAAAAAATAGTGAAAGGGACTCGAATCCTCGATGACGAGAAGGAGGGGGGAACTTAAATAAAACGGTGAAGGGGCTGGTATAATGATTAAAGTATCTGTGGCCCCACACTAACCATATCAACGGGTAATATTTTTCTTCCAATATTTTGTTTCGGAAAGGGAACGGTTGAGCATCTTATTCATTTTTGTCAAGACAAAGTCAAATGTCTCCGTCTAACAATTCTAAAATGACAAAATGGTCCTTCCATTTAGTCACCGAATATTGAACGCTTATGTCCTTCTTCGTCTATTAGTCGTTTTCACACAAAAGCATAATTGTAATATGATAGAACTACCCCAACTGAACGCACGGTTACGATTTTATTGACTTTTTTTTGTTTTTAATATATAACCAAAAAAATTTATTCGCCATGAAGTTGGGAAGTTTTTACAGGCCAAAAGAAATTGGAATTAGCTTTGAAATAAACTTTTTTTTTACAAGCGATAATCTCACACACTACCAAAATCTCATAGGGATTTGAATGTGAGACTACAAGTCAAGATCCTTTTCCACTGAGCTAAACTTCGTTGGCAAAAATAAAACTTAAAAAAGAAGAAGGTATGTAAAATTTATGGTTAAGTTATATAGGTCTTTAGTTTATTTTCTACCTTTCAATTTAAATCTTAAATAACAAATCTAAAGTTAGTGTGCATCTATCTCCTTATTAACAATTAAATTTTTGTTTCCCAATTAAATTTACAAGATTTGATGTTTAGATAGTTATCCTCCCTGTCCAATTTAAAAAAAAACGTAATCAAGTATTAATTAAATAATTAACTGAACATTATAATGGGTATCCCTTGCAACTATCCACTAAATAGCCTTATAAAAAAAAAGCAACTATTGCCTTATCTAAAAAGCAATATTAGAAAAATCACCACAAGAGCAGAAAAAACCACCTAATGGTGGTAGTCTGCACAATAGTCGACTGATTAAAAAAATAAACATCCCACCCATAAGCATATTGCGAAACTAAAGTTGCCTTTAAATTAATGTGTGCTTGCTCTACAATCTACCTAAACTCAATCATAAATTTCCATCCCACCAAATTCCCCTTCAAATCAAGAAGTCCCGTAAAAATTGCAAATACAAGATTTTCTTTCCAAAGTCGTCACATGGACATATAAACAATTGTCAAATGTGAATGGTGTAAACGGTCAAATAACGCGTGCTTGCTCTACAATTTACCTAACACCAATTATAAATTTCCATCCCACCAAATTCCCCTTCAAATCAAGAAGCCTCATACAAATTTCTAATACAATATTTTTTTTTACCAAAATCGTCACATGAACATATAAACAAGTCTCAATTGAGAATTATGTGCACGTACAAATAAGCGTCGAATGACCATTGATGTACGCGCAAAACCCAACTTCACAATTGTGTTAAAATATCAATTATCATTGAGCAACTCATATTATAATTCATTGAAAAAGGATTGATAAATCTATTTTCCACCAAAAAGAAATTGATGGAATTTTAAATTCTCAAAGACGACTAATGTGAAAGGCAAAGGAAAAAGTGGTAGATTTGACACTTTGTATTTATGTGCATAATTTTTTCAATAGAGGGGGTCGTTATCACCTCTTGCTTTTCTTTTTCGTACCAACCCCACCCACATCAATCAAACACTTAAAAAACACCCACCAATCATTTACTTTCCATTTCTAATCGCCAACTTGCTCTATTTCTCCTCACCAAGAATTTACAAACTTTCTCTGCCCCAAAAAAAAAAATTACAAACTTCAAACCCAAAATTAACCACCTCACAAAAACTTAATTAAGATTGAAATTAAGTTAAATTAACAATTCTCCAATTTGGGATTACATTACATTCGTAAAGACGATCATCGTGGTCACATAAATTAGAAACAAGGAAGTAAAAGAAACTAAATTCATAAAAATTAGAAAAAGGAGAAAAAAAAATCTAACCAATAATTCCCGTACACCCCTTTCTCTGTATTTCTTGTTTTCGAAAAATAAAATCCGTCTAATCTTCGAACCCGGTTTTCTCCCAAATTGCATTTCGGACCCGGCTGAGATCCCTCCCTTTCAAGGTCCTCCCCACGCCTTCGTGCACCGAGAACGACGCGATTCTCGTTCTCGCCATCTGCCTCGCCAAGAACTCGTGAGGCGGGACCCGCACGCCGCCGTCCACGTCATCGTCGCCGTCGTCGTCGTCACTCTTCCGGTTTTCTTGGTACTCGTCCCTCAAGATCTTGGACCAGTCCGGAATGCCGACCGGCAGCGACGCCGCCGTGCCGCCGGTACGGTCCGACCGGTCGGCGGCCTCGGATCGCCGGTTCTTGGACGCGGAGACGACGCGGGAGCTCGGGACCGGTTTGCGGAACTCGGGCGAGTTGGACCGGGCGAAGTTGTAGATGTCTGACTCGTCGAGTTCGAATGCGGAGTCGGGCGCTAGGGTTTGGTGGTGGTGGTCGCTGGAGAGGTACCGGTAGTTCGGCCTAGCGTAGTAACTCTTACTCGTCGCCATTTCAGAGGTCTAAAAGGCTGCTGCGTTTTGGGCTCTCTCTCGATCTTCTTTCTTTTCGCTTTGCTTCTGTTCTGCGTTTTGGGTTTTGGCTCTACCAAAATGAGAGCGTTCGATACGCTTTTATAAAGGTTGGCTTGCCGCTTGCAGTTTGGATAAGGCTGCTTCTCTCGAGTTCAATTATGGTAAAATTACGTAACTGGCCCTGCTATTTTAAAGGGAAAAGACACATCGGATTTTCGATTTATCCATTCGAATGGGTTGAGTTCAATATCTCGGGAGGTGGGGCCGGATAGGGTGCGTCGCACAGTTCTGATGGCGGAGGTGTTCATTGGACCCACAGAAATACAAGAAACAGTTCGCATATACTGTCTGTTTTAGTGTTTTGATCCATTTTGTTTAGCCAAAAAAACGTAATTGATCTTTTGTAACTGTAACCTAGAAAAGATAAAGAAAGAAACTGAGGATTTTTTGGTTTCTTTTTTTTTTTTGGAAACTCATGCCTCACATGTGAATGACCAAAATTATTTGCTTTTGAAGTACGTAACATAATTAGGTAGCATTTGGTGGGTCGAACTAGGTTAAACTACTTTAATTAAATTTAATAAATCTTATGGTTGTTTTTTTAAAATTTATGTTAGAATTAAAAAAGATAATAAGTAGTTGTGTTTTATAAAAATAGGATCCATTATCTTATTTTTCTTTTAATTTTAATTTTTTTAATATGAAAAAGTGTGAATTTACCATATTATCTTAATTTAATTAATAATTTTAATTCTTAATATTTGCATTAACCAATGATATTTTCTGGTATTTTGAATGTTTTATCATTCTCTGCCTTTTACTTTATATATATAGATTAAATTGGACAATGATGTCTAAGCTGAGCCACCAAACCAAACCTTAAGTTTTAGGTATGACATCTTTCAACAAATTATATGCACACAAAAATGTATGAGAATGTTCTCGATAAATAGTGTACAATATGATTATTTTATATTGCAAGACTGTTTTGTAAGAGAAAACTATTGTGTAATGTATAAATTAGGTATTTTATAGAAAGTGCAGTTTGTGAGAAAAAAGGTAGATTTCATTTCAATAGAAAGTGGAAAAATTAGGCATGTTTTGTGTGGCCTTGTTAAACATTTTCTAAAAAAAACCACACGAAAAAAATTCAAGAGTAAGAAAAAGTACGACAAGCCAAAGAAACATATCTAAAACAAATTAGAGAGCATCAATAAACAGAAAGTGCATTTTTTTAAACAAATAAAAAGAAAGAATAATAACTGTGTCCCCCAAAAAAAAAGAAGAAGATATTCAATCACTAAATTCATTTTCGTGAAATAAATAAATAAAATTTGGTTTGATTTAAAAGGAAAGAGGTGAAAGAATATTAAAATATTTCCCTTTTTATGTGAACCAAACTGACATTAGAAAGAAAAAAAATCGTAAAAAGTTTCAGAACTTGCCAAAGATGTCGGCGCCGTTGGTTTTCAAGCCGTTGATGACCGCCACGCAGGGGCAGGGAATTGAAAGCGTAACGTAAAGACTGGTGGGGGGAAGCGGACAAAAAGCTCAGAGAATAATAAGGGGCAAAACGGGAAATACGAATTCCGTCCCAAACGAGAACAAAACAATACCGCAATATGTGATCTACTCGCACTGGAGGTCAAAAGTTTTGTCGCGACGCATCACCTGACCTGGTTCTGGAAAAGAGGACAAAAGTGGTCCTGTTTAGACGTTCGAGGACCTCGCCACGTGTCCGCTTACATGTGTTTTCGCCACGTGGCGCAGATTGGTTTCACGCAACTCCGAGAGTATGCTGGCACGTGAAGTAGGCCCCCACTGCTCGGATCTAGCGCGTCTATTGCCAGCTGGCGCCTGGCCTGCTCCTCCTAAACGCGACAATCCAAAATATCTTCGTTTGATCGCGTTTTTTTAAACTCGCGAGTTAATACCGCGCGGACTCGTGAAGGTTTATGAAATTAGTTGAATGTTGAACGCCAAATCAACTTCACGCTTTACTTATGAAAGCGATAGGATTTGCTGTAAATTGAAATAGAAATAGAAAGAGAAAGAAGGAAAACCAAAATTCTCAAGTCGGTCCAGTCAAGCAGTCTTTTTTTTTTATAATTTCTTTTTGACGAGCGATAAGGATAGGTACAAGATTACTTTTATAACGAATCAAGATACTCACAACTATGTATCGAACTCATCACAAATATATGTCGTTTAATTATTTATGTGAGTTGAACATGAAACCTCTTTCAACTAATTGGAAGATACCTTTATAACGAATCAAGATATTCACGACTATGTATTGAACTCATTCTTCAACCAACTGGAAACGTACAATCATTCATTTTGTATCTAGCTTATTTAGGTACAAAATTCATTTTGATAAAAGTTGGGTTTAAATGTAGTCAATTTTTGGCAAAGGAGGCATAAATTTGATTCCAGCAAATGAGTTCACAAACACACAATAACCAATGGCAGCATTATGGTTCTTCTAGCTGGCTTCCATGAAGAATATTATTTTTGGTGGCTAATCTAAATCATCAAATTAACAATGAACTTTAATGGGCTTCACAGAATAGGTATGACCACTCCAAATTATTGATTGATATTCTCCTTGACATGTCCCTTTGTGGGCTATCCTCTGCTGTCATAATATTTGTCATATTATCTATCATATAATTGTAAGAAGCTAATTTTGTAGCAGATGTAGACTGTAGTAGTAACTTTCACGCAAATATTCCATCCACGTTATATTATGACTACATTTATTGAATTGTAAATATAAATCTGTCGATCACTCGTGTTATAACACATAAATTAGTAAATGGTGTTTTAGTGCCGTACAATATTTTTTATTATTGACATTTCTAATGTTCGACGTGGTAAGTAAGATAGCTTCTCTTTTGATGTTATATTATGACTACATTTATTGAATTGTAAATATTATGTTTCGAGACTGTGAATCTGAATGATTTTTTTTATAATTTTGTGATAAAAAGTTACAGTATCATAATATTAAGCATTTTGAAGTTCGTTCTTACAGGTGAAACGCATGGTTTGCATGGAGCAACATAAACAAATATAAAATACAATCTAATTTTAATAGTGATTAATTGTTAATTGAGTTCCTTAATTTAATTGGATGAACTTTGAACAAAGAGGAGTAATTTTGCGACTTTCCCTCCACCAATAATATGTCGTGGTTAATCGTTTTGATGATGACGTCTTGGTTTAATTATGGGATGCTTTGGGTATTATATTCAACCCTAATATAATAATTACACTCCAATAATGGTGACCTTAAAGAGTTCTTTATTTGGGTAACAATCTGATGATGCATCAACTCATATTGTACAAGACTCATGATCAGCTATCCCTATCCTATCAACAGTAACTGGGTTTTAAAAAAAAGTGGAAATTATTTCATGCATTAATTAAACATCACTTAGCGATATAAGCCAATAACAAATTGATTCAAGCATCTTAAGCCACTTGCCCTAAAGAAAAAGTAAATGCAATTTCATAAAAGAAGTACTTTTGTTGAAGTACATGTGCTCTGCTTTTGCTTTTGTTTAGAATAAAACTCATTGCACAAATTAACAAGGAACTAACCTATAACAAGTACCTTCTTGTTTTTCTTTTAGTTTTTTATTTTATGGTTCCATGGAGTGATTTTGAATAAGACAAAAACCACTTATATGGAGAATCATTTTTCCAAATAATCACTTTAAGTGGTTTTATGGGATTTTATAGAGAAGCATATGAGAGGTGTTTCTGCCAAAAATCACTTAAAGTGATAGAGAAGCACATGAGAGGTGGTTCTCTGCATAAGTAATTCTAGTATATTCAGAATCACTCCCAAATGAGCCCTAAATCTAACAAGTAGCTCACTTACACATCCGTGACTTGATTGAAAAGTTGTATAACTAACAACACTTGCAGACTTGCTTGTTTTTTGGCTTTTGAAGTGATTTTGAATAAGACAAAAATCACTTATATGGAGAATCATTTCTCCAAATAATCACTTTAAGTGGTTTTATGTGATTTTATAAATAAGCATATGAGAGGTATTTCTGCCAAAAATCACTTAAAGTGATAGAGAAGCACATGAGAGGTGGTTCTCTGCATAAGTAATTCTAGCATATTCAGAATCACTCCCAAATGAGCCCTAAATCTAACAAGTAGCTCACTTACACATCTGTGACTTGATTGAAAAGTTGTATAACTAACAACACTTGCAGACTTGCTTGTTTTTTGGCTTTTGAAGTGATTTTGAATAAGACAAAAATCACTTATATGGAGAATCATTTCTCCAAATAATCACTTTAAGTGGTTTTATGTGATTTTATAAATAAGCATATGAGAGGTGTTTCTGCCAAAAATTACTTAAAGTGATAGAGAAGCACATGAGAGGTGGTTCTCTGCATAAGTGATTCTAGCATATTCAGAATCACTCCCAAATGAGCCCTAAATCTAACAAGTAGCTCACTTACACATCCGTGACTTGATTGAAAAGTTGTATAACTAACAACACTTGCAGACTTGCTTGTTTTTTGGCTTTTGCGTACGCCAGAAAGACATACGAGCATGACATATGAATAAAATTCTAACACGCATAATAATAATTTAAATAAGCAGTTTGTTAACATAAAATGACAGATTATTAGAGAAAATAACACTTTTTTTTCTTCTTCGCCTAATCAAACTATAGTTTATATAAATAAATAAAAAAAGAAAAGAAGAAGATAGAGATGCATATGAGGGGATCAATAGGAGAATTTAATTAATCAAACATCACTTAGACTTATCCTTAATTATTGAACCTATAAATTTTATTTTTACAAAAGAATTGTTAAAGCCACCTATCTCCTATCCATATATACAAATCACGAGGGACAACAATAATGTGGCCTTTTGGGTAGTGGGTATTGGATTACCTTATCGAGGACTAAAATGGCATCAAAATTGGATCTTGGAAAAAAAAATAAAATTCCAAACCAGATTATCCCATCAACATCTAAAAGGCATTATTAGTTCAACTTTGAGATTCAAAGTTGCACTTGCACCCCCAATATCTGATATATTCACCCAGCAACTACAATTATTGGTTTAAAATATTTCAGAACTAGTGAGATATTGAAGAAAACAAACCGATCCCACCAAGTCTATGTCTACAAAAGGCATGGAAGGGGAGGGGTGGGCATAGGGCTTATAGCTAGCTAGGGTTTCTTTTTCATGGCATAAAGTTTGATGTGTGAATTGTGGGCCATTGGATTGATACATTGGAGCAATTACTAGCCTAGCCTATATGAATGGTCTTGGATCATGACATCATTTTTTTTTTTTCGGCTTTGAGGTTGATTGGAGAGGGTGATTTCTTTGTCCAAAGTGGGGTTGTAACTTGCAACTTTGAAGCTCCTCTACCCCCATTATTTTCCTTTGAGAGTTACGTTTTTGGCTATTGAAATGACCCCAACATGATTCACTCCTACGCCATAAAAGAAGTGACTCA
The DNA here is from genome assembly GCF_965620075.1 of Prunus avium. Taxonomy (NCBI): domain Eukaryota; kingdom Viridiplantae; phylum Streptophyta; class Magnoliopsida; order Rosales; family Rosaceae; genus Prunus; species Prunus avium. The sequence continues at coordinate 31,733,616 of NC_142289.1, forward strand.
TTTCAAGACCTTTTTTCTTTGAAAATGTAGACAAGTAAATCATTTTGAAGTTGAATGGACCAAAATATCCTAATTCAAATGGGGAATATAGTCGCGATGACAATCGGTCGTGATAATATACTCTATGTTCACATCTAGAATTTTTTTTAAATGGGCTTCATACTGATTCATGATTATCAATCACTTACGTGTTTGTGAACGATTGTAATTTAACTTTCTGTGGGAATGGAATAACATTTGTAATGTAGTCCCAGAGCTGAGCAACAACGTTACGTTTTTGATTTCTGGTGCAGCTCATTGCAGGCCGTTGGTTATTACTTGAGTGAGATGATAGGCTGGTTCATTCAGAGTGAGAAAGTGACTGTGTGCTCTTGCGCATGCATTTGTGAAAGAAGATGTACATCACTCTTGATTGACACAAATACAAAATAATCCTGCAGCGTGTGGTTGACATCAAATCAACCAAGAAAGTTTGAACTTTACACATGCATGGTATAGATTTTTCTCTAAATTACACAAATGAAAAAATAAAGATTTTTTTGGGGGGTGCATTTTCAATTGTTACTGTGGCAAAGTTCCTACATCAGCTTGAAATTATTTAGGGTATTTCTCACTTTACTACGGTAAAGGTTACCGACTTTTAGAGTTCGATAAACAATGAGCTTCAAAAAGAACACATGTTATGAAATACCATAATATTACTATCTATAAAGCTTCCATAATTAGTTGTTGAGCTCATATAATAAGATCCAAAATTGTTCTAATTTAATTTCAAGATAGAGGGGGAAGTGCACAACTGCAACATGAAGAAATTCTTATGCCTGGCAGAGAACATTAAAATGTGGACAAACCCAAGCTGCAAGTGGCATGTCTTCGTGCCAAGAATTCGGAGAGTACAGCCGTGTGATAGTTACATTCTCTAAATTGTGGACAGCCATATCAAATGGCCTGCCATCAGGATGCTGATGTTTTAGCAAATCCTCTTTGTAGTATATAGAATTAGGCTGACACCAGGAAAGTTTGAAGCCAAAGACACTTCAACTATTCGAAGACATTTACAAAATCCCAAGTTAGAGTGCAAATATTGCCACAAAATAAATTAACTGTCAAGGCTATTATCTAGTGCTGTCCTGTCCATGGACAAAATATATAGCTTTTACTTTAGCGATATATTTCTTTCTAATGTTGAAAGATATCACAAGTTCGAATTCCTCTCAAGATGGTCAAAGAAAACTATAAACCCGATCGATAAGTTACAAAATGGGGTTATTACTGATTCACCACTGTCAATTACCTATGTGTTCGTGAATGCCTGTGATTTAACTTTCCACGGGAATCGAATAACATTTGGAATTTAGTCCCAGAGCTAAGTAGCAACGTTACGTTTCTGAGTTCTGCTGCAGCTCATTGCAGGCCGTTGGCTGAGTGATATGATATGCTGGTTCTTTCAGGGTGAGAAAATGACTGTGTGCTCTTGCGCATGCGTTTGCGAAAGAAGATATTTGACACAAACAAAGTAATCCTGCAGTGTGTGGTATGACATCAAATCAACCAAGAAAGTTTGACTTACATATATCAGGCAAAGTTCCTGCATCATATGCATGGTTTAAATATTTCTGTAAGTTACAAAAGTAAAAAAAAAAAATTATTTATGCATTTTTACTTGTTACTGTGGCAAAGTTCCCACATCAGCTTGAAATTATTTATACATGCTTGGCAGATGCTTAGGATAATTAAAAGATAAGAGGTAGATATATGTTTTGGGACTTAGGATTCATGTTCATCTTTGATATATAAACATACGAGAAACGTGTGAAGTGGGTAAAGCTCAACATTAATTCTTGAACCAAAACTACGAGGTGGCTACAACTCCATGGGGAGGGACTTCCAAAACTATGGGGCAGCTACAACTCCGTGGGGAGGGACTTTCTTTCAAGCAAGTCTCGTTAGCATTTCTATATATCAACATTGAATTTCAAAAAGAACACACGCTATGTAATATTAAAATATTACTACCTATAAAGCTTGCATAATTTGTTCATGACCTCATAAAATAAGAAGAAGATTGTTCTAGTTTGACTCCAAGATAAGGGGGGGTGGAGTGCACAGATGTAACATCAACAAATTCTAACGCTGCAAAATGAACACGCAGGCGAAAAAACACAAAAGAAAAGAAGAAGAAATCAGCCCGTCCCTGCATTTCTGTGGCACATAAACAGAGAAAGATGAGATGAACCCATCTGCATATAATATCAAATAATTTGGAAATACTGCTGTAGAGTGCACATATCTGGCGACAGAATGACTTAACGATCAAAGCTAATATCCAGAAACCAACTATAAGTAATGATGAAGGCTCTTAAAATCCACAATGCGAGATAAATTACAGAGTAACGGCTACCCTCCTCTAATTTCAGTTTGTTGATCATGGAATGGCCAAAAAGTAACAATATGAAGGGCAAACAGAAGAGTAGCTTATGCCTAGCAGAGTCCATTAAACTGTGGACAAATCCAAGCTGCAAGTGGCATGCCTTTGTGCCAACAATTCGGAGAGTAAAACCGTGCGATGGTTTCATTCTCTACATTGTAGACAGCCATATCAAATGGTCTGCCATCGGGATGCTGACGTTTTAGCAAATCCTTTGTTTAGTATACGGAATTAGGCTGACACCCAGGAAAGTTTGAAGCTAAGACAGACACTGAACGCCAACAAACAAAGCCTCATCTCCAATGCTTTCTACCTCAACCTGCTGCACAATGGATCCGTCCTTGTCATCAAACACCACCTTGTAAACCTTGAAGCTATCAGTCAACAAATCTCCATCGCGACCTTCTTTTGGTTTCAAAATTCTTCGAACATGCAACATGTCTCCCTTGGTTAATTCCACAAGATATGCCTTAATAGCAGAATTTTCAAACACAGAATTACGTGTAAGCAGCTTCGCTTTTGGTGGCAGCCGTGAGCAGTTATTACTGCCCTTAATATCGTATAACATAATCCTTCCCCGACGTCCCACTGTGTAGACTTGGGTTTTATAAAATATAGCATCAGAAATGCACCTTAATTTCTTATTAAGACATGTCCAATATTCTTGTCCTTCTTTAAAGAAAGCCAACCTCAAATCCACATGGTAGAATAAAATAACTTTGGTTTCAAATGGGGATCAGCAGACAAGATAACCTATGGGACGTAACCCTCATATTGATATGATTCCAAGTAGCTTTCTGGATCAGGGTTTAGGTGCTCATAATCCAAGCTAGGGAGGTTAATGGGTGCCACAGCTTTTCTGTAAGGGTCCATGAGAGTTATGGTGACATCATCGTCAGCTAGATCTACGATGGCCACCCAACCATGGCTAGAGCCACAATACCTCTCTCACCATCACGAACTGGTAACTGAATATTATTGTAGATTTTATCTTCAGAAATGCTGTACACAAGGCTTTGCTTTGTTGTGCTGGTCTCTCCTTGGGATTTGGTAGGGATCATCAGCATGGGGAGTAACTTACGCCAGCGTTATGTTGCATCATTGTACTGTATTGAAAAACCAAGCCAGTCCTTGCAAACGGCAGCAAAACGAACGTGGTCAATGGGTTCCAACAACTTAACCAGAATACAAAAGACAACAAGTAGCGGAAGACTTGTCCATTTTGATGGGTAGCCACCAGTGGATGTACCAGCGATGTCCGTATGACAAGGCTTCTTATTATCCCTAAAACAGTACATGACAATAGAAGTAAGAACGAAACAACAACAACAACAAGAGAAGAAGAAGGAAATAAACGCCCTGGTGTATGAGCGTGCATAAATGTGAAACAGAATAAAATCAGAGCAAAAGCCAATAAACATAAAATTAAAGGAAAGAGTAACATACCCAATATCTCTGTTCATGTTTACTTCTTCTTGAGCTAAGATGAGTTCTGACTGAAGCAGAGAGATGAGAAATGATAGAGAGAGTGTGAATGAAAGAAGGGTTTGAGTGTTTGGAAGGAGTAGAAAGACTGTCTGTACGGTAACACACAATTTGGGGGAAATTTCTTTCTTGTTTTACGTTTGAAACAAATTTGGGGTTAGGGGTTTTCATCTTTATTTAAGTCTTTAGTTTTTGGGTTACGGCCTTAATAAGTTGTTGGGCCACTTTGGATTGGATTCATATTGTTTTATTTTATTTTATTTTCTACATTTTTATTTGTTTTTGATAATGTGATATGCTAAATTAGTCTAATCAACTAACTCAACCCACATTTATAGAAATCAACTAATTTACGATTATAGCCTTTTAATACGTAACCAATGAAAACTTGACCTCGAACGTTTGAACATGTAGTCAGTAGACTATGGATCACATGTTTGAACATGTAGTCAGTAGACTATGGATCACATAAGGAAGACATGTGTTTTGACTTGTGAGTTATATAAGAGCAACACAAAATAGTTGGAAAGAACATTGTGTTCCATTCCATTATTAATCACTAATTTCTCATGACTCATATGAGAATGGGGTGGTAATGTTTGAGTAGAAAATTGAAAAGATAGTTGACGCAACAAAAGCATATTGAAATCTCTATTTTTTTTGTGCACCAAAAAGAACCGTTGCCCTTACTATCATGGGCGGACCCAGAATTTTTTTAGCAAAAGTGCAACATTGACTAAGTATGAAAAATGGTTTTTCGGAATAATCATTTTCTCAAGATAATTTTTGGCGGCTTTTATTCATTACAAATCAAATAAGAAAACTTGATTTTACGGGATTTTAGTATGAAGTATATATTGACTTAATGAGCCATCATTTTTTGCCTAAATCGTACTTTGCACTAAAACCGATTTTTCATATTTTTGATTTGGTGGGAATTTGATTTTCTAGTATTTTTATTTGAATCCAAATGGGGGGTACTTCCTTATTTACATTGTAAACTTAAGTAAATAGAGCAAAGGGGCAATTTGAAGCACCTAAAATGATTTTTCCGGCGAAGGAAAATGCAGCTGCACCTCTTTGCGCCTTAATAGGTCCGCCACTGCTTACTATTAAGCTCACTTCAACTATTCGAAGGCATATACAAAATCCTGAATTAGAGTTGCAAAATCTACAAAGCTCATATTTGGTAGTCGAGGAAAGCCCAATGAACCACAACATTATCGAATCGGTAAGGATCATTAGCTGAAGCCCGAAGCAATGAGGCCCATACCCAATTGGTACGTCATAAATACAGATTTACCCTCAACCCAAGCGTCAGCAAATGCCCAAATGTGATGAAAGACCCAAATCTCTTTCTTTCAAAGCTCTCCGATAGACAAGGGGCAATTTAGACATTTCCCAACTTCAATGCCCTGCAAAACCCTAGCATATATTTCACACCATTTACTACTCTCAATCGCCTTGTAGGAAACCCTAGCATTTTGTTTCTCTCCTTCATCATCAGCAACAATGCCGCCGAAGTTCGATCCCTCACAGGTAGTCGATGTCTACGTCCGAGTCACCGGCGGTGAAGTCGGCGCGGCGAGTTCGCTTGCTCCGAAGATCGGTCCTCTCGGTCTCTCCCCAAAGAAGATCGGAGAAGACATAGCCAAGGAGACCGCCAAGGACTGGAAGGGCTTACGTGTCACCGTCAAGCTCACCGTCCAGAACAGGCAGGCCAAGGTCTCTGTGGTGCCGTCGGCGGCGGCGCTGGTCATCAAGGCTTTGAAGGAGCCCGAGCGCGACCGCAAGAAGACTAAGAACATTAAGCACAGTGGAAACATCTCTCTAGACGACGTCATCGAGATCGCCAAGATCATGAAGCACAGGTCCATGGCCAAGGAGCTCGCCGGCACGGTGAAGGAGATTCTCGGCACCTGCGTATCAGTCGGGTGCACGGTCGACGGCAAGGACCCTAAGGATTTGCAACAGGAGATTGCCGATGGTGATGTTGAGATCCCTCTCGACTGAGCTGTTGATGTGAGGCTCTTTCTTTTTCTTTTGCTGAATTAAATTTTTGTTGAAGGGTATGTCGTTTTGGATAATTTGTGGATTAATTTGGAGTACGTTATTAAGATCGTTAATCACTCTTTTTATGGCAATTTAGATGAGTTGGAGGGTTTTTGTAACCCAGTTTTTTACATGCTGTGGATGCTTATGGTGGTGTTATTAGTATTAAAGAATATAAGTGATTTTAAAAATTTTCTTAGTTGTGTTCATTTGATTGTTGCTATTGTTTGCTTTGTGTGTCGATTTTAGTATGAATGGTCATCTGTTGAATGCAAAATGTGCTAGCTTTGGTAAAGGGTTATGTGAATGTATTAGTTATATTTGGGTATCATTTGGAATTAGAACATGATTTGTGGATTGGCTGATGCAAAAGTAGAAGCTGATAGATATAGGTTATGCTAAATAGTTTTAATTGTTCATACTAGAGGGACTAGAGAATATATGACGCATGTGCAATGAAATTGAAGTTGGGAGTTGAGAGTTGAGCTAAGAAAATGGGAATTTTCTGTACCAGCTTATGTTTTTTAATATGTTATTCAAGTTGCTCCAAAGTGGCCGGACTATATTAGTTATATTAGGTACGTTACGCAAGCAACATAGAGTTTTAATACAGTTATCTTTACATTGTATAGTCTTCTATCACATGTTTTGTTTAAACCATAAATTTTTTTGTGCCCCGGCTGTTTGTTTTCAATTATCCCATTTTCTGCACCCATAGGTTTATCTAGAACTGGTGCACATCAGGGAATCATTTGTTCAGTGTGTATCTTGTGATTCCCCCTTCTGAATCTTGCATGGAAGTTGTCTTCTAAAATCATTGTGTTTCATTGAACATGGCAAGGTACTTTCCTAAAGTTAGTATTGGATGTTTCTTTTCTTATTGTGTTTGCTGTTCTATAAGTATTAAGCTAGCCTCTTGGAATGTATTTTGTAACTATAATCCGTCTAGTAGTTGCATTCCCCTCTCAATTTTTGTTTATGATGAGTTAAATGGAGTTTGTCTGCATTTAGCTTATCATTGCAACTTGATAGATAATGATAAATTAAGTGTAGCCAAATGGCCATTTGGACTTGAATTTTGACCATCCTTGATAAGTTCAAATTTATTTTCGACTGTCCCACTCTGGACATGTGAATCCGTAAATGGATGGCTTAGTGTTTTTGTTGTAGCATGTTTGACTCTTTGTTGTGGATTGGATAATTGGGTTGAGCTGAAAGACCAAATTTTTTGACTCCTTTGTTTGATGTTGCTCCTTTTCGGCTCTGGCAATGTTTCTAGCATTGAGGTGACTCTTTTTTGTGTGTGGATGAATGTTAAATATAAAACCTTATGGTAGTATTTTCATATACCGTTCTGTTTGGTCAATCTAGTGCAGAATGTGCATGATTTCTTTCTTACAGTTTCTGTTTGGTCTGAGATCTTCTAACAATTGAAGTTGAAATCCCCTGTATTTTGTTTTGATGGTATTTTTATTTTTCTTTAGCTTGTTAAAGATTGTTCATAGCTCTTTGTAAGACTGCGGCCCGGATTCTAGGCGACAATGGCTCCCTGTTTCTGAATAAGTTTCTTTATTAGGATTTACCAATTTTTATGCAGTTTTAGGTGTCTATGAACTCCTTAAAAGGAGATGTGTGGTGGTCTAAGTACAATGTTGTTTATGCAGTTGTAGCAAATTGCAGGTTTTGCTAGAAAGTAGGGATGTAAAACAGCACCGTTGCAAAAGTGACCGTGGAACACTTACATGTGGTAAAACTAAAACATAGACTCGTGTAGCCTTGCAGAAATCAATAGTAACAAAATGGTAAATGCACGTTGAACACTTAAATATGACCTATTTCTTTTGGTCATTTCCTCCACAATAGGAGACAAAATGGGTTCTAGACACTTTATTAGAATTCAGTTTCTAATTTGGCTAAGTTAGCTTTGACCTATGTTGGGCCTTTTGCTTTTTTAAGCATGGCCATTTACCAAACACAAACCTATATAAACCGTCAAACCCCATTACCCCTAACAATTCAACCCATTTCTCAAATACTTAGAGAGAATTTGTCCTTTCCTATCCCTCCTCCTCAGCTCTCTTTCTCAATCTAAAAGCCAAGGGAGAAAGAGAGACATCCAATTACCTAAAATCTTCTCCACATCACAAAACCTACAAAAAATCGACATCGTGCTACGCTTAAGCTTTGATTTTGAGTCAGAAGCTCGCAATGGCAAAGGATATGAGCAAGCCTTGGGTTGAGGTTGCACCATCCCTTCTTGATTTCCCATGGAAGGGTTCTAGCTCTCCGAAATTGGAGACAATTTTGGAAGAGCTAGCAGAAGAGTATAGTGATGACGATGATTAGTGTGCTTGGTTGAATGGGAGATGGCAATTATCAGAGAGAGAGAGGGCTCACAATTTGTGTTGTGTGCGGCTCTTTGATAATTGATATATTATCTTGTTATGTACATTTGTGAATATATGTAAATCAGTGTACATAAATGCAATTTGGCTTTCCTTTTATGTTGGAAGTGATTTTTATTCTTTATATTGTAGCTCAAGTGGTTAAGAACATTTAGCTTTGCACCCGAGATCATAGATTCGATTCCCCTTCCTTCAATATCGCTTGTATAAAAGAAAAAAGAAAAAAAAGGAAAGCCAATAGAAAGGATTTGATAGTATTTTTGCGGGCTGATATTATTATTTTTGGGACTAATCTTGAGGTCTCTCAATTCTACTGTGGTCAGCCTAATTTTGGAACTAATTTTGATGGGTCGCCATCAACCATTAGTAATAACTTACATTATATGGGTGATTATGGGTTTAAAAAAATTGAAAGAGGCACCGACCAATGAGAAGTCACTCTCAGCCACACAAAATCCAGAAACAAAAACAAAATTTTATTTTGATTTCATCATACAACCTTCAAGTTTTGGACACGTGGTGCATTCTTAGCCATAACCATAAAATTCAAAGAAAACCACACAAAGTTCTAAGTAAATATTGAAAAGTTGAAACAAAATGTGGACTGCGGGGATTGGAATTGGGGAATGTTAAATTGAAAAAGAAGAAGAAAGAAATGGAGGAGATATAAGAGTGGGGCGGCGATGGTTGTCAATTCATGGCATCAACATTTCACCAGAAATATTTATAACTGTGTATTTTGTACACTTTTCTGATCCTTAAACTGTTTTATTATTATCTTTTTGTTTCTTTCCAAGAGAATTTGTTTGTTTTATTATAATCTTTTTGTTTCTTCCTAATAAAATTTGTTTGTTTATGATGTAAGCCAGACACAGCCAAAAACTAGGTACTTGGAAATCTGCTTAATACCATTATTACCAAAAATAAAAAAACAAAACATATCTCCATCATAATTTAAAGAATTACTTGAATTACTTTCCTCATCTATATGGATTCCACCTTAAAATCTGTAATTGAATACCCTCAAAATTGAAAATATGATCAATTAGGAGGCCCGATTCAAGACTTTCCCCATTCATGATAAGTAAACATGCCTTGAGTTCTGAAACAAGTTTTGTGAAACAGGTTGGAAATGTGCAAATATAGGTTAGACTAGTTGATCAATACAGCGTGTACTTGCCCTTACACGATTGCAGCCCAGTTCAATTCCATAGTTTAAAATATTGATGTGTTAGAAAAGAAAAAACAGCTTGGCAATGGCCATATCATTCATAGTTTCCTATATGCATTATCATATTAGACTTTCATAAAATAGAAAAAGTAAAACATTGAAACCATTACAGTTCTTTTTTTTTTTTTTTTGGTTGGCCTTTTGGTTATTATAATTATTAATAGTAAAGAAAAACCAGGAGTCTCATAATTGAGATGACGAATGGTCCACAACCACCATAAGTATCAAACCTCACCATTTGATTTTAGGTAGGATCCAGATAAGTTCTTCTGGCAAACCATCATCAGCCAATACATGTTGGAATATAATATTCTTGATTAAATTATATAATTAAGACTTTATGGATAATGGTCTTATTCCTTAGATTATTGAATTCCCAATGATAGGCTTCTTGTTTATAGTATTTTGTAGGTGAGAATTATCAATTTCTCCAACTCTATCAGGTTCTCTTCTTACAATTTAGGGTTGCATTCTCTTCATTTTAATTCTTATCTTCTTATCTTTTGTGTTTGAAAAAAATTGAATGCACGAAAACGAAAGTAGTAGAAACTTAGAAAGTAGAATAGAAAGAAGTGAAGCATATATCTTTTATATGTAAAAGCAGTGACAATATACCAAAGCAACCAAAAAGCAAGATGTGAGTGATGCATTGGACCGTTGCCTGCTTCTTTTTGGGTCTAGATGACGGTTTAACACTTATTATTGTACCAACTACATTTCCAACTTTATATATTGGACTTGACAACGGACTTTTCAGTTGGTGATGAAATTTGATTTAATGGTATATTATTGTGACGGTATCTCAAGTTAATCACACGCACTATTATGTAATAAAGTTAAAATGTATGATAGTTCGTGATTAACTTGAGATACCGTTACACGACATCCCATTGTAATTAAGTTTTTCTCCTTTCTTAGAGTTTAAGTGATCTTTAACTCAAAAGTATGGAGGTGTGATCATCTAAAATGATGAACAAAGTTGAGAAATTAAAAGTAAAGCCCTTTACTTTGAGTAGCCGTTGGAGGACAAGGAGGGGCCCATGCAAGCGAAATCAAGCTAATATGGATTATGGGCGGCATAAAATAACATAATCATGTTAATCATCATACTTAAACAATAACATAAAAAAATATACACTTTCAATGTGCCCCCATAAATACCCCTACACACTCACAAACCCAACAGCAAGCCCCAATCCAAAAGCACATACTTCACAAGCCACAACAAGCAGATAGCTAATTTAATTTTTAGTCACAGAAGAAGCCATGGCTAAAGATGTAGAGGGAGCTGAGCATGGTGAGTTTGCAGCCAAAGACTACCATGACCCTCCTCCAACCCCCTTGTTTGATGCTGAGGAGCTGACCAAATGGTCTTTTTACAGAGCTCTTATTGCTGAGTTCATTGCCACCCTTCTCTTCCTTTACATCACCGTTTTGACCGTCATTGGCTACAAGTCCCAGAGCAATGGAGACCAATGCGGCGGCGTTGGCATTCTCGGCATCGCCTGGGCCTTTGGTGGCATGATCTTTGTCCTTGTTTACTGCACCGCTGGTATCTCTGGTACGTTTTTCTTTTTTCTGACAACGTTTGGCAGAAATAAACAGAGTGCTTTTGAAAAATCATTTCAAAAGTACTTGAAATCACTTTCTTGATTAGTAAGCACTTGAAAGTAATTCATGGAGAAGCATATAAGTGCTTGAAATTAAACCCAAGTTTGAGAAGAATTTGAATTTGAACGTGTTTTTAATAAAAGCCCTACTAAATAAAAAGTAGTTTGTTCAAAAGCACTCCCAAACACACTTGAAGCTAGCTAGTTTCCGTTTGGGTGTTGAGAAAAATGAAAGAAAACAGAATTTGAGTCTTGTTTATTTTTTTTCATACGACAATTGCAGGTGGACACATAAACCCAGCTGTGACCTTTGGACTATTCTTGGCTCGCAAGGTTTCACTGCCGAGGGCAGTTTTGTACATCGTAGCCCAGTCTTTGGGTGCAATCTGCGGTGTTGGGTTGGTGAAGGCCTTCCAAAAGACATACTACGAGGAGTATGGCGGTGGAGCCAACGAGTTGTCTGCTGGGTACAACAAGGGCACTGGCTTGGGAGCTGAAATCATTGGTACCTTTGTTCTTGTCTACACTGTCTTCTCTGCCACTGACCCCAAGAGAAATGCCAGAGACTCCCATGTCCCTGTAAGCTCATCACCTAATTAACCATGCTTATCTATTTTTAATTAGCTCCAAATAACTCAATTTGACTTGTTTTGTTGTTCAACTTACTGTTGTTTATGAGATTTGAACTTGCGGATTTCGTACCACCACGAAATTTTGTTAACACTATATGTTTTTTTCTTCTTCTTTAATTAAGGTCTTGGCACCACTTCCCATTGGATTTGCTGTTTTCATTGTTCACCTGGCCACCATCCCAATCACTGGAACTGGTATCAACCCTGCTAGAAGTTTTGGAGCTGCTGTGATCTACAACAAGGACAAAGCTTGGGATGACCAAGTATGTGCTTTCTCTCTCTCCATTCTCACATTAAATTGAATTTGTGTTATTAACTTTCTTTTGGGATTTAAATGATTAAACATGCATGCAATGGTTATAGTTATGTTAATTAATTGAATTTGTTTTATATTTCAGTGGATCTTCTGGGTTGGACCATTTATTGGAGCTGCCATTGCTGCCTTGTACCACCAATACATTCTGAGAGCAGGAGCCATTAAGGCTCTAGGGTCTTTCAGGAGCAATGCTTAGTTAAATATTTTCACCCCTGGTTTTCAAGTGGAGATGGTCTCTTTTTCTAAAAAGAATAATGAACAACATGGAGGAATGCAAGTCTGTCCTGAGGGGGGTCCTTTCAGCAATCTCCTCTTGTCTCTCTCAAGGGCTCAAAAGGAAGGAATTGGTGGAGGACCATGGAATTGTAGATAAGCATGGCTTTGGGAAAGGGTGTTATTTTGTACCCCTCTCTTCTTTGTTACTTTTCTTACTTTGCTTTTCCAATTATGTTTGTGCTATTTTCATTTCTTCTGTGTATCCTTATCTTTTATTCCCTTTTTTTCTTTTGTTACTTTTCTAAGTGGTGTATGCATGTTGATGATGATGGCAGAGAAAGCTAATGAAATATGGGTTGTGTTCATTGGTCTCAATCACCTTCTAATTGATGCTTCACACATCATCATGGGTTTTTGCTTGCAAATTAATTTAATTAGTCAATAATTAATCTTCTGTCCATTAATTATCAAGATTAGGTAGAGTTAATTAATTAGGGTTGAAAATGGGGTCTTGATTGAGACATTTGAAAGATGCACTTTAACTTTAGTTAAAGGATGGGGCTTGTAAATAAAAGTTTGGCTAAATTATACTCTTTTGTCCCCATGCTATGATTAATTCCACCTTTCCACCGTAATTCAAATGCGGAGTCATATCCCATAGTCAAGTGTAAATTTTGTCCATCGTTCATCATTTGTAACCAATGTAAAATTTGAAGCCCAATGAAATTAAAACACTACAAAGAATAATAAAGAATTAATGATAGAAGTCTAGCGCAAGAGATTTGTAGTTCCAAGCAGTTAAGAACAGTTATCTTTACACTCGAGTCTTGCCCTCTCTATCAATATCACTTGTACGCTAAAACTATTCGGAAAGTACAAGAGAAGTGAAGATTGTGGGTATGCCCTAATATAATATCAAAACTAGGGATGTGTTGTATGCGTTCTTATCGTTTCAATTATTAAAAAGGTGGTGATAAACATGCACAAAAACAATAAAAAAAAATGTGGGTTTTTTTTATGTGGTGGTGGTTCTTGGAAGCTGGAAATGAGATGGATGATACATTTGATTTCATTATCTTTGTTTGGCAGTAGTTTGGCTAAAGGGACAACACATCAAATAAATAAATAAATGCCAGGTCAATAGAGCTGGGTTTGCCTTTGCTTTATAAAAGGTGGAAATTTCATGAAATATTAATCATGTTAGGTTTTCTAGTGATTAATCTACCTTATCTTCTCCCCTATTCTATGGCTTTCTGGTCGTTTTCTAGGAATAAGAAGTAGGTGTGCTTTTAGCTGCTTGATGATGCACATATTGGCTTTATTTTATGGGGTTTTGTTGTTGGACTTGTGCATGTGATGTGAGAGATGCTTGGCTTCCTCTTGTCACTCTATATTCATAAGATTAAATTAGAGAAAATAATTCTTTATAAGTTAATTATGTTTTATATTTTGTAAGACTAATTAAGAGCAGTTACACCTGTATGCAGTGGCGGATCCAGGAATTTTTCAGGGGAGGTGCAAAATGTCACTCATAATTAAAACAAATAAAAGTTTTACGTCTACAACTAATTGATTATAGTCTATATGGATATCAATTAATATGAACAAAATCCTTGTCATTGACACAGTGAGTTTACCAAAATTCATATCAAATATGAACAAATCCATGTCAATTACATAATTAATCTAACAAAAGTTAATACCAATTAATCTAACAAAAATTTACCAATTAATCTAACCAAAAGCACATGTAAATTGGAGGTCATGAAATAAAGGTACACGTGATTAGAAGTTTGGGGTAATTTTCGGTGAATTTTTTGGCACACATATGAGTATTTAATGAATTTTTAAGCTAGGCCAATTAGAAATAGACATGTGTTGGCTTGCTATTGGGCCATTTAAAAAAGAATCAAAATCAGAAGCGCTGACGCAGAGTCTTCTTCTTCCTTAAACTGTGCCTCTGCAACTTAACTTCAAATATTCAAGAAAAACTTCGAAAATTCATAACTTTGGTTGTGTAGCTTCGATTGATGAACCGTTTTCTCCTACGTGCTCGTGAGATCGAGCCCAACAATATAAGGTAAATATTCAGGGTCTCACACAGCAGCAAACAATACAACGTCTTTGAGGCATTTAGTCGAACAATTGGTGGGCACTAGCGAAGGGGCAAATTCCAGCATCCCTAAGGAAGTTTCCGGCGAGGGGAGGTGCAGCTGCACCTCCTTGCGCCTCTGTGGATCCGCCAGTGCCTGTATGAGGTCCTAAATTCGATTTCACCTCCCCTCTTCTTATATCACTTGTATTAAAATATATTATGTTTTATATTTTTGAATTCAACGTTTAAGGTTCATAAAATATGAACTCGTAATTTCTCAGAACAAAGCAAAAACTAAATATCATTATTGAATTACTAAATACTTCATGCTCTTATACTTATTGAATTACTAAATACTAACTTAGTATTTTAGTACTACGATTCTAGTTGTGAGATAACAATCAATTACTAAGACGGAGGTTGGAATTGAAGTGTCCTTCCTCCCCTTTTGATGGGTGTAATATTTTTCGGTTTTTTTATTTGAATGACAGAGAATATGATAAGAGTATTTTACTAAAATACTATTTGGTAAGTTAATTTATGAATATAATCTTATCAAATAATGCACACTATTCGTCATGAAAAGGAATATAATCAAAATCATAAATATTTATTTAGGTTTTTTAGGTCAAATATATTTAGAGTGTTGTTATTTGGACGACATTTACTGACCACGTTATTGATCACATCTTTAATATAAGTGGGTTTCACATACGCTGGTGGTGAGCCCACTTCTATTAGAGAGGTGTTCGATAAATGTAGTCCAAATAGCATTATTGATATATTTATTCATGTTGTTTGCACTCGGCTATGAAAGTTGAGAAAATGCATCCCTTCTTGGTCTTATACATAAAAGAAAGTAGAGGCTCGCATTTCTCTTAGTTATATTTTCCTCAGCTTCTACTTTTTCTTTTTGGTATTTGGTGAAAGAATTTGGAAGCTTCAGCTTCTATCTGTATTACAAAATATTCCTTTCTGCAACTTTTGTACACTACGATTCTTCTGGCGCGATGAGATGAGATTATAAATTTATACTTGCACTGGGTCAAATTCCAGCTATATATATAGCTTGTAATTAAATGTATAGATGGTTTTATACATTGACACAAGTGTTCCACTAAATTGATTCCTATATAATTTCACCTAAACAAAACAATTTGTGGTTATATACATAACAAAATTCTATGTGCATGACATTTGTCTTTTGTAAAACGAAAGATTTTGTATTAATATTGTACAACACAATGTATCAATAACATATCGGTACGTTTTGTTATTGACATGTCATATCGATTTCTAAGGATGACTTGTCCAAAATAAAAGCTATTATATATAGCAGAATTTTGATGGGTTTTCATTCTTTTTGGAGGCCTTCTTTTGGTCATACTTCACATATTCAGCTCAATGAAGCAAATCTCACAAGTTAGATTGCTACCTATAACTTCCTCAGCGAGGATGCAGGGCACAGATTAATGGGAGCTGGAGATATTAACACCATACATGGAACCAGCAAGAGCCTAAAACTGAAGTGCAACAACAAATTTCTTAAAAACCAACACATGAATCGAAAACTATATCTGAAAAACTCTACGCTTTTCTATTGGACTTGTACTATTAATGAAGATAAGAAAGCTCAAGAATGTGCCAACGGGGTCTAATCCAGTAAAAAAAGAGCTTTGACTTGCAGACCAATGATCTCATGTTCGCTTGTTGAAGTGATTTTGATATGTTAGAGATTTGTGACGGATACAAGATTGATTTATATTGGATGGTGATGGTGAATAGGTTGAAAGTTGGGATCGCAACGGACTTCTATTCACACATTAAATTTAATCAAGTTACTCTCCACATTTAAAATTTATACCTGACATATTTTCAAAACAAATTTTTAAAGTTTTTTATTTAAAGGATTTAAGATTGTTTTTCTGATAAGATTTTTGGCAAAGAAGAAAATTTGTCATTAAGAAGTTTCTTAAAACTTGAGTGTCTTGATCAAATCAAAATCACACTCATGTTAAGGACCCATCCATCCATATTTGACAATGGGCTTCTTTTGAGGACTACTCAATTGTCTTGGCCAACCTTCTACACCACAAAGAAATAAAAGGATCAAAAAGACAAAATGTTTGCCATGGCCAACCTTTCTTGTTGCATGTACCGTCTACTAAACTTTGGGAAGATGTAAATTAATGACACATTGAAACATCTTCAAGTAGCCAAAAGAAAGGTATATTTAATCATATATGAGCAACTCTTGTGATTTGGAAGGTGCATTGCTAAAACACGTGAAGCCCTGAAAACCCTGAAAATCCCATCAACACAAAGCAAGAATCTTGTGCATGCCTTAAGTGAGCCTCTCAGTTTCAATGTGTGTGTGTGTGAGAGAGAGAGAGAGAGAGAGAAGCTTTAAAGGCTGTTCATTATTCGAATATTTATTTTTGCGTCAAAAAATCATGATTCTAATTTATTTTAAGTTTGGCATGCGTTTTACCTATACATGCAATGATGTCCAATTGGCCGGTGACACAGGTATAATTACAACACATGATGAACAATGTATGTGAATGCTGCTCCTCCAAGCTAAGCAAAACCCATGCTTGCTACCTCGTTAGCCTCCTATTACTTTGCTCTTTTTACACTCTACACTTCACTATTTTGCTTTTCTGGTTTGTTGCCATTGATTGTACTTGTGAGGTGTATTGTAACCCAACTTTAAATGATAGTCTAAGATGATAATTAAGGAAGACTTTAAACTAAAACAGAAATTAATTAAAGAGATTGGGGGGGGGGAGGAAATAAAGTGGTTAAGACCATGAGTTTGATTTGATGTTTATGTACATGTGTTTCTGATCAAAACCTATCAAATAAGGATATGGAGGGCTCATGTCTGCTTATTTAAGGTACTCAAGTAGAGAAATCATGATTAATAGAAGGTGAGGCAGTGAACGTTAATTTCCTCAAAGAAAAATAGTAGCGAACATTAAGACGCTAGTAGGATATAGCTCAATTGGTTTAGCTCTTCCACCTCCACCCATGTGGGCAGAGGTTCGAAACCCCCAGACACTCAATGCATATTTGTGTAAACCCCCTCCCTCAATCGCTTGTACTAAAAAAAAATTAAGCTTGTGAAACAAATTTAATAGACAATCAGAGCACTTCACTGCAATAGGTCACAAGTTTCCAACCAAATGGGGCAGTGACTAGGAGGAGAAATTGGAATTGCCCTTCAAAACCCTCTCAAGGACTGGCATGCAACTTCTCAATAAAGATAATGATTAACAGAAAACTGAAACAAAACTAACCTTTATAAGGGTATTTGTGGGGGTTTAGACAGTTTTATTAGGGATGGCATAGAGAACATCACCATCATTCTGTTCCCTCCTGTCCTATTTTTCATCAGCAAAATTATAGTCCAAGCAACAACCACTGGTTTAGGACCTTATAAAAGCCAGACTGAAGCACAAGGTTGAGAAGAAAACAACATAAGCAAGGAAGTGAGAAAAAAAAAATGACTTCCATGGTTTCTCTCTTTGTCATCTTCTTCTCTTCTCTGACCCTTCTCTCCATTGCCAGTGCTGCAGAAGAAAGAGCCCCCCATGGCTTAGCCAGAGAAAACCCAATGGCTTTTCCACCATCAGCCTATAAATTTTTTCATCCAACCAACCAAAACCCTATTGCCAAAGACCCCTGTAAGGCATCCAATTGCTCACCATTAATGCCTATAGCAGCCCAAGTGCAAGCAACTGAAGCACATGAGAGCAAAGTTTCTGCATCCCAGAATGGAAGGACCAGATTGGGAGTTGGTGGGATTGCTGGCATTGTGTTTGGTTTAGCATTTGCAGCCTTTGTGGCCATGGGTGTTTACCGTGTACTTGTCTCACGTAGAGAAGATATGAGGAAAGCCAACACTGTCAAACCTGATGTTCTCACTGCATGAGGTTTCACAGCTTGACCAAAGCCTCGAACCCAATTTCATCTCTCTATGGATCTTTCTTTCATTGTACTAAAACCAGATTATTTAGTTTGTAGCTATAATTTATTAGTGATTAGTTGCATGGTAATTACGAGTACGACATGTTTACTTATCAAGAAAGTGTTTTAGAAGAAAATGAATTATTTCAATTTCTTACTTCCTCACGTTTTTACTAACGCATAAGTTTACTAACACACAAGTATCTGAATCCCACCTTAAAATCTGTAATCCAATACCCTCAAAACAAGAAATTGAATAAACTCTAGGGAGAGTAATTGATCAAATTCCAAATTCTTAATTCCCCTATTATTAAGTTCCACGATTCCTTTCCTTATTTCGATCAAACCAAGTAGGTAAACATGATATTCAAATCATTATCAATGTAATCATCACTAAGGGCAGTAAATTACTGGTAAAGTAAAATAATTGGGGAGACAGGAAAATCGCTGAGGAGGTTATGGGAGTAACTTCCAATGGTCGCAATTGAAAAAATGAACTACAGGGACTGTGTTTGACAATCTGAGCCAAAACCATTCTGGTACCAATATTCGATTCTGACTTTTTGGTACATCATGATTCATGAGTTGTCCCACGTTATATGCATTATGAAGAAGCCGACAAGCATGTTCACTATTGTAAAGCTAAAAAACAAACAAACAAAAATCCGTCAAAGTCATCATGCCTTTGAAATCATGGACAAAGTGCATTCCCTTCTGATTGCTCAAAATTTGATAAAAAAAATACAAATGTGGGCAAGTTTGGTTTAGCATGTATAAATGTCACGAAAGTAGAATTCCATACGGTGCAGTGCAGCTATTCAAATGTATCTACTACCATCCAGATGAACTAAGAGACTCAATCACAGGTCGAAATGTCTGGTCCACAGCTTTGTTCCAAAGATGCGCAAACTCTGCACGAGATTTGCTTCCAAATATCGGCTCTCTAATCTGCAGGATTTTGAAAGCTCAAACCATTAGAATCTACATACTGCAAGCTGGGAAGTCACTATTTTCATAGAACATTCATTCTATGCTATGCGTGCGTATCGGTAGGTTCAGTAAAGTTCACTGTTCCATGCAACATGATAAGTTTAATAGAGAATATCCAAGAAACAGGCCAAATAGGGAAAGTGCACAGAAATCCAGAACAAGAAGGCATAAATCCCGAGTTCACAACCTCACTTGAAAAGTTCCTGCTCTGGAAATATTGCCTAACCAAAAGAGATTCTAAACTCAATGGCTTCCTATATTCTTCAACTTTCATGAACTAAGAGCTTTGTCCTAACTACTGGCAGGGAGTGTGTATAGAGGTGGGAAAACTTCTGCTAAATAACCACTACCTAAGCATCTGAGAAAATTTAAGTCAATACTAAACTACTTTTAACTTCATTTTTCCTTCCCCATTCCCGAATTCGAAATAATTATTACTACAATTATCAATGGACAACGATAGTGACCAGGAATAATATAAAGAATGTAATAATATGTTTCCGTTAGTAATAAATATTCTACCTGGTACATGATTAATAGGCCATGTATATACTAGATAACACACATCCTCTGTTCTTTGCTCCTATGTTACCACACAATACTCACAAGTCCCTCCATGCTAATGCTTTCTGTGCATACTCTACAGAATTGCAATTCGGCAGGGCATGCCACATTTCTAATTATCACATCCTTTATTGAAAAGATGTTTCTTTCTTTTTATTATTGTTCAACTATCAAATGTCTTAAGAGGAGTGGTGAACATCCCTACCAAGCAGCTTCATTGTTCAATTATCAAACTTAATTGTTTGTATTGTTGAGCTATAAGTTCCTGGAGAAAGCAAAGACAGAAAAGTCCATGATTGTTCCACTGCATTTTCATACCCTTCATGGCCGACAATCGTTGTGATCATCACCAATTCAGTTCCACATTGTTACATGCTTATAGCTTAGCACCACGGTCATTAACATTAAGCCATGATCTTATATTAAAATTGAAATTTTATAAAAAAATAAAAAATAAAAAATAAAACTTTTCCCAACAAATGAGCCAGGTATACTGATTAAGCAATCCTGGTCCTCCCATATCCTCATTATCTGGTTATTATTATGATCAATTGGGTAAGCCTATAAATCAACAAGATCAAGACTTTACAGACTGAAGCTAGGGTTTCTGTCTCCACAAAATGGCGTAGTTCTACATAGATATGAATAAGAATTTGGGAATTACCTGAGATTGGGTGACGGATTGAGATTTGGTGCCAGAAATGGAGTTGTAGATGCATCTGCGTTGCTCAAACACAACGATTCCGGTGAATATGCTTCCGAGTGCAGCGCCCAGAAGACGCTCCTGCATTATCAAAACTTGTTCACAGAAAAGCAAGAATCAAATTGGAACTGAAGCATTTATGTCGAAAATCTTGATTTTACCTGAGCAAGAATGCTAATCATGGCGTTGAATATCTAATCCTGATTGTTGGATTTCTTCAAATTTTCTGCAAATGGAGGACAACTATGGCTGCTTTTTGCCTTTGCCTCGCAGCGACGCAGACGCAGCTAGAAAAAGGACCCAACTTGTGCTGGGTTTTATCGGATCAACTCTTGGCTCCACTCTATGGGTAGGGCCCAGTATAGCACATAACCCATTAAGGAGGGGGTAACAGAGAATATGAAGAAGGCCCAAGATTGCATACCTAATGTAAACTATAATTATTACCCGTTCTTAAATTATAGGACATCACATGTGAGTTACTTCAGTTGGCCAGGGCATTGAGCTGATCCCTTTGTACTAAGTTTGCGTCCCACTCCGTATAAATTATAGAAACGAAATTGAAAATTGTTCTTTGTATAAATTATAGAGACGAAATTGAAAATCGTAAAAAACTACAAAGATTAAAGTGTTTTTCGGACATTCATTAAATTTGAGAACTTACAATTCTCGTATTGTTGGACACTCGGTAGTGTTCAAGTGTTCATGACGATTGACTGACAATGCAAAAAATGAGACATCCGCTCCTAAACTGGCTTATTCACTTAGTACTGATGCACATTTCTTTTACTAATGAAGATGGAGAATTTTAACTCTGGGATCTCTTTCAATATTAAATAATTTGTAATTTCTCCTCTCAAGTTTCACAACCCGAGTAGTAGTACCCCATAAAAGAACATCAACTAGTTGAAGTCTTTGGCTGGACTTCATTGGCCAAGATTTGAGGCCAACGAAGTCTCTACAATCTGTTATAAAATCTTCAGAGGCATACAACCTTCTTTTGAATGCTCTATTAAATATAACTACCAATCAATGTGGGAAGTTGAGGCTGTAACATGTTGGTACATCACCTTAGCTCTCGAACAAAGCTTTGGATACTACTTTGATGCAATTGACAAAAACAATGCAGCTTCTAACACACTTTGGCATTACTTTTGAAATGGATAAAAACGTTTTCAGATAAATAAAAAAAGGGTGCTGATTTTCCCACTCCTTTTTGTCCATTTACACTCTTTTTTATTTTTAAAAAAATACTTTTTACTCTAATATACAAGGGAGTGTAAGTAGACAAAAGAGGAGTGGGAGCATACAATTTCCAACAAATGGAGTGTAAGTGAACAAAACAGGAGTGGGAAAATTAACTCCCAAAAAAATTTCTCTTTTCATGGTGTTTTACATCAAAAGTGAAAAAACACTTTTGACTTCGAAAAGAAATTTTCAATACTTTATGAAGAAGTACCTGGCAAGATGCTTCTTTTGAAAAAAAGCACTTGGTTTTTTAATTCACAAAATTAAAATGTACTCCTAACAATCTTATGAACAGAAGTTTCCAGGGGCCCTAAGCAATATTTGATTAGGTAATGGTATGATTCAATTTTAAAAATTTGTAAACAAGGATATAGTACTAAGACCTAAACTGCCTCATCCACTCACTCTCAATATCCCCTAAAGCTGAGTAATTGGGTAGGCAAAGGGATTTTAAGGAAAGGATAGTAGGGAAGGCGTTTGCATGTGAGCCCCTGTCAATGGACGGCAAAGCCAGTGTCATGTGACTGTCGCTGCTAAGACTCGTTGGACTTATGGACCTCTCTCTCTCTCTCTCTCTCTCTCTCTCTGCCTTCATTCATTTTAAGACAGTGACTTGGGAGCCAAAAAGTCCAACTCTCTCAAGCCCCAAGCCTCCCTCTTCATTTATTCATTGGTATAAACTGTTCTCATAGTAAATACAACCTCACAGTTGGAAGTACACACATCATTAATCCCAACAAGCAATGACAATGAACATACATCAACCCATGATGTTGAATTTAATAATAGTTGGGTTAGAA
This sequence comes from Prunus avium, assembly GCF_965620075.1. Taxonomy (NCBI): domain Eukaryota; kingdom Viridiplantae; phylum Streptophyta; class Magnoliopsida; order Rosales; family Rosaceae; genus Prunus; species Prunus avium. The sequence goes on from NC_142289.1 coordinate 31,756,363, forward strand.
GAAAGACAGGGCATTCAGAAAAATGACAAGAAGCTAGAGAGCTCTTTGTGTGTTTTTTGTGGAAGGTTAAAATCCTTGTTAATCATGTTCTATAAGCATACTAATCCTTTGCAAAGAAAAGGACAGTCCCACATTCTTCTCTCAACCTCTAGTTAACAGGTTATATAATTCGACAACAGTTATCATTTAAACATCCTTGCCATTTTTCTCAAAACCAATTGGAAAGTTTTAGATTTTGACAATGGTTTCAGTTATTTGGCACTGAGATGATAATTTTTGGGCCAAAATATAATTCTGTTCTTTAACAAATGTAGTTTACTAATTATTGCAATTCAAGGATAGCGGCTTAATTATATCCACTTTCTAGATCAATTCAGAATAAGAATTTGATACTATGTGTTAGTTTTAAAAACTTAAACTCCAAGGAAATGAGCCGACAATATGTATCAAATGACTTCCCCTAACTTTAGAAAACTAAATAATTTGTTTAGGCAAATGAAAAAAATAATAATTGTTCTTTGGTCAAATGAATACTAACAATTCAATAATGCTCATGTAGTTATTTCAGACGGTAATCACCACTTCAATAATCTTAACAAATGCGAAGAGTCCAAAAAACAAAGAGTCTTCGAAGAACAACTGTTTTGTGTCATAGGAACATCCGGACCTACTTGCAAGTTGCAAGATCTTACGTTGTGTGCCATTAATTATGTGTTTGTCTTTGGCTGCTTTTCTGGGTTGTTTCAATGCAAACCTGCAAAAAGGTCAGCTCAAGAACTGAGAAAACAAACCGGTAAGCTCAAGCCTGAAAAAAAAGCTGCTTTTTTCATTGTTCATGATTCTCTTCAGCTCCATTCTTGCAGGGCATGGTCAGCTTTATTGACCTCTCTCTCTCTCTCTCTCTCTCTCTCTCTCTCTCTCTCTCTCTCTCTCTCTCTCTCTCTCTCTATATATATATATATATATATATAATATTGATTGTGGCGATGGTGACTTTTCCTTGACAAGTAGAAAAAACATTTTGCAAAAGACTCTTTACATGTCCTGACATTGAAGTTCAGGACCATTTAGTTGCACTTAGTTTTGTGTTGTATCAATTTCTAGGATTTATCAGAATTTTCTTTGACTAGCTAATTGTAACTTTTTGTGTAATTCTCTCTGGTTGTACTAGTGTTCCACTGTTCTTGTGAAATAATTGAAAAACACAAATATCTTCTAAGATTTGGATTTTTCATTCTAGATTTTCTGAACAATGGAAGTACAAAACTTGTGAGAAAAGTGGCTTTTTTTAAGGGAAAAAAAAACACCTGTAGGAAAAGTAGAGGACTTGGGGTAAACAATGCAAGAAGTCGTTCTGGGTTTTGGAACTTCAACAGTTTGAACTTATTCATGCGGATGTTCTGGCATTCATTTTTCTAGAATTTCAGGCTTTTTGAGATTCCCAGGGAATCTCTTGGGATATGGATTTTGATTTTTGTTGCCAACCAAGTGTGAATGAATTTTTGGGATTTTAGCCGTTGAACAAGACCAGCAATAGTCCCATCAGTTTCAATAAAGACAGCCTGTTATGTCGCTTGTTAAGGGTTTTCTTTCTTTTGTTTTTATTTCTTCTCTTTTTCCCTTTTCTGATTCAAGTCTCAAGAATCTCAAGTGTCTGGTTAGCTTTTGTTGTACAGTTGTAGTTAGCCAGCACACTGATCCTACGTTTGAATCACCAAAAAGTTCAAAAAAACAACTTGGCATTCATGTGCTTTATAAGCTTTCATTAAAAAAAAACATAAATTTCGATGCCTCTTCCGATTGTTCCTTCTTCCTTTTGCTTGTTTGTAAGTTCAATCATGTTTCTTCTCCCCTTAAGCAAATTGTGCTTTGCTTTCACCTCTCTCTTATCTTGTGTTTATATTTGATACTTGTAAGTTATAAGTATCAGTTGCCAGCCACTCAAACAAGAACTTGTGGCTGATATTTTATTTTTGTTCTCTCATTTGTAGTTTAAACTCTTCCAGGTTATTTGAAAAGCAGGTCTAATGCGATACGGGTTTTGGAGGGTTTCAATGGGTTGATGCTTATTGACAATGCGCTTGTTCTGGTGGCAACAGCTGCCTCTGCTTTTACTGATCCAACTTTTGGAACCCGGCAGAACAGGCTACAAAATATATGGTACGCTTTCTCTAACTTTCCTTTTCCGAATGCATTCTTATTCTGCACATAATTAGGATGAATGAGTTCCTCAGGAAGAATTAAAAGCAACCAAATTGTTCCTATTGTTATTTGGCTCAAATGAAGGTCATATATATATATGAATTGCTGTTTTGAGCATGTGCATGGTGATTAGAATTGGAATTGCCTTGTACAGAGAGGTCTAAAATTAGATGAGCATGTACAAGTATGGTGGAACACTTTCCAGATTTCCCTTTTGAACTGATATACTGCAATTTTCCTTTTTAAGAAGCTGTGCAACAAGACTCATATGATTTATTTATTTTTGGTCAAAAAGTACATAGTTTTGTTCATGTTCTTAATGGTTTGGCTAGGCATACAGTAGACGCAAAATGTGCAGATGTTTAGTCTGTTGTTTTGAGTACCATACTTTGCTTTCCATTGTAATTGCCATGAAAGAATACTGACTTCTTATTCTTTTTCCCCTTTCTGAAACCTATAGCTGAAGCTCTACAAACTTTCAAGAGCAGAGTTGGAGGTCCTCAACTATTCAATGGTCAAATCCGAAGATATCCATGTCTAAGACAATGGAAAATTGTCAACTGCCATAAGGACCGGTATGTTGTTTCTTTGTAAGATCTCTGTGTGTGTGTGTGTGTGTGCGGTCTGTAGTGTGCAGAAGTGTATAAGGATGCATCGGAAAATCAAACTAAAAAAAAAAACGTTGTCTTCATAGTATGGATATATCAAAAGTTAGCAACTTGATCTTTTTGCATTTCCCTATTTATAATTGTCAATCAAAAGTTAGCAACCTTGATTTTCTAGTCTACTAGCTAAAACTGTCAATCGCCTGGTTTGTAATTAGTTGCTAGTTTTACGAACCGACTCCTTGGGAGCAGTAGATTGTATTGGATCACTGATGCAATTATGTTCTCTTAGTTTTACTTCAAGATTCCAGATTAGTGTATCATGTTTAACTAGTTTAAAAGAACAGGGTAGGTGCCTCCATTTAAAAATAATGTTTAACTAGTTACTGATGGAGTCTTATGAAGATTGCCACTATCCTAAAACAATTTTCTTATCATTACCTATCCTACTCAACTCCGAATTTTTGACTCAGTTTCATCTTTTGATCACTCATTTCTGTAGAACATGAAAAATCATCTTAGATGTTATTCTGTAGCAGGTTTTCTGGTATCCATTCAGTTCCTCGGCGGGCTAACACAGTCAATTTGTCCCCATTTTCTCCAAGACTTGTTGTTGCACACTCTTCAATTCAATTACAAAAAGAGCTCCATAAACCAAGAAACAGGAGGATAGCAGCCATAGTTGATGGGGATAATGGTGCTCCAACACTCACACCTGTGCAAGAAGCACGTGGTAACAATCTAAGAAAACAGAAAGTTGCAGCACTTATTGGTGGAGTTGCTGCAGCTCTGCTTGTGGTTATCATAGTGGTGATTGTTTACATCTGTTTGATGCGTGTGAAAAGATTCATTAGACGAACATCTGAAACAGAGTCATCCGTACCATCACCTCCTGGTGAGTTAGCTTATAACCATTTTAGACTGGAAATTTTCAGACCCTGAAAGGGTGTAAAATGAGGCAAGATCTAACTATAGCGTTTATCATTTGCCAAAAATTTATATGGATTAGTTCTTGCGATGCCCTGCATATGCCTTCAGCCTTCCAGGCAGTTGATGAAAGGGGCATGACATAAACATGTGGAATATCTGTTGCCCTGTGTGTTCTCTTTAAGTCAAATGAATCTGTATGAAGGCTTCAAAATAGAAATTTGGAACAGCATTGAGCTAACTAATAAGTTTCTGGACGCAACAGCGCTTTCATACAATTTTGGCATCCCCCTTTTGAGTTGGAGTTTCCCAAACAGGCCCTCAAGATAAATCAATTTGTTTGAGCACAAGAGAAAATTAGCAATTTAGCAGAAGTAAACAGTAGGATGTGATAAAGCTTATAGAGAAGTTCATTTATGCATTATTTTTATTTATACGTTGTATTAATTGGTATTTTAAATGTTAAGGTTATGATTTGGCTCGATGGGTAAGTTCAGTGAATTAGTTTTTTCTTTCATTTCTTTCAGTTGAATGGGAAAGAAGGAATATGTCTCCCTACGCCGTTGCTCTCTCTGTGTATAATACACAGAACTTGAGACAACTCACCATATTGGAACTGGAACAAGCGACATGCAATTTCAATGAAATTAATATCATAGGCCAATGTAGATTTGGTTTGGTCTACAAGGGATTGCTGCAAGATGGATCTATTGTAGCTATCAAGAGACGTCTACATGCCCCAACTCAGTACTTCTTTCATGAGGTACACAAGTGTCAAATCAGATTTCTTCGCGAGTAAACCATGACTTTCTTAGTGAGATACTGTCTAGACACTCTTTTGATAGCAGCACTTCTGAGTATGTTGCATTCTCTGGATTCCATACAGGTGAAGCGCATAGCTCATGTCAACCACGTGCATATTCTCAGGCTTATTGGTTATTGTCAAGATGCTAGTCAACAGTTACTTGTCTATGAATATTTTCCCAATGGGAATGTTGGAAATCATCTTTATGGTAATCTCTCTCTCTCTCTCTCTCTCTCTCTCTCTCTCTCTCTCTCTCTCTCTCTTTCTAACCACATAATTATGCAGATGCCGAAGGTTTACCTATTGGAAAGTTGGGCATAAGACAAAGGTTATCGATTGCTTTGGGAGCAGCTAAAGGTACATAAGCTGGTTCAAGTTCTTGTGCTCATCTTTCTCTTTTGTGTAAACACAAATGAATTTTCCCCCTACTTCTATTTTGGATCAGGACTTGCGCATCTTCACAATTTGGTGCCTCCTCTCCTGCACATGTATTTCAGGACAAGCAATGTTCTACTGGATGAAAACTTTACTGCCAAGGTGTCTGATTATGGACTAACCAAATTGCTAGTTAAGGGTCATCATGCCGGATCATCTTCCACCATAGATTACTTTCTTGACCCGGAGTATGTAATCTCTCTCACTAAAGTTTATATGCTCCATGGTAGAATGCATATGGCACATCTATGTACCTGTAATGTAATAGCAGCTAACATTACCATTGGTCTTGCTCACTCAGTCTATTATATAACCCTGCACTTCTTTTAGGTCAATTTAGCAGAAGGTAACTCTAGATAAATTTCCTCATGGATATGCGTTTGATAAGCATGCTATGTTATGGTGGCTAGGGGTCTTTGCGCTACCATCAGAGTCATGCATACTCTTCTCAAAATGTCAACTGATATTCTTTTGTCCTCCTAGCATCTGATGCTCTTCTTCTGGATTCACCTCTCGTTGTAAATTAGACTCCTCTAACAGAATTTGTTTTAAGTTCTATTACAGAAATTTAATCTATACTCAGCTGAGTACGAACTGTCAAGATTAGAAGTTGATTGTATTATGGTAATACGGCTTAACTTTCTTCTAGTACTACATTGAGCAGCTAGTAACAATCTGCTTGTGGAGGGCTTCATACATTACCTCAGTTCTTATAATCGAAGTTGCTTCGAATTCTGAGTTGAATGTTCCAATTAAAAAGACAAAACCTGCATATCTCATTCATTTGAGAACTATGATTTTTGTGTTTAGACTGAATTTGTTATGATTTCTAATTGGATCCTTTCTTTCCCCTAAAGGTTAGACTTATCAAAGAAATTTTCAGAGAAAAGTGATGTGTACAGTTTTGGGGTCTTCTTACTGGAATTGATCAGTGGACGTGAGGCGAATGGAAGAATCCAGTTAAGCTCAGGGGATAATTTAATACTGCAGGTACATATCTGTATCTCTCCCTAATTATAACTTTCTTATTGAAATAGTCTTCATTGTTATCATTATTTAAGGCAATTGGCTCAGCTAGACAAGTCAGTTCATTTATATTTTTAGGCATAAGCCATCAGGAACTTCACTGACTGACTAAGAATTGGTACTTTTTAGTTCATAACACAAACATACAACCCTTTTTTCATTCTTAGAATCTGCACATGTAATGTTATTGTGAAGAAAATGCGAAAGCGACAAGTGCAGCCTGCTGTTAATTTTTCTCAAACCTTTCAGTTCTTACAAGTTCGTTTTGCATTTGAAGGCGAAGGGTTGCAATGATTTGGGCAGATTTGTTGATAGAACATTAGGTGACAACTCAATGCAAGCTGCAAAGCAAATGATGGAGTTGGCATTGATGTGCATAGATGCTAGTCAGCAAAGGCTGCAAATGCAGATTGTCGTTGAAGAGCTAGAAAGAATTCATCGAGCGAGCGAAATTAGCCACTTTCATGTAGAAGTTGATGAGGCGATAGGTGCTGTGACTCTTGGGAGTGAGCTTTTCAAATGAACCTCCCTGTATGTTTCACTTAATTCTTTTATAGATTTGATTGGTTGTAATTAGTTACAGAAGAAAAATACATATTATAAAAGCATTCTCGAGTATATAAATCAAATGAAAATAGCAAAGTTTCAGGGTTTATCTGCCTCTCTGCCATCCTTTTAAGTCTTTTCTTCTGGCCAACGACAAATTTACCACATTGCCTAAAAGCTATAAATGTGCAAGAAAATCACTGACTTTGGTGGTATAAATAATGTTCTATTTAATCCAAAATATATTTTAATTAAATTGCTCGACATGTTTTCGTGAAATTTTTTGCCAACCAAGCAAAGATAAGTTGAGAGTGTAGTGAAACTGAATGTTCATGGAAGCAGTGCATGAATAGAAGTATAAAACACTCTGCAATCGGACTTCTATTTTTTGTTTTTATCAAAAGGACGGGAAATTCGAACTCGGAACTCTTCAAACATCATACAGAGAAATGCTAACAAAAGATTAGTTGACACTTAAAAAAAAAAACGAAGGAATTTTCTATTTTTGGATAGCAAAAGCCGCGCTACAAGTAAAGTAAACCGTTTTCTGAGATCCACTGCTAACCCTAGCTTTGTTTGTGGTGCTTCCATGCCAAGCAATTCAATGAACATGCAGTCAATGTAAACCAAATCTCCAACATAAAGAAATATTTCCTTCATTTATTTATGATGGAGCATATCCCAAGCCTCTATACTTGCTTTTCTATCTCTTCACGTTTCACACGTTGTAAGACTCACTAGTGGAGGGTTGTTAGGAGAAAAAAAAGAAGTATGGTTGAGGCCTTGTATCTCCACTACTTCAAATTATGATATTAATTATCGTTGCAGTTTTGCATTTTACGAAGGAAACTGATACTAATATACTGTAACGGCTCGTTTATTGTTTTATAAGTAATAAATTGAAGCAAAGGGCTCATTAGTGTAGTGGTATAAAGTAATTGCATCCCCAGACAAGGTCGTGGGTTCAAATCCTAGCATATGTGTTGTTTGTGTGAGTTTAGTATATTATCGCAATTTTCAATAGAATAGTATAGAGTTACACTTTATACTAAATAATTTAATAATACTAGCCTCTAGGCTTTTTTTAAAAATTTAAAAATTTATTTTAGAATTAAAAAAGATAATTGGTAGTTGTGTTCCAAAAATAAGATCCATTATCTGATTTTTCTTTTAATTTTAATTTTTTTTTATATGAAAAAGTGTGAATTTACCATATTATCCTCATTTAATTAATAATTTTAATTCTTAATGTTTGCATTAACTAAGAGCATTTTCTGGTATTTTGAATGTTTCACTATTCTCTACCTTTTGCTTTATATATATAGATTATGTCATCTACCTCAACCTCAACCATTGATCTTACAAATAAGTTTGATTTTTTTTTTCCGAGTCCCTAATATAATATGAGGGGGAAAATGCAAAATCAGACAACGCAAGTTCTATGCATGCAATGGTCATCTACGCAGTACGAAAACTATTGTTTTATCTTAATTTCATTTTAGTGAAAAAATAATTTTTTGTAGTCTTTTCTTAATTGAATTTAGGACTTCTTTCAAATAGTTTTGTTTTTTTTTTCTTAATTGAAATTATGACATTCTAATTGGTGGAAAAGAAACATTTTTGTTTGGGTTTTTTTTTAATGACTTTTTATTTTATTGAGAGGAACAATAATATACTAAACTCACACACACTAGGACTAAAAAATATGACCTTTCTTGGAAAGAGCAATTGCTCCAAACCACTTCACCAGTGAGTCCTTTGCTTTTCTTTTTGGGTTTTAGTTAAAAGGAAAAAGAAATTAAGTGGAAATTATTAATTGGAGACAAAAATAGGCAAAACAATAATGAAAAAAATAATCTAGAATTACTTTCTAAACTAAACTAATGTGCGGAGTTAATTCCTGGTCAACGTGAAAATGCTTTAATGCCAAATCCAGCAACTGTAACTGCAACGGCAAGCCCCCAAAACGGCGTCGCTTCCCCACCTTGACTCGTCCAGTTTTCCTCCTTCCACTGTCTCTATAAACCCCTGCTTAAACCAGATCTCACTCTCACTGATCCATCCCCCAACTAGCTCGCTCACTCACTCGAAATGGCGAGTCGACTCGTTCTCGTGTTCACACTCAGTGCTCTCCTCTTGTTCTCCCGCTGCAAGGGCTCAAATCCAGTCGACGACGAATACGAAGATCTCAGCTTCCTCGAGGAGCCAAGCGACCAAAACGACGCCGCACCGCACTATCCAGATCCGGACCATTACGATGAAGACAATTACGACGATCTCGAGAATTTCTCCGATTTCGACGAGGGCGGCGGCGATCATGAGGACGCGTATAAGGAGCCGGAGGTGGACGAGAAGGACGTCGTCGTTTTGAAGGGGTCGAACTTCAGCGACACGGTGGAGAAGAACAGGTTCGTCATGGTTGAGTTCTACGCGCCGTGGTGCGGACACTGCCAGGCCTTGGCTCCGGAGTACGCGGCTGCAGCCACCGAGCTCAAGGGCGAAAATGTAATTTTGGCCAAAGTCGATGCCACTGAGGAAAACGAGCTATCTCAGGATTATGGCGTCGAGGGTTTCCCTACTGTGTTCTTCTTCATTGATGGTGTTCACAAGCCTTACACAGGTCAAAGGACCAAGTGAGTTTCTTCTTTCTTTCTTGCAATTATTTATTTCTAACTTTTCATTTAGTTTGATACAATTATGAAAATTACAGAAATTGAGTGTTTTTTTTTTCTTCTCTTTTTCCGAAATGTGATTTCAGAGAGGGCATAGTTACATGGATCAAGAAGAAGATAGGACCTGGTATTCAAAATGTGACGACATTGGACGAGGCGGAACGCATATTGTCTTCTGAAAGTAAAGTCGTTTTGGGCTACCTTAATTCTTTGGTGGTATGCTTATTGCGTTTTCATTATGTTTCCCCTCTTTTGCCTTTTTTTGGGTTTACTTTATGAAATCTGAAATTCTTTGATTTTATGATTGTTATGATAATGCATGGGATGGCCATGTAATTTTATAGCAGTAATTAGAGTGCAAAGTTTCTTATAGCTTGCGGTGAGAGTTTTGAAATTTGGTCTAGGAACGGTGATAATCATAAATTTAGAACTTTGGTCAAAGCAGCGGGCTTTTAATTGACGCCATAAAGTTTTGCTCGGTAATTGCACATTGACATGGAAGTACCTGAATTTATCAGGGCATGTTTGGTTGTCAAATGCAAACTGAATCAGAGATATGTTAATCTAATCGAACATAATCTAGAATAGGAATCTAAAAATAGGTGATTCATGAAGCATAACAAATACTCAATTTTTTGCTTTATTCAATAGCTATTGTAATCTGTCTCCCATATATTGTTACTCATTGTCATTATGCCTTCTCCTCATGATAACAGGGTCCCGAGAGTGACGAGCTTGCTGCTGCTTCAAGACTTGAAGATGATGTCAACTTTTACCAAACAGTGGATCCTAAGGTGGCAAAACTTTTCCATCTTGACCCTGAAGTTAAACGACCTGCTTTGATCCTGCTTAAGAAGGAGGCTGAGAAACTAAGTTATTTCGGTTAGTCTCTTTTTTATTGTCGCATTGGGTGAGTTGTCTCAATTTGATTGTTTTATTTTCCTTTACTCTATCCTCAGTTTCTCATTTCTGCAGATGGTAAATTCGAGAAGTCTGCAATTGCTGAGTTTGTCTTTGCGAACAAGCTTCCTTTAGTCATCACTTTTACTAGGGAAAATGCCCCTCAAATTTTTGAAAGTGAAATCAAGAAGCAGGTATTTTGGCGAATGTTTGATTTTTTTTTTTTATAGACGCGACTTCAAAATTATCGAACTCTTTGCAATGGAGTATTAACATTTCATGCTGGTTGACCTATATAAAACTTTCTATGCCCAGCTTTTGCTCTTTGCCACTTCAAAAGATTCAGAGAAGGTTCTCCCAGATTTTCAAGCGGCAGCAAAACTTTTCAAAGGAAAGGTATGGTTATTATCAGCAAGTGCTCTAAAATATGTCATAGAAACTATTCAGGAGTATCTAAAATAATGATTACATATAAAGGAACATTTGTAATGATTGCAAAGTTCGTTTTCTTTTTCTTTGAAATCACAACATAGTTTTTTAGACTTCTAGAATTGACTTTACCAAAAAAAAAAGAAAAAAAGAGAGAGATGTTTAATGCTATGTTGGTGGTATAATGGCTGTGTTTGGGGTGGTGTGGCAACAAAGAGAGGATTTTTGACAACATTAGGGAAGAGAAGGGGGGGTGGGGGGTTGGATGTGCCTCTGGAACTTTTGTATTTCAGTTTGTATTCAGCTCTTCATATTGATGAAATATTGTTTCATATCAAATTAATAAGAAAAATGAATAAATGCAGTCTTATTTCAGCAACATTGTCCTTCAAGTAGGTTTGCTATTGTGTATTAATTTCCAGTGACGTTGTTTTGTTTGTTCTCTATGATCTCAATACATACGAGCATCTGATCTTTGTACATGCAGTATTATAATGAAGATAGAATTTAATCCAAATTCTTTAGTCTTATATGTATATGTTCTCTTAAATGTATGTGTGGTTACATGCAGCTTATCTTCGTATATGTGCAAACGGATAATGAAGATATTGGAAAGCCAGTTTCAGATTATTTTGGTATCACTAGTGATGCTCCAACGGTGATCTTTCCTAACCTGTGTATTTATTTTACTGACGTTGTATTCTATTTGTATTTATTTTACTAAAGTTGTAATTCTATATGTTGTAAATTCATGTGTAATTTTGTTCCTTATAGGTTCTTGGGTACACCGGAAATGATGATGCTAGGAAATTTGTTCATGAGGGAGAAGTGACCTTGGCTAACTTAAAGGTTCTCTCTCTCTCTCTCTCTCTCTCTCTCTCTCTCTCTCTCTCTCTCTCTCTCTCTCTCTCTCTGTGTCCCACTTTATATGTTCTGACAGTATGTTATGAATTTATTATTCCTCAGGCTTTTGGGCAGGATTTTGTAGAGGACAAGCTTAAACCTTTCTTTAAGTCAGACCCAATTCCAGAAACTGTAAGTTATGAGTCTCATTTCTGCACCAAATTCTGTTGTCTTGTTTCATTATTATAACTTCTATGCATTTTTATTTGTTGCCACAGAATGATGGGGACGTGAAAATAGTGGTTGGGAATAACTTTGATGAAATTGTCTTGGATGAGTCAAAGGATGTTCTTCTTGAGGTAATACAACAAAATAATAATCAAATAAATTATTGATTAAAATTTGTCCTTGTAAGGTTCCAAATTTTGAAGGATTGCCATCTCAGATTTATGCACCATGGTGCGGGCATTGCCAATCTTTGGAGCCAACCTACAACAAGCTTGCCAAACATCTACGAGGCATTGATTCTATTGTTATAGCCAAGATGGACGGAACCACAAATGAGCATCCCAGGGCAAAGGTAATTTAAAATTCAAAATGTGCTCCGTGTGTTAAATGATAGTTTACTTATTTCCAATTGTATATACTAGAGTTCCAAGGGCAAACTTTTCTTTGGCAGAAATTGAGTATCTATTAGAAACCAGAACTTTGCAGTGAATTGCTGTTCTTTAACTTTGCAGGCTGATGGGTTCCCCACACTTCTATTCTTCCCAGCTGGAAATAAGAGTTTTGATCCAGTAAGTGGCATTTAGAATTGTTACATGTGTTCATCTACCATGCTTGTGCATTTTCTTCTTGTTCCTCGTTTAATGTCTTACATAGAATTTCTGGTTCCTTGGTGTTTTTAGATTTCTGTAGATGCTGATCGTACAGTGGTTGCATTCTACAAATTCCTCAAGAAAAACGCATCAATTCCTTTCAAGCTCCAAAAGCCAACTTCAACACCAAAATCCGAGGCGGTATCTGATGCTAAAGAGAGCCAAGAGAGCAGCAGCAGCACAAATGATTTGAGGGATGAATTGTGAGGAATTTGAATTTGTGTATTAGCGATTTGTCTGTCTAGTATGTGCCATCATCAATGTGGTAGAAAAGAGATAGTTGTCACATAGAAGAGAAAATAGAGAGATCAGAAATGAGAAGAGAATCTCAAATCCGCAGCAATTTAAACCTGAACAGATATCTGGAAAAAACGAAATAGGTGTATCCTTCAGCTTGCAAGTTTTGAATGTGTTGTTTAAGAAACTCCAGCTGAATTATTTAATAATAGCACCTTTCTCTTTCTTCCCCTCTCTTTTGGTTGTTTCTGTATAATAATTCTTATGAAGGCATTGGAGAATTTTGACTGCTATGCCGGAGGCTTTGGTTCCTTAACCAAACCATTGTTCTCATTTTGTTTTTCGGTCAAGAGCAAACCGTTGTTCTTGAACCATGGACATCGTAAAAGTCCCCACTTTCAACTCCTCAAGTGGTGGTCATGTAAACAGTTACTGGGCGAGAGGTTGTATACAAAAGTTTCTTAGACATTGTTATAAGAGCATCCACAATCATGCTCTCTATTTTTCACTTAAAATTGAGCTTAAAGCGATTTTAGGAGCTCTCTATAAAATTTCAACTCTATTACCTTCTTGTGTGGATTTAGATGTGTATAGCTTCATTACCTTGTCTGGATTTCAGGCATTGGCAAGGTTTCTTCCTCACCTTGCTTCGCTTCATTACCTTCTTGTGTGAATTTAGATGTGTATAGCTTCATCATTCCTCTTTCTTATGATACTCCTCCAAACATTTATTATACACCCGAGGTTATTAATCCTTGACCGTATTAATAAGAATGGTTCAATGAATTTGTTTTTTTTTTTTTTTAATAAAGAAATTATGGGATTGCATTTGCATTAATAATTCAGATAAAAAAGCCACTAGTCACAAAAGGCCAATACAAACTAGCCACAAAGAGCTATTATAATAATAGATGGATCTAACATCAAAATTAAGACACTTTGGGGCTCCTCCACTAAGGATCATGTAGGATCGAAGAAACTTAGGTATAAGCATCCCAACTAAGAGTGCAAACTTTGGTTAAATGAGTTTTTTAAGTAAAAACAAAAAAAAGAGAAAACAAAAACATTGTCTTTCTTTCTTTGTTTTTTTTCTTTCGACGGAATATGCCATAGCATGATCAATTAAACAAAAGAAAAAATAATCACTTAAAACATATTTAACTAATGAAAAACCAAAATAAATAAATAAATAAAGGTTAACTAATGCTCCATGGAACTTTAAAGTGACAATGACCTGCACATGACGAAAACTGTCACCCTTAGCAGCAATTGAAATTATATCCAAAAAAAAAAAAATATAGTCACTCAGCGGTCACACTAATCACACGATTATTACGGGGATTATTGAAAGATGCCGACTCGCTTTAAAAATTTAGGAGGCCGCATCATGTCACCAACTACGGCTCTTCATGCATTGCCTAATTAAGATTAATTACCTCTGTAAATATGGAAAAGCTAGTAAACGGTAAACTGTAAACTTACCCTATTTTATAATTCTACGAAAGCCAAATGGAATTTTGAGAAGCTGTTTAGCCATTAGCTTTTCAATGGAATAAAAATGGAGAAATTATAGAATACTACAGTAGTAGTATGACAACGTGATACATTTTGTACACATATTATAATATAAGTAGACGACAAAGTTTTATTTTCCCCTTTTACGAAATAGTATCAAGATCTAATTGGAATTTTAATAATTAATATAATTAGTCGTATCTTGTACGTAGGCAGCTATCTACGTATGCATGTGAAACCATGTGCAACCCTAATTTGTCTTGTCTTTGCTTTACACCAAGGACGTTTCTATTAATTGAATTTGAAGGGATGCTTTTTTTGTTCTTTTGTTTTTTGTTTTGGTTACAATTGAAGGGATGCTTTATTTACTTGTCACATATTATATGTATAGTCGGAGACATGACAACCATGCCAAATAAAAAATATGTATTGTCCACGCAAGCAAGGAGGGTTTAATTCCAAAAATGACAATTAGATCTAGAATAACCCAAATTTGTTAAAGCATTCGCAATCAATTTAGTGTCAAGCAATGGTGGATCCAGGAATTTTTATAGGGGTAGGCTAAATATATATATATTTTTATAGATGAGATATATTATAAGCCTTTTTTTTTCTCTTGAAACAAAAATGTAAATAAAATTTTATAAATCAAACATGGCCACATTACAAGCAAATATAACATAAAAAAGTACAAAATATAAATAAATGCCAAATCAAATACATTATCCAACTTAAAAAATCATATATGCTAATTAATAATTCAAGTTGCAAAAATAAAAAATATATGAATAGTCTCCAAAAGTTTTCACCCTAACCCTAAATCATAAAAACTCAACAACAACAATTAAAATTGGAAATTGAATATATATAAAATAAAAAAACTTACCAAGATTGAAGAACCTACTAAAGATAGGTTGGTAAATTTTTTAGAGGAGGAGAGCTATTTCCTCTTGGCTCTCAAGATTCAAATATGGCGTTTTGGGTGGCTAAAAGAAATTTTTTTATGTTTGCTCTCTGTGGGTGTAGCCACTGGCGAATCCAGAAATTTTTAGCAGAGGTGCAATATTGACTAAGTATGAAAAATGGTTTTTTGGAATACTCATTTTCTCAAGATAATTTTTGGCGGCTTTTATTCCTTACACATCAAATAAGAAAACTTGATTTTATGGGATTTAAATATGAAGTATATATTGACTTAATGAAAGTAAAAGGACAAAGACATTTACTTAAATATTGAAAATGGAAATAAGGTAATCTGCACACCAGTTGAGCAAAGAGACAATTTGAAGCACTTACAATGATTTTTCCGGCGAATTTATATAGATTTGGATTGATGTTATTATTTCCTATATACTTTAGGAGTGGGTTAATATTTATTAGAGTAGAAATAAAGCTTATAACATTTAAACCATGTTCAATACTTTATAAATCTTCCCCTAGGCTGGAGCCCACTCCAGCCTAAGCTTAGGTCCGCCCTTGGTGTCAAGTGTTCAGAAGAGTGATAAAGATACATCTTGAGTTAAAGTGGTGAACAAAAATATTTCCCTTTGAAAATATATCAAAATCGGGTAACATCGTAATATGGTTGGACAACCATGTCCATATAACTTAAACTTCTTAGTTTATTTTCTATTTCTGTCAGTTTCTTACATTCATTGAAATAAGTCTATGTAACAATGTCATCCTTCTATCATGCAGTAAATATGGGAATTAATAAGTGTCAAATAGCAGCTGGGTTTTAAATTTGTGTTATGAGAAAACCCAAACGCAAACCCAATTGTGAAATCCACAATTGAAGAAGGAAATCTAGAGACATGACCAATGGAAGAAGGAAATCTATTTCACTGAATCCATACACCATTTATACTATTTATTTAGACTTTCATTCTTTATAACTTACTAAAATACCTCTTTGGACCTTTAAAAATTGTAATTTATTTTAAAAATGCAAGGGTAGTATTGGAAAGCTAGACAAATGTTAATTCTTAATACCGAACAAATCAAACATGGGAATGAGAGGCAGAAGTGCGTTAGACTAGTTGGTTAGGGCAATGAGCTTGCCCCCTTTCTTTTTTTTGGTCTGAACCATGAGGTGGTCCTGGATGGGCCCTAACTATGGGTGGCACCTTTAAGCCTTAACCACAACCCAGACTAATCCCCACTCACACCGGGTTGGCCCGTAAGGGGTAAAGTGTTGGCTAAAGTGGTGACTCCGTACGAGAGCAGGGATCGAACCCCTGACCTCTCTTAAAGAATGAGAGTGCCGAACCACTTACACTAACCACCTTGGTTGAGCTTGCCCCCTTTCATTAAAGTTCAAGTCTCTCTGCCCGTATAATTAGATTAATTTAGAGCATTACTTGTATTTCATTGTCCCCATTTCCCCACGTCCCTAAATACCAAAATAAAAATT
This sequence comes from Prunus avium, assembly GCF_965620075.1. Taxonomy (NCBI): domain Eukaryota; kingdom Viridiplantae; phylum Streptophyta; class Magnoliopsida; order Rosales; family Rosaceae; genus Prunus; species Prunus avium. The sequence continues at coordinate 31,772,796 of NC_142289.1, forward strand.
TATGTGCAAAGCATCACTTATTTTTTTGGTTGAGAAATTATTCACTCATTCTATAATATCTTAAACTAAATTTTTAGATTTAGTGATTGTATAACATAATATCATAGCCTTTTTTTTTATAAATGTACCATAACTGGACCCCAAAAATTCAAGCAACATAGAAAACGAAATTTCTTGCTGCATTTATTGAGCATCATTTCTTTACCTTCATATATACAAAAAAATATTTAAATAAACCAAAACATCACGCAATGAAAGCTCAGACGTCAACCAAGGTGGTTGGTGTGAGTGGTTCGACACTCTCATTCCTTAAGAGAGGTCAAGAGTTCGATCCCCGCTCTCGTATGGAGTCACCACTTTGGCCAACACTTTACCCCTTACGGGCCGACCCGATGTGAGCGGGGATTAGTCTGGGTTGTGGTTAAAGCTTAAAGGTGCCACCCATAGTTGGGGCCTAGCCAGGACCACCCGGTTCAGACCCAAAAAAAAAAAAAAAAAGCTCAGACGTCTCATGTCCTTCAAATTGAAGCCACACCCCATGAGAGACGCAACTCACACTTTCCTTCCTCTTTCTAAAATCTATCTTTACATAAATACCAACAAACCAAAACGAAAAGCAAAATTACATAAATCCCAAAAACTCACATTCCAACTGCCTCTCTAATTCCTTTTCCTTTTACCCTTTCCACTTTCAACTCTAACTCCATCTCCTCCGCATTTTTCTAGATCCGCTGCTTCGCTCCTCTCCCCACCTTTTTACTCCACCTACGTGTCTAGATCCGACTCCACCTCCTCACTTCTCCGTCAATCTCGCCCGTCCACTTTTTCTCTTCTCCCGAGGTCTCCTCGTTTCAAATTCAGATCTCTTCCACTTCCTTGCAAAACTGCTTCTCAAAAATATCAACTTCTTCTTCCACTCACTTTCTCCCTCAGATCCACATTTTCTCGGGAACAAGCATCTCGAACTTTCTTCTTCTTCTTCAACAATGGCGAGGTTCATCGACCTCTGCTCGCCTCTGCTTCTTGCCTTTCTGCTAGTCCAATTCTCCATTGTATCTTCCTCGTCTCCACCACAGCCCTCACCGACTCCATCGCCACAACCCGCTGCCGATTCACCTTCTCCGAAATCTCCATCGCAGATTTCCCTTCCTCCATCTCCGTCGAACGCTCCAGTGAACTCACCACATCCTTCTTCACCTCCGGCGCCACCGCAATCATCTCCGTCTGAATCTCCGTCGGCCGACGACACGCCTCCAGTTCCTTCTCCAGCGCCGTCGAATCCGAGCGACGTCAACCACAGCGACCTCAACACGGACGGAGACGGAGCTAAGAACTCCTCTGGAGGAATGAGCTCGGGAAAGAAGGCAGGAGTCGTAGTTGGAGTGATCGTTGGGGTTGGCGTGGTAGGGATTGCAGGCTTTGTCTACAAGAAGCGTCAGGATAACATTCGTCGATCTCAGTACGGATATGCCGCTAGGAGAGAGATTCTCTGAAGAACTACTCATAGTCTCTCATACGCAAAAGCTCTTAGAGGTTACTGTGAAATTTTTAATTTCTCGTATTTTTTTAGTTAATTTCTGTGCTTGCTTAGTATATGATTGAATTGAGGTTACGGCGATGGTGATATGGTGATTCAATTTGATTCTTCATTCTTTGGCGCGCCGGGGGTACTAGAGTTGGTGGTAATTAGAATTTTGGGATGAGTTCTTGGCGTAAAATACTTAATTAGTCAATACGAGTCATTGATGTATTGCTTTTTTTATTTAAGAATGATATAATAATTGGATTTACTGATTTAACATTCATTTTGCTCCTTTTTCTCACTGTTGACTTGATTGGCTCTATCTTTTTATGCCATCTAATGTTTTGGGTACTGAGAAAATCGAACAAAATAAAGAAATTTGATAATTACTGTTCATGGATTTAGATTCCCAGAGATCTAGGGTCTTTGAGACTTTAATGCGTAAAGCACTGTTTAGTGTTGACTCGGATTTGATGTTTGGTACTGTTTGGATTCAATAATTTGAGAAAACTGCTGTACATGGTGGCTCACCTTCATTGCATTTTAAATATGTAATGTGATTGTGGACAAATGGAAATTGTGTAAAAGAAATAGTTGAGATAACCTGGAACTGGTTATTATGGTAAATTAATTTAACACTATCTATTAAAAATAATATAGGTAGGCAAATTAATTAAAAAGAATTGAGTAAAAGAGAGGGTAAGAAATCGATGAAGCTTGAATTTTGTTATGTGTTAACTTGAGCGATATGGATTTGTTTAATTAGTTGAAAATTGTATGTATCAGGCATTATTAAAATCTAAGATCTTGCATTTTTAATTTTTAATTTATTTTTATCAGAGAGAAACATTTCATTGAAATAACATTGTCAGAATATAATTCAACATAAAATTGGATCCCCGTGATGCAACAAGTGTGGCCTCGATAATCTTGCCAATATAAACTTATATGCAGATTTTAATAATAAAGAACTAATAATTGTGCCCTCTTTAAATAACACAAAATGAAAATTTAGAACATGATTTGAGCGAAAGAGAAGATAGGGGACTTGATTGAAAAAAAAAAAAAAAAAAAGAGGGTAGGGAAGAGGCATTTCTTTTACTGTTTTGGTCAATTAATTTGTTTGTTGGTTTTGCTTTATTTAATCTTGTCAAAAGTAGATGTGTCATTTTGCGTGCATTTAGGTTTGTGATCCTATCCTAGTATCCTAGCCTGCCTAGAGAAATGGCGACTGTGAGCATTTTACACTTTCATGGCTGTTTTTACTTCGGGTTCTGCGTCATCTTTGTGTTGACTTCCCCTTTGGGGTATTTCAGGAATAGAAAATTGGCAACTCACCGATTATTAAGGAAGCATGTCGGTGATCATCATGTTTTGACTTTGGTTGGTTTGAACTTTGAATGCTTTGGGGTATTTTCTTCTTTTCTTTTGGTCTCTATCCAATGATAAGGTTTTCAAATTTCATCATATATAATAATATCATGATGAGGCATGAGGGAGGGAGGGATGGATGATGAAATAATACGGCCTTTTGGGGAGTGTGTTAGTGAGCAGCGGCCGTTGATAGCAACTTCGCAATTTTATAATGGCAAATACAATTCGACCAAAAGAATAACTTGAAAACTCCCTCCCTAATTTTTAATTTTGTAATTTTATTTGGGAAAAGAAAGGCGTAACAATTGGCAATCGTACAAGATACGTGAATATTTTTTGTTGCAAATTCCAGCTGATTCATGGGCATATTATTGGGATAAAGTTATGTTATGCAAAACATGCATAGAGACGTGGATTATGCCAGTTTGTCAGAATACTTGCAGAACAAAACATGACTACCACTTTTGATTTGATTTATTAAACTGTCCATGAGATTGAACTCATCACCTCCATGAGTTGGAGAAGAATGATTCCCTATATCATTCACATATCATAGCCTCCAAACGTGGTCGGAGACAAAAGTAACAAGTCCACTGAACCATCCACTGGCAATTTATAAGTAACCAGTCAAATTTTTATTTTGCATTAACCAACTAAACCTAAAGATTTCACTTTAGTAATGGGAGAACTACATTGTTGCTGTGAGTATACTTGATGAGGAACATTTTACATGTTGCTCCATAAATTTATGCACTGTTGCTTACATGTACCCTGGATCTTTTTTTGGTATACATTTTCTTTGTGTTCCAGTTATCATCTACTGCTTTCAACTGTGGGAACTTAAGTACACAACATAATGGGGATTACCCTCTCTTGAATGCATGCATGCCCTCTTATCTCTGTCCGTTGCTGGCTTTTTACTCTTCCGCAGGAGGGTCAACCCAGCGCCCGTGATCTTTTATTAGCTGGATCAAGGCGTCGGTTGCATGCTCCATCTCAATTGCACGCTTCACCACGGTCTGAAACGCAATTCAACCTCATATCAAATAAGGTATGGCAAAAAAATAATGTTACAACTAAATAGAACTTTTGTTAAAAACTGAAGAACTACTTAAATGATGAAGGTGCCCTATAATGGCCGGTGCTAACCTGTACTCAGAGGCATAACTTATTGTATGCAAACTATTGAAAAACTTCTTTCAACTAAACCCGTATTAAATTACAAGCTGGACAGAGGAAATACCTTCCCAACATAAAGGTCAATCTTTCCAGGAGCACCACCAACATACCCAAAGTCTGCATCAGCCATCTCCCCAGGTCCATTAACAATGCAACCCATGATTGCAATCTAGCAAAGGAAATAACAAATGAATTACAAAAAGCATCTGGATTACTGAAAATAAAATAAGTTTGCTGTTCAAAATCGTTCCATCACAAAAGGAAAGAATAAGGTAATTACTGAAACACCAGGCAAGTGCGATGTCTTCTCTCGTATTTGTGCACTTATTTCTTGAAGATCAAACAAAGTTCTGCCACATGATGGGCATGAAACGTACTCCTGAAATGAGATTTAGGCATGTACAACGATTGTTTAAGACCATCATCGCTTCATGATATGTCAAATTCTGTTATGTTTTGAATGAAAACTCCTACCGTCTTTGTATTCCGCATTCTACAACCTTGTAGTAAATTGAAAGATGTGTTTCTAAGGAAATCAAAATCCTTGTCTGGGGCTTCTAATAGGAGACCATCTCCAAGTCCATCTACTAAAAGGGCCCCCGCATTGGTACCAGCAGCAATAACCAAGTCATCCCTGCACAAAATGGAATTAAGCCAGAAGTACGAATACCATGCATCTCTGGAAAAAGGAAGAGTCGATCTTGTAATTACCTATGAATTCCACTTGGAAACTGAATATGGTGTATGACTGGAAAGTTCAGAGAATTGTCTCCCAGATACTCAAACAGCCTAGAGCAACATAAAATTCACAATATCAAGAGAAGGAAACATGTGCACAACAAGAATAAAAGCATATAACATGGACTACCAATGATCAAATTAACAGGCCCATCGAAAGAGGGCAAATTTCATATTTGGTGAAGTGTCTAGGGCCTAGGAAAATGCTTCTCTAGATGGGAACTCTTACAATAATTTTATGTCGATAATGATTTATATGCAGGGAGTTAAAAAGTTATTACCTTCTTGCAGCATGCACTCGGCTTACTTTATCTTCACTGAAGGGAAGATCATGGAGAAGCATTGTAGCATCAGTGCCTTTGAGAATATCCAGCACTTCATAAGGTTCATCGCCACGTACCGAGACAACCAAGCGTGTACCTGGGAGGCAATTGATTCACAATAAGGATTCCTGGCTGAAAAATCAGGGGTAGCCTTCGACCAATACAAAACCCTTCCCACCCCTGAATGGGAGCAGAACCTCCCCCCCCTTAAGGGGAAGAGATACTAATTAACATCAAAGGCCACGGCTACAATAAGTCTACCTATAAAAGAATAAGCATAGAAAAAGAATATGTTCAATTCAACATCAGTGCTCTGAATTCTGTAAGAAAGCTGCACCTTCTGGTAAAAGCTTGTATGCACCAGTTGATAATTCCTTCGAATTTACCAGAACCATGGCATTGGGCAATGGCTTTGTTAGCTGCTCTGACAATGGTGTTATAACACCCATACTGACATCTATCAACCTTTTGAGAGCTAGCCGCTGATCATACACAAAGAAGATTGTCATGTCATTCCCGTTCTCGCAAAGAACTAGCAAATAAAATATGCAGTGTAATGCACAAACAACGTAGAAAGGTATAAGGGATAATGTGGGTGCGGGGGAAGAGTAGGGATTATTTCCAAAATATTCTTACAGAATCATTATCATCAACTGGTGGAAGTTGTCTCAATAAGATTGAGTCAACTGTTGCAAGATCCTGTATAACAGAACTAACCACGTCAATGAAAATCCCAGTAAATTTTACATGTGACACATTAAAAAATCTAAAATGGAATAATAATAGACCTTAAACGGCATGCCCACAACAAGTTTTGCTGCTAGTGACTTGTAGAGGAGCTCTGGTGTCTGTAAAGGATGCAGAAGGTTAGTGTAATTTCTAACATTTCAGATACAACTCAGCGCCCCACTCAAAGGAAAAAACACAAGAAAGAAAGCCAATAAAATGGAAAAAAGGAAGTATGATGTCAACTGTACCTTCAACTGATTAAGGGATACTGACATGAGAACAGAGCCATCACGGTGCAAGACACCTCTATAATCCACCTCCTCACCCTGTGTTTTGATGACATTAAATCACTGTTAAAGGAAAAAATAAAGAGTATGAAGCACAGTGTGTTTCCATATCAAGATCTTAGAGGCTGACCTCCTTTTGCATTGGCAGTTGACCAGATCGACGCTGAAAGTCAAAATAATGTCGGTGCTTCTCTTCAAATGGAGCCTGATACAAATAATGCCATCAAGAAATCTGATAAGGCTTTCAATTTTAAAATACAAGAGAATAAGAATATTAATCAACTAACAGGGATTTGGTGAAATCCTACCACTCCTTGCTGAAGATCAGCTGCTCTCATACCAAGGTTGGCCAATCTTCTGCAGGGATCTATCTCCTCCTCTGGTGCTTCAGTAAGTGAAACCCTAATTGTATCACCCAAACCATCCTGCATATACAAATCCAGAGTTTCACTATGGCTAGACAAAGCTTTATAAATGTAATGCTTCTTAATGCTAACTTCAAACTATTGAACGAAGTGCAGGATCACAACACACAAATAGATGAACTAACCTACCATATCTATCATAAGCACAGTTTGCAATTTATAAAAATGCGAACAATTATTGTTAAATTCAGCTACAACCTTATGAAGGTTTAACAAATAACACATTACCAGCACATAAACCTGAATAATCCCTACAATTTTGATGATTTTGAATCCATCACAACACCTACAGTTAAAGATTAGAATAATACCTGAAGAAGGGTTCCAATACCAATTGCAGATTTCATTCTCCCATCCTCACCCTCTCCAGCTTCAGTAACTCCCAAGTGCAATGGATAATCCCATCCTTGAACATACATTTCAGCCACAAGCAAACGATACGCCTGGACCATGATAACTGGGTTGCTTGCTTTCATTGAAAAAAGAAAATTATGGTAGTCCAACTTCTGGCAAATCCTTGCAAACTCGAATGCAGATTCAACCTGTTTGAGGAATGCCAAGTAAATGACACCCAATGAATTTGTATGTACATCAACATCAAGCAAACTTGAAACTTTTCAGCAAAAAGACAGACAATATTTTGCTCACCATTCCTCTAGGGGAATCCCCATAATAGCTCATTATACGATCCGAAAGGCTGCCATGGTTTGTGCCAATACGCATTGCTCTTCCATACTTCTTACACTTTTCAACCAATGGAGTAAAAACCTAGTGTTGTTACAGTAAGCAAAAATCAGATACAAATAAATGTTCATTTGGTTAATATTTGATAATGATTATAATAAAAAATCAAACAGTAATGGAGACTTGTAATTGTGAAAATTAATAGAGGCCATATATTTATAGATTCATGGTTTAACCTGTTCAATGTGCTCAAGTTCTTTCTGATAGTCATCTTCGGTGTACTCTAACTTCTCAAACTGAGCCCGTCTATCCGCTGCAATAAAACACCTCAATCAATCTACAATCACTCCCTTCAAATATAATTAAAAAAGAAAACAATTGAAATATAATTAAAAAAGAAAACAATTGAATGGTGAACTGTGTACCAAAATTTCCAGGGTTGACACGAATTTTGTCAAAGCATTCAGCAACTCGCAACGCAACAGAAGGTGCAAAATGAATATCTGCCACCAGAGGTATATTGTAACTGCACACACAGATTGTATCAAGTCAAGCCTTATACAACATAGGGAGTAAACCATTAAATACCCACTGAAAATATAATAACCAAGCCTACTTTTTCTGCACGAGGGTATTTTTAATATCAAAACAAGCATCTGCTTCTTTCTTCCCTTGAACTGTTATCCGAACAAGATCTGCTCCCTTGTCTGCTATTCTCATTACCTGGCAACAAAAAAGTCGTTACAAATGAAGCTGCTCGTAGCTTTTCCAATATTTCAACTGATTTAGTTGTACTTAATTTGTATAGCTCAAAATACAAAAGAATTGCCTGTTCAAAAACATTGTGAAGTCATTTTTCCAAAAAGGCCAATTAATAATCTCAAAGAGGTCACACTAACACATCAGAAGCTCCTTTAAGAATGGTTTCCATCTATGTTCACCACTCATCTTCAGCGGTGAAACCAAATTTTTGTTCATGAGGACCTTTTTGCATGTGCCAGATAAACCTATGACTCAGTCCAGAAGAAAAATACACAAAGTTTTGACAATGCCTTCACTACATTACGGTTTGAATAATGGCAGAGTAATTCCCAGTACCAATGAAGGAGATGTATGACACGCCACACATTCTGATTAAGACCCCGAGATATAATAGATATACAGAGTTTAATCAAACCTTAGTAGCTCCACTTATATATGCATGTGTATATATAATTGAAGTAAATGGAGAGTCAAAGAACCTGTTCAACTGTAGCAGCAACATCTTTTGTGTCAGTTGTCGTCATTGTTTGAATCCTTATGGGATGCTCACTACCAATAGCCACATTTCCAACCATCACTGTTCGTGTTTTCCTCCTGACAGTTTTGTGTATTGATTCACAATACTTTTGTCTAGGAACTACATTCAAAAAAATAATTTATTAGATAAATTGATAGAAACTCAAAAAGGTAGAAAGACATACATATTTAGGCTGATATCTACTCCTTTATCTTCTAAGACAAATGAAGGAACCTTTAATCCCACTTAACTGAGGTGAACAGATATACAAGTAGTAACCAAGCTGAGGCTTAGTTTGACTGATCCTAATACAATTACTTCGCTCAGTTGAGGCCACTTCCATTTCTGAGAAATGACAGTTACACCGGGGTTTTCTTTAGAGATATATCCAAGGAAAACATTGGATAATCACCTAGTTAATTTTTCCTAACCACGTAAATGAATAATTGACCAGCAGGAAAATATTGTTCAGCTTTTCTGAGAAGCCAGAAAACAAGGCAAAAGAAAACATAGTATTGTCCTTTCCCTCTGATCCAATTTCTCAGCTACAAAAAATAGATTGAAGGAGTAAAACATAACACATGCATTAAAACTAAAAACTGAATAACACTAATTCATTAGGGATTTTAACCACCTAACAAAGGGCTGCCTTCAGATGCAGGCTTGAGTTCTGCAATATCTGATCCGGGATTTGAGTTCCGTATCACTGAGATTCTTGTTCTTCCAGACTTAAACCTCTTCAAATCACAAACCCTCACAAAATCCATACTTTTAGCAAACCCAATACTCGAGTCCCTGCCTTTTAGACCCGTGAAGGAAGCTGGTACAGTTCCAGTAGCCATTTCCACAACTGCAAAGCTTTACCTTCACAATTCCAAAGCACAATTTGGTAGAAATTCAGTTAACTCATCATTTTATATATCAAAATGTAGAATTAACATGGCCCGCTTGGTTTCTGAGAAAATTGAACAAATAAAACTGAAACTGACTAATAAGATAAGTACTTTGATAAACAAACATATAAAAAAGAAAAGAAAAAGAACTAAAGGGTTTTCCCATTCACTCTTTGATTTCAGGTGAGCAGTTGAAAAAACTTAAATTAAATTTTTTTTTTTTTAAAAAAGAACGATCTTTCTTACAGTTTTCGCAGCTTTCCCAGAAACCAAACAGTAAATTATCCCATCACCTAATAACATCATAACAACTGAATTTTCTACTGTTTTGGGAAAATTGTGCATAAAATTCATTACCTCAAAACAATCAATAAAACCCAAAACGCAGAAAGCAGAAGCAAGTCAAATGCTCTTGAAAGAAAACCCAGAAAGCGTTTCACAAAATCAATAACCAATAAGAGTGAGCTTAAAAAGAGGCTCAATTGGTAGACACGTGGCGTGCTGGTGCTTGTGCTTGTGCATGTGTTCATAGTTTTTTTGTTTACCTTCAGTGATGTGATGATGATGAGTCAGCTGCTGAGAGCCTGAGAGTGAAAGGAGAAGGGTCTAGAGCCCGGAAAGGGCAGAAAAAAAACTTATAAACTGGTGGTGGGTTGGGTGCGAGGACTGAGTTGTCAATGGATTTTTGGAAATTTGGTTGCATTAGCTGAATTTGTACTATTTTGTGGATGCTTGAGGTGGAGCAAATGGACAAAACCATTTCTTTTGGTATCTATTTTTTTGGTAAATGTTTTCTCTTGGTATCTAACCATGCGAAACATGCACTCTTTAAGAAGTGCGTGTATCTCGTTCTTGTAATTTTCGGCTCTCTTTCAAAAAACCCGAAGATAAACGTCAGCCATTCGTTTATTGCATACGGCATTTTCTAAGTTTTCAAGTCAGTGTGATACATTAGTAGTTGGTGTTTGTCTTTTCAATATTCAATATTGAGAGAAGTTTTAAATTTGATTTTCCCCTCTCACGTTGGTAAAAAAAAATTCATTGTTTGTACGACTAGCACAACATCATGTTGATGATGTGGTGTGATTTTGCAAGGCAAACAAATCAAAGAATCTACCGTTCTTTTTCTAAATTCTTTGATATATATAGAAATGTGTGATATAATAGGTATAGGCTTGCAAGGTAGACAAAATCAAATTACCAAATATAACTTTATTTGAACATTTTCCCTAGAGTGTAGGCTCTGTTTGGATGGAGAGATTTGAAAGAAATTATTTGAATTTGACAATAAGGTTAAATTTGGTATTTAAAAAAACAAGAGTCATATCAGATTAAATGTATTTGAAATAACTAGATGTAGTTAAGGACGGATTCATGAATTTAAAATGGAATAGGCTAGATTTACCTTACAAAGAAACTCAATGACACAAGCGAATTTTATTGATAACAAAAAAAAATGATATACCTAGTTAGGGAGGACATAATGAGCCATAATATACCCCTAAAAATGTATCTAATACAAAAGATAGAAGCTTGTTAAAAAAGAAAATAATAAATAAACATGCAATGTAAATACAGAATAAAACTATTTAAGTTGCACCATTCGAATCTTTAAAGAATTAAAATCATTAATGATTCATTCAGTATCGATATTATCAAGTTAATTTTTTATTAGTTTTTTAGTTGTGTGTAAATACTACATCACATTTTTTAAAAATTGAAAAAAATCTGTATGGGCTATAGCCGATATAGCCCCCAACATGGATTCGTCCCTCATGTAGTACATTTAAATGCATTTTAAATGACTACATGTAAGGAACTATTTATAATTCGTTTGGTTTCTTATTTTTGTTATTGTCCAAATCTTAGCATATATGAATTGTAATAGTCTTATACAAACAATTTTACCTTATAATGTCATCTAAAACTATTGATTTAGGTTGTTTTCTTATTTTTGTTATTATCCAAATCTTAGCATACATGGATTGTAATAGTCTATACAAATAATTTTACCTTATAATATCATCTAAATCCATATATTTAGATGTTAGGGAGAGAACTTTAGATGCCACCCCTTTTGGGCGTGGTGACAACCATGCTTTTTGTTCCCCCTTCCTTTCTTTTTTCCTTTTCTCTCCACCTCCTCCCCTTCCCCTCCTCCTTCCCCTCCTCTTTGCTTCCCCCTCATGCATCGTCTCCCTATCTTTTTCTTTGGCTCATTTATGGCGTAATTATGTAACATATCTTTTTAGATTTATCATTTTTCGGTGTATCTGCTCAATTTGCTAAAGAATAAAGTCGATTGGTGCGTATATGTTATCTTTTGGTGTTTGAGGACAGTGTGTTGGATTTATGATAACGGGGTTGAAATTTGGCTAGTTTAGTTTCTTTATTTTTGGAATAAATCTCAAAAACTCTCTTTGGGTTTTCTGTGTAGTTTTCACCTCTCATTTGTGAGAGTTTTTATTTGTATTGTTTTGGCTTGGTTTTTCCAAACTTTATCTCTTTTTTATTATTTTTTATTTTTCTGAGTTTGCAATCTTAGTCGGGATGCCTATGCCAGAGTTTCTTTAGTCATGTGTGATCGTTGGTGGAGGCGCACCATATTGTCTTAATGTTAATGTTAGATTTCTTTGTAATTGTAATGGCCTTTTTGTGGCTAGTTTGTATTAGGGGTGGGCATAAAAACCGATAAACCGAATGAACCGACCGAACCAAACCAAACCGAACCGAAAAATGAGGTTTTTTTGACCAAACTGAAAAAGTCAACACTAAACTTGACCCGAACCGAAGTCAACGGTTCGGCCTTCGGTTCAAAAAAATTTGGAACCGGAAAACCTGACCCGAACCGAGCATTAATCAATAATATATAAATATACCACGTGGCCTCTGTTTATTGGGTAAAAGAAGAGCTTTACCTTGAGGATGCTTGCACTAGATCACAACCACAACTAAACCTAGCTCCTTCACCTTTCTCTTTCATTTCACTCTCTCAAATTCAATCGCCGCCTCTCTCACCCTCTACCTCTATCGTCTCTCTCCCGACCTCACCCTCACCGTCATCGATCTCTCTCTCTCTCTCCTCTCATCTCCTGTCTCTTTCGACCTCATCCTCTCTCTCTCGACCTCATCCTATCTCATCTTCTGGTTTTTATTTTGTTCTTTTTGCAGGCAGAGAAGCTTAGTGGCAGTTGTTGGCGGCACTGGAGAAGGGAAGACATCGCTTGTATTAGCCATGCTTGGAGCGCTGCCTCCCAGAGCAGATTCTGGTGTTGTAATCAGGGGGACTGTTGCTTATGTTCCCCAAGTTTCATGGATTTTCAATGCTACTGTGAGTCGCAGCATCTCTTCTTTGAATGCCTACAATGTTCAATCTGTTATTTGTCTTTTTTTCTTCATTAGTTTTATGATTAAGTTCTTTCAAACGTTTTCAACTATTTCTGACAAATAAATATGAGTTGATATGGGTGAATAAAGCTGTATGGGTGTGTATTTCAACTTTCAAATAACCTATTTGATGGGTTTATGGGTTTTTGTTTATTTATTTAGTTTCCCTGCGTATATACACTTGTTATCAGTGTGTATTGGTTGATTATATTGGTTGCAAAGAGGGATCTTTGTGCATCTATCTTTAAGATACCTGGCTATCCTTGAAGCGCCCCTTGTTGCAGTTCATATTGTACTGCTGGGTTCCAGATTCTTTCTTTTTGGCCATGAATTTTTATGTTCAATTTTTGTAGGAAACATACAAATAATATCATTAAGAACAAGCCATGGAATGCTTTTTTAAATCTGCTGTTTTTTGTAGTGCATGCCCATCATATATTGATGGCACTGTAAGATTTTTAGCAATATAAAAATATATTTGAATATGTAAAATAAGAAGTGGTCTTGTACTTCAATTGGTTGATTTTACTTGGAGAGAGGTATTTGAATCTGTAGTTTTCAGGTATTTGATTTTACTTGGTTGATTTTGCTTCAAAATTTGACTGAAACCCGCGAAGCTTCAGGTATTTGAATATGTAGTTTTCTGGGTGATAGTAAATGAATGCATTACTACTAGAATGAAACATCAGAAATCCCCCATTTTCAAAGCTTTTCATCAGTTGATATAAGCCATAAGGCCACTCCTCATGACAACCTGGATCAATATAAAACATTTTCGTCCAAGACTTTTCTTCACCACAATCTTTCATTACCCACACATTCAGAGGATATATAAAAGCAACTTCACATACACACCTGTAATGTTCATTAATTAATTTACTCATTCTTTCATTTTGGATGAATCTAGTTTGCTTTGGAACAGAGCTTATAAGATGTTTTGAATGATAACTAATTGAGAAGTGTTTTTATCTGTGTATTTGAGTCGATTGAGGTGCTATAACTTGTTTTGATCAGTTTAAATGATTTCAGACAGAAACTGCAAACACTTTTTTTTTGGGTGAAATTAACTATCGAGTTGGAGTATGATTCTGGTTGTTTGGTGAGTGATTTTAAACTGATACAAGTGTATTTTTTTTTGCAGCTCCCTTAACTGATACAATCATACGAGTGAATCTGTTTGGTATTTAAAATTTAATTTGGTGTTTTACTTGTATTTTTTGTCATGGGTTGTAAAATATAATTTGGTACTTTACTTGTATTTTTTGTCATGGGATGTAAGAAACAACTAATTTGATAGTTGGGTGATGCTTGTGATTGTGATTTAGTTTAGAAACTAAAAAAAAACAGGTTATAATTTAGTTGAATTTACAGGATTTGGTTTAGGAAAAATGAAGTGGGCTTTAATGGATGGCCTGTTTGAAAAATTGGCATTGTGGAAAAAACTTGGGCTTTTGAATAAATAAGCCAATTAGGTTTTGGCAATTTGACCCAAAAAATAAAGATTTTGGCCCAAAAAAGTGATTTGGGCTTAAAAATAACTAGTAGTGGGCTAAAGCCCAAAACCGACCAAAAAGCCTGAACCAAACCGGAGCCTATCGGGTCGACCGGTTCGGCCCAATTTCGGCTTTCAATTTGGAGCCGATCCGACCCGAGAACCGATATCTTACTCGGTTCGGCCCACGGGTCACTCAAAATTCAACCCGACCCGAACCGTGCCCAGGCCTAGTTTGTATTGATCCTTTGTGACTAATCCCATAATTTCTCAATAACCAAAAAAAAAAAAAAAAAAAATCCATAAATTTGGAATCCCTCGATCCAAATGCGACCTTGAGTTTGCACTCATTTTAATTGTGAACATATAACCCCATCCAAAATTATAATTGAATAATTTAATTTGTAACACCCACAACAAAAGCAAAGGAAAGATGATGATGAGGAGTTCTACGTTTTGATGCCAGGAGGAACAACCACGAATCTACTAAACGCCGTTTTGCGACATATTCTGTCGTGGGAAGACAACTTAACAACCTAAACCCAAAAAAATCAATGGCTACTTGCTTTCCGGCTTTCTAACTAAAATCTTTGCCCGACTGCTTCAGTTCAGTACACGAGCCACTTTTCTAAGTCTATATGAATATAAATAGAAACATCTATACATATGATCTTCATCATTTGAAGTAAATAGATAAATATAAAACTCCTATCAAATTAGTGGTTAATGATTTTATATTCAACCAGTAACTTGATTAAAAATACTACTACAATCACTTCAATCCATATAAAAATTCCAAAGAAAAAGAATTCTAAAATTATAAATTCACTCCTGATTTTATAAGTGTAAAATCGAATCATACGTACCAGCCGGTCAGGTCACAGTCTGGTTTTTAGAACCATGGTTTCACCCATTCCAGCCACCACTCATATTAATCATCAAATGATTTAGTTTAAATCATATATATCAGGGAAGTTGTATGCATGTGGTTTTAAGTAGCTGCTCCATCTTCCTCAAGAGAATGCATTTCAAGGATTGCAACAGTCTCTTCCTTTGCACTGCAAAGCCAAAACAGAGCACAGTTAATACCAGCAGACTAATGGACACAACAGGTAGAGACTACAACCTAGTTGTACTAAATAAATGATTTGCATGCCGAAAAAAAAATAAAGAACAGGATATAAAGGAGACGTATCTAAAGACGGACATTTTCCACACTGATCCGTCTAAACAATCCTTAACATATTTAACATTTGCAGTTCAAAATTAGGAATAAATATAAATGAATATTGAACATTTTAAGAACATTGTTCCTTACATGCTATGTGCAGGGTTCAATATTTATCTAATACAGAAAGAAACATCTACAAACCTTATAGATATCCATTCCACCCACTTTGTTAATTCAACAAGAGAAAATACATAAAAAATAGGAATTATAGTCATCTCTATGTGAGTACTAGACAAACTTCAGCTAAAGTGCTTTATAATCAGACGCCACCCCCTCCTCAGGAAAATTCCTCTTTATAAGATGCCAACTATAATTTCCTTAACAACTTTTCCTATATTTAAATAACAAAACTATAACACTAATGTCATACAATTTCATTTTCTCAGCCATTACTTTATAGGCAAGGTACTGTGTCAACTGGATGCTCACCTTCCAGGTCGAAGAATCTTGTACTTGCCTAGTCTGGTGAGGTCCACGACTGTTGAGCCTGCACGGCCTGAAGGAAGCACACCACCATTGTAAACATATGCACAATGTTCCCAGAGGTTCTCAAAATCTTTGATGGAAACACTACTTGGCTGCCCGCTTAGGTTTGCACTTGTAAGGGCCAATGCACTCCCCAGTCTGCGGGCAATGTCCCTGATGAAGTTACAGTCAGGCACTCGGACTCCTATACTATCCAATCCTGGGTTCAGAGACTTCTCAAGAATACTCGACTCCCCTGCAAAATACCCAAACTAGCTTTTCTTATTCAAAACTGAATGTGAAAGATATCAAGCTGAAAACCAAACCAATCCCATGGGTTTGCAGCATCAGTCAAATGGTAGTGCATATCAAAAAGATAAATTATACTTGAATACAACAATTTCCTTTCTTTCTTTATACCTCGGTTTAGTACAAGAGTAACAGGTCCTGGAAGGAGATTCTCAAGTAAGCCATGGGGCAAGTGTTCTGTGGCAGCAAACCGCTTAAGGTCTGGCACATCCCCCACACAAATTGCAAGAGGACTTGTATGTTTACGTCCTTTAATCTCATATATCCGATTCACTGCTTCCAAAGAACTGCAATTATTCTCCACCATTACAAGGTTACAAAATTACACACAAAAAAGAAGAAGATGGGTTTTCTTGTAAATCATCATAACAAGAATAAGAGCACTTCCTTTAAACAAACCAATATCTCAGAAACAATAATTCAGACACTGAGGAATTTTAACAAACAGGTACATTGCATTGGATAGATTGTCATACCAAGCATCGCAAGCGAAGCCGTAAAGTGTATCGGTGGGGACTGCAATGACTTTTCCGGCTCTGAGAGCTTCAACTGCCTCTTCAGTGTGAGCTCCGGTGGCCGGTCGAACTACCCCCAACTCAGTTTCAACTCCCGCATCGCACTTCTCTGCACTCCAAGCCATTTTCTCAGCAACGCAGCGTCTCAATCTCCGCTCTGCACTGTTGGCACTAAACCCAATTTGCGCACGCCTAAACAAAAAGAAGAAGAAGAAGAAAACAGTTAAGTTGAAATATGTTTGTTTTTTTCTTTATATTTGTAAGTTTAGAGAGAGAGAGAGAGAAACTGACTGACGGTGGTGAGAGATTAAAGAGCAGAAGCTCTGGAGACTGAGAGAGGAGGAGGGAAGCAAAGGAGAGGCGAGTAGGGGAAGTGCGGCTGCAACTCTGGCTGGAATGTTCATCACTCGTCGTTTGTCATGTGTTAACTGGTCAACGATGAGGATCAGAAGCCCATTTACATAACGGTTGGTTGATTGTTTTCTTCCTTAGAAGGGCAAGTTACACAAATTGTCCCTAAACTTTGTTGAAGGTTTTATCTAGGCATAATTACTTTTCATACAATAATATTATAGACACTAGTTACATAATTTCCTAATTTTTAGTTACCAATTAATATGATAATTTCTTGTTTATTATAAATAAATAGGTCTATAATAAGTTCATATAGAAAACAAATGAAATACTGTCACATCAGTTCGTATTTTAAAAGTTTGAGATGTGTGCCAATTAAAGACATGAATGCAACTTGTGCTAAGAATTCATGTAAAAGTAAGTTTCGTGCATTGCATGTGACCACTAAATCAAAGGCATTTTTGTAAATTTAAAAAATCAGCATGTTTTGTTAGGCTTAGATTATACTAGATTTTTTATACTATTTGTATTGTGCAAAAGCTTCTTTTGCACAACTTTGAGCATATCTTATTTAGTTAAAATTTAGCTAAAAATACACAAAAGCTATTATAAGAGCTATTTATAAAATTTCAACTTCAATTATACTCCCTAGTTTAGGAAGTCATAAATGCTATAATTATTTTTTAAAAAGTTGGGAAAAGAGTTGGTGCCCATAGCATTACCAAATTAAAATGTTAAAATATGCGTAAAACAAATCAACATTAAATTATAGGGAGCAACTAGGAGTTCTTTCTCTCTCCTCAGATTTCGAAGCTCCTAGAGGTCTCCCTATTTAAGGAGGTGGATAGGGAGCATGGTTGAAGTTGTATTTTTCCGATTACTCCCTAAAATTTATTTAGGAGGTGGTTTATGGAACCCATTGCAGATACTCTTAGAGAATCTGATGTTGAGTTGAAGTGGTCTTGGTAATTGCTTCACTTTTCAAACAACACTTTACATGAAGAATACTACCACCTCTCTTACTACTATAACCATAAAACTTTGTTTGAAATTGTTGTTTTGGTTGGCAAAGAGATTGCAAAATCACCATCTTGCATTTTTCTTAACAACAAGTAAGAAATAATCTTTGCCTCTCAAATTCTTTCGTAGTTAGTAAAATACGAACAAAAAAAATACGAATAAAATACGTATGTGTTTTATTCGGCAAAATTTTGGCAAGTTACAACTGAACTAAAACGTTTGACCACTATATAATATTTAAATATATATTATTTTTATTCAATAATATGTGAAAATTACATGTATAATACATGATTTTTGTGTGTATTATTGAAAATTTGGTAAAAACTATGTGTATTAAACATGAAAAATATGTACATACGAGTACAATACACACGTTTGTTTTTTTTAAAATGTGTATTTTGCCGAGTCTTTAAGACGTATATGAAAAATGGAAGTATTATTGAAAAATATGTATGTATGTGTATAATACAAATATTAAACGGTAAAATGCTAAATTCTTTATACGAGTAATAACTCTGGAAAAGTAAAAAAAATCAAAAGAGGACAATAGAGACTCGGATAATGGCCTAATAGTAATGGATAATGCTCTAAACTACTCTTATTGATAAACGAAAATTAGGATAAATAAATAAATAAATAAAAAAGGATCCCACTATATTTAAATAGTATAGCCGCACGGCTATACTATTAATTTTTTTTTTTTAAAAAAGGACCACAGTATAGCCGTGTGGCTAGATATAAAAAGTACCGCCGTGCAGCTATACTATTTATTATTTTAAAAAAAGCCCCGCCTTGGAACTAAGCGCCTAGCGCTCATTAATTTTTTTTTAAAAAGAGTATATCCGTGTGGCTATACTATTTATTAAAATAAATTTAAGAAAAAAAAGACCCTAGTATAGCGTCTGTACTATTTATTAAAAACATTAATTTAAAGAAAGTACCCACGTAATAGCACCTAGGCGGCCGATTTTTTATTTAATTTTTTTTAAAGAGTATAGCCTCGTGGCAGCTATACTATTTATTTAAAAATAATTATAAAAATATCCAATAAGAACTAAGAGCATGAAAAGCACCATTGCTCTTCTTGATTAGCGCTTGACAATTGCTCTTGCAATATCGCTATCTGTTGGAGTTTTAGGACTCATTGTATACAATGATATCTTTACTCGAAATTGATGTGATTTCAAAAATCATTAGCCTAATAAACCTTTACTTTGCTCCTCTTAGATCCCAATATAAGTGTATTGCAAGTGCCACTCTACTCGAGAAAGACATTTAATAGAGATAGGTTACACTGGAAGCAAAACATAAGCTTTCTAGTTTGAGAGTTTGCAAAGAAGAGTGCCCTAGCAATTTTGAAATTGTGTGGCCTACTTCCATTATTTTATACTTTATAGTTATTAATTTGCTAATTTCAACATATCCAAAGTAGACATTTAAGAGAGAGAAATTTCATAGTAGATCAATATGAGAGTTCAATTTTTTTTTTCATGGGAATGTTTGCCTTTAATCTACCTCGTTCTCTCGAATACTACTAAATTATGTTATTGCACACATTATTTGTTGTAGAATCGCAACTATACTTTTCAAATATATTATAATTAAAAAGTATAGCAGCGCGGCTATTCTATTTATTTTATAATAAAAAAAGGACCCGCCCTTTGTTTTTTAAAAGAGTATCGCCGTGCGGCTATACTATTAATTAATTTTTTTTTTTTAAAAACACGGTAGTATAGCCCAGCGGCTATACTCTTTAAATATATTATTTATTAAGATAAATTTAAGAAAAAAAGACCCTAGTATAGCCGTGTGGCTGTACTATTGATTAAAAAACATTAAATAAAAAAAGACTCGCCTAATAGGTTCTAGGCGGCCCATTTTTTATTTTTTATTTAATTAAAAAAAAAATAGTATAGCCTCGCGGCGGCTATACTATTTATTTTTAAAAAAATTAACAAAAATACCCAAGTAAGAAATAATATTTGAAAAATAAAAAAGTAAAAAATAAAAAATCAAAAGGGAACAATAGAGACTCAGGTAATGGCCTAAAAGTAATGGATAATGCTCTCAAAATATTCTTATCGATAAAAGAAAATTAGGGAAAAAAATTATTAAAAAGAAAATGAATCCCAGTATATATTTAAAGAGTATCAGGCTATTTATTAGAACATATTTAAAAAAGGACCCTAGTATAGGCGATCGGCTATACTATTTATTAATAAAAAATAAAATTAAAAAGACTAGCGTAACATAACTTTTTTTTTGGCAGTTGCTAAACAATACAACGTGGCACCAACCATCAAATTTAATCCAATCTATTGTAGGCCAGTGGGTATAACTAAGTTAATTGAGCTCTTCCACCTCCATCCATGTGGGCGGTTCGAAACCCTCAAAACCCAATGAATATTTGTGTAAACCCCCCTCCCCAAATTGCTTGTACCAAAAAACAAAAGGTTCAATCTTCATGCTTGAGGTTGAGATGTGAGTCGAGATATTTTATCTCTATCTCAAAAGCACATACAAAGCCTGTGGGAGTTTTGGTTTGAAAATGTGACCGACAGCATTATAACAAAATACGTCTTTACTTGCTAATTGGTGCTACTGCTGATATTTTGGAGGCTATATACAATCTCAAGTCTTGTATTAAAAGTGGGAAGGATATCAAATTCCTGAATATATTACAGAAGTATCAAAATTCTCACCTCAGCTATAAGCATATTTATATGATATTAACCATTGATGCCATAACAATTTAAGCCCCACTAAAAGTTACTGGATTTTCTCCTTCGGTGCACGCGCTGGTCTTAAGGATTGGCATATCCTGTGTGAATTTACGGTACCGTACCGGTGAAGTGGCCCAGTCATGTCAACGTT
The DNA here is from genome assembly GCF_965620075.1 of Prunus avium. Taxonomy (NCBI): domain Eukaryota; kingdom Viridiplantae; phylum Streptophyta; class Magnoliopsida; order Rosales; family Rosaceae; genus Prunus; species Prunus avium. The sequence continues at coordinate 31,793,879 of NC_142289.1, forward strand.
TAAGAGCTAAGCGGTTGCTGTGAGGTAGTTTGCCATCTTCTTTTCCATCTCAAGCACTCGACAATAATGGAACTCCCACTCATTGCAACACCCAACCCGGCAAATGTTGCAAGCAGAATACAAAGAACTGCTTGGACACGGACCTGAGGCCACAACATAATGCAAGCATTTAAACATATTTGTATAAGATGACGGGTCTTAGAATGAACCTAAACAAGGCAAAGGAAAATATAACTTGTTGAGGAAAGCCTCTTACCAGTGAATAAAATATATGTGCAAATAGAACCACCAGAGCAAACTGAACCGATGCATAAACCCAGACAAATCTTCTTTTCACTAAACACGGAAGATTTACAAGTTAGGAAGTGAATCAACAATTTATAAGTAGTGAAGTTGATCTTAAAAGAATATTATGATAATAATTACAGCCACTGGTGCACGAATATCTATTTTTCCACTAATTTCTTGAAACCTATCAACTCTTTACGTGTGCATTTGACCCCCAAACCCCAAGTTGTGGTTTTTTCACCACAAATGAGCACTATGATCATCACCACTCGTCATATTCCAGTTCAGTCAGTAAGTCCTCAAAATCTATCCTATCAAGATTACACAACTTGATGAAAAATTAAGGATAAATGCCAGCCTACCCATGGTTGTTGAGGTCATGGATGAGAGGAGACCCAGTACACAAGAAAATGGAAGAGATATGGCAATTGCTCCAGTACCCATCTTCTCAACCTGCAGTGAACATATATATCACCAAAGAGACAGAACAACAAAAAATGACAGATCTGCAGTTTCGATTTCTGATCTTACCAGGAGCTGCTCGAGAAAACAAAAGTAGGCAAGCATGCTGATAATGACAAGCACGGGTACTTCCTGCCAAACCCTGAAAAGATATGAGCTAACAATATTAGCTCATGAATGTTGTTCTCTATTGACCAAGTTGTATGCTTGGATAGGAAGCTATCTTGTTAAAGCCCACCAGCAGGGGTAAGGTCTTGTTTAAAGGCCAGTAAAAACATAAGTTGTGAGACAATCTTCACTAGACCCATAGCAAGATAACAGTTTTCATGACTGAACCATATCCGCCTATGGAATTACATATAGGTGGCATCAATCAGTCAAATGCAAATTCTGTGATTCCAAAATTTTCTTTTCGTCTCCTACAACTTATTTACAAAGCACTGAAAAAATGGAGTAGAGTGTTAATTATGATGCATTAAACAATAAAATGTTATATATGCACACACAAACTTGCCTGTATCCATTAGCATTTTCCTGATCAAATCTACTTGTTCCAGCATTTCGAGCTCGAATACTTTGAATTCGTAATAGAGTGACAGGCAGGTTTTGAACCTCTTGCTTGCACACATCACAGGTCTTGTTACCCTTGATGCTAAACCATTTTATAGCACATTCTTGGTGAGCCAGAGCAAGTTCACCTTTGCAACTGCATTCCATTTTGAGGGTCTCACCCCCTTCGCATAGTTCAACTAGACAAATCCTACAGACAGCCTCTTCTTCAGATATGTCTTCACCAGCATCATCATCTTTTCCTGAACCATGCGAACAATAAGACATAGTTGGTAATCACAAGCAGCAGATTTGAGACATGCAGAGAGTAAGAACGCAAAAACTAGCCTGAGCAAATTTGTTACTGAACAAAGTTATAAGTTAGAAACACTATCAAGTAAAATGCAAAGTGTTTATAACTTTAACCATTGTGCATGAACAGACAAGAAAAGTACCAGAATCCACCGTTGGGGAACTAATCGATATTACATCCACTTCCTTCACTCGAGGAGTCGAAGGAATTACACGAAAAAATGAATCCATCCTCCTTAATTGTCTTTCTTTATTGTTGACAGGTACTGAAAGTGAGCGAGATATCTGTACTTGGGATTCTTTCCGCTGAAAAAAAATAAAGAAGAAAACCCTTAAAACAGCATGATGCCTACGTTCACAGATGGACATGACTGAGATGTTAAGACTTGTCAAAGAATTGGACTAGATGAGGTTAATATAGTGATCCTTCCTGTTTGTTTAGATGGCCTAGTTAGCATACATGCTATGTATTAAAATATATGTTTCAACTTTAACTTAATTCTGCTTGCCTTAGGGATTAATTGAACACTAAATTAAACAAGTTTAATGAAGCTACATCAGTAATGATAACAACCATGTCGTGGTGGGTAGATCATCTAGGTTAGATTAGACACTCTTGAGCAATATTGTATGGAACCTACTATTGAAGTCAGAGAGCCACCAACACTTCCACCATGTGCAGATTCTGGGAGTGAAAGAGCAATTGGAGTAACAGGTAAGGATGATGTTCTCCTCATCCGGGGCGTGAATAGCTTTGTGAGGGACAATGACCTTGAAATGGAAGGCTTCTCCCTCGCTCCTGTAGACGACCCTTCTGAAGCTAGGTTGGAAGCCTTCTCAATATCCGAAGAGCTTCGATACTTAAAACTTAGTTTTGGGAAAAGAGCTTTTATAGATGATTTGCCTTTAGCTGAAGAGGGGCCTGGTGATCCACTAACTCTTGCATCTATGGAACCAGGTGTCAAGAGAAAATTTACTTTCCTAGGAGTGGGGCTTGGTGTTGGAGGCATCTTTATCGTAACAAAATCCTCAGTACAGTCTTCTGATGTTCTTGAAGGTATCTCCAGGTAGAGATTTTGTCGCTTCCATGGATGAACTTGGGGTGCTTCTTCAGTTTCTCCCGTTGAGTCTTCAATCTGAAAAATACAAAGGATATAGCATGAATTGAAGAGGATGAAAATAGGTGCAGAATACAATCTAGAGTTTCTTTTAGTTGCCAGCTTAACAATCTTTTCTTATTTCAAGTTTTGCAAAAATTTAGTAACTGTTTGTAAATCTAATATAAGAAACTCTGAAAAAGAGAAGTAACCTATAGCATGCCAGCCTCCAACTTTTGGAAACGGGGTAAGAATTTACTAGTTAAACTGAAGTATTGCATTGATAGAGCTGGTTTAAAATCTACATTCTGCTATTCTAATTTTTGTTTTTTGCAAGTAGTTTATATAAAGATTTCTTTTTCTAGGCATAGATTTACTAGAATGAGGGGAAAAACAAGCAAACAACATGATCTACAAACCTAATGGGCACTGACAATTAAATATATGATCCACAAACAACATGATCAATTTTTTTCGGGACTAGATATACGTTTTTGTCCTAGTGTCATCTGTATATGGAGATTCCTGATTTGTGGGTAAGTTTTCAACATATGGAGTTGGAGCCATATCCCATAAAACGTCCACAGCAATGAGTTTCTAATAATCAACAAAGGTCACAACTTGAACGCAACATGCTGTAACTTTAACATGTTTGAACTTGGAGATTAGTAGTACTTTATATTAAATGCACAAGTTCTGGGTATTAAGATCTCCGTACGTAATATCAAAAACACATTAAAAAAAATTATCATTTGATTTAGATTGAGGCACATGTGGTAGTTAATAACTCACATGTGCATTGTAAATACACAAAATGGGCGTGGCTGAGATATGTGAGGGTTACTAAAATCTAAGTACATGCATATTGAGAAATCACAAGCTAAATTCCATGCATGTACTTAGATTTGAGTCATTCTCAAAAATCTCAACCAAATCCACTCTGGCAAGATACCCACAATTTGTCCTTCAGTGTTTTCTTAATATAATTGCACTGTTTGCACACCATTGAGTTTGGGGAACTAGCACATCAGGTCTGCCTTAGGCTCATTTCCACAGATAGATTGTAGACCTATATAAATCCAATAATAACTCGGGCAGACAAAACTGCGACGCATAACCAATTTTGTAGAAAACAGGCAGATTGTAGAAGAAAGAGTTACGCAGTTGATTTTGTAGACAAACATTTCATGTTGGACAACTGAATTAGAAATTAGCAGTACAAGTAAAGCTTTGCTGCTTTTGCAGTTCTGTGCATCATTTATAAAAATAAGTTCGTTCAAACATCATTAGTCACACAAATCAAAGAAAATGCGCCCAAATGAATGATTTCATGACATTGTTATGGTTTTACAAATCAGTGGTAGAAACCCAAAAGCAAAGGAAATATAAAAAAAAAAAGATCCCAATAGCTCATCAATCAAAGAGAAAAGTCAATATTTTTGGACTGATATTCCTTTTTTCTTTTTTTCTTTTTGGCTTATGAAACAACACAAAACAACAGCATCAGCATCAGAGGTTTAAACCTTAAACTTAAACTTAAACCCATGTCAGCATCTGACAAAAATGAGGAACCAAACAATTAAGGTATGCCATATCCTATGTCAAACAATATACATGAACACACACAACTACCCAATCCTATCAGATAAACAAAGGGGGGAAAAAACTATAAAAGGAGTTATTGAGAAGCTCAAAACACATGGAAAATGGGAGAAAAATGGTGATACATAATTAGAAAGTGAAGGAAATTATAAATCAATAAGAAGAAAGCAAAAACAGAGAAGCATAAAGTTTGTACCTTGTGAACAGGAACAGCAATTGTTCCTTGGGTTGAATTCTCATCACGATCATGGACCTCAGCCTCATGCTTTTCCTCAGTTCCCATTTTCTCATTACTCATAAATTACCAAAACCAAACAAAACCCAATTCAGAACACCCTTCAAGCAACAGGCCTAATCCAACCAAGCTGAAAAAGAGTCCCAAAAAAAATACAGTAACAAAAGAAGACAGGGAAAAAGAGAGAAATTCTAATGGGGTTATGGAAGAGGAAGTAGATACTAGATAGCTTATTTTCTTGAGATGTGTGAGGGGAAGTGAAGAAAGGTAAGGCAGGGAAGGGAGGTGTAAATAGGAGGAGAGAGAGATAGAGAGATAGAGAGATAGAGAGATAGAGAGAGAGAATGAAGAAGATGCTTCTCTCAAATTCTCATTTATGGCAAAAAGTGGTGGGAAGACTGGCCTACTGCCACACTCATTACTCACATTTCAAGGTGCGCGCGGCCTCCAGTCTTTTTTTTTTGGCTTAATCACGCTAACTATACCCCAAATAATACACCATGACAAGTCCAGCTTTATTTTTTAATGTAATTTCAACAACAACAAAAAAGGAAAAAGAAAAGGTTCCTCTCATCTAGTTTCAGTTTCTCACTAGAACTGGTTCAATGATCAACTGCACATGGTTGCACGAAATTCTCCCATAGTGGATGAGTGAAGCGGGGTTAATAATGTGGGATGTTAGTGCCCATCGCACATGGTTGCATCAAAATTCTGAAATGCCGGATGTATACTGGGTGATTAATGTGGGATTTAAGTGTTGGTAGATCGGCAGTAACTCTTGAAAATTGATTTTGGTGTGCTCTTGTTGTGATTATGTACTGAATTATGTTTATATTCTTTGTCATTCTATATTATTTATTGTGACAAGGGACTGTGCACTAAGTGACTGTGCACCTGGCGGCAGGGAGGGACGGTGGGGAAGATGACTCACGAAATCATAAAAGATCAAATCAGCCCCATTGGTGATGAGGCCACTAAGTGAACCTACTAATTAAACCCCCTGCCTCTTTTCCTTTCATTTGAGTCTTTTCAACATTATCTCATATCTGGAGAAGGAACCCCAACAACGCAGAAAAGATAATGGAATATCAGCACTTGTTCATTTCCCAGTTTTGTCTTTAATTCTCCTTTAGTTTTAGGTTACAATTCTTGTCTTTAATTTGATAATGTATATATAATGACATTGCATTGTTAATGACCATTCAATTTTGATAACGCCAACAAAAAGAACCGACAACTTTAACTTGGATGCACCGTTACTCTGGATACTAAACTCGGTTCTCATGGACGGTATTGTTTGACTGGCTTGCCTAGTTGTAAGAACATCAATAAAAATACTAGTTACGTGAAATTATATTTGAATGTGTGTGACAATCTAGTAACCGCTACTATAGAATCGCTCATAAAATTTTGACAATGTACTCTCTTTTAAGTTTAAAAGCAGAAACATTTGTGTTTAGTATCAATGCATGTTAACAATAGTAACGGTGCAACCACATTAAAATTGTCGATTTTCCTTATTGCAGTTGCATTTGCATAATATATACTTAAAAAGATGCTCAAATCTTCAACCATCAGTAGGTAGGTCTTCCCATACACTCTTAAACCTATTTACCATTGGCACACGCAACAAAGACATGTACAGCAAACAACTTTAAGTAGGAAGCAGGTTTGTACTTCGAATAATTATTGCTTTTATAAGTTCTTTCATTCCTATACCTTCCTTCCTTTGTCTAAAGGCGGTCAAGATTGGACCAGAGAGGGGACCGATGGTAAAGGAACAAACAAGGATTCTCTACCCAATTTCTCTTTGAAAGCTAATCTTAGCTGCACAATTCATTGTTTTTCAATTAGGTAGTTAAGTTAATGCACTCGTAATCAAGGTCTAAAGTTGTGACAGAAACCCACCAGCTTTTTGCTTTTTCACACAATGCTTTTGTAAAAAGGACCTCTATCTCTAGTTTCTTGGGCGGGAGAGACTCTCTGTCTCTGTGCTTTAAAGTTTAATCCATGCTGTCAAAAAAGCCATTAGACTACAGTCAACCTTCCGTGCTTGCTTTCCCCCCAACTTGATTAAGACATGCCATCTAAAAATATTTACATTTGACAAGAATGAATCATGCAAGGCTGCAAAAAAAAATCAAAGATTCAAAAATAACTATAGCCAGCTGCCTGGTCTGGAATCTGGAGGGCAGAAATTGGAGAAAAAGTTTGTTAAAAATTGGATCATTTAACCTAACATGCCTACAATTTTGTTAGGTAAAAAGGGGAGTGTTTTCACTCCTTAAATAGTAGATGGGTGGCATTTTAAAGTAACCCATTAAGGACTATTTTTCAAGATTTCAAAATATAATCATTCGAAGCCTTATCGAATACTCTTCGAGGGGTTAAAGTTTTAAAAATGAAAAAGATTAGACTTTGATAGAAAAAGAACGTGACTGTGCTAAAGTGATGGGTGGTGTAAAGATGTACATATTATAATCCAAAGCGATCCTCCTTTCAGTGGTTCTAGTCTATTTCATAAGATGGTGGATGACTTTGTTTCCAAGGCAGTGGGATGGTAGTTGCTTGCTGTCACCACAGAGATTATTACGAAACAACTTGTAGTGGGATTGATTTGAGATCATGAAATGGTCGGAAGAAACAAACCCACAAAGTGACACGTGTTTCTTAGAGTCTTAAATGGCGGCTAAAACAATCAGAAATGATGATAAAAAAAGAAGAAAAAGTGAAACCCAATACGGCTCCATTGATATCATAATCTTTTAGGCCTAATCTATCATTTGAAAGGACATATATGACTCATAATTATTTTATTTCACACTAAAAACTCCCAGAATATAAATTCTTATCTTTTTCCTCCTTTACAATTACATATATATAATTCTGCAGAAAGTTTCCACACCCCCACCAACAGATATAAAGCTGTTGTTATTACCTGCCAGCGGCAACCAATTTAAAAGAAGAGAAAGCAAAAGAGAGAAAAGGAACTATGAAGAAAAGCAGTGTGTCCTGTTACAGCATGGGCAAATCAAAGGCATGACTGGGTTGTTTACAAATAATTAGAGAGGAATTAAAACCTCTCTTGAATTTTAAATTTTAAATTGCTAAATGATGTGGTAAATGATAGGCCAGTAGCTTACTTGTTAGAAATATATTAGATTTATGAATATGAACAAGTAATGTCGTTTTATCATCGATAACTATTTGATCTAGTAACATTTTGAATGAAGTTAAGGTTCCACCCCAAAACCAATTAGCAATGAGGGTAGTAGCTCAACTCCTTATAAGTTGTTGCTAGGTTTCTCAACTTCCAAATGTGGGATTTTTTACTTTCACATTTTCACACGCCCCCACACGTGTGGCGAATCTTCAAGCATAGCACGTGGACAACACATATTGAGTGATGTGGAGCACGTGTGGCCGTTGAGCTTTCACACGTGAACTAACCCGTTATGATACCATGAAGATTTTCAATGAATGTTTGTGTATTCCATCATGAGGAGATTTACACAGTACACAAATATATAGAGAGATTGAGTGAGGGCAAGAAACCACCAGACAAAACTTCATCCACAAATTAAGTTGTAAAGGTCGAACACAAATTACAAGGAAACCTTAAATCAAGGAAAAGGTGGTAATCACAACTCACCAATTAGGTAGAGTGGTGACTACAACCTAACCTATACATAAACTACCAAAATATATTCAATACTCCCCCTCAAGCTGGATCAAGTAAATTAATTGATCTAAGCTTAACTAGTAATCGTTGAAACTAACTAGAAAAGAGAGCTTTGGTGAAGATATATGCGAGCTGGTCATGACTGCAAGTGTATACAGTTTCTATCACCTTGGATTGAACTTGAGCACGAATATAATGACAATCGACTTCAATGTGCTTCGTTCTTTCGTGAAACACAGGATTGGAAGCAATGTGCAAGGTTGCTTGATTGTCACAGAAGAGAGACATAGATTGACTGCTATGAAAGCCTAAATAAGAGAGAAGACCTATTAACCAAATGAGTTCACAAGCAGTTGAGGCCATTGCCCTATACTCAGCTTCGGCACTTGAACGAGCAATTACATTTTGCTTCTTACTCTTCCATGTGACTAAATTTCCTCCAACAAATGTACAATAGCCAATGGTTGATTTTCGATCGATAGCATTTCCTGCCCAATCCGCGTCAATGTACCCTATGATTTGAGTGGTATCATTTTTTTTCATGAGAATACCTTGACCAACAGGCCCCTTGAGATAGCGAAGGATCTTTTTGACAACATTAAGATGAGCCATAGTGGGAGAATGCATGAATTGACACACATGACTAACTGCATAAGTAATGTCAGGTCTTGTGATAGTTAGATAAATGAGCTTTCCAACTAACCTTTGATAGTGGCTGATGTTGCTAAGAGGTCTGCCTTCCATGTCTAGTTTCAGCTTGCTGTCAAGTGGGGTACAAGAAGGTTTGGAGTTGATCATGTCTACTTCTTGAAGTAAATCAAGCACATATTTGCGTTGGTTTAAGAATAGTCCTTTGTGTGAAGTTCCCATTTCGATCCTAAGGAAGTATTTTAATACTCCTAGGTCTTTAATTGCAAACTTCTTACGAAGAAAGTGTTTAAGATTGGTCATCTCTTCAACGTTATCACCTGTGATGATGAGATCATCAACATATATAAGGACAACTAATTTTCCAATTGATCCAGTGTGAAAAAACATGGAGGAATCTGCGTTGCTTCGCTGGAAGCCAACTACTTCAAGAACTGAACTTGGTTTGGCATACCAGGAATGGGGAGATTGTTTCAATCCATAACTAGATTTGTGAAGTTTACAAACCAAATTTGATTCACAAACTTGAGGATGACCAGGAGGGAGTTTCATGTAGACTTCCTCTTCAAGATCTCCATGCAGAAATGCATTTTTAACATCCATTTGATACAAGGGCCACCCATTATGGACTGCAACAGATAATAAAATCCGAACTATAGTCATCTTTGCAGCAGGGACAAACGTTTCTTTGTAATCCACGCCAAAGGTTTGAGTGAAACCGCGAGCCACCAATCTCGCTTCGTGTCTTTCAATGGACCCATCAGAATTAAATTTGATCTTATAAATCCACCTACTTCCCACAGCTTTTTTTTCCTTTGGGGAGTTTAACAATACTCCAGGTGTGGTTATCATCAAGTACTTGAAGCTCTTCTTTCATGGCTATTCTCCATACTTCTTGAAGATTAGCCTCTTGAAAACTTTGGGGCTCATGGTTATTGGAGATAGCACTAAGAAACGCAACGTGAGATGGTAACACTTTGTGATAAGCAATGAAGTTGGTTATTGGATGCCTTGCTATATAGGTGACATAATCTTGTAGCCATGTAGGTGGATGGTAATCACGAGTAGGATAGCGTCAAAGAGGTAGTCTACATGAAACTCCCTCCTGGTCATCCTCAAGTTTGAGAATCAAATTTGGTTTGTAAACTTCACAAATCTATTTATGGATTGAAACAATTTCCTTGTTCTTGGTATGCCAAGCTAAGTTCAGTTCTTGAAGCAGTTGGCTTCCAGCGAAGCAACGCAGATTCCTCCCTGTTTGTTCGCACTGGATTAGTTGGAAAATTAGTTGTCCTTATATATGTTGATGATCTCATCATCATGGGTGATAATGTTGAAGAGATTACCAATCTTTCTACATATTTGTGTACTGTGTAAATCTCCTCTTGATGAGTGAAACAGGATTTGAGGCCAGATTTGAAGTGCCATCATTGTAATAATACTTGGCATGTAATAGAACGATGCTGGATTCTACATCCAAAATTGAAGCCTAAGTTTGCAGCAGACAACAAGGGTGCTAGAAACATTCACAGAATTCAGGCTACAAGTCGAATCATGCAACTTTGTCTACTAATAGGCCTTCAAACTTCACCTTGAATCCTTTTTCACTCAGCATGAGGAGATTTACATAGTACACAAATATATAGAGAGATTGAGTGAGGGCAAGAAACCACCAGACAAAACTTTATCCACAAATTAAGTTGTAAAGGCCGAACACTAATTACAAGGAAACCTTAAATCAAGGAAAAGGTGGTAATCACAACTCACCAATTAGGTAGAGTGGTGACTACAACCTAACCTATATAGAAACTTCCAAAATATCTTCAATACATTTAAATCTCCACATTGTTGGAGAAAATCCGAAATTCGAATCTCAAGTTTATTTTGTGTTACTATCATATCTAGTGGTATCAGAATTTTGAGATTTGTTTTGATACCAACTATTTTTTTTCTATCTTTCTTTGTCTAGGTACATTATAGGCTGGATTTATTTTTCTTATCAGCTTATATATTAGAAAGATAGATGTGGATTCTGACTTGATGGGGGTAAGCATGCACCTTTGGGACAATGGAAGATACTGTTTACTTGTTTGGACTTGGACACAGTGGAGAATAGTGGAGTGGTCTGTTCATGACGTGTTGTTGGAGAATTTTTCTTTTTGGGAAAATACAGACAAATTACAGATACAAACAAATCTTGGTTAAACGTGTACATAATCAACTTTCATTTTTGTCGCATAAAAAACAACCCTTTCATTTTTGTACTTTTAATGAGGTAATTCTTTTAGGACACTCCTTGCCTCCTCTTCTCAGAAGAAGCATTCCTACTCCACGCAAATTATAGTTTGACATATATGCAAAAATAATTCATAAAAAACACAGAGGAAAAATCTCTACACATGTCAAACTGTGATTGGTCTGAAAATAAGGGTTTCTACTTCCAGAGAAAGAAACCAGAATTATCCTTCTATATAAGGAGTGGCGGCTCCTTACCAGTGTTCTTTTAGTTATGCATGGATGTCCGTGAGATTTGTACAAAAACGTGCACAGGCAAATAGATTGAAACCTAACATTACCTACCTACTACTTTTTACCACATAAATTTACTCACTTGTTACCTACCTCCAATATGGTATAGCCCGGAGATTAAAAATGAAATAAATGAACATGTTTGGAAAATGTTTACAGTAATGCACAGTCCATTATCCTTCAGAAGACATTAAAATTTCAAAAAAATTGACAATTTGAAATTCCCAATACATGGCCTCTATGTAAGCATAGGCATACAGAACCAGCAGATGCTAAATTAAAACTAACTGTAGATATTACTGTCAAAAATTTTGTTGTTGGTAAACTAAATAAATTATTTGTTGAACCATTCGAATTGATGCGATCAGCTACATGTGTATTACAAAATTTCCTGGACTGACCAAGTCCACCTACCTCTCAAGGAGCATTACCAATTCGCAGTGTATGGTATGTGGAAATAGATCAACGGCCATTGCTTTGACAGGTCGGAAAGGCTCTGAAGCCGGCATAGACTTGGCCCTGTGCCGTGCTAGACCAGCACTGCTCATGTTCCTCCATGCTCTGTTGTTCTTGTTCTTTTCGATTTTCTCAGGAGATGGTGTGCAAAGCTCGATAGCATTTGCCACTAAGCTTTCAGGATTGCAGGAAATGTAACTAAACCAAATAAGAACCTAAGTTAAATTCCAGTAAAGAGACAAATGAGGCAAATAACATAGGGGGAAAAGTATGTGAACTAACACAAGCTTCCGTAGACCAGGATGAGTTCTAAGAGCTTTGATCACCTGCATATCACAGACCAACGATCGGGGTCACCATGAAATGTCTTGGTACCAAAATACAAAAGCCACTAAAGGCATAGACATCGTTAAATAGTCAAAAGCATATCATAGAAGACCACAATCAAAGGAAAAAGCAATCTGAACAGACAGTTACTTCTTACTGGATTCTAAAAGAAGTTAAAAGGAGAATTTCTATTAATCATTATGTAGAATCTTGGAGAAGACTATCATTTACTTACAGTGGGATGAAGTCCGCTTCGTGGAGGATCAACAATAGCAACAACATTACTGAAACGTTTCACTGGAGCATTCCCATTTTCAGAAGTGCAACTGCTCTGAAGTTGGCTTCTGAGTTCCTGCTTGTCGGTTTCTAAACCCTCAGATGCAGTCTTGCCACTTTCAAGCTCATGGCTTGAATTCTCTTCAGGGTTGGGTTTGTTGTCTGTTGAGATTGGTTTCTCTTCATCAGTAGCAATAACTTCGTCAATACCTTCAATGACATTATCTTCTTGTTTCTGAGGTGCATTAATGTACTCTTCCAATAAAGACCGCATCACATCCTCTGCCTGTTTCCTCATGGATGACAACAATACGAATAATAATTAAAAAACCTAATGAACTAAAGCTACCTTACTCAGAGAAATTACAAATTCTTCAACAAAAATAATGATTGGGGGATAAGAAATAGAATGGAGATTTATTATCTTGAATTTTCTTTCAAGGGTCCATTTATTATCTCGAACCTTCACATTAATTTTAATATAATTTAAAACCCTAATTCTCACCTTCGCACTGACAAATCTACAGTTTGTTATGCCATTAATTTCAGCATTCCTACGAGCATCTGAAACTGCAGAAGCATTCATTTCAATGCCAATAACCTGAAATATTTTTAAGGGAAAGCAAGTTTAATCATCAGATGATATATAAATATAACAAGTTTTTTTCATATGCAGATGATATGGAAGCTAACATCATGACAAACCAAATTTTTGTAGAACTTATCAACACTAGACGCAGCAGTAGCGGAAGGAGGGTGAGTAGGGCATTGGGTGCATTTGACCAAAATAATGTTATTTCTCTCTCACGAATTGTCACTCTTGACCCCAAAAGAACTTCAGGAAAACAAAAGACCCATGTTCGGTTGATATCTTTTTGCACATAACTAAGACTTGCATTTGATTAATACAGTGAAAACAACATATGGGTTAGGTCAGGTGCATATTTGGCTTGGAGAAGAGTGCAGCACCAACAAATTTTTCTTAAGATATATACATTGGCCTTATATTATGTATAGGAAACTAAATTAATGCACAATTGTAAATAAAAATGAAGTAATCAATATTTGAGAGCTTCTTTATCATGCCCCCATTGGGATGAAATCCTGGTTTCGCCATGAGAAGAAGTGTTCATACTGATCCGGTTATTATGAAATAAATGTTGGACTATGATGTGATTTCTATGGTTTTGCAGTGGTTTTTCTTTCCTTCTCTTTGTTACATCAAGAATGGTGTGGACTATATGTGATGTCAGTTTCAGTAGACCCCCTAATATACCTGTTTAGAACTTCGTAATATTCTCTCCATTAATGGGAGTCTTACATCATTAGCAGGGGATTTAACAGTCAAAATGCAACGCATCTAACAACTCTAGAAAGTAAAAAGAAAAGACAAGAAATGAGAACCGGGAAGTTGACTATTACCATACCAACATGATGTGCTAAAGTCAGCCCAATTGTTCCAGTCCCACAGCATACATCAAATAGCAAGGTATCAGGACCCAACTCAGCCCAATCCCCTGCAAGAGAGTATAGCTTCTCTGCAGCAAGGGTATTAACCTGCAGTATAGTTGGATTCAGGAATAATTACTGGTGCGAGAATAATCTTTTCTGCTGCTTCTGAATAATACAAAAGCCTGATGCCAAACCTGGAAAAATGCTGTTGGTGATATGCAGAACCGAAGATTACTTATATAGTCATGAATTTTTGCTTCTACAACATTGTCGGTGGCCTGCATTTCAGAACTACATTCTCCTTTCGAAATAGATAATGAGCGCAATGGAGCATCAGCCGGTGCTGCATTTGATATTCCTTGGTGATCCTGAAAAAGGGCAAGCCATCACAGAGAGAATAAGACATTAGTAAATTGAAGAGACCATATTGCTCAATCATAACTAAGGGGGGAACATATTGTATTGAAAGAGTGTGCCAAGAGACTCAAGACGCTTCAGCTGTGACATTCTTACTACCTTTAGCTGATGATAAAACCTAGAAGACTACAGGGATTTAGTACCTGAATAACTAAAGCTGTTAGAGGCAAAGATGGCGAACTGGCAGTAGCTCCTGCAGAAAAAGCTTGTGCTAGCCTCTCAAAATCACTGGTTATCTGTGCATCATCAAATCCTGTACTGGAAACCTACAAACAGAGATGAGTGTGAATTACAGGTGGATTGTTTCTCAATATTCAATCAGATTTTTCTTCCAACTCAGACTGAATTTTATAGTTTACTATTCAATTTTCTAACCATAAAAGAAGGAGAAGGGGAAGAAAGGAAGTTGTCAATCCTGATGCAAGTTCAGACACTAACCTGAACAATAAGCATGACCTCTGCAATATTGGCCTCACAATTTTCAGCATCAGAGGCCATGCCTGGTCTCCTCCCTTCTCGAACCTAAGAAGACAAACCATGAGACAGCAAGCTCAATGACTGGGACGAAAATATTACTTTTAAGCTGTAAATCAAAAGTAGGTTGAGCATTCCCTGCTTGGCAAAAGAGTGATACTTATCAGACATAACTTTTGCAAATAGACCCTCAATTTACAACACCTACCGTCAGTTGACGCCAGAATCCAATATTCTTAAATCTGTTCCAAACTGGTAAACTTGAATGTTGCAGAAACTCCTGAAAGATAGAGGCATATTTGCAAGAAATTCTGGAAACATTTGGGCAGTCGAAAGGTTCTTCAACTGCTGTAACACCCTCCCTGGAAAGATTTTATTTAGTAAACAAATCAATGTCAAGGTATGCTAACACCAATAAAATTTTCTATTGAATGTGGATTACCTAAAATTTCCAAGCATAAACCCCACAGTTATTTTTCCCTGTAGAGAATATCCAACTGAAAATTCACACTTGTTACGATATCCGTTTACAACTGGGGATGCTAGTATACCCTCTAAACTGCATGGAAGACCACCTACAGTAATAGAAAAATAGTGTGAACCCCTACTCAAATTTTCTGGAAGTACAATGGTGAGAAATAAGAAACCATTGGAGCAATCAAGAGCTTTGCCCCATGTCAAAAATATTAATATAAACAATAAAACAAATATGTTTCTGTAAGTTCACAGGCAACGTATCAACATCACCTATCTCCCTAGACTTGAGAATCCATTCCGGAAGCGGAATACCATCAGGACAAGCTTTGCGAGCATTTCTAGTCTGAAAATAAAAGTCGCAGCAACTGAGAAGTCAGTTTCCAATGTGTGTGAATAAAGACATAAATGTTAATAACAACACCAAAAATTATGAAATTAAAAGACAAAATATAAACAAGCACCACTAACAAGTCTTTTGAGAATCTGCATAAGAGAGTTCTTTTTGTGCTCCAACTGATCACCATAAGGCATATGAGCCAGGGGAGTCACTACTTTGCGGGCACTTCGTCCACTAGTCCCATTGCCATCCTCAGCCCCATTTGCCACCATAGAGTCTTCCACATTCTCCCCATCCAATTCAACCTCTGTGGTTTTCTGTGGGTTTTGAGGTAAAGCCATTGCCGATTTGGTTTTCTTTTCAAATGATCTGGGAATGACATCCGCAACCTTTATATTTTTGTTACCAATTGATATTCCATCCAGCTCCTGTCACATAGAGATTTTGAAATGACAATCAACATGTTGGTTCATTGCATAAAAAATTTCATGCATACAAACACTTTTATAAGGCAATGTTCTCTTACCACAAAGTTTAACAGGCTACATTGTTAAACTTTGAATCGAATCACACATTCCACCTAGCCAATCGTCTTAATTGATAGTATAGCTGATAATAGAGCATTCCCCCATTCACAAAAAGATATGTATAATTATTCTCTTCCAAGGTCCTTGAATGAAATGAACTAAAGCGTATTTCCAAGTCTCAATTCAAATTACGAAGTTTTAAATTAAGAATAATATCAATATATATATTGACTCATATAAAACAATCCCATTAGTTCAAAATTTTAAGATAAGTCCAATCATTTCCTTCATCACAGAAATTTGTAACAATTATAAAAAAAATGTTAATTTACTTAAAAATACTCAATAACACATAAATAATTCTTTTTTGTTCAATGCATATTATATTTCTAATGCATTTTAAGTCAGCAATGTGTGTTTTGTAACCAAATTGAAATATTAAAAAAAAATATATATGTTTGTGTGTGTAAAGCAGGGGATACCTTCACAGCAGTTTGCAATTGCTCTACACTCTGAAAACTCACAAAACCTAAAGTCATGCCTTTCTTCTTCTTCGCCGATTTAAATTGAACTCCCTGCAATTCAAACAGCTCCAATTAAAAATTCAAAACCCCAAAAAAAAAATATCAGAAAACCAGAAAAAAAAGACACTTGCCTTCTCACTAAGAAAGTCTTTCAATTTCTCCGATTTCCAATTCCTGGGTAAATGAACCAGGCACTTGCTCAGCTCTGGATCCAACCCGCCACCGTCTCCGTCACCGTTACCGTCACCGTCGTCGTCATCATCGACGGCCTCTGTCATCATCACATTATCCGGAGCCGCACATTGGTCGCCTTCCTCCTCCTCCAACTTTTGCTTCTTCGCGCGCTCGGAGGTCGGGTCCCATGTGTTGCCGGGTCGGGGCCGGAGCTCTGCTTCGCCGTGGGCGTACCGGCACCCGCTCCCGTGGCTGCAGGAGGCGGACTCGCGCCTGAAGTAGGAGCAGAGGCTGGTCTTCCATAGAGGGGGGACGACGGAAGGTTTCGGGTCGTCGTCGTCGTTTTCCTCTCGCTTGCGTTTCTCACCGGGAACGGCGTCGTCTTGTGGTTGGTTTTCGGGGTCTTGCGACGGCGGTGGCTGTGTTTGATCGGTTGAATCGTGACCGTTGAGTGGGGAGTGTGGGTTTAAGAGTGAAGTTACAGAAGAGGGCTCGGTAGTTGGAGACGAAGAAGACATTGTGATGTGAAGTAGTGAGTTTGAGAGAAGTCTTCTTGCTGTCTTCGGGTGGTTCCTTATACTTTTTACTAGGTTTGCAATTTGCAACTGTATTTTGTTATTTTATATATATATTTTTTATATACAAGGGATTTTAGGGGAACGAACTTAAGACTTTGGGTGCAGAGTAAATGCTCTTAACCCGAGCTACAAACCCCTTACAATAATATCAAATTTTTAAAAGTGATTTCCTGTCCATCTATTTTTATGCACATCTTTTCTCATTCGAAAAATTAAATTTTGGTTTGTTTATTTTTGCTTTAAATGAGTTTCCATCCGATTTTTTTAATAAATATTCTTTGAGAATGCTAAATTTATTTTCAATTTTGATTTCTAGGCTACTATGATGGATGGAGTGATCAAGCTTTAAAACTTTCTTAGGTTTTGATCTAATGCATGTTTTCCAACAATCCATTAATATAATTCCATAAATGTATTTCATATTTCTATGTTTAAATAGTCACTTTTGAACTTCTATTTCTCCCAAATAGCTTATCAAACCTCGAACATTTTGTGTGATTTGAAAGCTAGTGTTACAAGCTTTGAAACCCCCTATAATTTTGTAATCATGGATTTTGCATGGAAAAATGCATCAAGCCCATTGTTTATTTTTATTTTTATTGCGATAACAGAGATTTTCCATTGAACAAACAGGGCATAATTTGAAGTGACATTGGCATAATCACCCTTTTCTACAATATGATAGTCTAGACTACCCTAAACTAGGTAGGGGGAAATTCGAACTCGAGTGTGGATACTAATTGGTCTTAATATAATTAAATAATCCGAACCATGCACAGAATCTGAAAATTAATAAGACATGTTAAAAAGTAAATAACATACAATCTGTTAGATTCTCGTCCAAAATGTTGAGAACATGGTAGGTGTTAAAACTGATCACGTCACAATAAGAAATTTGCCAATTCTATTGAGCAATCAGAATACAAGCAATGCATTGAAGCTGAAGCATTGGGAAAACAGGGGATTTCTAGAAATACAAGTATAATTGACAATTTTATTTTTAAAAATTAAAAAAATTAAGTATAGCACACCTGATTTCTCAACTCTCTCACATGAGATGAGATTTGTAATACTGTGACATCTATTTAGGGCTCATCATATGTGAGAAAGTCGGGTTGTATTTTTATCTTTCTTCTTTCTTTTGGTCAAGTGGATTTTACAACATTTAGTTGATAGCATGCTACTCTGAGCTATTGGCTTCATTGTTCACCTTGATTTCCAAGAGTCGTTCAACTGGTTGCCTACAGACGGGGCACCTATTTGTCTGGAACCTCAGAACCTTAGCACAATCGCTGCACATGCACTGCAGTTGAAAACAAAAGGTTAGCCAAACCTTATGCATACTCAAATGACAACGCTAGAACACAGCTCACGGAAAGAAACATTGATGAAAACAATGGAAGTTATGTGGCCAGTCTAGCCTACTTCATTTCTATGGTGTTATATTTACTGGAGATCTGTTGCAAACCATGTGGCTCAAGTGGCATTGGGTGTGTAGATGGATAGAGCTTAGGGTCACTTCTTCTTGTAAGCACAAACAAAAAAACGAACATTTTCCAATGTTCTCTTCATACACTCCAAATAGAGAGAAAGGTAAGAGTAGAATATCTATGTACCATGTGCCGGCATGGGAGGACAGTTGTGTCTCGAGGCTCTGACAAGCAAATTATACATTCTTTCCCAGAGTCATTTCCATTTTGATCATCACCTTCAACTGCATTCCCAATACCATAGATCTCCTGGAGCTCGTACCTCATCCCATTCACCCATAGTATCTGCTTCAT
Organism: Prunus avium; assembly: GCF_965620075.1. Classification (NCBI taxonomy): domain Eukaryota; kingdom Viridiplantae; phylum Streptophyta; class Magnoliopsida; order Rosales; family Rosaceae; genus Prunus; species Prunus avium. The sequence continues at coordinate 31,813,086 of NC_142289.1, forward strand.
CACCCGCACTTTGTACTCCCCATTCTCCTTCTTTTCAAACACTGCCTGGGTGATCTGAGAGTTTCCAGCTGAATTTCCATCTGATTCCCGTTCACCGGCATTTAAAGGGAATGCTTCAGCCTTCACCACAAGAGGATAAACTTCTATGTCACCCTCTTTCGTTAACCCTATCTCCTCAAACATTGAGAAGTCAATCCCAGTTCCAGAAGGTTGTCTAAACTTCTGGCCAAGTCCTTTCTCAAAAGGCACTGTAACAGATTTAAACAAGCTTTCCTTTGTTGCTATCAGGTTACAGTCTGCATCTTCTTTAGCAAAAAACATAACGGTAATGCTGTAGCACAAATCAGGGAATAAGTAAATAATTAAAAAAGGAACGCTTACAGAAGAAACATCATATAACAACCACACAAAAAAAGTTTACAAATATGCAATCCAGCAGCACAAACACATTTTGTGATTTAAGAAACATCATACGAACGTGTTTAACAACTCAATAAGAAATGTTAGACTCTTTGGGACAATCAAGGTTTTGCTAAATTATTATTCTTTTCGTACAATTTGATTAATTCTCCTCAAGAAATATTAGACTCTCTTTTCACTTCCATGTCATCAATAACCACCGCACACTCGTACGTCACTTTGCACCAGGGTAAAAGCCTCATATTTAGCAGTTCATCAGCCATATAACTTCTACTATCAGACGATTGTATCCATGCAATAAGCTTGACGGACTTGAGCTACTTCTTTGGTCTACAAGACTACATGATGTTTTAAAGAGTTGACTTGATCAAGGCTACTCACAATCAAGAAGCATATAAGACTACTGCCTAATATGACCACTACGTATCACCAACAAACAGAATACTCACATCAGACAAATTCAATGCAATCCCATCCTATCAAACAACTGCATTCTTTAAAAATCTATAGTCAAGCATCACTACTCCAATGATCAAAACATATCACAAAACCTCAAATAATAATACACAACCTTGCAATTCAAGCAATTTACCTTCCGGGCGCAGCAGCATCAAAAGTGAACGCAATAAGGAACCTCCCGGGATTCTCCTCATCCGGCTCAACCCGTAGAGAGTCTTTCTTGATATTGACGTCATTCTTAATGGTGACTGTCTTTTGATGTTCCACAAATGGAGCACCCGGAGGGGGAGGGGCAGCTCCATAAGGCAACTGCCCGGGTGCCCAATTGGCGGGAGGGGGGCCCATGTAGACCCCGCCACCGTGATAAGGCTGCAGATAGGGACCCGGGACAGGCGGTGGTGGGTAGAAACCAGGGTATTGGAAGAATTGGGGTGGATTTGGGTTTGGTGCATTTGGATACTGAGATGGGTACTGGTGGTGTTGGCTTGGATTGGGGTCTGGTCCGTTTGGATATTGAGATGGGTAGGGTGGTGTGGCAGCATCAAAGCCATGCCCTTGAGGCGGTTGGGTCCGGTGCCTCCGGCGACCGGAGCTGGTGCTGCCTAAATTACCCATTTTATCTATATTCGAGAATCTCAGTTTCGCTTTTTATATGCTAAACAATCAAACCAGAAATACAATTAAAAGCTTGAATTTTTCTGTTTGGTTGATAAGAAACCTGAAGAAACGCAATAAAAATGTTGAAATTCATTACATAAGATCAGAAAATCATTGTGAGCACACAGGCTGATCAAATTCATAAAATAAAAAAACCCAACAAGAAAACTGATGAATGTGAATGAAAAATGGGAAAACGCACCTTATGTAATTCTTGCGTATGTCTTGTTTGCATTCTACAAAGGCAGAAACATAAACAGAAGCAGAGGATAGAGAGACAGAGAGACAGAGGGGACAGTGGGGATTGAAATTTTGGAGTGAAATTGAATCTGGAAATTTGGGTGCAGATCGACCCACCCAACCACAACGTCCACCACCACCACCTTAGGAAAAACGTAAACCGCCTTTCTCTTCTTACCTGTATTGCCACGTCACCATTTGTATTTTGGATAAATCCTAAAATTTGCACTCTTTTTGTTTTTGTTTTTTGTGTGACAAGGCAACAAACCATGAATCATTGAATACATTAGCTTATCTTTATATAACAGTTAAGTTTGAGTTGTTATTTTTTTCTTATAAAAGGTGTATCGAAATTTGACATTTTTTCTTATAAAATGTGTGTTAAATTTTCCAACATTGAGAAGAGAAATAACATTTGACTGAAACTATATATAACATTAGACTCATAGATAATTGGTTAAGTTTGAGTATTTTGAATATATATGTATTAATTCAACTCCAAAATATTTGAGTTTATGATTATCTCATGCTCCCATTTTGTTATCATGTCGTTCATATTGATTCTCTACCGGTAAATGGAGGCGGACAATTGTTGCCACATAACCACGGTATTTAAATAAAGGGCTCATTTGATAATCATTTTTATTTTTTTTTAATTTTTTATACTAATATATAGAAGAGAATGAGAGTGAGGTTGAGATTGAGAGAGAGGATAAGAGGGAGGATTAACAAAAGTGAAAATAATTTTAAATAAATTTCAGTTTTTAATTTTTGTTTTCGCTTTTGTTACTTCTCAAATTAAAATGGTTATCAAACGGCCCAAAATTGTTGATTTACAACTGATAACTTGAATGATCTAGACGATTTACCCCTGCGCCCTAATCTTTTTATTTTATCTTTAATCGAATCATGCACCCGACCGTGATAGGGCCAAATCAGACAAAACCTAGTAAGAAAGTTAAGGAATCTTGATGCAAGAGAAATATTTTGTCATTGGCAGCATTCCTGAATTTCCTTTCGGCATTTCGATCCCCAAAAAAAAATAAAATTCCTTTCTGCAACAAGTTTGCATGGCTTTCTTTCTCTCTCTCTTGAGGTCCCCATCAAACTTTGCCACTCACCAGGAGTTTTGCTCATTTTAGACTCCCACCGTACGCACCGAATGCAGAACAGGAAAAATATATATTCTCTTCTACTTTTATCTTTGAGCCAAATATTTAGGCCCAAAAAATAGGAACCTCTTCGCCTATGGGTTTCCCCCTCCCCCATGCTAAAAAAAAACTTACATGTAATGAGGATATCACTGTTTTGCTATTTCTGATCAATAACACAATGACGGGTAGAAAAGTTATCCTACGTATCATTACGTTATTAGCCAAAAATAGTAAAAAATACTATCCCTATTACATAAGAGTTTCTCTACCCCCATGGCACCTCAGGTTCGAACTCCAATATAACCCCAAAAAAAAAACATTAGGGACCTGTTCTAGTGAAGACCTGAGCTTGTGGGTTGGACTTGGAAGTAGTTATTTATTCGTAAGGAACTATTTAGTAAAGTCTTTCTACATATTCGTCAAACCGTAATTTATGTATATGCGTCAAGAGAAAAATGACACGGTACTTATAAGAAACCAAGCCACATACATGGTTTAAGCAGTCCAGTTGGTCAGGGTAGTGAATCCACACCCTTAGAACTTGACATTTCCTATCATATTTACTGGTCTCATGAAATTTACAGCTACCAAGTACTCATCTATCGCACAGAACCTGCCATCTCTCAACTAATTCCAAATCACTACCCGCCGATCCAAACCAAATTTGAAGGTCTAGAGAAAGTACATTTGTAAACTTTTCATGAAATTTCCAATAGTTTGGATCGCCATTTTTCTAAAAGAAAAATAAGATGTTCACGTCTCTGTCAAAAACAACCATGAACTATGGTCATTTTGCATGAGAGGGGTAGCATGGAAGAGAACAACGGAGAAAAAAAAATTCAAAATGGATAAAATAAGAGATCTTTATATCAACAACTCTCGTCATTGCCTTCCTCCAACAAAGAGATCTTTAGGCGCCACTCGATTAAACAACCCCGGTCAGATAAAATTAGGGATTGAAACAATGTAAAAAATTATCAGAGACTAGGAATAAAGCAAAAGGAAAGTCAGCTTAAGGGCTAGAATTGTTTCATTGACCAGTCTAGATTTCAAGCTTGGAAAGGAAGGAAAACCAGATTAACATGCAAAAGAAGATATTGATCCCGGCAAAGGGGATATGTTAAACTAGGAAAATATCACTGAACAAATAGGTGAAAAATGTACAAAACCACATTTAAGCACCTAAATGAAAACTTAACCTGACCACAATGTAGAATACCTCAAACCAGATTCACCACCAGGCCTCAACTAAGCAGAACACTCATGCACTAATGCACAGAAAAGCTCGTAACAACACCGAGTACACATCAAATTTATTCAATGGAAGAAACCATTAAGTTCTTACATAATGGCTGATGAGTCATATGAACTTGAACTGGAATCCAAATAAATTCAAGTTCATGGGCCTGGGTTGAAGGTTTGTAGCATAAATGTAACCAACATGGAAAGATGCACATAAGATATTAAGAAATAGTAATTAAAAGCACCCACATGAAGCAATAAAAGTGCGTACGAGTGAGTGTGTGTTTAGAAAGGATATCCTCTCTAGCCAGACAGTTCGGCATACTATGCAACAAGACTATTACTCTAGTCGATTCTTATACGATTGCATAGTCATGTGGAGAGTCTAGTAACATAACATGGCAGATATCTGCTTGCAAGAGAATATTGCCCTCCGAACAAAATTAGATACCTATTAACTTCTGAAGCATATAGTCTAAGGCTAATCAAGAAACTGACAGATAACAATTCTGTGTCTTGGTCCAGATAAGTACAAATTAATTTGGGACAGATAGAACACTATGAAGCAGTGAATTTTTTAAAAACAAATCATTAAACAATAAGGATTTCAATTTATTAAAATAAATAATTGGGCTGTAGATGTGAAACACAACTTAAAGATAAAACAGGGAGCGACATACCACCCATGTGTCCCTATTTTGATCTTTATAGAGCAAATATTTTGCAGGATCATGGAAGCATGAAACATCTCCAAATACAGGCATGTTAAGAAAAGAGAACCAAATTCTGAGCCAGGGAAATGCTATCTCAGCAACAATTAATTCTAGTCAATCAGATAGATGCACAGGGAACTACCCTGAAGGGCCATGTCAGATTGCAGAAACCAGTACCTTCCTTTTGGTTAATCTAAAAAGAATCTTCAACAACCCATAACTGCACAGTTGTACACAAACACCCCAACATTCTCTTTCACACCAATAACTTTCCAATCCAAGGTGCCATTCTTGACCCCTGACTTTGGAGACCAGGAGTTGAGGACAATACCTTCGCCTTCTGGACCTCTTTGCCCACCCACAACCAGAAGCTCCTTTCCACAAGCCTTAAAAGCCAGGCCCCAGCCATTTGAAGAGTCAGCCCTCACTGGAAGTCTTCCTAAAACATCCCAGGTGTTCTTCTCCTTGTCATACTTCTTCACCATGTTGGTTAAATACTCAACTGCATATAATTGGTTATCAACAACTGCCACAAGAGGAGGAGCCTGTGCAGCCCTATTGACATATGGAAACATACCCTCAATTTTCCTCCATTTCCCTGTCTCAAGATCATATTCCTCCCCACAAGTCAGTGATTCAGTTGGACTTGACATCCCACCAATGACGTAGAATTTGCTGTCCAAGAAAAAACCAGTGCACAATCTACGTGGTGTGTGCATGTTAGGTAGCATTTCCCACCTGCCCGATTCAGAATCATATATCTCCGCTGATTTCAAAACATTTCCATTTTTATCACTCCCACCCGCAACAATAGAAATTGAACCAAGGCTACCAGACCCAAACAAGCAGCGAGGCTGCTTCATTCCCTGACATTTTACCCAACTACGATGTATTGCACTGTACTTCCAAATAGCAAAATCCAACAGCTCACGACCAAAAACCAACAACTGACTTCCCACAGCCAAAGACTCCTTATCGGCATGGTTAAAACACTCATCACAAGGCATCTTAGGCAATGTCATCCATTTCTTGCACACTGGATCAAACGCCTCCCACCCTCTCAAATCACACACCAGATACACCCAATGTTCCACAATTCCCAACTGCTTCCTCAACTCATACAAATACCCACTTTTAATTAACTTATTAAACTTTTTGTTAATACATGACAACAAAGCATAATCCGATCTACAAGCCCAAGCAAGGCAATTCAAAGCTACATCATCAACAAGACCCGGGACAAGCGAATCACTTGATCCATACCTACGGCGACCATCATTCACTCTTCCCTGCAAACTGACATTAGAAATAGTATTTACTTCCTCTTCAGGAGCAGCCATGTTTCTCATGTTAACAAAAGTTCAGTATACCCCAACCAAAACTCCCAAACAAAAAACAATCTTCATAAAGAGGTTCCAGAAAAGCCCTATTACGCCAATCTCAAATCAATCAACCCTCAAAAACCCTCAACCCTCAAAAACCCGGAAAGACAATTCCGATCTTTGCAGGCAATCGATTTATTCCTTTCCATTAACCAATATAGTATAATAGTCAAAATTCCAGGTTTCATACTCCAAAAATCCCGACTATGCAAAAGATAATATGCTCAATTTCTATATCAAAAACGAAATTTGAACAATTTCATAGCCATCGCCAGACGATCGAGCTGATTAAACACAGGAAAATGGCTGATAAAATGGTTCAGAAGTCTACTTATTTCACCAGACGATCGAGGATTCCCAGAAACCTTTCTCGTATGATTTACATATATCCAAACAGGAAAATCTGCATATTCATAAAATTAAAGATAAATTCAAAATCAAAGACACAAATTTTGCCTGACAAGGAAAAGAAAAGGCAAAAAACATCAACAAGAAGCAACAAACTCGATAAAACAATACACAGGGCAAAGGCCGATCCAAATCCAATGCCGATATGATCTGGGTCAGGTAGTTATTCGGATCTCGCCCAAAAGAAGCCAAGAAAGACAACATCTTTAAGAAATGAAGATGAAAATGAAGGAAATGTGTTCGTACCCGGAAAGTGCGTAGAATCGGTATCGGATCTCAGAAGTCAGGTCGCCGGCGAATGAGGCCGGAAAAGTTTTCCGTCGAGCATATTGCCGGAGTCCGGCGAGGAATTGAGAAAGAAGATGCGAACGAGAGAGAGAGAGTTGAAGTCTGTGATATATAACTGAGCAGAGAGGACAAGGGGTGGGGGTGGGGGTGGGGGTGGGGTTATAACTTGTAAGTTATAAACTCATTACTCACTTGGAATATAATAAACTGAAAATTATTTGTAGTTTTGCAATTATGGCACTGTTTTTTTGGAATTTCTTTTAAAAGCCCTAAATGACTTCTTCTTTTCTTTTTTTATGCTTGGGTTGGGAGAAAACAAATTTGATCACCACTCACTTTGCTTGGTGAGATTTATCATCACATTATGTGTCTTTAAATGAGTGTAATTAATCCATTCGTTACACAAATTTTCAAAAATTAAATTCACGTAACGTTAATGTTAATGCTCACCGCAAATTAATGGTTGTGAACAAATTTATCATCTATTGAGGAGAGTATAAATACACAACTTTTCTCTCATTTCTTACTTTTTTTTTCACTATTTGAGCCTTTTAGAGTGCCTCTAATTATAAGGATTTAGATTTAGAGAAAGAAGATCGAAAGTCGAACTCTGATTATGGGAGTATAGTTATGAAATGTACATCTGGCTCTTTTGGGCATTTTATGCAGATAATGTTATTTTGTTAACATTTGAGTGTATGGTTTGCTAAGAATGTTATTTTGGCATTAGAGTATAGGGTTTAATTCATTCTCTTGCCTTTGTGTTTGTGTGTATGAACGACAACTCCTCCTGTTTAGATAAGCTTTCGTTTTGTAGCTCATGAGTGGTCAGTCTTTTGTGTTTTTTTATATGAAAGTGGCAAATAGGTCCCTATGCCGAGGTAATAATTTACAAACATTAGTGCATTATCCCATAATAAAAAAATAAAAAAAATTAATAAATAGAAAACGATGAATTTCATTAACAACTTTTGTTTTGTTTTGGGTTTATGCAATGGAAAGAATTCAAACACTTGACTTAGCCTAATCTTAAACTAGATTTTCACCCACCCATTCACCACTTTAACCAACCCTAAAAGGGACTAATTTTGCACGAAAGTTTTTGAATGAAATCATCCCTTAATTAAAAGTAGATCGGCTCCATTTGCATAAACTCATTATGAGTTTGTCGAGTTTATCTTCTCTCCTTGTGATAGTGTTTAGTTGCAATTTTGCTTTATGTTGTTGACGCCTAGCATTCAAACCTATTGGCTTTTTCCGATAGAGGTGTTTTTGCTTTTCTATTGGAGGAATAATTTATTGTCTAAATGATGTTATTGTATACCCGTTGTATTGGTCTTTGTAGCTAGTCGCCCTTTATGACTAAATACTATTTTTTTATAATTAAAAAAAAAATCAAATTAATGATAATATTGTAACACTATAAGTCTAATAGTTATGCAAGGAACTTGTAGCTCAAGTAATTAAGAGCAATTAATTATTCTTAGAAAAATAAGCCAAATCTGAAATATATACATATACATTTGGCCATTTAAATGTGTGAGAAGCACAATGTTTTCTAGAGGGAGTTTGTAGTTCAAGTTATTAAAAACATTTATGTATCTTTGCATTCGTGGTTTTGTGTTTGATTCCTCATCTCCAATATCACCTATTAGCCAACCAATTTTAAATTGAAAACTTCAAGGTTGCACTTAACCAACCAATTTATCCTCCCTCCTTGTTATTACCTCGCCTTGATCATTACGTCTTTAGATTTGTCGGTTTTATAAGATTATGCTTAATTGTAGTTATGTGAACTAGTAGTTTTTAACGCATATACCTTTGATGTGTGTGAATCATGCACATGTGGCATAAAAAACTAATTGTGGACTGCCGACCAAACAAGAGTAGAAACGTGTCAAAAGCAAATCTCTTTTGTAAACCATTATCCAATCGTTGATTATAAATCAAAACCATGGTCTTGTAATTTTCAGTAAGAGCCGCGTGAAACTTTTCCTAATGTAATCTTCAAAGTGTTGGAAAAGCATGTGGTTGACGTTGGTCAAATCTGGACGGTGTAGTGTAAAAATATTTTTATGGCAAATCTAAGATTAGGATTGGTCAAATCACGTGGTTAGACATAGAGACAATGTCAACTATTTGCACACAGGCAATGAGGCGGCGTTTAATGAAAAAGATGAACGGACGTAGATATTTGGCACAGTAAAGTACAATGAGGCCAGCTGTAGCCAATGAAAGCCATACAATCTCATCAATGTGTAAAAAGACATTTAAGGACCAAAGCAATCATTGCCTTTTTCTTTACTGTTATTATTGAAGTTTCCAAATGGACACAAGTACAAAACACAAGTCTTCAAATAAGTCCTTGCTACTCATTACAAATATGCTGCTAGCATTTGAAGGGTACGATTGAATTAAAGAAAATAAGAGGGGTACTACCACAACTTCTTTTTATTTTATTTTATTTTATTTTTATAATAAATATTTTGGTTTGGAAATAGGTCAACCCCGAAATCCACTCATTTGTTTCTAAATTATAAGATTTATGATCACAAACTATGAATCTTGATCATTTGATAAATAGTATAAATTTGACAAGAAAACATTTACGTGAATTACTACTTATTAATATGTAAGTAAAGTAAATTACATGCGGCTTGAGATTTGTATTTAATGACACGTATGAAGGGTAAGTACTTTGTTAAGATACGAACAGCGACGAAACCATGAATTTTTTAGGGAATGAACAATATTAAAAGATTAAATTTAAAAGCTCCAAAAAAACCCAAATACCTTTATATGAAGTAATCTGTAATCGAAATTCAACTTCTTATTTATTTTGATTTCCATTACCGATTAGTAAACATGCTAGAATTCATTAATAAGGTTTGAAGGAATTGAGAGACAATATTCTTTAGATGCAGATAAAAAAAACAAGTGTATATATATAAAATGAGACAAAATCCAGTTTAATTTTCTTATCTTTCTTTTTATTTTGTGGATGGGAGAGATGGGCATGAGAATGGGTCCATCGGAAAAAAAACAGCTATTATACTTACTTAACGGTTCTTCTCATTCTGTGCGTTGTCAGAAAATCCAAGTGGTTTTCATGCATCCAAAAGCCTCACTGACACAACCTGCATCCACCGATGCACGCCACAACCTTCACACTAATAATATTCTGACACGCGTCCCTCTAGGTGGTCCCCCCCATGTGGTGTACCTGCACCCGCACCACACCAGATATTTTTATTTTGGCTAAAACTATTTCCATCACAGTTTCCTATTAAACTCATATTATTAATTAGAGATAACATTACAAATCATCCACTTGACAATGTGATTGTCACACTAAAAAAATTCTCATAAGATTATCATATTATGATGCGTAAACTCGAATTATCTATTAGTCAATTCTTTCTTATTCTTCGATTAGAACTTGTACTGTTAAGAATTAACAGCGTTCATTTTTTATGAACTACTCAAGATTGTATCACTCAGATATGGATTTTGGTTCGTTTTCTTTAAATAAACTCATAAAAATAGTGCATTCCTTGCATTGCACGAATTAAGGCTTTATATAACTTTTTTGAGTATCGTAGTGTTTATAAAATATTAATGATGGTGTTGTTAGTACAATTATAAAAGGTGTTGTTGTTATCCTCTAATTCGGTTCCTTTGGCATGCGTTATTAGCTTTATTGATTTAGAAATTGTAGTCGGTTTAAGCTTTTGCCTTTTTGGATATCTTCTTTCTGCTTCAGTTGTATGATCTGATAGACAAATAAAATTCCGGCTTCGTCTACTAAAGATACAGTGAGGGGATAATAAATTTGAATTTTAAAATTTAAATTTGAATTTTTTTTGGGTAAGTAAGTGGTGTTGGAAATAATGGTGGGTGGTTGAAACTTGAAATTGAAAATAAAAACAAAAGTAATTAAAGAAAGAATATTAAATGAGTCAAATAAAATCAAATGACAGGCTTGCACAACACAAAACCTTGTTGTCATCTGAATTCTCGGCGACTATTTTTGTCATTTTGCATGGCATCGCCATCTTCGTAACAAAATCCACGTGTTCTTTGGTGTGGTTTGCTTTCAGGCTTTGAGGTTTCACACGCACAAAAAGAAAGAGTCTAGAGAGAGATGCGTGTGTGGAATAATCTGAATATGAAAGAAAGACAAAGAGGGAACAGGGAGACGTGAAGAATCTGATGTGTGCTTTAATAAGTCTCTAATAATAATAATAATTAACCTGCTAAGTCAAAAAGCAAACTTAATTATAAATTAAGTAAGTTCCCAGCAGCTTATTAGTGGACAATAATTTTGTCGTATAGCTTGAAAAAAGAAAGCAGTTGGTAGAGACAGAGAGAGAGAGAGAGAGAGAGAGAGAGAGAGAGAGAGGTCTTTAATATGAATGATATATGACCCATTACTAGTTGTCTGTTTCTGAATAATCCTTGCTTGTCAAAAACCATAGCCTAAACCCTACACATTCACTATAGCTCCACTTGATTTTTGAGATTCCCTGGAAAATTATTAAGCGTATCTGATTCACTATGCGGCCATGTTTATGTTGTGCATCGAATCCACCCGGAATGTAATGCACCTAGTCCTGTGTTCACCATCTAGGGTTTAGGCTTTCGATATTCGCACACCACATCAACATGCCACGTGGTGTATTACGTATGCATATAATATGCTTATTCCCTGATATTATAGTAGACTGAGATTATGCACACATGAGAATGGATTTATCATCCACAGTTTTGGTGAGAATATCAAGGGAATGGATTCTGATACTACACAGCATGAGCTTCATGAACTTTACATGATGAAAATAAGAAAAACTGGAGGTTGAAGAACCTGCAAATCACTTACCACACGGAAGCCAAAGAATCAACTCATGGCAGAAAACACAACAGAGAAAACGGTTCACGGTTCTGTTTTTCATTCAGATGCTCAACAAACATATGCTAAATTTGAGTACAAGGGCCGGATGTAGTATAAGTTATAACACACTTTCTCACCACATTGTGACAATTCAAAAACCCGCAAATACCGAGACCATTTTTGCAACTTGAAAACCAAAATTGGAAAGCCAAACCAATCTTGCCTCCTTCTGGCCAAGGGAGGCTGTGTTCCAGTCTTCCAGAAAAGTTTGTGGTCACGATTTTCCTCCCTTGCAGATCAGATAGCAAGGCCAAGGCAGGCTGTGTTTCAGTCTTCCAGAAAAGTTCCTTTGAGACTTGTTTTTGTCACGATTTACCCCCCTTGCAGATCAGATAGCAAGTCCAAAGCGAAAGAAAAGGAAAGGAACAAAACCTAAGTTTTCTACTGTACAATAAACAAAGCCAACCTAAACAGTCTAGTCACTATGGGTTATGCTACTATCATCTTTCGTCCCATTAGATTCTTCTCGCAAACTCTTGCGCTTGCACCAACATGAATATTGAGGTATCGACCCATCATCTCCAATAACCCAAGTATGCTTTGCAACAGCCTCTAATGTCAACCTCATGTTTGGGTCTGCATAAGATATAATCCGATAATCATGAAAGGTACCATGGAAAAAATAGAAAAAAAAAAGGACACGGAGAAGAAAAAGGGTGACAGACTTGCAGACAAGAAACAAAGCCCTTCTAGTAAATCAAAATACTTAATGTCACCAACCTTTGCAAAGAAGCCCTTCTAGTAAATTTTTCAACTGTGGGGTCATATCATCTGGAAGTACTAAAGGGTTATTAACAATCTGCGAAGATAAAATTCCAATAAGATATGTTATAGGTACACCATAAATACCAGGCTTAAAGTATGACATAAGTAATGGTTTTCCACAGCAATACTGGTGATTTCCATACCTTATCATATGTATCCTGCAGTGTGTCTCCAAGGAACGGGTATTGTCCCAATACCAGACAGTACAAAGTAACCCCTACTGCCCATGTGTCAGCAGTTCTACCACGATAGGTTAGCCCTGTTGATCAGAAGAAAATAAATGTACAGTACTTATTTCCTGTGTAACTAATGTATATATGTTGGGGCAATAATCTGAACTTTATTCAAATCCAATCCTCAAAATCTTCTTAAACTGGATTCATTATACTGAAAAAGTTGGCCTTTATATGAATAAATAATTATAATATATGCAATCACATACATATGAATAATTAGCCTTCTAACAACCAAAAAAATACAATAAAACTACATATATTTGCTTATGAAATAACACAGAACAAATAAAGTAACACAGAACAAACACCTATTTATATGCTTGGACCCAAATGTAACTTAGGGAAGCTGGAACATCAACCACTAGGATGTGCCCTAGGGAATAAAAATTAGACGGGTGTGTGTACTGAAAATTCAGATTCGTATCAAAGTAGGATTTTTTGTTTTTATGGAATGAACTCAACTCATTTGCATATTTCTATTCAATATTAATGTGTCAAATTCAGACTCCTAATCAAGTTTCAGACTCTTATTCAAGTCCAGATTTGAATCTAGTAGAAACTGATCAAGCTATACACCAAATTTGGCCCATTTATATCTCACAGCACAGCAAATAGATTTTTTCAATATGCTAGTTTTTTTTTGGCTGACTGCAGCTCACACCGGATGGATTGAATCCAGGAACTTCCACCTGTGTTCTTAAGTAGGAGGATGTTCCCTTAGGCCCAAAGGCCACTGGAAAATCTACTAGCACATTTTTCTATCTTGCAAAGAAAATTGAACATATCTTATCAAACAGAAAGAAAATCTAACCTAAACAACATTCAGGTGCAGTGAAAACAGGAGTCCCTGGGGATCGGCGCAGCTCATCATTTTCATCCTGCAGATGAAGCCAATACAACACATTATTTGTAACTGAAAACTAACACTATTAATACACCGAAAAACATTTAAACAAAAGTCAGAAAGAACTAAAGCGATACAAGAAGAAAAGTAACTTATTGCTCTGAAGGTGGTACAAATTTCAGCAGTTATATTACCTCAAAAACCTGGCTGACACTAAAATCCCCTATCTTCACTGTACCATTACGACTAACCAACAGATTATCAGGTTTGATATCGCCGTGCACTATGTTCTGTTTTCAAAGGAAACACAAGAAAATCACCAGTGATAATGGAAACCAATCAGTGTACGTTAAAGCAAGCTAGATTACATATAAAGGGAAACAACTGTAGTGCTCCATGGACTATGGGTGGTCCTGTTTTCTGAGATATATTTCAAACTGTTGTTATGCATTTAAAAACAATTGGACATCAATCTTAACAATTGATGCATCTTAAAATAAATAATAAATGGTTTTCACGATCAAATACCACAATGCACACCAACTACCTAAAATAAATATGCTCTAAAGCAGATATTATAAATAAATAAAAACATCTTCGTAGAGCAGGTACTAAATTCAATTCTCATAGAGCAAACAAAGGTGTGTTGGCTTGATTGCATTGGTTATAGAAGCAGCTCAAGCCAAATAGAAAGCACATTTACAACTCATCAATCATATGCACATTTTAGATGGGGATTATATTTGAGTTCTCCTAGACACAGAACATTACTATTTCATCTCTACAATAGAGAACTAATCATTCGCAGAAAAATTTAAATCAAAATCGTCTCTTCATGTGTAACAAGTGCATGTGTTGATCAATACAATATATGGCCAGCCAGATCATAAGGACCAAAGCGATTTCCTTTACAAAATGTATCTCCATCAAAAGCAAAGAAAACAATACAGAAGTAATGAGAGAGTTCAGCCAAGCATATATACTAAACCAAACTTTAAAGATCATACATGAGCATGGAGGTACATCAGCCCAGAAACTATATCCCGCAAGTACTTTCTTGCAGTACATTCTCCTATGCCGCCTGGTGGACCAGAACCCTCACAGACCCATTTGCCTTCAACATATTCAAGAACTGAAACAAGAAAAGGAAAAGAAAATGAAAAACTTGCAGTCAAGCATGGGCCAAACCAAATGGTACTTGAAAATATTCAACACTAAAGCATCAAGATTTATTTATTTTTAAAATTAGTCGATAGTCCCTTGCCAATTTTTTTTTCGACCAAAAATATAATCCTTTTCCTTTTCAGTTATATATGTCCCTCTTTATCTAATAGACTTTGTAAAGTTATGTCTCCTTTCATGACTCACATGCTTATTTTTATGGATTGATTGTATCAATTTGAAAAAGTACCAATAACACCATTGTAATTGTCTACCTACTAAACACAATAATCAAAACGTCATCCTTCCACTCAAAGTAATAAACAGTAGTATCACGTCATTTTTTTTCTTTGTATCTTTTTTTCTTCTCAAACTTTAAAATAGCAAAACATTCATTGATTTTCCCATAAAACTTTGTACTTTTGAAAATAATTTATAGAGATTTATTAGACAAGATCCATGATGAGTATAAAGTTAAATATGAAGACAAATGAGGATAGTGCACCTGTTCTGTATTTATGGATCATATACACTATCCTGACGTGAAAAAACGAATTACGTTGCATCAGGATGATCTCAGGCAATTTGTACTTAAATTTTGTTTTCTAGATAATTATATACTTATCATGTGTCTAATTTGATAGATCTCAACAAATGTTTTCCGAAAGATGGAAATTTTATGAAAGTCAAACACGTGGAATGAAAGTATTAACACTTCAAAATTCGGAAGAAAAAAATGAAGAGAAAAATGAAGACATGAAAGTGGTGTCCTATAATTTTGGTAAGAGGATCATATTTTTTTACTTGTAAGCGGGTTTGATTGGGCTCTCCTTTGAATTTCCCTTTCTCTATTTGGGATAAGTTTGAAAAAGCATCATGATTGCAGAATCAAGCAAATAAGTTTAAAATGTGTAGAGAGAGAGAGAGAGAGAGAGAGAGAGAGAGAGAGAATAGGCAATAAATACCCATGTAGAAATGATCTATGTCCGGGTCGTCAATCACCTCAATGAGATTAACTATGTTAGGATGGTCCAACATTTTCATAATATGAACCTGTATGGTAAGGGAATATATATTAGTGAACATTCATCTAATAGAGTGGGGAAAAAAGAAGTTGATATGCCTAAGTAATCTGCCATAAATGTGAAAGGGAAAAAAGAAAGTATAACAAGCAGTAGGGTCTAGTAAAGTGGAATATGAAGCCTGGTTGGACAACTATAACAAAAAAGTATAATGCAGACCCAGGAGATACAAAAGGTCTATTCTCAAGATGTTGCTCGCCTGAATAAACTGATATGATACTGAAAAATAAAGGGCAAATGACACTATAAAGGATAATAGAACGACAAGGCAACTGATCAAGAGTTTCCATCCAGGAAATGAACACTCACACACACTCACAAAGACAGAAAACACATACCTCACGAAGAACATCTGTCATAGCTGTCTCTGAAGGTGCAACTCGGAGCTTTAATAAATGAGACTTATGAAAGGCCTGCAAAAATTCAACTCATGTAACCTTTAAAAATAATAATAAACAAACTCATACAGTAACACAACCAAACCTCTACCATAAACATACCAAGAAAACATTGAAGATTATATCATCCTTTATCTAAATAAATTAGAGTTACAACAATATCATAAATCAGAAGTGATTTACATAAAGTGTATTGCAATTTCCTAGGAGCAGGAAGATCACTTTTCATGACTAGAGTTCTCTCTTTCATCCAAACCACTGAAGCCACTAATTTAACACAGAGAAAAACTACCTTAATTGCATAATGCTGTCCATCTACAAGGCTTCGATACAGAACCTGTAGCACAGGCAAGACAAAAAGAAGTAACGAAACATTTCCAGTAGGCAGTAAAAAACAGAAGAAGAAAAAAAATCAGTATGTCACCCGGAAAATAAAGAGTTCAGTGCTAAAATTACCACTTTTCCATAGCTGCCTGCACCAATTTTACACTCACGAACATACTCATTGACCATCTTATTCCCATTTTCATCCTGAAAGCACATGCAAAAAAGTATAACTGGTATGAGAAATGAATTTCAAAGTGGAAAACGCAATTGGCTTCCCCCACCCGCACTCCCCAAAAAAATGAATTTCAAAGTGGAAATGAATACACAACTCTTCTTCAAATTAATTGCATTAAAAACCTAGCACTAAAGTTTACCATTAATGACAGTATAAAATTCACAATACCCAACTCCCAGAAATCATCACTGGCAGAAAGCTCACTTATTTAGTAATAAAAAACGAGGCCAGATCTTGCAACTCCATGCCAACCATATCATATGTCATACAAGTGTGCTGAATGTGTGATGCAAATTTTGGGTGGCTTACTAGACAAATAAAAATTGATGGCTTCCTTCATAAATATAAACCAAGTCATACTCAAATCAATGACTACTAAGCACTGTACTAAAACCTATCAGGTAACACAACTAAACACTTCAGAACAAAAAGAAATAAATTGTTTTACCTTGTACCCTACAAAATAAAAATGAAAAATTTACCTCTGTGCGAACGCATTTGTGGGTTTCCTTCACAGGGACCTGCCTACAAATCATTCCATTCTGTTCCCTGAAGTGTAAAATCTCTTCGGAACGATTGCCGCAGATTTGTGGTTCACTTTCATCAGCATGAGTAGTTCTTGTAACCTCACCGTTATATGAACCATCATCCTCATCTTCCATATCTTCATCCAACAACAGCTCCTGGGAAAGGTGATTATTAAAGCCGTAATTGGGCCTTGGTTTCCGTTTGGGTTTTCTAATGAAACCAAAGCAACTGCAGCAGCCCATCATTTTCGCAAGTGAGCAACTCTTAAGGAACATTAGAAACTCAATATTTGTAGTTATTACTATAGCTCCCAAAAACAAACCAAATGTAACCTGCAAAATAACATACCAAATAATTTCAAAAATTATAAATTTCACAACACATACATAATATATATGTAAACACACACACACACAAATACGTGCATATGTAAAGTTACTTGAACATATTAGACCTGACAAACTTCATCTAAAACATAAAACAAGAATTTCAGAAAGAAAGGTCCTGCTTTAACCATCAAGCCGTTTCTGCATATATATACTAAGCAAAAGCCAAACCATTCTGCTAGAATTTCTTGTTAATTTTTTTCTTTCTAATAAGCACATTCTAATTTCTTCATGTTAAACTAAATAGTAATTCAGAACATAGGAAAGTCTAACATTATCAATTACAATATTACAACTTGGGTTTTGGCAGCGGATGCAAACCTGAATTTACAGAGGGAGAGGAGAGGGCTTCAAGCCCAATTGAGCTCTGCTATTCAAGTGGATGCCACTCAGCCAAATGAAATAAACAGCTCGCAATATTGAAGCCATCACGATTCAAACCCAGCATCGCGATGACTCCAGTTTATATAACCACTAATGCAGGCTGTAACCCACACCGCCCCAACCAACGATACGTTGACCCTGTCCTGAATTACGTACACAAACACAGAGAATTTTAATAAACTAACAAAAAAAATTTAACAATTTAACAAAATAGCACTCCCAATTAAAAAAATATATATACATAGCTAAAATTTACAAAAGGACAGCTTTGCGCGGAACTCTCAGACCACATCAAGCACCTACGACAACGATATAGTTTTTATAAAAAAAACCCATTTGCACCAATTATATTTTAAACAAAAATCTGGGTGCCGTACCTCAAATTCAAAGAGAAGGAGACGTGATTTCAAAATCCCTATCTTTCCCACACCACAAGAAATTAACCCAGTCTGAAGACTCAAAATTTGAATTTTTTTTCTTAAAAAAAAAACCCTAACTTGGACTCAAGGAGGGTGCGATTGCAACATTCATAATGAATTGAAAACCAAGCCCCCGAGATTGTGAGATGGCGAATACCTGAGAAGGAGAGGAGTCCGAAACGGAAACCCTAGGACGGTGCAATCGGGAGAATTGAATCCCAGGGTTGGGAGAAGGGATTTGAAAGAAACCTGAGGGCAGGGGAGCAAATTGGGAAATTTATTTGGTATAAAGTTAGGTTAATTGGGGAATGTGCATATATAGGAGGGGCAAAAGCGGAAAAATATAAGTGTTTTTGCGGGAAAAGCGCTTCCGAAGAAGCACTGGGGGTTGTTTATAGGGGCGGTTAGGCAGATAAAAATGGTTGCTTTGCTTGTCGTTCATTGGGAGGAAGGAGAAAATGGAATGGTGGGTGGGTAGGTGTGTGACCGTTTTATGTCATTTTATTGGGGGGTGAGGTGTTGGGTTTGGAAAGTTTGGAAAGTACACTTCTTTGACACAAGAAAACAACACTCATGTACTACTAATCGACCCAAAAAAGGAAAACTCACTCTTTGATGGATTTAACCTTTTTTAAGAAAAAAGTTGAGTTTATGGTATGTCATGTTACAATTTCACGCAATTCATTGATTTAGATTATGTATATTAATTCATCTCATTCGGTTTTCATCTATGTCAATTTTTATGCCATTTGCAAGCATCGTGTTAGATATGAGAAAAAATTGTAAGAGACGTGACGTAAATTATATAGTAACTCAACCTCATGAGATTTTTAGAGCCTTGGGCTTGATGTTACTAATCCAAATGTTATTATACGGACAAATGGTATTAATGGACATGGTTGATATTTCAAGGATCTAGAATAATATTAATAAATAAATACACGTGTTATAACATGAGTATATTTGTAAGAGACCACGTAACAACGTACATGTCACATAAAAAAGTTACTCCAAATTTATACTCTCACTTTCTCTTTCACACTCCCTACTTTTTCTCACTATTTTGCAGTAACTTCCTCGTAAATACGTCCATAATGCATAGCATGTGTGGAGATTCCTAGTATTTAAGGATTGAGATTAATCCTAGCCGTCGGATTAATTTCACTCACTCTTTATTTGCGAGTCACACACTCACAAGTATTTGAAGGATGCACGTTACATTCATCACACTTAAAGTTACGTTTGTCACATACATATGTGTTACTCTCAACTAAACCATTCATGACACTTTGTTAACCTTTGAAAAAACTTCAAGAACGATCCCTGCTCTCGTACGGAGTCACCATTTTGGCCAACACTTTACCCCTTACGGGCCGACCCAGTGTGAGTGGGGATTAGTCTGGGTTGTGGTTAAGGCTTAAAGGTGTTACCCATAATTGGGGGCCCATCCAGGACCACCTCATGGTTCAGGAAAAAAAAAAAAGCTTCAAGAACTACCAGTCGTTTAATGGCTTTTTAATTAAAGTGGGCCCGGGGTTCCCCTGCCCAATTACTTTGACAAAATGTGGGTTTGGATAAAACGTATCAAAATGGTCCCAAGACATAATGCAATCAACTATTTCTTCTCTCTTCCACTTGATAGGTAAATTACACTATCAAATTGATGAGGACAGCGAAAAAGGTAAACTGAACAGATTTGCATGGGTCCATTTTCTCAAAAAAAATACGATTAAAAATTCGACCATTATATAATATTTTAATAATATTATTTTTTATATGTAGTCTTTTCATAAGAATACATGAGAACGACAACTAGGATATCTGAATAAGTATGTATATTAGTTGTGAAAATTATGTATGTATATGTATAATAGACGAATTATACATTTATTTTTAAAGTTACAAAATTTTCATATTATGAGAAATATGCATAAATAAAAATATTTATTAAAAAAATACGTACATATATATAATATGCGAATTTACTAACTATGTTATAAATATCCATTCATTATTTTGCTCTAATATGGAGGAATGAGTTTTCTTTTGAGTCATAAGCCATGAAAGGAACAAGATGAGGTTCATAACCTTGCACCTACCTAAACCCTTTCCAAATTCCCATCTACCACAAAATTATAAAATAAAAAAAGAAAACACTCCCCACCCACTCATCTATTGGAACAAAATACACATTGATAAGCTATCCTTTTGCCAATATTTACAACTTGAATTGTGATGTGTTACCTTTTTTTGATTTGAGATACGCAATGCACATGCACCATCATAATTATGTTACTTTGATAGTATACTAGACTCGTGGAATCACCGGAGGATTCATGAATTTTCTTTCATGGAAGCAAGAACTTGTAAAATTTGACCTATATTGCATTGGCTAATGGAGCCTACCACCAATTTGTAAAGTCTTGCCTAATGCAGCTCAAGTCTCAGATATCCCTTTGTCATATCTTAGCCTTCTTTGAGGTATTTTATCAAACTGTTTGTCCTCATTCAATAGAAAATATCATGAAAATTTGGCATCTTCATAGGTGTAGAACAAGATTGAGTGGGGGCTAGTGCCTTCACTGGCTCCTTACTAGATCTGCCAATGCGTGGAACGTTTACTTACCTAGAGTGTTCATTTTTGTGTTATTCGTTAATATGAGATTGAAATTATTATGATTCACGACTTTATTAGTATTTCTTAATTTTAAATATATAAGAAATAAATAAAAAAATACGTATATTTCACATTAAAATCAATAATTTAATATACCAACAAAAAAACACAAGAATCAAATTGAATATAGGTGAAGTAGTCGATCTAATACGCATTCATTTTCCTATGTATTCCTGACTTTTCCCATCCATCCACCTCCATTCTAAATAAGTAACTTCATGAAATCATTTGTGTGACTCGAAGATACATAATCACCTTAAGTCAATTAGATAGTTATACTTTATAAGGAAGCTACGTATTCTTCCTAAGATCAAGTCCTTCATTTGACTTTTTGTCCAAGATAAGATCCTAACCAGAGTTGGCCCTGACATGGTGCAAGTGGCGCCACTGCACAAGGCCCTTAATTTTTGAGGGCCCCCAATTTTTTTTTTACTTTATATAATATATATACTCAAATGTGCAGCTCATTGACACAAAAATGTATTTGGTGGAGTTGGTTTCTAGCATATATCCCTTGGTACAAGGCCTAAGTTTGAGTCTTAGTGATGTGAATATATTCGTAATTTATTATCTTTTTATTATAAGAACAAAATTATAAATAGATTTTTTTTTTAAAAGCACGTAAAAAATACAAGAGGAAAGATCCAACTAAACTAACAATAGTATATATCACACCCATACGCTTTCTTCTTGAAAAAAAAATTACTTTCTTCCACTCAAAACAAAACCAAAATAAAATAAAATTCATGTCTTCTTCTTTCTTTTGAACTCATTTTTTTCTTACCGAACATACTAACATTTAAATTTATGAAATGAAAACATTAAAAAAAATTATGATTTGATTTGTGATTGTTATTACATACTAATTGATGATGAATTTTAGTTATAAAAAAATTGTTTTATGACATTAAGTCATTAATTATTTTTTGTTAGTACTTCATATTAGATTATGTGAGGACTCAAATTAAAGTTTCGCAAAGGGCCCTCAAAATCCTAAGACTGGCCTAATCCTAACTAATGAGTAGAAGTGCATTAGCAACATGATGTGAGTGTGAGTGTATGTTGTTCCTCATGAGTTCCATTTTGCTGAAATATGGGCTTGAATTTTGCGTGTATATTTCTTGATCGTAGATATAAGTGGACTCCACTATAAAATTCACATGGATTCATTATTACGAAGTACTGAATATTTCTTTTCATTATTACGAAGTACTGAATATTTCTTGACCATAAATATATGTGGTCTCCTCTCCTCTATAAAACTCACGTGCATTCATGATTATGAATTAATCACACACTCACGTGTTTATGGGCGATTGACGCTAACATTCCAAATTACATCTCGCGTGATATTTTAGTAACCAATTGTTTACCAGTGGGCTTGCCCTCTTTGGGCCATACACGTTGACCCAGTTGACCCATGTATTATAACCATGGCCCGAATCTGGGCTTGCCTAAATTGATTTCTTCCATTCCCTCCATATTTAGTCTGCTTAAGAAGAATTAGGCCGGGGCTTCTCGGCCCATGGTGTACCAGATTTTCTTGTGCCGAAGATAGCAATGGAATTGTTGGTGCCAAATTTGAAAAATAAATGGTGTTTTTGTGGGAAAAATGGTGTTGGCAATAGGTCAAAACTGAGGGCTGCTTTTTCCATGACTAGTTCTCCACCCACTTTTAAACGGAATTTTTTATGACAAAGTCTATAATTTTGCAAAAAAGATGCGCTAAGGACTTGAGTAAAAAGAAAAATAGAAAGGTAATCTTACTATATAGATTCACTAACGAATGAGATCTGTGATGAGCATCATAAGGGTGTTTCGTGGAAGAAGGGAGATAACTTTTGAAGTCTTTTAGAATTGTTATATGTCAATGGAGAGAACATGCCAAGAACCAAGTAGCTCATATCACATCTTTCATCATACTTTCGCAATATGCGCAATATTACTCAACCTCAAGATTTGAGGGGTGGGAGAATGAGAATAGTGTTTATGAGTAAATTGGTTTAATTGATATATTTAGGGTATTTTAGAAATAATAGTGGGTGGAAATACGATGGTTCCATTTTTTCTTAATTTAATGGAAGTGGAAATAACATCACTCAATATTCAAAAGGATGCGAGGGTTATCAATTATGCATTGGAAAATACCATTTTTGCCAGTTAGGTATTCTATAAATATGAAATTGTGCCAATTTGACCCATGTTATGAAAAGGAAAATATTGTGCCACAAGATTCACTTCCTCCTATAATTTGAATTTTTTTTTTTAATACATAATTGAGAAGAAAAAAAAATCCAACCATTACAAAAAAAGAGTACCATGACATCCAACCATTACAAAAAAGAAAAAAGAAAAAAAAAACATTTGCACTATCCATATCCTCCAGATCAAGTGCCAACAACTGCACATTCTGGTCATTGAATTTACAAAATGTGTGTTACACTTCTTTTAGCACCGTTGATTAGAGCATCTCCGATTGGGGGGGGGGGGGGGGGGGTGTTGTAAAGCCAAGTGTATGCTAAATATACACACTTTGTCACCGGAATCATCTCTAATAGAAAGATGTAAATGGTTGTAAAAATACATCACAATCATGGAGATGCAAAATTAGATGCACATGTACATCTTTTTTAACATCATTTGCAGGCGGGATCCACAAGAGAAAAAGGGAAATAGAAGGATTGGAATTCAAAATGAAAGGCCCAGATTTCATGCAATTTGCATTGCACTTCCAATGGTCTGAAATATTAGAAAAAATACCTTAAAATGTTTAAAATAAATTATAAATTTCTACATAGATGTTTTTATGTTAGTTTGTAGGTAAAATCATATGTTCTCCAAATTTGAATTTTTTAAGGTCCATTTATTTGGAAAAATAAAATAAATCTAACGCGCACAAAATTAATTTTAAAAAGTTAAAACGCAAAAATTAAAAAAACACAAAAATGAATTATCACAAACAAATCGAATATGCATCTTTGGATTTATATAGTTTTTCATTGGAACAAAAAACGTATTTACACCCCCTGGAGGTATAAAGGGGATGTAAAAGTGGTTTTACACCTCCAAAAATACACCTCCCACTGTGGATGCTCTTATGACATTAGATTTTGTGTCAAATTTAACCTAAAATTTAACAAATTATGTAACATATCTGATGTCAGGACCAGTGCTAACGAAAATTGAGTTGACTACAAGTCTACAACACCTAAAAACCTTCTAACAACAAATTTGTGTTTTTTTTGTTTTCTGTTTTTTCTTCTTTTAATGTTTGGAATTTTGGATCCGTAGAATCTCAATCAGATCATCCTGATTCACTATTTTATATTACTAATATAATAATAAAAAAAATATTAAAAATGGCAAAAAGTGGAGCCTATGAGGAAACGAGAGGCGCAGCCGCGCAGTGTGTTCAATCGATTTACGACTCTCTCCCTCTTCCGTCTCCCAGACTAAAAAGCGCTCTGTTCTATCGTTGGCCGCAGGTAGCCTGTGAGGCTTTGAGCACACTATGGCCCTCGTCGGCGTGCTTGCTTTACAGGGGTCTTTCAACGAACACATAGCAGGCAACCCCTTTTCCTCTCTCTCTCTCTCTCTCTCTCTCTCTCTCTCTCTCTCTCTCTTGTGGGATATGTATTTCAATATTGTTGCAAATGTTAACTGGAATTTTGTGTCTGTGGTTGTGTGTTGTAGCGCTGAGAAGGCTTGAGGTGAAAGGCGTGGAGATAAGGAAACCAGAGCAGCTTGAAACCGTGGCTTCCCTTATTATCCCTGGAGGAGAGAGCACCACCATGGCTAAGCTCGCTGAGTACCACAATCTGGTCTCTTTCTCTCCCTCTCTCTCTCTCTGCGCTTTTGTTGATTTATTAGTGCTTTGTTTCTTGTTGGTTTAATATGAAAATGACTTCTATAGAACTTCAGAAAAAATGGTATAGTTTAGTTTTTAAGTGGTGTAATTTTTATATTTTTGTTGGGAGATTCGGTTAAATGAGGATTAGAGAAAAGATGGTCTTTACTATAAACCATGTTTGAACAATTTTGGCTTGCCTTTTTGTACTAAAAAAAGCAAACGAAAGGAAAACAAAGAAATATACTATAGCCTTTTTTGAATTTGATTAACAAGCAATGAACTTGGCTAAATGTACCCACCAATTTTTATTTTCTATTTCTGAAAAAAGGAATTTTGCAAATTTTTTGTACATGGTCTACTTGTTTATATACTCTAATGTATTTTTACTTGCCAAATTTAGGAATTCTGGCATTTTCTTCAATGTCATATTTGATTGTGACGTATTTAGTTTATTGACAGTTTCCTGCTTTGCGTGAGTTTGTCAAAATGGGGAAGCCTGTTTGGGGAACCTGTGCAGGGCTTATCTTCTTAGCAAACAAAGCTACAGGTTCATTTTCTTTCTTTCTTTTCTTTTATGAATCCTTAAGTTATTGGTATTTCATTTTTCTTCATCAATAGAATTAAAAGCAGCAATTTTTTATTTATTTTTAGTATTGAGTTGAGTGGCATGTGTTTTCAGGACAGAAAATAGGAGGCCAGGAACTTATTGGAGGCCTAGATTGCACTGTCCACAGGAACTTCTTTGGCAGTCAGGTAATGCACTGACTTCTGTATTCTCAACTTAAACAGGCTTATCAAATAGATAAGCCATAAGCAGAAAAAAAAGGAGACACCCGTTGCATTGGTAAGTGTGTCAGTATTTAACATGGTAAATTGTCTTACAGTTCTTGAATTTGGAATGTTCATAAAGGAAGAGCTGTACAGGGCACATAGTATGAAGTTTGAATGGTTTGATTGTGTTTGCAGTTCATTTCTGTTACCTGAAGCGTCATCTGTCTACCATATATTTCTGTACTTAGTTTATTGGAATGGTGGATGTTGTCATTCTAGATTTCTAATGTCACATTCATGTTCTTGAAAGTTTTCCACACTATAATTAGCGAATTCCATTGGACCTGTTAATTGAAAGCTTTATTAGATTATGATGCAATATAAACTGTCTAAAATAAAATTTCATAAACCACATCACTATTTCTTATGTAAAGAAAAACATCACCTTTTTTTTTTTAATCTAACAAGTAAAGTGCTTGTTATTAGCATAGAAACATTTAAAAAAGAAAGGAAAAAAAATTTGTATAAAAACTTTATAAATTTGTGTAAGCTGTAATTTGTACTTCAGAGGGTTAATTATCAGGAAAAAGATCATGGAGCTAATGGAATACGAATTTGACCCTCCATGATTATAACTCAGGTTTTAATGTTAAAGAACGGAATAAAAAAGAAAAATAGGGCTGTGAGGAACTGTGGATTATTAGGGAACTATCTGTTGTAAATTGTAATACGTCAGTTTTTTTGATGTTGATATTCAATGTTGGGGTTCTTGAGTTGTCTGTCTGTTATTAATCTTGTTTTTCTAAAATAAATTACAGATTCGAAGCTTTGAGGCAGAAATTGCAGTACCAGAGCTTGCCTCTAAGGAAGGTGGTCCTGAAGTATTTCGTGGAGTTTTCATCCGCGCTCCTGCTATTCTTGACGTAGGACCAGAAGTTCAAGTGCTGGCTGATTATCTTGTCCCATCTAATGAGGTATTGGATTCAAATTATGCTGTTGAAGCACAAGAGGTTTGTGGTTCTTTCTTCTGTCTGTAGAAATTTTTACGGGCTATAATGCTATATAATCAGCCTGTAGTCAAGGATTTGTTGGTTTCTTTTAGATCGGCAGCTTTATTTGCTTCTTCAAAGACCATATTTCCTTGCAAACCATAAATCATCGAATTATGTAAGAGATGGGTAAATTCAACCAGCTTCACTCAGTGGATTTGGCAATTCTATTTTTGTGGATAGGGTAGATAATATTAGAACGTAATTCGTTTAAAAAGGTAATTAGTTTGGACGTTTATGATAGTGAAGCAAATGATGGTCAAAAGTACAATTTGATATATGAGAAGCAGTCAATTTCTTGTGGTCTGGTCTTAAATTTATGCCTATGATTAAAAGCTGTTGAATACAATCAGACTGATACTTTGATATGTTCATGAGGATGGGACTATTTTAGCAATGCTCATCTGCAATTAGTTACCTGGCATCTGATCTTGTAGAAATGTCATCTAGCTTAGTTTTTGGGCTCTTAAAAAACAACCACTCACAAACCCGGTTGCGTCGTGTTTATAAGACAACTTATATTTTAGATAATTAGATTTTGGACTGAAATCTATTGTCAGTAGCACTGCTTCTGTTCTGGGGTGCAAATATGCAGTTTATTGCAATGAAAAACTATAGTACCATTCATCGACTATGATTTACCAGTGGTGATGGCGATGTACCACTGGAATATATTAATTATGTTTCGCCTTCTTTTGTTGCTTTTTTCTTATTAGCTTTGTATATTTCAGGAGAATACTGGGTCTGAGAAGAAAGTGATTGTAGCAGTTAGACAAAGGAATCTGTTGGCGACTGCCTTCCATCCTGAACTGACAGCGGACACTCGATGGTAATTACATATATTCTGTTGGGGCGGATCTAATTTCTTCTAAATTTGACACGAGGTTCTAAATATTTGTTTGCGCAGGCATAGTTACTTCTTGAAGATGGCAACTGAAACTGGAGAAGAGGCCTCCAGTAGCATTGTTGCTGTTGGAGCAGATCTGAATCTTGACCAACAACCAAAGATTGACCTCCCTATATTTCAATAGTGCCAGTGAGATAACTGAGATAAGGCGTATTTCCTGCATTTTTGAAATTATTACTTTTATCAGTCGGTTTTTTCCTTTACTGATGTTCATGTATGACATCTGTTAAAGGTTTTTGATCGTCAACAAGTATTCTTTCTGGTAATTGGTTTAGTTTTAAGGCAGATAACCAGTTCTGCGTTTCAGACAGTGTATATAAATTATAAAGTTGAATAGAAAGTTTCTTTTTAATTCTTGAAATAAATGCTGACAATATTTTGTTTCTCTAGTCAGATGTGAATTACCATTTTGCATTTCTCAAGTGTGCTTAATTGCGAATGCTTGCTAGTACAACAAAATTGGGAGTACTTCATATATGATGTTTTACAGTTTCAATGAAGTAGAAATGAGATCAATGCTTTGGATAGATGTGTAAAAGGTACCAGCACGACACTTGACACATCGCGTGAAGAGAGAGATAGGAACAAGGGGTGCATTGGGCCGCGCCCTGCAACCAGGCCAGTCAGGGCATGCTCTTCTAACTTAATAATTCTGTTCCCAATCCTTAGTTTTCTTCTTCTGATCTTTTTCTCGTGATCCCTAATTCCTCCTCGTCTAAAATCCTTCCTAATTTATAAGTTCTCATTACTTGTTCTACATCACAAGGATAAGAAGAGTGCAAGTGAAACCCAGCACTTGGGATATGGGCCAGTCTTACCCTCAACTGTGTTGACAAAAAAATACGCATCACTTGCGAAACATGTTTAACACGTGTGTGATACGTCAATGAGATTTGAACTTAGTATCTTATCTAACAAAGGGTAAAACATAACATCATACAACATGACATGACACATGACGTCAAATTTGTGAATGAATTTGAGTTTATATTTCTAGACACGATAAGTTGACAAGTCGTGTTTGAGTTTAGAATAACTTCACAACAACAAAATACATCATATTGCCAATGGCTTCATCCGCCATTTTCTATTTTTGATATACAAGTTGAGCTGGTATCTTCAATGGCGGATATGACCCTTTGCTTATCAAGTTAGTCAATCAATGCTATCTTCATGCGTGCATCTTTTCTTTCCTCTGATACGTATCTTGCATGCGTAGCTATATTAGAGGCAGCTGAACTAGATTTTAGGTGACGTTTTTCAGCTTCTGCCAATTATATATAACCTATTCATCGCAGAATCGTGCTTCCTACAAAACCATTTTACATCAAGGTCCAATATATTAGTTTAGAAAATTTTATGATTGCAAAATAAGCATTTCTAGGGCATTTGAGTTTGTGAAAAATAAGGAATCAGATAAATCAAAGTTCCTCTCATTATTTTTCGCCAATGCAAAATACAGGGGCACAAAAAATCCGTGACCATATCCGATTGAACGGCAGAAATGCTTCTATGAGCTTGCCATACTGCGTCGGACTATGACAAAGATTAGAGTTGAAATCATCGTCCAAATGTTAATATTAATGTTAATTAATTGGGGTTAGACAACTTTTAATTGATGATTTCACGCAAAATTGCAATTTTGCTTTGCATCACTTTGAGCCAGCCGTAAGAAATGATGATGTGCTATGCAAAATACAACTCTGAAAAGTCGTGCCAAGTCTTCACTGCAAACTCAAGCCAATGCCAATGCTTCAGGATGTTAAAAGGATGTTTTGCATGGGTATCTAACCAAAATATAGTTAGAAATAATTTGGTCAAAACAAATGGCACCCAAATCAAATTATAAAATGCCTAGTTTCTCCTTAATACTCCCCTATAAATATCATTTTGAACCCTGCCCTTCCCATCTATCCTTCAAGTGCTCAAAGTACTAGTAAATCACTAGAAGGAGTAGATCAACATACACAGTAGCTAGAAATGGCAAAATTAAAAGCGTCTTATATATTAATGGCTCTCTTTTTAGTGCTCATTGCTATGGAAGCCACATCTGTTCACGGCCAAGGCAATGGAAATGGCAATGGCAATGGCAACACTGGCAGTGGCAACGGAAATGGGAATGGTAATGGCAACACTGGCAGTGGCAACGGAAACGGCAATGGAAATGGCAACACTGGCAGCGGCAACGGAAATGGCAATGGTAATGGCAATGGCAACTCCGGGAGTGGCAATGGCAACGGGAATGGTAATGGCAACGGGAATGGAAACGGCAATGGGAATGGTAATGGAAACGGAAATAGTGGAAATGGCAACGGTAATGGCAATGGCAATGGCAACGGCAATGGCAATGGAGGCAATGGCAACGGAAATGGCAATGGCAACGGCAACGGGAATGGCAATGGTGGCAATGGAGTCAATGACAGTACAAACTACGACGTATTGCCACCACTAGAATCTGGACAGGAGCGATGCCAGTGCAAAGCACTAGGGGCCTGTTTCTACAAGACCCTTGTATGTCCACCAGAATGCCCTCAGAGAAAGCCCAAAAACAACAAGAAAGAAAAGGGTTGCTTCGTTAACTGCGGTAGCAGCTGTGAAGTCACTTGCAAGGGTAAGCCTCTCCTACCTTAGTTACTTTAATTTGATCTCTCAAATCTGGCAATACTTGCACAATAAAACTACTGAGACTACATTTACTCACCACATTTAGTAAGGAAGTGATACACATGTAGTTAGTAGATGTGCTACAAATAACACTCTTTATTAATAAACTCGATTGTGCTAACCTTTTTCACAGTTAGAAGAAACAACTGTGACGGCTATGGCTCTATCTGCTACGACCCTAGGTTTATTGGTGGTGATGGTGTCATGTTCTACTTCCATGGAGCCAAGGGAGGAAACTTTGCCATTGTCTCAGACGATAACCTCCAAATCAATGCACACTTCATCGGGACTCGACCACAAGGAAGGACTCGGGATTTCACATGGATTCAGGCCATCTCAGTGATGTTTGATACTCAGGCCCTTGTCATTGCAGCAAAGAGGGTCTCGAAGTGGGATGACAAAGTTGATGCTCTCATGGTAAAGTGGGATGGTGAGACCATTAGCATCCCAACTAATGGAGAAGCCGAATGGAGGACTAGTGACGAAGACAGAGAGGTGATAGTCGAAAGAACCGATGACACTAACTATGTAAGAGTTATAGTGACCGGGATCGTGGACATAGCCATTAGGGTTAGGCCTATTGGAGAAAAAGAAGACAGAGTTCATCACTACCATATACCAGGTGATGATACTTTTGCTCACTTGGAGACACAATTCTCATTCTCCAATTTGTCTCCTCTTGTTGAAGGAGTTTTGGGAAAGACTTACAGGCCAGGCTATGTTAGTCCAGTGAAGAGAGGAGTTCCAATGCCATTGATGGGTGGGGAAGACAAGTATAAAACTCCATCACTCTTTTCACCTCTCTGCAAGGTGTGCAGGTTCCAAACTACTACTCAATCTGCAGGGCTTGCAATTACAAGTGAAGGACTTGGTGATCAATACTGATAAATTCATATGGTCATCACGGGAAATAGACACCATTTCTTAGTTGTTAAAGTTCAATAATAAAGTGTATCATCTGATTTTAGATAACTAAAATATTCTGTATTACTTAAGTGATGTTTTTCTTGATGCGGTAGCCGTGGTCAGTTGGCTGTTCAAATAAAAGAGGTTTATTATGTGGTGCACTTCTAATGAAATTCTAGGCTATCTTCAGTGGATGAACTACTTCGATAGTAAGCCTAAGGAAAAAAAAAAATTATCATTCAATTAAAAATATTGGAAACATGAACAAGAACTTGAAGTAAACTCATGTAAAAATCAAGTTATGTTAAGA
Source organism: Prunus avium (assembly GCF_965620075.1). Taxonomy (NCBI): domain Eukaryota; kingdom Viridiplantae; phylum Streptophyta; class Magnoliopsida; order Rosales; family Rosaceae; genus Prunus; species Prunus avium. Next base: position 31,844,899 of record NC_142289.1, read on the forward strand.
GAAAGGCCCATGTAACTCATATATTCCAAATATAAACCCACTCATTTTTAACTTCTAACTAAAACATTTAAAATATATTAACATTTGTCGTAGTACTTTCAACTATTTTACAATTGATGCCATCCACCTTTAAATTACATTAAAACGTTAAAACATTTCATGTAATCATAACACATTAACTGAGGGACTTTATTACCGTTCAAATAGAAAGGGATCATAATTACAGTCTCTAATTAATGTAAATTTTCTCTTATCATCTTTATTTTATTAGTGATGGATATAAATTAGGGTGCAGTTAAACGAATCCTAAAATTGAGTACCAAATTATTTATTGAATTTCTAATTTACCCTAATATAAAATGACCAAAAACGATATATGAAATTTTGAAACAAATATAATTTTAATAAGTACACCATACTTACCATATTCAACCATAATTAAACATAAGCGGAAACCCCAAGAATATAGCAAATTAGCAATAGCAATGGATGTTTACTAATTTCAACATCCAAGAATATAGCAAAATATTTTTATATTATACAATATGAGGATTATAATATTTTATGTATTATTTAATTAAATATATGATATAAAATATGAGGATTATAAAATTTGGTAGGAGTCGTGGGACACAACTAGAGGTCACTACACAATATATTCATATATGAAAAATAAATAAATAATATATACATTCTGAACAGGGTGAGTTCTGATTGGGGATTAGAATACCATTTCTGCCCCGCCCCACCCTGAACACCATACTTGAAAATTTTCCTAAACTTGTCCCCATACTCGATTTATGTGTTTCACACTCGACCCATTAGGGTCAAAGCCCCGCCCCGGACACTATACTCAAATTACTTATTGTATGGCCCACATGCTCGAGCCACAAGTGGTTTGCTTTCACTTCATATGTGTTTTCCTTTCCATAATTTTTATACACAAGTGAAACTCGTATCTTCAATGGCGGGTACCTTTTGCTCAATTATCAAATTGATGATTAATGACGACTTAAAGTAGCTTGTATATATTTTTCTTGTGAGAAGAGACGTATACATCATGCATGCCTCTATCTATCTATATTCTCAGTTAATTCAGGTGAAGGCTCACTAGTTTAATCTCAAATTAAAGGCAACCCAACTAGATTTCAGGTGACGTCGTTTAGGTTCTGCCAATCTTACATTATCTATACATAGTAAAATAGTAGTACAATATTATTCTACGTTAAGGTCCATATGATACGCACCAATCAAATAAATTAGTAGCATATATGAGTGCAAAATAAGCATTTCCTGGCAGAGTCTTGTTCTTAAGTAGTGATTTCACATTTAAATTACTTGTACAAAAATAGATAATTATATAAATTTCCTAGCTAAGATTATTCTATTGTGTGATTGCAAAACTGGGTCAATTTTCTCCCTTTTTGAGCTTAAGTCCTTTGACCAGTTGACTGAATGTCATTAAGCTACGCCACTGTCTTCTTATGTAGTTTTGTGTCGTAAAAACCCTTTCCTTACCATGAAAAAACCAGTTTGCGTAGGACTAGCTTTGAGTATTTTACTAGTTGGGTATAATAAATTTAACTACTGCAGATTTTGTAGCGGTGAAGTATTATACCTGTAAAATATATATACGGATTTTTCTATAACAAATATTGGTATATACATTGTATATGTGTATATACTATGATTGAATTTCATAATTTTAACATTTGAATCGGTATGTTGTTCATGCGAGATTTTGAATTTTTACCCAAAAATACCACAAGGGACCACCCTCCAAATTCACAAAGGAAGAAAAAAACCCTTATTCTTCAAAATGAAACTGCCTTGGCAATGGTAAGCTTGTCATACTGCGTTAGACTCTCACAAGAATTGAAGCACCATACGCATAATATACTACGAGAGTATGCAGAGAATCCGGCAGACGAATAAAAATTCTTCCTACAAATGTCAAGGTAAATGTGGAATATATTTAGGTCATAAGGTGAAGGATATGGATTAATTGGTGTTTGGCGTTTGATAAGTTTTAATGGATCTTTCATGCATGTATGCATGCAAATTGCAATATTCGGTTGAAGCACTTTGAGGCAGCCGTAAGATATGATGATGTGCTATGCAAAATAGCACACCACTAAAATTTGAAGCCTGCATGATTTGAGGGTTACTACAATCCTAAAAAGTCGTGCCAAGTCGTCACTACAAACTCAAGCTAAATACCAAAGCTTCAGGTGCTTAAAAAGGAGGATGTGTACGGTTATCTATCTATCCATTTGGTAAAAACCAATGAAGTCTCCAAATAAAGCTATAAAATAATAGCCGCCCAACGCCTGGTGATCCTGAATGCTCCCTTATATGTACCCCGTCGAACGTCCTTGGACTTCACATCTATCTCCTTCCCTTTCAGAGCCAATTATTAGTCCATCAACAGAAGGAGAAGATAAACAGACTGTAGCTAGAAATGGCTAAAATAAGAGTTTCACATATATTGGTGGCTCTCTTTGTGGTGCTCGTTGCCATGGAAGCCACCTTTGTCTCGGGCCAAGGCAGTGGGAAATGGGAATGGCAATGGCAATGGGAACGGTGGCAGTGGCAATGGAAATGGGAATGGAAATGGGAATGGTAATGGCAATACCGGCAGTGGGAATGGAAACGGCAATGGGAATGGAAATGGCAACACCGGCAGTGGCAAAGGTAATGGTAACGGGAATGGTAATGGCAACACTGATGGTAGTGGCAATGGAAATGGCAACGGGAATGGAAACGGCAACGGAAATGGTAATGGCAGCGGCAACAGAAATGGCAATAGCGGCAATGGAGTTAGTGATAGTACAAACTACGACGTATTGCCATCACTAGAATCCGGACAGGAGCGATGTCAGTGCAAAGCACTAGGGGCTTGTTTCTACAAGACCCTCGTATGCCCACCAGAATGCCCTCAAAGAAAGCCCAAAAACAACAAGAAAGAAAAGGGTTGCTTTGTTAATTGCGGTAGCAGCTGTGAAGTCACTTGCAAGGGTAAGCCTCCTTACTTAGTCACTTTAATTTGCTGTCTCAAGAATGATAGATATAGTATACGCATGGTTTCTGCAATGATTTGACTCACAATAAAACTATTGGGGTTACATTATTGATCATGTGTTGCTAATTCCCTTTAATAAAGAAGTGACGAGTAATTTGTCAGTAAATGTGCTACAAATAAAACTCTTTATTAATGAACTCGATTGTGCTAACCTTTTTGCAGTTAGAAGAAACAACTGTGACGGGTATGGCTCTATCTGCTACGACCCTAGGTTTATTGGAGGTGATGGTGTCATGTTCTACTTCCATGGAGCCAAGGGAGGAAACTTTGCCATTGTCTCAGACGATAATTTCCAAATCAATGCACACTTCATCGGAACTCTACCACAAGGAAGGACTCGTGACTTCACATGGATTCAGGCCATCTCAGTGATGTTTGATACTCACACCCTTGTCATTGCAGCAAAGAGGGTCTCAAAATGGGATGACAAAGTTGATGCTCTCATGGTAAAGTGGGATGGTGAAGCCATTAACATCCCAGCTAATGGAGAGGCTGAATGGAGGACTAGGGACGAAGATAGAGAGGTGATAGTCGAAAGAACCGATGACACTAACTATGTAAGAGTTATAGTGACCGGGATCGTGGACATAGCCATTAGGGTTAGGCCTATTGGAGAAAAAGAAGACAGAGTTCATAACTACCATATACCAGGTGATGATACTTTTGCTCACTTAGAGACACAATTCTCATTCTCCAATTTGTCTGCTCTTGTGGAAGGAGTTTTGGGAAAGACTTACAGGCCAGGCTATGTTAGTCCGGTGAAGAGAGGAGTTCCAATGCCATTAATGGGTGGGGAGGACAAGTACAAAACTCCATCACTCTTCTCACCTCTCTGCAAGGTTTGCAGGTTCCAGACTACCACTCAATCTGCAGGGCTTGCAATTACAAATGGAGGACTAGGTGATCAATACTGATCAATTCACACGATCATGAACAAACTTCTTTTTTTATATAAATTGTTTGCAATAATAAAGTGTTTTAATTATGTATCTGGTTTTGGGTAACTAATTAATCACTGTATATGTTGAATTAATGAATAACAAATGAGGCTGCTAATTAATCTTGCCCAGACATGGCTAAGGACGGACCATCATCAGCCAATGGGGTCTAGCTAGACTTGTAGACTAGTGGTCTTAAGTTCGACTTCCTATGACACCGTGGTAATGTGTGTGTGAGAAACCCTATTCCATGTAATTTAGACCATCACTTGTACTAATTTAAAGATGGACTGTCACATCTTTATTTGGGACATAAACAATTTCTGAACAACACAGGCCACAAATGCTAGTCATTCTTTTAACACATTAAACCCTTTTAACCTCTTTTTGTTTTCTTCATGACTTAGAAATATATTTAAGGGGACCTCGAGTGGTTAAAAATAAAATTCTAAAAGTAAGAAGAAGAAAAAAGCTAAAATTCTTTCGATTGTCCAAATTTTGACTATTTTTGCTCACTATAATTGCCCTTATCAAGAGTTCACCTAATAAGAGTTCAAATTGAGAGTACGGTAAGATAACATTTCCCAAGAAAGTGATGGAAGGCAACAAAAAGCAATTGGGAGGCCACTCATGCATCTTCCATGTTGCAAGTTTGAATATATGCAACAAAAGCTATTAAATAAAACGTAAAAACCAAAAACACTCTTGCACTATGAAACCAACTCAAACAATATTCACAGCAGAAACTGAAGGGGAGAGGGCAAAGGAGAAGCACATGAGCTAACCTTTTTGACCCACAAGCTTGTGCTTAAGCATGAATCACCTCCTAGGTCACTGGCCAAGCACGACTTTGCCGCAAATCCCCAGAAGCCAGCGCCTCCATATAATCTGGTTCCAATACGAAACCGTGAGGTCTTGGCAAGCCAACTGCCCCAAATCCAAGTAGCTTCTCTAGAATTTTGAGGGAGAAGCTCTCGCTTATTGGTTCATTTATTTTCTTAATGATTTTTCTCATTTTATTCTTCTGTTTTTTTGGGAGGGAGGAGGGGGGGGGGGGGGGGGGGGGGGTTGGTCGGAACATCGGGTAACCTGAAGAATTTCATCGTGTATCATTTCGTTGTACTTGAAATAACTCTTTAATTATATTATGGTTTGTAAGAAAAACTTTTGACTTTTTTGTTTGTAGAGTAAAGGAAAACGAAACGAGTGAAAGGTAACATAAATTGTAGACAAAGTAGCTTTGCTGGCTTGAGATTTTGTGGTCCTAGAAAGTTGCGGGGTTTGAATAGCTTTATGTAAAATTTCACTTGTGAGTAAAGAAGTTCAACTCGACAAACCAAACAAGAGTGTTGTGAGTTTTAGATACCTGCAAAACAAAGGTTAATCTAAACACAAATTATACTTGTAAGTGCACAAGGTCAATCGTAATTTAGCAAGGCAAGCACGAGGTCATTCCCACAAGGACTGATTTCTTAACTTCGAAGTAATTAATCCTAATTTAACTTAACAAACACTTAGACAAATTAAAATGAAATTTAAACACATAACTTACGCAAATAAACACAAACGGGATTTTTGAATAATTGATTTGAAGGCAAATAAGAAAACAACTAATTAAACACACAAACAAAGGACAATAGAACTAATTTTCAGCAAGATATGACGGCACTAGGACAATGAATCCACTCCTAATACTCTTCTCTAATCTCTTATTCCCTTCCTTTGTGTTACTCAAATTATATTGTTGACTAATTCCCTTCAGAGCCGGTCCTGGGTTTTCTAAGGCCCAGGGCAAATTTTCTCAACTGTGCCCCTTTAAACTTTGAGCAATTTCTTCTTCTTTTTTCATTTGTTCATATTCATTTGGTAAATCTTCATCTAAATTTTCAAGTGAAGCATTGGTTTGTTTAACAAAATATTTATTCAAAGATCCTCTTAAACTTTGAGCAATTTCTTCTTCTTCTTTCTTTCTTTGTCTCTTGAGATTTCCAGAAAGTTGTTTCTTAGGAAATATTTTTTAATTTTTATAATAAACACAACACAATAAAAAACAATAAAACTAATTAACAAAGAGCAATAAAACCTGGATTTTGAGCTTATTTTCTTCCACTTGAAACTTCCAAGTACAAAGAACAAGAATCCCAGCCAAGTTTTCTGTTGAATCAAATAATAAATAAGAAAAAGTTAACAAAGATATGTATTACAATTTACAAAATTTATACATCTACATTCTATATGTATCTATATATATATATATAAAATTACCTTCAAAAAAAGGCACTAGTCTAGCTTGTGGATGATTTATTTTCCAACTCTATGTTGGAGAAGAGGAGAATCACCAAAAATAAATAAATTGCTTCAGTTCAAAGAAAAGGAGAATCACCCAAAAAAAATTGCTTTCGTTGGGTTATGAACTGAGAAGGTTGAGGGTTTTTCCTTCTTCTTTTTGTGGCTAAAAAAGTATGTTTTGATTTATTCCATAATTTGTTTATTTATTTTATATTATATTGTACAATTAATAAGGACTTTCTTACTCATTACGTTTCTTGAGATTGAGTATATAGAGACTGATTGTGATTGATTGACTTCCCTTTTCATTGAGAAGTACAATCGGTAACTTCTTTTGTTTTTTTATTATTTTATTTTATTTTTTTTACACATATATACATAGGTTTAAAAAAAAGATTTGGGCCCCCTTCAGCTGTGGGCCCCGGGCTGTAGCCCTGGTGGCCCTTGCCCAAGGCCGGCTCTGATTCCCTTTAGTGTGAATTATCTATGGTACTTAGGCTAACTCACATACCCTAACATGCAATTCGACTATGGTATTTAGTCAAATATGATCATGCAAGAATTCATTAAGTCTAATGGAATCTAGTATAAGCCATGCAACTCCCTAGGAATATGATATTACCCTAAGAAAATCACAATTTTTAATCACGAGAAGCTGGTCTCAAACTCCATATGGTATTTACGCAAGTTTGCATTGAATAACTCAATGAAAAACCTAGATGGTAGCTAAGCATCCAAGCAATCAATCAAAGATAAAACTGTTATTAAAAATCCAATTCAATAGAGCCACGAAAGAGAAATTAGAATAAGAAAACTAGATAATCATATTAGGGTATCATCACACCCTAGCAAGAAAGTGTTTAGTTACACATAGTTATGAGTAACATCAAAAGAAAAGACATGGAAATAGAATAGAACCCACAAAACTGAAGATATATTGCACTTTAGGGTTGATTTTCTTCTCCTCAAAGCGTAACCCCTTTCTCTGAAATTTTCCACCTCCTTATATCACGTCCTAAGGTCTTACAAGTTCTCTAAAAATAACCTAGGACGTCCCAATCCCTAAAGAATAGGTAAAGACATAAAACTAGGAAAGTCTTGACTCAAAATCCTTCTTTGACTGGGAAAGCAAATAAGTTTCTTTGTATGCACGTCTGGTGTAATTCCTCCATCAGGATAATTCAGGAAAAAGATTTAAATTGTAGATCTTTGTCTTGTATTTCCAGCCATATATCGCACGCCTTGAGGAAAAATCAAGAAAGTCTTCAAATAATCATTCTTCCACAGTAGCACAGTTTTGACAGGATTGCACCTTATGCTGACTTAACTTCAAAGACTGCTCTCATTGGCTGCTTCGAAAATTGTAGAAAAATTCCACAATCATCTTCAAGATCTTAGCTTTCATCTCCAACTGGTCTTGTACAAAAACTCCACCAAAAAGTCGTATTTTTGTTGAAAATCAATTAACTACGTCGGAAAGATGAAAGTTGAGAAAATAAAGTAATAAGTCCTTTTAAAACCCAATTCTCCTACAAAGACTAAGTATAAAGAGTACATAAATGTGTAAATTTATGGACTTATCAAAGAGTAACAATATCACCACAAAATTTTTTTATGTTGAAAACTCGAAAGGGAAAAATCACATAACTTAATACATCACAAACAATCCACTGTGGGATAAAGCACTAGTACATCACGACTCCCTCCATGGATTACACAAGCCCCGCCCATAATATTCTTCCTAGCTAACCTATCATACTTTAGACACCTTCCAAGACTTTCTCAGGACTCATTTAGCAAGCAACATTTTTATGATGCAAGGTATGTAGGGAACCTAGGGAGATCTCATTCTCCACCTTGTTCATATTAAAATCTTACCTACATATTTGGCATTTCCTTTGTAAACTTAAACAAAGGATTTATTTTTTTTGTATACCTTATTTTGTTATGAGATTCTAAAAAGAGTGAATTCTAAAATTAATTCAATTTTTTTAACTTTTATTTTTTGTAAATAAGACTCGCTAATTTAAGTTACTTAATCTTAACCAAAGTGATGTAGAATAGATGACGGAAGCACTTGAAGAGGAGCTGGAGCGTCACGCGCACAAGGGAAAAATGGAAAGCTGCAGGTTTAGGCCCCAAGCTCGGAATCAGGCCCATGACTTATCATTTCGAAGATAACGGCGTCACGAGTCAAACTCAATGTTTTGCCATAATGTATATGCTTTTTTAGGCATATTTGACGTTGTTTAGTAGCCCAAAACAACATTTTAGTTTTTGAGCTAATTTTTGGAAATTTATTATTTTCCTTTTATTTCCTTGTTGGATCCCTAGGGTTTCTAGGAACTTGAGGTAGTATTTAAACCAACTTTGCCATTCTCAATTCTGGTGAATTCTAGGCTTTGGTTCTCTTTGCCTAATTGTTTGATTGCCTTTAGTATTATCACGTTGCGTCACAAAGGCGGTTCAATTAAATTTGAAGTTACGTCAAGGTTCTGCGATCATACATAATAGCTTACCACCAGAATCATGTTTACGTTAAGGTCCAATCAATTAATCTTGTCATGTGATTGCAAACCAAGCATTTCTAGGGCTTAAGAAGCATCTTTGTTGACGGGGAACGTGGAGTAGTGGGTTGGATAGGTGGTATTTGATAGTAGTCGTCTTAAGTTATTTCACATTTAAGTTTGCAGAAACGACAAAAAAAAACATTTGTATGGCAATAGCTCGCCAAGAGTTTTTATCTTTGATCCAAAACTTTGTCTACTTTAGGCAACTCATGTACCACACGCATCGATTCTTTATCTAAGTTTTGAGTCAATCCTCAAATTGTAAGGTTTAAGTTATGCTGGTGATAATTTGGTGACCGTTATTTGGGCTCCACTTTGTAAGAGAAGGTTACGAGTTCAAATCTTTATATAAATGTGAGTTACATTACTTATGAATTAATAAAAGAAAATTTTGAGTTATTCCTCAAATTCAAAAATAAAAATATGTGTTTTTGCACATCCACGGAGCAAAAATGAATGTGGAATAATGTTTATGAGATGGTTCGACACCTAGGTCATAAAGATGACAATAAGGTGAAGGATGGAAAGGTGGAGTTTTTTGTTGGACAACTTTTAATCAATCTTCCATGCAAATTGCAACTGTGATCGGTTGAATCACTTTGAGGCAGCCGTAAGAAATGATAATGTGATATACACAATGCAATTCAATTCCAAAAAAGTACACCAATGCTTTAGGCTCTTAAAAAGGTTTACTGTTTATAGAAGTTTTCTAATGCGTATCTAACAAAAATATAGTCAGCCACCATTTGGTCAAAACAGATGAGTTCCAATAAAATTTGTAATCCCTTATTTATATGCATTTGGAACCTTTCCCATTCCATTATCTATCCTTCCTGCTCACAAACAAGAAAATCAATAGAAGGATAGAGGATATAAACATATACAGTAGCTAGAAAATGGCGAAAATTAGAGTGTCATATGTATTGGTGGCTCTCTTTGTAGTTCTCATTTCCATGGAAGCCTCCATTGTTTTTGGTCAAGGCAATGGAAATGCGACTGGCAATGGAAACAAGGGGAGTGGCAACGGAAATGCGAATGGAAATGGCAACAAAGGCAGTGGCAATGGTAACGCAAATGGAAATGGCGACACCGGCAGTGGCAACGGAAACACAAATGGAAATGGCAACACCGGCAGTGGCAATGGAAATGCAAATGGCAATGGTAACACCGGTAGTGGAAATGGTAGTGGGAACGGGAATGGAAACACCAGCAGTGGCAACGGGAATGGAAATGGGAATGGCAACACTGGCAGTGGCAACGGAAATGGAAATGGAAATGGCAACACCGGCAGTGGCAACGGGAATGGAAATGGAAACGGCAACACTGGCAGTGGCAACGGTAATGGAAATGGAAATGGCAATGTCAATGTCAACAGCAAGGATATTACAAACTACGACGTATTGTCACCACTACCATCGGGACAAGAGCAATGTCAATGCAAAGCATATACGGCCTGTTATTACAAGACCCTTGTGTGTCCAGCAGAATGCCCTCACAGAAAGCCCAAGAAAAACAAGAAACAAAAGGGTTGTTTCGTTAACTGCAGCAACAAGTGTGAAGTCACTTGCAAGTGTAAGCCATTTCACAAATTTTGTTTTCAATTAATCTATGTTTATATATACACAACTTGTATAGATCAACATATATATATTTGAACTTTTCTAATACTTAGATCCTTGTTCTTTTGGCAGATAGGAAAGCCAACTGCAATGGATATGGCTCCCTCTGCTATGATCCAAGGTTTGTTGGTGGAGATGGTGTCATGTTCTACTTCCATGGAGCCAAGGGAGGAAATTTTGCCATTGTTTCGGACGAAAACCTCCAAATCAATGCACACTTCATCGGGACTCGACCAGTTGGAAGAACTCGGGATTTCACATGGGTTCAAGCCCTCTCAATCATGTTTGACACACACACTCTTGTCATTGCAGCAAAGAGGGTCTCAAAGTGGGATGACAAAGTTGATGCTCTCATGGTAAGATGGGATGATGAGGACATTAACATCCCTACCGATGGGGAAGCGGAATGGAGGACCAACGGTGAAGATAGGGAAGTCATCATCGAAAGAACCGACGACGCAAATAATGTAAGAGTCACAGTGGCAGGGCTAGCAGAAATGGACATAAAGGTTAGGCCTATTGGAGAAGAGGAAAATAGGGTTCACAAGTACCAAATTCCAGCTGATGATACTTTTGCTCACTTGGAAACACAGTTCAGATTTTCCAATTTATCTGATCTTGTGGAAGGAGTTTTGGGAAAGACATACAGGCCAGGTTATGTTAGTCCAGTCAAGGTTGGAGTTCCAATGCCCATGATGGGTGGAGAGGACAAGTACCAAACTCCATCCCTCTTTTCAACTCTCTGCAAGGTTTGCAGGTTCCAGACTGCTACTCAATCTGATCAGTTTGCAATCACTAGTGGAGGAGTTGCTCAGTTCTGATAATGATCAAGAAAATTAAACACGGTTTTTATTTATTTATTTCAGAAATACAAAATGTTTCAATTATATGTATCTGGTTTTGACTAATCATTTTAGCATTTTATTCATGAAATTAATAAATTATACGAATAAGGGCTGCAAATTAAGCTTGCCCAGGACATATTGCTAATTAACCTTTCTTTGTGCATTATATATTTTCTATCATTTTGATAAATCAGAGAATTAATTATGTTATTGGCATACCAAACATGGCTCATTGGCTGAGCAAAACCACAGCTTTCATTTTGAGCTGAGGTTTTGTGAGTATAGAATCCCACGCAAGGAAGTCTGTGTAACAAAATAATAGACAAGATATCTTCGGCCTCTTTATTACCTATTGAGAATTGATTTTAAGTTGAATTCTCTACTTTTAATATGCTATATGATTAAAATATGTCATTTCTTGTTTTTGGTCTTCGTTGTCAAACAGGACATTCGTTTGCTATTATGCGTAATTGAGTCGTTCGAGACTAAAATTTCCACATATCCGCCCCATATTCTACATTTTATTCAGGGCTAGGTGTGATGGGTTTGATTATAGCTCTATTTCAAGTGGTGACTATACTGCTCACTTAGACATATAGGTGGTTTTAGAGTTTTGGATGTTTTGGGTTATGTGGACTTGGTTTGAGATCATGCTAAAATTTGGTGAGACTTTGTAATTGTTTGTGCGACTTTTGTCCATTTTATTTTGTCTCTTAGAACTTGTTGGCTTTGTTTTCTTTGTGCGGTTACAGGATTTGAAAGCTAACTAGGCAAAACTTTTATGCTAAACTCGACGGTAATGAATTTCATTAATAAATATAAAAAGATACAACTAGTCAAGGAGTTCGTAATGAGCCTTACCCTCAAATGCATCTATATCCATAAATAAAAGTTCCACAAATACGAAAACAAAAACAAAAACTAAAAGTAAATGCAATGCAAAATAAAACAAAACTATTTTAAATCTAAAATTTAACCCTGCGATGCTTAGAACTCTTAAATTCCTCAATTATTGATGTATTATCGATATTATTAGCAAACTCTCTTTCATCCCTAATTAAACCCTAGAGTACTCAACTTTTAAATTATAACTATAATTAAAGATATATAGAAAACAGAGGGAGAAAGAAGTTGTTGATGCTGTGTAGTTAAGAGAGAGAGAAACAAGTTGATGTGGCATAGCCAAAAGAGGAGGAGAAAGAAGATATGAGACTACTTGGATGGGCAGCATGTGTGTAGGGTTTGCTTTTAATTTTTAAAATTTTGAGCTTGGCTTATATAACATATGTAGGTATTTTAAAATATAAAAAAATTTGAGCTGGGCGGGCACCCAACTTGCCCTGCGCACAGAACTGCCCCTGTTTGTGAGCTTGGTGCTTTTGCTGTGTTGTAGATGTATTGACTGTATTGTTGTAATTTATCTAATTAAATTTGTTATTTGGGTCCGAAGAAAACTCCATGTGCAAATAATATTTAGGGGTGTTCGTTATAGTTCGAAACTAGTAAAACTTCAGATCCAATGTTTACTAAGTTGCAAATATATATATATCCAATCTAATCACGCTAGGATTAGCAGCATCCAATTCCATTCAATCTAGTGCCAATTGGATTTGTTTGTTTTTTAAGTTAGACAGTGTCAATTAAATTGGATACACTGAAAATTATCAATATTTTTTTAATGGGAAAAAAATATTGGAAAAAAAAATTTATAAGCAAATTAAATCTAATCAGAAATTTGGATAGAATTCAAACCGGATAGGTTTTGGTTTATTTGACATGTGCTATTGAAAGACACAAGCATACTTCCTTGGTGGGGTGGCTTATTGATGATAGGAAATTTTGCAGAGGGTTAATGGTTGGTGCAAATGCTGTTGATCACCCGATGAGCTAGCTCAGTTTTAGTTTACCGGTTGACCCTAATATGCTTGGTTTGAGGCTAGCTCGGTTTTAGTTTACCGGTTGACCTTAATATGCTTGGTTTGAGGAACCTCCCGATGTCTAACATAATGTCCTTTTTAGTGATTGTAACTCTCTTTTAATAAATATCATTATGAAATAAGAAATTAAGCCGGGTTGGTTTGGTCGGTTTGAAGAGATTGAATTAGTACACTATCCCCGACTACATTGCATATGATCCTAATATTTTTTAGGGTTTCACTTGAGAGAAGAAGCGTAAGTTGCTCTTGTCAACTTTAATAAATTTTGAGTACGTACAGCGTAGGAGTTACGGCAACACAACTTGTAGATTGCAGTTGACCTTATTATTTAAGTGGGTCCTGTGGTCTTACATAACCTATTGGCAGCAGAGTCGTACAAAATCATTTTACGTTAAATACCTAATTTTTCTTAAGTGAGGGATAACAGTCTTTAAGTGATTTCATATTGATTTGGAAAAGAAAAAAAAACCATATCTATGATAGTGCAAATTGCGCTCATTTAACCAAAAATGTTAAAAACACAACTATTTCATTTTAAGGGGACAAATAACTAAAACCATAGTCTATATTAAAATGCAAATAGTTATAAAACAAAAAGGAAAGATTTTATGTCCAACAAATTCGTTATAGATAAGGATAAAATAAAAAATATTATTGACACACATGAGCATGCGACGAGAGGCTAAATATGATTTTATAACTAAGTCTATATATTCTCTACCCAATATTGAAAGAGATCCCCAAATGCTAATACCTGTCTTCATAAAATTATATGTATATGTTTATAAAACAATTTGTACTATATTTACTAATCACGTCATCTATAGACGGCGAAACTCGCCACAATTACTCATATGGTTTCATTTATGTAAGTAAATCCACATATGAGAGAAATAAGGCTAGCAAAGTAATTGGCAAATGTGATATAGATCGCAATACTCAAATGGTGTTTGTCATTGAAAAATCTTTATTACATCTTTCACATGCAAATTGTAATATTTTGCAGGAGTCAAGCAATTTCCCCTAAATTATATTGCTTTGAGGTAGCCGAAAGAAATGCTCATGTGAACTGAAAAAGGAAACAGGAAACGCTAATACACATCAAATATGAAGCAATCGAGGAATATTTGAAGGTTCCTACAATTCTGAAAAAGCGTGTTGAGTCGTCTATCACAAACTCAAAGCTAATCCCAATGCTTAAGGTTCATAAAAGATTCATTGATCGTGAAGTTTTGTATGGCATTTAACTATAAAATATACTCAACCATTTGGTCAATAAAAATGAACCCATTTAATCATAAAATAATTGCACAAATTGCTGGTTCTAAGCTGTTTGATTACATGAAGAAGCAATGTGCACAAGCATAAGCCGAACCCCAAGGCTTGGGTTTCCTCAACACTCCCTTATATATCTCTCTCTGTACCCTGACCTTCCCATCTATCCTTCAGCACAAAACACAAGTAAATCAACAGAAGGAGAAGAGAAGCATACACTAGCTTAGCCAGAAATGGCTAAAATAACAATGTCACATATATTGGTGGCTCTATTTGTGGTGCTTGTTTCTATGGAAGCTGCCTTGGTTATGGGGGCAGGTAGTGGAAATGGAAATGGGAACGGGAATGGGAATGGGAATGGGAACACTGCCAGTGGTAATGACAAAGAAGCCGATGACACTGCTGTGGCACATTACGACGAATTAACACCACTGGAATCAGGGGAGGAGCGAGGTTTCTGCAAAGCAAAGGGGGCCTGTTATTACAAGACCCTTGTGTGTCCATCTGAATGCCCTCAGAGGAAGCCAAAGAAGAACAAGAAACACAAGGGTTGCTTCATCAACTGCGGCAGCAAGTGTGAAGTTACTTGCAAGTGTAAGTCATTTCACCAAGAAATAGATCATATGAGGAAACTTACTCGTCTATGACATAATTTATGAATCGGAATTATTAATCATGGGGATTCTTATTTGAATGTATGGTCTAAATTGATAGTCTGACAGCATAGCATGTCACGTATCTAACAAAAGACTAAATCATATTTATTTGGGGACTATTACTAATGATTTGATCGTGATCTTTCTGCAGATAGGAAAGCTAACTGCAATGG
This sequence comes from Prunus avium, assembly GCF_965620075.1. Lineage (NCBI taxonomy): Eukaryota > Viridiplantae > Streptophyta > Magnoliopsida > Rosales > Rosaceae > Prunus > Prunus avium. The sequence goes on from NC_142289.1 coordinate 31,860,283, forward strand.
ATATGGCTCTCTCTGCTACGATCCTAGGTTCGTTGGTGGTGATGGTGTAATGTTCTACTTCCATGGAGCCAAGGGAGGAAACTTTGCCATTGTCTCAGACAAAAACCTCCAGATCAACGCACACTTCATTGGGACCCGCCCAGCAGGAAGGACCCGTGATTTCACATGGGTTCAGGCCCTGGCAGTGATGTTCGACACTCACACCCTTGTTATTGCAGCAAAGAGGGTCTCAAAGTGGGATGACAAAGTTGATTCTCTCATGGTAAAGTGGGATGGTGAGGCAGTAACCATCCCCGCTGATGGAGACGCGGAATGGAGGACAAATGGCGAAGACACAGAGGTGATAGTCGAAAGAACCGATGACACAAATTACGTAAGAGTTACAGTTGCTGGTCTCCTGGAAATGGACATAAAGGTCAGGCCTATTGGAGAAGAGGAAAACAGAGTTCATAACTACCAATTACCAGCTGATGATACTTTTGCTCATCTGGAGACACAATTCAGATTTTCAAATTTATCTGATCTCGTGGAGGGAGTTTTGGGCAAGACTTACAGGCCAGGTTATGTTAGTCCAGTGAAGGTTGGGGTTCCAATGCCAATGATGGGTGGGGAGGACAAGTACCAAACTTCGTCCCTCTTTTCTCCTCTTTGCAAGGTTTGCAGGTTCCAAGGACAACCTGAGCTTGCAGCAACTGGAAGAGTTGCTCAGTACTGATAATGATCAAGACTTAAAGATAAATAAATATTGTTTCTTGTTTTGTGGTCATTTTATATTTGTGTGTATCGGGTTTTGGGTAATTAATTTAGCATATTGCAGGCTTGGAAATTAATGAATAAACAAATAAGGGCTGCAAATTAAGCTTGCCCAGGACATTTGCTATTTTACTTTGTGAACCTATATCATCATTTTCTGCTTCCAATGTAGTGTGGTTCACCAGTCATTTGATCTATAGCTTTTTAGTAGTGTGTTTCTTAAGTATGTTTATTATCCAAACTGCAGCTTTTCACCAAAATTTGTGCACTCTTTTCTATACATCTAGGCAAATAGAGAATTAAACTATTGTAATCCTCTATTGTGACTAACCTTGCTTGTAGGGATGACAACTTCCCGGCCAATTTGGGGCCCCAAGGCACCACCCTCTGGAACACGGATAGGTATAACATGATCCATGACCTGCCCCGTTTAACCATTTATAGCACATAGGACCTTAGTCAAACCGGTCCTGCATCTGCGAAACCCCGTTCTCAATCTAAAGTTCTGGCTTCAATTGCATCTAACTTACCAAGCCTACATCTATAGCACAATCTAGCAGGAACAACAATCCAGGACAGATAGGCGTCTGGTTTATATACTAAATAGGATCTAATGCATATGTTTCTTGTGCCGATATTGTGATTAGGTAAAAGACTAAGTGTTTAGGATTTGGGTTTAGAATATAATATTTATGATTTTATGTTGACGTGTGTATAGTTTTAGGCACAAGCACAATATCAATACATAAACAGTATGCAGAGGATCCTCTAAACAGGCACAACAGTTGTAAAATTGATCAGATAGTTTTTCTAATATATTTGAGAATATTATTCATATTCAGTACCATCCATGACAACGACTTTATTCAACTAGGGAGACTTGGGGATAACATTGTACCTATATCCCACAAGATATTAGGAGAGCTAGTTAGGGAGCAATGTCTTATCTACAGGAAGCTTCTACTGCTAAACTCTTTGCTACTCCTTTGCATGGGTCACCAAATGTATTAACTGAGACTTCAACGCTACAAGTCCTTGATCCAACGCAAGCCTGTGCAAGGTATCGCTTGTCAGTAAACCAATACAAATTAATCATAAGAAAGAAGAGCTAAAAAATAGAGATGCACACAGTTTTATTAACATAGCAAGCAAGGTCACACCTTCTGTACAACGGATAGAGCTCTAGTGCTCTTGCACTGTCCATGGCTAAAGCTCCCACAAGTCCCATGAGGTTTTCCATAACTTGCAAACTTGATTGAAGAAATGACTTGATTAGGAAATGGGCACTCAAGTGAAAGCACAGGCCCTGACTTCCTTCCTGCTTTTGAATCTGAACTCCACATATCTACAGGTGACGGATGAGACTCTGATACATGTGAGCACAAGCTGTCAATCTGTCTTGTAGCAAAAGATATCTGCGTTGGATCACCCCCAATTTCCTCAAGCAGGACAAGAGTATTGTCATTTGGTTTCAACCACGAACGGGGTACGTGGTACCTGTAGGAATAGTGATATCAGAATCAAAGTTTCAGTTCAAGTTTTTACCTTAGATTCTCTAGCACTTACAGTTCCTGAGATGGCTTGCCACAGTTCTTTCTGCACTTGTTTGAGTCATAAGGTCCTCTGTAATTGCAAGAGTCAGGGCAACCGCTAGTTGGAGAAATGTTGGTCGGCCAGTATCGCCCAATGCTTTGTCCGTTCACCCAAGCCTCACCCTTCCCCAGCCCTGTGAAGTCTATTGCAACAGGATTACTGCCATCAGGGGCATTAAATTTTGCCTGAATAAAAAAGAAAATTTCTTTGGTTAGTATCTAAACGAATAGAATCCTAGCACTCCTAGTACTGTTTTCCTAAAGCATGAGTAGCCTAGGCTTAAGGAAACCCACTTCACTGAGAATGCACCACATGCAAGCATGATAGTGCAAGAAAATACAGCATATGCAAATACCTAGCCTGTTGGAAGTGTTAAATTCACTTTTTGTCCCTGCAATTTCTACCCAAATTCACATTCTTTCCTGTAGTTCTAATTTCAACACATACACCCATATACATGATAATAATGCTAAAAATTTACCTTGTACCATGTCAAGGGTTGTTTCTTGGGCAAGGTAGGTTGTGAAACCCATTGAGAAGAACTTCCACTGGGAAGACTATCTTCCCCTTTTAGTCCAATCTGCAGTCACAATGACGAAGGCAAAAGACAAATTGTTAAATTTCGATGTTTTGATGGTAACCCACTGCTCTTTCAGAATGAAGAACTTTGGTTTTTTTTTTTTTTTTTTTTTTTCTTCCTTTTCAGTTTCCCAAATTTTAAGTTATTGGCCCCCATTTCCCCTCAGATTTGTGCAAGCCACTGAAATCCATATCAGGAACTGCAGCAAAATGAAAATTAAACAAAAAGGAAGAATGACCTGATATGTCCATTGCTGAGATGAAAGGTCAATAGTAGTGCCATTTTTCAAGCCTTTCAGCTGTACGGGACCAGTGATTCCAGCACCTGACTTGTCAAAGAAAGCTCCAACGTTCTGATTGAAAAATAGGTACACAAAAGATATTACTCAGTCATATATTGACCTTAAAGAATGGAATTCGTTCTGCAACGACAGAATAAGATATAGATGAAAGTTTCTTATTAAATGCATGTACTGAAAGCATAAACATTAAGGCCAAACCTGAAGCCCAACAGTCAAACTCAAAAGATCTATTGTGTTCTTCCCAGATGCAAATGTGACAGGGATCTCCACAGAAACCTTGGCATTGTTACTGTTTCCTATTCCACTCCCTGAAAGGAATTCAATTAAAAGAAAATTACAAGACTAGAAAAGAAAAAGGCTCAAACAGTTGTAATAATTCAAGCTATTCGTGTATTTACTTGTCAAGAACTCATTTAGATTTGAAAATTCACAATTGCAAAGTCTGAACCTTATCATCAGGCTTTTGTCTTAGTATCTAATCTAATGTACTAGAGGAAGCTTTTCCCGAATAGCAAGAAACATAGGACTGCTATATTTAAGATCAAATGGAGCCTAATAAGAGAATATTTTGAAAGCTTCTTTTGCAATAGAGTTAGCAGAAACTATGTTTAATGTCCTCAAAGTCTATAAACAGAATGGCTTGGGGGATATAGAACTTAGATTGGTCAAGAAATGTCAGGTTAGCATTCAATTTAGTTTTAGAGTGAGATAAGATACATCAAATCAACAAAGAAAAGGTCCAACATCAAAGTGTAATTACAAAGACAGAGAAGGATTTGTTATATTCCTATTTAGATCGGTGAACTAGATACTAAGTTATATCAGGTTTGATAAGAGTTTAAATTAGGTTATACCTTGAGGCCCAAAACCTTGTGAAATATGGAAAGTTTTGAAGCCAATTGAAGGGGTCCTATTTAGTTCCTTTTGCGTGAACCGTTGCTTGATGGGCTTAAAGTGTTAGTCAAGTCGGCCCTTGGTGATGAGTAGAGACAACTTAACCTAGCCCTATATAAGCTTAAGACCCTGCTCTTGTCAGACACGTTCTCTAAACCTAATCTCATCATAAAGAGAGAGCTGAAATAGTTTCTGAGAGAGAGCAGAAGTCTTAAGCCATTCGTGTCTTTTGCTCGTGTTGCTCCTGCTGCGATTAAATGAGTTCTGAGATCATGTACTCAAAGTTGATGATGTCAGGTATGTCTTCTACGTATTTTAGGTTGTGTGAAAGATCATGAACACTATATAGAAAATCTAACAGGATTTACAAACTTGAGGAAGCATGGCGTTGACCTTGTTTTGACTAATAAATATGTTTGAGAAAGGCAATTATGACTCATTCTTCCACCCCAAATTTCAGAGGATTCCTACTGGATTTGCAGCCCATGAAGGCCTCTCCAAAGTACAAAGGTTTAGGGAAAATGAAAATGGGGTTTCCTTCACAATTTCTAAAGACAATGTCAACGTCTATTTGTCAATGTCAATGTCAATGTCAACTAAAGTAGCAGCTGGATTACCACCAAGGGCATGAAGGCCAAGCAATTGACTTGGAACCAAAGTAAATTATTTTATTCATACCTGCAAGCTTTCCATTAATAAATGCATGCAGAGCATGGCCAAGTGATTCCACATGAAGAACAGTTTGAGATCCATCTTGAAGGAACGTTTCAGAATTTGTGACATCAATCCTGCAAAATTTGTTTAGAAAAGGGATTTCAGTCTTGAAAGAAAGAAATCAAGACAACTGGCTGAAAGGCAATAAATACATATTAAGAAAGCATCCATGAATTGCATACCTTAAAGAGTACCATAGATAGTCACTTTTATCAGCTGTTGTGTTTATTTGCTCTAATAATCCAACTCTGGTAAATGCATCATCCTTTGAAATACCCACTGGTTCATTTATCCAACTCCAGCCTGAGCCCAAAGCTTCAGAGGAATCAACGTCATCTATCAACGAGTGATGCATGAAGCTTGGAATCATGGCGGCAGAGTTAATCTGTCATGATAATGTTATATACTTTGATTACGAAACTGTTACAATGAAAGAGAAAAACAAGACATGATTTGACCTTATTACTTATGAAGAATTTAAAAGAATATTTACATTCTACACTTCAACAAATAAATATAGGTACTTTTCTTCAAATACAAGCAAACACAAGTGAAATAGAAGCTATGGAGCAAACCTTTGCAGTGTTAAGCACCACATTTTTGCAATCTGGTAAGATGCTCACAGACCATGCAGGCAAGTTATATGAGTTGCCATTGAACGTCACAGTGGCATCAGATTTGGTGTCAATATTGGCAAGAAAAGCAGCACATACCGATCCTGTTTTGTAAACAGTTGCCTGAAGATGTGATAAAACAAAATAAATAAAATACATGTTAATAAAGAAAATCACATGTTGTGGGGCATTGACCTAGACCAATGGAATAAGACTTCACTTCAGATAGACAAAGCATACAGGTGAAGACTAGAAGTTCTATGACCTCTATTATTAGATTTTTGAGATCTCGAAGAACAAGTTTTGGATCTAAAACTATACCATTGTTTACTAGGCACCTTTTTAGATCAATATTAAGGAAGTTCATCCAAAACCCATGGAATATGACTTCACTTCAGAAATGACAGATACTTCCTCTTAGATACTCTAACATGAATAACTTAGATACAACAGATATTTCTTCTCGGATATTCAAACATCAATAACTTGTAGTCTATGTTACTCCATTCCACTTAAGTATGGGTGCCAAATCCCACACTAGATATGGCTGAGCATTCACCTAGACTGGAGGATGTTGAGCCCTAGAAGTTTATGCAAAAACTATCATCATACCCACAAATCAGGAGAAAAAGGATACTTTGAAAAACTGAGAAAAAACATTATACCTCCAAGTTTGGACCACCAACAGAAACAATTTCTGGGTCAGTGGCCACGATTGCTTCTTCACAAAGCTTTATGGCCTTATGCACATCTTTTAGGTGACCCCACTTAGGTTGTCTAAGAAGTCCTGCAACAGACATGGAAAAGTTGAATTGATTACTGATGACACATCTATGGTATGTGCACTGATGTCTTAATTATTATTATTTTTCTCATGAAAATTAAATCTTATCATCTATGGTATAAGTATTGTCTGTACTCCAAGCATCGTGTTGACTGAAAAGGCCAGTTCATTTACACAGCACCAACGAGCACAAGTTTTATATAAATACAATTAGCAGACAAGCCTACACCATCAGCAGTAGTAAAGCGATGATATAAGGCATACTAGACAACATACCATACTCATCAATTGGAGCATCATAGTCATAACTTGTAGCAATAAAGGGTCCACCAGTACTCCGACCAAAGTTAGTGCCACCATGGTACTGTTGAAGAGCAACAAAGAACAAATTACTTCATATTTTCCTGGTTTTAGAAAGTCAAATGTTAATAAACTCCAGATACAAGCAGTACCATGTAATAGTTTTGGAAAGTTCCACCTCGCTGAAAGAAGCGCGCTACAGCAAATGCGAGGTCTTCCACTGGTCTCTGAGGTACAGCACCACCAAAGGATAGAAACCTAGTGATCATGAATGTTTGAAGGTTGCAAATAAAAGAGCAATCATATAGAAAGAATATGGGGGATACCAGCAACCAATTCAAATTTACACAAGAGTAGTTCAAAATGTAATAGGATAGTTCAGCACGTTACCATCCACTCCAATTCTCAGTCCACATTTTGGGTCTCTTGTCAGGAAGTTTTGGGGTCCACTGATCGCAGTAAAATCCATTGCAAGTGCTGATCTGTAAGTAGTTAAACGCAATGCAAGTAGAGCAAAGGAAGCATGGTGAGAATGCTGCATTTATACAAGGTCAATACAACACAAATGGAAAGTCACTAAGAGAGTCTTACCACAGAAGCTGGAGCATCGTCTTGCAGGCACATGACCCAGGGCACCCCTGTATCCAAAGCCACAGCCATGCTTGCTGCCCAATTAATATACGTTTGGGCAGCAGGCCCATATGCTTCATCAACGATTCCATACTCGTTTTCAATCTGGCATAATGGAAATAACAATCACCATCCTCTAAAATCTAACAATTACCAGATTGAGTGAAATACTAAAACATATATATAAATATTAAACCTGGGATAAAATGATGGGTCCTCCCTGAGTTGTATAAAGTTTCTCCTTCTTCATCATATCAACAATTTTAGCTGTAAACCGTTGCATCTCTGCCTGAACCACAGATATTTTCATAAATTAATTAATGAAGTTGAGAAAATACCAAGAAGAAAAGAAAAAAAAGGCGGCGGCAATTCGCAGTTGAAACCTTGAACGGCTCATTGTCAGTTCGCAATTGAATTCCAGGAATAAAATGCAACCAAAGAGGAAAGCCACTGTTCAAAAGTTGAAACAAAAACACAATTACACAATAAAATTCCGCAGAAATACTAAAATAAGTAAAGTCATCATAAAGCAACTTCCTTTTTATTCCCAAAGAACAAAAAGGAAAGGAAATTGAATAAAATCCATACCCGTAGTTCCATTCTGCGCATACATAAGGACCAATTCGAAGATGCACATAAAGACCAGCTTGTGCTACTATCTTCACAAATTTAACCAAATCTTTTCGTCCACTAAAATCATACTGCAAAATGGATTTTGCCAGTCACCATCATAACAGAGACAAAATGCAGCGCATTCAAGAATAAACATCGATAACCCGAGAGAGAGAGAGAGAGAGAGAGAGAGAGAGAGAGAGAGAGAAGAACTGTTTGGTTTGGTTGCTAGGAAAGCTAAAAGTATCAATATTAAAATGAACAACAAAATTCCCGATGAGTTCTTTAGCTTTTTGTTTCCTGGCAATTAACAAGAAAAGAGCAAACTTCAGCTAATAACAGTAGTACAGTTGGTTTTTTATTTGATTTGATTTTATTGTTATTTTAAAGATATGATTTTTTATTCATCTTTTTTTTGTTTAGGGTAAATTACTCAAATGGTCCCCAAACTTGTACGCGATTTACATTTTGGGGCCTGAATTAAATTCTTCGTTCAAATGGTCCATCAACTCTATATTAATTACTCAAATGGTCCCACCATCTAATTTTCTGTTAGATTTAACCAAATTTTAGGGTAAATACGACTTTTCATAATTAACAAATAAAATAGGGTTAAAATAAATACAAAATTAGAAAATAATTGAAGAAAAAGAGAAAAAATATCATGAGACCCAAACCCCCTCCCTTCGATTTCTTCTCCCCCATTCCTCAGACTTCTCCAATTGCTGCGTTTGTAAAAGATGGTTTGTCAATGGACTTCAACCATCCAGCCCAACAATTAATGTCCAAAATAATACTAACAAAGGTCTGAAGGAGGATGGAGAAGGTTGCTGAAGAGACGCAGAGACGCAGAGGAAGAGAAAAGCTCCTGAGGAGGTGAAGGTTGCTGAAGAAATTGCTCGCCTTTTTGGTGAAGTGAGTGGTGGGAGTGTTGGCTTTGGTATTGATGGCATAAATCCCCAAAACCCTCGCAGCAATTTCTGCGTCTTGGCGGAAGACCCGGTACTTGTACTTGGAGGGTGAGAAATTGACAGTGACAGTGATTTTGGGAGGTGGGGTTGGCGGGTGATGGGGTGGGGAGGAGGGTGGTGGGTGGTTGTCTCTCAACAACAAAGGGAAATCAAGAGGGAGGGGGAGAGGGTCTGGGTGGTTGTTGAGTTGGGGTTTTGGGTTCGTTGGGAGGGGGTTTGTGGAAGATTTTTTTCTTTTCTTTTTCTGTAGTTGCTGGCTTGGGTGGAGGGTGGGGAGGAGCTGGGGTTTTGGGTTCATGGGGCCTGGGGTGGAGGGTGGTTGTTGGATGGGTTTGGGTGGAGAGTGGTTATGGGATGGGTTTGGGGGTTGGAGCTTGAGGGTGGTGGCCATGGGGGAAGAGAGAGAGAGAGAGAGAGAGTGTGTTTTTATTTGATTTTTCAGTATTTATTTATTTTTAACGTACGAAATGACCAATTTGCCCTCATATTTAACAGCAACATTGACAGAATGTAACGGTGGGATCATTTGAGTAATTAATATAGAGTTGATGGACCATTTGAACGAAAAATTTAATTCAGGCCCCAAAATGTAAATCGCGTACAAGTTTGGGGACCATTTGAGTAATTAACCCTTTTGTTTAATATAAAAATATCATTTTGCCCACATTTAACAGAAAAAGTTAACAAAATTGACGGCATGACTATTTCTCCTAATGAAAGTGAAGTTAAAGGACCATGGGAACCATTTTGGAAATTGAGATACTTAAATACAAATTGAGTCTAAATTTAGGGACTAATAAAATGATTAACCCATATTTAAAACGAACAATAAAATTCCGCGTATCATGATGAGTTCTTTTGGCTTTTTTCTGTCCTGACAATTAAGAAAAGAACAAACTTCAACATGACTAAAAACAGTAGTATAGTAATTGGTATTAACATTGTTCCAACATTTTCTCAGGCAACTAAGCGCCGCCGTATTGGATTTGAAGAACTCACAAAAGGCAAGAACCAAGAACCATTAATGTGATTACAGAGAGAGAGAGAGAGAGAGAGAGAGAGAGAGACCTGGCCACGAACTGGTTCGTGCAAGTTCCAGAAGACGTAGGTCTCAATGACATCCAAGCCTCCGTCCTTGGATTTCTGAATAAGGTCCGGCCACATCTATATACACACAGAGCAATTCAGAGAGAAAATTCAAAAAATTCAAAAAAATAATAATAATAATAAAAGAAAAACAGAGAAAGAGAAAAAGTACCTCGGGAGTGCTTCGAGGATAGTGAATGGAGCCAGAGACCAACACTCTGCGCTTGCCATCGATCACCAGCGCTCTGTGATCGTATGTCACAGTGGCGCAATACGACGCCGTCGCCAACACTCCAAGCACCAAAACGACCACCACTTCAATCCTCAGCTCGCTTCCTTTCATCTCCGTCCTCAAAACACTTGTGCGTTTTCTGTTCAATATTTATTACAAAATTGATTTCGGAAAAGCAATTTCTTCAAGCAATGGTTAATCTAACGAGTAAAATTAAGAGAAAACGGGTTCTTGTAGCATTTGCTTCTGTTTGGATTCTTTGTTCTGTTTGTGTTTTTTATTCGCTTGGCCGCTTCCTTAAAACAACGCTTGCAATCAAAGCAGTGACGTTTTGAAGAACGTCATCAGTGTCGTTGTCGTCGTCGTCATCTTGTCTTCTGCTGTGTTTTGATAATGAGCGCCTTAAATGCCGTCAAAGCTCAAAAAAGATCAGGTGTTACGAGGCGCAGGGGAAGATTGGTGTGCCACGTCGGTCAGTTGTTGTACGGAGACGCGTAGTAATCATTTCTTTTGAGACAGGTGACAGAAGGTTTTTTTTTTTTTTTGGCTGCCGGTGATTCTTACCTTGTCGGGTAAGAATTTAAGAAAAATGGATTAGTAGTGGTAATTATGGTGAAAGTGTGGTTAATGTGAGTGGTTTTGTAACTTAGTTTGCAGGTGAGCGGGAGTTGGCGTTTGGTTTGATTTGGTTTGGTTATGCGTTTGTTGTGTGTGAACCCTGGGACTTGAGTCAAAGAGAAAATCTCGTGAGGGAGAGAGATATGAGTAAGCCTACCTCATTGTTATTTGTTATTACATATAAATTAATAGTTTCTTTTTTTAGCAATGCTATACCGTACGATAAGGCGGATTGAACTCGGATATAACAGTATGGACACACTAACTTGGCCTGTTGGCTTGACCTAAATCTGCAAATTAAAATTGTGATTAGTGTATTTATTTCATTAGTTATTAATTATGTAATTCGCATTTTGCAACATGATAATTGGTGGTCCATGGCCGCTCCATTTTTTAGGTCATGGAGGTGCTAGGGTGCTACTGCTCATGAATTTAGTAATGACTTTGGAGGCATCTTCTCTTTTTTGTGATTCTAGAATATGAAACTAGACTAATCATGCAAGTTAAGACCCTTTCTATTTCTAGTTTCTAATAACCAGTTGATGAGTTTTATGAGCAGAATATACTGTATAGAACCGAGCAATGACAAGCTGGATATAAATTATTGTTGGAATATTATAAAGAAATTTAGAATGATATGATAAAGAGCCGGCAAAGAAGAAGAGAGAGAAAGTGATGAGTCTGATATTCTTTCGTGTAGAAGCAGTTTGCATGCATACCCCTAATGATAATCTAGTCTAAATTCCACCGTGACCGGCCCACTCCCTTGACGGTTGTCGTCACGCGGGACTTGACAAAGAGAAAAGTGAGTCTCGCCTCAATCTCATGCACGACTTTGAAAACAACAAAGATTTCCAAAGTCACTACAGAGAACAATTTGCCATTCTTCCACCTGTCTTAATCTATACTATTTACTCAATTTGCCATTCTGCATGTTCTAATTTAGCATTTCTTTCCCCTACCCTACGCATGCATGTCCGGATGTGATACATGCCTGCCCATTCTTCCTTGCTTGATCAGAAAAAGAAAGAAAAACTACTACAATGCAAACCACCTGTAATCCACACCTCCTGTTTCCTATTAGAGCACCTCCAGCGTAGGAGCCCTGCCTGGGCAAAAGGCCCCCCGCCAGCCCATTTCCCCCTCCAGCGCAGGAAATTTAGCCCGGGCAAGAGCTGGGTCCCATGAGCCCAGGCAAGCCCACAGGCAAATTCAGCCCGAGCTGCTGTCTGGGCAGGATGATGCAATGCTGACGTCATAATGACGTCAGCAACTAAAAAAATTTGAAATAAAATGGAAAAAAAAAACCAAAAATTCCAGAATTTTTTGTAATAACTACCTAGGCATATTCTTTACTTCCCACACCAAAAACTCTATACAAATTCACCTATTCATATCTCATATAAATAGTATTTGCCCTTGCCCTAGCCTTCCAAGGGTGGAACCAACTAAGGCAAGGCTGCCACTATTCACATAAATAGTGGCAGCCCTTGCCTTACCTTAGCCTTGCCTTAGCCTTCATGATTGGACATGCTCTTAGGCTTACCTAACTAGTGACGGACAGAAAGCAAATTGATAGCCCAAGGTTGGAGAATTTTTTCGGTTTAGGCGGTGGATCACGTCCCTCGTCGGATTCTTGCATTGAAGAATTAGTTTGGGGACCTGAAAACAAAAAGTTCCTCTTATTTGTGTGTAGTCGTATGGGTGACGTTGAATTTCGTGTAAAGTAGACTAATCATGTTACTCATATAGTTCTAGTACCATCAATGGTTGTGACGGAGCCAACCTGGTACATTTTGGGGGTAGGGGGAGAGGATTTTTCAACTTTTGTGAATTATTACATAATATATGTTAAATGATTAAGGAGCTACGTAGAGGATGGGGAATTCAACACGGAAAATACTAGCGACATAAGGAGTTATTCAAACTCTTTATTTCAACATTCTCCCAATACATGTGTCTCATGAATTGATAAAATCATGTAGGACTCATACATGGCACGCTCTCTATCAGAGAGTTCGTGCAAGGAATCGCTTCTCAGTAAACCAGTACAAATTAATCATAAGAAATAAGAGCTAAAAAATGGAGGTGCACAAAGTTTTATTAACATAGCAAGCAAGATCAAACCTTCTGAAATATACCTTTTAATTAGATAATGTAAACACCAAACTGTGTGTAAATGTCTAGAAACCAGATATATTTGATAAATTTGACTGTTTTTGTGCGCATTGTTTGGGTCAATACAATTGAGTTTTGGATCGAGATTTTTTTTTAAAAAAACATGGAGCAAAGAGGAGGTTATGCATAAATAAACATACTACGGTTTTTTCCTAATTTTTTAAAAAGAGAAATAGTATAGCCGAGCGGCTATACTAGGTTTTTTTTATAAAAAAAAAGTATCGCCGAACGTCTATACTTTTTTGACACGTGGCGCCTAGCGCTAGGCGGGTCCTTTTTTAGAATAAAATAAATAAATAGTACAGCCGCGCGGCTATACTCGATTTTTAATTTTTTTAAAAAAGAAATAGTATAGCGGCCCGGCTATACTCGGTTTTTTAAAATTGTTTTTAAAGAAATAGTATAGTTTCAAAAAAAAATTTCAAATAGTATAGCCGCTCGGCGTTACACGGTTTTTTTAAATTTTAAAATTTAATAAATAATATAGCCGGTCGGCTATACTCTTTCTCTTCGTACCATTTTTTCTCTCTCCCCTCTTATTTTTCTCTTCTTCTCCAACTTCAACCCTCTCTATCTTTTTCTGGCCACTCTCGCTCTCTATCTCTCTATGTCTCTATCGTTATTCTCAACACCTACTAATCTTCGCCTGGTATAGTACTAGTCCATCTCAGGAGATGATAGCTAATGGTGAAATCAAAGAAAGACATTAAAAAGTCGAATGTTTTTGGTACAATTCCCTTCTGGTATGATTATACCTCATAAATTTTTATTTTGCTTTTGTCGTCATGTAATATTTGTTGATGGAATTTTCTCCCATTGAATTTACTAGTGGTTTCAATTGTTTCTAGTGTCTAGGGGATTGCTGAGAAAGTACAGTTTCTAGTTTCCATTAGTTGTTCTGATGAAATTGGTTGCAGGGAAAATGGATGGATGATGAAACAAAGTCGGATGAAGAGAGAAAAATACAGTAGAGGAAGATGAGAAGGCCCTAAGCGTCCTGTTGATGTTGGGGCTGCAAAATTTGTTTCAAAGGAAATCTTGGGTAACAATGATCCCTAACTCAAACTGAAATTATCATACTATTACAACAAGAAAAAATAAAAACTGGGATCCTCTTTTTCTTTTATATATTTTATCTGATTTTCGTCTATTAATAAGTGTAATTTAGAGCATTATCCATTTCTATTAGTTCATTACTCGAGTCACTATTACTTGTATAAAGAAATTAGCATTTTCATGTTTAATACTGTATTATACATGTACATACCTATTTTTCAATAATACATCCGTGTTTAAAAAGTAAACGTACAATACTCATATTGAACATGTGCATACGTACTTTTCATGTTTAATAAACATATTTTTTACAAAATTACAAAATTCACGTATTATACAAATAATTATCACATATTATTGAATACAAATAATATATATTAAAAAATTTAAATAAATTATATTAAAATATTATATAGTGGCCGAACTTTTAAGTTGTAATTTGCCAAAATTTTGCCCAATAGAACACATACGTACTTTATTCGTATAGCCGGACGGCTATACTACGGTTTTAAAAAAAAATAGTATAGCCGTGCGGCTATATTGCGGTTTTAAAAAAAAATTTGACACGCTAGGCGGGTCATTTTAAAAAAAATTAGTATAGCCGGTCGGCTATACTCTTTTTTTTGACACGTGGCCCCTAGTCGCTAGGCGGGCTCCTAATAGCTAGGCGGGTCCTCTTGTTTTTTAAGAAAAAAATGATTAGTCTAGCCAACCGGCTATACTCGGTTTTTTATTTTTTTTAAAGAAATAGTGTAGCCGGCCGGCTATACTACAGTTTTTTGTTTAAAGTATGGCCGCCCGGCGATACTTTTTTACACGTGGCGCATCATCGCTATGCGTGTCCTCATTTTTTTTAATAAATAAATAGTATAGCCGCGCGGCTATACCCGGGTTTTCTAATTTTTTTATATATAAAAAATAGTATAGCCGCAGGTGGCCATACTTTATATAGTATAGCCGCACGGCTTCTTTACATATATATATGTATGCTGGGATCCTCTTTTTCTTTTATATTTTTTTCCCCAATTTTTGTTTATCGATAAGAGTAGTTTAGAGCATTATCCATTCCTATTAGGCTATTACCCGAGTCACTATTGTCCCCTTTTGATTTTTTACTTTTCCAGAGTTATTAAAAAGCAAGCGTACAATACTCATATTGAACATATACATATACATTTTTCATTTTTAATACACATTTTTTTATACAAAATTCACGTATTATACACATAATTTTCACATATTATTGAATAGAAATAATATATATTTAAATATTTAAATAAATTATATTAAAATATTATATAGTTGCCGAACTTTTAAGTTGTAGTTTGCCAAACTTTTGCCAAATAAAACACGTACGTATTTTATTTGTATAGCCGAGTGGCAATACCAAATTAATATATATAAAGCATAAACTAATGCAACTAGGAAGGTCCTTTTTTTCTTTTTTCTTTTTTTTAGTTTAGCCGCACGGCAATACTCAGTTTTTTTCTAATTTTTTTTATAAAGAAATAGTATAGTATGCAGAGGATCCTCTAAACAAGCACAACAGTTGTAAAATTGATCAGAGAGCTTTTCTAATATATTTGAGAATATTATTCATATTCAATACCATCCATGACAGTGACTTTATTCAACTAGAAACTTGGGGATAACATTTTAGCTATATCCCACAAGAAATTAGGAGAGCTAGTTAGGGAGCAATGTCTTATCTACAGGAAGCTTCTACTGCTAAGCTCTTTGCTACTCCTTTGCACGGGTCACCAAATGTATTAACTGAGACTTCAACGCTACAAGTCCTTGATCCAACGCAAGCCTGTGCAAGGTATCCCTTGTCAGTAAACCAGTACAAATTAATCATAAGAAAGAAGAGCTAAAAAATGGAGGTGCACAGAGTTTTGTTAACATAGCAAGCAAGATCACACCTTCTGTACAACGGATAGAGCTCTAGTGCTCTTGCACTGTCCATGGCTAAAGCTCCCACAAGTCCCATGCGGTTTTCCGTAACTTGCAAACTTGATTGAAGAAATGACTTGATTAGGAAATGGGCACTCAAGTGAAAGCACAGGCCCTGACTTCCTTCCTGCTTTTGAATCTGAACTCCACATATCTACAGGCGACGGATGAGACTCTGATACATGTGAGCACAAACTGTCAATCTGTCTTGTAGCAAAAGATATCTGCGTTGGATCACCCCCAATTTCCTCAAACAGGACAAGAGTATTGTCATTTGGTTTCAACCACGAACGGGGTACGTGGTACCTGTAGGAATAGTGATATCAGAATCAAAGTTTCAGTTCAAGTTTTTACCTTAGATTCTCTAGCACTTACAGTTCCTGAGATGGCTTGCCACAGTTCTTTCTGCACTTGTTTGAGTCATAAGGTCCTCTGTAATTGCAAGAGTCAGGGCAACCGCTAGTTGGAGAAATATTGGTCGGCCAGTATCGCCCAATGCTTTGTCCGTTCACCCATGCCTCACCCTTCCCCAGCCCTGTGAAGTCTATTGCAACAGGATTACTGCCATCAGGGGCATTAAATTTTGCCTGAATAAGAAAGAATATTTCTTTGGTTAGTATCTAAAAGAATAGAATCCTAACATTCCTAGTAACTGTTTTCCTAAAGCATGCACCACATGCAAGCATGATAGTGCAAGAAAATACAGCATATGCAAATACCTAACCTGTCGGAAGTGTTAAATTCAGTTTTTGTAACTGCAATTTCTATCCAAATTCACATTCTTTCCAGTATTTCTAATTTCAACACATACACCCATATACATGATAATAATGCTAAAAATTTACCTTGTACCATGTCAAGGGTTGTTTCTTGGGCAAGGTAGGTTGTGAAACCCATTGAGAAGAACTTCCACTGGGAAGACTATCTTCCCCTTTTAGTCCAATCTGCAGTCACAATGACGAAGGCAAAAGACAAATTGTTAAATTTTGGTGTTTTGATGGTAACAAACTGCTCATTCAGAATGAAGAACTTGTTGTTTTTTTTTTTCCTTTTCAGTTTCCCAAATTTTATGTTATTGGCCCCATTTTCCCTCAGATTTGTGCAATCTACTGAAATCCATATCAGGGAACTGCAGCAAAATGAAAATTAAACAAAAAGGAAGAATGACCTGATATGTCCATTGCTGAGATGAAAGGTCAATAGTAGTGCCATTTTTCAAGCCTTTCAGCTGTATGGGACCAGTGATTCCAGCACCTGTCTTGTCAAAGAAAGCTCCATAGTTCTGATTGAAAAATAGGTACACAAAAGATATTTCTAGTCATATATTGACCTTAAAGAATGGAATTCGTTCTGCAACGATAGAATACAATATAGATGAAAGTTTCTTATTAAATGCATGTACTGAAAGCATAAACATTAAGGCCAAACCTGAAGCCCAACAGTCAAACTCAAAAGATCTATTGTGTTCTTCCCAGATGCAAATGTGACAGGGATCTCCACAGAAACCTTGGCATTGTTACCGTTTCCTATTCCACTCCCTGAAAGGAATTCAATTAAAAGAAAATTACAAGGCTAGAAAAGAAAAAGGCTCAAACAGTTGTAATAATTCAAGCTATGCGTGTATTTACTTGTCAAGAACTCATTTAGATTTGAAAATTCACAATTGCAAAGTCTGAACCTTATCATCAGGCTTTTGTTTTAGTATCTAATCTAATGTACTACAGGAAGCTTTTCCCGAAAAGCAAGAAACATAGGACCGCTATATTTAAGATCAAATGGAGCCTAATGAGAGAATATTTTGAAAGCTTCTTTTTCAATATAGTTAGCAGAAACTATGTTTAATGTCCTTAAAAGTCTATAAACAGAATGGCTGGGGGATATAGAACTTAGATTGGTCAAGCAATATCAGGTTAGCATTCAAATTAGTTTTAGAGTGAGATAAGATACATCAAATGAACAAAGAAAAGGTCTAACATCAAAGTGTATCTACAAAGACAAAGAAGGATTTACAAACTTGAGCAAGCATGGCGTTGACCTTGTTTTGACTAATAAATATGTTTGAGAAAGGCAATTATGACTCATTCTTCCACCCTAAATTTCAGAGGATTCCTCTTGGATTTGCAGCCCTTGAAGGCATCTCCAAAGTACAAAGGTTTAGGGAAAATGAAAAAGGGGTTTCCTCCACAATTTCTAAAGACAATGTCAACGTCTATTTGCCAGTGCAACTAAAGTAGCAGCCGGATTACCACCAAGGGCATGAAGGCCAAGCAATCGACTTGGAACCAAATTTAATTATTTTATTCATACCTGCAAGCTTTCCATTAATAAATGCATGCAGGGCATGGCCAAGTGATTCCACATGAAGAACAGTTTGAGATCCATCTTGAAGGAATGTTTCAGAATTTGTGACATCAATGCTGCAAAATTTGTTTAGAAAAGGGATTTTAGTCTTGAAAGAAAGAAATCAAGACAACTGGCTGAAAGGCAATAAATACATGTTAAGAAAGCATCCATGGATTGCATACCTTAAAGAGTACCATAGATAGTCACTTTTATCAGCTGTTGTGTTTATTTGCTCCAATAATCCAACTCTGGTAAACGCATCATCCTTTGAAATACCCACTGGTTCATTTATCCAACTCCAGCCTGAGCCCAAAGCTTCAGAGGAATCAACGTCATCTATCAACGAGTGATGCATGAAGCTTGGAATCATGGCAGCAGAGTTTATCTGTCATGATAATGTTATATACTTTGCTTATGAAACTGTTACAATGAAAGAGAAAAACAAGACATGATTTGACCTTCCTACTTATGAAGAATTTAAAAGAAAATGTTTACATTCTACACTTCAACAAATAAATATGGGTACTTTTCTTCAAATACAAGCAAACACGAGTGAAATAGAAGCTAAGGAGCAAACCTTTGCAGTATTAAGCACTACATTTTTGCAATCTGGTAAGATGCTCACAGACCAAGCAGGCAAGTGATATGAGTTGCCATTGAACGTCACAGTGGCATCAGATTTGGTGTCATAATTGGCAAGAAAAGCAGCACATACTGATCCTGTTTTGTAAACAGTTGCCTGAAGATGTGATAAAATAAAATAAATAAAATCACATGTTGCCGGGGCATTGACCTAGACCAATGGAATAAGACTTCACTTCAGATAGACAAAGCATACAGGTGAAGACTAGAAGCTCTATGACCTCTATTATTAGATTTTTGAGATCTCGAAGAACAAGTTTTGGATCCAAAACTATACCATTGTTTACTAGGCACCTTTTTCAGATCAATATTAAGGAAGTTCATCCAAACCCCATGGAATATGACTTCGCTTCAGATACGACAGATACTTCCTCTTAGATACTCTAACATGAATAACTTGTAAGTTCAGATAGAACAGATATTTCTTCTCGGATATTCAAACATCAATAACTTGTAGTCTATGTTACTCCATTCCACTTATAAGTATGGGTGCCAAATCCCACACTAGATATGGCTGAGCATTCACCTAGACTGGAGGACGTTGAGCCCTAGAAGTTTATGTAAAAACTATCATCATACCCACGAATCAGGAGAAAAAGGATACTTTGTAAACTGAGAAAAAACATTATACCTCCAAGTTTGGACCACCAACAGAAACATTTTTTGGGTCAGTGGCCACGATTGCTTCTTCACAAAGCTTTATGGCCTTATGCACATCTTTTAGGTGACCCCACTTAGGTTGTCTAAGAAGTCCTGCAACAGAAATGGCAAAGTTGAATTGATTACTGATGACACGTCTATGATATGTGCACTGATGTTCTTAATTATTATATTTTTTTCTCATGAAAATTACATCTTAACATTATAAGTAGTCTGTACTCCAAGCATCATGTTGACCGAAAACGCCAGTTCATTTACAAAGCACCAACGAGCACAAGTTTTATATAAATACAATTAGCAGACAAGCCTACACCATCAGCAGTAGTAAAGCGATAAATAAGGCATGCTAGATAACATACCATACTCATCAATTGGAGCATCATAGTCATAACTTGTAGCAATAAAGGGTCCACCAGTACTCCGCCCAAAGTTAGTCCCACCATGGTACTGTTGAAGAGCAATAAAGAACAAATCACTTCATCTTTTCCTGGTTTTAGAAACTCAAATGTCAATAAACTCCAGACACAATCAGTACCATGTAATAGTTTTGGAAAGTTCCACCTCGCTGAAAGAAGCGTGCTACAGCAAATGCGAGGTCTTCCACTGGTCTCTGAGGTACAGCACCACCAAAGGATAGAAACCTAGTGATCATGAATGTTCGAAGGTTGCAAATAAAAGAGCAATCATATAGAAACAATATGGGGGATACCAGCAACCAATTCAAAATTACCCAAGACTAGTTCAAAATGTAAAAGGATAGGTCAGCACGTTACCATCCACTCCAATTCTCAGTCCACATTTTGGGTCTCTTGTCAGGAAGTTTTGGGGTCCATTGATCACAGTAAAATCCATTGCAAGTGCTGATCTGTAAGTAGTTAAACGCAATGCAAGTAAAGCAAAGGAAGCATGGTGAGAATGCTGCATTTATACAAGGTCAAAACAATACAAATGGAAAGTCACTAAGAGAGTCTTACCACAGAAGCAGGAGCATCGTCTTGCTGGCACATGACCCAGGGCACCCCTGTATCCAAAGCCACAGCCATGCTTGCTGCCCAATTAATATAGGTTTGGGCAGCAGGCCCGTATGCTTTATCGATGTTTCCATACTCGTTTTCAATCTGGCATAATGGAAATAACAATCAACTCCTCTAAAATCTAACAATTACCAGATTGAGTGAAATACTAAAACATATATATAAATATTAACCTGGGATAAAATGATGGGTCCACCCTGAGATGCATAAAGTTTCTCCTTCTTCATCATATCAACAATTTTGGCTGTAAACCGTTGCATCTCTGCCTGAACCACAGATACTTTCATAAATTAATTAATGAAGTTGAGAAAATACCAAGAAGAAAAAAAAGAAGAAGCAGGCAATTCGCAATTGAAACCTTGAACGGCTCATTGTCAGTTCGCAATTGAATTCCAGGAATAAAATGCAACCAAAGAGGAAAGCCACTGTTCAAAAGTTGAAACAAAAACACAATTACACAATAAAATTCCGCAGAAATACTAAAATAAGTAAAGTCATCATAAAGCAACTTCCTTTTTATTCCCAAAGAACAAAAAGGAAAGGAAATTGAATAAAATCCATACCCGTAGTTCCATTCTGCGCATACATAAGGACCAATTCGAAGATGCACATAAAGACCAGCTTGTGCTACTATCTTCACAAATTTAACCAAATCTTTTCGTCCACTAAAATCATACTGCAAAATGGATTTTTCCAGTCACAATCATAACAGAGACAAAATGCAGCGCATTCAAGAATAAACATCGATAACCCAAGAGAGAGAGAGAGAGAGAGAGGAAAAAAAAAAAAAAATTTGTTTTGTTTGGTTGCTAGAGAGAGGAAAAAAAAAAGAACTGTTTGTTTTGGTTGCTAGGAAAGCTAAAAGAATAAATATTAAAATGAACAATAAAATTCCCGGTATCATGATGAGTTCTTTAGCTTTTTTCTTTCCTGACAATTAACAAGAAAAGAACAAACTTCAACATGACTAAAAACAGTGGTGTAGTAATTGGTATTAACATTGTTCCAACATTTTCTCAGGCAACTAAACGCCGCCGTATTGGATTTGAAGAACTCACGAAAGGCAAGAACCAAGAACCATTAATGTGATTACAGAGAGAGAGAGACCTGGCCACGAACTGGTTCGTGAAAGTTCCAGAAGACGTAGGTCTCAATGACATCCAAGCCTCCGTCCTTGGATTTCTGAATAAGGTCCGGCCACATCTATATACACACAGAGCAATTCAGAGAGAAAATTCAAAAAATTAAAAAAATAATAAAAAAAGAAAAAAGAAAAACAGAGAAAGAGAAAAAGTACCTCGGGAGTGCTTCGAGGATAGTGAATGGAGCCAGAGACCAACACTCTGCGCTTGCCATCAATCACCAGCGCTCTGTGATCGTACGTCACAGTGGCGCAATACGACGCCGTCGCCAACACACCAAGCACCAAAACCACCACCACTTCAATCCTCAGCTCGCTTCCTTTCATTTCCGTCCTTAAAACACTTGTGCGTTTTCTGTTCAATATTTATTACAAAATTGATTTATGAAAAGCAATTTCTTCAAGCAATGATTAAGAGAGAACGGTTTCTTGCAGCATTTGCTTTGCTCTGCCTTAATTTGGATTCTTTGTTTCTGTTTGCGTTTTGATTCGCTTGGCCGCCTCCTTAAAACAACGCTTGCAATCAAAGCGGTGACGTTTTGAAGAGCGTCATCAGTGTCGTCGTCGTCTTCGTCTTCTTCTTCTTCTCTTCTGCTGCTTCTGCTACTCGGTAATCAGTAATTAACCATCGTAGAAAAAGATCAGGTGTTACGAGGCGCAGGGGAAGATTGTTGTGCCACGTCGGGTCAGTTGTTGTACGGAGACGCGTAGTAATAATTTATTTTGAGACAGTGACAGAAGGTTGTTTTTTTTTTTTACTGCCGGTGATTCTTACCTCGTCGGTTAAGAATTTAAGAAAAATGGATTAGTAGTGGTAATTATGGTGAAAGTGTGGTTTTGTAATTTAGTAGCAGGTGGGCGGGAGATGGCGTTTGGTCTGGTTTGGTTATGCGTTTGTTGTGTGTGAACGCTGGGACATGAGTCAGAGAAAATCTCGTGAGGGAGAGGGATATGGTAAGCCTACCCCATTGTTATTTATTATTACATAGAAATTATTATTACTATTATTATTTTGTAATGCTCTATTGTATGATAAGGTGGATCGAACTCGGATATAAGAGTACGGACACACTGACTTAGTCTATTAGCTTGACCTAAATCTACAAATTTAAATTGTTTTTAGTGTATTTATTACATTAGTTATTAATGTAATTAACACATTGCCACAGCATGATATTGGTGGTCCATTAGGTCACGGAGGTGCTAGGGTGCTAGTGCTCAAGAATTTAGTCCGATATACTCTTTGATGTAGAAGCAGTTTGCATGCATAATGATAATCTAGTCTGAATTTAGTCCGACATACCATTAGGTCACGGTTGTCGTCACGCAGGACTTGACAAAGAGAAAAGTGAGTCTCGCCTCAATCTCATGCACGACTTTGAAAACAACAAAGGTTTGCAGACAAATATCATTATCTGCTCCAAAGTCACTACAGAGAACAATTTACCATTCTTCCACCTGTCTTAATCTATACTATTTACTCAATTGATATATAAATATGTCACTGTAGATAATCTAATTTGCGTCGGTATCATAAATTAGAGTATCTTGCTTCATCCATATCATTTGTATTATTTTTTATTTTTTTTATTTTTTATAAAAAAAAGTATCTTTCATTCATAATTCATATTATTATTTATTTAATTGTTTGTTGATATGTAATTTTGTCTGTGTCTTTTTAATTAATATCCAACTTTAACTTTAGCATGGACTGGTAGTCCATAAGGTTGGCATGAGTCACAAGTGCTTGTCAAGTTGTCAGCGACTCACAGCCTCAAATTAGAGAAAAATTTACATGTCACGGCTTTATGCTTTTTTCGTCTTTTATTTGTCTCTCGTATTAGAGAGAGAGATATGAAAATTAAAAGAGGTATGAAACGGATCTAGCTAAGTTTCTCTACCCAAATCATCTCAATGCCGAAAGGAAACTAAGGCGTACACATTTTAAAAAACATTTCATTTTTGGCTGCGATACATTTGAAAAACATTGAATGGGTGGTTTTGTAACGTTATTGTTGAGTGGAAGGTTCATCATTCGTAGCTTGTGAGCTGCCCAAGCTTGCCGGGGCATATGGCCTACGCATGCCTGTCCGGATGTGATACATGCCTGTCGATTATCTTCAAATGGTACCTAGCCTTATTTCCTTGCTTGAGAAAAAGAAAAAACTACTAAAATGCAAACCACCTGTAATCCACACCATGGGCGCCCCCAGCTTACCTAACAAGTGACGGACAGAAAGCATATTGATAGCCTAAGGTTGGAGAATTTTTTCGGTTGAGGCGGTGGATCACGTCGCTTGTCGGAGCACAGAGGATTCTTGCGTTGAAGTGGAATTAGTTTGGGGACCTGAAAACAAAAAGTTCCTCTTATTTGTGTGTAGTCGTATAGGTGACGTTGAATTTCGTATAAAGTAGACTAATCATATTACTACTCATATAGTTCTAGTACCATTATTTGTCATCATTGACCACCTCAATGGTTGTGACGGAGCTAGATGGAAAATACTAGTGACATCGGGAGTTATTCAAACTCTTTATTTCAACATTTTTACAATACGCGTGTCTCATGAATTGATAAAATCATGTAGGACTCATACATGGCACGCTCTTTATCACAAAGTTCATGTAAGAGTTGTTGGTATCATCGATTCAAAAATTTGAGCCATCCCAAAACTAAAAATCTTAAACCTCAAACCTCTCCTCCTCTCAAATCCATCTATATCGCCTCCACCATCAATTGAAACCTTTGCAACTTCTCATCTCTCTCGATCAAAACCTCTCATCTCTCTCAATTGAATCCTCAAAAAAACCTCTCATCTTTCTGAAATCAAATCCATAAACTCTCTGAAACCTCTCACCTCCATTGTTGCTGTCTCTTCTTCTTCGTCGCTGGGTAAGTATTGAATAGGGTTTCAATTTGAATTTTCAGCTACATTAAGGTTTTGATTGAGGGTTTTTACTAATTTGAGTGTTCTGATTTGCCCAGAAACTGCCCTAAAATCTGGGCTTC
This sequence comes from Prunus avium, assembly GCF_965620075.1. Classification (NCBI taxonomy): domain Eukaryota; kingdom Viridiplantae; phylum Streptophyta; class Magnoliopsida; order Rosales; family Rosaceae; genus Prunus; species Prunus avium. The sequence goes on from NC_142289.1 coordinate 31,884,982, forward strand.
TAAATTGCCCAGAAACGAGCATAAAATTGGGCTTCAAAATTTCCCTCAAAGTTGGCTAAAAAAATGGCCACGAATGGCCCGAAAAGTTCCCAAAAAACTGGGCTAAAAGCCCAAATACTCTCATCAATGGTTGACTCATTATCGAACCAGACTGACCGTCTTAATGGGTGATATTGAAAGTTGGTAAATTGCCACTGTTGATGGCGACAACGGTCGTGATTTTTCTATTATAGTTCAGAATGGTTCGACTACCGATCTGACCAAATCGGTTTGATTACCAAACCGAATCCAGTGCTACCTATTTCACACAAACTTGGAGGATCGCATTTATGATACTCTAAGAAAATCCGTTAACCTTAATAGAGGTGATTATACACATGATAGTTTGGCTTACCATCTCTAATATTCAGAGGCCTCTTAAAAAGCACAAGTGAGCAACATGCATTTGTCGGTTGTTACACAGATGAACCACATGAAATTAATAAGAGTAATGCTATTTGGACACACAACATTGACACACTTAGTTGACACCCCGCTGATGTGTCAATGTATCATTCGCTGAACAGAAAACGAGGAGAAAAGAAAAGCAAATGATACATTGACACATCAGCGGGTGTCACTAAGTGTGTCAATGTTGTGTGTCCAAATAGAATTAATGTTTCTGTAAAAGCACAAGTACCGCTTACATAATTCTTCTAGAAGCTGTCCCTTCTCAAGGAGGAACATATATCAAGTGTTTTTCCAAGAACTCAAAATAGACATTGCTTTTGGCATTAATTTGCACTTTTACATAAGCCAATTGAAACTCCTGGTTTGATGAAACATAACACATTTTCTTGGGTTTGGAAATAGTGGTAAACCAATATACATTTTTTTTTTTGGGTGAAAACCAAGGTATACCCCGCGCGATTGCGGGGATTAACCCTCGAGGTACTGTCGAGCGCAAAGCGGGGACCTCTCCCAACAAAGTCTGCTCTATTCACAAGCGCCTGGGGCCAATATACATTTTTCAATTGCATGAGTATGAGAATTTATCATAAAAATTAGACACGAAAATACTCACCCCTTTTCTTGGAAGTAGGAACTACTACTTTTCTACCAACACAGTTTGATATGTGTTTTTGATGAATTATTTTTGCATATATATATCAAACTGTAATTTGCAGGAAATAGGAATGCAACAATGTCCAATTATATGCCTATTGACCTAGATGCCTAGCTAGGGTTGGCCTATTCGGAAAAATGAGATGCTTTTTGTTTTTGGGCGGTGCAGGCGTGCAGCTAGCGAGTGCCATATAAAATGGTCCAACTCAATTGCCAAAAGCTACTTAGATATACCAAATATATACCACTAATATCCAATCCAAACCAACCACTTCAAAGTAAATTAAGCCACCAAATAATAAAGGGTTTGACACTTGTTCATATATGTGCTCGTTTAAGTACTCCCACGAGTCTCCCTATTTCTAAAGCTAACCAATGATTTGATACCAAATCCCATTGCTAAATGAAGACACAGTTGACCTCATACATTTTGGTTATCCCCAAAAGAGTAGGCTCAACGCACTATCGTGATCTAATGGGTATCTCACAAGAAATAAAAGTATTGTTGTGGATGAATTGTTTTGTTTATACTTTTTTTTTCCTTACAAACGATATATTGAGAGTGGGAGTTTCGAATACATGAACCGAATATAGGAATACCTGTTCTTAATCACTCGATTCGAGCTGTTATTATACTCCATGTTTGAAATTCCCATTTCCAAATAATAATCCTAGTGGTGGACAAAATTTTCAAAGAAATATTTGGATACTTGGACAAAGTTTGAATGATATTTTTGGTGGAGGACAATATTGCAATGGTGATTTAAGGATACCACGTGATGAAGTTTGGTGTGACATTATTGTAGTGGTAAAGATTTAATTTTGGTCTGAGTGGTGGTTGAGTTTTTCGATGGTGATGGCCTATCTAAATCTATCTTTGATTTTTTTGGTAACTAGGGAAGTGGGGACAATAATGACACGGGAATATGTTGCTGCCACAAACAAGCACATTGACAATTTAACATAATTAAAGGCTTGTACTACTTTTAGCATTGTTAAAGTGTAATCGCATATTAACCGATGCGGGTAGGTTAGATTAGTTGACTAAAATAGTATGTTCGTCTCTTGCACTCGAATGTTATCAATTAAATCACACATCTTGATATAATTTTACCTAATCTATGGTTACAACCTAAAACTAATGTACCGTATTGTTTGGGAATAATTCTGTCTACAGATTTGTTAATGTATAACAACAAACCGACACATGTAAACGTTTAACAAGCGAAAACGACCTACTCAGGCTGTGTTCAGAGAATTGGTAGGTAATGGAATCTCCAACTCCAAGGTCATGAGGGCTGGGCCAAAGCACTAATGGGTTGTGTGCGTATGAGGGATAAGCAAGGGCTAGCTCTGCTTGGGTTTGCCAAACTAATCACTAAATGAATTTGATTTGATACAATTAGGCTAATAATTTTGTATGTGTTACAGATCTCAAGTGGATCTTCTTTGTAATGTATAGTTTTTTTTTTAATATAAGCGATAGTCTAAATTAGGGAAGATGAACTTTTTACACACACAAATGATGTCATGAGAGTTCGAACCTGAGATATCTTGTCTATAAGTAAATACCCCTTTTTCATTGGGCTAGACCCCGTTGGCATAATATACATATTTTTTAAAGGCCAAATCTTGCTGTGATTTCATTGATTTATTTAGGTCTGCCATAAGAGCCTAAACCAACCAAACCAAAAAAATCTCCACCTGAGATGTCCAATTGACAAGCGAAGATGCAACGTGAACTTTTGGAAGTTACTCAATGACATTTCGTTTCTTTTTTAAGATGTGGGTCCCACAAGGTATTGTGGTCATAAAACAATAAAGGTGGATCTCATGTGCCAATGATCGCTTAATTTAGTGACATTTAGACTCTACTTTGTCGAAGAATCTGAGTTCAAATCTTACAAACAATAATAATTAAAAAAATAATAATTGTGAGGTTGGTTTTAATGCCATTGATAATTTAGTCCATTAACATTTAGACTCTAATTTATCGAGTATCATGAGTTCAAATTTTACAGACTATAATAGCTAAAAATAATAATTGTGGATCCCAAATAATATCAATTGACACCGTGGTTGAAGTAATATAAACTTTGCCATACGCGGTTTAAAACGAACAGAACTCCCCTATATGCCAAGCTTACTTGGTAATGTGGTAATGAGGGGCCAGGCCCAAGAATAAAACGCACCGTATTTGGCTGTGTACATACCTCACCTTCTTGAGGCCTCCGAGGTCGAGAAAACAGGGGCTTTTCACAAATCACAACTAAAGCCCCAAAACAAAACCATTTTCCAGCCCAAGATTTTATTCAAAACATTTGCAGCAGAGGGATCTCCCAAACAATGGCGACGCCCAGAAAGGACATAACACCAAAGAAGAGCAAAGAAACAAAGAAGCCGAGCAGCAAAGCCATTACACCGAAGAAAACCCAAGAAACAAAGAAGCCAAGCATCAAGAAAACCCCAGAAACAAAGAAGCCCGGCACCAAGAAAACGATCAGCAACAAGAACCAGACCAGCAATGGCAATGTGAGCGACTCCGACGTAGAGGAGATTCCATCGTCGAGCTCGGAGTCCCTGAAAGACACAAAGCAAAATGAGGGTAAAATTACGAAAACGCCCACCTCGAAATCGAAGAAGAGCAACAAGAAACGAAAGCAGAAGAAAGAAGAAGAAGAAGAGGTCGAAGAGAAAGAGGAGGTGAAGTCGTATACGTTTCCGATGGAGCGCGTTAAGAGGATTATCAGAAGCGAAGATTCGGAGATGCGCATTAGCCACGACGCCGTTTTCCTCGTCAACAAAGCCACTGTATTCTCTTCTGCCTCTCGATTTTAGTATTTAGGGTTTCGATATATATTTTATTTTATTTTATTATTAAATATTTTTAAAATTCTGTTGCAGGAGAAGTTCCTTCAGAAGTTTTGTGAAGATGCACATGCTTGTTGTGTTAAGGATAGGAAAAAGTCTCTTGCTTACAAGCACCTATGTATGTAACTTATCTTCCTCACTCTTTTTATAAATTGATTTATATATTTTTTGGATTTATTTCAAAGTTTCATTTTTTATGTTGAATCTGTTTGTAACTGACAAGTAGCAGTAGTTTGTCTGTGGTTAGTGCATTGTTATGAATACTGAACATTTGGATCAAATTGGTTCAATTTTTTTGGTTTATAGCTTTGAAATGATATTCAGAATTTTTCTCATATGTGATACTGCTATTGCATTCTCATGATTTGGTTCATCATTTGAGGTATTGTTTTACATGCTCAAATCAAAATGGAAATCGGGTTAGCATCTCGTTTTCCTCGTGAATGTAGCACCTCTCCATTTGGAAAGGAATGGAGAGTATGGATCCAGTGGGGAGTTCAGAATGACCTCTGACTTTTCTTGCTATTGTTAATGTCCTTAATTGGTATTCCTTATGAACATCATATGGCCATCTTTACTAGAGAGTTGTGTCGTATTTCGTGGGCAAGTTAACGACAGGCATATGTTTTGTGCATAAGAAAATGGACACCAAGTTGTACTGTTAGAAGGAACAATGTTTTGATGTAGATTGTTCAATGTAAAACAAGCATTTGACAGCTTGAAAACTTAGAGTGGGTAAGTCATGTACAGAATATTTTGTTAAAAGTGAAGAACCTCTCATTTGTTTTGTTATTTCCTTTGCTTGTTTGCATTTTCTGATAGTCGCATTTGTGTTTGAAAAAGCCCTCTGGCTGCCGCACTAAAAAGTTTTTCCATTTTAGAGTTAGACTGTGCAGAGCTTATCAACGGAACCTTTTTCTCATCCATTTACTAGAAACTGATTACTAAACTTCGCTTACAAGTTCCTACAAATGGTGTCAACAAGGGAGAAATCTAGTTCTTGAAAGATAATTATTATCAGAATCGGTCTAGCTAAAACCTATGAGACATACAGTCCTAGTTGCTTATTGCAGGTAATGTTAATTCCCAGTCATAATAACTTGCTTTCTTCTTGTTTCAGCCTCAGTTGTTTCTAAACAAAAGAGATATGACTTTCTTTCAGGTATCTTTTAAGTTTCAACTCATTGCTCTGATAGTTAAATATATGGTATTACTCCGCCTTAATTTATGTTGCCTGATGCATAACCAACTATGTGCATAGATTATGTTCCTGAGAAAGTAAAAGCGGAGGATGCATTGGCAAAGAGAAAATTAGCTGAAGCAAAAGCGGACTAGGAGTTCAGAACATGCTAAATCGAGGCCACTAAGAAATTTTTGGCTCTGTATAATTTATTTTAGATAAGCTTGCTGTATGAAAATTTTGTGTTTTTAGGGGTCCTCCATTAGATGGCAAGTGAGCTGGGAAAGCAGCATTACCTTGGAGAGCAGTCAAACGTGTAATTGTTGCTAGTGATTGCTAAACCAGCAGTATTTTTTTTAAAAATCTAGTCCACATTTCCATATTTCAGAAATTTACAAATAAATGGGGAAGATATCATGGTAGGTACTTTGTCCTGGGAACAACTGATATGTCTTTTATGGTTGCGTGGCCACGAATTTCATTTATTAATCATGCTTGAATTTAGGATTTTGGTGATGGCATATGCCCACAATTGTAGCTGGTTGCCCCTAACTTGTAATTTAATACACTTTGAAAATAAAATTTTCTGTAAGAGAATCATTCTGTTAGACACGAAACCAAACCAACAAGCATTCATATTCAAAACCATACAAAATAAATGAACCATACTGTAAGAGAACATTTGTGTTATATACACCAATGCAGTCAAAATTCAAGCAAAGAAGACGCATGTTGTTTTATTTTCGGTAATCATTACAAAAGTAGATTCTCTTAAGTTACAAGGATAATGAAAAGATTGCGCCCCTGCAGATGCAAAATAATGGCATTTGTACATGTATTGTTCTATGGATAATTTTCGGTCACCATTATGTGAGCATTGGTGAGTTGTAAGTTGTAAACCTACTCTAGCAAAACCCGAAAAAACAACACAATTATAACAAGTGCATCTCTCTCTACGCCTCTCTATCCCTCTTATCTAAAAGAGATTGTCGTTGATTACCTTGAGCTAGATTATGTCCTCTGTGCATACTGGTATGCATTTACATGATAATCTGAAGGCACCAAGTCGTTGGAAGTGGCATAATTACAGGTTCAAACGGAGATTCAGCTCTATGGAAGGTATCCCAATCGACTGCTTTTTGACATTTCTTTGAAATTAAAAACACCACCTTTGCTTGTCAGTGATTGTTGGTCCTTTGAACTAGCACCTAGCAGGGTTTTTGAGTTGTTCGATTTACTTTCAGCCAATTGCTTGCTTTTCGACAATTCTGTGTAACCTTTGCCCGTGAGGGGTTGGTCCTTTGAACTAGCACCGACCAGGGATTCTGAGTTTGATTTACTTTCAGGTTCGCCTGGTCTCTTCCAAATTTTGACATGCCCTTCCCAAGATGCAGTGAGAATTGCTTCCTCTGTGAAAACTAAGCCAGATAGGGGCTCAGAATGAACGCAGTGTGCCACTAGTGGGGAGAGCTTTGGAACGTCCCGCATGCTTGGAGCAGGTTGAAGGGTGCCAACTGGACAAGTGCTGTCCCAATGGGATGACTGGCTACCGGTGCTAAACGTTGGAGATCCACCAAGTGAACTCCGGCGAAGTGGCACTACAATCTCATCCATAGGCAAGTCCCACAGGAGTAATTTTGTGTCCTGTAAACATGTGTATAAGTGGTGGAAGTAGCAAGACAAGCAAATAACATTGGCACAGTGTCACACCATAGAAGAAAATATTTCATGGACCAATATTAGGCTAAAAAATAAATCATGTCCCAGATTATGTCTTTGATTCCAGCAAATTTGTACAGCCATGATTGCAGACCAAATATTTTGAAAATCAAACACCTAGCTATTGGAGTTAAATGATTTAGTCTCCATTGGGAAAAAAAAAAAATCTTATAGCTAAATATAATTTGATACTAACCATCACGAGAAAATTTCAATAGAATGTGTAGCTTAGCAGGGTGATGGGACGGAGTTGGAATGATATAAAATACTATAAGCTGATAAAGATAAGCTCTTAACTGATTTGTATTCTTAAATAAGCTAAGAATGGGATCTCAGCATTGACTTTTGGGGGGGTAGAGATGGGAAGAAAAGCAAATACCTGACCCACAGAACCAAAACGGTAGACAATATTTTCTTCTGTGTCATCTGAACTTGGTGGTGACCAATATGAGTCAAAAGCCACACCACTAACCTGCAAACATTAAGGCTATAAGGTGTAAGATTTCCATGAGTTATGATAAATGAAAAGAGGGAGGGAGGGAGAACTCAATTAATATGCACAAAGTTCTGCTGAAACTGTACCCATGAGTTGTGCCCTTCACCCCAAGCTACTACTTTTCGATCTTCCATGCTCCATACTGTAACGAGATCCTCTTCCCCTCCAGTCAAAATGTATTTCTCATCAGGACTGAGAAACAACACGTAATGAAGGTCAAATAGGAGCATCATAAGGCGTAATTCTTTATGACAAATATCACTAATGAAGACATCATGTGATACACAAGGGTTTAGACTTGATCGAGCATAATTCAAATGTCAATGAAGAATTTTAAATAAATAAAAAATCCTTTTACCTCCAGGCGCAACAAAGAAGAGCACCATAGTAACTCTTGCCACCGAAAATTAGTTGTTCTTTTGAGTAGTCAAATACTCGCAAGTAGCCTACATATAGCACCCAACATCAACACCAATTAACAGATGCACTCATCCATAAAGTCACAAGCCTAACAGATAGAGAAATACCATCTCTACCAACTGTTGCCAAATATGTCCCATCTGGTGAGTAAGCAATGCTGTTTACTGAACCTTGGCAAATATGCCATCTGGAAATTGGATTACTCTGGATAAAACATAAAAAGGAAAAAATGGTGAAGAAAACAAGAAACCCCAAGGAAGATGGTCAATAGTTCTATATTTGGTTCTTGAAGGAAATACAAAGTTCCAATTTTGATTAGCCATATGTGAGTAATGTAGAAGCAGCGACAACAAAAATGTTGGTTATAATGGCCAACAACAGTATTAATATGATCTGGACCTGATCATAATAGAGTGATCTTTAAAAGCCAAGGTTTTACATATGCAGCAAATATGCATAACAATGAACTACTTAATACATGCAATGAAATTTTAACCATTTATATTACCTTACTGGATCTTGAATGAGACACCGAAAATTGAGTATGATCCTTTATAACAGGGAAAGAAGATTCAGCAGCACTATCCTTACTCTAAAATAAATTACACTGATTTTAGTTTATGTAGTAGAACAAGAGAAACAGTAAAACCAGACAAGAAGAAAATAGCATTTAGAAAAGAAAAGCTAAAGGTTAAGGCTTGCCTTCTCATACACATACAAGTTTCCATCAGCATGAGCAGCAACAAAAACACCGTTGCTTTTGGGAACCCATGCAATACTGGTACACCGACTGCTAAAAACAAGTAGTTAGTTTGTGTGGGCCCAGTGCCCCCAATTACCCAAAACAGAGTGTGTGCTAAGTATATTCCATCCAAACTCAACAGACAGAGTGCTTAGTTATCACAATTTATACATACATTAGCAAACTGTGTTTCAAGATGTTGATACAACAACCCACATTTGTACACCATAAATGATGATGATTTCCGTTCCCGATAGAAACATACAGCCACAACAACAGGAACAATAAAGAAGACAAAGTAAACAGATAAAAAAGTGTCAGAAAGTGAAGTTCAGACTACATTCTTGCCTGCTACTAACAGAACCTTCTTTGTTATAATGTTGGGCACCAACAAGCTTCTTTCCAGAATCTTGCAATTGCTGTCTCAAAGACACCGAATAAACTACAACAACACACAGAGTAAGCAAGTCACAAACAGCCTCATCTTCAGAAAACCCCGTAGACTATATACAAAGAAATTCTTACTATCTCCAGAGCTCAATCCAATAAGCAAGTCATGCCCATCCTTGGCTTCAGAATCAAATGCATGACACACCGGATTCGAATTACTAAAATGCAATGATTTTATAGGATCCTGCACACAAATTCCCCACAACCCTTTACACAAAATTCCCAAAATTCCCAAAAAACAAAAACCAAATTGTCCAAACCCAACAAAAAAAACCAAACACATCCCAAAGAACACCAAATTTACCTTGTCAGGCGAATTGAGGTCACTGATATAAACAGTATCTCCTACATTGAAAACCAAAAAGAACCCTTTGCCACCGTGACTGGAACTATTTGTATAATGAGTCCCATTAGACCCTGCAAAATGACTACTTCTACTACTTCCATTGCTGGTTTTGCTATAGCCACCCCCTCCCACAAAGCTGAGAGCTTTGCCACCATTTCCTCCCAACAGCCTCGCCGCTGCAGACCTCACTCCTGTGGTGCTGAAACTGGGCGTCAGCCCAGGCTGGCTAGGCTTATCCTTGAGCTGGGCTACGGTCACCTAAAATTCACAACCAAACACTGACTAACTCCGAGTCAACAGAGAGAGAAAGAGAGAGACAACTAACCCAGCAATTAATTAGGCCCTGTTTGGATCACACTAATCAATTAAATTCGTTTGGGTACCTGAGAAATTGACTTGGCGTACGAATAAGGAAGGAGATTGGGAGGCCGAGTCTTCTCCGAGTGAAGCTTGTAGCGGCCCTCTGGGGTTTTGAAATAGGCCTTTATAAGGGACTGGGTTTGGGAATTTGTTGTTGCCGCTGAGGAAGACGAAGAAGACGACGTCGTTTGGGTCGTCGTCGTTGTCGATGATGATGTGGGCGACATCGAGTTCAATCCGTTTCTGTTGTTGTTGTTGTAGCCGTTGTTGAACATCGTCGACGAAATTTAGAGTAACAGACTCTAAGACAGAAACAACATCGTAGAGTGTTTTTGACTGGGTGCTCTTTTCTTGTATGCTGTTCTTCTTCTCGGCGAGAGGAGGGATCGGGTGCTTCGCGGTGTATTGGTGTCTCCGATGAGATTGTGAAAGTGGGAAAGGAAAGGGAAAGTGTGGTTTTTGTTTTCTTCTTTTTGGAACATGGTTGACTTTGGAGTTTGGACTTTAGAGAACAAATGGAGATGGAGGTCAGTGTTAGGAACGATGAGGGCGATTCCACGTGTTTGCTGGTTGTTAACTTGTAGAAAAATTGAAAAAGAAAAAAGAAAAACTAGAGGAGTTTGACCATTTGTGTCATTTCGCGTTGGTGTTGCGAAGTAAACGATGTGTTATCATTTTTTCCCCCCAAATTTAGAAAGGGTAGAGGAAACTCACACACACGGGATCAGGGAGCTATGAATTCAAAATTACTTGGGAGCACACTAAAAGCTTGGGCCAATCTAATTAACACTGAATTGGTGGAGTGTTATCTCATTTTAAGTAGTGACATTTCGTGTGTGCATAAAAAAAAACGATTAACTTTATACCAAATGGCGTGTTATCTCATTTTAGTTTGTTCATAAAATGATTCGAATTGACTCAATGATTCGAATTGACTCACATACATAATTATTTTCTTAATTAAACAAAACCTCTCCCTTATGGTTTACTTATAAGATAAAGTTTCACTTAGTCAATGAATACTTGTAAAACTATAATAATAAAAGAAAGAAAGAATGTCATATTATTATACAACACTTAATACAATACTTATTCATGAGAAAAATTAATTTCTTCAAAATAAGTACAAAGTAATTAAGATGTATTCTAAACGCAATGATAAGTTGAATTCATGTAATGCTAGTTAATTTTATTTATTGTGTGGAAATTGAATTGTTGAATTTTACATTAACTTGACTTGTTTATTATCAGTGTTCGTGTGTCTAGTAACGATCAACCTAAACCACTGAAAATTCATGTCGGGTATCCCAACAAAAAAAAAAAAAAAAAAAAACACCTTCATGTCGGGTATAAGTCACATCATAAATTGTCACTCCCTCCTTTCCTTTCATTTTGTTGTGTATTCACTATTTGGGTTGGGTTGGCTCTACGTGGGTTTCTGAGATGGGCTAATATTTGTAACTGGAGATGACAAGGCTGATGGGCAAGAACCCTTTCTAATTTTCTTCTTACTCTGTTCAAAATAATCTCAGCTAAAAGTAAAAGTACAATTGATTCTCTACTACTTGTCGTTACTTAACTTTTAGTAGTCTAGCGATGCCAAGACAACTAAGACAAATGGAGGGAGGTCGAAATTGAGTGCAAGCGGTCGCCGCATTGCCTTGGCCAACTAGTTTAACCCGCATTTGCTTTGTTTTTGGTTTTTAGTGTGACATAGAGAGAAAATGTACGAAGGTATGCTAATTGTTAAAGTTACAACTTTCATTTTTTCAATTTACAAATACCAGAAGAGAAAAAAAAAAAAAATACAGTTTCACAGATTTGGTTTTGACTTTAATTATAAGGTAATTATTTATATCTGAAGTTAACATGTTCAATTTATTATAAGTTGCTTCAATGAAACACATAGAAAAAGAAATTTCAGAATCAACATGGCTATGTCAACTGATAGAGGCCCCTGCACCAAAAAACCCAGAAGGAAAATAGAAAGATTTGTGAAGGTGACCTCCTTGGAGGAATCAGGAGGGACACAAAGCAAGGGATTTTATCCATGAGGTTGGGCCATACATAGGGCATATGTACAAGTTGCAAATCCTCATCAATCATCATCATCATCATTTGCTCTTGCCAAAAAGCAAAAAGCCACACTTGTTCCTTAAGTTTGTTATTGCAAGCAAATCATATGCATCTCTTTATTTCTGGTTTGGTGCTAAGCTCGGCATATGCATACATATGATAAGTGAAAACAAAGCAATCATACACTTGTATAGCTTTATTTGCCCACACCCACTTGATTTGCTTTCTGTTTTTCTTCTTCCTGCTTTCCCAAGCAAACTAGTAGCTCTGACACCATAATCTCACTTTGCATTCATTCTCTCCTTCCCAACAAAGACAGACATGTTAACTACTAAGGTTGCATTACTGCTCACAAAATTAAGCTTCTCTCACCTAATCCCTCTTCTCCCACCACAAATAAAAACCCTCCTCCTTACCCTCAAAACTCATATCAAACACCTTCTCCAAATACCAAACACCTTGTGCTTCTTAATTGTTTCCAAGCAAATTAAGAAGCCACATCCAATCCAAGTACACTCAAAATGAAGATGATGAATCAGCCTCTCTTCTCATTCACACTCCTGCTCATCGCCCTCTCCCATTGCACCAAAATCTTAGCCCAGGCCCCTGCTGCTGCCCCAGCTGCCCCTGCTGCCCCAGTTGCCCCAGCTGCCCCTGCTGCCCCATCAATTACCGGGCCGGCAGTGCCATCACCACCAGCCGATGCCCCTGCGTCACTAGGCCCAACCAACATCACCAAAGTCCTTGAAAAAGCAGGCGGCTTCAACATCTTTATCCGCCTTTTGAAAAGCACCCAAGTTGACAACCAGCTCTACAGCCAACTCAACAACTCAAACAGTGAACTCACAGTTTTAGCCCCAACTGATAACGGCTTCTCACAGCTCAAGACAGGATCACTCAACTCTTTGAGTGATGAGCAAAAAGTCCAGCTCTTACAATTCCATCTGATCCCAGATTTTCTCACAGTCCAAAACTTCCAAACTCTCAGCAACCCAGTGAGAACCCAAGCTGGAGATGGATTTGAGTACCCACTAAACATCACCACATCAGGCAGGGCAGTCAACATATCAACTGGTCTTGTCAACACCTCCATTTCAGGCACTGTCTACTCTGATGGCCAATTGGCTATTTACCAAGTTGACAGTGTGCTCCAGCCTTATGGTGTTTTTGCTCCCAAGCCTCAGCCACCGTCACCGGCACCGGCTCCTGTGCAAGAGAAGCCTAAGAAGGCGTCATCATCTGATGACAGTCCTGCTTCTGAAGTGAAGTCTGGTGCTGTGCCTACTCTGATCTCCAAACTTAATGGCGTTGTTTCCATTGCAGTTTCTGTGGTTGCTGCTGCAGCATTAAGCTTTTTGTGACAGAATTGTTTGTTCTAATTGGAGTTGGATTGAAGGGTAATGATGTCCGGTGACTGGTTTGGAATAATTGTTGTTATGCATATCAGAAATGTGATCTGTATGTGAGACCAATGCTGTTTAGTTGAATTTTTCATTGGGTTCTTCATCTGTTTTGTTCTTTGTATCTGTAATATTTTCATTTCTATTCATCTTCGGTTTCTTTGTATTTTGAGAAACTTGTGTAAATTCCTCCACAAAATTAGTACATGGGTCTTGATCAATCCCTTTTCACTTTTGCAGTACCATTTTGACTTTTTAGAATAAATTGATCATGAATGCTTCAGCATATGAACACGAAATTTGTTGAGCTGTGCACAATATTGTAAGTGTGACGTACCAACAATCAATAAAACTTCACTACATTTTGAACCGCGTTATAAGAGAGGTATAAAATTTAGGGAGTTTTGGTATAAGATCAATGTATACTATAACAATGTGGTAGATGATAAGAGAATTTTACTTATTCTAGATAATGTCAATGACTAAGGGCTCGTTTGGGACCACTTCTTTAGGAAGTACTCCTGCTCATAAGCGTTTCTAACAAAAGCGCTTTTATTATAAAAATTTTGAATTTTGCATAAAAAATTAGGGTGGTGATTTTTCCACTCCCTTTTTATCCACCTACACTCCCTTTTGTTTTTTTAAATACTTTTTACTATAAGATAAAAGGAAGTGTAAGTGAACAAAAGAGGAGTGAGAACATACAATTTTTTAAAAATGGAGTGTAAGTGGATAAAAAAGGAGTGGGAAAATCAGTACCCAAAAATTAAAGTGCTTTGTGGAAAAGCACTTGGGAGTGCTTCTTGGAAAAGCACATAGCAAGTGCTTCTCCAGGAAGCGCTTCAATGACCCAGAAGCGCTTCTAAACTTTTCTGCCAAACGCTGTCAGAGACGCTTTTAGTTATCAGAAAGCACTTTTGGCCCTTCCAGAAGCACTCTCAAACAAGCCCTAAAATATACTATCCAATTTTACAATAATATAATAAAAAACAACTACACCAAAGGAGGAAGCCTCAATTACAAACCACTACACCAACCTTATTTTTCTGATATTTGTTCAGTTACATAATATTTATATTAATAGTTAATTTTAAAAAAAAAAAATTCAATACCAATTCGTGCACAATTTGTTCCAAATCCCTCATGCTCTTAAGTTATACGTAAATAAATCAATTTAAAGTTACAAAATTTACAAATTTAAACTCTTATGTATATTATATTGATATTCTTAAGGTTTATATAATATAAACTGCAATACAAAACAATATATATATAGTAAAACAAAAACAGAAATTTCACTACCCTAAAAAAACATAAATAAAACCCAAATGATACCTTATCAAATGTACTTAAAACCTAAATTGCACGACAGATTCTAGAAAACCAATTCTAACGAAACAAAAAATGCACTGCATAATTTCAGCGAAACATTCCAAAACTATAATCGATCATCAACCTATAACAATCATAATCCTTATAATAAACAAAAAAAAAACAGAAACTGCAATCAACTATTATTTTTATAACAAAGTAATGTAAGTACCAATGAAGTGAAACAAACACGTACAAAAACAAAACTGCAATAAATTACTACTATACAGCAAAACAATGTAAAAACAAAAACTGCAATAAACTACTACTCTAAAACAAAACAATGTAGATATAAATAACGAACACATAAACTTCAATGATTTACAACTCTAAGAAAAACACAACAAAAACAGAAACTGCAAAAAGAAAAAAAATTGCAATCAACTAGTACTGTGTCACAAAATAATATATATATATATATATATCAATGAAGAGACACAAAAATAGTAAATGAAAAAAACAAACAGAAATTACAATCAACTACTATTCTATATCAAAATAATGTAGATATCAATTAATTGAAAAAAAAACACTGCAGAAAAAGAACATAACTAAAATTGAAATGATCCCTAAACAAATGTACTTAAAACGTAAAAAGCACAACTGTTTTATGGAAAAACTAATTGTACATCAACTAATTGTACCATAATCGATCATCAACCTATAAAAAACATAACCCAAACCACCTCCCTAAATTCAAAACAAAACTAAAAGCCAAAAGCAACCAAACAGAATTGTAGGAGAAATACACATTCACATAGCTAACAGAAGCTACGATGAGATACTATCAAATTCAAGTGATATTAATAAAATAAACAAAAAAAGAAACTGCAACAAAAAATAAAAATTGCAATAAACTACTACTCTATAACAAAACAATGTAGATATTAATGATGTAAACAAAACAAAAATAGAAACTGCAACAAAAACAAAATTTGTAACTTTTTCGAACTTATAAGTACACTTGGCAATCACACAAACCTCCATTACCTTTGAAAATGAAAAAAAAAAAAAAAAGCATAAAACAATTTAAATTAATAAAGAATCACTTGACATAAACAACAATGCATTTTAGGATCTTGAAGCATTAGCCTAAATGATTAGATAAAAGCGTTAGGCTTTTGTGGAATAACTCAAATTGTAATATTGTATACCTTAGGAGAACTATAGTCACATCTGGTATTTGTTTAATAGAGAAAGGCTGAGAGAGAGATTGAGAAGAAAAGAAAGAGAGGGAGGGAGGTAGAGCAGAATAATATGAGAAAGAGAAGAAAATTTTCGGGACCCCAAATGATTAGATAATTTTCGGGACCCCGAAGGTTAGGACTCTTCGGGAGAGGAAGTTAATAGAAGAAAATTTTAATTAGAAACAAAACAAGCGTTAGGCTTTTGTTGAGGTAAATCCTGAACCCCAAATGATTAGATAACTAGGCAAATCCTAAACACCAAATGATTAGATGAAAGCAAACTAGTAACTCTAACACCACAATCTCACTCTACATTTCCTCTCTCTCACCTTCCCAACAAAGACAGACATGCTAACTGCGAAGGGTGTATATCTGATAAAATAATTATCACCCTCCTCACCTAAATCCCTCATCTCCCACCACTTATAAAAACCCTCTCCATTCCCCCAAAACTCATATCAAACACTTGCACAAAATATCAAACACCTTGTGCTAGCACCACTCCTGCATTGGCATTACTTGTTTTCAAGCAAATTAAGAAGCCAAAACCCACCACACTCAAAAACATGATGATGAAGCTTCAGAATCAGCCTCTTTTCTCACTCACACTTATACTCATCTTCCTTTCCCATTGCACCAAAATCATATCCCAAGCTCCTGCTGCTGCTCCGGCTGCTCCTGCCGCCCCAGCTACCCCAGCTGCCCCAATTGCCCCAGCTGCCCCAATTGCCCCAACTGCCCCAGCAATTACAGGGCCAGCAGTTCCAGCACCACCAGCAGATGCCCCTGCACCTGCAGGCCCAACCAACATCACCAAAATCCTTGAAAAAGCAGGTGGCTTCAATGTCTTAATCCGCCTTTTGAAAAGCACCCAAGTAGACAACCAGCTCTACAGCCAACTCAACAACTCAAATAGCCAACTCACCGTTTTAGCCCCCACTGACAGTGCCTTCTCAAAGCTCAGCACAGGCTCACTCAACTCGTTGAGTGATGAGCAAAAAGTCCAGCTTTTACAATTCCATCTGATCCCAGATTTTCTCACAATTCAAAACTTCCAAACTCTCAGCAACCCAGTGAGGACCCAAGCGGGAGATGGATTTGAGTACCCACTAAACATTACCACATCAGGCAAGGCAGTTAACATATCAACTGGTCTTGTCAACACCTCCATTTCAGGCACTGTCTACTCTGATAGTCAAATTGCTATTTACCAACTTGACAGTGTACTCCAGCCTTATGGTGTTTTTGCTCCCAAGCATCACCCACCTTCACCGGCACCGGCTCCGGTGCAAGAGAAGCCTAAAAAGACGTCATCATCTGATGACAGTCCTGTTGCTGAATTGACGAAGTCTGGTGCTGTGCCTAATCTGATCCCTAAATTTAATGGCATTGTCTCCATTGCAGTTGCTATGGTTGCTGCTGCAGCGTTAAGCTTTTGTTGACAAAATTGTTTGTTCCAATTGGAGTTGGTTTGAATTTGAAGGGTTATAATTGTTGTTTTGCATGTGAGAAATGTGATCTGTATGTGAGACCAATACTGTTTTGAATAATTTCATTGGGTTCTTGTCTTGTTTTTTTGTATCTGTAATAGTAATTTCATTTGCATTTCATCTTGGGCTTCTGTTTATTTTGAGAAACTTGTGTAAATTCCTCCAGAAAATGAGTACATGGGTCTTTTTGATATAATTAATCATTTTTCACTTTTGGAGTACCATTTTGAATGTATTTTAAACTAAAAACTAAAAACTAAGTTCTCTTCATTTATTTCTAAATCTAACCTATTGCTTGTATTGTATTCATAAAAATTCAAGCTATCCTTATGCTATAAAAATAGTCGTATAATCATACATGAATTCATACAATACATATTATAGTAACTTTCTACATATATATTAGCTACAGGAGAACCGGTCACAATAATAATGTTTTGACATCATGACCTCTTTAGTATAACTGAGGAGGCCCAAGGCGAACCTTTGAACCTTCCATATAAATTATTATTTGGGAGTTTCACTAAAATACCCAAAATGGGGGCTGAAATTATAAAAATACCCAACACCCAAAACACTTTATAAACATACCCAAAACTCATCATCACACACACTCAAAACCCATTTATAAACATACCCAAAACCCATCATTACACACATACCCAAAACCCATTTTGGGTATGTTTCTATGTTTAAATAGTGCTTGGGTATTTTTATAAATACATGTCTAGGATTGGGTATTTTTATAAATATCTATTATTATTTTCGCTCATTACGCCCAAAAATCTGTTTTTATACCATGGCTGGAAAATTAAACACTACATGAAGAGAAAGACTCCAAACAAAATGTAATCAAAATAGAAAATTCAAGGCAGTCTAGGTTTTCTCTTCTTTGTTGTTGTTTTTTTTTTCAATTTTGTTTTAAGTTTTAAAGCCTGGTTCAAACGGCATCGTTTTGGCCAGGATTTAAAAAAAAAAAATAGGTGCACAACGCTCAACCAAAGCAACAAAGACTTGACATCGTTTAGGCTTTTCATTGAACACCTAGAGTGCACCTCCCAGGCTGAGCAGAGGTACAACATGCAGTACCTACTTGCGCCTTAATAAGTTCGCCACTGCATGGGGGTTCAAACCTAAGACCTCTTGTCTGCAAGTCAATGCCCTTTTCCACTAGGCTAGACTCCCATTGGCCGAAGAGAAACTTAATTACATAAACTTCAAAAAGACACCAACATGACATTTAAAGCACCAATCCCAAGAAGGCAACAAACTAATATGCTAAAAATAAAACTAAAGCGGACAAAAGCTACACTAAAACTACTAGCCCACATCACCACAATTAAGCATAATCCTAAACAAAACCCACAAACCTAGCATAGCCGAAACTCTAAAGCAACCTGGACGCCTAATGACCCCTGCCACCATCACTTGAAGAAGTGTCATCACAAGTGTGGGAACACATATTTTGCCGGCCAATAAGAAAACGACACGTGAAAAAGGAATATTCCTTAGGTCAACTAATTACCCTAACTAAATCCTATTTAATTGGGGAAATTATCTTTGATTTAAGATAAGAATATCTCCCTAAATCAAGGAACCAATTTCCACCAAATCTCTTGGATTAATTCATATAATCTTTTTGGGAAAGAATAATCCTAAACAGATCAAGATTATTCTCCCAAAACCCTAGCATACAAGGAGCCTATAAATACATGGCTACACAAGGCATTCAAAGTAATTCTTTTTGAACCCTAAAATCCTCTATTGCCACCACTCTCTCTCTCCTCTCTCCCACATGGCTAAGTGCCACTACACACGGCTCTGGCCACCCAACTCTCCTTGTGAGAGAAAACTACTTCCACTTTAGCTATTATCATATCTTTATCAAGATCCAATCGAACTAACTTAGGCATCAGAGGGCTTTTGGCCAACACCCCTCTGGTGTCGTCTATTTACTCAAATTTATTTCACAGGGATCGAGGAAGAGAGAGAAAGAAGATCGAAGATCGAGGAATCAACCCGCGAATATTCCCCATGCAGAATTTTGCTCAAATAATGGCCACGACCACCACCGTACAAAATCTTGAAGCAAGAACAAAATACATAACATATTTGGGGAAAAGATGGTTTCCAGTGATATACCTGTGAGTAAGAGTGAACACATAAACCCAAACAACCACCCTGCCAAAGAATAATTGGGTGATTTACAGCAAACTCCATCAAATATGATGTATAATCAAATTTATAGAGAACATGAGCAGTGTTAGAGAGCGGATTTTGGGTGAAGGGATTTCATTGAGAGAAGGAACTTCAATTTGAGCATGGCTTAAAAGAAATCACTACAAGGGGTTTCTTATTTAAAACACCTGAGTGGACTTATTCACTAACCCAAAATAGACAAGAATAGAGGAATGGGAGGAGGGACCAATGATGCTTCTTCCTCCTCCCCCTTTATGAAGTTTTTCTTTGGGACTCATAGAGGGAGAGATAGGCTAGGGATCTTTTTTATCAAAAATAGGCAAAATTTACCCCCCCACTTTCAAACATGTCAGTTTTTATAAAAACTTTCAAATATGCCAAAAACGTACTTAAATAGACACAAATGCCCTTAAAAATTAAAACCCACATAAACTAAAAAGCAAAACCCTACTACACAAAGTTTGGAATCGCACACATGTCTGTAGCCTTGGTCAAACTACTGGTGAGCACGCATGTCTGTAGCCTTGGTCGAACTACTGGTGAGTGATGCTCTTCTTTCTCTTTTTGCATATTTTGTGTTTTTTCGTACGGTTGCTTCTTCCTTCTAATTGTTTCTTCTTTTCTTTGGCATGGTGGGAACAAGGAATTGAAATATTCATCAGTTTAGGTGTGTTTGATGGTGTGATGGTGTTTGGGGGAGGGTGTGTGGGTTTTACTTTCTACTCTCTAGTCTCAGTTCCAACATTTGTTATGTCATGAACGTTCCCATGAAGTTTAGAATTAAAACAAAATCTAAGAAATTCAGGAAGAAGTAAGCCTATTATAGTAGAAGAAAGTCCCATAAATTTGAACACTATACAAACTTGGGACTGATGTCATGGATAATAGTGTAAACACTTTTACATACACTATATTATAGATCAAAGTACAGAACTTTGTTTGGTCATGAGGTTTTTGTGTTTTGCATTTTAAGATTTTAATAAGTGTTGATGAAACTTTTACTTTTGGCTCTCTACATCTATGCTCTTATTTATATTGCACTTGTATAGACCAATAACTTCTAGTCTTATTTGTACTTCTTTTTGTTTGTAACTTGAAAAGATAAAAAGGAGCCATTTACTAATGTTGTAAGGCTTTTTATCACAAAACGTCCCTGACGTTTACGAAACTATCAGATTGCATCCTTAAAGTTTTTTTGTATCACTCATGGTCCCTAACGTTAATATGAGTGCTCTTAAATGGTCCTTCTGTCAACAAAAACTGTTAAATCCAAGGATATAATCGTCAAATCAATCCAAAATTATAAAATATATATTTTTTATTTCCTTCCCTCCCTTCTTTCTTCTTCTTCTTCTTCTCTCTCCGCCAATATCTATTCTTCTGCTTCTCTTTACCTTCTTATAGGTCAGCAGTGTATTCTAACAGGAGGAGGATGCCAAAATTAGCTTTGCTTGTCTCTCATCCATTCAACAAAATTATCTATAATCACAGGCCATGCTTGATCCGAATCATAGTTTTGAAGGTCCGGAAAACTTATCTGTCAAAAGTAAAGATTCATTGAATTAAAACAACTCAGTCAGAGAGAGAGAGAGAGAGAGCAGGAGAGGAGGGGGGAGGTGTTGGGTTCTATAGAAGTCAGAAAGTTAGATCCAGGTACAGGAAGAGCTAATATCCCTCGAATGGAGGTTTTCACTTTTATATTCCCATTCTGGGCTATTGTTTAGTGTTTAAGAGTTTAAAATATCAAATAGGTCAATTAGACTTGAGATTATTCCTGAGTGCATTCTGATTCATCACACAACTCACTGATTGCATACTTATAAATTATTCCTGAGTGCTTCAAAACCTTTACTTTACCTTGATAATACCCATGCCCTGCTCTTGCTGTAAAACAAGGCCATGAGGGTAGCCATGAGAAGCCATCAAACAAAGCTTATCTGCCATGGCCGAGAGAAACCAGTTTCAGAAACCAAATTTCTCTCCTTTTTGGTGCGTCGTGCCTCTTCTTCACACCACCATAAACTGATCCATTCCTAGACCTCAAAACCCAAGATTTCTCACAATTTGGTCTTTTTCATTTTGAGCTGCAGCCACACATAATAAAAATCGAAAATAACAAAGTCGGATTTTATGTCATCCAGTTGTTTGATCGATAAATTTCTGATCTCAGAATCCAGGTAGGATTTCTCACGTCAGACAAAAAGTGTTGGTTTTCTTCCACCTTGCTAGGAAAGAAGAAAAAGGAGAGAGTGACAAAGGATAGGAGAAAAAAAAAAGAGAAACAGAGAGAGAAGAGATAATTTGGCGGAGAGAAAGAAGAAGAGAAGAAAAGAAAGAGAGAAAGGGAAGGAAATTTTTATTTTATTTATAATTTTGGATTGAATGACGATTATATCCCTGAATTTAACAGTTTTTTTGACAGATAGAGGGACTATTTAAGAGCACCTACATTAACGTTAGGGACCATAAATGATACAAAAAAACTTTAAGGATGCAATCTGATAGTTTCGCAAACGTCAGGGACGTTTTGTGATAAAAATCCATGTTGTAATTGATTAATACTCTTACATTTTAACTTACTAAATCGTATTAATGCACAACTGATATTTGATATCATCATAGACAAATCATATATATATTTGCTACTCTGACAAAAAATATATATAGGGTTTGAACATTGTTTTCTCAATGTGTAATGTATTATTTATTTATTTATGTTAGCTTACTTTTCAGGATAATGTCTAGTTTGACAATTTTGATTAACTACAATGGGAAGTGGGTTAACTCACAATAAAAATTGCAAAACTAAAGGACTACTTGTTTCAAATAAAATTATGTTAGAGGAGCTTCACAATAAGGTGTATGACATTGTATAAATGTGGATTGAAATGAGTATGAGATAACTATGAAAGTCATATATGATGCAATGAAAAGTGCATGGCCTGCAGAAATAGTTGATGATGATGACATGAGAGCTTTTATTTTTGAAAGTCTTTCAAGGAATTACAAGATTTCATTGTGTGTTACATTGAAGCGTAAAATATTTTCTTATGGAAGTGGAAGCAATCAACCAATGCCAATGGACCTCAACTTGGATACTCAAGCTGATTTAGATGATAATGATCAATATATATCATGATTCAGAAAATGACTTGGAAAATGCAGAAATTGAGGAGTCATAATATGAAGAGAATAATACAACACAACTAGATAAGTTGCTTTTTGAGAAAGAAGTTGATAATGTGTTCCAAGATAATGTTGAATTAAATGACTTGCCTCATGAAAACATGGGATGTGATGATGTTCCAGCTGTCAATGTGCACTATGATGAACCAAACTCCAATAAATCAAATGCTTGGAACAAGGATAAAAACAATGTACATGGATCAGACATGACATAGCTCTGCAATGCAAGTGGAGATATAATTGTAGGTCAAGTGTATGAGACTATGAAAGATTTAAAAATAAAGTTGGGTATTGATGCTATGACGAAAAATTATGAGTTCAAAGTGAAGAGATTCAATTTGAAGTTGGTTGTGTCAATGACCGATGCATGTGGAAACTGCGTGCATCCAAGGTACGAAAATCCTAATATTTCATGGTCCAAAAATATTTCACTAAACACTCATTGGATGCTATTCATTGCCATCATCGACATGCAAGTAGTTCTCTTATTGGCCAATGAATAAAATCTAAGTACGCTGGTGTATCACGAGTACATAGACCCCACGACATCATGGAGGATATGCGAAAGGACATGGGTGTGAGTACAATTTATGTGAAGGCTTGGAGAGCTAGGGAACATGCACTAGAGTTGGTTAGGGGATCACCAATCTTATGTGATACTTCCATCATATTGTGCTATGTTGAAGCCACAAATCTTGGCACGATAACTCATATTGAAACTGAAGGTAATAATCATTTTATGTATCTTTTCATGTCACTTGGACCTTGCATCAGAGGATTTTGCACTGTTATCAGGCCAATAATAGCACTTGATGGAACATCTTTAAAAGGTAAATTTCGTGGGACATTGTTTGTTGCCACAAGCAAGGATGGAAATAACCAAACATACCCTATTGCATTCGGAGTTGGAGATTCGGAGAATGGTGCATCATGGAATTGGTTTTTGACAAAATTACGGGGAGCTATTGGGGATATTAATGACTTAGTTTTCATTTCTGATAGACATGAAAGCATTTGTAAGGTTATCTCCACTATATTTCCTGATGCTCATCATGGGGCATGCATATTCCATATAAGTCAGAATCTTAAGAACCATTTTAAGCATGAGAGAGTGCATTCACTGTATTTAAGAGCTGCTAAAGCATATATTGTTCATGAATTTGATCGTCTTATGATGCAAATATTTAATGTTGAATTTAAAGTGGGTGATCTGTTTCTCTCTCCTATACCTTATCTCTCTCAAATGTGTTGCTTGCCCTATTACCTTGATGTATTCCCATGAAGAATTGCTTATTTCTTGGCTCCGACGACCCCTTCTCTTTAGGGGGAGAGGGGGAGTGAAGAGAAGTTGTGCCTTCATGAATTAGCTAAAGTTGATATGGAATAATTTGTCATTGTTTTCAGCTATCGTTTATGTGGTCATTGCTCCTGCCGTTGATGTTGCCTTTGTTTGCTTCACTTAACGTTGCTATGGTCATTGCCAATGATGTTGCTGTGTTTTGATCCATCTCTCCCAAAAAAAAAAAAAAAAAACCTTAACCCTAAACAGTACCTATTTCCGTTGCACTATACACCTAACCTATAATCCTAGCCCACCACCACTATCTACCATGCTACTATCGCCACTGCCTACCTTGCTATTGCCTTACCTATTATCGTGCTTACAAGGTTTCTGTGTTCTGCCTTATCTACTGCCGTGCTCACAAGGATTCTGTGTTTTTCCTTATCTATTGTCGTGCTCACAGGGTTTCTGTATTCAGCCTTATCTACTGCCGTGCTCATAGGGTTTTTGTGTTCTGCCTTATTTACTGCCGTGCTCACAGGGTTTCTGTGTTCTGCCTTATTTACTGCCGTGCTCACAGGGTTTCTGTGTTCTACCTTATCTACTGCCGTGCTCACATGGTTTTTGTGTTCTGCCTTATCTACTGTTGTGTTCACAAGGTTTCTGTGTTCTGCCTTATCTATTGTCGTGGTCACAAGGTTTTTGTGTTCAGCCTTATCTACTGCCGTGCTCATAGGGTTTTTTTGTTCTGCCTTATCTACTACCGTGCTCACAGGGTTTCTGTGTTCTGCCTTATCTACTGCCATGGTCACAGGGTTTCTGTGTTCTGCCTTATCTACTACCGTGCTCACAGGATTTCTGTGTTCTACCTTATCTACTGCCATGGTCACAGGGTTTCTGTGTTCTACCTTATCTACTGCCATGCTCACAGGGTTTTTGTGTTTTGTTTTTATGTGTTCTTCTATGTGCCCTATTTGTTAGGGTTTGTCAGATGTTTCATTTGTGGTTTATGACAAGGCCTATAGTTGTTCGATTGGTCAATGTTGAGTATGGTGTTCTATGATTCGCTTGTCAAGTTGGGCGTGCGAAATATCTTTGCCCCAATTTGAGAGGGAGTGTTGGCGAGTCCTTAGTTAGAATTTGGGTTCCTTATTTAGTTAGAATTTTGTTTACTTACCAATTATTATTTAGTCCTATTGTAATAGAGATTTATTTCCTATTGTAATTTAGATATATTTCATATTTTATTTAGGGTTAACACATCTTTGTATTTGTATAAATAACTCCATATTGGAGAAGAATAATAATATGAGCGTATATGAGCATAATTGAATATTTGCCCTACTTTGTTTCACTATTCCCTCTCTGTTCGCAAATGATAAACACAAAATGATTAGATGAAAGCAAACTAGTAGCTCTAACACCACAATCTCACTCTTTATTAATTCCCTCTCTCTCACCTTCCCAACAAGGACAGACATGCTAACTGCGAAGGTTGTATGTAACTGATTAAATAATTATCACCCTCCTCACCTAAATCCCTCATCTCCCACCACTTATAAAAACCCTCTCCATTCCCCCCAAAACTCATATCAAACACTTGCACAAAATATCAAACACCTTGTGCAAGCACCACTCCTGCATTGGCATTAATTGTTTTCAAGCAAATTAAGAAGCCAAAACACGCCACACTCAAAAACATGATGATGAAGCTTCAGAATCAGCCTCTTTTCTCACTCACACTTATACTCATCTTCCTTTCCCATTGCACCAAAATCATATCCCAAGCTCCTGCTGCTGCTCCGGCTGCTCCTGCCACCCCAGCTACACCAACTGCCCCAATTGCCCCAGCTGCCCCAATTGCCCCAACTGCCCCAGCAATTACAGGGCCAGCAGTTCCAGCACCACCAGCAGATGCCCCTGCACCTGCAGGCCCAACCAACATCACCAAAATCCTTGAAAAAGCAGGTGGCTTCAATGTCTTAATCCGCCTTTTGAAAAGCACCCAAGTAGACAACCAGCTCTACAGCCAACTCAACAACTCAAATAGCCAACTCACCGTTTTAGCCCCCACTGACAGTGCCTTCTCAAAGCTCAGCACAGGCTCACTCAACTCTTTGAGTGACGAGCAAAAAGTCCAGCTCTTACAATTCCATCTGATCCCAGATTTTCTCACAATCCAAAACTTCCAAACTCTCAGCAACCCAGTGAGGACCCAAGCTGGAGATGGATTTGAGTACCCACTAAACATTACCACATCAGGCAGGGCAGTCAACATATCAACTGGTCTTGTCAACACCTCCATTTCAGGCACTGTCTACTCTGATAGTCAAATTGCTATTTACCAACTTGACAGTGTGCTCCAGCCTTATGGTGTTTTTGCTCCCAAGCATCACCCACCTTCACCGGCACCGGCTCCGGTGCAAGAGAAGCCTAAAAAGACGTCATCATCTGATGACAGTCCTGTTGCTGAATTGACGAAGTCTGGTGCTGTGCCTACTCTGATCCCCAAACTTAATGGCGTTGTTTCCATTGTAGTTTCTGTGGTTGCTGCTGCAGCATTAAGCTTTTTGTGACAGAATTGTTTGTTCCAATTGGAGTTGGATTGAATTTGAAGGGTAATGATGTACAGTGACTGGTTTGGAATAATTGTTGTTGTTGAATTTTTCATTGGGTTCTTATCTGTTTTGTTCTTTGTATCTGTAATATTTTCATTTGTATTCATCTTCGGTTCTGTGTATTTTGAGAAACTTGTGTTAATTCTTCTACAAAATTAGTACATGCGTCTTGATCAATCCTTTTTCACTTTTGGAGTACAATTTTGAATGTATTTTTAGAATATATATATATAACAAAAACATAAATTGTACTACCCTAAAAAATATAAATAAAACCCAAATGATCCCTTATCAAATGTACTTAAAATGTAAATTCTAGAAAACCAATTATAATGAAACCAAAACTGCACTGCAGAATTTCAGCCAAACACTCTAGAACTACCTCCAAAACTATAATCGATCATCAACCTATAACAAATCATAATCCTTATAATAATAAATAAAAAACAACAATTGCAATCAACTATTAATTTTATAACAAAGTAATGTAGATACAATGAAGTGAAACAAACACAAAAACTACAATCAACTACTAATATAAAACAAAACAATGTAAAAAAAAAAAAAATTGAATAAACTACTACTCTAAAGCAAAACAATGTAGATATCAATGAAGTAAAACGAACACAGAAACTTTTCAATCATTTATAACTCTAAGAAAAACACAACAAAAACAAAAATTGCAAAAAGACAAAAAAAGCAATCAACTACTACTGTGTCACAAAATAATATAGATATCAATGAAGTGACACAAAAATAGTAATGAAAAAAACAAACAGAAATTTCAATCAACTACTATTTTATAACAAAATAATTTAGATGTCAATGAATTGAAAAGAAAAAAAGAAACTGTAAGTAGAAAAAAGAACATAACTAAAACTAAAATGATCCCTAAACAAATGTACTTAAAACGCAAACAACGCAACAATTTTATGGAAAAATTGTACTGAAATCGAAACTGTATTGTAGAATTTGAGTCAAAGACTCTCGAACAACCCCCAAAACAACAATCGATCATCAACCTATAAAAAACATAACCCAAACCACCTCCCTAAATTGAAAACAAAACTAAAAGCCAAAAGCAACCAAACTGAATTGCAAGAGCAAAAACACATTCACATAGCTAACAGAAATTACGATAAAATACTATCAAATTCAAGTGATATCAGTGAAGTAAACAAAAACAAAAATTGCAAACAAAAAAAGAAACTGCAACAAAAAACAAGAATTGCAATAAACTACTCTATAATAAAACAATGTAGATATTAATAATATAAACCATAACAAAAACAAAAATAAAAACCAATTTTGACTGTTTCGGACTTGTAAGTACACTTTGCAATCACACAAACCTCTATTACCCTTGAAAATGAAAAAATAAAATAAAATAGTAAAAAATCACTAGACATAAACAACAATGCATTTTAGGATCTTGCAGCATTAGTTTATCTTCTTGCAGCACCGGGTAAGCAACATCCCAAAGAAAATAAAAACTAAAAACTACAAGCCTCTAGCCAGTATGGGAAAACCTAACACAATCAAATCATCATATCATGACGAGTCTACTCGTTTGGGACTGCTTCTTTAGGAAGCACTTCTACTTATAAGCGCTTCTATCAAAAGTGCTTTTATAATAAAGACGTTGAAATTTTCATAAGAAATCGAAGTGCTTCTTGGAAAAGCACTTGGGAATGCTTCCTGAAGAAGCACATGGCAGTTGCTTCTCCAGAAAGCGCTTCTAAACTTTTTGCCAAACGCTGTAAGAAGCGCTTTTGGTTGTCAGAAAGCGCTTTTAACTGTTCCAGAAGCACTCCCAAACGGGCCCGACTTAACTAAGTAACAAACAACATAAACAAATCAAATCAACAAATAAAAAATATAAACTACAATGCATCACATAGAAAGAAGTAGCCTAAAGAAATCAAAACGAAACATAATCAGCAAAAAAACGAAAAACAAAAAAGATCAAAATTGTAAACGAACAACAAATTCAATGTACTCGTACCTCAACAGAAAATTCTACGAAATCCCCCAACCAAACAGCACCTAAAAAAAGCAAGAACAAAAATAAAAACTACATCAAAGAGTTGAAAAATCAACTTATAAAAACTGATATGATAAAGAAAATACATACCTCAACAATAGAAAAACAGAGCTTCACGTCAAAACTGAAACAACAATAGAAAGGAAGATTGAACCACAAAAATCACTTTAGAACAAAGAAAAACGAAAAAAGAGAAGAAAACAAACACAATCGCACCAGACCACAGAATAGCAGAGATCATATCACACGCCAAAACTGAGCTTGATCTGGATAAAATTGCAACATTAGGAAGAAAATCTAAAAATAAATATAAAAACCACAAAAAATAACCAAAATTAATATGAAAAATCATGGTTCCACCCTTAGGGTTTAGGGATGCATTGTGTATTAATATATGAAAAAGACATATTCTTTTCGCTACCCAAAAATATGTTTCTATATATTATGGTTTAAAAAAAAATTTAAGACCACATGAAGAAAAAACACTCCAAACAAAATGTAATCAAAATAGATACTTGATAATTGCATCGAAGAATCACCATCTCAAATTACCTAAAACAAAGAAAACCATCTAGAAAAGTAAATTCTTCTATTTGATTAACTCAAATTGTACTGTTGTATACCTTAGGAGAACTCTAGTCACATATCGTATTTGTTTAATAAAGAGAGGCTCAGAGAGAGATTGAGAAGAAAGAGAGGGAGCTAGAGCAGAATAATATGAGAAAGAGAAGATAATTTTCGGGACTTAAGGTTCGTACGCAACCACTATGTTAATTTTAAGGGGAGGAAGTTAATAGAAGAAAATTTTAATTAGAAACAAAACAAGCTTTAGGCTTTTGTGGAGGTAAATCCTGAACCCCAAATGATTAGATAAAAGCAAATTAACTAGTTGCTCTAACGCCACAATCTAACTAGGCAAATCCTAAACACCAAATGATTAGATGAAAGCAAACTAGTAGCTCTAACACCACAATCTCACTATATATTCATTTCCTCTCTCTCACCTTCCCAACAAAGACAGACATGCTAACTGCGGAGGTTGTATAACTGATAAAATAATTATCACCCTCCTCACCTAAATCCCTCATCTCCCACCACTTACAAAAACCCTCTCCATTCCCCCCAAAACTCATATCAAACACTTGCACAAAATATCAAACACTACCTTGTGCAAGCACCACTCCTGCATTGGCATTACTTGTTTTCAAACAAATTAAGAAGCCAAAACCCACCACACTCAAAAACATGATGATGAAGCTTCAGAATCAGCCTCTTTTCTCACTCACACTTCTACTCATTTTCCTTTCCCATTGCACCAAAATCTTAGCCCAAGCTCCTGCTGCTGCCCCTGCTGCCCCAAGAGCCCCAGCTGCCCCAGCTGCCCCTAGAGCCCCAGCTGCTCCTGCTGCCCCAAGAGCCCCAGCTGCCCCATCAATTACAAGGCCAGCAGTTCCAGCACCACCAGCTGATGCCCCTGCACCTGCAGGCCCAACCAACATCACCAAAATCCTTGAAAAAGCAGGTGGCTTCAATGTCTTAATCCGCCTTTTGAAAAGCACCCAAGTAGACAACCAGCTCTACAAACAACTCAACAATTCAGATAGCGAACTCACCGTTTTAGCCCCCACTGACAGTGCCTTCTCAAAGCTCAGCACAGGCTCACTCAACTCTTTGAGTGATGAGCAAAAAGTTCAGCTCATACAATTCCATCTGATCCCAGATTTTCTCACATTCCAAAACTTCCAAACTCTCAGCAACCCAGTGAGCACCCAAGCTGGAGATGGATTTGAGTATCCACTAAACATTACCACATCAGGCAGGGCAGTCAACATATCAACTGGTCTTGTTAACACCTCCATTTCAGGCACTGTCTACTCCGATAGTCAAATTGCTATTTACCAAGTTGACAGTGTGCTCCAGCCTTATGGTGTTTTTGCTCCCAAGCATCACCCACCTTCACCAGCACCAGCTCCGGTGCAAGAGAAGCCTAAAAAGACGTCATCATCTGATGACAGTCCTGTTGCTCAATCGACGAAGTCTGGTGCTGTGCCTACTCTGATCCCCAAATCTAATGGCATTGTCTCCATTGCAGTTGCTATGGTTGCTGCTGCAGCATTAAGCTTTTGTTGACAAAATGGTTTGTAGGGTAATAATTGTTGTTTTGCATGTCAGAAATGTGATCTGTATGTGAGATTAATACTGTTTTGTTGAATTTCATTGGGTTCTTGTTTTGTTTTGGTTTTTTGTATCTGTAATAGTAATTTCATTTGCATTTCATCTTGGGCTTCTGTTTATTTTGAGAAACTTGTGTAAATTCCTCCACAAAATGAGTACATGGGTCTTTTTGATAATTCATCATTTTTCACTTTGGAGTACCATTTTGAATGTATTTTAGAATAAGAGCGATCGTGAATGGTAAACTAAATACGAAAAACTCTAACCTATTGCTAAAACTAACCTATTGCTTGAATTCATAAAAATTCAAGCTATCCATATGCTATAAAAATCGTCTTAGAATCAATCATACATGAAATCATACAATACATAAGAAGAAATGGGAAAAAGTAGTTTCTACATATAAATTAGCTGCACGAGAAGCGGTAACATTGTTTTGACATCATGACCTCTTTAGTATTTCTGAGGCCCAAGGTGAACCTTTGAACTCTTTTTTGGTTTTTGGAGAAATTATGTGATTGCATTCATAATTTAGTCAAAAAAGCCACTAGCCACAAATGGCCATTACAATAACTGAGCAATCTAACATCAAAATTAAGACAATTTGGTGCGTCTCCATTAACGATCACACAGGATCGAAGAAACTCTGGCATAGGCATCCCAACTAAGATTGCAAACTCAGAATAAAAAAAAAATAAAGCCAAAACAATACAAATAAAACTCTCACAAAGGAGAGATGAAAAGCTCTCACAAAGGAGAGGTGAAAAGCTCTCACAAAGGAGAGGTGAAAAGCTCTCACCAAAGGAGAGGTGAAAACTACACAAAGAACCTAAAGAGTCTCTACGACTTAATCCAAATTTAAAGTGAAAGAAATTGCAAAAATGATGGCGGTGGAGATCTAATGCCAAAACACAGGTGGAGATCTGACGCCGTGATGCAACCGCATGTGATGGTTAGAGGAAAATCATAATAAAAAGAAAGACAAATAGGGGAAGCCTTCTGTCTTTGAGAATGGGGGAAGATGAGAAAGGAGGAAGAGAAGAGGGGAGAGGGGAGGAAGAACAGTTGCTTCCTCCCCTTCAAAGTGAAAACGGCTTTGGGAGTGTTTTTTCAGAGAAAAAGAGGTCTAGAGTTTCTCAAAAAATGTCATGAAAGTGGCGAACCTTTGAACCTTCGATATAAATTAGTATTTTCGCTCATTACGCCCAAAAATCTGTTTCTATGTCATGGCTAGAAAATTCAAGACTACATGGAGAGAAAGACTCCAAACAAAATGTAGTCAAAATAGATACTCTTTTTAAAAGAATTTATCAAAGAGATATTTTTTTTATTACAAGCGATAGTCTAAACTATAGGAAATGGGGATTTCACACACATAACTAAGATGCCATGGGAGCATTGGCAGACCCAAGAATTTTTTAGCGGAGGTGCAATACCAAATATCCAATTATCCTTATCATTTTAAAAAAATAATTGACAACAAAATATCCTTATAATTTAAACAATACCAATGTCATTCATAAATCATTAAAAAAAAAAAATTAATATCACAAAATGTCCCTATGGTTTACGAAATTATCAGATTGCATACTTAATGTTTTTTTGTGTCACTCGTGGTCCTCAAAGTTAGTATGTATGATCACAAATGGTCCCTGCCGTTAGGTTATGTCAAAAACTCCATTAGTTTGCTGACGTGGCATATATATATATATATATATATATATATCACAAAACATCCATGAGGTTTACACACCTATCACAAATGGTCCCTACGAAATTTTTTATTTTTTTAATTTAAAATTCATAGAATTTTGGTTTTCTTTTTAAAATTATTTATAAATGAAAAAACCATTTATAGAAGGATTTTAATCTTGAGGACCATTTATGACCCCTAAACCCTTAGTTTTTTCATTTTTAAATTTTATGAATTTCAAATTATTTTTAAAAAACTCCATTAGTTTGTTGATGTGGCATATATATGGAGCCCACATCTACAATAATATAGTGTCACATGTATTTAATTTAAAATTCATAAAATTTTAAAAAGAAAACCAAAATTTTATGAAATTTAAATTAAAAAATTAAAAAATTTCGTAAGGACCATTTGTGATAGGTGCGTGAACCTTAGGGACGTTTTGTGATATATATATATATATATGCCACGTTTGCAAACTAACGGAGTTTTTTACGGAACCTAACGGCAGGGACTATTTGTAATCACACATACTAACCTTGAGGACTACGAATGACAAAAAAAAAAAAAAAAAACATTAAGGATGCAGTCTGATAGTTTCGTAAACCTTAGGGACGTTTTGTGATAATAAGCCTTACAAATAACCTACAACTGTTGTTGACGAGCTTTCATATCATGAAAACGTCACATTATATTTTCATTACTAATACAAGCAAAACATACTTTGGATTGGTGTTTGCTCAAGAAGAAAAAAAAACGCATTAGACTTACTTTGGATTGGCGTACTAAAGAAGGAAAAAAACGCAAAATTTTGCACACTTGATAAATTTGTGTGACAATAAATTGATCCTTTATAAAGAGAACTCCCAATCCCATGCAAATAAAGAATTGTGCAAGAGTTTCCCTTTTTTAATCCTTGTTATAAAAAAAATAAAAAAAAATAACATTGTTGTTAAAAGCCCTAGAGTTTAAAGCCTTTTTTCCTTTTTTATGCAGGCCCTAGATAAAATGTTGTTAAAGCCCACCCATGAAATGGCAGTCCGGGTTTTCTCTTTTTTATTTTTTATTTTTAAAGCCTAGTCCAAACGACGTCGTTTTGGCCAGATTAAAAAAAACAAACAAAAAGACAGGCGCACAACGCGCAATCGAAGCAACACAAACTTGACTTCGTTTAGGATTTTCGTCGAACACCTAGAGTGCACCTCCCAAGTTGAGAAGAGATGCAACAATGGCTTTTCCAGCGAAGAGAGGTACAGCTGCACCTTCTTGCGCCTTAATAGGTTCGCCACTGCATGGGAGTTCGAACCTAAGACCTCTTGTCTGCAAGTGGCCCTTTTCCACTGGGCTAGATTCCCATTGGCCAAAGAGAAACTTCATTACATAAACTTCAACAATATAATAAAAGACATCAACATGACATCTAAAGCACCAATCTCAAGAGGGCAACAAACTAACATGCTAAAAACAAAACTAAAGCAGATAAAAACCGCACTAAAACTATTAGCCCACATCACCACAATTAAGCATAATTCTAAACAAAGCCCACAAAACCAACATAGCCGAAACCCTAAAGCAACCTGGAAGCCTAATGAACCTTGCCACCACCACCTGAAGAAGTGTCGTCACGGCCACACCCCCCACTGCATAAAATCTTAAAGCAAGAACAAAATCCGTAACAGATCTGGGGAAAAGATGGTTTCTAGCGATATACCTGCGTATAAGAGCGAACATATAAACCAAAACAACAACCATGCCAAAGAACAATTGGGTGATTTGCAGCAAACTCCGTAAAATATGATGTAGAATCGAATTTAGAGAACATGAGTAGTGTTAGAGAGCGGATTTTGGGTGAAGGATTTCATTAGGGGAAGGAGCTTTAATATGAGCATGGCTCAAAAGAAATCACCACACAAGGGGTTTCTTATTCAAAACGCCCCAATGAACTTATTTACTAACCCAAAATAAAAAGGCAAGAAGGGAGGAATTGGAGGAGGGACCAATGACGCTTCTTCCTCCTCCCCTTCTATGAAGTTTTTCTTTAGGACTCATGTAGGGAGAAAGAGGCTAGGATTAATCAAAATAAAGACTTGATAATTGCATTAAAGAATTTTGACCCAAAAAAAAAATTGCATTAAAGCATCACCATCTCAAATTACCCAAAACAAAGAAAACCATCTACAAAAAAAATTATTATTATTTTATCTAATCAAAGTGTAATCTTTTATGCCTAATGAGAACTCTAGCTTTTTACATCCCCATCTTAACATCTCATATTCGTATAAGGGATAGAGAGAGACTGAGAGTTCGAGAAATTATAATCAAAGGTGCTGTTAAACGAACCTAAAATTAACTGAGTACTCTCTACTATCAAATTATTTAATGATTATTAATTTATCCTATTATAAAAAGACCAAAATAAAAAATTGAATTATGAAATAAATATAATTTTAATAAGTACGCCCTACTCACCATGTTCAAGTCTAATCAAATTAGAATTTCAGAGTTTGATTCGAAACATATTTGAGATAAAAATTCGAAGTTTTTAAAAAGTTGATCAACCTCAGCAATCCCAAAAATAGTAAATTGAGCTTAGACCCATAAAATTCATTTGTAATCACCTACAACCCTTTCCTTTATTTTTCTATTTAAAATACCCAATTTTTTCAAGTAAAACCCGCTGACTAGGATTCAAGTAAGCAAGTTACCTAATCTAGCTTAAAATCTGATTTATTCTATTTTTCGGATTCCAAAACTACCCGTATTTACAAGTTAACATGTTATGTGGAGGTGTAACTAATGACACACGTTGAATTTGGAAAGATCTTGAAATTGTTGTAATGGATGTAGGAATTAATTTAGAAACTTATTTCAAATTAAATATTAAATTCAACATTAACATATTAGAAACGTTTTGGTTTATTTTATGACAAAAAAAAAACCATTTTGGTTTATTAAATAAATTTGTGTTGTTGTTTTCCTTTTATGAATTATACTACTAGTAATCTATTTTATTATAGTTTTATGAATAATAGTGTACATTCTAATTATGTTGAAAAATATTTTGATAATCTATTTATTGTTTGTTTTATGAAAAACTTTTTTTTTAAATGAACCTATTTTTTTTTCTCTAAATTATGTACCCTTTTTTCTCTGAATAAAGTACCTATTATTTGTTTTATAAAAAATAATTTTTTTAAATGAACCTATTTTCTCTCTCCAAATAATGTACCTATTTTTTCCCTCTAATAATATACCTAGTAAAACAATGTACGTATTTTTTTAAATGAACCTATTTTTCCTCTCCAAATAATGTACCTATACACATTTATAGGTATATTGTAAAATAATTTACCTATGGGTAAATAATGTACCTATATTTTCTATAAATTATTGTGTACCTATTTTTAATTTATGAAAAATGTACGGAAATTTCAATTACAAAGTAACTGACTTAGTTTTTTTTTAAATTTTAAAAAATGGTAAATAATATACCTATATTTTATTTAAATAATATATTTATATTTTATATGTATATATTTATATTTATATTTTTTTATAGGTACATTATTGGATATGTAATTTACAGATATTTTTTTTGGTTTGCAATTTTAGGGGGCGGTATGTGAGAGGGAATGACAACCAAAAGAAATGGGGTGATTGATATGCTATTAATAGGGAGTGTTAATTACAATTATGACAGTTAATGAAATGCTTGAAATAAATTATAAATAAAATATGAAGTTTGGTGGCAACGATGTAAAAATATAGGAATACTACGACCTCTTATATCCTACTGGTTATTTAAATTTGAAATTGGGTTTTACACATAGATTTATAGAGTGATGAGTATATGTCTAGGAAATAGAAAATGTAGGGATCTATATTGGACAAGCCCTCCCAAAAACAACAATTTGAGTTATACAAGAGTTGGGAAAAAGACACTGAAAAAGTTGAACAGTCCGTGTGCGATCTTGGTAAGTTCAACAACCGGTGGTAGTTTAGTTTACACCTTATCTTTTTTTATGCAATGTATCATGTCAGCTCATTAATTAGAGCAACCATGTCTATGAATATTCCGTAGGATAGGAGGATAGTAGAACCACGAAGAAAGCTCAAATGGCAGCTTACAAAAACAAATCTATCAAATAATGATCCAGCCTTCCTAAGTACTCATGAATTTGGTTCAATGCGTGGGTGAATCTCTGAGGGTTTAGATTTGATGAAGGGAAAAGGAGTTGATAGGAACAAATTTGATGAAGATGACCAATTCATGTAAAATAGGGTGTACTTAGGGCACCTCCAGTGCTTGGGTCCAACCCAGGCAAAAGGCAGTCCCAAGCCCCAGAACTCCTCCAGCAAGCAAGATCCAATTTGGGCAAGGGGTGGGACCCACCTGCCCGGGCAAGCCCACAGGCAAGAATCGACTGGGCTGTTGCTCGAAGGCTACTAATGTCAACAATTGAAATCAATTTTTTTTTTTTTTAAATGTTGGCGCGTTAAATTTTTTTAAATTCAGTCGCTGAAGTTAGCGTGATGTCACAGCTGACGACAGCACTGATAGAAACCAACGGGAAGAAGCCATGTGGTGCTTCCCGAATGCTTCGATCAATTTTTTTTTCCTTCAGAAATCCGACGGATTTGGTCGAATTTTTTTGGATTTTTTCCCTATAAATATTTAACAATATTATTCACTTTCCACACCAAATCTTCATACAAATCCTTTTCCGTCCAATATTTTTTACTTTCCACTCAAATTTTTCTACTACTTTCCATTTGTATCAAAAAATAAATGGCCTCTTCCATCGAAGCCGGAGGCATGTGGCCTCTCAAGACATCTTTGAATACCGGGGATTGACCAAGCACATTGAGGTCGTTCTGAGATCCGGTAACTCCCAAAAAGGCATGCCAAACCCAAGTGTCGAATGATGCGACGGCCTCCAGAATTATACTTTTTTGGCCCTTTCTATTACCATAATCTCTCTACCAAATAGTTGGGCGATTCTTCTACTGCTAGTGCATGCAGTCGATGCTTTCAATCATGCCTGGGAAACCTCAAGCCTCGGCTTTTTGTAGAAGCCTTCAGAGGTCCCTATGCGTAGGTTTGCGGAGGTAATCCCTCGTGTAGAGATTTTCTATTACATCACAGAATCTAACCAAGCACTCTAGGATAGTTGATTTCCCCATCCTAGCAATCTCATCCACCTGGTCTGCAGTGCCCCATACGCAAGCATCCGCAAAACAGCTGTAAGTTTTTGCTCCGGAAGAAGACCCAAAACCCCCATAGCATTGT
Organism: Prunus avium; assembly: GCF_965620075.1. NCBI lineage: Eukaryota > Viridiplantae > Streptophyta > Magnoliopsida > Rosales > Rosaceae > Prunus > Prunus avium. Next base: position 31,922,681 of record NC_142289.1, read on the forward strand.
ACTTCTAAACGAAGTATGTGTCGTAATTGCAAATATCATGCATGATTTTTTTGGAACAAATGAGGCTGCATTCTATATCTCTCTCAAAAATAAGAAACATGATATAACGAATTTGGGATAAAATAATCTTCCAAGAGATTCTTACTCCGAGAGTGCCTATGTCTGTCCATGTTCGGGGCACAACGACAGTAGTGTTGCCTTGATTGATTGAGCATACCCACTGCTAAAACAACTTCCTCCTCCTCTTCATCCAACTCACGATCTTCTTCGGCACATCTGCGCCTGATTTCTTTATCTTCTCGCTATTGCCTCTCCAACACTCTTCTCAGGTTAGACATTGAGAGTAGAATGTGTTTTGTAAATTCTGAAAAATGAAAGGATAGAGAAGATATGATATGAGAGGTCTGAGTTGAGGGTGTAGTTTTATAGAGGGATTTAGGGCTTGTTTGAGACTACTTCTCTAGGAAGCACTTCTACTTATAAGCGCTTCTACCAAAAGCGCTTTTATTATAAAAACGTTGAAATTTTCATAAGAAATCGAAGTGTTTCTTGGAAAAGTACTTGGGAGTGCTTCCTAAAGAAGCATATGGTAGGTGCTTCTCCAAAAAGCATTTCTATGACCCAAAAGCGCTTCTAAACTTTTCTGCCAAACGTTGTCGGAAGCGTTTTTGGTTGTCAAAAAGCGCTTTTAACTGTTCCCGAAGCACTCCCAAACGGGACCTTAGAAGATAGAGATGACACGTGGCGCAATTTTATAGGGTGAAAATCTTATCTGAAATATGATATTAGAATTTTTTAATAAATCTCCGAAAATCTTATCTGAAATGAGATACGTGGCAACCGAGAATCTTATTTGAAATTTGAGATCTGAATGTTATAACAAAATATGGACACGTGGTAACCCAAAATCTTATCCGAAAATTTAATTCGAAAATGTTATTTGAAATTTTAAGTGAGAATTTTATAATAAATAGTGACAGGCGGCAACCGAAAAGCTTATCAAAATTAATGGTTGAAGTATAAAAAATAGAAAATAAATTAAAGTGAATAATAATTGCCCTTCCCCTTGCCCTTGCCCTTTGGGGTGGAAACAAAAAAAGGCAATATTCACATGAATAGTGACAAACCTTGCCCTTGCCCTTAGGGGTGGAGGTGCTCTTAGTATTAGGGTGTTGTGTGATAGAGTTAGGGTGTTTCAAGGGTATTTTTGGTAGTTAAATAGGTTGTACTTAGTTAATTTTACATTTTAATTTAATTATTAAGGTGTACTTAGATCATATGGTATACTCAATTAATTTTAAGGTTCGTTTAACAACACGCTAATCAAAATAAGATAACTTTTACGATTTTTATGTTGAAATAAAATCAAAATAGATCATGTTCTGAAGTTTCCCTTAAAACCAAAAATTTAATACCTCTTAGATATCTTTCGCTAAAAAAATTTAAAATTATATATATATAAAAAATTCAGATCGAATGTGCATGAGCGCATGACAAGGGACTAGTGAAAAATGTTTGCACTCTCTCTCTCTGCCTCTGGTTGTCCGGGCTGTCCCCTAAGTTTTTCCTCTCCTTCCAACCTTAGACAATGAAAGAGTGCCACTTATGAATTTGTCATTAATTTTGTCGGTAACTGAAGGATTTTTTTTTCTTCTAATTTGTAGAGAATATTTTACTTAAGCATTTTTAAAATTGTTATAGGTCTATGACTATGAGGGGTATTGGGATCTAGTATAAATGTCGTTTTAGTAGTACGGGCACGACCTAGTTCGGTTCAAACCACATTTTTAATTGTCAATTGAATTGTCGCCTAGCCCTCAATTTGGATTAAATGGGTGTTGCAGAAAAACGTTGGTGTAATTAAACCAAATTGGACCGAATTTGATAGACTTGGTTTAGTTCGATTTTGATTAATTTGAGGTGGCGACGACCTAGAAGAAGAGGCACTGAGTTGTTGAATCTAGTAGAGCAAAGGTGACGACCGTCGACGACACATAAATGTTTTTTTAAATTAAAAATCAAACCAAACAGACTTGATCGGTTCAATTTAATCTGTTTTTTTTTTAGGTGTGCACCCTTCTGTTTTAGAACTTAACCGCCAACAATTTGGAAGTAAATCTTAACCCCAAATGATTACATAAAGCAAGCTAGCTAGTAGCTATGACACCACAATCTCACTACATTCATTCCCTCTCTCTTGGCAAATGATTAGATGAAAGCAAACTAGTAGCTCTAACGCCACAATCTCACTCTACATTTCCTCTCTCTCACCTTCCCAACAAAGACAGACATGCTAACTGCGAAGGTTGTATAACTGATCAAATAATTATCACCCTCTTCACCTAAATCCCTCATCTCCCACCACTTATAAAAACCCTCTCCACTCCCCCCAAAACTCATATCAAACACTTGCACAAAATATCAAACACCTTGTGCATGCAAGCACCACTCTTGCTTTGGCATTATTTGTTTTCAAGCAAACTAAGCAGCCAAAACCCCACCACACTCAAAAACAAGATGGTAAAGCTTCAGCATCAGCCTCTTTTCTCACTCACACTTCTACTTACCTTCCTCTCCCATTGCACCAAAATCTTAGCCCAAGCTCCTGCTGCAGCCCCTGCTGCTGCTCCTGCTGCTCCTGCTGCTCCTGCTGCTCCTGCTGCCCCAATTGCCCCAGCTGCCCCAATTGCTCCAGCTGCCCCATCAATTACAGGGCCAGCAGTTCCAGCACCACCAGCTGATGCTCCTGCACCTCCAGGCCCAACCAACATCACCAAAATCCTTGAAAAAGCAGGTGGCTTCAATGTCTTAATCCGACTTTTAAAAAGCACCCAAATTGACAGACAGCTCTACAGCCAACTCAACAACTCAAATAGCCAACTCACCGTTTTAGCCCCCACTGACAGCGCCTTCTCAAGGCTCAGCACAGGCTCACTCAACTCTTTGAGCGATGAGCAAAAAGTGCAGCTCTTACAATTCCATCTGATCCCAGATTTTCTCACAATCCAAAACTTCCAAACTCTCAGCAATCCAGTGAGAACCCAAGCTGGAACTGGATTTCAGTATCCACTAAACATTACCACAACAGGCAGTTCAGTCAACATTTCCACTGGCCTTGTGAACACCTCCATTTCAGGCACTGTCTACTCTGATAATCAAATTGCTATTTACAAAGTTAACAGTGTGCTCCAGCCTTATGGTGTTTTTGCTCCCAAGCATCACCAACCCTCACCAGCTCCGGCACCTGCACAAGAGAAGCCTAAGAAGGAGTCTTCATCATCTGATTCTGATGACACTACTCCTGATGTTGCTGAAGTGAAGTCTGTTGCTGTTCCTTGTCTGATCCCCAAGATTAATGCCATTGTCTCTATTGGAGTTGCTGTTTTTGCTGCTGCAGCATTAAGCTTTTCTTGACAAAATTGTTTGTTGCAATTGGGGTTGGTTTGAAATTGAAGGGTAATAACTGTTGTTATGCATGTCAGAAATGTGATCTGTACTGATGTGAGAGCAATACTGTTTTGTTGAAGTTCATTGGGCTTCTGTGTATTTTAAGAAACTTGTGTAAATTCCTCCATAAAATCAGTACATGGCTTCCCTTCATCATTCATTTTTCACTTTTTGAGTACCATTTTGAATGTATTTTAGCATATAAACACAAAACTAAGCCAAGTCATTATTAATGGTAAACGAAAAAAAATAAGTTCTCTTAATTTATTTCTAAATCTAATATATTGCTTGTATTCATAAAAGTCAAAAATTTCCCTTAAACCAAAAATTTAATACTTCTCAAACATCTTTTGCTAGAAAAAAATTTTAATTTAAAAAAAAGAATAGTTAGAATGTACATGAGCGCGTGACAAAGGACTTTTGAGACTAGTGAAAAATAAACGAAGTGCTTTTTTATCAATATGTGCAAGTTCAAGTGCAAGTTCTTCATTCTCTCTCTCTCTGCCCTTAGACAATGAAAGAGTGCCCCACTTATGAATCTGTCCTTAATTTTGTCGGTAACTGAAGACTTTTTGTTCTGTTTTTTTCTTCTTCTTCTTGTACATTTCTAAACAAAGTTTTACTTGAGCATTTTTAAATATGTTATAGGCATATAAGGGGTCTTGGGATCTAGTATAAATGTCGTTTATTAGGGTGGCCAAAAGCTAATTTGGTTTGTGCTACATATTTAATCGTCAATCGAATTGTCCCCACCCCTCAATATAGATAAAATGGGTGTTGCAGAAAAATGTTGGTGTAATTGAACCAAAATTGGGCCGAATTTGATAAGACTTAGTTTGGTTCAATTTTGATCGATTTGAGGTGTCCACCACATAGAAGAAGAGGCAATTAGTTGTTGAATCAAGTAGAGAAGAGGTGAATGCTAAAATTATGAGAGAGTAATTGTTGTGGGAATATTCTATATATTCTTTTTCTTATAAGAGATTATATTTATAGTACAATAAAGCTTTGGAGGTCAAGTAAAGTAATTAATTCCTAATTTTATTTACAGTAGAAAATCATAAATAAAGGGAAATTAATTACAATTAATACTGGAATCCTTGGGGTGCAAGGAAAGTGAACGGGTCCATAAGTCACGCAAACATTTTCCCTTAAATTGGTGCATAGATGACGCCAATGCCCAACTTATCAGATGAGTTGTGGAACACTTTACTAGAGTTTGCCTTTGTTGATATGTCTGCCAACTGATCTTCTGACTTAACAAAAGAAAACTGAATTTCTTTGGCCTTAAACTTCTGCTTGATAAAGTGTTGATCTACTTCAACATGTTTAGTGCGATTATGTTGAACTGGATTATGTGCAATGGATATTGCAGCCTTGTTGTCACAATACAGATTCATCACATATGTAGGTGCATATCCAAGCTCAATAAGCAATTTCTTTAACCAAAGGAGTTCGCAAATTCCTTTGGTCATACCTCTGAACTCAACTTCTGCATTGGATAAGGCAACCACCTTATGTTTCTTACTTCTCCAAGTAACCAAATGACCCCCTACAAATGTGAAGTAACCTGATATAGATCTTTTGTCAATAACACTTCATGCCTAATCTGAATCCGTATAATCATCAATATTCAGGTGATTGTTCTTAAGACATAAGTTCCTTCCCTGGTGTCGACTTTAAATATTGAAGGATTCAAAGGACTACATCCATATGGTCTTCACTCGTGGAATCCATGAACTGACTGACAAGGCTCACAACATAAGCGATGTATGGTCGAGTATGTGACAAGTACATCAATCTCCCCACTAACCTTTGATATGTCTTTTTGTTAGTGGGTACTTGATTAGGGTATTCTCTAAGATGGTGATTCTAAACAATTGGAGTGTCCACCGGTTAGCAATCTAGCGATCATGTTTCTGCCAACACCAATACATAATTCATTTGAGAAAGAAATATGTCTTGCTTTGATCAAGCCACCTTAATGCCCATAAAATACTTGAGTCCATCAAGGTTCTCATCTCAAACTCCATTGCCAAATATTCTTGAAACTTAAAAATTTCTTGTTTATCATTCCTAATGATAATCATATCATCAACCTAAATTATTATGGCAGTTACCTTCCCCTCCTGGTGCGTAAAGAACATAGTATGATCTGAGTTGCTTAACTTGAAACTGTTATTCTTCATTGCTATGGTGAACCATCCCACGGGGTGATTGCTTTAACCCATATAAAGCCTTTTTCAGTTCGCACACCACACTAGTCTGAGTAGATGCATCATATCCAGGTCAAATGTCCATGTACACTTATTCTGTAAGTTCTCCATGCCAAAAAAAAAAAAAAAAAACATTCTTCACATTAAATTGGTGAAGTGGCCAATCCAGGTTGGCTAGAAAAGAGAACAGAACTCTGATAGTGTTAAGTTTTGCCACTTGAGCAAGGGTTTTTCTTCATAATCTATGTCGTAGGTCTGTGTGTACCCCTTTGCCACAAGTCTTTCCTTGTATCATTTAATGGATCCATCAGCCTTGTGTTTAATGATGAATACCCATATGCATCAGACTATTTGTTTTCCTTGTGGCAATGACTTCTGTTTCCATGTCCGATTTTTTTTTTCAGGGCCTCCATCTCTTTTTTCATTGTTTGAACCCACTTAAGATCTTTCAATGCTTCAGTTACCTTGGTTGGTATGTGTATAGCACACAACTGATGCATGAAATCCTCGACTGGTTCAGGAAATCTATGAGTTGAACATGATTTGCAATTGGGTACTTTAATGTCTTACCAATATAAGGAGAAAGCTGGTTTGGTGGTTTTCCATAGTTTTCCCTGAAATGTAATTTATATCCAATATAATCATCAACTAGATTCACAAAAGTAGTGGGAGTAATTTATATCCAATATAAGAATAAAACTGGTAAAAGATTCTTCATATAACTAAATGATGGATGTCCTAATCGACGGTGCCACAACCATATTTTCCTTTGTTTGCTATTAGAAGGATGTGTCACACTGTTAGCCATGCATGTACTAATAAAGTCATCCACATAATATAGCCCCATCACTTTGTACCATGACTAATGATCTTCTTAGTATGAATATCCTAAAGCAAACAAAAACTCGGGTAGATTAGTACACAACAATTCAATGGTTCAGTAACCTGACCAACTGACATCAACTTATTAGATAGAGACTGAACAAGTAAAGTATTAGACAAGGAGAGAGAGGATGATAGAGGAATAGTGTCAACCCTTGTCAAAGGATAAGTAACTCAATTGGCATTAGCAATAATAGTTCACCTAGGTTGGGTGGTACTCAAAAAATTATTAGGATGAAACGTCATATGAGCAATTGCCCCATGAATCAATGATCCAACCCTTGGAATCACTCTTTCAGAAGTATGGAATACATAACCAGAACCAGCTTCACGTTGTTTTTGGTCTTTGAGTTCATCCCACCATTCTGGGTAGCCATTCAATTTGAAACAAGTTTCATGATAGTGTCTTAGATTGTCACAGTGTGTGCAACCTCCTCTATCTGTCTGGTTCTTTGTTCGGGAAGTCGTAATATGTGCAGCAAAAGATTCATAGGGTATAGTTTAAGTCGAAATTTAGGTCTGGATTGGAGTCTAGGTCTAGGTCAGTATTTGGGTCTGACTCAAAGTCTTAGTCAGTGTCTGTGTTGGAATCTGAGTATGGATCTGTGTCAGCAATTGGGTCATTCTTGAAGTCAAGTATGCTAAGATCTAGGTCTGGGTGGGAGAGGAATTGATGGTGCCACCTTCATGGAGGGTTATCTGATCCCCTATGGCGGTGTTAGTTGGAGTTTGGCTAGGGTTTAGAAGCACTCCCAAGATCTCAGCTCTGATACCATGCTAAAATTATAAGAGAGTAATTGTGGTGGGAATTCTCTATGTATTTTTTTTTGGGTCGAAAAATGTTCTATGTATACTTCTTCTTGTAAGATGCCATATTTATAATACAATAAAAGTCTTGGAGACCAAGTAAAGTAATTAATTCCTAATTCTATTTACAGTGGAAAATAAAAAATAAAGCCAATTCAATTATTAATATAGGAATCCTTGACGTGCAAGAAAAGTCAACGGGTGCACAAGTCACGCCAAGAATGAGGATCGTCAACAACACATAAGTACCTGTTCGACTCTAAACAAAAGCCATGATACTTGAAGATTTTTTTTTTGGTCATAATCAATCATGTTCATTCAAAACCCATAAATGGGGAGGAAACAAACAGAAAATACAAAAGTCAAAAAGACCAGCTAAAGGAACAAATTACCACAAACACAGAGAACTTGAAGATAGGTAAGCAAAATAGGAAGATATATAGGGTAAATGGTCGAAAACCCCCCTGGACTATTTGGCTTGTCGAAATGTCCACCCTGAATTTTTTTTTCAGCCAATTTAGCACTCAGATTATTTTAAATGGTCAATTTAGCCCCTGCCGTTAGTTGTCATGCAATTTCATCCAATTTTCTGTCTAAATGTCACATGGAAGACACATGACTCACTGTTCAATTAAAATTTAATTTTTTTAAGTTTAAAATAATTAAATTTTAAATCACTTCATCCGCTATTTCTTTTTCAATTTCTTTTTCAATTTTAAATCACTTCACTTCACTTAATTTTTGCAATTTCTTTTTCCTTTTTCATACCTTGCTCCAAAGCTGGATTCATTTTCATCCGCATCATCAACCACCAGATTAGCAAGGTTATGAAATAAATAGGATTTTTTTTCGGAATCAACAACTATAGCATCGAGACTTTTATCTCCACAAAATCGTTGAATACCTAAGTTCTGCACGCAGTGCAGACGACAAGGTCGAACCCAAGCCTTCTTCAAGCCCATCTCCGACGCCGCCCCTCCCTCCTCCACCAAGCGCCACACCAAGTTCTCCGTCATTGGCGTCAGCAACTTGGTTATGGCCTTCGCCCAGACCAATCCTCACCCAGACCAAACTCGAGAAGCTCTGCGGCGAGATGCTCGACCTCCAGCACGCTGCCGCCTTTGTCCCCCTCACCAAGATCATAGCCGATGTTGACTACGCCGTCACAATTGGATCCGACCTCTGCATCGTCACCGCTAGTGGCGCCAGATCCTCAGCTAGTCCAAGCTCAACCTGCTCCACCGGAACGTCGGCCTCTTCCGCCATTAGCGCCAGATCCTCAGCTAGTCCAATATATTGATACTCATAAACCAAAAAAAACTGAGAAATTTCATATCAAAACCCACCATTAGAGAAGCAAACAGAGAAAACATCACCATCTATGAAGAAAACCCAGAAAATAGGTTTTTGGAAAAATAGATCTAAGTTTAGCCTATTTTTTGTTTTTACATTTTTTTAAATTTTTATTAATATTGTACTTTGTAAAATGACAAATTTACCCTTGTAATTGACGGAAAATTGGATGGAAGTATAGAAACTTGACGGTAGGTGTTAAATTGGCGATTAAATTTAATACAAAGGATAAATTGGCTGAAAAAAAATTTCAGGGTGGACATTTCGACAAGCCAAATAGTCCAGGGGGATTTTCAACCATTTACCCAGATATATATATATATGAAAAGAGGAAAAGTATGGAAGAAGAGAAATCGAACCAAAAATATTAAAATTGGAGCGGAATCAGTTTAGATGGTTGATTCAAAATAAATGTTTTTTTTAATTAAAAATCGAATCACACTGACCTGATTGGTTCGATTTAATCAATTTTTTCTCCTGTATTTATGTGCACACCACTTGTGTTTTAAAGCTTAACCCCACGTAAATCTTAAACCCCAAATGATTACATGAAAGCAAACTAGTAGCTCTGACACCACAATCCCACACCCACTCTATATCCATTCCCTCTCTCTTGGCATATGATAAACACCAAATGATTAGATGAAAGCAAACTAGTAACTCTGACACCACAATCTCACTATATTGATTCCCTCCTCACCTTCCCAACAAAGACAGACATGCTAACTGCGAAGGTTGCATCAAATAATTATCACCCACCTCACCTTATATCTCCTTTCCCACCACTTATAAAAACCCTCTCCATTTCCCCCCAAACTCATATCGAACATCTTCTCCAAATATCAAACTCTTTGTGGTTTTTAATTGTTTCCAAGCAAATTAAGAAGCCGCATCCCACCACACTCAAAAACAGGATGATGAAGCAGCAGAATCAGCCTCTTTTCTCACTCACACTGCTACTGATCTTCTTCTCCCATTGCACCAAAATCTTATCCCAAGCTCCTTCTGCTTCCCCTGCTGCTGCCCCAGCTACCCCAGGTGCCCCAACAAGTACAGGGCCAGTGGTGCCAGCACCACCAGCTGATGCCCCTGCACCTTCTGGCCCAACCAATATCACCAAAATCCTTGAGAGAGCAGGTGGCTACAAAGTCTTTATCCGCCTTTTAAAAAGCACCCAAGTTGACAACCAGCTCTACCGCCAACTCAACAACTCAAATAGCCAACTCACCGTTTTCGCCCCAACTGACGGTGCCTTCTCAAATCTCGGCACAGGCTCACTCAACTCTTTGAGTGATGAGCAAAAAGGGCAGCTCGTACAATTCCATCTGATCCCAGATTTTCTCACAATCCAAAACTTCCAAACTATCAGCAATCCAGTGAGAACCCAAGCTGGATCTGGATTGGAGTATCCACTAAACATTACCACAGCAGGCAATTCAGTCAACATTTCCACTGGCCTTGTGAACACCTCCATTTCAGGCACTGTCTACTCTGATAATCAAATTGCTATTTACCAAGTTGACAGTGTGCTCCAGCCTTATGGTGTTTTTGCTCCCAAGCGTCAACTACCGTCACTGGCTCCAGCTCCAGCTCCAGCTCCAGCATCTGTACACAGGAAGCCTAAGTTGAATTCTTCATCATCTGATTCTGATGACAGTGACACTAGTACTACTCCTCCTGTTGCTGAAGTGAAGTCTGGAGCTGTGCCTACCATGCTCCCCAAATTTAACGGCATTGTCTCGATTGCAGTTGCTGTGGTTGCTGCAGCAGCATTAAGCTTTTCTTGACAAAATTGTTTGTTCCAATTGGAGTTGGTTTGAATTTGAAGGGTACGTAATAATTGTTGTTATGCATGTCAGAAATGTGATCTGTATGTGAGACCAATAATGTTTTGTTGAATTTCATTGGGTTCTTGATTTGTTTTGTTTCTTTGTATAATCATTTTACTATAATGCAATATTTTCATTTGCGCATTTCATCTTGGGCTTCTGTGTATTTTAAACTTGTGTAATTCCCTCCACAAAATCAGTACATGGCGTCTCTTGAGAAACTTGAGAATACGAGTTATCATCACGAATGCGTTAGCATATGAACACAATCATGAATGCATTGCTTTAAAGCCCCATGTTAAATTACCTAAAACAAAGAAAACCATCCAGAAAAATTAATTCCTTTATCTGATCCAAGTGTAATCTTTTGTGCCTTATGAGAACTAGTTACATCTCCATCTTAACATCTCATATTCGTATAAGGGACAGCGAGACACCGAGAGATTGAGAAATAAAGAGAAGTACTTTTTAAAAAAATATGTGCGTGCCCATGCGGCAGCAGCTATCGCCAATTTGAGGGTGAGGCATCTCAGACTAGCTATTTGCTTTTGTTTTGAGTAACGGTTTATAGTTTCTGGGCTGTCTGTTAGCCTTGTTTGTTATTGCTACTGGTTTGTTTCCCTTCCCTTTTTGGGTTTTCTATCAAAGTTTGAAGTTGACAAAAAAAAAAGGTGCAAGTTCAATTCTTCATTTGCTCTCTCTCTCTCTCTCTCTCTCTCTGGCTGTCCCCTAGGTTTTTTTTCTCTCCTTTCCACCCTTAGACAATAAAAGAGTGTCACTTGTGAATTTTTGTCCTTAAGTTTAGAGGTAATTTAAGACTTTTTTTCATTTTTATTTCTAAAGACATTGTTACTTAAGCATTTTTAAAATTGTTATAGGCCTATAAGGGATCTTGGGATTTAGTATAAATGTCGTTTTAGTAGAGTGGGCACGAGCTAGTTTGGTTCATGTGCCACATCGTTAACCGTCAGTAGAATTGTCGCCCAACCGTCAATATAGACCAAATAGGTGTTGTAGTAAAAAATTGGTGTAATTGTACCAACTTTGGCCCAATTTGATGAACTCGGTTTGGTGAGACGACATAGAAGATGAGGCAGTGAGTTGTTTGAATCAAGTAGAGCAGAGGTGACGACCATCGATGACGCATTAGTGCTTAGTCGACTTGAGAAAAGCAATGATACTTGAAGATAGATAAGAAAAATAGGAAGATATGAAATGAGGAAGTGTATAGAGGAAGAGAAATCGAACCTAAAATATTACAATTGGAGCTGACGGGTTCAGACAATTTGATTCAAAATAAATATTTTTAATTAAAAATCGAACTAAACCGACTCAATGAGTTCGATTTAATCATTAATTATTTTCTCCAATATTTATGCGCACCCCTGTATTTTAGAGCTTAACCGCCAACAATTTGGAAGTAAATCTTAACCCCAAATGATTACATAAAGCAAGCTAGCTAGTAGCTCTGACACCACAACCTCACTACATTCATTCCCTCTCTCTTGGCAAATGATTAGATGAAAGCAAACTAGTAGCTCTAACACCACAATCTCACTCTACATTTCCTCTCTCTCACCTTCCCAACAAAGACAGACATGCTAACTGCGAAGGTTGTATAACTGATCAAATAATAATTATCACCCTCCTCACCTAAATCCCTCATCTCCCACCACTTATAAAAACCCTCTCCATTCCCCCCAAAACTCATATCAAACACTTGCACAAAATATCAAACACCTTGTGCATGCAAGCACCAATCTTGCTTTGGCATTATTTGTTTTCAAGCAAATTAAGCAGCCGAAACCCCACCACACTCAAAAACAAGATGGTGAAGCTTCAGCATCAGCCTCTTTTCTCACTCACACTTCTACTTATCTTCCTCTCCCATTGCACCAAAATCTTAGCCCAAGCTCCTGCTGCAGCCCCTGCTGCTGCTCCTGCTGCTCCTGCTGCTCCTGCTGCCCCAATTGCCCCAGCTGCCCCAATTGCCCCAGCTGCCCCAATTGCTCCAGCTGCCCCATCAATTACAGGGCCAGCAGTTCCAGCACCACCAGCTGATGCCCCTGCACCTCCAGGCCCAACCAACATCACCAAAATCCTTGAAAAAGCAGGTGGCTTCAATGTCTTAATCCGCCTTTTAAAAAGCACCCAAATTGACAGACAGCTCTACAGCCAACTCAACAACTCAAATAGCCAACTCACCGTTTTAGCCCCAACTGACAGTGCCTTCTCAAGGCTCAGCACAGGCTCACTCAACTCTTTGAGCGATGAGCAAAAAGTGCAGCTCTTACAATTCCATCTGATCCCAGATTTTCTCACAATCCAAAACTTTCAAACTCTCAGCAATCCAGTGAGAACCCAAGCTGGAACTGGATTTCAGTATCCACTAAACATTACCACAACAGGCAGTTCAGTCAACATTTCCACTGGCCTTGTGAACACCTCCATTTCAGGCACTGTCTACTCCGATAGTCAAATTGCTATTTACAAAGTTAACAGTGTGCTCCAGCCTTATGGTGTTTTTGCTCCCAAGCATCACCAACCCTCACCGGCTCCGGCACCTGTACAAGAGAAGCCTACGAAGGAATCTTCATCATCTGATTCTGATGACACTACTCCTGATGTTGCTGAAGTGAAGTCTGGTGCTGTTCCTTCTCTGATCTCCAAAATTAATGCCATTGTCTCCATTGGAGTTTCAGTGGTTGCTGCTGCAGCTATAAGCTTTTTCTGACTGAATTGTTTATTACTTTGTGCCAATGGATATTATGCTGGAGTTGGATTGAAGTTTATGGGCACTGTGGAATTATATGCCAGTTTGTGATCATATATAAGATACCAAATACTGTGTAACAAATGAATTTCATGGGGTTCTTAATTTGTTTGTTCATTGTTATCTGTATTTGTATTACATTCATTTTGTGATTCTGTGTATTTTGAGAAATCTGTACAAATTCCTATAGAAAAGTGCACGTGTCTTGATCATTCCTTTTGCACTTTTGAGGTACCATTTTGAATTTATTTCAGAATAAGAATGGCCATGTCATGAATGCTTCAGCTTGAAGAAAAGCAAATTATAGTAGCCCATTCACCCCAAACTCGACATTAAAAAAAAAAAGAAAAAAAAAAAAGGGATTTCTCTGTTGAAGTCATGATTTCTATAAGCATACTTGGCATTGAATTTTATGGGATCTGGCAAATATTACTTTGACAACTGAGTACGTAAGAGCATCTCCAACAGCCTCTTCAACAGCTTTGGAATTCTAAAATAGGTGAGCTACATTAGAAAAACTCTCTTAAACAGCCTCTTCAACCTCAGTCATCAAAGCTGCAACCTCTTTCTTTCTCTTAAGGACTGGTAAGTTGATTTTGGATCTTCAAACATTTAATTTTACTTTGGAAAAACAAAACCTACCTTGAAAATGTTAAAATCATACATTTTTTTCTTTTCATATAATAAATACATAGACATTTTTCACATGTTTTCATATTTTTTATTCGTTTTCATGATATTGCATTATTTGAATTGAAGAGTCTATTGGAGCAAAAATTATTCAAGTAGCAAATAAAGCTTTTCAAATTGCCTGGTCGGTCAACATTTAAACTTTAATTTAAAGAGTTTTATTTTATATGCTACTACTGTTGGAGACGCTCTCAGAGTGTAAACCAAGTGATATGTTAGATGATTGGGAGTAATGCTAAGTCTACATGTAATGTCTATTCAATCAATTGATGCACAATCTAAGTGTGACCTACCAACAATCCATAAAACTATTTTTAAACCTTTTAAATTGCATATCTCTAATAGAAATAGAGTCCACTTTTTTGTTGTTGGAAAAGATGCTTTTAATATAACACCAAATAGAATCCACTTATTCATTAAATTTGAATTTCACTTTTGACTATAACATATGTGTAGGTCATACCATTGTACGGTTTAGTATTCAATTTAGGATTAAAGAAAAGCAATTTTTAATCTTACACCATGTATTAATTCAAAAGAAAATTTAGGTTGGAGTGAATAAAATCTTCAGTAACCCTTCAAATATGATGTTATCTAAGAGCACTTCCACCCATTTGTTATGGCAAAGGGCAAGGGCAAGGCAAGGGCTGTTACTATTCATGTGAATAGTGGCAGCCACTGCAAAAGGTTGTGGTGTTTCCACTCATTGCCATGGCAACAACTATTCACATGAGATATGAGGAAAGGAATTTGTATAAAGTGTTGGTGTGGGAAGTGAAGAATATGACTAAGTATTTATTTTTTAAAAATTCTGAAATTTTTAGTATTTTTTTTAGATTTTTTATAAAAAAAATTTGTTGATGACGACATCGCTAACGTCAGCAAACCCAGGCTAGAGCGCGGGTTCATTTTGCCAGAGGGCTGGCCTGGTTTCGTGGGCCCCAGCAGCTGCCCTAGCAGCTTTAGCCCCCTGGAAGACAAATTTGGGGCTTAGGCCCCCTCCTGCCCTGGCAAGGGCTCAACGCTGGAACCGCTCTAAGGAGTACGATCCAATAGAAGTAACCTAACTTATTCCATGTTGGTGCACTGTTCGCATCAGATAATAGCAATTTAAAACTACTAATTTGATCTTTAGTTTGAATAACGTTATGGGAAATACTTCCCTTCTTATCAGATAAGTAGGAGCTCCTACATTTGTAATAACCCAATCCTAAATTAATATTTAATTATTAATTTATTCAAGTAAAAGACAATTTTACCCCAGGAATATTTTAATAGTTTCAAAGTTGACTTTTTGTTCGGGAAGGAATTTGGGGATTTCAGTTTTACCATTGCGTAGTAGAGCACATCGAGATGAGTCTGTAGACACGTAGTGGGCTCAAATTGGAGTTGTAACGAAGAAGTTACGATCAAAATTAGTCAGTGGCATAACCGTAGTTATCTCAAAAGTCAGATTTTTAGAGCCCAATCAGACCTCTCCTTCTCTCTCACGCGTCACCTCTCTCTTCTCTCTCCTCCCTCCCGATTTTCTTCTTTTCTTGCAATAGAAAACAACCGGCCATTTTGGCTGGCAAACTGCTCACTCCGGCAACCATTTTTCACGCCACAACCTCCAAAATTTTTAGCTCTCTTCCCTCTTCATAACCTCCTACTTTTTACAGATCAAAACCCCAAAGTTTGAGCTCAATTTTGAGTCAAAACTGAGCCCAAACCAACTGTGCAAAAATAGTGGCTGTTTGTGGTTTTTTTGGGCCAATTTTGTGGCGCCACAGCTTGTGTAATTACACCCAAAATACTCTCCTACCTTCCCTTTGTGTTATCCCTTGAAAAGTTGTTGAATTGCTTGAATTCAAACTTGGTGCATGCTAAATGGTTGTGGTTATAAATTGATTTTCGTACAGGCGTAAAACTTTGGGAAACAAGTATTTTCAGGGGAGACTCTGCCGAATTTTCGGCAGAAATCAAACTTGAAGTTAATTTTGGATTTTGTTAGAAGGGTACTTTGGTCAAGAGTGTTCGGCACTTACCAGGTGTCGGTCACACACAGGATTTGGCGTGGATTCCAAAGTGGAATTTGGGTCGGGTCCTATCAACATTCCTGTCAATAACAATGTGATATGTGTGCATAAGTTTTTCATTTTATGTTTTTGATGAATTATTTTTGCATGTGTCAAACTGTGATTCACATGAAGGAGAAATATCTCCTTACAGGTAAGGAGGCAAGTAGTATCTTAATGTTATTGCATTAAAAAGTGTGACCCTAAGTATTGTGATGTTTGGTAAAAACTATGTATGAGTACAATTTGTTTAATTTTTTTTTTTTACTAGCATTTTCGAAGCAATGGTCCTTGAATTTATACCCGATTTATATTTTAGTCATCCAACTCGAATATTGGCTTTAGTCATAGGGATGGCAACGGGCCGGTTCGAGGCCGGGTATGGTAATACCATTCCCGTCCCCACACCTATCCCCAACAAAAAAATTTCGGGGAATCCTTGTCCCCGTCGGGGGGCTACCTCCCAAAATCGCCTCGAATTCCCGACGATTCAAGGACCATTTCTTATAAAAGACGAATAAC
Organism: Prunus avium; assembly: GCF_965620075.1. Lineage (NCBI taxonomy): Eukaryota > Viridiplantae > Streptophyta > Magnoliopsida > Rosales > Rosaceae > Prunus > Prunus avium. The sequence continues at coordinate 31,939,257 of NC_142289.1, forward strand.
TGAAAACTACCTAAAATGATCATTTTGCCCTTATATTTGATGGAAAATGTAACATTATGACGTCATGACCAACAGTGCGAGAGAAAGTGAAGTTAAGCAACCACAATAGTCATCTTTTAACTTTGAGGACCAAAATGCAAATAAGACATAAGTTGAGGAACTATTGCTCCTAAAAAAACCTTCTTATTTTTTCTTTGAAACAAAGCAATAGTAATTTATTAAAGAGAATCAGAGTAAAAATCCAGTAGATAGAGGCTAAGAGGATTAGGCAAGCCACTCTACACATAAGGGTTTGATCGTTGAACTAACCAAGTAGCCTACCTCCCTTCCGTATAAGCAATAATAGTTTATTAAAGAGATTAGAAGGAATTCAAGCCTTTCTTATTTATTGCTAATATGGCATACAAGAAAAAACAAGGTAAACACTTGGCAGAGACCAGAAATACTCTAAGCAGGGCGGCCTTTTTGTCATTTGCATTCATCATCATTTTGATAGTTCAAAATCGTTCTATTAATGATTTGTTTCTTGAATTTTTGCTTTAACTAATTGAATACTTGTTTGGTAAATAACATCATGATTTCCCTCATCATCATGTTCGTAACATTCTCTTCTTTCTGATCAAGAAACTAAAACTGAAATAAGAGAAACTATCAATGATTTCCCTCTCGTTGACATCATTGGATAACTTGGGAAGTCCGCAAGCCATCAAGGTTGACGTTAAGACCACATCGATTTGACATGAAGTCGACATTGAAGCATGTAGTTTAATTTCCTCAGTATTATCATCAATTTCCCCTTTATTTGCGCCAAGTAATTAGATGAAGAACAAAGATTATAGGCATGTACAAATAGCTACTTTTGAACTTTTCAAAGAAAAAAAATTCTAAATAAAAAGGTGTTATGATTTCTTTGATCATCATGTTGGACTGATAACTAGCTAGCTCTCAGTCTAGTGGTACTTTCCTTCCTCATTTTAGAAGAGATCCCAAATTCTAATCCACAACCTAACAACATAATAATACTACATATCGAAGCAAAGATATTATGAAAACGAAATAAATCATGTTGGAATTTAAATCGTCCAAAAAACAAAATGTTGGGTGTCAAAAGTAGACTTATGGATTACATAGAGTCTCAAATATATGGACTTGACATACTTAGTGATAATCATGTAGAATTGAAAGACTTATGAAGTACCACATACATTTATTATTTAAAAATAATTAGTAATATAGAATTGAAAGCGAAAGCGAAAGTATACAGTATGATAATTATAGACACCTCACTTTCCACTTTCTCCTAATTTTGCTCTTAATCCCTTCCTACATTAATTTTCGAAGAGTGCTGCTATTTCCACCCTCTTATCCTATTTTCCTACTCACCTTATCTTCAAAATTTTAAAGACAAATTTACCCATCTATAAAATGACTTCTATGAACCATTTTCCCACCCATGGTGTTTTGATAATTTTTCGAGTTCATAACTAAAATGAGATTATATTTGAATAATGTATGGTACATGCACGATTGATAATATATTAATAGCATATGAGTTTTTTTAAAATTTAATTATATTACATAAAAATTAAATGCTTCATTGTTTAATCAAGGAATAAAAGACTGGATTAAAGGTTATACAAGCAATAATTTGTTTTAATTCAAACTTGGATGCAGAGTAGGAAGTATATCCGCTCTAACCAACTTGGCTAATTAAGCTCATATTAGAGTTATAAATCACAAGCATGTCGCATAGTAAGGCATATTAGGTAAGGCCAACAATTGACAAACGTTTGTTAATTGTATATTTAACCTAACATTATTACTTGGGAATGCAAATTACCTCAAATCTTAATAATAAACAGAGCCAACTCCATTGTCATTAAACTTTTCTGCTATCATTTAGCTGAACGTGAATAGGCTAATTAGGCCCACACCCACGTACGTTAGATTCCTTTATTTAAAATTGACGGTGGGAAATGTTGACAGTGGGAAAAGGCAGTGACATAGGTCACACAACCAAACATGACACAATTTAAACTTTAGCCTTTATCAAATGAAATGACAAGAAAGACTAAAATTCCAAAGATGAAAACACAAAAGAAAAAAAAATCTACTACATGCATGGAGGGCCCTCTCTTTAAGCCAATGAAGTCTCTTTTTGTTTAGTCCCTCTCTCTCCCAACATGAACATGCACTGGCCCCCCTCTCTCTCTCTCTCTCTCTCTCTCTCTCTCTCTCTCTCTCTCCGAGTTGACTCACTTGTTTTTTTGAGTGCAAACTCAGACTCGTTATCCTCTTAATCTAGTTTCCATTGGTATACATTTCATCTAATAAAACTCTAGTATATAGAGACCAACAAAGGCTCTCTTATAAGTAGCTTTGTAATTGATGTATAGGGATCTCATTGATGACCACTACTAGTGTATTGACTCAAGTCACCCATTGAAGCTAACTTGGCTAGCTCTTGTTGAAAGAAGGGCACTCCGCTAATCGCATCGCCTCCTACTCCGAGAAAATCTCTAGTTAGACTACTTTGCTCACTTTGGCTTTGTTTTATCAGATTGGCTGCTCCAGGCATATTCATCATCAAGTGTTTGTTGCTCAAGAAGGAGCTAGAGAACAACGATCCGTCTCGAATTGTGGTTGCTGGAGTTGAAGAAGACATGGAATTCACCAAATCATTGAAGCTCTCAACTTCATTTTTGTTGTGGTGGTGGCCATATGAACTGAGCTGGTTTGACATGTTGGAAGAATTGGACGATGTGCTCATGAAACCAAAGGCAGTGTCGTTGAATGTTGTTGCTGGGTTGTTGTTGTTGTTGCTTCTTGTAGATCCCATTTGAGCTGCTTTTTGCAAAAGTGCTGTGGCTGACATGGGTTGGTGTTGGTGATTGTTGTTGTTATAGAAAGAGGTAGCAGAAGCACTTATCGTTTCAGACAAACTTCCTTTGGATTCTTCTAATTCCTCCTTAAGTCCCCGAGCCAACGACGAAGATGACATGGAGAGATTAAACGATGCCTCTTCCGGGAACTTATTGTTGTTGATGAGCCACTGCGTCTGCGATGACGATGAAGATCCAAACATGTCCATAGAAGCTGTCGGCACCAATTCCGGCATAAAAGCATTGGAATTGAGATGAGAATTGTTGGCGGCAGCAGGGTCTGAGCCAGCAAATTCTTGCTGAAACATTGGTATAAAATGAGGGATTCTTGGTGTTTGATGATGAGGGTTAATGTTGGTAATATTATTGCACCCATTGATGAAGCTTGGATTCATATTGGTAGTTGAAGCTGAACCAAACCTTGCACTTTCTTCAGCCGCCAATGCATCACAGAAAGCTCGATGAGTTATGAAGCTGTCCTTCCTGTGTAACAAAATTTGGTAAACAATCGATACCCGAAATGTGCATAAAGCTTTAAATTCAAATAGAACCCCCATTAAAGCCTCTACGTGATGAGAGCATTAAATATATATATTAATTATTTTCCCAAATTAATCACATAAAGTAGGGAATTTTTGTTATAATTAAAGAGAATATGTTGGAAAAACAGTTACCTGGAAAAAAGTGTGCCACAGTCACATCTATACTCTCTAGTCCCACAAACCTTGCTATGAGCCTTCCAATCCGATTGAACTGCGTATTTCTTTGAGCATTTCTCACACTTCCATTTCTTCTCACCGTGCTTTCGGCTGAAGTGCTTTTTGATTCCGGTGAGGTCTCCGAGTGCTCGGGAAGGCTCGTGGTGCACGCATGTCCTTTCCGGGCACACGTACACCTTCTTTCGAATCACTTCTTTGTTTGATCTTTGTTTGAGCTTCCATGGAAGGTTGTGGCCGCGTCGGTGAAGCTGCAAGTTCTGGTCTCTCTGGAACCCCTTGTTGCAAATTTCGCAAACGAATCGGTTTGTGGCCATTAGAGATTTTGGGGACAAAGCTATGACTTCTGCATCTGGATCTGCAATTGAATTATTGAAGTAACCAATATCAAACAAAAAGTTCAAAAAAAGAATACAAGATGAAGATTGAGTTGATCAATAGACAAAGCTAAAGAAGTGAAGTGTGTGAAGTTGCAAGGTGGAGATAAAAATACACTTTCCTGGAGTTCCAGGTAAATTCCTCTTCCTCTTGAGTTGATTATCGGCATTAGGGTTAGGGTTAGGGCTGGAACTTAGTTCTTGAGCTAACCCTTTGATGGTGGAGGGAATTGAGAGCCCATCTTCGGACATCATATTGAATCTGAAGTAATTAGAAGTAACGGGGTTGCGGTCTAAAACTTGCTAAGACAAAAGAAGGAACAAGAGAAGAAGCTAAAACTACTAAAACAAATTAAAAAACAAAAGGATTTACTACTATAATTAAGAAGACAATACAAGAAATCTCAGTGCATGTATTGGAATTTTGGATCGCTGAGAACAAGTTAAGAACCCAAAATGAAGCTCTTTTTGTTTTCTGGGAAAACTTTTTACTTTGCTTGAACTTGGAAAGAAAAATGCCAAACATACAGAAAATGAAAGCAAAAGAGAATATTTCTTCTCTCTCTTTCTCTCTCTCTCTCTCCTTCCTTTATCTCATACGGCTGCTCTCCCAAAGTCGGTCAGCCATAGACTCAGCTGGACCGCTAGACCCCATTCTCTCCTTTTACTCAATAATATATATATATATATATATATATATATATATATATAAATCAATATTTTCTTCTTTTTTTTCCTTATAAATGTGGTGAAAACTAATCTTCGTGCATACACGAGCTTAAAAAAATAAAAGTGGGAAAGTTTTAAAAGATGAAATCAAAGGCTTGATTTGAAAAGGGTAAAGGCTATAGATATAGAGAAAGAAAAGTGAGTTGCCTTTACAGCCAGCAATTGATGAGGTGAAAAATGATTATGCCATAATTGTATGAGGACCATATGAGCTCTAAAAAAGATAGAGAGAGAGAGAGAGAGAGAGAGAGAGAGAGAGGGTGGTGCCGTCCGTGAGAGCTGAGTGGGCAGAGAGAGAGGAGTGGGGCCCATGAAAGACTGTCAGTGAGTGACAGAGAGAGAAAGTTGATAATACAAAGACAGGAGAAGACTGGTACCGCTTGACATGTCGACCAAAACCCACGAGACACTACACTCACCCGATGCACACGTACTCTCTCCTCCCTCTACCTACACTTTTTTCTAGAAATTCGCTCCCTCTCTCTCTCTCTCTCTCTCTCTGGTGGCTGGCTTCGCTTCACATTGAGCAACTAGATAAATTAGATTCTTTCCCGACTTTGACTCGGTCTTACTTGCGGTAAAAATTTACATTTACTCAGATTTACTCAGATTTGCGTTTTGCAAGATGTGAGAATCGTACTCACTTGGCCTACAAATCTCTTATTACATATAATAAATTAGTTAGTGCAATATAATTCAGATTAATTATAATATAAGATTGTGTAATGTGTAATTGCTTTGTATTGCAGCATTACTCTATCTCTATCTGTTAGTCCTTTTCTTAGTCAATTTAGGGATTGCTTGGTTAGTTTGCAATGTCTATTCGCACTCAATAATATAAGTAAAATACCTTCATTATTGTACAACAATGCCTTAAGTTTTTGCTTTTCCATTATTTCGGGGATTTGGACCGATGTGGAGGAGGTGGTAGGTTAGATTAAAGACCACCTAAAGTAAGAGCAAATAAACAAAATGTATGGACTCAGACCAAAAAAAATACAAAATGAATGGAGGAACTATACTTACCTGCGCTAGCTGCAATAGAAGTTTAATTTGTGATTAACAATTCACATGTAACATTTGGTTAGATTCTCAGGCCATGTAACAAATAGTAATTGGCTTCTGAAAGTATCTCCTCAATTTACTTTTTCAAGAAAATGTATCAAACTAAGAACGGAAAAAATTATTTATCCTCTTATTCAATAAATTTCATACGTTTCTTTTTGTCCAGAAGATTTCAATGGGATCTAGCCCAATAAAAAATGACTTTGATTTGCAGACCAGTGGTCTTAGGTTAGAACCTCGGTGACACCTTGCTAGTGTGTGTGAGAAAACCTCATATTTGTTTGTATTCAAAAACAAGAAAGAATACAAAGGCCAAATACATGATGGGTTGTGAACTAGCACAATACCACCACCATATTTGTTGGGCTCAACACAAACATTCTAGCCCGCGACATCTTCATATATAGGGTTGCAAGGCTGAAGCTAGAATCTATATCCCTCAAAAGAATAAGCTTGATCCTAAAACGATTATCGGCCATTTTATTGGTTATCCTACAAGATCAAAGGGTTTTAGATTTTACTGTCCAAATTATGGTACTCGAATTGTTGAGATTGGTTGTACAAATTTTATAGAGCATGAGAAGAATGCTACAGGGAATGAAGATTTTATTTTTGAAGAAGAAAGGGATGTAGATGTGATTGAGAATGTTGAACCAGATGTTATACCATTGATTCCCTTAAGTGATATCACACTAGCCCATCAGAATGATCAATTGAACCCTCCACAGTTCGAAAAACCAGTTGACCAACAACAAGAACAAGCTACAGAAAATCCTCAACCAGAAAATTTTGCAGAACCAATGCAGTTGAGAAGATATGACAAACCAAGAAGATCCACAGTGTAACATCCCACATCGACCAACAGAGAGGGGGTGATGTGCCTTATATGTACATGCCCGCCTCCATCTAGCACGAGGCCTTTTGGGAGCTCATTGGCTTCGGATTCATGGGAACTCCGAAGTTAAGCGAGTTGGGGCTAGAGCAATCCCAGGATGGGTGACCCACTGGGAAGTTGCTCGTGAGTTCCCAGAAACAAAACCGTGAGGGTAGAGAGGGGGCCCAAAGTGGACAATATCGTACTACGGCGGAGCGATCCCGGGATGTGACAATTTGGTATCAGAGCCACTCTGACGTGTGGTGCGAGTGTGCCGACGAGGACGTCGGGCCCCTAAGGGGGATGGATTGTAACATCCCACATCGACCAACGGAGAGGGGGTGATATGCCTTATATGTACATGCTCGCCTCCATCTAGCACGAAGCCTTTTGGGAGCTCACTGGCTTCGGATTCATGGGAACTCCGAAGTTAAGCGAGTTGGGGCTAGAGCAATCCCAGGATGGGTAACCCATTGGGAAGTTGCTCGTAAGTTCCCAGAAACAAAACCGCGATGGTAGATAGGGGGGCCAAAACGGACAATATCATACTACGGCGGAGCGATCCGGGATGTGACACACAGCAAATTCAGATTATGTGTACTTACAGGAAGCAGATTTTGACATTAGAGATGAGGCTGATCCAACAAGTTTTAAAGAAGATATGGAGAGTCAGAATGCAGAAAAATGGAGGGAAGCAATGTTAAATGAACTCGAATGCATGAAGAATAATCAAGTATGGGAATTAGTTGATCTCACAAGAGCCATAATTTGGTAGGCTCGAAATAGGTGTTTAAAACAACGAAGGATAATGATAGAAAAATTGAAAGATTTAAGACTATATTGGTAGCAAAAGGATTCACCCAAATGGTGGAATTGACTACACTGAGACGTTTTCTCCAATTTCCACCAAAGATTCTTTCCGCATAATTATGGCATTGGTGGAGCATTATGACTTGCTTTTTACATGAAATTGATGTAAAAACTAGCTTCCTAAAAGGTGAACTTGAAGAAGCAAATTTTATGAGGCAACCTGAAGGGCTTGCAAAGGAGGGAAAATAGCATATGGTTTGCAAACTTGACAAGGCAATTTATGGACTAAAGCAAGCAAGCAGGAGGTCAAATTCCATCAAACTGTCTCATCCTATGGTTTTGAAGATAACATAGCCGATCAATGCATTTATCTGAAGAAGTGTGGGAGCCGATTTATTTTTCTAGTGATGTATGTCAATGATATACTTTTGGCTATAAATGATCACAATTTATTGAAAGGCACTAAAGAGCTACTTTCAAACAATTTTAAGATGAAGGATTTAGGATAAACTGCTTTTGTGTTAGGTATTGAAATTCAAAGAGACCGAGCTTGAGGTCTGCTAGGTTTGTCGCATAAAACATACATTGAAAAGATACTCAAGCGTTTTGACATGAGTATGTGTTCTAGACAAAAGGTCCTTTAGCTAAAGGAGATATGAAGATGGAGCATATGAGAGTTCATGTTTTTAAAATTAAAGAAAGATAATTGTTATGTATTTATAAGTAATTCTCTTGGTTAAATATATATATATAAGAAAGCTCATTCATATAACTGTAATCTTAATTTTTCAGACTGAAATCGTCAAGAAGGCCCATTGTTGAAATCTCAATGGATCAATTCGGATATAACCATTTTGTGTACTAATTAATATTTATATCTTATTTTATTTTATTATATATGTGTAGTTACGTGTCAAAGAAAAACAAATGCTAAGTAAGCATGACTATATACCAGCTTTGTCAATTCACCAAGAAAAGTTGTATAGGATTGGAGGAATTGGAAACTATCTTATCTGCAAAGCTAGACCACATAAATATAACTTGAATGGTATGTATTTGTAAACCGCCAAACACCATCCAATAGGAAAGGAGTTACTGCCAACATATTCCCTATATATATATATAGAACATTACTTGCATAGCAAACGGGAAAAAAAACGTATGAGAGAGAAATAGTAGTAAAGAGAAGTAAGAAAAAGAGTGAAAAACTGAGTTTGTGAATGCGGTGGAAAATTGGGAAACACCTTACATTTCTAGCAAGAGTTTTGGTGTCAAGGTAGGGGTTTCTTGGGGACCTTTTACAGAGATTGTTTTAATTAAATTTCGTGAGCATTATATTATGCGTGGTACAATTTGGTTGACATTCCTTGTATTGCGTGTGTTTACGTACTCTTAACTATTTGAATAATGTTGGCATAATTATATATGCATTTGTGATATTTTAAATGGCTACATTGTTGTGGGATATATGGATATGTGAAATGCATAATTATCATGTCATGGAAATTAGTTGAAGATGTTGGGTGGAGAAAATAATTATGGAAAATAGGGTAATGGAAATAGTCTTTTGTGTAGTTAAGTCTAACTCTTGGCAGGTATCAAGTCTCAGGGATCCCACAGTGCACATGGTTTTTATTTGGTGATTGGGAGTGGCGACAGGGAGTTAGACAAGATGACTAACAAAAGGGGAATTATGGGATGGTTGAGATGAGTGTTAGTTCATATAAATGGGCATTCGGGACCAAGTGGTATAAGCATGGTATGGGACGTGCAGGTCTGCTTGTCCAGTTATATGAATTAACGGGATTAGATGAAGAGTATTCATGCATTATTATTAATAATGTAATATTTGACTATGTGATTGTATGTCACTTAATTTAATTATATCAATTTCCTGTAAAAAAAAAGGTTTATGTCCCTACTGAGTTGTGGTTTCGCTCACCCCCTAACAGATTTTGCAGGTACTGAATCTAAAATATAGAGGTTGTGATGATTTTGGCATATCTATAGAATGTATTGTGTACATAGCTTGTGGATGAATAATGACCTACTCCTTTAGTGAACTCTCTTAAGTAGTTCTAACTTGTAAAATAATGTAAAATTTTAAGATTTCAGATGTTTTCATTTCCGCTGAATATTCTATGTGAAATATTTATTTATTTATTTAAATGTTTCTTCACGTTTTAGTTTTAATTTTTATTAAATTTTATAATTAAGGTGTGAATCACGACTTAACCCAAGGTTACGTATACCCCTGAGTTGGGGCGTGACAGAGCATTGCCCCAAGAATAAAGAAGAATAAGCTGAGATGAGGAATAAGTCGTATGCTTCTCTAGTTGGAAGCATAATGTACGCACAAGTGTGTACAAGGCAAGACCTAGCCTTGTGCATTAGCAACATGGGGAGATTTTAGTCAAATTTGGGAATGCAACATTGGATAACTGGAAAGAAGATTCTAAGATATCTACGGAGAACAAAGGCTTACATGTTGATTTACAGACAGAGAGAATTTGGAGCTTGTTGGTTATGCTGATGCGTATCTTGGAAATGCAGAGGATGATTACATCTCTACTTCAGGTTTTCTTTCCAAGATGGCAGGAGCAGCTGTTGCCTGGAAGAGTGCTAAACAATATGGTGTTTCGAGTTCAATTGTGTTTTTAGAATACGTAGCTTGCTGTGAAGCCACTTCTCATGCAGTATGGCTATGGAATTTTATCAAAGACATTAAGGTGGTGGACTCAATTTCAAGACTAGTACAGATATACAATGACAACACTACGGTTGTTTTTCACTGCTTGAACAACAAGATGTCGTCTGGACTTCAACATATTTAATAGTGCGGGAGAAGGTAGCAGACACTACTACAATTATGTTAAACAACGACACCCAATAGACGACCGTTTATATAAAAACTGTCGTGGTATTTTAAAAGACGACGAGTGTTATAATACCGTCGTGATAAGGTGCCTAATACGCTGATGCTTCGAGTTAATTTATAAAGTTACGACGATACCTTATTACAACCGTCGTGTTTTTAGGAGGCGCTAAACAAAATTTAACTTTTAAGTTCGCGAGCGCGGAGCTTTTCAGAAAACCCACGCTCTCTCAAACAATGTACTACATCATGACCTTTCAGAAGAAAACCCTTTCTCACATCTATGAAGCACATCTCCCTCGCGCCGTCCACCGAACTTGCCTTGATCGCCATCTCCGTCGAGCCGTTCAGGTCACCGATCTTGCCGCGTTCGTCATCTCCCTCGCGCTGCCCATGGAAGCTACCCTTCCTCATCGCGACCATTTTTAAGCCCCCATCTGGATTCCCATCTTCCATTTCATAAGCTTTAGATTAGATCTTCTTCCTCGTGGACCAGAAAGGTACGAAGTTACTTTTCTAGGAGTTTGCTTAGGCTTCTTCTGATTTGTTGTCTAAAAATTCGATGCAAATTTTCATGATTTTTTGTTTGCATCGAGGATATTTTGAATCCTTCAGTTCCCATGGATCTCAGACTCTCCGGGATTCTCATGGGTAGCCAAAGTGCGGCTGCACTCATTGGGTTGTTGATTTTGGTAATTATCAAAAGAGCAGGGCAGGGCAGAGGAACAGAGAAGATAAATTTAATAGATCCATGGTTGAGAAAATTTCCGTTCGAAGCTCCCCAAAGCCGAACATCAATGCAAGTAAGGCCCTCTTTGTTTCCTTAATTCCTTTGAAAGTCCCTAATTTTAATGACTGAAAAAAAAAAAACAGAAAACAAAGATGCATGCTTTATGGTTTTTAGTTCGTGAAGAAAAGGGTTATTTAAAATACTCAAAGCAATTCTAATACACTTTAGTTTGGCAGATTGGAGAAAGAAGAAGTGGCTGAAATGGCCACAGAGAATGGCTGTTACCATATATATGTATGTTTCTTTAAAAGAATTAAAGGAATCTTTGTTTTTGAGTTCAGATTTGCTGCTGTTGGTATGGGTTATAGGTTTGGATTTAGGTATTGATTATAGATAATTGGAGTAGTTCAGTTAAACCCATTCTCTTACTTTGGCTCTGCTTTTTATCCCTATTGTTATTTTCAGGAATACTTTGTTTATGGTTATCTTTTCTTAGAGCAGCTCACACAAGACGCACTGTGCATGGACAAAAACAACATGACTGCTGAAGTAAGATTTGTGTTTGTGGAGTTTGATGTTAATTTTGCAAGTCTTGTAGAAGGGCTTGCTGTTGCTGATATTGTTACAGGGGAGGGGAATACAACAACTTGGAAGTAGCACTACTCCAACTAATTTTATTTTAGTTTTTTTATTCCCAAATGAAGCTAGACAGGGCTACATATCCCCTTATTTCATCACCAACCAAAAAAATCAGAAATGTGTAAGTTTTAGTTTGACTCAGCGATAACTATATCTTGAAACTGTTAGAGGGCTGCTTGTTAAAGTTAGCAGCACCTCAAGTCCCTTTTTGCTTGATGCTGATTATCTTCAAACAACTGTATGTGCTGATAGGAATTGGAAAATCCTCTAATCATAATCCATGAGAAGAAAATCTCAAGTATTAATGTCGTGGTTAAAGTATTGGAGTTGGCTTTGCAGGTTAGCATTTCTCTGGTTAGGTTCACTAGTTTTTTTTTTCTTTTTTCAATTGGTTGACAAACTTTTGCTCCTCCTTTTCAGAAGCAAAGGCCTTTGCTGATTGTCGCCACATATGTGGAGAGTGACCTTATTCTAAATAAGCTTCGTGCTAGAATCAAGGTTTGCTTTCAGTTGTTTTTATGCTCTTGTTTGAGGTTTTTTTTTTCTTTCCTATGTAATCGTTTGGTTCTTTGTGTAGGGAAGTCAGCTTTTGCTAATCTAATGTGATTTGCTACAGGTCTGTGCAATCAAAGCCCCTGGTTTTGGTGAAAATAGGAAATCCAGTCTCCAGGATCTTGCCGTTCTCACTGGGGGTTCTGTAAGTTTATTTTTCTTATTATTAGCTTTGTATTATTATTACCTGACCTAATCAAATGCATCTCTTTTGAATTTTATTGACCTGGAAATGACATCTCTTTTGTATTTTAGATTATTACTGAGGAGAGGAGCTTGGTTGAATCTTGACAAAGTGGAATTGAATATGCTCGGTACTTGCAAAAAGGTGAGCTTTGATATACTTGAGGTTTTGTTTGCGTTGTTGTCAGTCTAACCATGACATGTAGTTCTTTGATGAGGAGAATTTTTAATGGAGTTTCCCATTCGATTTAATGATATTTTTCCATATCTTGTTTTTCTTCCACTCTCCTAACGAATGGGGTAATACTACAGGTCACAAATTCAAAAGATGACACTGTAATTCTTGATGGTGCTGGTGACAAGAAGGTTATTGATGACATATCTGAACAGGTTACTGTTGCTTCATTGTGAAATAGTGTTAGTCCAATTTGTAACTGTTGTCATCAATGGTTTGCATTTTGTTATATATTTCAAAACAAAAGTTATAAAAGAAAATGGTTTTCCTCTTTGTTAATTGAGAATCATCTGCAACTATGATTTCAGATCTGCACATAACCTGTTGCTGATATTGCTGGGAGGGGAATAAAGCAGCTTGGAAAATGTGCACGAAGGCAAAGCCAACTCATACACTGAAGAACAAATTGATGAAGTTAAAATCAAATTAGCAAAATTTGTGAGCTCCATTATTTCTAATTATAGGTAGGAAGTATGTATGTAATGGAACAAAAATTGGTTGACTATGTAATAACTATTGAATCATCAAGTTTTATGAAAGAAATAATTTTTGAGTGTATGTATTTATTAATACAGCATTATAATTGGTATTCTAGTTAAAATTGTTGTATAGAATCATAGGAAACAAAAAACTAAAAATAACTAAAAATGTAACACCATACCATCTTCTTTATATACAATCAACGATGCTTTTTTAACAAAACCGACGTCTTTGGATATAATAAAACACAATTCTTTTTAAAAAAACCCGTCGTCTTTACACCTAATAGACGACGGTTTTTTCTCAAAACCGTCGTCTATTACATATAATAGACGACGGTTTTTCTCAAAACTGTCGTCTATTAGGTGTAAAGACGACGGTTTTGATTAAAGAACCGTCGTCTATTATATGAAATAGACGACGGTTTTGAGAAAAACCGTCGTCTTTACAAATAATAGACGACGGGGATTTACCGTCGTGGTTTTATGCATCAAAAGATGTCGGTGGATTTCACGACGGTTAAAAAACGGAATACACGACGGTGGATTACCGTCGTCTATTGCAATTTTTGTAGTAGTGAGACAAACTAGTCATGTTTGATCATATCAAAACTCAAGATATGATTGCATATCCATTTACAAAGTTTCTAACTTCATAAGCTTTTCTGAGACATGTTGAGAGCATGAGATTATTTCCTAGCTTTGATGTGGCAATCTAGTGGGAGTCTTATTTTCCATTCTGATAATTTTCTAGTATGTCTAATTTTGCTATTTTCGGGATTGAGGAATATGCATTTAAGGATATTAATTTGGTTGACAGTTTTGATTATTGAACAATTTCTACCATTTTAACTATTTAGCTCTTTAAACTTAGGCTTTTTATCACAAATGGTCCTTGACGTTTACGAAATTATCGCGAATGGTCCTTGAGGTTTTTTTGTGACACTAATAGTCCTTAACGTTAGGGATTTTTATCACAAATGGTCCTTCCGTTAGAAATTCTGTTAAGTTTATGATGTGGAAGATAAGTGGAGCCCATATGTCCAATCACATCGTGACATGTGGATTGAATAAATAATAAAATATTTTTTTTTATGAAAATCCATTAAAAATCCATTTAGCCGCTCTCTCTCCCTTTCCCTCTGCCCTCTCTCCTCCCTGTGCTCTCCCTCTCCCTCTGTTATTTTCTTGCCTCTACAACCCGACCACCCCATGCCCACCCGCAACCCACCCCTCTCCCTCTGTATATTTTGCAAAATAATCACTTGCACAAGGTAGATTCACATTTCCTTTTACACAAACATTTATTCAAAAACTTAAAATAATTAAAAATAGAGGGGGAGAGTAGAGGAGGAGAGAAAATACAGAGGGAGAGGGTAGGGGAGTTGCGGTTTGCGGGTAGCAGCGTTAAAAAAACAGAGACCATTAAAAGAATCCCAGAGACCATTTTTTCTTGCGGGTGACAGTGGGCAAGAAAAAAACAAAAGGGAATTCTCAGGTTGTGGGTTATGATATATATACAACTATACAAATAGAAAATCAGACACATATTGCAGGGAAATCTAATTACTTTATACCTTGCTTCAGCTCCATGTTGTATTCTCAGGTTGTGGGTTATGCAATATTGTGTGTATCCCTATCAGACGATGATGTTATGCAGGGAAATCTAATTACTATATATGAGTTATATTATTATTTTTACTGAGGGAGAAGTAGAGGACAGGGAGGAGAGAGGTAGAGCATAGGGGGAGAGAGGGGTGGGTTGCGGGTGGGCATGGGGTAGTCGGGTTGTAGAGGCAAGAAAATAACAGAGGGAGAGGGAGAGCACAGGGAGGAGAGAGGGCAGAGGGAAAGGGAGATAGAGCGGCTAAATGGATTTTTAATGGATTTTCATACAAAAAATATTTTATTATTTATTCAATCCACATGTCACGATGTGATTGGACATATGGGCTCCACTTATCTTCCACATCATAAACTTAACAGAATTTCTAACGGAAGGACCATTTGGGATAAAAATTCCTAACGTTAAGGACTATTAGTGTCACAAAAAAACCTCAAGGACCATTCGCGATAATTTCGTAAACGTCAAGGACCATTTGTGATAAAAAGCCTTAAACTTATTATGCATTTTGTTTATGCATGTGAGTTTATGGTTTGTTTGAGATACTATAGTTTTAATAACATTTCCGATTGACTCTTGCTAACTCATAAAAGGGTATATGTACTGAAAAGCATAAAGATTCACATTACGGATCAGTACATGTTAAGGTTCACATTTTTAGGTGCTTCATGTGATTTGAGATTGCATTATGTGATTATAGATGACCTGTCTTGCTAAAGTAGAGCAGTGCTTGTCTATAGTTCTTTTTGTCTAATTGCTTTTCACTGTAGCTTGAAGGGAAAGATTTAACTATTTTAAACTCATGGCCAATAAAGATTATCAAACTTTTGCGATATAGAAGCTTAGTGCTCTAGTACTTGATCTAGTAGGAGAATGTTATATTCCTATTTTGATCGATGCACTAGATACTAAGTTATATAATGTTTGATAAGAATTTAAATTCGGGTATACCTTGAGGCCCAAAACCTTGTGAAATAAGGAAAGTTTTGAAGCCAATTAAAGGGGTCCTATTTATTTCCACTTGCATGAACCGTGGCTTGATGGGCTTAGAGTGTTAGTCAAGTCAGACCTTGGTGATGAGTAAAGACGACTTGACCTAGCCCTATATAAGCTTAAAACCCTGCTCTCATCAAACACATTCTCTAACCGTAATCTCATCATAAAGAGAGAGTTGAAACTGTTTCTTGGAGAGAGCAGAAGTCTTAAGCCGTTCGTGTCTTTTGCTTGTGTTGCCGCTGCTGCAATTGAATGAGTTCTGAGATCGTGTACTCAAGGAAGATGATACCAAGTATGTCTTCTATGTATTTTAGGTTGTGTGAAAGATCATGGACGCTTATATAGAAAATCTAACAAACACAACAATGCTTGCAACGCATAAATGAATTACCTTTAATAAGCTTTGATTGCATCGAGCCATCTTGAAGTTGATCTCAGTCACAATAGATTATCTTAGCACTAACCTAGATTAGTCTAGCTTATTGAGCTTGATTAGGTGCATAAGAAATTACAATCAAATTTTACCTGTTTGTCAAAGAAAGCTAAGAATATAGCTTAGCCAAAATCCTAACACACGTTTATAAAGACAAGTTGTTGTAGCATAGGGTGCGTCCAGATCGAATAGTGAGATGAGGAGTTTGAGTGATAGATGGATAGGAGGGAGATATGAAAGGGAGAGATGTGAAAATGGGGGAGGATAACATGGGGAAGGAAAGGGGGAAAATTTAAAATTTCGGGTAAGGGATTTTAGGGAAATTGAGGACTACCCGTATAGGGATTTGATAGTTGCTAAAAGGAGAAGCCACTAGTAGAAGCAGCAACAAAAGGCAAAGAGAAATGAAAGGGAGTCGATTTGATTAGAGAGCATAGGAAAATCACGCACAAGGGGTGGGATGGTGGGTGGAGCCACCGGCTTTCAAACCAGCCGAGAGAGAGTAGTTTTTGCAAGGATGAAACTAAGAAATGTAACCTAGAAAATGAAAAATAAAATATTAAAAAATGAAGAAAATTAGGCTTCATTTGGCCATTTGGATGGAGGGATTCCATATTTATAGATTTAGATGGCACTATAAGGTAAAATTTTTAATTTAGGCTATTACAACCCTTGTATGCCAAGATTTGGACAAGAAAGAAAAGAAAAAACAAATGAATTTCAAATGTTTCCTTGGATATATTAATTTCAAATCCATTTCAAATATACTCTAGTTATTTCAAATACATTCCATATCTAATGTGGTTCTTGTTTTTTAGCAAATTTAGCCTTATTTTCAAATCCAAATCCTTTCTTTCAAATCCCTCCTTCCAAATGGTAAGGGATTAAGTAATTAACTAAACAAGGCATGATCGATGAGGATATATGTATTGGAGCGACTATTCTTGTTTATATATTTTACAAAGCAATATTCCAAAACTATGTGTTTGGATGAGGAAAATTAAAAGTATTGAGGAATTCATAAATTAATTTAAAATGACGGAAATCAATGTTTTAGAATTTGTAAAGTTTCTTATTTGGCTAATGGATTTAAATATGGAATTTAACATTTATAATCTTGGAATTTTAGAAATAACAACTATTTAGATATAATTTAAATTTCAGATTTATTCTTCCAAATTCTATGTTTTTTTCCCACAGGGAATTTCTAGATTTTTTTTTTAAATCAAAACATAGGAATTAGTTTATGATAATTTAGAAATTCTGATTTTTGTCAAAATTTCAAGTTTATTCCCTCATCCAAACGCACCGTTAATGTATGGGAAAGGGGATAAAAACTCACGTGCAAGGGGACAAACATACTCTTTTGATCAACTTATCTAACCTAAATCTGCTTCTTATATGTATTTGTTGCTCTTATGTAGTGAAAGCAAAAACTCTCCGTGAACACGTGCATATTAAAAAATCATGTAAGTTTTTAATGTGCCCTATCTTATTTTACTCTCGTCATCTTGACTTTTTCTGTTATTTCTTTCATTTTTTTCATGGTTTGTTTGCCGTGACGAGTTGATATAACTCACCAACACGTTGTCTCTGTGGGAAACAGCAGGGCTCAAAAAGCTGTTTCTGATCTCCTCAGTGCTTATTCCCACCACCATGAAATCACAATGATCAAGAGGAACACTCCCGTGAGTAAGAACATATACTCTAGTCTAGCTAGCCTCTCTACCTGACACTGGGTGGGTCGACAGTTTATATTTGAAAAATGATAGGCATACCACATTTATATACCACATTATGTACCACCTATCTAATAGAGGTGAACCCCATTATATTGGGGGCCCCAAGGCACTTAAGACTTCTAAAAATCTTAAAACGACCGTGGGTCTCTTGGGACTACGTATGAAGAACTGCAATTTATATGTAATATCCGGAATCATTCTTCACATCTATATATCCACTGCATATAATTTCCCCATTTCCAATGAATTAACAAATACTTTGTTTATTCCTTCGTATTCTTGTTTGGTTCTGTTCCTGCGTAGATTTTAATCAAAATCTACGCAGAGTCACATGCAAAGCTAATTTAGTACGGAACCGGTTTGAATATATTGCATGGGAAGCATAAGTCTATTGTTTTCTTTCTGAATAAACTAGAAAAAAAATTGTAAATCTATAAGTACAAAACAAATACACATGCTTGTAAATCTATATATAAAGCCAGAGGAAAAGAATGGAAAACATTCAAAATAACAAAAAAATCCCTTATTTTAAGAAAATAGTAAGAAATGAACTTAAACATTAAATGAGTAAACTAACAATATTTTATATTAAAAAATATATAAAATAAGAAACAAAATGAGAACAAGTGTCCTAATTTCATAAAACACAACTACACCCATTTTCTTTTTCTTTTTCTTTTTCTTAATATATATAAAAACCCAATCGGAACTAGTATATTATAATATAAAATATGAAGGTAGATTTCATATTTTGTAATTTAGTTAATAATATTAGGACAAAGTATCTTATGAGGCAACATATTTTAAAATTTGGGTTTTCCTTGGAAGTTAAAAAATAGATGACAAAAGTGTTTGCGTAGCAAGCCATTCCCATATGCATTTCAAATCGTCATGATTTCCTTCCTTGTGGCCAATATCTCAATAGGGTCGTTTGCTTTTGGCTATCTGTCTGCTATTGTTTACCAAAGGGAAGTAAATCATGAAGATGGGAAATGCATGGGGAATGGCTTGCTACAGAAGTACTTTTGTCATCTGGGGTTGTCTTTGCTTTCTTGGGACTGGCCTAGCTTTCGTGCTCTATGCACGCACCAGAAAATTCTACTCCCAAAGATCATAGAATGCTGGTACTTAATTTTTTTCTTCGCCTTGGTAACTTCTTGTTGGAGCCACAGCAATCCGTTAACGACGGGGTAGTTTCTAATGCTAACAACATGGCTTAGCCATTTGAGAGGTGTTGATGATGATGATGATGATGATGATGATGATGAAGAAGACATGACAAATCAAGGATTGGGTTTTGAATTTTGATGAAGTAGTAGAGTCTGCATCGCATTGATTTATATAAAGCAAACTTGGTATATACTAGGAGGAGAGGGATGTTGTGTGAAAGAGTGCGATCCATTAATTTGACTTGTAAAGGCTAAACATGCGATGCTCATGGGAGGAGACTATATCCAAGAGTGTGAACCGGGACTCTAGGGAGGGAGCATAGCACAAACGGCTATCGTAAGTTTTTCAATTGTTGTTTTTTTAACCTGGAAAATGGACAGTTTCGGTGGGAATTCATTCATGGACAGCTCTAGCCTTATCTTATGTACTGTAACGGTTGCAGGGGTTGGTAAAACAGTCTGACCCGACTCTTTTATCTGGATTCGGAACTCACCTGGCCTATTGGGCTTTGACAAATCAATAGAAATGAGTCCAAGCCCTAAAAGCCAAATTTATGCTTATTATTACAAATAAATAGAAATGATTTGTCTTTTAGAACCTTTATTATTATTTTAGAACCTGAGATGTGGTTAGGCTTTGTAAGATAGGCGTGCATACCCCAGTACAAAAATATTTAAATTCCTTGATTCATGCTTGAATTATCAAATTTTTTAGACATGATAACTTCTATTTTTTGTTACAAGGAGGGTGGAATGAACCCAAAATCCCAAAAAAATCTAATAAAAAACACTTCGGACCAATGCCCCTCCTAAAACATGCGCAAATTGTATTAAAGGTACACTAGCGAAAAGGATTGGCGGATTGATGAATTTTTCGTATTGGCAAGGGATGTACATATGGGTTCGAAATCAATACAATTACATCAATCCGTATCCGATCTAATATAGATTGGATTATGATTTTTCCAATCCGATCACATTAGAGGTTTAAATCCATTCCAATACGACCCAATTGATATCTAAATTAGATTGCATTGGATGATCGATTTTTATAATGAAAAAAATATAATAATGAAATATGTGTTATAAATATATGGGAATGTGGATGACCACCATAACACCCATTATCTCCACATTTTCATATATGTAACCTATGCTCTTATTGTTGTAATTAGTAATTTGTGGGTTAAATACCTGTAGTTGTAAGCCTATAAATAGGTGCTTATCAAAGATGAATGGAATAAGTTTGAGAGAACAAATTCTCTTGTCTTTCTCTTCCTCTTATTTCTCTACAAATTCCCTTAGTTATATAATAATATGAAACATTTATCATCAAGTTTAATATAATCAAACATTTTAATAGACGTAAATATAAAATATAAATAAAATGTTAGAGAAAATTATTTTGATTTTATAATATATTAAACATAACTCCATCAAATTACTTAAAATGTTTATAACTTTCTTAATGAAAATTACCTAATAAGCAAAATAAGCATGAAACTAACTAGATTTGATTGGATATTGGATTTGACTGGATCGTCACAAGCAAATCCGTAATCCGATCCAATCATATCGGTTTTGGAAATTAGAAATCCAATCCAATCCACCAAATCATCAAAACCGATTAAATTTAGATTAAATTGAATTAGATCGATCGATTTGAGCGGATTGAATTGGATCTTGCAGACCATCTAGACCAAATTTAATAAACATCTCTCACGCCACAAATACTCATCAAACAACAGAGAATGTAGGTACTAGACACTTACAAGTCTGCAATTAATCCGTAGAATCTCATCGAGAACCAAACCTTGCACTGTTGCCTAGCAGCCCTAGTGCACGCCATTTTGCCCGTTTCTACCTTGTCGTAGCCTCTCAGAATTTTTAACAAACAATTTGCTCCTATAGCATACCTTGCTCAAGACGGCATCAATGGAACTTCACAGGTATCAAAAAGGGCTAGTGAATCTACCATGTTGACTCTAAATTTGTTTCCCTGCCCATAAAATTTAGAAGGGGATTGCATGAGATGTAACTCATTTTTTTATTATTAGCATGACCAAGAATAATTTCTATATATTGATAATTAATTTCATTCATGACTTCAGCTATCTCTTTAAAGTCAGTTTAGTTAGAATATTATATTTCATTCACCCCCGTCTCCCAATTTTTCAACATATTTTCTGTAGTATAGTTTTCTTCGGACTAGACATTCTAGTTATAAACTTTCACTAGGGGTAATTATTTTATTAATATAGGTCAAAATCATTTGAAATTAAAAACATAAAGTATCTGGTCTTAGTAATAATTAAACTCGATCAACTTAAATCCAATAATTCAACTTAGTAAATAAGTATCTGGTCTTAGTAATACTTAAACTCGATCAAGATTATGTTGGCGAGTCCTTACTTAGTTAGGATTTTGGTTCCCTATTTAGTTAGAATTTTGATTACTTACCAATTATTATTTAGTCCTATTGTAATTTAGATTTACTTTCTATTGTAATTTAGATTTATTTCCTATTTTATTTAGGGTTGTACTTATATAAATACCTCCATATTGGAGACGAATAAAAATATGAGCATAACCAAATATTTGCCCTACTTTGTTTGACATGGTATAAGAGCCTAGGTTTTCTTGTGACCTGTGTTTGCGTTCTCCTTGCAATTTAAGTGCTCTCCTCCCCTCCTCATCAAGGGGGGGAGGGGGAGTGAAAAGGATTTGTTTATTGACGTATCCCCATTAGCTTGACATATTCCCATGAAGATGTTGCTTATTTCTTGACTCCGAGGACCTCTTCTCTTCAGGGGGAGAGGAGGAGTGAAGAGAAGTTGTCTGTGTGAATTAGCTAAAGTTGATATGGAAAAACTGTTGTTGTTGCTGTTGTCGTTGCCGTTACCTCTACTACTGTCGTTGATGTTACCGTTGCTGCTATTGTTGCCGTTCATGTTGCTGTTGTTATGGTCATTGCCGATGATGTGCCATGGTCATTGCTGATGATATTACTGTGATTTGATCTGTCTCTACCCTAACCCTAGACACTACCTATTTCCGCTGCACTATACATCTAGCCTATAATCCTAGTTCGCCGCCGCCGCCGCCTACCTTGCTACCGTCGTCACTGCCTACCTTGCTATTGTTGCTGCTGCCTTATCTGCTGCCGTGTTCACAGGGTTTCTGTGTTCTGCTATGTGCCCTATTTTTTAGGGTTTGCTCTTGTGTTTTCGCTGCGAACTTTGCTTTAGTTTGTCACTTGTTTCACTCGTGGTTGACGAAAAGACCTTCTCTACAATTCGTGCTTCTCAAGTATGATGTTCTGTGACTCGCTTGTCAAGTTGGGCGTGCGAAATATCTTTGCCCAACTTGAGGGGGAGTGTTGGCGAGTCCTTACTTAGTTAGGATTTTGGTTCCCTATTTAGTTAGAATTTTGATTACTTACCAATTATTATTTAGTCCTATTGTAATTTAGATTTACTTTCTATTGTAATTTAGATTTATTTCCTATTTTTTTTAGGGTTGTACTTATATAAATACCTCCATATTGGAGACGAATAAAAATATGAGCATAACCAAATATTTGCCCTACTTTGTTTGACAGATTAAACATGATCAACCAAAAAGATTCAACTTGAATCCAATAATTCACAAATATTGATAGCAATATATTTATTAGCTTCCATCATGATCAAGAAGTAAAAAAAATATACTTTTTTTTTTGTTTTTTAAAAAAAACTTTTTAATTGACAGATCGAAACGGCAACCTTAATTTGAGGCATTATATTTTTTCCAAGTAATTAACAAAATGCAATTAATGAAATAGAGATAGTTATAAAAGGGAACCATTTGTAGTTTTTTTTTTTTTTTTTGGGTGAACGAAAGTTTATGGGGAGATTGACAACTCTCATCACCACCAGCGCAAGGGCAGACCCACCACAACCTCGAACCAGAAGGCCTTACACGTACGTGGCACTCAACTGCCAACTACCACTAATATAGATTTATATAGGAAATTACAAATCGCGCACCAACGAGGACATATTATATAGTATAGGTGTTATCATTTCAGTCCAAAAAGAATTATAACAATAATAATAATAATACTACAGTTATTATCCATCAATTTTTATTTTATTTTTTCATTCTGGATAATCAATATGGGTATAACTTCACACTCCATGTACCTTGTCATCTTCATTACGATTATTGTGTTTGCAGATGCAGTAGGTATACATATTATTCTGAAGATATGACGAAACTTAAAACTGCAAATAATCAGAGTGTTTTGAATCTTCTTACACCCAAAGCTTGCCAATACCTATGTTGGCTGGCAGCACATATCACATGAAGCTGGGGAAGATGAGACTTTCACAAAACCATCAAAATTCAACTTGAAAAAAGAAAAAGAAAAGAGGTTTAGAGGGAAACCATCTGACTGGATAATCACTCCAAGCAAACACCCCCCTCCCAGCCGAAGCCGAAGAGGCAATGGACTAGAATTGACAGACCGATACTGAGCTCAAGTGCGAGCCACCACCCTCAAGATTTTGTAGGAAAAGAGTGACCTAAGACCACTAGCCTGCAAATGAAGTCTCTTTTTCACTGGGCTAGAGCCAGTTAGTAAACATAAGAGCACTATTAATTAGACTTAAAAGAAGAAATAGGATCATTTCTTCCCAAATTTCAAAAGGATTTTGTGACCTACTCTAAATTTCCTATGAAAAAAATGAGTTGAATCTTTAGTTTGTAATTTTTAAAGTAACATATATATGCTTCTCTCTCTCCTTCACCCCTCTCTTCTAACAAGAACTTTCCCTCTTGCTTCTCTCTCTTTCTCTTCTAAAAAGAAAGAAAAATAATAATAATAAAAAATTCTATAGGATTATAAACATCAACTGTCCCCACATGCATGTTCGTAAGAACAAGATAAGCTTATTGACCTTGATTCAGACATAAAAGGACAAACCCACCTAGGATTCGATCCCATAAACATTGAATAATTTATTAATCGATTCGAACAAGGTTCATAATCCTATGCTTTTATGCATGAGGAATAATTTCTATATGCAACAGCAGATAGAGTTTGAGTATTCATCTACATCGAAACAAATTAAGACCTGGGTTTCATCGTGGTGTCCTGATTAATTTTTTCATAAAAAAGTCTTCTCTTAACTCTAATAGCTCAAATGGGCATCGGTTTTTGGATTTTCCTACTAAATTACTAGAATTATGGACCCCATGCCCATGCACGTATATGATGAAGAGAGTACGTAAGAGAGAGACTTGCACGCAGGAAAGGGCTCGACATTAGCAATTTATTTTTTGTTGAAGTTGTATATTACTATATAAACCAACAAATAAAAATATTTCATTTGATGCATCATACTTACTAATCATGCGTATTGTTGGCCACTTAATTATCTTATTATAGCAAAACTCGCTCGTATAGTAGGTCGAGAAATGTGATTAGGTTCAACGCGGTCATCAAATTTGGAACGAGATTGATGTTAAAAAAAGATTTCGAGATGAAATTATGTGGCACCTCTCATATGTTTATGAAAAATTGACAATGAAAATACATGTAGCATTTGAACTATATATTAGTTTTTGTGTGATCTTTTTGTTCCATAAATGCAACCAGTTATATATATTTGTCTCGATAAATTTTAACACTGTTTTTTAATAAACACGAACAGTAATAAGTTGAATAAAACGACAAATTTGAATTCATATATTACAGAAAGTTTTCAGGCCTTACAACTCTACCTAATTATCTAAAAATATATATTTATACAGAATTAAAAATAATTTATGTCGGACATTGATCATGAAGTTTTGGGAGAGGCTAGAGAGTGAGACGACGCTCAAACCACAAGTAGAAACAAGGAGACTTTTAATGGCAGAAAGATACAGTTTTAGTGTTTATTTTGGTGGCATTACTATGCTTTGCACAAGCGAGAGAGGACACGTGGAAAGCTTCTCCATGAAGCTTGGTTCGTGGAAAACTATGTTGTGGAAGGCAAGAAGTGTTCAGAGCATCTTTTTGTTAATCCAATATTGAAGATTTGGAACAATTAAAGACAATGTTGCATGCATTGACAATCTGATTTGTCACAATCTAAGTCCGGCCAGTGTCCAGCCAATTTGGAGCACCATTGCGTTGAAAACAGATGGGAAATGGTGTTTTTACCGCCGTTGAAATCTTTATTAATTCCAAGCAACAATGCAAAACAAAATTCATAATAAATTATTAAAATTTTCTGGTAAATATTTAATTAACTATCAACATTGATTTGGCCAATGAGATGTTTTATTTAATTAATGTAACTAATACAAAGTTGTAAAGGTTGCTCTCTCGTACACGAGGAGAGCTGTCACGTCAAAATTAGGGTTAGGGTTTCGTCGGCGCTGCTCGTCTCTCTCCGACTTTGATTGGGATCGTGGTGGGGGTGTCTTCTCGGCGTGGTGGTTTGTAGTGGTGGTTTCGGGTTCGTGGGTTTTGATTGGGGTTTCTCGGTGTGGGTTCTTCCTTCACGTCAACCAAATCTCATCTTATTTCTTCTTCGATCAGCCCTTCACGCCTCTCATCCGATTCTCTTGGGCATTGTCTGGTTCTGGGGCTCCCCCTCGGCACTAGTTGTTGTCTTTCTCGGATGTTGTATTGGTTGTTGGGTCTATGTGGTCAAAGTGCGCTATTCTCTGTTGTAGGGTTTGGTGGCGCTCGAATTTTGGCAAGCGAGGGGGACCGTCACGTAAGGGTCCCTCGTTCTCTAGTGGTTTGGTGGTGATGGTTGTGGTAGAGGAGGCATCGTGAGTTGCTGCTGGTGCAGGTTGGGGGTTTCCAAGTGGTTGGCGTCTAGATTGTTCTGCACTCTCTGTTCCTCTCTCGCCGGGTTCTTTTATGCTGGGGCTTTAGGATCTAAGTGGTTTTCAAGAATCTACTGTTTTTGAGCAATTTTTCTGCATCGATGAGCTTGCTATTAAGGTGTCGAAGGACAACTTCGTAGGGTCCCCCAATTCTCCATGATGTGTTTATAGGAAAGTTTGTGGATTTGGCATCTGATAAACTTTCCCCTTATGATGTTCTTGTTGTGAATTAGTAACCAACTCACTCCCCTTTAGACCTTGTTGTTGATGGACTTTGGACAAGACTCAATGATGGATGAATCTTACACACACACACAGAAAATAAATCAAGCACAGATGACACAAGTGTTTATAGAGGTTCAGCAATTTGCCTACATCCTCTTTGGTGATCCCCTTGAGAAATTTCACTAATGAAGATAGGTTACAACTTTGGTTTACACAGAAACCCCCTTAGAACACTACTCTCACACCCTTGCTCACACCTTGATACACTTGAGAATTCTCTCTTCTACTTGACTCATTAGTTTCCAGCTACTTCTCTTCCAACACTATGCAGACTTGCTCCTTCTTCCTCTTTAATAGACAGGCCTTTGAACTTGAGAAAAGACTCCTTCTTTCCTCCCACGTTCTGCCCTTGGTTACCTAACTTGGACCACACTTGGGCAGACCAAAAGCTATACAATATAGGCTGCATGTTCAGCCACCCTATATAAAACCATAGGGTAGGTACTCTTTGAAACAAGTCAACAACTGTCCTTTAATTGCTCCCTCAACTTCCCAGCAGCTTGCCCCCTTCATTTAAGTCTGCAGTGACCTAAAATGACCTAGCAAGTAGGTAGGAAGCGATAGCACGTTAAAACACAAGTTGGATTTTCTCAGAAATCGAAACAGCACGTTCAAGGCGACCGGTCGCATTCTGGCAGAGTCGCAAGCTACCGGTTGCATGAAGCTGGCTACCGGTCGCCAAAAGTTTTCGCTCCAAACTTCAAATCTGCTTGAAAACGACCGGTCGCTTGCTTCGTGCGACCGGTCACTTTTAGGCAGAGTCTTCTGCGACCGGTCGCTTCCCATTCTGTCTCCGAAATTTGTATCCTTTATGCGAGCCAATTTTCACAACAGTTCTTCGGTTGGAAGTTCGTCAAGTTAAGAGGCCAATCTTGTTGTGGTCTTGTTTTATGTGTCTTTAGTTTATGTTTGGCTATCCTTTTGTTTTTCCCTGTTCTGTTGATCCCTTGCAGCTCTTCTCTGCTCTACGCCGACCGAAGAATTATGCTTGGTCATATGAGGTTTTCTATGACAGGTTCTGAGTTGAAATGGGGTGCTTCTCAAGAGTCATTTTTAATTTTATTTTTGTGTTTCCTCCTCCATGTTTCTCTCATGGTTTCTGCTCTTTGTATGACTTGCAGTTTGTGTTGGTGTCAAAGGACTATGAGTTTGCTTATAAAAGGCTTCTTTTGATAGTTGGGATGCTTTGCGACCCTCTTTTGTGGGTCTACTGTGCTGGTCTCTAGTTGTGATTCTCGTCGGAGGTCTTTGTGTTAGTTTTCGTTTTTGTTTTGTTATTTTATTGTAATTCTCTTATTAGTCCATGACATGTGTGGTACTCTTTCCTCCCTTGGGGTTGTCCCATGTGGTTTCCTACGAAGGTTTTAACTAGGCCACTATATTGTGTCACTCTATATACGCCTTTGGTTCTATGAATGAATTCTCTTTCTCAAAAATGGAATATTTTACTTAAGGGAAAGATTTATAAATATTAGTGTAGCAAAGTTCTCAGGTAGCATTATTAGTGTAGCAAATAGTCCCATTATATCAATACCATTTCGATATGTTGACGATATTGTCTCATTATTTCGATAGAGAACATTCTTATATAGTCTTTGATATGACGTAAATTAAGTATCAATATTCTGTCGATTTGCTACAGTAATAGTGTTATGTGAGAACTTTACTACAGTAATGGCATGTTTATTAATCCGTAATTGGATTAGGAGGAATTGAATTGAGGAGGAGTTTGATTGAGGAGAATTAGATTCTGGATTCCTATTGAAGTCGTTTACTAAACCATATGGATTGAGGGGAGTTAGATCCTGGATTCCTATTGAAGTCGTTTACTAAACCATATGGAATTGGGGTAGGAGTGATACTAATTACTAAAATGTCGTTGTTGAGTTAAAGTAGATGGCAAATTTGGAATTTTAACAATTATGTGAGAATATAATGGGTTAAAAAAAAAAAAAAAAACTCCTAATGGGTTAGTTCTCCAAGAATTAGAATATCACATCCCACCCAAGAATTGAATTCCTTCAAAATCAGGAATTCAATTCCTAATTTTGTGTGGGCCCCACTTACTTTTCAATTCCTTGATGTGAAATAAACGCAGGAATTCTCCATAGGTTGAATTCAATTTATGATGAAAATTCCAATTCCTGATTAGTAAACACACCATCATAGTGAAATTGATAATTTTTCCTTCTATTGAATTTGTCCAAAGGAAATCTATCCCCTAACAAAGGAGAAAAACCTAGTTAACTCTTCATCTCACAACATGAGAGAGAGAGAGAGAGAGAGAGAGAGACGGCAAGAGTGAGGATGTATTCCAATTTCAAAATTTTTCTCCTAACAAAAGGGCCAAGGACAGTGGGTCACCCATATATTGGCGACGTTCCCTTCAAAACGGTGGGTCATGGACCCAAATCAGAGCTTCGAGGCCCAGACTTGCAACTTGCTGGTTCTGTCTTTGCGGGTGCAACATTCCAACTCTTCTTCTATCGCCTCAGTCATATTTTCTACATCATTGTTATGATATGATGTGAGTCAACAATTATTAATATTCTAACAAGTAATCTAGACCTAGTGGAGCTATAGGTACGTAGATCCTGTGCAAAGTGAGTAAGGCTATGTTAAGACTCAGAGAATTAACCAAAACTCAGTAGAAACCAAGATGACTCTTCTTCTTTACAGCATGCATTAATCAATATATCCATTCGGTATATCCGTTTTATCAGCTGATTTTCTCCTCACGTAATATTCCATTCGGTATATCCAAAAAAATGCATAATATGCCCCACATGCAAATTACATTAAGTGGGGTAAATTACATGGAAAAACACACACTTTACCAGAACCATTCAATCAAATTAATTATGATTATTTTTTAATTAATAATGATATATTGGGGCCAAATGACCATACAATCCAAACAGGTTGGTCGAAGAATGTAATTCCAATATGAAAATCCAAAGGGGTAGCTGTCTCTCAGTCCCTTTCTTCAAGAGTTCAAACATTTACGTGACACCATCTTGTAAACTATATATCTCACGTAATGTCCACATCTGCATGAAAATTGCACATATAATGCCTCCACGCCCACTTCACTTTTTCCAATACCAACTGTTTTCGATTGATATTATCGTTGCTTCTGTTTCTTCTCTCATCATCCAAGAAACAATGCTTTCTATGGAGAAAGAGTCAACGTTTCCTTCTTCAGCTTTGCAATTATTACCTCCTGGTTTCAAATTCCATCCATCTGATGAAGAACTCATTGTTCATTACTTGCGAAACAAAGTGATTTCGCATCCGCTTCCAGCGCAGTTGATCACTGAAATCGATCTCTATAAGTATAATCCGTGGGAGCTACCCAGTCAGTTCTGCAGCATTTACTCATTTAATTCCTCAGAGGGGTTGATCCTTCTATATGGATCATAGCAGCTAAATTTTTTTTATTTTTTATTTTTTTTCTTGCTTGGTTTTTGCAGAAAATGCTTTGTTTGGAGAAGATGAATGGTATTTCTTCAGCCCGAGGGACCGGAAGTATCCAAATGGGGTGAGGCCAAATAGAGCAGCAGCTTCAGGCTATTGGAAGGCTGCGAGCAGTGACAAGCCAATTCTCACCTCTCGTGGATCGAAGCACATTGGGGTGAAGAAGGCTTTAGTCTTTTACACTGGTCGTGCTCCAAAAGGAGTTAAAACTGAATGGATCATGAACGAGTATAGACTGCTTGACAATACTGCTAAACCATCAAGGTTAAAAGGGTCTATGAGAGTAAGTGGATATAATGAGATATTGAGATTGCATATATCCATATATGAATCTCAAAATAAATGTATCTAAAAAAGATGGAGCAAACCACTTCGAGGGCCTTAGATACACATTAGTGTATCGAATACCAGAACCTCCTTGGTTAGGGTATAGACTTCTAATCAACTAACACGGTACTTTGTTTCACACTGTAAAAAATGCTAGCGTCAGTCACCCACGTGCATGTGACTGATAACCGTTGATGGGAGTGACCTCCATCAACCGTTTAGAGTTACGACACTCTAGCTAAGTCTTCACTCCTCATATTTGTGAAGCTTATAGAAGGTTTTCATGCTAGCCTAGGCTCCCTCTTAAATATTGTTCCCCAAATACTCAATCTTGTGCAGACTTATCGTACTTAAATTTGTGAAATAACTATTTTGTTTTTTGAGTGGAACACAGATGGTAAAGAATCTTACCTGATTCCATGCTTCAATTTAAGTTTTCATGTTTTTTTATCACTTGGTTATGTAGTTCAGATATCAACTTTGATAAGAAAACTGTAATCTCAAAGGCAATTAAAAAAATGCTTCTTGTTGTCACAGTTGGATGATTGGGTACTATGTCGAGTTCAACAGAGAGGAAACAGATCAAAGAACACATGCAACAGTCAAGACAGCTATAGCACAGAATTTTGGAGGTACCTACCGAAAGTTGAGCAGACACAGCCTACATATGCAAACCTTCATGCTGATATTATCACCGATTTTCTATATAAAGACTGCCAACTATTAGCTTCCATACTTTCTGGTCAAGCTCCATCTCCAACAGAGACCAATTCAAGCATGAGCTTTCAACGGAGCAAAGATAGCTATGAAGTTCGTTCAAGTAATATGGTAAAATCAACAATATCAATTTCTTCTTCGGGCATTGATTCCAACACACTAGAAATGAAAACTAGAGAAGAAAATATGAAAGAAAATCACTTTCCACTCATCAACAATCGAGAAAGCAAGAAAAAAGATGAGAATCTTCCACCTAGCAAGAGACCGACAGGCAACGCTATCAACTGCTACATCCCAAACCACTCCCAGTATGACCTACTCAATGCTCATCCAACCGATCCCACCAACTTTGAGGAGTTTAATGAAATGACCTTCCCAGGGACGTACTTCGAGTAATGAAGTAAACTCTTTGCAGAAAGCTATGTGTCCTCATAGAAAGGACACAGTCAGGAGGCGATAGCTTCAGGCTATACAGCATGAAATGTAAATAAGGTGTACAATGCATGGTATGGATTGGCCTCCAAGGCCGGGCAATGAATATAACCGAATCAGTAATCTGTGTATTTTCTGTCTAGTTAACTCTGTTTATGTGTATATGTGTATTGTCCTTACAATACTGGTGTAATAAATAGTCTTATGGCTATACATAAAAGCTTATGCTTGATCATGGGAAAAAATAAAAGAAAAAACTTTTCTGATGCTGTTATGTAATGTAAAGTAGAATTCTCAGTAATATCGGCCATTATTATATAAATTCAGTTCGTTTTCCTTTCATGGTTTTATCAATTCTTTACTTATACAGAAAGCAAACTTGACATCGTTAAATACTTCTGCAAAACACTTTTCCCTACTCACAGTACGGATTATGGTCATCATAACAGACTTTACGAAACATTTGTTGTACCAATATAAACTGATGCTTAATAAATTAATAGCATGATAAGTACAGACAGGAATAAATGAACCTAAACTACAAATTAAATTCCATTTTATTGAGAGAAAGAACCACTGAGTAAGAAATTATATAATAATCATCTTCAATTAGCCAAAACTAGTTTTGATAATTGAGGGCGTACTTGAACTGAAGATGCTAAAAAGTTATAAGGAAAGCCCAGGCAAGATATGGTCCAATAATAGCTGCTGATTGAAGCCTTTTGAATGCAATTTCATCTCAGTGCACTGCAAAAGAACAGTAGAATTCATTTGCTAAAGGGAAGACAAAATTCAGTACAAAATTAGGAAATACAGTTCAATAGTAAATAATGATGGATAGACTATTTGGTCTGCAGGAAGTCATAACAGCAGACGCCCATGAAAGATGTAGGAACAGTTCTAAAGCATATTCAGAAAACAGAACCTTTTCTTTTTATACTTCATAAAACCGACGAAATATATGTGTCATGACTATAAAATCAACCTAATGACTTTTAGTTGAATGTTTTACTAGACGTGTTCCAGAAGACAAATTCGTGTATCAATCTGAAAGAACGTTTCAACTCTACAGCTCCAAGGAAGTGCCTCTTAGCATTTGGGGATTATGAATTTACGATTTCTGAGTACATGCACAGAGCGAGATACTTACTTGTATATATAGAAGGCGATTCCGAGAATTATACACAACAAAATAATGTCAATGCAGAAATTTCGGCTCGACCTCACCTGCAAAAAGAAAAACCAAAAAAAGCAAAGGTTCTAATAATTATAACCCTGCCTGCATAATGTGAGAATTGGAACTGATCAGTAAGGTCAGCTTACAGATACCTTGTGAAGATTGTCCTTGAGCCTAACATTGTTACTCTTTATTTCCAATGTAACCTTGTCCACCTGTCAAGGCACCAAAACATTATCAGCAAGTATTGAACTTATAAAATGCTTGCGACATTATTTCTTCCAGATGTAATTGAGAAGACTAGGATTTCAGTGAGAGAATAAGCTCTCACTTTTGTATCTATTTCATCAATTAGTGGGACTTGCCGATCCAATTCCTGAAAATATTGAAACAATGATCAATCTCTAAACACTTCTGAAACAGAGGTATGTGAATCACATCCAAACCTCATTCATATCATGTGCCAAATTTTTCAGTGTTCCCAATCCTTCTGATATGACATCTAGACCTTCATCCTGCACAAATGACCAACTGAATCAAAAGAAGTGCAGAGTTATAGCATACCAGAGCTAGAGGCAACTGTATAACTAAATGATTCTTCTCTCTTCTTTGTTGATCACAGAGCAAATGTAAAAGAAACTAAATTAATTTTAAAAAATGTTACATACCTGTTTCATTTTACGCATTTCATACTCCGTCCTGAATTGATTTGATTCTTCATTTTGCTGGAAAAAAGCACTGTCAAAGTTCCCATCTGATTGGTAAGGAAACACACCAGTATTAACAATCGAACAAAAGGCCTTCATTGAAAAATATAACCACAAAACAGACAAAAAAAAGCATAAAAAACACTGATTACCTGATGAGTCGAATTTGATATTTTTATGAGATGCTGAAGTTAACCATCCCCCAGCTTTTGTGGCTGCAGTTTCTGACCCATCTGGTATTTCTTGTATCCTCTCTGGTAGTGCAAGAACCAGATCATTGCGTGTTTCTAGGTCTTCTTTGGACAGCCCTTTAACCTGTTATTGTAAGGGATTAGGAATACAAATAAAACAATTCGTGTTATAAACTTGGAGTTTTTCAAACGTTTTCGGCCTGCAAAACAAACGAACCTACACAATGCCTTTAGAGATAACTCTGGTGAAAAAATCAACAAATCTAGGTTGAAAAGATAAAAGTCTAGTTGTGAGCATTTTAAAATATTGCCCATGATAGGCATGCATCCTCTTGTGATCAATTAATGATCAAGAGTTCATGCTCCGGCGTTGCAGGGCTGATGTTCTCAAGAATTCTTTGAGAAAATGGTTATCGCAGTTAGATGCTACTACCAAAATTATTAAGAAGACCTAATATGGGTTGGTTACGTTTGCAATTTCAGTTGTGAAAGCAAAATCCACATTAGTTGCCAAAAGGTGGTAAATATATTTTTGAAGCAAGGTAACATAGGTTGTGTCAATTGAGGGTAAATCATGAACAGGAGATATGAAATGGTAATATAGCCTAGAGGGAATTAACGAAACGAAGATGATATGAAGCCCTTAAGAACACCATATTTGCTCCAAGAATGCAGAGCTGGTAAAGTATGACAGAATAAAAGGCCTCCCAAGAAACTCATAGAAGCAAACACATATCAAGCAAGACGAGCAAATGCATGCCAAGTCATTAGAGTAGAGAAAATGATATATTCTAATCAACCCCTTAAGAATTCATCAAAATGGGGTTCTCTATCTGCTTGTTAATGTAGGACTTTATAGAGTCCCAACGCTTATGCCAATTGTTCCAGAATCAAAATTGTATAATAAAGAGGAAATGCAATATCCCTTGGGAGATATCTACCGAGGTTACAGTTGTCTCCTTTTAGCACAATCTCTAGACAACCGTATTCCTCCTCTCTGTCCTCCCTGACAAAAGTCTTGTACTTCCTAGTCTAGTTCCTTCTAGATTCTGCTACAGTAACCCTATTTCTTTGAAGATGATTGTTTTGTTTCATTACTACAAGAAACACTCTTGTTTTGCTTATCTTGTGAATCATTTTCATTGATAGACCCACGGTAACGTCCAGCTCAATCTACACCACTTTTCCAAAACCAAGAAGCTATTGACTTTGGAGATAAAGCCAGCTATCAGATAAGAATATGACATCAATTTGGAGCTATTATCACTCAGTTCATCCGTACACACAATCTCAATCGCACCCCATCATCCATTGCAGAATTAAATTTTCATAAAATGCGACCCACCAAATCATATCTTATCACACATCTTTCATAAAAAAAAAGTCAGCTTGCACAAAAAAATATATATTAAATTCCTAAATTTAAAAATCAATGAACAGAGATTTGATTTCACCTTCCTCTGAGCCAATTTGCGCAGCTTAGGAATTTCCTCCATCAATCGAGCTTTGGTCCGACGAATCTCGACATTGGACGCCACCGCCAGAGCCCGATTAGTCTCGGTCGCAGCCTTCTCGGCTTTCTGCACATCCCAAAACAAATTCAAACTTTTCCTGCATATTCTCGGCAACCGAATGAGGAAACAGAAAGCTAAAAAAACCTGGCGAGTGGCTTGGATTTCGTCGTCGAAGCGAGCGTAGAGACGAGCGAAGGCATCGTCGCCGTGAGGGTTGAGGTCGTGCTGCTTCTCGATGTCGTACTTGTCGTATTTCTTGCATATTGAGTCGACTCGGGAGAGGATGTCGATGACGCTCATTTTCGTTTTCTCTCAGAGTGAGAAGAGAAGATCGCTTCGTTAGAGAGAGGGAGAGGGAGAGAGAAACTCTCTCGTCTCGTTCAGGCATTGCGTTTCTCTCTCTTTCTGCGCCTCTGAATTTTCGGACGGTTTTTTCCATTTTTCTGGAGAACCAGGAAGTAAGGAAGAACGCGACAGCCTGGACTTGGTCAACTATCTTTTTGGCGGGTACACATCCCATTGGCCATTTCCGTCTCCCTACCCGGTCTTTTTTTTGGGGTCAAATTCTACCCGGTTTTATTTTTTCTTCTTATTGCCATCTTGTTTTTCTTTTGTTGGGTCCTTATGCCAGGCCCAAACTGGGCTAAGAACAATCAAATTGCAATGGCCTAGCTCTGAGTTCCTATCTTTTAACCGTTTGATCAAAAAACTAATTTATTTTGAGATAGGGCATCACTATAGAATTCTTGCAACGAACTTAGCCAAATTATTTTGAGAATGTAACAAAAAAGAATTTTTCAGTTAAAGGGGGAACGAACCCAAAAATTAAATTAAATTAACTAACAAAAAATACTTCGAGCCGACATTTGGCCTAATTTATTATCATCCAAAATAAGAGCCAAAGAAGTAGGAAGACATCAAAACTACACAAATCCAAAGACAAATTGTGCCCCGTAATAACAGCAAGATAATCAGCAACAAGGTTCTACTCTCTAAGTTAAGTAATAGCTTGATATTGACGTAATTTTTCGTTCATTCGAGTATTTACCCACACTTATCTTACTATAATTTTTTGCAAATTTAGCTAGTTGTTGTTATGTATATATTAATTGGGTATTCTTCCCATTAGTTTTCATTCCTACCAACAATTGGCAGCATGGAAGCAAGATTTGCAACCTCATTTATGAATAACAAATTTATGTGAGCATAATGTCATATAGGGGTGTACGTCAGTTCGAAATAGGGATGGCAATGGGTCGAATCGGGGGTGGGTATGGCATTCCCATCCCCATCCCCGTTAAGCTTTTTTCCCCCATCCCCGCCTTCATACCCGCAATATTCATATCGGGGATTCCCCATCCCCACCTTCGTTGGGGAATGGGTTCCCCGACCCTCCCCATTACGGAAGAAAAAACCAATATATAACTACTTTGTTGAAGAAAAAAAAAAACTAATTCAAGATAATAAATATATATAATATATACTTATAAGACAATATAAGAATGTTTATATATGTATTGGAAATTAACTAAATAAATAAGTAGTGTGGCTTAAGATTTGTATAAATTATATAAGTATATAATATAATAATATAAAATATAAAACTTAGTCGATACAATCACTTTAATAGCATATTTATATATAGCAATATATATATATATATATACCTCATCAAAAAATTAATATATATTCTAAATGGGGAGGGTTCGGGTTGGGGATTAAAATACCAGCCCCGCCCCTCCCTGAACACCATACCCAAAAAATTCCCCGTACCCATCCCCATACCCGATTTTTGTCCTTCATACCCTACCCATTAAGGTCGAATCCCCGCGAAGACCCTTACCCACGGGGAAAATTGCCATCCCTAGTTCGAAACCAATACAATTTAGTTAATTCTCATTCGATCCAATATAAATTGGATTGTGATTTTTTCAATCTAATCCAATCATATTAGATGATTAAATCCAATTGATATTGGATTGGATTGGATGATCGGTTTTGATAATGGAAAAACATAATGGAAAATGCTAAAGGCACCAACTTTGGGCACCAACTCTCTAATAGATCGCGGGACCCGTTGTATTGGCCGGCTCCGCCTCTATTAGAGAGTTGGTGCCCAAGGTGGTGCCCAAAGTTGGTGCCTCTAGCACCACCCAAAGATAATAGTGAAATATTAAACATTTATCCTTAAGTTTAATCTAATCAAACATATTAATATACGTAAATGTAAATACTGGAGAAAATTGTTTTGACTATATAATATATTAAACATAACTCCATTAAATGACTTAAAATATTCATAACTTTTTCAACTACAAATACCTATAAGAGCAAAATAAGCATAAAACTAACTAGATTGAATTTGATTTGATTTGACTGGATTCTCATAAGCATATTCGTCATCCGATCTAATCATGTCGGTTTTGAAAATTACTGATCCAATCCAATCCGCTAAATCATCAAAATCGATTGAAATTGAATTTGATTAGATTGGATCTGTCAGTTTGAACGGATTGGATTGGATCTTGTACACCCCTAGTACCATATAGGGCTATTTTTTATTATAAGGGATTCTTCTAATTAGTTGTCATTAGTATATTAATTCCAAGAATTATAGTAGGAATTTAAACTTCTACAAGTTTGAATTTCTTTTTATTTGGACAAAAGAAAGAAAAATGTAACCTTGTAAAACCTAAACAAAAGGAAGATATGAATTAAAAATATAAAATCCGGGAACAACACAAAAAACAAACCAGGAACTTTTTTTCTTCTTTCCAAATCCTGTTTTTAGTTTAATTTTTAAATTCGGACACATCCAAAACTATTGGATTCTCAACCATTCCATGTACCACTCAAATGAGAAAAACAAGCAAACACAGCCATCGCCTTGGATCAGAGGCTGTGGACGAAGCTCATGATCCTCCACGCTTTCCTCATTCCATATGGAAAAATCATGTTCCAGATTTGAAACTCCAAGGGCCTTGCTACTTTTTACTAAACACATAAGAAATAAAAAATTATGTGTTTCTCGTTAAAATATGTAATCCAATACCCCTCAAAATTAGGAAGAGGACTAAGAGAGTAATTACTCGAATTCTAATTCTAATTCCCTAATTCTCATATTCCTAGGTTTTCTTTATTTATAACTTTTCCATTCCCAATAAGTAAGCATGTCTTCCTATTCCTATTCCTATTCCTATATGGACTCAGTGATATGCTTATAAATACCACACATCTCTTGCCCTAGCCTTCTTGTCCCATCAAAACCTTAAGCAAACAATAGAGAGAAACAAGAACTACTCCACTTGATCCACCATATATTAGCATTAATGGCTGATTCGCGTCATGTGTCGTTAGCATTCCGCTTCCACCCCACAGATCAAGAAATCATCCGTTCCATTCTTTACAAGATGGTGGTTGAGAGAGAGCCTTTGAACCCGTCATACAAAGGCATTGTTCATGACGAGGACCTCTTCGGCACCAAAGAACCATGGAAGATATGGGAAGATTATGGAGGAGACCAACTCTATGATCAAGACTTATACTTCCTATGCCAGCTCAAGAGGTTAAACTTCAGTGGTTCGCGTACCCATCGCAAGGTTGGCTGCGAAGGGTCCTGGAAAGAAGGAGTTGCCTCCAAATTGGTTTACGATGGAAACGCTAATCCTATTGGTAGAATAAGACAGCTTCGATATAAGAATCCAAAGTCGGAGCACCACGGTGGGTGGTATTTGGATGAATATAGCCTTTTTGTAGGTGATGATGGTCATGATCAAACTACTCCTGGTATTAATTTTGTGATTTGTCGATTGAGGAAGAATCATAGGTCCGGCAGAATAAGAGCAGGTGTGGATAAAAAGACCAATAAAGCACCACAACAAATAAATGAAAGTAAAAGAAAATCAATGAATGTGATTATCAATATTGATGATGAGGAAGTACCACATGGATGCTCAAAAAACGCAAGAACCCGAGAGAGCTTTAGAAAGAGAGGCTCCTTCTTCTCTCCAGAATTTCTCTCCTTCCCCACCGCCCTCTTTTGAGCAGTTGGTGGCTATGCCGCCGCCCTTTAGGGCGGCACCTCTGCCACATATGGTGTGGCTTTTCCGCTTCCCTCTTTTGTAGCTTTTCCTTTTCTTTTTTCTTCTGTTTGTTTTGGATTGCCCTTCCTCCCTTGATTTTCCAGATGTTGGCCCGAATCTCCTTCACATCTCCTCTCCCATTACTCTTCAGTCATTACACCTCCCTCACCCTCTTTTCCCCTCATCCACTCACCCCCAATTAGTCCACTTCTCTCCCATCCCACAAAATCTCAAACCCTAAAATCCTCATATTTCCTTAGGATTTTCTTGGTTGTCTACTGGCTTGCTGCAGTTGCTTCTACCCTACCACCCATCCCTATATATGAGATTTTGATATGGAGGTGTGGCTCTATAGTTTAATGATCAAATTGACCAATCCCTTAGTCGTTTGAACATGATGCATGTTGGTGGCTTTCTCCCCC
The DNA here is from genome assembly GCF_965620075.1 of Prunus avium. NCBI lineage: Eukaryota > Viridiplantae > Streptophyta > Magnoliopsida > Rosales > Rosaceae > Prunus > Prunus avium. The sequence continues at coordinate 31,978,565 of NC_142289.1, forward strand.
CAAACCCACACTATACAGATCCCTTTTGTTGGCTCCCATGGACCTTCTTAATTGCTTTCAACAGAAATGCAACTTTTTGGTGGAGTTTTTTATGCAAGGCCAATTGGAGATTGAAGCTAAGACCTTGAATATGCTTGTGGAAGTTTTATAAAATTTTCGTAGCAGCAAATGAGAGCAGTCTTTCAACTCAAGTCAGCATAAGTTACAATCCCGTCAAAACTGTGTTGCTGTGAGAGAATGAATATTTGCAGACTTTCCCAGTTTTTCCTCAAGGTGTGCGATATATGGTTGAAAACTAAGACAAAGAGCTACAATTTACATATTGTTCCAGATTTGTTCAAAAGGTTTATTAGCCCCAAAACATGTGTGCTGAGCAGCTGATGTGTTATTCCAATCAAAGTAGGAAGATGAGTCAATTACTTACTGATGCAACGAGTTTAGCAAATATACACATGGACCATTGGGATCGCATTCATGCATGAGGAAAGTCTTAATAACATATACTAAATAAGTGTCTCTTCGTATTTGGGAGTTATCTTGGATCATGAATAGAGGAAGGGGAGTCTTTTCATCTTTGTTAGTTATGGGGAGATATAAAGTGAAATTATCATTAGGAGGGAAGTTAGGATAGGAAAGGTTTAGGAGAGTTATGAGGAGTTATCTCATCATAATTTTCTAATCTTATCTTATCTCATTGTAGGGGAGTTGTGAAGAGTTATCTCATCTTGATTGAGAGGCTCCTATAAATAATGCATGAAATTGTAAGAAAGGAAGCGTTTGATGAATCAGTTTATGAATTAAAATTTGAAAAGAACTTTCTCTTTTTCTATCAACTTGGTATTCCATGGGAATCAATAAGGCACAGAGCCCTTTGTTCTTGGCTATTCTCATCAAGAGAATCAACAAGGATATATTAAAGGTTTAATTTTTTTATTTCTTTGCCCACTATGCCTTCTGTCACTTACCTATTGAGAATTTATGTTTTAATTAGGTTTCTCTTTATTTTTAGGCTGCTGTAAAAACTCAGCTAGGTAAGGAATATGACGTGAGGTGCTCTATTTAAGCATGGAAAAATCTTCTTCCAAAGAGTTATGCAAGACTTGGAGAAATTAGAGAGTGCCGAAAGAGTGCCGCAACTTTGCGAGGGTCTTTTTTTTTTTTTTTAATAATGTTTTTGCTTATGTCGAATTCTATGACTATGACTAACTGAATTTCTTTTGCTAGGACATGATGCAACCCTAGGATGATTATCCAGTTTTCTTATTTTTCCTATTTATTGATTGTCGTTTGATGTTGGATTCTTAATACTGTGCTTTATAACTTAATTGATTTTCTTGATGCTTGATCACTATCTAGATTTTTAATTGAGTTTATCTAATGCAAATTAGAGTAAATACCCTACTTAATTTGAGGCTTCCTTCAAGTGATCAAGATTTGTAAATCTTCTAGGGTAAATACCATGCTCCTAGGGTTTACATGCTTGTTAGAGGTTTTCACTCATCTTAATAAGTTTCTATGTGTTCATATTTGACTTAAATACCATAGGCGAATTGCATATAGAAATATTTGGGTTAGCCTAAATATCATAAGCTATTCATGAAAAATGAAAATTAAGCGGCAACATCAATTGGTTAGTTAATTGGTAGGTGAATAAGAGACTATATCATATTACTAGTGGTGAATTCATTGTCCTAGTGCTTTCATCAATTTGAATTTATCATCTTTGTGTGCTTTGATTTTTCTACTCGTGTTGTCTTTTAATTTCGTTAGTTTAATTAATTAAATCACTCATTCAAAATCCCCTTTGTGTTTATGTGAGTATACTCACGTAAACACAATGAGGATTTGAAGTGTGTTTTGTGAAGTAAATTAGGTTAAATTAATTAAAGGGTTATTGACTTAAATGGTCCCCCAACTTTTGCTCAGTCTCATTTTGGTCCACCAACTCAAATTTTCATTTCAATCGTCCTTCAACTGTCCATTTAGTATCAAATTGGTCCTATCGTCAAAGTCAGTCAATTTTATTGTTAAATTAAGGGGTAAAACCGTCCATATACAACTACCAAACTATCCTGACTCATTCCCCATCTCACAACTCCATCTCACATCTTAGCCTACCCCATCCTCAACCCAGCCTCCCTTCTCCAACCCCCTCGATCTCTCGCATAAAGTTGCAACTTCAAGCCCAAAGGAGCCCTGCAAATCAAGCCAACCCGATTCAAATATAAGTCATACCCAACAAAAACAACCCCATATCATATTTGGGTTGGTGTATAAAGACGAGAGAGAGAGAGAGAGAGACCACCATTCATAGGTTTTCATTTTTGTAGCTTTTGGGTGGTAATTTTCGTGGATTTGGACTGTAGAGAGTGTAGGAAGTTTGGCGATGATGAACGAGGATCATAGATCTGGGGATGTGTGTGTGTGTGTGAGAGAGAGAGAGAGAGAGAGAGAGAGAGAGAGGGTACAGGTCACAGTGGGAGCGGCTGGGAGTGGTTGGGTGACAGTGGCTGGAGGCTGTGGGGTTGGAGTGAAGAGGTGGGGTTTTCTACAGTTCTTGGGTTTGTTTGTTTTTGGGTTTCTTTTTTATAAAAAATTTTGTTATTTATTTTTGTATTTATCTAATTTTAATTAATTTAAACAATAGAGAAAGAAAAAAAAAAAAGCCATATTGGTAGTAAGATTCAATTTTAAAATAGTACAAGTTCCTATAATAGTTTTCTTTAATTTTTAATTATTGTATTAATACTTTAATTCACATGGACAATTTTACCCCTCAATTGAACGGCAATATAAACAGACTTTAACAGTGGCATTGTGTTGATACCAAATGAAGAGTTAAGGGACCATTAAAATGAAAATTTTAGTTAGCGGACCAAAATGATACTAGAGCTAAAGTTGAGGGACCATTTCAGTCAATAACCCTTAATTAAAAGTTAAACTCAATCATCGTGCAAATGACCTTGTGTTTGCCTTACTAAAATATGATTAACCTTGTGCACTTGCATATAATTTTTGTTTAGAATAATCTTCATTTTCAGGTTATCTAAAAATCACAACACCGTCCCTACTCCAATTCATGCTCCGGCGTTGCAGGACTGATGTTCCCAAGAATTCTCTAAGAAAAAGGGTTATCATAGATAGATACTGGTATCAAAATTGTAAGATAAGACCTAATATATGGGTTGGTTACATTTGCAATTTCTGTTGTCAACGCAAAATGCAGATCAGTTTGCAATGGAAACATCATAAGGTGGGAAGTATATTTTTGAAGCAGGGTAAAACATGAATACGAGATATGAAATGGTAATATGGCCTAGAAGGAAAAGAAGATAATATGATTTCACCTTTTTCTGAGCCAATCGAGCATTTGGTCCGACGAATCTCCACACTTACTCTCCCTCGAAGCCTTCTGGCTTTCTGCATATTCCCACACACAATCAAACACCATAAACTCAAAACTTCCTGCATTTTCTCAGCAGCCAAACACAAACAATCAGATGGGAAAAAACAAATCACAAGAGCGGTTTGGATTTCGTGGTCAACGAGAGCATATTTCTTGCATATTGAGTCGACTCGCTGGGTTAGAGAGGCTCTCTCTCGTCTCGTCTCGTCTCGTTCAGGCACTGTGTTGAGTCGCTCTGTCTTCCTTTGAGTTTTCGAACAGTTTTTTTCATTTTTGGAGAAGGAAAGACTCGTCAGCCTCCACTTCAATAAAAGTATTTTTGGCGGGTACCGTACACATCCCATTGGCCATTCCGTCTCCCGACCCGGTTTAATTTTAATTTATCTATCCTTCTTCTTTTGATGGGTCGGGTCCTATAGGCGGCCCATGGTTAAAAGACTAACAACCTACTCCCTGCCTCAGACCTCTCCACGCTTTCCTAATTCCATATGGAAAAATCATGTTCCAGATTTGAAACTCGAAACCCCTTGCTACTATCTATTCTCCCATCTCCAAGTAATTTACATGTTGACTTATTAAAGGGTGAGTGGTGCGGTGGTGCAGAGTGTGGGCTGAGGAATTCCAGGAGGTTTGGCGGCGGCTGTTGTGGCTGGGGGTCGGGCTGTGGCTAATCTGTGCGAGCGAGAGAGAGAGAGAGAGAGAGAGAGAGAGAGAGAGAGAGAGTGTCGGGTAAGGGGGCTGGGTTTTCTTGTTACTGTTCAAATGGTGGCTGGGTTTTCTTGGTACTGTTTTAGTGGTGGCTGGGGTCGGGACTCGGGTGGCGATGTGGAGGTTACTGTTTCAATTTAAAAGGTAGGGAACATGAACACCTATTCATGCAAAAATACTTATCTATAATGGGAATAGCACTGTTTTGTTATTCCCGACCAATAACATAATAACACATGGAAAAGTTATCCTACATATCACTGTGTTATTGACCGGGGATAGCAAAAAGTGTTATCCCCGTTACATGAAAATTTCTCTCTTCTTCATGAGGTTACTATTCACGGCTGGGTCGGGATTAATAGTCCTCTTTTGAAAGTGGTTACTGTTTCATTTTTTTATTATTATTTTTTTTTTATAGATATTTTATTTTAAAATTGTAATTACTTTTTAATCCACATGGAGGTCCACTCCATATAAAAAAATGTCACATCAAACCTGACACATCAGCATTTAATGTCTCTTCTTAAGGACTTGCTAACGAAAGATTTGATTTGTATGTTTTCCGTGAATTTAGGTATCTACATGTAAAATTTAAAAGATTGGGTACTAATTTGAAACGAACCCCAAAGTTCAAGTAGTTTTATGTAGTTAACCCTTAATCAAATTATAATTCCCATATTCCTAAGTTTCCTGATTCATAACTTTCCGAGTTACAATTTCGGTCAATAATCCTAACTTTCCCATTCCGAATAAATAAGCATGCCCAGACATTCCAATTCCTAGGATGTTCCTATCGCTACATGGACTCAGTGATGCTTATAAATACCACAAATCTCTTGCCCGTCTCCTCGTTCCATCAAAACCTTAAGCAAACAATAGAGAGAACAAGAACTCCTCCACTTGATCCATCATATATTAGCATTAATGGCTAATTCGTGTAATGTGTCGTTAGCTTTCCACTTCCACCCCACAGATCAAGAAATCATCCGTTCCATTCTCTATAAGATGGTGATTGAGAGAGAGCCTTTGAACCCGTCATACCACGGCATTGTTCATGACGAGGACCTCTTCGGCACCAAAGAACCATGGAAAATATGGGAAGACTATGGAAGAGATCAACTCCATGATCAAGACTTATACTTCCTCTGCCAGCTCAAGAGGATAAACTACTGCAGTTCGCGCACCCATCGCAGGATTGGCCGCGAAGGGACTTGGAGCCAACGAGTAGCCGCCAAATTGATTTACGATGGAAACCGTAATCCTATTGGTAGCGTAAGAAAGCTTCGGTATAAGAATCCAAAGTCGGAGCACGATGCTGAGTGGTTTTTGGATGAATATAGGCTTTTTGTAGGTGATGATGGTCATGATCAAACTTCTCCTGGTTTTGATTTTGTGGTTTGTCGATTGAGGAAGAATCATAATAAGTTCGACAGAATGAGAGCAAGTGTTCATAAAAAGACCAATAAAGCACCACAACAAATACATGAAAGAAAAAGAAAATCAATGAATGTGGTGATCAATATTGATGATGATGAGGAAGTACCACATGGATGCTCTAGTGCTAAGTCGCACTCTTGTGGTTTATGATGAGAGCAATTAGCAGACATAATCCCTGATATATTTGATTATTAGCGGAGGTGATTTTTTTTTCTTTTCTTTTTTCGCAATAACCAGATTGTATCTTTAAAAGGTTATCTTATCTGGAACAGAATCAATGGCTATTTCTTGCTTGCTGCCAAGAGCCACCATGGCAAACAGGGGTTGACCATTAAGCTCATCCACTGTGATTCACCGGAATCACCCACCCCTCTACCAACCCAACCTCACACAAGCACAAACAACTCAAAAACTCAATTCACCTCCTATCCAAAGCTCGCTTGCAGGCCAAGCACAACAAATCCAAAACTCATTCTCATATCCATCATGTTCAACAACCAGATTTTATGTTAAAACGGTTATCTGCAATAGAACAGAATCAATGGACTGTCATTTTGTACGACTTGGGGGTGTCAAATAAAAAAGAGTCACCTTGTAGGTTTAAATAAAATAACTCAATGAATTTAGTGGATTAAAAGCACTATTAGTATTGCAATGCATCCACTAGTGTAATGGTTTAGAGCAATTGCTCATCCAGGCAAGGTCCTAGGTTCGAGTCCTATCATCTGTATATTGTGTGGGAAGGTTCGAGGGCTTAGGTTCATCATTGGCAGATCTAGAGAAGAAACTTGAGCTAGATTCTGTTCACTCTCTCTAGCATTGTAGGTTAGAGAGAGTGAAGAAAAAATGAAAGCAATCCCGTAAGATGCGGGCTTCTCCACATGGCATAAGATGCTTAAATGCCTAGTTAGTTTAGAAGGGAAAAGGATTAGGAGAGATCCTCACAGATGTTGAAGAGAATGGAAACCTTAATCCTATACAGAGAACAAAAATTTAAATTCAAGAATGGAAGGACGACAGAGGACAACGCAGAAACACACACAAACACAATCTTGACAACTAAACTACATGAACAAAGCCAAAACTATTTGTTTTGAAAGCAAATGAAAAATCAGATGAGGTACAACTATTGGTATATTCATCCATCCCCATTCAGTAAATCCTAACAATCACTAGCACTTTGCTTCAAAATAATATTCTACCACGGCGGAATGTCGACTTATTCAAAAAGTTTTGTAAATCAGTAAGACATTTTGCAATTCTCAACAATCTGTCAGATGGTAAAACTCATCCAACTAACCTTACATACAGGGCCTGCCACAAATCCCAAAACCAACAGATCATCCAGTAGACATAAACTCTAATATAAACATAAAGCTCACCTCATTCTTAAAGCTTCAAAACAAGGAAAGTAAATAATATCATGCTTAAAAGAGTTTTATCATACAATTCGAACACATCTATCAAGGGAAACTCTTACTTTTGTGCGGTCATATATTGGAACAACAAATATTTCTATTTGCTCTGCACTCGCCAAGCAAGGTCAAATCCACAATGATCTATCCATACACTAAACCACTGAGACGTTGAGGGGATCAACAAGTGTAAAATGGTGAACTCTCTGGATAAACTCAGCCCCAGCCCAAAACTCATGTTAGCCTTCCCTCCCATAAACATTATATTAATCATCAATGAAAGATTTGTTGCGATCAAAGCCAGTATTTAATGATTTGAAGATATGCATGGGAAATGGGCACTCTATAAGAACTTATGAACCCCACCTCTTTTACTTACAAATATGGAAATAACAAACTTCATTCCTTCTAATTACACTGACAAATTGACAATCATGTGCACCTAGACAAGAAGCCTCGCTACAGTAAGTTTCTATCGCGTTCTTTGCATTCTGCTGATGTTTAATCTTTTTTTTTTCTTTCCATTTATTGAGATCTCAACCCACCAAGAAAAAGGATCAAGGGCATGGTTATCTGATCATACATCAAAAGTCAATGTACAATGACAAATCCAATGCAATGCAAAGTCATCCTTAACTTATTTTCTCAAGAGGCAATAATTAGGGGAGATCATATATCAGAGTAAATTGGCCATCTATTATTAGGATACAAAAATAACACTATCTAGTTCATGATCTGCTAAAAATTCTCAATGATACTCAGAAGAACTAGTATGCAATTAGAAGACTAACCAATTATCAGTGATTAGTTATCATACAACAGTTTCGACCAAAAAACAGTAATCATACAACAGTTCCGACCAAAAAATAGTAATCATACAACAGTATTCTTATAAGCACTAAATTTCCATATAAAGAACCACCTAAGATCACATGCTTTACACATAAAAGAGATGCTAGCCCTTTTGTTTGAACAAAAGGGAGATGCCTACCTGAATTGAACAGAATTATGTGATATTACCACTCAGTCAAGAACAAAGTAAAAAACCAGGAATTTTTCAGCAAAAGCGGGCTTCTGCAATGAAAAACACCTTTCTCCAAAGAAATATTCTTTTTCTTTGGATACCGTTTTCCAATTTCAGCATTTACTAGCCAAAAGGCTACATACTTTTTATAACTATGCATCATGGAACTATGTGCACATATTCAAATCCTGTTTTCTTGTACTCTTTAAATTTTAACAAATCCAAAACGAAAATGAACAAAACATACACAACCATCGATTTGGAGCTAAAATCAAGATCAATATGTAAATAAAAAAATATCAGAGAAAAATTAAGAACGGCTAAATATCACTTCGATTTCGTTAAAACCACCATCCAAGAACCATCCAATCCAGAGTTAAACAAAATTGAAACCCTACCAACATCAACCCTGCGAAAATTTACAGAGCATAACAAAAAGAAAACACCGTATTGTTCGATTACCCATTAAGCTTCGAATAGAGACCCGATCTGAACCAGGACCCGAAACTCAAGCTCCACCACCGGATCGGTGGAGATAGAGCTTGCCGAACACATGAAGAGCCGTAACGAAGCCGATGAAGCAGAGGCTCATGACGAGAACAACAGTCGGCGTGATCTTCAATCCAGGAGCGTCATCTGTGTAGAACCTGAGCATGTTGTTGCCAGCACCAGACCCGCCTCCGCCTCCGCCTCCGCCGATGCTGCCGGAGCTGGTAGAGCCTCCTATGCGACGGCGGCGCATTCCGGCCGTAGCGGCCGCAGAGCCGCGGGGAGCCATTACGCCGGGGCGTGAGGTGGAGGAGGACGCCGTCGTTTGGGACTGAGATGTGCCTCGAGCCATTGTCAACAACACGAAGTGAGCGTGAGCTTCAGAGAGAGAGAGAGAGAGAGAGAGAGAAGAGAACAAAAGGAGAAATGTAGAGATCGTAATTAATGTGAAAAACGTTGAATTTATTTAACAAGGCTTAATTATGGTTGGGTTTTTTTCTTTTCTTTTTTATTTAAGCTGAATTTTGGTTGGGTTAGTTAAACAGTGACGAAGATAATAATGGATCGGGAGAGTTCGGCAGCTCTGCTTTTAGTACAGTCGGCAATTATACTTGTTGCACATTGAGTCCATCCATTTGCCCTATAGAATTTCGCCACCTTTCATTTAGTATTGGACTCAAATGGGAATGGCCCAAATTGGTATTCAATCCATAGTTTCCTAGCAATGAATGAATGGGCTTGCATTATTAAATATCTTTCTTATAAAATTAGATGTGGACATGATTCAGATTGGATCGGTTTCACTTCAAAATTACGATCGAATTAATCATTATAAAACAGTTTATTTTGGTTTGGTTGTAACAGGAAACCAAACCAAATCAATTTAAGATAACTTGGTTTGAGCGATTTGGGCCTAAGCCCAATTCCTTTTTCTTTTGCATTTTTTCAACTTTGTTAGCTCAATTACAACAAAAAGAACTTATAACTTGTTACCTTTTCTTTTTTATTTTTCTAGCATATCGGACCATCCTAAAATTCAATAAGTCATAAAACTTCAAAGTTCAATAACTAATATAGTATATCAATCACTCAAAGTTACATCCATTCAACATTCATATCTAGTTATTATCTAATGAGAGAACTACACATGTAAAATAAAATATACAAGTATACGGTACTGTTCGATTTAGGCCAATTTACAAAAGCTCAAAATTGAACCAAAATAAATCATTACGGTTCGGTATGTTTTTAAACCGTTTGATTTTTTTTTAAATCAAAACCAAACCAAACAGACCATTACTGTTCGAATTGGCGAATTTATTTAGGTTCGGCCAGATTGATGACCACCACTATACAAAAACTTGTGTGAATTTGTAATTAGTTCCCTACCTCATAAGTATCTTGTAAATATCATATTGTTTGTATAAATAAAAAAATAATAATTGCAATTATATTTGTTAAGTTACCAAAACTGCTATTGTTGGCAATGATCTCACCCCAAGAAATAATTAATCTTATGAGTTAATGGAGTGTGTTTGGTTTGGAAAACCTCCTGATCTAATTAAGGACATGTGGCTCTCTTTAAACTTTCAATAAATTTCGTCTTTCTAAAACAAACAAAATTTGCTTTGGTTTTTTTCCACTAAAATAAGAATAACTCAACTGCTTCTAATAAAATTTGTATTTGTATTTTTTTTAGAACCTTTTTTATTGAGAGGGGGGCCGATGGTGTACTAAACTCACACACACTATACAGATGCTAGAACTTGAACCTAGAACTTTACCTGAGGAAGTAAATACTCCAAATCATTATACTAACAGTCCTTTGCAAAAAAATTTGTATTTCTAAGAAACAAAACCATGTCAATACTTAAAACAAAATATTTTATCACGTACACCGTAGGACCATGTCAGTACTTAATAGTTACATAATTACATTATTAGAAAAAGAAGCTGACGTTGAAAATTTTACAAGCAGCAGCAAAAACATATGCTTCTCAGATTCACTGCTATCCTTGCCAAAGTGACCCTAAGCTTTATGCAGGCTGCCGCTGGGACGAAGAGGCGGGCCATGGATGGCACGAAGCCGCCTCCTGGTGCGCTCCATAGGGTCCTTCTGCTCCTCAGCACCGACATAGTTAGCCAGAGTTACCCCCAAAAGTATTACCCCCAAGCACAAAACTGCATAGCACTGCCTACCCAACTTGCCCAACAAGCCCTCTGCTATCTCCATAGCTCTCCCAATCGAAGTTTCTCTCTTTTTTCTTCTTTCTGGAAATTGATATGAATTTCTTGTAAAGTTGTATGTGATAATATTTATAAGCAGGCCAAAGGGTCAAAAGGGTACTTGGAGTTTGGATCAGAGGCAGCGAAGAAACAAGGGGAAGAGGAGGCGGCCGCTGAAAGCAGAGGAAAACCAGGGGTTGTTTCGTTTGTATAAGCGTTTGATTAGGCAGTGGCTGTCGTTTTGCAGCAGACTTTTATTTCGAAAATGAAAGCTTTCTTCTTCTTTTTTAATGTCTTTTGTGGGGTTTTGGGGCGCGAACACACCGAGATTTCGATGCTAAGGGTTAGCCATCTGTGCTAGCTTCCAAATTTTAGTGATCTTTGGTGGGATGCAGCGCTAGCATTGGCTGGTGCAATTTAGAGTTGATCACCAAGCCATTTAAACCGCCCCCACCTTGAGGTAACTTCGTAGTAATTTGTTAGAATTCACATCTTTTAGTTTGTTTCTTTATCCCCACAACGGCGTCAAAAAACTTAATTTTAGAGTTTATTGGCATGCGATGTTATAAAACTTTATAGATTCATACTCAAACTCATAATAAAAAGTTACATGTAAGGCCGTTCATTAATGAAATCGTTAATAAATATATGTTAAATGCCTTTGTGGTAAAGTGAATTCTATTTCTTATTTTTTTTAATTGATGTAGTCACGACGCACATAAAAAAACAATAATAATAAAAGTTATTTGCTCTTAAAATGATTAAAAATCAAATTTGTAAGAAATTATGATAACACTAAAGTATTTACTTTCCTTTCTCTTTTTTTCTTCCCTCTTCTATATCGTTCCTCAAATTAAGATCAAATTAAGAGTGTTGATACGAGGAAAGAAAAAAACAATCACTGTTGTATATGTGTATATGTATATATAGATGTTTCCGTTTTGAACCAAATTAAAGAAGAAAAGAAGTAAAGAAAAAAAACAACATTATACAAGACAAAATGCAAAATCTAAGGCTTGAAGAAGGCTTGAAGTATCACCATTCGCTTCAATTAAATCGCCATTGTACAAGCAATTACCATTGTCATCGTCATTGTCCCAATCCTCATCGATCTCTAATGGCAATGCGACAAAATTCTCGACGCTTGCATGCACATATTAATGTGTTATATACTTTGCCTCTTGTCAAACGAGAAGTCTTTGGTCCGTCCCATATTAATTTCGTGTTGGGTTCGATCCGGTTGATTGGTTGTTGTTGTGGTAGGAGCTGCATGAACCGAGTTTGGTTCGTTGACATCAACATCCCTCTCATGCTCTACATTTCCCAATTCGATTTGGTGATGGTGGGAGGATGAAGTACCATCCACATGGAGGTGGTGTGATTGGGAGTGTGACTCCGTGTCCCAACGTTCACCCTCGAAGTTCGATCTTCGTGGTGAGTTGTAGAAGCTGTCCACCTCACTCCGATAATTCCGGAGAAGGTGGATAGGGGACATGTGGTGGGATGGGGTGGCTGGCCTACTAGACATTGGGGTCACGGACCCTTTGTTATGCCTTATGTGCTTCCTTGCCGTGTGATGCCAGTTGCGTAGGGCAGCGGCTACTCTTTCATTGAATATGGTTGGCTTCATGGTTGAACCCATCTGCCCAAATCACAAATATATAAAGTCATCACAATTTATTTCAACATACTTAGGACTTCAAATATTTTAGGATCAATCAAATATATTTGGTAATTATTTTCTTCGTATTGTTTGGTCTCAATCATTGGTAACGTATAGTGAAAGCATGTTTAAATGTGTGATTCATATTCAATCCAACAATACATCATGCTTTATTATTCGGATTTGACTATCAGTAGTGGCAAAGATAAAAGTACTCAAGTTAGATCCTCAACTTAAATCTCGTTTAAAATGCTATCATATAAGTTAATGATCATTCGATCTAGTAATATTTAGTCTTCATTTTAATTAAATCGTTACCTGTGTGACAAGGGCATAGAGAGGGAGAGTGACATAACTGCACAGAATCTGTATGAGGATCCTGAAATGTCCACCATTCGGTGAGTGTTAGAACTTACAACACTTCACACAATTAGGAAAGTTTAAATTAAAGGGCATTAAGAAAGTGAGACTCACCCCATTGAAACTCTGATGATTATGTCCTCAGTGTGCTCGTGGAAGCAAGATTTCAAACTAAATTCATACTGAAAACACAAAAAAGTAGCAGTGTTTTAATTTTCTTATACACTTCTCTAATCTCAAATTAATTGACCGATTAAGGGCTAAAAACATGTAGCTTACCCAACTCCATGCAAAGAAAGCAAGCTGGAAGGCATTCTGCAAGTGATAAAAATTGAAAGATGATACAAAAATAATGGTCAGTATATATGAGATTTGACTAATTGTAAACCCTAAAAATTAATTAAGTTCATATGAATTAATTTAGGAACGTACCTGAAAGAGAACAAAGTTGATGAGATAGAGAATGAGGCGAGGCCGGTTGAACCAGAAGAGGTCATCACCAGGTTGAACCACTGGAACCCCCTTCACAACCTCTCCTCTTTCTTGGATTCTAAGACCCATTTTGGTTATGATCACCTGTAGCTTGGTCCCCACCAAGAGAATGATCTGCAAGTCCAAGTGCATTGTCCACCGTTAGATCCATCTTGTGGTTCCACCATGTTTTATAATTTATTTGAACAGAGTATGTGAGGGAAGAGAAATTTGCTTACAATCAATGGGATAAAGGGTAGCCAAAAATAAGAGTACCAGCCTGTCCAAAAGAAATTCAAGAATAAATTATCAAATAATTAATTTAAGAAAAAGTTCAATTTCTTCTTTCTTCTTCTTTTTTTTTTTTTTTTGAGAATATGTTTTATTAAAACATCATAAGAGTATACAGCGAAGAGGATGAAAACATTTGAAATCCAACGTAAAAGTCAGGAACAAGAGCGTAATCTTAAAAAGATTCACAGCCTGAACCAATCACGACAAAGCACAGAAAAAGAAAAAAGAAGACTACTGCCCAAACCGAAACAATACATGAGGGACTAAAAAGGACCTCCAGTATGAAGAAAAAGATTATTATTTATACTTACCATGAGTATTGAAGAGTAGAAATATCACAGCAAATAACCAAATTGGAGGGCTGCAATTTGAGACCAAAAAAAAAAGATGAATTAATTCAAAATTTATAAGGAAAGAAAGAAGAAGAAAAGGAGAAGAAAACACCAAATCACTCACCTGATTCCCACAACCACCTTGAAATCCTCTTCAAGGGATCTGTTTATGTATTTTTGGAAATTGAATTTCTGATGGCTTTGGGGTGCCAAATGTGCCTGAAATATTGTTTTGCAATGTTACTTGTTACAATAATTATTTTTAAAGATAATGTATTATTACTCAGAAAATAATAATAATAAAAGCATTTTCTTTTTGATTAAAAATACCTACCATGATAAACCCATGCCGCAGGGTTAAGTAATCAACTTTAGGAACCGACCTAACAAATTGTCTGAAAAAGCTAACCTGCAATAATACATAAAAATAATATAAAATAAATGGATAATGTGAAAGGCAAAAGAAATTATGAAATAAAATAAAATAAATACCCAAAGTCAACACTTCAATAAATTAAGGACAAACCCAACAATAATTATTTATATAAATAAATAAATAAATAAACAAGATAAACTTCAAAACAATGTAGCATAGGAAGTCTTGGACTTCCGCCGTTATTGGTTATTTTGTGACACACAAAGATCTCTGGTTCACAAAGTTGGTAGAATATGAAGTTGATTGTTTTGTTCATGGAAAAATATAAAATCAAATTAGGTGTTCTGTAGAAAAGTCAAACTACTAGAAAGGGAGGAAATTGCCTTGGGCATCACCACCACCCAGTCATTGGCAAACTTAGACCGCCACCGCCAGTTTGTATTGCCAAGGCTTTCTTGTAGAACGATCTATTATATTTTGACAATTTCTTTCATATGATCAATTATAATTTGAAAACATAATATGTCGATTGTTTTATAAAGTGGTGATTTCGACACTCTCAATTTAGCTTCTAATGCTTTCGCCGTAAAAGCATATAAACTATCAAACACGGGAAAAAATTATATTTATATTTTTCATTTTAAGGTCATCGGCAGAAAAACGTAATGCCCAAGGGTCTAAGGTCTTCTACCTCTTGACTGCTCTGCTCTATATAAGAGTCAAAAAAGGGTTTCATGATGGAGGTTTTGATTCTTGGAAAGCTGATTTGAGGTCAATTTTCTTTTTTCCTCCAAATTTCTAGAAGGATCCTCAGCCCTACATTGAATTCAAATGACAAGGCCATCGAACTGAGAACTTGGAGAAAATGTGATGATTCGATGTATCATCTTCTCCACATTCTTGGCACCCTTTTCCATGGCGCCCCACAAAAAGCACCAAAAAGCGATTTCACACCATTCTTATATATAAAAGCACTTAATTAAATAGAGATGGCTGTGATCGAATCCTGGTGTTGTCTTTTCTGCTTATCTCTTGCAAGATATTTTCTGTATAATAAGGAGGGAGGGCGCATTGTTTCCACACTAAAACACAAGACCTATCATTTTCGTAATTGTCACGGATGCTACATATTTTTTTGTTTTCTTCTGGCCCCCTAATAATTTATAACTTTTTTTTTTTTTTTATGCTCCCATAACACATTCTTTTTCTCTATCTTTCTTATCACGTCACGTTTGATATATGAGAGATAGAGAAAGAAAACAAAAATGTGTTTCATCTATGTTTTTCTCTTCAAGTCTGTAAGAATTTTAGAAATTTACACAATGTCTTACTTGTTATGTTAAAAATGAATAATACTAAAGACATCAACTTATTACACTAAATCCCGAACACCCCGACTATATGACGGTGTTTTATGTACTAATCCAATGGCCATTACTCTCACTGGCAACTTTTAATTTCCTTTTTAAACGACATCTAAGTTAGAACGTAGCGCAATTATGCTAGGCTAACAACAATCATTTGATTTGTTAAAAGTATGTAGCTCTAAGCCTCTAAAGTCTAAAAAGTATGATATGATTAAAGTACCGTATCATACAAGCTAAGGGTGATCGTACATTTTTTGTTTTATTCTTTCTAAATAAATCTTCATTTATGTTACAATAAGTTATGCGTGAGTATTTTTATATCCATGTCGGTGTGAAAAATGATTATTTCCTTGACTAATCTAACACTGATTAAATGAGAAGACTAAACATAAAATTATGTGCATAAAAATATATTAATTCGAAGTCAAGCGCAAACCGATTAAACTGCACATTTTAAGGTTTAAAGTTTCCTAAGTACATACAAATTTGTTCATAATGTGTTTTACTAAATAATTTGACATGTTATGTCGTTTTGTTTTATTCTGAATCACGCTCATAAAATAAAAATCCAAAAGATAAAAAGAGGAGGAGGAGAGAGAGTTCTTACTATCCACATGAGGAAAGGTGTTTGGGTCCAGTAGCTTAAATGCCTCCTCCCAAAAGATGTGTCCCTTGCAAACCTGAACCTCTCTGGGTCTGCCATACACGCAACACTACAGTCAATTTGCAAGACTCATTGACTCTGTATGTTGTTTAAAAATTAATTTCACTTTCTAATTGTAATTTAAAATCACAATTAGACAACTACATGACTTAAATAATCCAATTTTTTATGTTAATTATTTTTCTTGTCCAAATATTTTATTAATTTGCAACACTAACCATGCGAGAATTGATATTCAGCCGTCCTTGTTTCCTTTTCCCACCGCTTCCAGCTTCTCATCTGCACTCACCAAATAGTAATTATCGTTAATTAATGATTAATTAATTAATTAAAGAGATTAATTAACTTGTAAGTAAGTAATTTATGGGAAAATACCTTAGCTCTTCCTAAAGCCATGGTGAGGATGCAATAAAGGACATGGAAAATAGCCAATACGAAGATAAAAATATGCAGTTGATGAATACCATCCGCGGATATAAATGGAACTTTCCCCTGCAAAATTTCCAACTCACATTGCATGAGCCTTCCTAAATTATAAACAAAATCTTAGAAAAACATAAATATATTTGCATGTGTGAATATATGAATAATTTTCGCTACGCGTCACTGATTGACTGGTACCGAATACCAATTCTCATTACTTAGAACTTTCCGAAAATACCTTTTAAATGCAAGATGATTTTTTTTTTTTTTTGGAAAGTGTAAATGACCACTTCATAACTTATCTAGGAAAAATCATTTTTCTTGATCGTACGACGAATGCACCATGTATCTCGGCTGATATTTTAGGTCGAGGAATTACAAGAAGAAATGAAAAGTAGAAAGAAAAAAAAACACTTAGATTGTAGATTAAAAATAAGTGGTGGACATTTCATTCGTACCTTTGGTGCACATTTGTCGGTGCCAGCAGCCGCCAAAACGCGGCGTGCGCCAACATCAGACTGATTGAACAGTGAGAGTAATCTCCTACTTGGGGTTTCATCATCATGTTCTTCCTCGTTCTTTTTGGTTTCTTGCTTCTTGCCACATGGATGCCAAGTACTGCCAAGTTTCTTTGATATGCAAATGTTTGATATGGGGCCTTGTCCTACTGTTAGGAGCAAGGATATGAACCCCAAAAGCATAAGCTCTATAAAAAACACAAATTAAACATGTATTAGCTTAATAATCTCAATTAAGCTTTGGTTAATCAGTGTAATTAAGATATGGGATGAACTCGTACCTGATTTGACCTTTTCTAGAGCTTCATAGAGAGCTCTTTTGTGTTTATTCTTCAACCACTGAAGAAAAAAAAATTGGTGCAAGAATTAGAAAAAAGAAAACCCAGAAGAAGGTCGGAAAAACCCGATTGAACGACTTCATTAGATAACCTTCGAAAATATATACAAGTAAGACATAGTTTACCTTTGCTACGAGTTCGATTAAGTGCTCAATGATGATTGAAATTAAGACCAAAACAAAACAGACTACGGCAACAGCCCATGTCGGCGTTTGCTCTAATGATCTTCCTGAGGTTGAGGCTGCCATGTTTGCTTCTCAATTTAGCCCAGTTGAGAAGAAAACATGAAAGAAAGGAACCCAAGTGACCAAATGGATATGAGAGAGAGAGAGAGAGAGAGAGAGAGAGAGAGAGAGAGAGAATGATGTGGAGGATATGAAATGTACAGAGAAGGTACGAAGAGGTTGCGGGTGTTAAAAGGAGTTGAAATGAACTCATGGAAAGAAAAATAGAAGTGACCCCAGGGGATCATTTTGACTTTGAACGCGTTTGGGAGTTAGAAAGAGACAGAGAGAGGCTGAAGACTGAATGAGTCCTTGACTCGATTTAAAAGATCAAACACAGTTTTCTTTGACTGAATAATAATGTTACCCCTTGATTTAAAACATTGTCCCTAATATTTATTTAATTAATTTGATCACCACCGTTAATTACTTCCCAAGAGTCAACCCTCCCTTCGCATAAAATTTCTTTAAGCAGATGAATTCTCAAGCTGCTCATCTCAAATCCTACAGTTGATAATTGATGCCACGGAAAAATACAAATTTAGTTTCCTGAGGAATTACGATAATTTATCTATATATATAAAGCAAAAGGCAGAGAATGGTGAAACATTCAAAATACCAGAAAATGCCATTGGTTAATGCAAACATTAAGAATTAAAATTATTAATTAAATGAGGATAAAATGGTAAATTCACACTTTTTCATATTTATAAAAATAAAAATAAAAATAAAAATCAGATAATGGATCCTAATTTTATGGAACACAACTACCCATTATATTTTTTAATTCTAAAATAAATTTAAATTTTTTTTAAAAAAACCTCTTGCAGGCGCGGAAGTGCGTGCAGAGAGGCTAGTATATATAAAGCAAAAGGCAGAGAATGGTAAAACATTCAAAATACCAGAAAATGCCCTTAGTTAATACAAACATTAAGAATTGAAATTATTAATTAAATGAGGATAATATGGTAAACTCACACTTTTTCATATTAAAAAAAATTAAAACTAAAAAAAATCAGATAATGGATTCTATTTTTATGGAACACAACTACCATTATCTTTTTTAATTCTAAAATAAATTTAAATTTATTTAAAAGAAAGCCTCTCTAATATTTTATAATTCACAAAAACAAAACAAACAAAAACAAACAAACAAAATGTATGGTTGGAATATGTTACGAAGAAAATTCCAAATATTAACCAATCTTAGGGGGACAAATTGACTGACTTGAGGGTGACAAGGGTTAACAAACCATAGAACAAGTGCCAAGTCAATGATTATATACATAATTTTCACATTATTGTAATACATTATTGACTTGGTCTGTACATATTGAATAATTTTTGCATACACCTGTAAGTATACGTATGGTAGAAAGGAAGAGATTTGGAATTCAAGTAGTTAAAGAAATAGTCACTTTCTCAACTTATGTCCTGTGTTCAAACACTCCATTTTAAGTGGAGTTTGAAATTTAAGTGGTTAAGAACAGTTACTTCCTCATTTGAGGTCTTGTATTCAAATTCCCCACCTCAAATCGGGTTCAGAATTTAAGTAGTTAAGAGTAATTATTTTTCATCTAAGTTCTTGTGTTCAAATTGACACCTCAAATATCACTTGTATATATAAAAATAAAATAAAAAATTGAATAAAATACTGAACAATAGTGGGAAACGGAGCTCAACGGTTTTCTCATTATGCCTGCCATCTTAGATAACCTTAATTCCTTTTTTTAATTCCTTTTTTAATCTAGGGCATCGAGAAGCTTAGCCTTTCCCTTATGAAGGAAATTGGAGCATTTTTCTTCATGTGCATGGAGAAATTGAGCTTTGGGTACACCTCTTTGTACGTGCCATACATCTGTCATTTTTGTAAGTTAATTCTAGTGTGTATTTTGTGCAGATATTATGTGTGTGACTAATACCAATAAATATTCAAATAATAATGAGGTGGGCGGATTTTCAAATAATATTGTTGCATGTTTTAAAGATGTTGACAAAATAAACGTTTGAAAACGAAAAACAGAGACGAGGTGTTGCTGAAATATATACATTGCCTTGACAAATTAACACACCAAAAGGAGAAATTTTCCTTTGGATTAATTATTATAGTTTCTTCTTCGTGTTGACAGTTTAAAAGGCGAACCAGCTTAACTTTGACGGATAAATTACTCCATTTCAAGGCAATGGAGATTAGAATATACATGTCAAGCCCTTGGAGTTGGACTAAGTTGAGAGGAAGGGTGTGGGAAACTTATACTGGTGAAGGTAAAAATTGGTAAAGGGTTTGATCCCTTCCAATAAATTTTAAAAAGGTGAAATTTTCATTTTCAAACTCACGTGCACAAATTTAAAATGTTCAAAGACGATACCTCTTTGCTGTGTTTTTAGTCCGGATGTATTAATTTGTAGTATAAGAGTAACTAAACCAGTTGATCTAATTTATTTTTTTATTAATACAGAAAAAGGACATTCGAATTAGGTCATCTTCTAACAATAGAGAAGAGAAGTACTACTATAATACACAGCAAAGATATTTTAGATGGAAAACGTTGAAGGCTTTACAAAAGACTTAGGGCCAGTTTGGCATTGCTGTGCTGTGAAAATAATCACTGTTAGATTTGTTGTGAGAGAAAGCAATTTGGCGTTTGGTAAACTTTTTTTTAAAAGTGTTGTTGGTACTGATTCCCGAATAATTAGAATAAAAATTGCAGCATAATCATTAAACCTAGCACCTATTCGAAACTGATTCCTGCATAATCAGAAAATAAAAGCACCTCATTAGTTGCTTTCCCTTATAGCTTTCTCTCACAACAATTTTTAACAATAAGTGATTTTCTCATAGTTTACCAAACGAGCTAGGCTTTCCAAAATTTTTAACAAATCACTTATCACCCCAAATAAGCAATGCCAAACGGGCACTTAGCTGGATGGGCAATTCTATTGACACATTGGATTAATACACCCTAATTTGAAATTGATAAAAGTCCCCTTGATCTCATCTTCCTCATAAATTTTGGTTTTCTTTTTGCCACCATATTGACTAAACATATATAACTAATTAAACTTAGAGAAATAAAAACAAAACCAACATACCTTTGGGATGTCCACGTGGACTGGCTTAGCCAGCCAATGATACCAATGGAGTACTATCAACATCCTTCTCTTGTTGTTCTTATCTATTTCAGCTTCGAAAATTCAACCTAGATTAGAAAGATAAATTAATTAATTTTTTTAATAATTAAATAATAATAAAACCCAACGGTTGGCCCAACCAATTGTGACCTTCCAGGAGATCCCATCACCATTTTGAAGTCCCTCTTTCAAGACACCTAAGGGAACTTTACAAATTGAGAATTGGCCAACAAACCCATCCTGAATCCCACGGTGGCAATTTTCTCAATTATTTTGTAGTTATTGTATTTTCATAGCAGCCATTTCTGACTAACCAAACCAATTAATCTGTAAAATTTCTGTTTAGAATGGTTAAGGAAATTAATATATACAAATATTCAATAAAAATCTATATAAAGAGAAGGAGAAAAATGATGGCTCTTGATCCCGTGATTTTTATTTATTTATTTATTTATAAAAAAACCTCGACGATCGAGAGAGTTTCAAGTGAGTTTATATCTTAAATGGCTGAAACCATTAATTCCCATACTTTAGTTCTTTTTTTTATATATATTTTATACGGAATTTTTGTTTTATTTACTCAAAAACAATAGTATTTTATTGATAAAAAATAATGAACAAGTACAAAAACCAAATTATGTTCAAGAGGATTAGGCGAGTTCTCTACACCAAATGGACATATGGTCGTCGGCAGTGGCGGAGCCACTCCTAGGTCTGGAGTGGCCCTGGCCCCTCCAATTTTTTTTATCTCTCCTCTATTATATTATATATAAGATATAAAATTTGTAATAAACCACTTATAATTTAAGTTAAAGTTCCCTCTAAAACAAATTAGACATGATTAAATTAGAAATATTTAGTTCTAAACATGTAATTATTGAATACTTAGGAATTTTGTATACTTGTATTTTCTACTTCGGCCCCCCTAACTTTACAATTCTAGCTCTACCCCTGGTCGTCGGACTATAAAGTAACATATCCTCTCAACTGCAAGCGGGAGAAGGAACCTTGCTTCCGATAGAGCCCCCTCCCTGACATACCCGTAAAAACTACATGTTACAATCCTCATATAAAACATCAGAAATAAAATATGAAGGATCTTCAAACCAAAACAAGGAAGTCCCAATGTAAAAAAGCATGCTATGCGGTGGGCAACAACATTAGCGGTTCACACGGATATGGGTAAATCCATCCCTAATGATCTGCATCATCAAACTCTTTTATTCTAATTTAATCTAAGGAGCCAATTAAGATGCTGAACTTGGCCAACCAGAACTCTAAAGCTCTCGCATCAATTAATATCGATCAAATTATTCTTGACAAGTTGGTTTTGGTCTACGAACTCATTATGAGTATGGCTTCAAAAGACCTGAAGTAGTCTTTTGTCCAGGTTCATGCTTAGCATTATTCCATACGTCTGTAATTATAATTTTACAACAACTGCCGTGCAAATGACCGTGGAAAATGCAATGATTTAGTCTTTAGAATTTTAGGCCGTTGACCTTGTGATGCAGGCCCTTTTCCCTCCTAACTGACGTAATTGCTTGGTGTTGTTCATAGCTAGTAGCCTCAAGTGAGGAATAATGTTAATTTGTACTACATTTATCGATTATATGCAGGCTCCATTAATGTATAAGGGACTTACCTGCATTAGAGAGGTAGTCAGCAAAATGATAAGTAAATATGGTATAAATAATTTTATTTGAGAGACACCTTTTAGGGTCCTTTATGATTTTTTTTTCAATGATCCAAACCATCTATTTGTTAAATCTATATTCTTATATCATCCTTGCAAAAAATTAGACAAATCGGAAACCGTTTCGATATCCAATCGTGTCTTACAAAATCAATGAACACGGTGCTTCAAAAAAGTACTAAAATTTCAATAACTCAATTGAGTAGTCAAATGATATCGGATTCCAGTGATTTTTTGTAGAGATGATCTTTGAATGATTTTCTTAAAAATAGACAGTTTGGATTAGTGAAATACAATGCAGAGTGGGCCCTACAATGGTGTTCCAAATTTGCTTTAAGTCATGTCTCATGGTCGGATGGTTTTATTCTACCCGTTGTATACTCTTATGGTGTTTAATAAAATATCTTTCCCAAAAAAAAAAGAAAAAAAAGTCATGCATGTCTCATGGCAATGTAGCTCAATGATGTATGTATAAGCCAAATTAGCAATGTAAATAAGTATATGACTCAATCAAATTATTCAGTCTGTCACTAAGAAGTCATTAAGGATAGAAGACCAAGTTTTTGTATTTTGTGATTTTTTTAAAAAATCTAAACATCATTCTTTTGACGGCCTACAACATTGTAATATTTACATCTCCTTGGAAGTTTTCCAAAATGATCCCCCTGGACGTTGAGTTACCTTTTTCTTTTTGCTCTTATTTTTCACCAAAAAAAACGTGATGCAGCATTTCTTCTTTATTCTACATGATCAACTTTGTATGAACAGTTTATATATAGATGATTATTTAGGAAAAAAGAAAAAAAATATTATCATCCAATATCTTTATTATTATTATTTATATAAAAAAAACTTCGTGTTGTTGTATATACATGTGACATACCTCAACATGCAGAGCTGAATTAGACAACCATTTATATGAGTGAGAAGTGAGATCAAATACCTCAAAGTATTTAGAATGAAAATGGCACCCTGCCAAGAGGCATACATACCCACCAAAAGTGGTCCAAATGAACAATATTGACGCGTTTTCTTCTTTTCTCTCTTAAAAGAAGCTTTTTTTTGTTCTTTTCAAGAGCACATTGCAAGTTTTGAGTTGACTTGGATACACATTGCAAGCAATTCATGACCCAAGTCTAGGTCCTATTCAATTCAACTAGTTTCCTGTATCTTCCATCTGCTTGCTTGTCATATACTGTTGGGGACGGAGAAGATTACAAGAGTCGAACTCTTAGGGTGAATAAAGACTATGTCACGGCCGTGGGTCGCGGGGCTAAGATCTATAAAGCTATAAGTCTCCTGACATTGTCTATTATTTTTATAAACTATGAATTATAGCTTGTTTTGGGTTTAAGAATTAATAAAGGAGGTGGTGCACAATTAAGTTAACTGCTTCTGCTCAATCAGAAAGAGCTATATACGCGTACCATCCTAATTGTGAGCCACACAATCGTTGTCCTTGTCCCAAGAATTCAAGTTCTATTGGACCAAGAAACTAAGGCTTTCACCATGGGAAAAGGGGAAGTCACCCCACCATGGGAAAAGGGGAAGTCACCACCACTGACACTGTGGTGGGAACCCATTGGCAGTAGGGCTTTCACCTTGCATATCCCTTGGGTTATGGCATTCTATAATACTACGTCAAAAGTTCATTAAATGTGCTGAAGCAAGAAAGCTCTTGTCAATATGAATGTGGACTGGAGTGTTGTTTGCGCGAGGACATGGCGTACCCTACAGGAAATTACCGGATGAGTTGTACGTTTCGAACACATAAATGTCAAAAATGGGTTAATAATGTATATATATATATATATATATATCAAGTTTTGATTAGAGTTTGTTTATGGTATGAATGATCAATCAGAATTTAAATCATCCATGCAAGTGGGCAGTCCCGGAAAGATACTGGAGCAGATGCCATGGTTTAACATCAATAATAAATACAATGATAGATCATATGATTCTCTTTTTATATGTTTATGATTTTCTTCAAGGAAATATTTTTATTCAAAATCACAATAGATTATCGTCTTTAAAATTTAAGCTCAAAATCATTCCAACAAGATATCACTTGACCAAACAATCTTATACGAAAATTAAGTAATAAAATAACCAAATTGTCTTATGAGTTCTTCTCTTGACAGAACATCCGTTCTTTCTTAACAAACATATGGGTCAAGAGAAACTCCTTCTCACTCAGTTTTCCTAAGCCTTGATTTAATTTAGAATCCAAATTTGTAGCTTAAATTTTAGGTTTTTAGTTTCTAATGGGTTAAACATAAAATTGAAGCTATAAAGGATCATTTTATACCCTAAATAATCATTCTATACTCATCAAATATGGGCTTGTTTGGGAGTGATTCTTAATAGGCCAATAATTACTTTTATAAAAAATCGCTTATTCATATAATCACTTTTAATAATTTTATGGAGAAGCACATGAAGATACTTCTTCTCAAAAATAATTATGTCACATCTAGAATCACTCCCAAAACGAATCTAAGGGCCCATTATATCAAAATGAAAGAGCACAAAGAAATAAAAGGGCATGTGTTTTGTGCCCATTATAACGATGCCGTTTGCTGTGTGGCAAAAGAATGAAATGGGCCAAGCATTGAAAAGTGTGCCCAACCAAAATGAAGCCAAAACAAATGGGGCATTCCGAGAATTGAACTCGGGACCTCTCGCACCCTAAGCGAGAATCATACCACTAGACCAAATGCCCTTGTTGCTTTTTCACGCAAAGTAACTTTATTATACCTTGATTTTACTTTAATGGTCGTCTAAACAATGGCATTTTAATTATATTATCGAAGTAATATTCATTGGAGCGTGCGACCAAACAATAAAATAGTTTCATAATACGTGTGTTATGGGTTTATTAATTATTTTGTTTTTAGTTTTGTAAATTTTGAATAATTTTTCATTAGCATTTAGGAAGTGGAGTTAGTTCTTGGGGGTAATAGTTACTTACTAGGAAGTAGTGTATGCTCTGCAAACCTGGGTTAGTGGAGTCTTGTTGCAGTCCTATTTTTCAGATTAATAGTTGTAAATGTATTTAAGGAATTTTTTTTACCTATGTATGAGGATATCATTATGAAGCTATCCAAAGCCAATCACCCATTATCATGTGTTTTAACTTTCCGCCATGATAATGCGTAATAGGTTTGGGATACCACCATAGTGACATCCCTGATACATGTAAGTTCTTCTCCTCTTTAAGTCCATGTAGACTTGAATAAAGATAATTAGAATTGGTTAGTCAAATACTTCAGTTATTTAGAGGTCAAGGATTACTCCATAAAAGTCCAATTCCATAAATTCATTGTTTTTTCCCTAGACCTTGGATTGGACTAATTTCATTGTTTTTCCACTTTAACCTTGGATTGGAGTTGGGTTCCATCTTGACCTTGGAATTGCTTGACCCCGACCTCGGCTTGGATTTTAGACCGCACCCAAAGAAAAAGATTACTCCATAAAAGCCCAATTCCATAAATTCACTGTTTTTTCCCCAGTCTTCCCCCCTTGTCCATATAAACGGGAGACATTGGTTCTAGATTCAAAGAAGTTTGCAATGGCGATCATTCATGGGAACGTGAAAGAAAAGCCATAAGCCTTGAAAACATGAGGAAAAACCAACGAAAACATCCAAAAAATCATCCATCATAAAATATATACACAAATACATATACAACATTTCAACATTTGTTTGGTTAACTTTGTATTTTCCATATTTTTATGTCTTCAAAATTTTAATTTTACGTAGTCTACGAAATCGTACCAGAAAAATTAAGTGCATACTAACTATTTTAAAGTGTCAATAATAATTTTTTTAAAATAATCAATCAAATATAAAGCGGTTTCATTTTTTTTCAATTTTTTTTTGGGTAAAACTCTGGTAGTAGTTAAAGCTACAATTAAAAATCAATTCTACAGTGGGAAGCCAACTATGACAAGACCAAAATATAAAATCCCCCAATTATTAGTCGTGCGTGACTGATAAAAATATTTACATATGCTTGGATTGGAAGCATCCCCTTCACGCAAAAACATAAATTTCTTTAGTTTGGCCAATGAATCCAAAAGGTCATATTCAATATATGATAATACATCAAGAGGACTCCGAATCGAATTTGCCCTTCAAGAAGGCAACTTAGTTGACTTGTTGAATTACAGTGACAAAAATCTCTACTCTTTAATTAGACAAAGTCCCATCAAGCCTTCACATATATAAATATATATACCTCATAATGTGAGATTTGAACTTACCTATACTTATTGATCATCTTGACGACTTCTCTAATACGGGAAAAACGTACATATATCAGGGATACCACTGCGGCACTATCTCAAGTCAATCACCAATGTATTTTAATTTTTTAACATGGCAATATATGATAGGCTTGGAATTCCGCCACAGTGATATTCCTAACATTACATGTAAGTTCTTCTCATCTAATACAAATGGGCCCCACCCGTATTAAGTAGATGATCAATAAGATGGTCAGAAAATATGGTCCAAATGGCAACGCTCTTTGAACATTCCTAATAAGACATCTTGGTTCTTCAAATGTGGTTTGAGTAAGACATGTAGCTTTGTATCACATGAACTTTTCAAAATTTGAAAATATCCAAGCGTGACTTGTAAAGTCCTCACAATCATCACAATTATAATAACAAGGTTAAAAAATTAACTTTCAACAGCAGATAACAGGGACTTGCTTACACATATAAATAATATAATTTGCAATAAGTATATATTTTATATTTGTCTAATTTTGTATGCATGCAATAGTAGTACTAACTTCCCCAGTTAAACCCTTATGGAATTCTAGTTCAACATTGGATGGCTAGTTTTGTATAGTTGTCGAGGTCACGTTGTGCGTGTGTCACCAATATTAATTCATAATAACACTTAATTACATACATAATCTTGTATAAATAATTATGATTAGGATCTTTTTGTGACACGTAGATGTTAATAGAACAAATAAATAAATTATAGGGAAGAACATAACTTAACTTTAGCCAACTCATTGACCAGTGATTAACAACTTTGCTCATAATTAGACCAAAAATCCAATAAATAAAAGTATTTAAACCAATACGTTTCGTCTTTCCATTTTTTTCCAATAAACTTGGACCAAGAGCACGATTAGATTATATAATTCAAGTTTAGGAAAATAGATTTTGTATTAGCGTCCTACAACTTCGAGCCTGAAGGAATAATTCAATATTAGATGACCGCATTTAGGTTAAATATTGACAACATAACACCTACACAACAAATAAAAAAAGAAAGAAAAACTTGTTTTCATGTCATTATTTATAATATAGTTGATCGATTACCTTAACATAATAATGTGGGAGAACTAGATTAATAATTTTAAGAGGACTTGGATTCTCTAGAAGAGTAAAGTCATGAACAGTTCAACTCTTTTATGGATGCCTAATTCTATTATTAAGTATAAATTTATGATTTAATTATAAGGATTGATGTCTATTATCTATATGAAGATAGGAGAGTTGTATATGCAAAATTGCTTGTATTTGACCGGAGTTCGGGCTAAAGGTCTTCAAGTGTGGCATGTTCTGATCGGCCGCCGGGAAGTCGTAGTCTTTTGCGATCTTGACATTACATGTGTGACGTAAGATCGGTGATTAATTTACTAAACCATAACTAATTTTTATAAAATAAGTGTGATGTGCACTTGCCCTAAGAACTTATGTATCTTTTAAATAATCACGATAAGTGCTTGCCCTTTAGACCAAAGACTAATCAGACGAGACGACTTCCACACTAATTGAGTCATTTTGGGACGAAATCTTGTATTAGCTTTTTCTAATGATGCACAATGTGTCATTGTCATTATCTATTATATCCCTAACTTTTCTGACTTGTCATCATATAAATTCTAGTGAGGAATTACGATATCTTTTTCTGAACTAAATATTTATTCCCTTTGAAAAGCTGCACATTCGTATGAGAATTTAATGTTGGTTGAAGAGTCATCAAAGAAAATTCACACGAAATGTGACGGCGAAGGAAAAGAACTAACAAAAGTGACAAATGCAATGTATTGAAATGTAGTGAAGTTCAAACTCAGTTAGGTTTTTTCTATTTTGTTTGAATACTCGGCAGGCTTGGAATAAAAGGGCTTCAAATTAGGCGTCAATAACCATTTGTTTTGGTTGTTTTGGGTCTCCCATGGTCCTCTTCTGCTCTTAAATTCCCTACCACTAGCCTAGGTTGATGTGTGCTAGCTGCTAGTTGTCAAAGTTTTCCTTGTTATGTGCTTTTTTTTTTTTTTTCCATTAAACTATAAATTCTAGCTTTGCTTCTTCCACAATTATGTAAATTTTTTGTTATACAAGTATAAATATTCTCTAAATTAATATAATCTAAGAAAAGAGAAACTCGAAATTGAGCGCCAAAAAGGGACTCACTGCCCTAATCAACTTGGCCGTCTCCTTTGCACAATCATGCGTAGTTGTTGAAAAGCATTAGTACATGAGGAAGAAATTAACACCCCAGCCAGGAATAACGAGTGAGGAGGGGCTTCTAGAGGAGAGGAGATTATCAATTAATGTGCTGTGTAAGTCTGCATGGAAGTTATAAAACGCAACGTAAAAGTCACCAAAAACGGAAAACAAAACAAAAGATGCTTTGGGGGTTTGCAGTGAATTGCAATTATAACAACAACAAAAAAAAAAAAAAAAGATGCAATGCAATGAGAATCACTCTCTTATATGGAAAATTGGCAATATAAGAGAATCAGGCTCTCTTGTGTGTGGACCCAATTTAACATGTTCATCAAAGTTCAACTCCCATAAAATTCAGATGGGAACGTATAATTTTGGTCCGGTGTATGCATTGGGACTGTGAGGTCAAGTCAAAGTCCTTTTTCATTGGAAATTGTGAAAGTATAATTTTAGTCCTGCATATGCATCGTGACTGTGAGGTCAAGTCAAAGCCCTTTTTCATTGAACTAAACTTTATCGACGAATCAAAAAGGACAAACACGAAAATTGTAAAATGCGGTACTTCTTCAATAAATAAGTTGGCACCTGTGTCAATCAAAGAAATAGGGGCTAGGGGAAGAGGGACATGTAAATTGGGGATAGCAGATCCCGACTCGAAATATATTGGGGGACCAATCAGAACTCATCATTACTCTTCTGATCAGATCATCATCTTAGTCGGTTCACTGCCCTGGTCAACAAAAGCGAATGCAATTGTTGTCCTATAACATTCATGCAGTGATAAAGAAGGTTGCCCAAAATAAATGGGAACCACACCTGCCCTAACCACCCACTTTTGGACGTTTGCGCATCGCGAAGATATGGTTTACAAATGGGACCAAAAAAAAACTTAAATATAAACCGTGGCTTGTTTTTTCGGTCATAAAAATATATAAACCGTGTCAAACCATGTTTAATGGATACGACCTTCACGGATGCAGGTTTTGCTTAGAGCCGTTGGACTTTGGACTTGAACGCCCAAAAAAAGTCACAGGAGCACAGAAGATTTGAACGTTTCATCTTTCTTCTCTGATTGGTCCCCCTCATTGGCTTTACTTCCAAGTATTTAACTTCAAGCGCCTTTCTCCGTGGGTTCTTCAGGTCATCTCTTCTTTCATTAATTCCTTTCCCCCATTGATGCTGACTCTTTTTTCCCTCAAGAGCACATAGCAAGTATGGCTTCTGGAGGATCAGCAGCAGCATCCAGCCGCTCACTTCAAGACACACCCACTTGGGCTTTGGCAACAGTTTGCCTTGTCTTCATTTTTATCTCTATCTTTATAGAGCACTTGATCGATCTCCTTAGCCAAGTATGTATCTAATGACCCTTCGTAAGAAATTACCATCTTATTTGTTTTTGAAATTGATTTCACTAATTACACCCTCTCTTTTTTCTTCTTTTTGTTCGTGTATTTGATGATGCAGTGGCTCAAAAAACGTAAAAAGAATGCCTTGTTCGAGGCCGTAGAGAAGCTCAAATCAGGTAAGCAAAACGATCGAACCGATGACCTGTCCTAATTCCGACCAATTTTCCCGAATACCTCATCACTTGACAATTTTGCAGAATGTATGTTCTAATTGATGAAATTTGCTGAATTAGTTTTTTTTTTTTGGTTGGGTGCATGCAGTGCTTATGCTGCTGGGTTTCATGTCCCTAATTCTGACAGTGTCACAAAGGTCCATATCCAAAATATGCATACCCACAAATGTTGCATATACCATGCTTCCCTGCAGAAAAAGTGCACCCACTAAAACCACCAAAGCACTTGGTTTGGAGCCCATTCAATTCATGGAAAGAAGACTAGCAGCAACTTCTTCTGAGGATCACTGTGAATCCCAGGTAGGTACATAAATTGTTTTAATTATTTTGTTACTTTAATTTCATTTAATTTTTTGTTTAGTTTTATTAAAATGGAATTGAATTTGCAGGGGAAAACCTCGTTTATATCACAAGGGGGGCTCAACCAGCTCAACAATTTCATATTTGTGTTAGCAGTTATGCAGATTGTGTATACTGTTCTCACCATGGCTTTAGGAAGGGCCAAGGTATGCTTTTTTTTTTGTTGCCATAAATATATTATGTGATTGGACAGAGTCTGATGGCTCTCACCCCAGTAAACAATACAAAATTATAACTTGGATGTATGCATTATGTATATGTAACACGACGTCTAGAATTGTCTTTTACTTTTGTCCGCTAGAAAGCTCCCAGTGGGCACGATAGTCGTTCGTCAAAGAATTATTCATCTATATACAGTAAAGGGTAGAGAATGGTAAAACATTCAAAATACCAGAAAATGTCATTGGTTAATGCAAATATCAAGAATTGAAATTATTAATTAAATGATGATAATATGGTAAATTCACACTTTTTCATATTTAAAAAAATAAAAATAAAAAGAAAAATCAGAAAATGGATCATATTTTATGGAATACAACTACTTATTATCTTTTTTTAATTCTAAAATAAATTTAAATTTTAAAAAAAAAGTCTCTCGCACACGCGGAAGCGCGTGCGGAGAAGCTAGTAGGAAACTAAAAATGTATTTGGAATTGGTTGGGGTGTCCAGATAAAAAACAAGGTTGGGTGTGCTTAGAATCACCCAAAACAAATCTGCATGAGTCTCAACCATATAGGTCATAAGCCCACCCCAATGTAGTTTACTAATTGCGAGTCATTATTTAATCCAACGATTAAGAGATAAGACATCATCTAATAAGTCCTGCACTATAGAATTCTACTACTAACTACAACCCTATCAACAACCTCACCGACCATGTTTCAGCTAATGCAATATTTTTAAACTTCTAGAAACTGACTCTTTGTACCATTTTAGATTGCATTCCAACCTGAAACATTTAACAGTGTTTTTGCTTACATTGAAAATGTTGCACTTGGGTGTGTGAAGTCAATTTATGCCACCCCATTGAAAACTTAGATTAGTAGGTAACAGCCCAAAAAGATGCATTAAGATTCGGATCACACACCACTGCCCTACCCAAATTTTAAATTAGTCCAAGTGTCATTCCAAACTAGTCAACGAAAAATAGTAGGCTATTGGTGTTACATATTATTTTATTACATGGTCATAAAATAATATGTGGTGGTCACTTGTGAGTTACACGAGTTAAGAGCCACTTAATTTTAAATAATTTTTTACATTTTTTTTTTTGTGACTTAATGACAGATGAGGCGTTGGGAAGCATGGGAAAAAGAAACTCAGACGGTGGAATACCAAGTTGCAAATGGTAATTTAAGATAATAGAGGAGGGCATTCGAACTTGAAACATCGTTTAATATTAATGACATATCGTTTAATTCGAACAAACAAATAGTTTTTCCGGCATTATATTTCAATATAATACAGCAACTAATTCAACCTTTCTTTTCTCTCTCATTTTTTTTCCTATAGATCCTAATCGTTTTAGGTTTACAAGGCAGACCACATTTGGTCGTAGACATATGACTTCTTGTACAGGATCAGGAATGTGGATTGTGAGTTTTTTTATTTTTTTTAATTTTTTTAATTTTATTAACACATATGCAGCTCTCATGAATCATGATGAGGTTTTATTATAATTAATTAATTAGTTGTTAATTATATACATGCAGAGGTGCTTCTTCCGGCAATTCTTCCATTCAGTGGAAAAAGTTGATTATCTCACTTTACGCCACGGCTTCGTTTCAGTGAGTATAAATAAATCAATATATTTATATACAAATTAAAATATCTCATTCAATTATTTTTTATTTATTTTTCTTTCTTCTTGTGATCATTGTTGATAACAAATTTTTCAGACTCATCTGCCCACAAACAATAATGCTTTCAATTTCCAAAATTACATTCAACGTTCGCTGGAGGACGATTTCAGAGCTGTTGTTGGCATCAGGTTGGCTATTCTATCCATAACCCTAAAATTATTTCTAACACATATTTATGATCACATCGTTCACATAAATATACGAAGACTGTTGCTAAACGAACCCTAAAATTAACTGAGTACACCATAATATTTATATCAAAATATAAAATTAACTAAGTACACCCTATTTAAGTACCAAAAATACCCATGATATACAAATGAAATAATTGAAAATATTTATTCATAAAACTAAAATATATAAAAACCTACCCAGCCCTTCACCCTCCCTCTCCTCCCACAACTGCCTCCACACCCAACCCCCATCCGCGGCCCGCCCATTCCTTCCTCCACCACCACCCATCTCCAAGTTCTACACCCTCCCTCCCACACATCCCTTTGTACCTAGCCCCACCCAAGACCCCGAAAATTTATCAAGGTACCCAACCCCCTGCCGTACCCCCAGATTATCATCTTGACCATCGTACATCGAGTGGGCTAGCACTTGTATTCTTTTATTCATCATGTCAACTAAATCCAAGACAGTGCCATTGCCATCTCAATCAATCTCAAAGAGCTTTCCTACTTATATGAGCCAAATTCATGTCACCATGCTATTTGGCTTGCCTGGGTGTGTTCCCATGGAAGATGAATGTTGCTCTCTCTTGAAATTAAGTATAAATGAAGCCAAGGTGCCAGGGTTTCTTTTGTTTTTTTGTTTTTTTGTTTCTTGTTTTTGTTATTTTTCTTTTATTAGTTGCATACTGAAATCAGTATGAGATAACATTTCTTTGATTAGGGTTGAAGATGGTAAGTAGGGTGTACTTATTAAAATTACATTTGTTTCACAATTAAATATATCCTTTTTGGTCATTTTATATTAGGGTAAATTAGTAATTCAGTAAATAGTTTGGCAGTAGGGTGTATTCAGTTAATTTTAGGGTTTGTTTAGCAGCACTCATATACGAATCCTACATTGCGTGAGATGCATAGTCACAACGTGATAAATTATAAATGTGATTGAGTTGTATATAAATCCACCGTATTACTAACTACATCTCTCCTAAAGATTAAATTCAACTTCTAGGGTCTATTCCTATAAAGTTGAATCTAATCAGTAATGCGATCGGTAATTAAATTAAAATGATACATGCAGCGTTACTAGAATTATATATATTTGTATTGTTGTGCCCATATGAACCAATATTACTCCTTTTATAACAACTTAATTACCATATTATTAAATTAATTCATGTTGGCTAATTGTGTGCGTACATCATTTGACAGCCCATTCATGTGGTTTATAGTCGTCATCTTCATCTTTCTGGACGTGCATGGTAAGTAATTAAGCACCATCCAAGTCATTTACTTCTTTAATTAATAAAAATAACTGAATTAATGGTATTAACATTATGAACTTAATTAATTAAACAGGTTGGCAGGTGTATCTCTGGGTTTCATTCTTGCCACTAATTGTATGTACCAAGTCTAAAGCTTAATTAAACTCTCTCTCTTGCTCATCATGTTCTTACTTAATTACTAATTGTTCTCTTAATTAGTAGCTAATTACGTATTATGTGTTGGTAGATAGTGCTGGTTCTTGGAACCAAACTTGAAGTAGTAGTTGCACAAATGGCTCATCAACTTCATGATCAGCATAACGTGATAAAAGGAACTCCTTTGGTGCAACCAAAGGACAGTCACTTCTGGTTCAGTCAACCACAGTTCGTCTTGACCCTTGTACATCTCACTTTGTTTATGGTATAATTGATCTTCTTCGTGATTAACTCCATAACTAATGCTTGATTACCCTAAGTTAATTCTTATGGTCCGATCATCCGACTAATTTGCTTTCATCTTCTACAGAATGCATTTGAACTTGCTTTCTTCATTTGGGTCACGGTGCGTCGCTATTTCAACTTGAACTAATCATGTTCGTTTTATTTAGTAATTTAAAATGTCCATTTACAAACATTATGTTATCATATTGTTAATTTGAACCAAACTATTAATCATATGAATTTTTATATGAATTTGTGTTCGGATTAACAATGTGACAACATAACACGTCAAACTGTTTAGTAAAAGAACATTATTCGTGTTTAGTTCACTTAAACATTTTCTTTACCTCTCTCTTTTCTTATTAACTTCAGCTACAATTTGGGATACACTCTTGCTACCACGAACACATACAGATTATCATTATACGGGTGGTCTTAGCGTAAGTGCCATGCTCATC
This sequence comes from Prunus avium, assembly GCF_965620075.1. Classification (NCBI taxonomy): domain Eukaryota; kingdom Viridiplantae; phylum Streptophyta; class Magnoliopsida; order Rosales; family Rosaceae; genus Prunus; species Prunus avium. Next base: position 32,013,750 of record NC_142289.1, read on the forward strand.
TTCCATGGTGTGTTTTAATTACTCTTCATTTACATATGTTGCCACTACACAGATTTGGTAAAATTTTAAATCAAGCTGCCTAATTAATTGTTGATGAATTTCTGCAGGGTCACTGTTCAAGTGATGTGCAGTTACATTACTCTTCCACTCTATGCCCTAGTGACTCAGGTATGCATTCCTACAGACATGAACATATAAGTTTTTTCTCTTGTCGGATAATATGTTACATTGTGTTCTCAAAGGATTAATTTGAACCTCGCGTCCCAACAAGCCCTATATTGCCAAAGGTTAAATTAATAGTTTCGATAACATAACATGTCAGATTGTCTAATAAGAAAGCATTCTTATTTCCTGCAGATGGGATCAAATTTCAAGAGTGCAGCAGTGCTTGAAGAGGAAACAACAAATGTTATAAAGCAGTGGCACGCTGAAGTGAAGAAAAAGAGGAAAAAGAAACAAGACTCTTCACAATCTGGCCATGACGAAGATTCTACTACTGTAGGAAGCAGTAGGGGAATCATGAACTCCCCGGACTCCTCTTCTCATCGCCGGCAGCTAACTTTCGCGGAAATCACCCAAAATTTTCCTGGAAAAACTGAGATTGTTGACGACAACCAAGAAATTGTGGAAGATCATCAACAAAGAGTAGGGCAAAATGAAATTGAACTAGCTAGTAATGTTTCATCTAGTGAGGTACATATAGAAATGCCGGAAGTGACCGCAAAACAAACTTGAACAAAAACTCTTTTTTTTGTTGACAAAATACCTATATAAGCAAAACAAAAGCACATCAAAGCAAGTATGATAAATTGGATTATTCCATTAGAGGATTGTGATTTCTCAAATCAATTTGACCATACCTATATAATTGCTAGTTTTTTTTTTTCCTTAATATTTCGAGTACTTTGTTATCTACATGTATATATTTTTTGTTACATTGGGAGGAAAGAAACCTTGGGGTTTCAATCTTGGGTGCCAAGTAAGGGGGGAAGGGGGGAGGGCCACAACAACTGTGGTAACCCCCATTCGACTTATCCATGTGTATCTTTTAATTGATGGCCAAGTCGGTAACTTTTATAAAATAAAATAAAAAATCTTTTAAAAAGAAGAAAAACTTTACTGCAGAAAAGAATTGTAATCTTTATCCTGGTTCAATGAAAAGAAATACATGAGCAATTGAGCATGTTGATGGGCTGGGCATCTTCCCACCAAATCGAACCAAGAAGAAGCCGTAGAATTAATTTTAAGAATTTTAGATCATAAGATTGGAAAGTTTCGAACTTAAGATCACTGGTCTACAAATTAAAGTCATCTTTCGCTAGACTAGATCTTGTTGGCAATCAATTGATACAGTTTTAAAAAGGTGTTTGATATTTATATATTAAAAAAGAAATAGTAAGTAAATAAGATTAAAAATCTTTACATAATGAATGACTTTGAAAAAGTGACGAAAGGCAAGAAGCATCAATCTCCGAAAAGAAAGCTGCTAGAAGAATCAACATGCAACGCAGTACAAGATATGAGACAAGAGCAGTGCCCATTTGCCCATTTGCCCATTTGCAGACAATAAATGGAAAGGCCCACAGGCCCAAAGGCAGATCGAAAGCACCAACCATTTTGGTGTGAAAATCAATCAATCAATCAATCAAATTTGGTGCGACAAAACATAGTTAAAGTTGGAGACCCACTTGTGATGAAATTATTAAAAACATGTTGGAGCTTAGTTTTCAGCCTTATTTGACTCAGATTGTTCTTGTTGGGGCACCCATTGCTGCGACAAACTTACCTTAAGCTTTGGTGGTCAGAAAGTTTAAGAAAATTGCGAGAGATGGCTTTTAAGTAATTGTCTTTTTTGTGTGTGTTTATTTTATCAACCAATATTTTCAAAAGTTATAAATAATGTAATTATTCTGCAGTCATACTTCTATTTCATTGCCAGTCATGGAGTTGAATGTGACTCCAAATTTAGACATTGGAATCTCGAAGGTGATGGACTTTGAAATAATCAAATTTTTGCTATAAAGATGGGAATAAGTATTCTAACCACTTGAGCTAGAAGACTTCTACGAAACATTTAACAACATAATTTAACTATAAGCTTAGGATGTTTGAAATCGAACGAGAACATGCCATGTGATGAAGTCCTTTTCGGATTTTCTTTAAAGCAGTTAATCTTCAATTCTAAATGAGATTTGTTCTATCTACATATATTCATGAATCATGACTCAGTCTTCCCTTTCCTGCCCACACATCTCTCAAATCATGGTCGCATAAAAAAGGGCTCATTGGTTCCTACATGTCTGATGAATTCCAAAACACACATATATATCCAAGCATAAATAATATTTATTTAGGATTAATTTGTTAAGTACTATGTAAGGGAATGGAAACAAATTCTTTATCATACCCTATATATGCTGGAACATCGTACCAAAATGTGGCTTTTGGTGGCATGCAGCAGACCAGACCAGCCAGACCAAATTGGCCCCTTGATTCAACCTTAATTAAACTCTTCTTCTAAAAATTATAGAAGGGATTAGCTGCCAACAGGCTGTCCTCTCTGGAATTTACTTTTTTTGTTTTTTTTTTCAATATCAAACTCTATACGATTTGCTGCCTGCCTGTTAGTTACTGATACATGACAATTGCATTTCAATTTTTTTGAAGAAAAAAGAAAGAGACTTGGAAATCATAGAGATCTTTTTAGGGAGAAAAACTTAGTCGCAACAACGGGGATAACATTGTTGCTATCCCCGGTCAATAATGTTATGTTACGTTTGAAGTGTTCTCACACGTGTTATAGTATTACTGGTCGGAAATAGCAAAATAATATTTATCCCCGTTTTATGAAAGTTGTTCTCCATTTTAGGAGGGTACGTGCCAATTATAAAAAAAATTATAGAGAGAAGTTATTATGATGTTGATTTTAGTTTTTGAGTTGCTGCACATAAAATTATATATCAATTTTCATCTACTACTACTTGTAGGTTTTCGAATCAGGTGATATAGATTGGGTGTAGGCCCTACTTGGCTCTTGTTTAATCTTTCTTTTGTCAATCATCATTAAGTGATAATAGAGAGTCTAAAACAAATCTTAGCTCCAAACAACAATATCTTCTTATCTATAATTGTGTTTTAATTAAATTTAGTATTATCCATAAAGTATGATGACTCTGTGGTCACCTTTTCTTTCTTTTTCGATTGTTATCCGTGACTCTTGTTGTGATGCCCAAAATGCAAGCTTGTAATCATGGCATGGGGATACCATTTGCCTCCCTAAACCCTTTTGTCTTTTGGATGGAGAAACAAACAAGTAATTAACCAACAGATCTCTAGCTAGAGCCCTTCAAAATATATAAGATCTCCAACACCCAAGATACATATTTTACCTTTTCTCCCTCTCTCTCTCTCTCTCTCTCTCTCTCTCTTTTCTTTGTCAAACAAATGATTAAATGTCAAAAGTTAAAAAATTAATATCAAGCAAATATAGCTTAAGCTTACAAAATATTTTATAAATACTTATGTCAAACGCATAATAAAAGTGTAACACATTAAAACAAAAAGCATATTTCATAAAGATAATATGCTACTATAACATGTTAAAACGTGTTTGAAGAGTACAGTACGTAACACGACGCGTTAAGTAAACATAACATTGAAGGAATGCTAACCCAGATAATAGTTTTCTTTTCGCTTTTTGGATCAAAAGCTAATAGTATTCTAAAAACAGGTTTTTAGTTTTACTTTAAGTACTTAATACAGTGAAGGAATGAGAAGGTAATTCGAATATTTCCGGAAGCGGAAAACCCCACCAATTTTGGTGGGCATGTCAACCAGCCCTCATCTTTGGCTGGCCCTTGCTAGCTACTAGCTGCTAGTAGGGTCACACCTGTGTCATTATAGCAGAGAGAGAGAGAGAGAGAGAGGGAGAGAGAGAGCAGACATGGACATATGAGAAAAGGGTACGATGAATGCGGGAAACAAAGAAAGAAAGAAAGATGATGATCATGAGAAGCCAAAAAGCTAATTAAAGTTAAAAGAAAAGACCAACGACATCAACAGACAAACACAAATTGATTAAAGTCGAAAAACAAACAGTAACAGTACTGATGTGATGACCATACTCAGAGAAAGAAAAGAAAAGAAAAGGAAAGAAAAGAAAAGAAAAAAGATATGTGGATGGAGTGAGTTAATTTGGTCAGTTTTTTTTATTTGTGACTAGTATTTGTCAAGCTGTGAGTGGAAACAGCAGAAAAAGCAACCGGCATAACTCTCGAGGGTTTCTTTCATCTCTCTTCATCTCTTCTCTCTTTTTTTTTTCTTTCTGCAGATACAACAAGTAAATCGACTGCAGCCCTAGCAGCTGATGAAATGAACCTGCCTGATGACACACAAATATCAAACCCTAGAGGATGACACTTGGGCTGTGCCTTTTAATAAAGTCATTCTAATTATATTAGGCGACAAAACCCTCGCTGTGACATCTCAGTATCTGAATCATCATGTCAACCAGCTTTTCTTTTCTTTTCTTTTCTTCTTTTTCCTTTTTACACATTTAACACACTCACCTCACCATCTATATATTTTATCATTCTATCAATTAATCATCCTATTCCTAGCTACATGCTTTTTATTTTATTTTATACATGTTTTAAAGTAATGAAGTTTGGAGTTAGTATCTTAACCCTAAAGTATTCACCTAAGGTATGCATGTGCATTTGTTGTTAGTATCTTAACCCTAACGCTAAATGATGAATTCAAAACACGGTGCAAATAGTGTTAATTTGGGTAAATTCGATATATCACAATAGCATGTCATGCGGTGTATCAAATACACCCAAATATTCTTCTAATTAACTTATGTAAAGTCAAATCTGACTGGTTGTTCGATCGGTTTGGCCGGTTTTCGGTCCCAGATGCCCAGCCTAGTACAAAGATATTAGACATTGGGCAATTCATGTGCGGCAATAATGGAGGATGGGGCAATCGTATACTCCGCCAGTGGAAATGATAGTTTCTTTCCACAATAGTTGTACATTTTTTATATTATTACAATTACCATAGAAACCTAAGTCATGCAAACTCCTGATAAATTAAGCGGTTTATAATTGTATTTAGATCCTCCTCAGGGTTCCAGATATAGTGCAAAAATATACAATCTGAAATTGACATATATGTACCTGCATCAAAGTTACAAAAGGTAAAGATCGGGCTGTAAATTTATTTTCCGTTTAAGGTTCTTTTGGTATATCCCGATTCGGACCAAGCCGAACAAGTCTGGTATCTACATAGTCCCAGCCCAAACGGAGAGACAAACAGTCTCTGTGATGTCCATTTTGAAATTGTCTTTTATCCTTTTCTTAACACGTGAACCCATGAGAGATTAAAACAGTCTCTGTAATTTTTCCTCTTTCATATTTTTCAGATTAAAACTCGACATGTTCGAAAATACAATACTTCGAGGATCTTCTTCGTTGTTTAAAAATAAAATAAAAAAGAACATTTTTTTATTGATGCATATACGTACAAAAAAAGGGTTAGGTAACTTAGGTCCCAAAGTGAGATCCAATTTCAAAATTAAATGCATGTCATCACTAGCGGAACTACTCCAATGACTTAGGTGGGCTGTAGCACAGTGAAGTATTTTTTTTGTCGCATTTAATATATATTTGTTTTATGTTAAAGTTTATTGAAAATTAGTCAATGAAGCTATGAACTAGTGTGATTTACATGATTTAATGTATACTTTTATTTATAAAAAGACTATAGAAACGGTAAGTACAAAAAAATTTGATCATTAAATTTTATGCTAACAACTTTAACTAGTCCACCCGTTGAAAAATTCCTGGTTCTATCCTTGCATGTCATCATACATCAATGTTAATGGGAATGGAGGCTTATTCAGATGCCTTAAATGCATGCATGCATGCTATGGTTTCCATTGTTTTGGTAATAATTCTATTCTCAAAAAGGAAAAGAAGCCGTGGCTGCAATTTTTTTGTCCAGACTATTTTGTCACAGCACTGTATTTGTTGGCCAAGTTGCATTGCTACTTTCGCCACTCATGTACAAAATTCTCCGTCCACTTTTGGAATCTATTGAAGACATGTCAAATTTAATTTGGTAAAGCATGGTGGCAACCCTTTATCTTGGTTTAGGGTTGATTGAATCCTACATATTATTTTTTTGGGTTTTTCAAAAAGCTTATTGATGCATTTTTTATTATAGAGATAATAGGATATTTACATTAGGGTAATTCATCCTCAACAAAGTTTCGTATGGACTAACCACATTTATATATCAAACTCACCATAAATATGTGATTCAAACCTGAAATATCATCCAACTAAGCGGAGACAAGACAAGACAACTTTGTACCACGACAAAATCAAAGGTTAATTGGTCATTTACTTACATTTTATCAGATTAAGGTAAAAATACAAGTGGACGGTATGAATGATATATAATTTCAATTTTATTTGTTTATTTTTTTCTTCATTGATTTTAAGTAATTTTATAAGGAAATAATAGTTGTAAGTAGAAATAACTAAATTATAAGTCACACGAATTAAAATAAAAATTATAGTCGTTTTCGAGATAATATATTCAAATTGATGATGTCTCTTTCAATGAGAACAATAAAAGTTTTATTATTATTAATTTGATTTTCTTTACAAGATGATATTCTACGGAATATGAGATAAAACTCGAATACGAGACAACAAACACATTATCTTGACCAAACTCGAATACGAGACAACGGACACATTATCCTGACCAACTGAACCGATTAATTTGATTGACTAATTAAATTGCTGGTCTGAACTTTCATAATCATATGCGGGAGGAGTCCATTGACAATACAATAGAGCTTCGTGACAAATGAACAGGGCGCGTGATGTCAGTGAGAAGAGGAGGGGGACAGCTTTGTAAATGCCCGTGCGCTGCACATGTCAGTTTCTCAGAAGTTTAACGGAGGAGCACTCGGTAAATACAAAAACCCCAGAGGACAAATTCGGTATATCAAAAATCGAGGCGTGTGAGAGAAAGAATGTATGTGTGGGGGGCAACGAAGCAGCGCCAAAGGCGCAGGCCAAAAGACATAGAAATCTCCCACACGCGCTCTTCTCTCAAGACCATGCGTCAGGCTGAATAATCCATAATCGTGTGGCACACGCGCTAGAAGCAGAGTGAGATAAGGGGTTGGGTGTTGTGAGAAAAACAAGAGAGAAAGGGTTGATAAGACTTGAGATGGAAAAAAGGGTGTGTGGACTGAGCAGGGAGGGGGGGTGTGATGAGTCAGTGAGTCCTAACAACTAACAATAACAACAACAACACTCCCACCATATTTGCTGCCAAAAGTCACAAGGGCCCCTCTCTCTCTCTCTCTCTCTCAACTTCTTTTTTGTTTTATTAATGGCCTCTTTCTGATATGGTATCTCAACCATAAACTGAATTAGTGAGTTATACAAACAACATAAAACTGAAGAAAAAAAAAAAAACTGAAAAGATCACCACTTAATTTGGGCATTTTTTTTTGGACCAGTTGCACCCTCACTCTTATATCTTAGTACACAACCTTTGAAAAGAAAAATAAGAAGAAAAAAAGTAGTTTTCCCTTCTTCCATTTTCTTGTTTCATCTTGTTTCAATTTTGACATTTAAGAGCACGTAATTTATTTAAGAACATTGGCAAATAAATAAAAATAAAAATTAAGAGCATGTAATTTATTTAAACTTAAAACAATCCCCAATTAGTTAAGTCGGTAAAACAAATAGGTTAACAGAAAGATGATTTGGAGCGACGCACGTTAAGAACGTACATTTGTGAAAATAGACATTGTGGGTCGGTTGTTAAGCACTTTGCATGTGACATGTTTAGCTCCATTAGGTCCAATTATTTCTATGTTTAGGGCTATTTTGTTTAGTTTAAATATTTTTTAAAAATCTAACGGGTTTGTGTAGTGTACAAACATGGTTTGGGACCTAAATTAAAGTAGTTACTTTAACTTAAAAGAGAAAAGGGTGAGCTAGTTTAATTCCTTACTATACATGGTTTGGGACCTAACTTAAACTTAGAATTTTAATTTTGAGCTCATCTCTATTTTGTTCTTAAACTAGAAATTAATTTAATTGGGAGCATATATTTGTGAGTGATATATATTATTTTCTCCATTCATAAATGTGATTAGTTTCATCTTTGTTTTGTTTTCCTTAAGAAAAGAACGTATTAATTAAGAAACTCAAGCAGATGTACATTGATCTTCAAGCACGAACCCTTGATTAAATTGAAGCTCCTCTTTCCGAACACAAAATAAAATTTTTATTTTTTTAAAAAAATTGCAAATCTAGAAATTCTACCAACAACACAACAATTTGGCTCACAAGGTACTCTCATCTCTAATTTTTACTGATTTCTTTCACGTTTATATAAAGAGGAAGAAGGAAAAAAAAAAAGGAATGGAAACCCCTTTTTGTCTTTTCAGTTATTTTTTTCTTGCTAAACCTTCCTTTTGTCTTGGTGGAGGACCTACGTCCTACAGTGAAGGAAAATTACTAATTAAAAGGAAAAAAGATAAAGCCAAGAGGCAGAGCAAAAGCAGAGAGGAGAGAGAGAGGGTGGAGAGTGTTGGTAATGTACTGTCTTAGCCTGTCCCCCCCACCCAACACAGTCCCTCTCTCTCTCTCTCTGTTAAACAGTCGAAGTCGAAAAGCCCATCACCACATTGGCCTTTTCTGCCTTTTGTTTCTGTGTTTCTATGCAATTGTCCACGTCTGCTGCTTCTTCTGCTCCCTCTTCTCAGTACCTGCAAATGGGGGAGGAAATGGAATCATACTTTGAATTTCTTGTTATCATTTGATGCCCTCTTCTCTCTTTTTTTCCCTTCTCATCTTTCAGCCTTCTCTGCCTCAGTTCACTGACTACTGGGTTTTCCTGCAAACCAAATATGAATTTCTTCTTCTTTTCTCTTCATCTGCTCATACCACACATTCCTCTCCTGTTTTAGCTTTCTAGGTACCCCTCGAAGTATGAGAATTTCTTGACATGATTTGACCTCCTCATTTCCAATTTTCTATTTTTGCTTTGTGGGTACCCTTTACTTTTCCCGTTTGATTACTCATTTTACTCTAATCCCCATCTTTTGTTGTTTTCAATTTCTTGCTACTTCTGCTGTTGGATTGTTTACTGGATTGTGCTTTCTGTTGAGCAACTCTGGGGAACATAAATATTACTGGGTGTTCATGGAAATTGATCTGAACCATGCAGTGACTGAGGTGGAGAAGAGTTCTTATTGTAATGGGGATTGTGACAAGGTGGGTGGTGGTTGTGTTTATTGTTTGTCCTCTTCAACTTCTTCATCTTCGTCAAATTCATCTTCAGCTCCTGTGGCTTCTTCAATTTATTTGGAGCTTTGGCATGCTTGTGCTGGTCCACTCATCTCACTGCCCAAGAAAGGGAATGTGGTTGTCTACTTCCCACAAGGTCACTTGGAACAAGTTGCCTCATCCTCTCCTTTCTCTTCCATGGAGATGCCCACCTTTGATCTCCAGCCACAGATCTTCTGCAAGGTTGTGAATGTCCAGCTACTTGTAAGTACCAATGTCAATTCTTTATGCATACTTCCATATAGAATTTCCAACATTGTAATTTTTTTCTTCTTCCAAATATGCTTGCTTTTTTTGTTTGGTTATGAATTTATTGTCTATTGAATTCTTGAGACAGGCTAACAAGGAAAATGATGAGGTCTATACACATGTCACTTTGCTTCCTCAGCCAGAGGTATGATTCTTGATTGACATTGAAGGTACTTCATCTTGGTTAAGTAACTAAAAACTGACCATGTACTAGAAATTACATGTTTCCTGTTGGAAACTCGGAGTGACAGTGTTCTATGTGACTTCTTAAGTCTTTATCATTGTAGATTTAAAGTTTCTGTTAGAATGCATCTTTTCTTTAAGGCTGCTCAGTTTTATCTTTCTGTAATGGTTATAATGAGTGCCAATTCTGGGTATTCTACAGTTGGTAGGAACAAATTTAGACGGCAAAGAGCTTGAAGAGTTAGGAGTGGATGAGGGGGATGGAGGATCACCTACAAAATCAACCCCTCACATGTTCTGCAAAACACTTACAGCTTCCGACACCAGTACCCATGGAGGGTTCTCTGTTCCTCGCAGAGCTGCTGAGGACTGTTTTCCTCCTTTGGTACAAATCCATGCATTTATATTTCTCTGGTGTTCAAAGAAGATATTTCTGTGTAACTTTAAACATATTTTTTATTTTCTGTAGGACTATAAGCAGCAGAGGCCCTCTCAAGAGCTTGTTGCAAAGGACTTGCATGGGGTGGAGTGGAGGTTTCGACATATTTATAGAGGTAAATTATTTATAACTCTCTGTGTAGTTTGATTGATGATTAAATTTGATACAATTCAGTTTGTATTACTCATCAGGTCAGCCAAGGCGACACCTGCTCACTACAGGATGGAGTATTTTTATAAGCCAAAAGAATCTTGTCTCGGGGGATGCTGTGCTTTTTTTGAGGTAACTGCGATTAATTTCCTATTTTAGTGACAATTGGCGAAGGCTTAGTTATCATTCAAATTTGTTCTTTTCCAATTTGGAGGCTGTTTTTGATCTTTAAAACGGTGAGAAGTAGTGAAAATATGTCATTTATATAAGTGACATTAATGCTTGATTGATTTTGGAGATTTCATTGTCAAGGAGTTATTTAATATTACTTAGGATGGTAAAGCGTTGATTGTCCGTATATTGGTTGAGTATATACGTATATTCAAATACTTAATGCCCCAAAGGCAAAAATGAGGTTTTCACACATGGTAGGATATTGACTTGTGTTATGTGTATTATCATGAATAAGAATATTATGTCCTAGGAACAAGATTATTTTGACGTCTCTGTGGCGTTAAAAATTTGCTTGATTGTGTTCATTGTCTGGTAATCTTGATAGCATGAATCATTTATAATGTTCTTTGTAGGGGTGAAAATGGAGAGCTAAGGTTGGGAATTAGAAGAGCTGTTCGACCTAGAAATGGTCTTCCTGATTCAATTGTGGGCAACCAGAATTCTTATCCCAGTGTTCTTTCTCTTGTGGCTAATGCAATATCCACTAAGAGCATGTTTCATGTATTCTACAGCCCTAGGTACGACTACTATTTGGAAATTTTATCATGTATTGTGTATTTTATTTTATTATTCCACTTTACTTTTTGGCGATAATAGTATCAACTCTTTGGTGGTACTGGTTGATGAAATCAATGGAAATATGATTCTATCAGTACCCCCATGGTATATTGTGTATCTTTATATGTAGCCTTTTTCATTAGATCACTAATTTATTGTGTATCCTCCCAATAAGCCAAACCTAGTACTTAATATCTGAAAATGCATATTTTCCTGTACTCTTCAAATATGTTTGTCTTGATCTTGTGTGCCGAAGATAATTGAAGTATGCTGCCACACAAAAGATAGAAAACAAAACTTTACTTCCCTAAACGTCCTAGGGGACTGAAGTATTGTAACATTATAAACTACCAGGCTGAGGTTCCTTTATCAGGAAGTACACTAAAGAAATAGGAAATGGCCACAACTCATAAAACTGTACTTCTGGGAATGTCCTAGGGCATCCTGCTTATCATTGATGGTTCACATACAATGTTTCTGGCTTTGATTTTTACTAGACATCTAACAGTCTAGAAATGGGGAGACACGAGCATCAGTAAAATGGTTAGCACTATTTTTTTGTTTCCTCTGCCAATAGACAGCAGAGTTGCTTGGAAACCTACCAAAAAACCTAGTAATCTATTAACTTCAGAATCTACCAAGTTGTTTTTCCTATGTTTTGTGCATATCATTCGTTTAAGGATGATTCTCTCTTTATAGTTTATACAAGGCTTAGTTGTGGTTCCTATCGTTCCATTGTATGCTTAATGACAGTGATGTCTCTCTCAGATAGTTATTTAATTTTCCTTTAATAGTTTGTTTCTTACATATAAAAAATTTGATATTTCTTTTGCCAATTTTTTTTAACGTGGAAGCACCCAATGGTGCAGTTCACTTGACATTCTTCAAGTCTTCTTCTCTTTAACCTATGCACCTTTTTTCTTTAAAATGATTTCCATGCCTAGCATTGTAGTTATTCTCTTATTCATCGTGTTTGAATTGGAGATATCTACTGGAGAAATATTTTTAAATTCCTCTGTTACGTTAATGAATTTATTTTATGTATTTAGGAGGCTATTATTTATCATTGCCTATAGAAGGGGCCAGGAGGGTTAAAGCAATTCATAAGGAGCTCCTAAGGTTACTGCCTAACATAGTTCACTATTAATTCATTACTAATTGGAACTACAAGTGATGGACTGCATGCATTATGAAAAGCAGTGGGGAAATGTCGCACATGCAATGGGAGCACTCTAATGCAACGAAATGACGATTTACTAGGATTTCAAAAAGTAAAAACAAAATTGTGGCTGTTACAATCTTCACATGATATCAGGCTTTTTAACTAAGCTGGGACTATTCATGTGTATAATAGCATCTTTTTTGTCACTTGATTCCTTGGAGATTTGTAAACATGCTAGGTTGGGCTTATGCATTGAACAGAACCTTTGAACTTGTTTAAATTGCGGTAATGCAGGGCAAGCCATGCAGAATTTGTCATCCCCTACCAAAAGTATGTCAGAAGCATTGCTAATCCAGTGACCACCGGGACAAGATTCAAAATGAGATTTGATAGGGATGATTCACCGGAAAGAAGGTATTTATAAGTAGATTAAATGGCATAGCCAGCATATTTTCCTTGTTAAATTTTCTATTCATACAACTTGTAGGTGTAGTGGTGTAGTGACTGGCATCAGCGACTTGGATCCCTATGGATGGCCTAATTCCAAATGGAGATGCTTGATGGTATGCTTTGTATTTTATTCTCCTTTTTTTAAAACAATAATGAACTGCACCCCAACTTCCCAATTCATTTCGAATGAAAATAGATGTAGAGAGAGAGAGAGAGAGAGAGAGAGAGAGAGAAGAATGAAAATTTACACTACACTGTTTGGGGCCAACTATCTGATGAACCTCACTGAGAAAATACCTTTTCTCCCCTTGGTACTTTTATTGGATTAATATTCTCTTTCATTTGAAGAAGTACTTGTCCATGGCACAAATGTTGATCCTTAGAATAACAAATGGGAAGATTATGGTTTCAAATGGATCCCATCAATTGACACTGCTGCTTTCTTATTTAATTGTGTCTAACCGTGCACCACTACACACTTCCTTTTGTGTAAAGAGACGACAACTTCAAGAGCTATAATTCTATTATTGCAGTGTTGCAGCAATTCTTATACTTACCCCTTTATTTTACATTTACCAGGTCAGATGGGATGAAGATATAGGAAATGATCATCAAGAACGAGTCTCCCCATGGGAGATTGATCCTTCCGTTTCTCTTCCACCTTTGAGCATTCAGTCTTCTCCAAGATTGATGAAGAAACTGCGGACAAGTCTGCAGGCAACCCCGCCCAACAACTCCATAACTGGTACAATACTTCCCAACCAGAGCAAGAATTTTTCATTTTTTCAACTTCTATCCTCAATGTGTCAATTTTCTTGCAGCTGGAGGGGTTGGGTTTATGGACTTTGAGGAATCAGTTAAATCCTCTAAGGTCTTGCAAGGTCAAGAAAATATAGGTTTCATATCACCCTTGTATGGATGTGATACTGTAAACCGCCCGCAAGATTTTGAGATGCAAGCTCCGGCACATCCAAGTCTTGCATCAAATGCAACACAGAAGGCTACTATTGGCGAGCTTATGAGGGCTCGCCACTCCACCTACACAGGATTTGCGGAATCTGATAGGTTTCCAAAAGTCTTGCAAGGTCAAGAAATATGCCCATTGAGATCTTTGACAGGAAAAGCAAATTTCACCCTAGGTGATTGGGAATCCAACCTTGGTTGCACATCTTTCAACATTTATCAAGCGCCCAAACCAAATTTTTTCTCTCTAGGCTCTGAATCCCTTCCAAATATATATTTTCCTTATGGCGACATTCGAAGAGCTGGCCAAGATCCTGTGATGTGCTCTAATGCTACTAACTTACCCAGGGAGAATATGAAAATCAACCCGTATTCTATGCAAATGGGAGTTACAAGAAACGAAGTTGGAAGGCCAAATAAACCTAGTGAGCACAAGCCGCAGGAGAGTAGCTCTGCTTCTCCCACTTTAGTGCCAAATCCAAGAAATCCCAATGATGAAGACTTTAATGGAACTGTTACTGGATGTAAACTTTTTGGGTTTTCCTTGACTGGGGAAAATCCCACTCCAAACTCTCAGAGTTCCAGTAAGAGGAGTTGTACAAAGGTAAGCTACAGTAGCCCTCAAGTTGGATTGTAACTTGCCATGTCTTGGACATCTTTCCCAACTGATGTTACATATATTGAGTGAAGGTTCACAAGCAAGGCAGCTTAGTGGGAAGAGCCATTGATCTCTCGAAATTGAATGGCTATGGTGACCTGCTGAGTGAACTAGAACGGTTATTTAGCATGGAAGGTCTTCTACGAGATTCTGATAAAGGATGGCGGATCTTGTACACTGACAGTGAGAATGATGTCATGGTTGTTGGGGATGACCCATGGCAGTAAGTGTCTCTCTCTCCCTCTCTCTCTCTGAATTAAACTTTTATGTTTGCCTAGTTCTTTTGAACGATATACTCATGCATAGTCTTTTATGTCATAGGAAGCAATAACATAAATGCAGCTCTAATTTCGGTTAACAATTGGGTTTTTAGGATACCAAGCAAGGCAACAAGAAGATGTGTACTTAAAGAATTAATTTGTTCTTTTCATTTTTCCCCTTTGTAGACAGAGATGCGATGTGTGTGTGTCTCCGTGTGTTTTTCTCTTCTTCTTTTTAGCCTGACTTATAAAACGCCATTTCATCTTAGCTTGGTTAACTGCAGAAGAATATGTTGTTTTGCTGTCAGGAAATGTTGTTTTGGAGTTTTCTGAACAATCCATATGAACATTTTTTTTATATGACCTTTTGAAAATGATGGGTTCTTGATGCAGTGAGTTTTGCAATGTGGTCTCCAAAATTCATATATATACCCAGGAAGAAGTGGAGAAGATGACCATCGGAATGATCAGTGACGATACTCAAAGTTGTTTGGAACAAGCCCCAGTCATGCTGGAAATGTCAAAGTCCTCATCAGTGAGCCAGCCAGATTCTTCCCCAACAGTAATCAGGGTCTAAAAAGAATAAAATCCAGGGTTGTCATTAGGTTGTTGTAACTTTATCTGCTTATGCAAATAATGCACACCAGAACCTAGTTATGTATTTTCCAGATTTCCTAGGCCAAACACAACTTGAAAATGAAACGTGTTTGGCCTTCTAGAGATTGAACTCTTTCCCATTGAAATTAAATATGTAGTACTGTGACTTGTTGAGTGTAAATTGTTGGATATGTTCTCTTACGTCTCCGCCTTAGTGGAGAAGATGAAAGAATTTTTAAAGTTAATTTGGCGTTTGGTACTAAAGTCGGAGGAACAAAGTTTGGTGTTTAGGATGCTGACCACGATATAAATTTGCTCCTGTGAGGTGAAGAACTTTTAAATTTGTTCCTGACTTGCCTCAAGCTCTACTCTGTGCGGACAAATGAGGGATATAATCTTGGAATTAAGGTAGAAGTCAGAATATCTACATTAACACACATCAATTCCCTTGTTTGGATTCATAAACAAAGAAATTTAAAATTTTCATGTGAAAAGAAACTTGGAACAGAAAACAAACATGTAAGCTGCCATGTGAAAAGAAACTTGGAACAGAAAATAAACATGTAAGCTGCCATCGCCACCACCTCTACTACCACCAGATTGCCCTGGACGATGCCACCAGACCCACCACCTCTATTACTACCACATTACAATGACCATCTACTACCAGCACCTATACTACCAACATATGACCATCGCCACCACCACACCCCGACCCACCATCACATGACATGAGGGTACCACCGCCATTAACACATCCTAACCACCACCTCTCATTTATAAATTGATACCCTGTAAGATAATAAACGTCAAATTCTATGTTCTAAATCTCATTATATTTCAAGTTAGCCAAACAAAAAACAGAGATGCAAAGTCCAGATCTTACTAGTCAAACCTCAATCATACAGTAGGATTTCAAACCCTACATCTTTTGGTTTATTTCTCCGACCTTCAGCGGTGTGTTCAAAGCAAAGTGACTGTAGAACCCTTACTCATTACTCAGCCAAAAAGGACTCTTGACAACTGATCGGTTCATAATTGTATATCATTTTGTACCCTTCTAGCTTATGATTTGGTTATGTTTTTGAGTTAAACTTGTGCTTTTAATCCTTTTTGTGTTTATCTTTCAGTTCATTGAGCTTTAGGTAATAATGATGGCTTTAGAGAGCATAATTCATGCAATTCAAACATGTTAAGGCCTAATTTGGATGAATGGATGAAGAGCTTAAAGACAAACTCATTTTGGCTACAGCCCCCTGCCAGTCCAGTTCCGTAGGTCATATTGCAAGCTTTGTTTCAACAACCTACATAGCTCGAATGAGGCCACATTCTTCATGAAAGTTGTTCCAATTGGTGTGTACTATAACATATCCAAAATTCAGCCCCATTTGATAAATCTGGAGTCCGTTACCTAGCAAACACAGAACCATGCTCAGGATGGATCTTATCAGCGCGAAAAATGAGTTAGCAATTTGTTTCGGCCTTAACTTCTTCCTCCGACCTTGGATTGGCCCAAATAACATATGGCTGGAAAGAAGACATTCTGAACTTCAATTTCGAGTGCTTAAAGTCCTAATTTGATTAAGAGAAGCCCAAGTTGTAAGCCCTTGAAGTTGCTGGTCATGCTGACCTCAGCATGTGCTGGTTGGATGCTTGGTCATGGTGAGCTAGGTATGAGCTATCATTTCTGGTTGGAAGCTTGGTCATGGTGACATGAAGATGAGCTAGGGCTGCTGGTGGGATCTATTGGTGAAGTGCATCACCCAATTTAGATTTTCTAATACAAGTGCATCAACCATTTCAGATTTTATAAAACAAGTGTTGTATGCATTAGCCATATTGAATTCAGATTTTCACTTCCCCTAGGCCTATAAATAGGGAAGTTCTCTAAGCTTGTAAACACACCCCAAGGGGGGGAGCTCTCAAACACTTCTCTAGAGCTCCCTTCCCTTCTCTCCCTAAAATTCTCTTAGTTTCTCTTTCTAGTTTTCAATTGTTATAATGAGATCTTTGTGCTGAAATTCTCCTTAAGTTTTTCCAAGTTCTACTTAATTTTCATTGTTATGTAAATTCTTTTCTTTAGTTTCAAGTTTGATTAGTTTCCAAGTTTCAATTATGATTTTTGTTCTTATTCATTATGCTTATAAGTTAATATGCTAGTTTGAATGATTGATCACCATTTAGGCTTGCATGTTAGTTATCTTGGTGTGAATTAAGAGTAGACACCATGCTTTAATTCGAATTGAACTATGAATAGGAAGAGTATGTATGGACATTCGACAACAGGGATTAGATACATGCTTGGTTGTTTAAATTGTTCTTCTATGCTTAATGGGTTCCTAATGCTTAATTTTAGGTTAGACAACAAATGATCAAATTAGGGAATTAGGAACACAAGGTTATGACCACACACCATGGCTTAATCATACTTTAGCTAGAATCAATCCATTAATCTAATTGAACTTGGGAACTTATCTGCTTGAGTTAGTTATTTCTTTCTTCCTTGTTTTATTTATTTCATTTCTTTTTCATTTCTGTTTTGTGTAGGAAAAATGAATTGAATCATTCAATCACCAATCCTCGTGGGATCGACCTCGCACTTACATACGCTATACTACCGAACGGCTCGTGCACTTGCGAGTATCACAAGTTGAGGATGCAGCTTAATCCATTTTGGTGCAGCTGTATCTACGCAACAACAACCACCAAACAAGGCTTCTCTTTTATTTCCGACAATGGTTTAGACTTTAGAGTACATAAAATTGAGTATGATTTTCCAGCAAGAGTGAAAAAAAGAAATTCAATTTCTCAATTTAGTTTCTTAATCACCAGAAGAAAACTCTGGTTCTCGTCTAATGCCAGGAAGATCAATCTATTTAAGTCAGCCATTTTTTCTGCTATCATGGATAAACCAGTGTACATTTGGGTTCAAACCTTTCTTGATTCTGTATTCCGAAATATGTGTGTGAAGTAAACTTAAATGATTGACTGCAACATCAGGTGTATCCTGGATACAGTGCTTGAGTATTGCGGATTATCGCAGTTCAGCAACTGGACATCAGTCTCTCACTGCTCCTTAAATAGCGCACGACCAATTATCATCCTTCTGATCTCACTAGTCCCTGCTCCAATCTCATATAGTTTGGCATCTCGAAGGAAACGACCAGTTGAGTACTCATTTACATAACCATTACCGCCTAAGCATTGTATAGCCTGCAACATTCAAAATAGACTTAACCATGTGAATGGAAATAATGAACTATACTATGCCATGCCATTCAAGCAATATGTAGAATATGATTTGTATATTCAACTAAGACCAAATTGGTTGGCCTGACTGGGGTTTATGTTTAAAAATTACTCATTTGCAAAAATAAGAGATAGAATGGAATTTATCCAGGATCTTTTACCTGCAAAGCTACCTGTGTGGCTCTTTCAGCCGTACAGAGTATAACTCCAGCACAATCCTGAAAATTTGTATCAAGAAGAGTTATTATTTGCCTAAGCCAAAGCTTTTTTTGCCAAATGCTAAAACTGATAAAATTATAACTTAAGTGAAGGAAAAAAATTCAGAAACCCCAACAGCACCTTTGAGTCAACTTTTCCATTGTCACACTCCCTTGCAACAGAATACACATAGGACCTGAACATGAAGGGGGGACAAAAAGAGAGAAATGGTTAACTCTGCTACCAGGTGAATATTACAAGAAATAAACAAAGAAAAGCGGTGATAAAGGAATAAAAATCTTTTTACCTTGATGATTGCAAAGCAGTATACATGTCAGCAATTTTCCCCTGTAATTTCAAGTTCGTTAACAGCATAAAGGCTACAATTTAAGTACAAACAGGAGCTAGAAACATCAACTTAAGTTGTGTAAATACAACAATAAACCTGTATAAGCTGAAACTCTCCAATTGGACGGCCAAACTGCTCTCTCTGTCGAACATAAGGAAGGACAACATCCATACATGCCTGCATAATGCCCAGGGGTCCAGCTGCTAAAACAAGCCTCTCCAAATCCAATCCGGACATCATGACATAGACACCTGAAAGAAAGGGCAATAACAATGCAGGTTGAACCAGAATCATGACTGCATAAGATGCTTTTGCTACCCATACTAAGTACATAGGATAAATGACCCCAAAAAAAAGAAACTCCTAAAGATTCCACTTGTTATTCCAATATCAATGGTATCTACATTCCCTCAACAAGAATTTCCCCGGGAAGCAATTAGTTTCAAGATTCAAAGCGTAATCAACTTATCACTCAAATTAGGATAAGAAAGTCCTTCTAACTGCTTTAGGTGATACTATAGGAGGTCGGTGCTATAACAGAAAACTCTTGGCATAGCTAAGTTCATCATATGTTACCAAAACGAGTATGGCTGAGCAGTTACAGTGACGGAAGAATAAGCCCAAAAGCAACTTCGTTCTGCTCTAACAGTGAGTTCTGACAACCGTAATAGTAAAGAGCAGCTCAGAAGGTTCAAATTAAAGCCATAAGATAGATGAGCAATCAGATTCAATATATGTAACATATCATTGCTTGCTAAGTAATATAACATGCAACGTATCCAAATGATCTCCTTCCAATAATGAAAGTTGTAAATACAAGTATCACTACACCTTTTCCTTCCTGCCCAAGAACATTTTCTTCTGGAACAAAGCAATTCTCAAAGACAAGTTCACATCTGCTCAGACCATTGCCACTATTAGTAGAAAAAGAGAGAACGAAGAAGGGAATGTACTCCCAAACTAGACAACTTCACTTAAAGCATTCTGGACGTACGTATCACTTCCTCGCATGCCGAGTTTGTCTAACTTCTGAGCAGTACTGAACCTGCATTGAGGCATAAATAACTTCATAAAAGTGAGGGAATTCAAAATATTCATCATGCATTTTGTTATTATGGTTTGATTTTATGCATTGCAAGTAGGCTTCATTTTCTTCTCTTCTGCTTACATCTTTTGGGATCATTTAGGGCTGCGATGTCGCCTAAGAGCACTATAGAGTTATACGGAGTGCTTCTATTCCACCCACTTCTACTAAAATGCTTAATTAAGTTTATCCTTTACATATCTTGTTTCTACATTATTTTAAATTCATCATTGATCTTGTTTCTACCCTATATATATGAATGTAAAATGGATATGTAGAATGAAAGTAAAGTATTTTAAACTTTAAGTAAATGTAGTAGTAATTATGTTTAATGCTTCAACATTATAATAGTGCTAGCAGAACTTTTTGAAAAATGTACAAGCAACCTATAAAATTGGGCAAACAAATTACTGAAGGAGGGACCTAACTAAAATTTAGAGAAAAGATCGTCATTGTACTTGATCTAATAAATGTTGTGGATCCAAAAATTCCTTAAGTTCCTAAAGTTCCTAATACTTAGTTTCTAACTTGTAAAATACACGGGTTAACACAAACAACTTGATCAATAAACAGGTCGGGTTCGTATTAGAGTCGTCTGACACAATTAATTACCCGGGTGTTCCCTTCTCAATGATGAATGCTGTAATTCCTTTTGAGCCCGCTGTTATGTCTGTTTTTGCATAAACAACCTGATCCAACTCTAAATATCAGGTAAATGAGATGATAAATTCACATGTGCATGCATATATGTATGTACACGCTACAGAAATATTAATATGATATAGCGATACAGAGCCTTTAGTACTGTCAAAATGAAATAGTATGCTAAAGACACTGCTCTGAAAATGCAGTACTAGTATAACCACTAAAACATAACTCCTAATGAATGTGGGCCAATGTAAATGTTTACAATTATAGGCTGACATAGTATAGCATGCATATCATTGAGAGCTGCACCTGATAGCAATCATAGTAATAAAACTTAGTTATAAAACTTAGTCCTTCACATGTGTAAGTTAAAACATTGGGATATTAAACAAAGAAAGTCCACATCTGCTGCAATTCAATGATGACAGAATCATCCTCGAGATTATTCATGGAATGGTTCTCAATGGTCATCTAGAGACTGCATCAGGAGACATCTTGTGCATTAGCCTATTCAATAGGTTCCCAGAGTAAGCCATACGAAATCTTAAACCTCTCACTTTTTTTTTTTTTTTTTTTTTTTTGAATAGAAACGAATGTATTAAGAAAGGAGCAAAATACAGCAGTGGATAAGGAAACCACAGAAGACAGAGAAACAGACTAAAAAACAAAACAACCCAGCGCCCACAGACCACAAAGAAAACCCAGGACAAGCCAACACCCTAGACAAACCCAAACGAAGCCCTCAACGAACTGGACGTTTCGGGACACCGACACCCGATTTCGTGACGAAATTTCTATCTAATTTCCCACCCTGAACCTTACAAGCAGAGGCCAAGCCACCATTTTTCCCAAAAATAAGGGTTTTCTTGAGCGGAACCACTTAAACCTCTCACATTCCTGGGAAAAGATGCTCTAAGCACAAACTACATAAAAATAATATATATGTACAAGTCAGACAAATTCTACTCTTGCATATATATTAGACAGTTTTCATTATGGCTACAAAAAGTAAATTTGACAAATATCCAACGGTCAGAGCATACAATACAAGCAACAGATGAGTGCACTTACACCCCCCTGCCATGTACACACAGAGAGAGAGAGAGAGGGAGAGAAGCATATGGGTAGTAATATCCATGCTTAGCTAAAGCAATTCTAACAAAACATACCAATGTTTGAGCGACTGGGCCATTGGTACACCACATCTTGTTCCCGTTTAAGACATAACCCCCATCTACACGATCAGCCTTGCACTTCATGCTAACAACGTCAGAACCAGCTGCAGAGAGAGAGAGAGAGTGAGAGAAAGAGGGAGAGAGAGATCAGCCTAATTACCTTAAATGAACCTAGATAATACTCAGAATTTAAGTGTAAGATGAAAGAAGTGTAATGCACATAAATTACAATTGGGTTCACTCATTGCAAGAGCCCCCACATGCTCGCCACTGATAAGCTACAGAATGAAAGATGAGACTTTGTCAATCAAAAAGGAAAGAAATTGAAATTAACTAATTAAGAAAGACTCTAGAACAGAAGAAAGATGATTTCATGTGACATAAATAATACCTACTTAATGGGTTGGAAGATAAGAGAAGAAGGAAAAAGGTATATCAAGCTACCCAGGAAGTTTTCTGATCAGTATTTTATTAATAAAATCACTAAAGTTTTATTTAATTAGTATAGCCCACACAAAAACTGTTAAAATGTATTCAAAACCAAATAATTAGCAGACTGCATGATTAAATTCTCCTAACACTCATCAGGATATGCATGTCACATGCCATAGTATATTAGTGACTATGAGCCATACTCAAGTAATCTAACTTTTTTTCTTCTCCAGAAAGATAGATACTTTTGACTGGTTCCTAAAATTTTGTTCAACTAAACTATCCAGCCATCCCTACAGAATTTACAAGCCCAGCATTAGGCCACACCATCTTCCATTCCTCTCCTTCCCCCACAAAACTTGAGAGAACAACAAATAAAAGATATGGTAAATCTGACTACAGAGTGATGACAATGAATGACAATAAGTGCAATTAAAACATACAAATATGAAAAACAGCTTGTCCACCTAGTAGATGAAAAGTAAGAGTCCAATCATATAGGAAACCATTGCAAACTTCTGGGTCAGAAATCATTGATGATCTCATGCTTAATTGGCTGAAGCAGCTTAAATAAATTAGTGCTTGAAGATGTGACGGCAACCGAAATAGTAAGCAATAACACATGAGGAACAAAGTTCTATAAAAGAAATTCAGTTTGATGATGAAGAGAGATGTCAAAATTCTCTACATGCTAATGATTGCAATGCACATTTTGGATAAATAATCATCATTATCATTATAAATAATAAGATAATCATCATAGCAGAGATAAGTGGAATCCGCCAGAACTCTTCATCTCTAATTAAGCATGCCTGTAAAATTGTAAATACTACACTGGTATGCATAAAATTGAATCAAACGAAGGTAGAACCTTTGGCAAATACTTCTGTTTCTGAGTAGGGTTTCCATGCCTCACCTACCAAATAAAAAAGTACAAGTTTATCAGATATGCGCAAATGCTGTCACAGATGAACTCAGTTCGTTTGTTTACCAATTGATTGATGCACAGGTTAGAATGAGCACCATATGAGAGACCAACAGACCCTGAAGCACGACTTATTTCTTCCATAGCTATACAGTGATACAAGTAACCAAGACCAAGCCCTCCATATTCCTCTACAAGACAACCCATGGTCAAGTTTCTAAACCCATGAAACTGCAGATTATTCAATCAAATGCACAAAGAAATGAGAGGTTTATAGTTTCTAACAAGACAACTGCATCCTGCATGAATTGCAAATAAAGTATGATCTTTGATCATAGCCTTGGAATAGTAATTCCATCTTCCAATTCAAAATAGGTTGGACATCTCGTATGACAAAGGAGGTGAGGGGGCCAACACATGCTACATATTAAGATGTTCTTGGAACATTTTATTTCTCTATCATACTGCATGCTAGACTACAAATTTATAATAGCTAAAAAATTGTCATGTAAGTAAGAACTAGTGATCCTAACAACTGAGGCCCAAAAATATCGCGGGTAGAAGCACATCCAAACAAAAAATTTATATTATTTTCAATTAAAAAAAGGGGAAGCTTCCTAAAACAAAGAGCAACACCCACATAGCATCACATCCACAACCAAAATTGCCTCTGTACACAAACACGAATTAAAACAAAAACGATAAGACATTCAAACCCCAATAGAGTTTAAACTAACTGTAGTTAGAAAAGCTCTTACATAACATGATGAAAGTCTACCTGGTGCAGTAATTCCATGAAGATTAAAATCTCCCATGAGTTTCCATAAGTTCACCTCCTGAGGGAAATAATTTGTGTGGTCTATTTTTGACGCATGAGGGGCAATGTGTTCTTGTGCAAACTGAGAAACACTTTCTTTAAACTGTATTTATATCAACAAAAACAAAAACAAAAAAAACAGAAAATTGTGTCAGTGCTAAAGAACACTAAAATCGTTTGCTAATATGAATGTAAATTAATTACTTCATTCACTTTAGAAATTAAATATTATTAAATAATATAAAATTTCCAACAGACTGTTCTCCAAATTTTCGCAAAAAAATGTAATCAACATAAATACTTCTACTTGCCAACTTGATTTAAATATATATATATATATATATATATATATATATATATATATATATAGAGAGAGAGAGAGAGAGAGAGAGAGAGAGAGAGAGAGAGACCTGAATCTGAGTATCATCGAAGAGTAAAGCGGTAGAAAAAGAAGCACACTTTCTCCGATTTTTGAAAATTGCAGAGCATTGAGACCTCGCAGCAAATAGTCTTTGCATGTTCACTTTTACGTTTTCGTTTTAGAAAGAGATAATATATACAGAGAGAATATATTTATAGAGAGAGAGTTTCAGAGAAGAGAAGAAGACGAAGACGACGATGTTTGGCATTGACTGTAGCTGCTAAATGCCAACGAGAGCCAGTATGGGTGTGGTTTAGAATAGCTTTATACAGACTAATTAGGGAATTTCCGTTATAATTAATCTTTGTGGGCCCTTTTGGCGTGGCAGCGTGTGATTGGGTACTTCGAGGAGATAGCAAATCAGATTTCAAAGAGGTAGTTGAGCTCAGTGGACTTGAGTGCAGACTAGTTTTTCAGAGTAGAGTTTGAGCTTATCAATTTTGGGCATGGGTTGTTTTCAGGGACTGATACAATGTTTATCCTTTTTCATCATGTCATGCTGGCTACGTTATCTCTGGGATCTTAAATATGAATGAATAGGATTAGGCTAGTAGATAAAAATTTTGGTTGTGATTGTGGCCCAAGCCCATAAGAGAACCTTGTTAAAATACCAGTCCATAAGTGAAACACAGCGTTTCACTAACACTAGCTTCACCTTTTTTTTTTGGACAACGCCCTATCCTCACTTATCTCTCATCTCTCCGCCTCTATCGTCTCTACCTCCATCGTCTCTCCTCTTTCTCTGACGAGTGGAGAAGAAGCTGTAGCTGTCACTGGTTGGGTCGAGAAGAGTAGAGAAGCAGCCACCCGACCTGCCCAGGCGCCCAGACCCGCCTAGGCCCATTTTTCCATGCTGCCATGCAAAATATAATGCAAATGGTCATATTCATAAACTGTTTGCCATGAAGTACTCCTCTAAACACTGGAGACATATGCTCCTTGCTCCCATGGCATTTGAACTAGCATATCCTTTATGCTTTCTACTTCTCCTTCTTCAACTCGCATATCTTTGGGTTCGTCCCTCATTGCACAGGACGATACATCTTTCTGGGCCTCACCGTCTGGAGTATTTGCTTTCGGTTTCTGCTCAATGATGCAGCAGGCAAAAAGATATGGAGTGTTGATTCTGCTGGCACTGGAGTTTCCTATGCAGCCATGCTTGACACAAGAAATTTTGTGTTGGCTAACCGAAATTCAATCAATTCTTGGGAGATTATTTGTTGCCGAAAGAATTATTTCGTATATCTATTGAATAAGCACCATGAAAATGATGCATGGACTGACAAATAAAATGGGTTCACCAAAACGAAGGCCTCCCAACGGAGGCATTAAGACCTGTTTCAAGCCAAATTAAAGTGAGGCTTGTAGAGATGACATTCTTTAGCTGTCCAAAGATTCTTCCAAGGAAGCTACCAAAGATAGATGACATCTTGCAACTTAGTTCTTATGAAATGAAAGCACACTCATCCACACAAGCCAACAGTGACAAAGTTTATTGTGGATGAAGAAGTCTAACAAAAGAGATTGTCAATATGCCGAGCAAAGCATCAAATGGCGCATAATACAAACAGCAAGAGAGAACTGTATTTGTTTGGCATTTTAGCTGCTTATGTGGGCAGCAAACCAGAACATAAGCATATTACCTTGGCAGGACCAGGAATAATCCACATTCAGTTAAACATCTCAAATGGATCATCGATGATCATAAGGTATTGTAGATGACACCACAACTGATGGAATATATAAATATAATGCAAATGATTCCCATCAACAGTTTCACCCTTAACTCCTTAATTATGTACCATGACTTTTCAACTACCATATCCTTTATGCTTTATACTTCTCCTTCTACAGATACTCACATTTTCCACCATTGCTCAAGCTCACAACAACATATCTTTGAGCTCATTCCTCATTGCAAAGCAAGATAGCCCTTTTTGGGCTATTAGTGTATAAGCTTTGAGCTAATATGAGTTTAGGATTAATAAGCCTTGTATTTAATTGTGTATTCACTTTGTCTTAGAAAATGAGAAGTGTAAGGCTGAGATGTAATATTGCTTGTGTGCATCCAGCTAAGGCTAACGGTTTTGTTATACATGCCTTAGTGCGTGTTTGCTAAAAAGAAGAATATACACACATTGCTCTCCGACTTGGAGAGAAAGCAGAGCATTTTGATAGATTGCATTCTTCCATTTTCTCTTCGTTCTTCTCTCTGCAAATATACTCCATTGAAACCCAGCTAAAGATTGAAAATGCTAACATGGCCGGCCTCAGAGCCAGGTTCGATCATTTGAAAATCTGGGCGTACACTGTGCTGCAATCGAGCTACATTCAAGCTCATTCTGGTTCAGGTGAAGTCGCTGGAACTCCATAGATTTCGATTTAGTTTTTGATTTGAGATTCGTATCATCTAAGCTAAGAGATGGCTGGATCTGGAAGTTCTGAGGTGAGAACTCCGATCTTCTCCGGTGAGAACTACGAGTTCTGGAGAATCAAGATGGTGACGATCTTCAAATCTCATGGGTTATGGAAATTGGTTGAAAAGGGGGTTATGACCTATGTTGCACCGACACTCCAAACTACTGGAGTGTCGGAGTGTCGGACACGCCGACACGCCGACACGGCTCCGACACGCCTCCGACACGCGTTGGACACGGTCAACGGCTGGGACACGGTCAAGAAACGGCTCCGACACGGTCAAGACACGGCAGGGACCAGATTGAAATTTTGAAAATAAAAGTTGGGGTCTAAATGTGATTTTTGAAACTTTAGTGGACTGATTTGAAATATTTTTAAAAAGATGGGTTAAAAGTGGAAAAAGACTTTCTTAAACCTAAATGAATCCCACATTTTTCCCTTTGTTTTCAAATTCTTTTTTTATGTTATCTATCTCTATTTTCTTTTCTTATCTCCCTCTTCACAGCAGTAGAAGAGTTGAATTTGGTGGTGAGGTGAAGATTATTTCTTATGTTTTTTTTTAAGAGAAACACAACAAGAATGACGATTCTTTCTTGCAAATCGTGACCAAGAAGGACGATTCCTTCTTGCAAACTGAGGTTAGGCTTCACAGATTTTTAATTTTGTTTCTCTGTTGTGTGTGGGTATTTTGTATGATTGTATTTGTTTGGAGCTTTTTTTATTTTTAATAAAAGTCTTGTTATTAGTTGTTGAGTATATTTGAATTTGTTTTATTAATTGGGTATTAGACTATTAGACATAATGAATGTGAACCATGTTTTATTTTGTTTCTCTATTTTGATGTGTTTTGTATCTTTGTATGATTTTATCTGTATTTGGTTTTTTATTTTTAATAAAAGTCTTGTTTCTCTGTCTTGAAATATTGAGAATTAATTATTATTTTAATTGTCGTGTCCTAGCCGTGTCCGTGTCCTACTTTTTTGAGATTTTCCGTGTCGCCGTGTCACATTCCCGTGTCCCTGTATCCGTGTCCGTGCAACATAGGTTATGACCTCAGATCCAAAGAAGAAGAAGGCTGAAGGAAGCTCAGAAGCGGTAGATGATGAGAAAACAGCGGCTGCCTATATGCAAGATGCAAAAGCTCTGGATATTATCCAGAATGCTGTTTCAGACAAGATTTTTCCACGAATTGCCAATGCTGAATCAGCTAAAATGGCATGGGATTTGCTGTATGGAGAGTATCATGGTGGTGATCAAGTAAGGTCAGTAAAATTGCAAAATATGAGGCGTGAATTTAAATATGCCAGAATGCGTGATGATTGTTGCATTCCTAAAAGGACACAAATTAATGTGCAAACAACCAATTAAAAATACCCGCAAGTGTACGAATCTAATGAAGTAAAGATTATGTAAGTACGGGGTCGATCCCACAAAGAACTTGTCGGCTTCCTATAAGTTCTAGTTTGAGTACGTAAAGAACACTTATTTAACACACCACAAATGCACAAATGAAAAAGGGAAACTAGAAATGAGTAAAGAAATGTAAAAGAAAAGAAACAACACAAGAAACCAAAGAAAAACAGAAACAACACTTTCTATCACCCTTTTATCACCTATTTATCACCTATGAACAGTGACATGAACAGTGAAAATGAACAGTGACGACCGGTCTTATTTGGACAGATTCATGTGCGACCGGTCGCCTGAACAGTAACGACCGGTCGTTTTTGGGCAGATTCGTTTATCTGTTTTTCCAGTTTCGACCTTTGTCCAGTGTTTTGCCTATAACTTTCCAACCGTTTGTCCAAAATTCACGTTCTTTATACGGTTAGATTCAGCACAGAAACACAAAGAACACAGCGCGGACCAAAAGTCCAAAACAGTTACGAAAATAAATAGAATTCAATAAAGAAAACACACAACGTTTCAAACACACACACAACACAATTTGGGGCGGGGCGGGGGGGGGGGGGGGGGGTTTGGTTTGGTTCAAGTGACCTAATTCTAATGCATGAAAGTAAATGAACTTTGAAATTAAATGAGAATGGCAGAGATGAGTTATCAAAATGTGAAAGTACCAAGTAACAAACACTAGGGTTTCGGAATCCACCCTAAACAATTCTATCCAAGTTCATGAATACTCAAGTGATGAACTCTAAACGTGTTGTTGAAGATGTTCGCAATCAAGACCAGTACGAGTGGATCAAGACGCATTGATTCTCTCTAATGTACGTAAAGTGCAGTACGAGTGCTACAATACTTGTGCCTTCCCTATAATCGAATCTAGGTGTGCTTAGTACTTTGATTCAATTACAAGAAAAACCCATTAAGTTCAAAGAGAATATGAACATCACAAGAATCCTAATAGCATGGTGTTTACATTAGGTATTCAAGAAACCAATTCACATGAATGGTTCTTACTCCATCCATTTATTGCTTAGGAAAACATGAAGATACACATAATCCCAACAACCTCAAGAAGCATGCTTTCAAAGGTAGTCAATCAAGGAAAACACACATCAAGGATAGATTAATTTGGTGAATTGGAATTCATCAATTGTTGTCAAGAAACCAATTCACATGATGCTCACTTAAACAAGTTCAATCATTTGTTGCTAATTAGAAATTATGTTCTTGGTTATCTTACACAACTTCTCAACTTTAGCTACATGCATACAACCTAAGGTGATTAAGCAAAGGAAGCAAACACATATCATAAGATTCAATTAGTGAATGGGGTTCATCAACAACATCTAGAAATTCATACACTCAAAGCATCAAAACAATAAGGTATTCATGTTTAGGGCTTCAACCTAAGCCCTAGCTATGGAGTTTAGTTCCTCATACTTATTTCAAATACAAACTCAAAACAAAACTAGAAAGAAGTTACAGATTTTGTGAACATGGGAGCTCAAGGTCTTCAATGGTGGAAATCTCTTCCACTTCTTGCTTTGTTGCCCTTCTCTTCCTCCTTGAGCTCCCTAGCTCCAAGCTTCATCTCCAGCTCAAAAATCTCTGCAAAATTATGGGATTCTCTGATTGCAATGGATGATGCTCTTTGCACTCCTCTCTCCTCCTTTCCAGCTTTTCCAAAATATCTTTTAATATAAAACAATTACTTTTGTTAAAGCCTTAAGCCTTGTCTCCTTGCCATGATGGGCTCTTTTGTTATTGTCTTCACCAAGATGCTCTTTGTTTCAGAAAATATCTCTTTTACAAAGGTAATTCCTTGTTACCAAGAGTTATGGTAACAAGAAATTAAGATGACACAAAGGAGGTGAAAGCTGGCCAAAATCGGAATTCCAGAGCTGCTGTAACATATAGGATCAGTTGGATAGGCTAAACTTGTCCAATGGAGCTCAAATTTGGATATGTTGTAGTTAACATCCATTGGAACAAGTTTCATGAAGATCTTCACCTCATCCGAGCATTGGAGCATGCTGATCCAAGGCCAAGAAGTTGACCTACGAAAATGAACAAAATCAGAATTTATAACCAATAATGCACTTTTAGCTCATTTTCATTTTAACCAAGGTAAAATCTAAGAAAACACAAAAAGGAAGTAAAAAGCTATAAAATGTCAAGAACTAACTCAAAATAATAGGTGAATAACATGAAAAATCATGTGTAAAAATGAACCGAACAATGATGAAACTCTGTCTGGGTATCTTACTAGGCTAAATGAATTGATTATTCAGATGAAAACGTTTGGTGAAAATTTGTCTAATGAAAGACTAGTACAGAAAGTTCTAATTAGCCTTAGTAAGCCATATGATTCTATATGCCTGGTCATTGAGAATACAAAGTGCTTGGAGACTATAGAATTGCAGGAGGTTGTAGCAATTTTGAAAAGCAAGGAACAACGTTTTGATATGCACACTGTTGATGCTACTGATAAGGCATTTGCCTCCTTCTCCGTTAGCTCAAAAAGGCAACAAAATAAGGGTAACTCTTAGTCCAGTGGTCCTAAGTCCCTAAAGAATTGGAATCCTAAGGGGAAACCATGGGAGTCAAAAGGAAAGTCTCAGCGGAACAATCCTGCACCAAATCACAGCTTCAGTTCATCACAGCTGGCAAATCAAGAAGCTGTGAAGCCTTAGTGCAAAGTGTGCTCTAAGTACCATTTTGGAGAATGCATATATAAAGGCAAGCCAAAATGTTACAATTGTGACACATTTGGTCACTTGGCTAGAGAGTGCACTGCAGGAAAATCTGTGCAAAAGGCTAACTGTGCAAATCAAGTGGAGGTTTCTGGTAACTTGTTTTATGCTAACAGTGCAATTACTGAGGTCAAAATGAATGGGAATTGGTATATTGATAGTGGTTGTAGCAACCACATGACTGGAAATGTTGAGCTTCTTGTTGATGTAAGGACAAATGTCACTGGAAAGGTACAAATGCCTACTGGAAATCTGGTAGATGTTGCAGGAATAGGCTCATTGGCGATTGACACAGGTGCAGGCAGAAAATACATCAGGGAAGTCATGTTTCTACCTGGTTTGAAGGAAAATATGTTGAGTGTTGGGCAATGAACATGGGTATTATCTGCTCTTTGGTGGGGGTATGTGTTGTATTTTCGATGGCCCTGCACTTGACAAACTGGTTATCAAGGTTAAGATGAAAAACAATAGGTGTTATCCTCTATCCTTAATGCAAAATGATCAAATTGCATTGAAGGCTAGTGTGACTGAATGTACTTGGACTTGGCATAAGCGGTTGGGTCATCTAAACCTTAGAAGTTTCAAACAACTAAGAGAAAAAGATATGGTTCATGGTCTTCCATGCTTGGAAGAGATTGATGGTGTGTGTGAAGAATGTCAAATGAGAAAACAACACAGAGACTAGTTTCCAAAAGGACAAGCTTGGAGAGTTAAGTATCCTCTAGAATTGATACACACAGATTTGTGTGGTCCCATGCAAAATGAATCAATTGTTGGGAACAAATATTTCATGTTGCTTATTAATGACTGTACTAGGATGTCATGGGTGTATTTCTTGAGATACAAATCTGAAGCTCTAAACTGCTTTAGAAAATTTAAGGCCATGGTTGAACTTCAGTGTGGATATAAGGTGAAATGTCTAAGAAGTGACAGAGGGGGAGAGTTTCTCTCAATTGAATTCAACAAGTTCCTGGAATCTGAAGGCCTACAAAGACAGTTATCCATTGCTTATATTCCACAGCAGAATGGGGTAGTGGAGAGAAAGAATAGGACAGTTGTAGAGATGGCCAAGGCAATGCTTCATGATAAAGGCATGCCATACATGTTGTGGGCAGAAGCTGTACAAACAACTGTGTATATTCTGAATAGATCACCTACAAAAGCTCTTGAAAACATAACCACATTCGAGGCTTATAGTGGCAGAAAACCAGGTATTGGTCATTTAAGAGTGTTTGGTTCACTTTGCTATTTGCATATACCAACTGAAATGAGACAAAAACTTGATGCAAAGAGTGTCATAGGTGTGTTTGTTGGATATGCAACATGTGAGAAGGGATACAAGGTATTTGATCCATGTACTAAGAAGCTAATTTTATCAAGGAATGTGGTCTTTGATGAAACTAAGTCATGGAATTGGAAAGAAACTTTAGAAAATTCTGTTGCTGTAACTTATACTCAAAACCAACCTGAAAAGGTGATTGGAGTGTCTTCACATGAGTTGATTGGAGTTGAAAGAAGTTCTTCTAGCTCCTGCACTTCTTCACATGCTGAAGAACAAGAGAATGTCACACATGAGTCTGCACAGATCACACAACCCTATGATCATACACCAGTAAAATGGAGGAATAGAAGTGATATTTTGGCACAATGCAATCTCTGCATTGTGGAACTTGAAAAATATGAAGAAGTTGCTGAAGATAAAGCTTGGATAAAAGCTATGGAAGAAGAATTGTCCATGATTGAAAAAAATGGAACTTGGGAGCTTGTAGACAGACCAAGTGATAAGCGGGTTATTGGTGTCAATTGGGTGTTCAAAACCAAGTTGAATTTGGATGGCTCAGTACAAAAGAATAAGGCAAGGCTGGTTGCTAAAGGGTATGTACCGAAACCAGGAATCGACTACAATGAGACTTTTGCTCCAGTTGCTAGATTAGACACAATCAGAACATTGATTGCTCTTATTGCACAAAGAAGCTAGAAGCTATATCAATTGGATGTTAAATTTGCATTCTTAAATGGAAAATTGCAGGAAGAAGTGTATGTTGATCAACTTGAAGGGTTTGTGATTAATGGAAAGGAAGATAAAGTCTATAAACTGCACAAGGCTCTCTATGGATTAAAACAGGCACCTAGAGCCTTGTCTGGAGAGATTGTGTATACTGGAAACAATCAAGAAATGTTGGATGAATTCAAAGAAGATATGAAGGAGAAGTATGAGATGACAGACTTGGGACTTCTTCATCATTTTCTGGGAATGGGAGTGATTCAAACAGAATCTAGCATTTTCATTCATCAAAGGAAGTATGCCTCTTCCTTGTTGGATAAATTTGGATTGAAAGATTGCAAATCTATCTATATTCCTCTTGTTGCTACTGAAAAACTAAGAAAAGATGATGGGAGTGGTGCAGCTAGTGAAGATCAATATAGAAGAATTGTGGGAAGTTTGCTATATATGATTGCTACAAGGCCATATGTGATGTATGTTGCCAATTTGTTAGCTAGATATATGCACTGTCCTACAAATAAGCACTATGGAATAGCTAAGAGGGTGCTAAGATGCATCAAAGGGACATTAGACTATGGTTTGAAGTATGAAAAGGGCAATAAGGCAGTTTTAATTGGATATTGTGATAGTGATTGGGGAGGCTCTATTGATGATTGCAAAAGTACATCCGGCTATGCATTCTCATTTGGAAGTGGCGTGTTCTCATGGGCATCTGTCAAGCAAAATTGTGTTGCACTTTCAACAGCAGAAGCCGAATACATCAGTGCATCAGAGTCTACAACTCAGTCTATATGGCTCAGATTTGTTTTGGAGGATTTTGGTGAACTGCAAATAGAAGCAACTCCTCTACAATGTGACAATACATCTGCAATCTCAATCACTAAAAATCCAGTGTTTCATCAACGGACAAAACACATTTACAGAAGGTATCACTTCATCAAAGATGCTTTGCAGCAAGGTATTGTTGATTTGGTCTATTGTCCTACCAAAGATCAAGTGGCAGACATTTTTACCAAAGCTTTACCAAAGGAAAGGTTCAACTATCTCAGAGATAAACTTGGAGTTATATCAGCTCAAAGCTTAAAAGGGAGTGTTAGTGTATAAGCATTGAGCTAATCTGAGTTTAGGATTAATAAACCTTGTATTTAATTGTGTATTCACTTTGTCTTAGAAAATGACAAGTGTAAGGCTGAGATGTAATATTGCTTGTGTGCAACCAGCTAAGGCTAACGGTTTTGTTATACATGCCTTAGTGCGTGTTTGCTAAAAAGAAGAATATACACACATTGCTCTTCGACTTGGAGAGTAAGCAGAGCATTTTGATAGATTGCATTCTTCCATTTTCTCTTCATTCTTCTCTCTGCAAATATACTCCATTGAAACCCAGCTAAAGATTGAAAACGCTAACATAGGCCTCACTGTTCTGGGGACTTTGCTTTCGGTTTCCAAGAAATCGTTAATCATGAATTCTTACTTGCCATCTGGTTTTACAAAATACCTGAAAGAACTATTGTCTGGTCAGCCAATGGCCATGATCTAGTGCGGAGATGATCGAAAGTTGAACTCACTGCAGACGGCAATTTTATGCTCAAAGATATTGCAATAGGCGAACAGGTATGGATTGCTGATTCTGCTGGTGCTGGAGTTGCCTACGCAGCCATACTTGACACGGGAAATTTTGTGCTGGCCAATCAAGACTCAAGAAATTTGTGGGAGAGTTTTGATCAACCAACTGATAGAATCCTACTGACACAGACTCTAAATCTAAACAACATACTCTTCGCTCGTTATGCAGTACGAAATTACTCAATAGGAAGATTCCAGTTTAAACTACAATATGATGGAAATTTCTTCCTTTACACTACAAATTTGCCATTGGATTATGCCAATTATCTTTATTGGGCCACCCAAACTACAGGCAGTGGCTTTCAGGTCATCTTCAACCAGTCTGGCTCTATTTACCTTACAGCCACAAATGGAAGCATACTTAATATGATATCAAGCAATACAGTTCCAATCCAAGATTTCTACCAGAGAGCAACTCTACTCGAATACAATGGAGTTTTCAGGCACTATGTCTACCCTAAAAGCACTGGCTCGAATAGTGAGGGAAGGGGGCAGATGACTTGGTCCTCTTTGTCCTTCATACCCTCAAATATCTGCAGGTCAATTGCCGGGTACACAGGCTTGGTGCATGCGGACTAAATAGCTTATGTAGAAATGATCAAGAAGGACCAGTTTGTGAGTGCCCACCCGGATACAGCTTTGTTGATCCAAGTGATGTGCTGAAAGGATGCAAACAAAACTTCATTTCACAAAGTTGTGATGAAGCCTTGCAAGGAGCATATCTTTTTCATTTTCAAGAAGTGCCAAACAGTGATTGGCCTCCTTCTTATTATGAGAATTTCACTCAAGTAAGTGAGGATTGGTGCAGGCAGAATTGCCTGGATGACTGTTTCTATGCCGTTGTCATCTTCAAAGAAGATAGCTGTTGGAAGAAAGGAATTCCTCTCATAAATGGGAGGGCCGACCCTACTGTTGGTGCAAAAGCTTTAATCAAAACAAGGAAAGACAATTATACAAATACAAGAAAGGATGGTAATTCAGTTTTCATCGCCGTTGGACCGGTGCTCCTAGGTAGTTCGGCTTTTCTGAACTTCCTCTTACTATTCATAACCTATTTGCTTGTTTTACGCATTATCACTCAAGGCATTAATCTGAAATGTTTCACTTACATGGAGCTGAAAGTAGCTACTAACGGATTCATGGAAGAACTAGGACGTGGCGCTTTCGCAACAATTTTCCAAGGAGTTTTAGCATCCAAAGAAGGGAAATGTGTTGCTGTCAAAAGATTGGACACTATGGTTGGAGAAAATGATTTGAAATTCAGAGCTGAAGTGAGTTCGATTGGCAGAACAAGTCACCGAAATCTAGTCCAACTACTAGGGTTCTGCTATGAGGGTAGCACTAAATTCTTGTATACGAGTTCATGAGCAATGGTTCTCTAGAAAGCTTGCTCATTGGAGAGTCAAGGCCAAGCTGGAACCAAAGAAAGGAAATTGCCTTGGGCACTGCACGAGGGCTCTTGTATTTACATGAGGAGTGCAGCAGCCAAATCATACATTGTGACATTAAGCCTCAAAATATTCTTCTAGATGACTCTTTCACTGCAAGAATTGCTGACTTTGGCGTAGCCAAGCTTTTGAAAATCGACCAGATGCAAACCACTACTAGATTCAGGGGAACAAAAGGGTATGTGGCCCCGGAATGGTTCAAAAGCTCTCCTGTCACAGTGAAGGTGGATGTTTATAGCTATGGAATTTTGCTATTAGAGATTATTTGCTGCAGGAAGCATTATGAAGCAAAGATAGAGGATGAAGATCAAATGATACTAGCAGATTGGGCATATGACCGCTATAAGCAAAATAAACTGTAACGGTTACTGGAGAATGATGATGATGAGGCAAAGGATGACATGAAGAAGATGGAAATGTATTTGATGATAGCGTTTTGGTGCATTCAAGAGGATAGTTCACTAAGACATGCCATGAAGAATGTTACACAGATGCTTGAAGGAACTATTGAAGTCTCAATCCCACCAAATCCATCCTCATTATATCTTCAATGTAAGTGATGGCCTTTTTTCGTGACACCTGGTAATTCCAGTGAAGTTGTACACTAGAATATTCTAGCAGTATAGCCATAATTTTTTGGTTGATTATTATATGGTTGAATGGCTTTTATTTATTTATTATTCTTTTATAGTACGAATAATTTTTTTTTCACAATTTCCTTATACACACCATGAAAGTCTTCAAAGGCGTCCGCCTAGCCTTACGGGACATGACTATTCTTAGACTTTCGCAATATAAAAGACTGGAAAAGACTTGTAAAATGATCAAAGTGTGTATAAAGCCAAACTCCATGCTATCTGGTTTATATGTTCTAACAAAGTTAGTCAAACTAAACAGGAAGCACTATCTATATATTATTCATATATGTATAATAGTTGTGGGAAATCATTATTTAATAAAAGAGTATGTCAATATATGCCGAACAAAGCATCAATTTTCCCAAAAAAAAAAAGAAATTGCCGCTAAGATGCCAAAGAAATCATTTGAAAATTTTGGCAAACACAATGCAAAAGATGTTCATAATGGCTTCATAGGAAACTCATCTAACTTACAAGAATATATCTCTAGGCTCATCCCTCATTGCTGTGAATGCTAACCCTTTCTTACCCTCACTATCTGGGGAGTTTTGTTTCCACTTATCCCTAAATCATTTGATATTTTAGAGAACCAATAGCGACAAAGTTCATTGCACATGAAAGAGGCTAATAAGGGCAGAGACAGAAAGCTTTGAAAACAATGAAAAATATGTGTGGAATGATCCAAAAAGACAAATCTCCATATCTGTACATACACCATGTATTTGAACGAAATAACAGATTCTTAGTACGCCTTACAAAGATTCAATTTGCACATACAAACAACAAGAGAAATCATATCATAGAACATTTGAATTTTTGGTGTATATCAAGGGAGGACTGCGTTTGTTTGTCATTTTAGCAAACTTATGTGGGCAGCAAACCAGAGCATAACACATTCAGTTAAAACATATTGCATGGATTGTCGATGATCTTAAGGTACTGTAGGTGACTCCACAGATGATGGCATTATATAAAGATATAGAAAATGATGCTCATCAGCAGTTTCACCGTTAACTCCTTAATTATGTACCATGGCTTTTGAACTACCATGTCCTTTTTTCTTTTTACTCCTACAGATACTGCCATTTTCAATCATTGCTCAAACATACAACAACATATCTTTGGGCTCATCCCTCACTGCAAGGGACAACAATAACTTTGTCTGGTGCTCACCATCTGGGGAATTCGCTTTTGGTTTCCAAAAGATTGGTAGTGATGATGGCTTCATACTAGCCATCTGGTTTAACAAAATACCTGAAAAGAAGTCTGGTCAGCCAATGGCAACAATCTAGTGCAACAAGGATCCACAGTTGAACTCACTGCACATGGCCAGTTAATGCTCAATGATACTGCAACAGACAAACAAAAAAGGATTGCTGACTTTGGTGGTACTGGAGTTGCCTATGCAGCCATGCTTCACACAGAAATTCAAACAATTTGTGGGAGAGTTTTGATCAACCAACTGATACAATCCTACCAACACAGACTCTAAAACTAAACAACACACTCCAACACGGCGTCAAACTACTCACGAGGGAGGTTCCAGTTTGCACTACAATCTGATGGAGCACTCTCGCTTTATACAACAAATTTCCCATTGGATACTTCTAATTATGTCTATTGGTCAACACACACTGAGGGTAGTGGTTTTCAGGTCATCTTCAACCAGCCTGGCTCTATTTACCTTACAGCCACAAACGGAAGCATACTTTATATTCAGGTGGTACATTGTCTATGTCAGAATCATTCATCACCTTCCATTTCCTACCAACTGGTTTTTTAATATCATACACATGCATATGCTGCTAGTGTTCGAAAAATGGGACTAGGCGGCCGCCTAGGGGGGGCCTAGGCGCGGCCTGGGCGGGTCTGGGAGCCTGGGCGCCTGGGCGGATCCTTCATTTCCGACAGCTTTAGGCGGCACCATGTGGTAAACTAAGCGAAGAAGATTTGGCTGGATCTGGTCGACGAGCTTGCGGTATCGGCCTAGGCGGGTCTGAGCGCCTGGGCGGATCCTTCATCTCCGAGAGCTTTAGGCGGCACCATGTGGTAAACTAAACGAAGAAGATTTGGCTGGATCTAGTCCATGAGATTGCGGTGGTAAACGCAAAGAAGATGATCTAATGGAATACGCTGTAAATAGAATTTTAAACGTATAGCTGCACGGCTATACTCTTTAAATAGAATATTTTCAGAGTATGTCCGCCCGGCTATAATCATTAAATAGACTATTTTCAGAGTATAGCCGAGCGGCTATCCCCTTTAAATAGCACAGTCCTATTTCTCTTTTTGAATTACTTTATTTAGTAGTTATGTCTTAATTATTATTTACTTAGTGAATAATTAGTATTTAAATTTTTTATTAAATTAAAAATTTAAAAAAATAATTGCCATTTATTAAGTAATATAATTTATGAAGTTAACTAAAATATTTATTTATTCCCTAAAGAAATAATAATTAAAACATAATTACAAATGAAAGTAATTAACAATTTAGCACTTTCATCTTTAATAATGTATTATACACATACGTACGTAATTTTCATTCATACATTCGTGTTCTGCACATGTCTTAAAAACTCAGTAAAGTTCACGTTTTTAAAAAAGCAAACATACAATACTTGTATTATACAGGTACATACGTATTTGTCATATTTAATACACGTATTTTTTGTACAAAAATTTCAATAAGACACACAAAATTCATGTATTGTACACATAATTTCACATATTATTGAATAAAAATAATATATATTAACAAAAATATAGGGGCCGGACATTTGAGTTGTAATTTACAAAAATTTTGCCGAATGAAACACGTACGTATTTTATTAGTATTTTTTACCGTTCCGTATTTTACTAACTATGAATGTATGTACAGCCACATGGCTATAATCGATTTTTTTACCTGTATTTGGTTTTTTTAAATAGTACCGCCGCGCGGCTTTACGTGTTCTCCCCTAATTCTTTTTAAAAAATCGTACAGCCGAGCGGCTATACCTGGTTTTTTTATTATTAAAAAAATAGTATAGTCACGCGCCGATTCTAGGAGGCAGTTGTATCACTAGCCGATCACCCAACCCTGTTTTAAATCTAATATAAGATGAGCATCTTCAAAGAGGTAGTTGTTGGAAAATGGGCTCGCATAAAAGATACTAAGTCTTGGACAAGCGACCGGTCGCTGGCTATTTGCGACCGGTCGTTTTCAGGCAGAGTCGAAGTCTGGAGCGGAGTCGACTGGCGACCGGTCGCTGGCTATTTGCGACCGGTCGCTTTCAGGCAGAGTCGAGGCCTGGAGCGAAACCTTCTTGCAACCGGTCGCAAGCTACCAGCGACCGGTCGCCCAGCACGTGCTGTTTCTGATTCCTCGAGTTTTGGACTCCATTTTCAAGGGCTATCGCCTCCTACCTACTTGCAAGGACTCTAGGGGTCACTTCTAAGTCAGAAGAACGTTGGCAATCAGTTGGGAGGTTGGAGGTAGCATTGAAGGACATTGGAAGACTTGTTTTCAAGGTGTAACCACCCTATGGTTCTATATAGGGTGGCTACACAAGTAACCATCAATACATAGCTTGTGGCTGGCCTAACCTGTGGTCTATGTCAGGTATTCAAGGGCAGAAC
This sequence comes from Prunus avium, assembly GCF_965620075.1. NCBI lineage: Eukaryota > Viridiplantae > Streptophyta > Magnoliopsida > Rosales > Rosaceae > Prunus > Prunus avium. The sequence continues at coordinate 32,054,253 of NC_142289.1, forward strand.
GTAGGAGACAAAGCAAGGGTCTTCTCTCAAGTCTAGAGGCTCATGTATTAAAGGAAAGAGTGAGCAAGTCTGAAATTGTAAGAGAGTGAGAGAGAGTAAGAGAGAGTTGGAAGAAAAGTAGCTGGGAACTAGTGAGTCAAGAAGAGGAGAGAGTTCTCAAGTGTATCAAGGTGTTGAGCAAGGGTGAGAGAGAAACAGATTGTGTGGGTAGTGTTCTAAGGGGGTTTCCATTTGTAAACCAAAGTTGTAACCTATCTTCACTAGTGAAATTTCTCAAGGGGATCACCAAAGAGGATGTAGGCAAATTGCTGAACCTCTATAAACACTTGTGTCTTTTGTGCTTGATTATTTTCTGTGTGTGTGTGTGTAAGATTCATCCATCTTTGAGTCTTGTCCAAAGTCCATCAACAACAAGGTCTAAAGGGGAGTGAGTTGGTTCTTATTCACAACAAGTGGTATCAGAGCTGTGTTGGCAGCTGTGCTAGTTCTTCTTTTGGAGTGCTAGTGTGTTGAAGATGGCAAGTGACAAGGAAGTTGAGAGTGGTGGCAGCTCACAGCAGCTGAAGCAACCACAAGCAACAAGCATGAAGGTGGAGTTAAAGCCTTTCACAGGGAAGGAGAACTTCACACTTTGGCAACGAAGGATGAAGTCAGCTCTTACACAACAAAATCTCCATGTTGTGTTAGTTGGCAAGGAAAAGAAGCCAACTAGCATGACAGATGATGAATGGAGTGTTCTTGACGAGTTAGCTAGAGGAGCCATCGAAAACTACCTCTCCGATGAGGTGCTCATCAACGTGATGAAGGATACAGCGAAGCAAACATGGGAGAAGCTCGAAGAGATGTTTGCAGGGAAGTCGTTGTCCAACAAACTCTTCCTCAAGGAAGAACTCCTAAATCTGAAAATGGAGGAGGGAGGTAATCTAATGGAACATTTAAGTAGTTTCAATAGATGTGTTGCTGACTTGCAGAGAATGGAAGTTAATTATAGTACGGAGGATAAGGCTCTTATGTTGTTGACATCCTTACCTCCGTCCTATAAGCACTTCCGAACCACTCTTATGTTCGGGAAGGTTACTCTGGATTTTGAGCCTGTGGTGCAAGACATCATGACACACCATAGGATGGCTCAACGTTCGGGAGAAAACTCTCTAGGCGAAGGTCTAGTTGCAAAGACCGGAGAGAGAGGCCGTTCAAAGAAGCGTGAGGGCAAGAAAGGCAACAGAGGAAGGTCCAAATCCAAGGCAAAAGAAGGTTGTTTCGAATGTGGGTCAAAGGAGCATTGGAAAAGGAATTGCCCCATATGGAAGGAGAAGAAGAACAAAGGAAAGAATGCAGCAAACACAGCTGAGGAAGTCACAGAAAGTGATGGTGAGCTTTTATGTGTTAATAGCAATGTTAAAACTAATGCATTTGCTAATTCTTCAAGGTGTTCCTCTTCCGATTGGATTTTGGATTCCGGATGCTCATATCATATGTGCTCAAACAAGGAGTGGTTTGATACATATGAGAAAGAAGAAGGTGGTGAAGTTATGATGGGGGATGGCTCAATTTGTGGAGTCAAAGGCATAGGTTCAATCAAGGTGAAGATGCATGATGGGGCTGTTAGGACGCTTGGAATGGTAAGATACATTCCAAAATTGCGTAAGAATCTCATTTCCCTTGGAACTCTTGATAAGAATGGTTATTCATTTAGAGCTAATGGAGGGAAACTCATAATCTCAAAAGGTTCACTTGTGGTTATGAAAGGGGAGGTTCAACCTAATTGTCTATATAGATTGTGTGGTACAACAATTACAGGTGGAGCAGCCGTATCCACAAGCAAGGACTCGGAGGATGAAACTCAGCTTTGGCATTTGAGGCTAGGGCACATGAGTAAGAGGGGCATGCTGGAACTACACAACAGAAAGTTGTTGAAAGGTGTTCAAAGTTGCAAGCTTGAGTTCTGCAAATCATGTACCATGGGAAAGCAATCAAAGGTAGCTTTCAAGCAACGAAACAAAGAGGAGGGAAGCACAGGTGTGCTAGATTATATTCACACGGATGTATGGGGGCCATCACCGGTTAAATCAAAAGGTGGAGCTCGTTACTTTGTGACATTCTTGGATGACTTTTCCAGGAAGGTTTGGGTCTACTTCATGAAGGAGAAATCTGAGGTCTTCACCAAATTCAAAGAGTGGAAGGCGGAAGTGGAAAACCTAACCGGAAGAAAAATCAAGATTCTAAGGAGTGACAATGGTGGTGAATATAAAGACAGCAAGTTCCTTGAGTTTTGTAGAAATGAAGGCATCAAGAGGCACTTCACCGTGAAGAAAACGCCCCAACAAAATGGAGCTGCGGAAAGGATGAATAGAACTCTCATGGAGCGTGAGAGATGTATGAGGATTCATGCAGGATTGCCCGAATCATTTTGGGCGGAGTCGGTTAACCACGCTGCCTATTTGGTTAATCGATCGCCTTCAAGAAATCTTGAGTTCAAATGTGCAGAGGAGGTATGGTCTAATAAGTCAATTGATTATACTAATCTTAAGGTGTTTGGATGCAGTGCATATGCACTTATTCCTAGTGATGAAAGATCCAAGTTGAAGCCAAAGTCTCTTGAATGCATTTTCATCGGATTTGAGAGCGGTGTGAAGGGTTTCAAGCTATGGGATCCGGTGAACCACAAGAAGATACTAAGCAGGGATGTTGTGTTTGATGAGAAGACCATGCCTATGAACAAAGTCAAGAATTCAGAGGCAAAGGAGGATGTTGTTGAGAGGGAAACAACCATTGAAGTTCCACTCAAGAAGGTGTTTAGGGATACTTCACAAGAACAGCCAACTGAAGACGTTCAGGAGGAGGTGGAGTCCGACATTGAGGAGGAAGATGCTGGGCAACAACAACAACAAACTCAAGAGGAAGAAGAGGCTCAAGAACAGGTGGAGCCATCATCTATAGCTCGGTCCAGGCCCAAGAGAACCATCAAACCACCTCAAAGGTTTGGATGGGACAAGGATGCAGTTCACTATGCTTTGAATGCTAGTGAAGAAGAACCAACCACGTTCCAAGAGGCTGTTGAGAACAAGGAACGGGAAAGTTGGATGGAAGCTATGATGCAAGAGATGGAATCTCTACACCAAAACTCAGTTTGGGAGTTAGTTCCTAAACCCAAAGGTCGAAAGGTTATTGGCTGCAAATGGGTGTTTAGGAAGAAAGAAGATATGCATGGGAAGGGAGCCACCATATTCAAAGCTCGATTGGTGGCTAAAGGATACTTGCAAAAGGAGGGAGTTGATTATGATGAAATTTTCTCTCCGGTGGTGAAACATACTTCTATACGGCTACTACTCTCCTTAGTAGCTCAAGAGAACATGGAGGTGGAACAAATGGATGTGAAGACTGCTTTTCTCCATGGTGACTTGGAGGAAGACATCTACATGAGCCAACCTCAAGGGTTCATTGAAGCAAGCAAAGAAAATCTGGTTTGTAGATTGAAGAAGTCTTTGTATGGGCTGAAGCAATCTCCAAGACAGTGGAACAAGTGCTTCGATTCTTTCATGATGAAGATTGGGTATAGAAGATGTGAATCAGATTGCTGCGTATACACTCATGCATTCAAGGATGGTAATTTCATCCTTTTGCTTCTTTATGTTGATGACATGCTAATTGCATGTAAAGACATGTCAAAAATCCAGGAATTGAAGACATTGCTTGGAAGGGAGTTTGACATGAAGGATCTTGGTTCTGCACAAAAGATCCTAGGTATGGAGATAAGGAGAGACAGAAATGGAGGCAAGTTATGGCTGTCACAAAGTAAGTACATTTCCAAAGTACTAGAAAAGTTCAATATGATGGATTGCAAGCCGGTGTCTACTCCTTTGGCGGAGCATTTTAAATTAAGTGCGCAGGATTGTCCTTCTACGGATGAGGAGAAGGAAGAAATGAGCAAAGTTCCATATGCAAGCTTGGTAGGGTGTCTCATGTATGCAATGGTGTGCACACGGCCCGACTTAGCCCAAGCCGTAAGTGTTGTGTCAAGATACATGGCGAATCCGGGCAAACAACATTGGACAGCAGCGAAGTGGATTCTCAGGTACTTGAAGGGCACCAAGAGGATTGGGATATTGTTTGAAAGACAACAAAGAAAAGCATGTGTGTCGGGTTATGTGGATTCCGATTATGCAGGAGATTTAGACAAGAGGAGATCCACCACAGGATATGTCTTCATTTGTGGTGGAGGACCGATTAGTTGGAGAGCGGTGTTACAATCGGTTAGTGCCTTGTCTACTACAGAAGCGGAGTACATGGCGTTAACGGAAGCTTCAAAGGAAGCGGTGTGGCTGAAGAGATTGGCAAAGGAATTTGGGATTACCCAAGACTTGGTGGTGATACAAAGTGATAGTCAAAGTGCTATACACTTAGTGAAGAATCAAGCATTCCACGGAAGATCAAAACACATTGATGTTCGGTACCACCGGATAAGAGATTGGGTGAACGATGGAGACATCAAGGTAAGGAAGGTTCATACAAATGAGAACGCTTCAGATTGTCTAACGAAGCCAGTCACAACAGCAAAGTTCAAGCATTGTTTGAACTTGCTAAATCTTGTTACATGCTAAAGATTGAGGTGGAGTTCTTGAGAGTTATCGGGACGACTCTCAAAGACATTACAGATGTCCTGGAAGGCAATAATGTCCACAAGAAGCTTTAGGCTCGCCAAGGTGGAGATTGTTGGAAAATTGGCTCGCATAAAAGATACTAAGTCTTGGACAAGCGACCGGTCACTGGCTATTTGCGACCGGTCGTTTTCAGGCAGAGTAGAAGTCTGGAGCGGAGTCGACTGGCGACCGGTCGCTGGCTATTTGCGACCGGTCGCTTTCAGGCAGAGTCGAGGCCTGGAGCGAAACCTTCTTGCGACCGGTCGCAAGCTACCAGCGACCGGTCGCCCAGCACGTGCTGTTTCTGATTCCTCGAGTTTTGGACTCCATTTTCAAGGGCTATCGCCTCCTACCTACTTGCAAGGACTCTAGGGGTCACTTCTAAGTCAGAAGAACGTTGGCAATCAGTTGGGAGGTTGGAGGTAGCATTGAAGGACATTGGAAGACTTGTTTTCAAGGTGTAACCACCCTATGGTTCTATATAGGGTGGCTACACAAGTAACCATCAATACATAGCTTGTGGCTGGCCTAACCTGTGGTCTATGTCAGGTATTCAAGGGCAGAACGTAGGAGACAAAGCAAGGGTCTTCTCTCAAGTCTAGAGGCTCATGTATTAAAGGAAAGAGTGAGCAAGTCTGAAATTGTAAGAGAGTGAGAGAGAGTAAGAGAGAGTTGGAAGAAAAGTAGCTGGGGACTAGTGAGTCAAGAAGAGGAGAGAGTTCTCAAGTGTATCAAGGTGTTGAGCAAGGGTGAGAGAGAAACAGATTGTGTGGGTAGTGTTCTAAGGGGGTTTCCATTTGTAAACCAAAGTTGTAACCTATCTTCACTAGTGAAATTTCTCAAGGGGATCACCAAAGAGGATGTAGGCAAATTGCTGAACCTCTATAAACACTTGTGTCTTTTGTGCTTGATTATTTTCTGTGTGTGTGTGTGTAAGATTCATCCATCTTTGAGTCTTGTCCAAAGTCCATCAACAACAAGGTCTAAAGGGGAGTGAGTTGGTTCTTATTCACAACAGTAGTTGTATCTGATAAACTACACAACAAACCACAGAATGTATATAACACTAATGCAATAACTCTTCTATCCAGCATTCCATGGAATTTGATCACCAAACACAATATTTTACATTAAGAAATCAATTAAAATCATGTGGTCACATATTGTCTGTGCCAGAGACTCACAACCTTGTTACATGCATGCATTTGAATTTTCCTGTGCTTTTCTTCATGAAATGCATTTATATATGCTATATTATGATATTGCAGGACCATTGCATAGCTCACATGTAAATGCAGACACAACAATTAATTATATTGCTAATTGATTTATTTATCAAATTGTGGGTGTTCACAGAGGAGGCAAGATCTGCATTTGCCACGTCTCTATCTTTCTCAAGAAAATAATCGAGGCTAATAAGCAAAGAGGCTCATTATATGGGCTGTTACCACAAAGAAAAGCAACTATGTGGAGATTCAAATCTGCAAACTACCATGTGAGTATTGATTATCTTTGATTTATTTGTGTTTAATCATCTCCTGGCTGTTGAGAGAATTGGAATCTTGCCAACTATAATGTCAATTAAATTGCACGAAATTCTTGAGACTGAATTTTTACACCCTCAAGTTGAAAAGCTACGATGCTTGAGTAAAAAATGGTTCAAGTTATTCACCCTCAAGTTGAAAAGCATTGCAGTTACGTAATCAGATTTCTTAGGCTCGTGAGTAATAAGGGCATTCAATGCAGCATCCACCTTTTCAAGTTCATTCATATCTACAGTTTCCTCACCCTCACAGGATACTCTTTTGGGCTGCACTAGCTTGGAAACTAACGACCAACTGCTTGACTTTGATTTTGAACCAGCTATGAAGGACAACAAGGATTCAAACACAGCAACAGTTACTGCGTCTAACTCTTTCAACATGTTGGTCACATCTGGAGTTTCATGGTTTTTGTCGGTTCCCTAACTTTCCTTGACCTTGAAGGCCTTGTTCATTGCCTTCTTGACATCCTTCCTAGAGGGAAGGATTGAAGTTCATGTGTGCACTCCTTTGTTTGCAAAAGGGCATCCTTAATGATGCCACACACATCCAGGAGCCTCAAAGATCCATTTGTCTCCACACCCATGGGATAAGGTTTGCTGAGAGTGAGGCAATAGAAGAAACTTCTCAACACAATCATGCAAATCTTGGAAAAGAGAAAGGTCTTGTACTTTGCAGTTGAATGTTCAATTTGGTGTTTCAGTTTTCTTTCCTTCCCTTTGGCATCTACTCAATAAATATCACACGGTTCAGGAGACGAGCAACTCATCCTCTTCACAGAGGAATCAGTCACAACGTGATTTCGATCTGTTTCCAAAAACTATATAAGCGATGTTTATGCATTGTCTCCCAACCACCGGATCACAAACCCCATCAGCACCTATATTTTACTTATAATATATAGCATGAGTATCTTCAAATCGGTCACAATGTCAATCAACCATAAAAGATGCAGAACACGAATGGTATTGTACCGTCTCTCTCTCTCTCTCTCTCTCTCTCTCTCTCTATGTATATATATTAATGAAAGGGAATAGCTAGCTCTTCTATCCTGTTGGAATAAACAAATCAAGTGCCTCATGCACTGTGATAGTGTCAGAGTAAATAAACCAAAGTGCTTATGGCACAATGATAGTGAGCAGCCCTTTCGTATTTTATTTTGGTTGCCTTCTATAGTGGTTTTAATTTAATAATAGTATGTGGTTCTTGCTGGACCACAATGTCTGTTTGTAAACTCTATAAAGAGAGTTGTCAGTGTGTTGTTTTCGACAGAGAAATGCTAAGGAATTATAAGAGAATAACAATCATTCTCAAAATACGCTTTCTTTATTCTTGTCTTTGAATGTGTGTGAGTGTGATATAGTTTGTAAACTAATCACCCAGTCAAAGAAGTTTGGTATCAAGTGTTTGTATACCAACAAACTGGTATCAGAGCTCTCTGTTCAATTCAGTTTTGCATGGCTTCTAGTATGGCGCAGATGCAAGTCCCTGTATTGAAGAAGGAGAACTATGAAAAATGGTGTATTCAGTTCAAAGCTCTCTTTGGATCCCAAGACCTTTGGGATGTGATCTGTAATGGGTATACTGAACCCACTGCAGAGGAGGAGGCCACCTACACCGCTGATCAAAAAACTACTCTACGAGAACAAAGGAAAAAAGACAAGAAGGCGCTGTTTCTAATCTATCAAGGAGTGGAAGATTCAACGTTCGAGAAGATCGCCGAAGCGACGACGAGCAAGCAAGCGTGGGATATTCTCAAAACCGTTTTCAAAGGTGTTGATCGTGTTATGAGAATACACCTTCAATCATTAAGGGCCGACTTTGAATCCGCCCATATGAATGAAGGAGAAAATGTCTCCGACTACTATTCACGATTGGTTTCGATTGTGAATCAAATGAAGAGAAATGGTGAGAAAGTTGATGATGTTAGAGTCATGGAGAAAATTCTCCGGTCTCTCACACACAGCTTTGAGCATGTGGTGACAGCGATTGAAGAATCAAAAGACTTGGCGAAGATAAGTGCAGAGGAGCTGCTAGGATCTCTCCGAGTTCATGAGCAACGTATGCAGAAGCATGTGACATCCACACCACCTAATCAAGCTTTGGAGTCAAAGCTAAATCTTGATAAACTACGAGGAAGTAGTGGTGCATCAAGTTCACGACGCGGAGGTTCTCACGGAAGAGGTCGAGGCCAAGGACGAGGGCGTGGCAATGCAGAAAGTCGTGAGGAAAAGAAAAAGAAGATCAAGTGTTATAATTGCAACCAGCTTGGACATTATGCCTCAGAGTGTTCAAAAGAGAAAAAGAAGGACCAAGTCAACTTTTCAGAAGCAACTAACAATGAGAGTAATGAACCTACTCTTTTGTTAGTACACAATGAAGCTGGTGGTCAAGGTGATGTTTGGTACCTTGACTCTGGTGCAAGCAACCATATGTGTGGAAGAAGAGAGTTCTTTGTTGAACTCAACGGAGAAGTTCGTGGAGATGTGAGCCTTGGAGATTCTTCAAAGCTATCTGTTGAAGGAAAGGGAAGAATAAAAATCTTCCAGAAAAATGGCAAAGAAGAATACATCTCTGATGTTTACTATATTCCAAGTATGAAAAGCAATATTCTCAGCATTGGACAATTACTCCAAAAGGGGTACGTTGTTCTCATGGAAAATAATTCTCTCTTCCTCAAAGATGCAAGTGGAAGATTAATTGCAAAAATTCCAATGACGAAGAATCGCATGTTCCCGTTGAACCTAAATACCAAGAAGGAAAAGTGCTTCCTTGGTCTCATGGAGAAAGAGTCATGGAAGTGGCATTTCCGATTTGGCCATCTTCACTTCAATGGCCTAAAGCTTTTGTCAACAGGAGGAATGGTGCATGGTCTACCACTAATTGAGGCACCGAACCATGTTTGTGAAAGGTGTGTACTAGGAAAGCAATCAAGAACTTCTTTCCCTAGAGGCACGGCATGGAGAGCAAAGGAGCCACTACAATTGGTACACACGGATATTTGTGGACCATTGGAGCCTATTTCATTTGGAGGTAATAAGTATTTTATTACTTTCATAGATGATTTCAGTAGAAAGGTGTGGGTTTACTTTCTCAAAGAAAAATCTTCAGCCTTTACTGTATTCAAGAATTTTAAGGCTCGCACTGAAGTAGAAAGTAAGTGTAAATTGGTGACTCTTAGATCTGATCGAGGGGGTGAGTACACTTCAAATGCATTTCAAGAATTTTGCAGAGAACAGGGGATAAAGCATCAGTTGACGGCTGCCTATACCCCACAGCAAAATGGGATAGCCGAACGAAAAAATCGCACTATCCTTGAAATGACGAGGTCCATGCTAAAAGAGAAAAGTTTGCCGAAGCAATTCTGGGCAGAAGCTGTTCAATGTTCAGTATATTTGCTGAATAGATGTCCAACCAAGAGTGTCAAGAACAAGACACCTCAGGAGGCTTGGAGTGGCTACAAACCTAATGTTGCACATCTACGTATCTTTGGATGTGTTGCATATGCTCAAGTACCTGAAGCCAAAAGAAGGAAGCTTGATGATCGTGGAGAAAAATGTATCTTTGTAGGATATAGTGAGGAGTCAAAAGTCTACAAACTCGACAATCCATTAACAAATAAGTTGGTGATCAGTAGAGATGTTATATTCAGTGAAGAAGAAGCATGGAATTATAGCAGCAAAAAGAACATTGAAAATCTGGTGGCGGATGAACCTGGGCAACTTCCAGAAGTTGCAACACCAATCACTCACCAAGCTCCACCAAGCCCTTTACAGTCCACTGAACACACACCGACCCCACTGAGTGCTCGACAGAACTCTGAGCTCTCAGCATCTCCACCAAGTCTTCCCTCCTCAACTAACAGATCTGCTACATCATCTAGTCGCAGCAGCAGCAGCTCTCTGACTCCCATCAAAATGAGAGATCTCACGGACATTTATGAGCATGAAGAAGGTAATACAAACCTGTTTTGTTTGTATGCAGATCATGAGCCATTATCGTTTCAGGAAGCTGTACAAGAAGATTGTTGGAAATCAGCAATGGAAGAAGAAATCCATGCAATTCAGAAGAATGACACATGGAAACTAACAAATTTGCCACCACAACAGAAGGCTATTGGTGTCAAATGGGTGTACAAAATCAAGCGCACTGCAGATGGTAGTGTTAATCGGTACAAGGCAAGGCTTGTAGCTAAAGGCTACAAACAAAAATATGGAATAGACTATGAAGAAGTCTTTGCACCTGTTGCTCGACTTGATACCGTGAGGTTGTTAATCTCACTTGCAGCACATCACAATTGGAAGATTTACCAACTTGATGTCAAGTCAGCTTTTCTCAATGGTGTTCTTGATGAGGAAGTTTATGTTGAACAACCTGAAGGATTCAAAATAAAAGGTGAAGAACAGAAGGTGTATCGTTTGAAGAAGGCCTTGTACGGTCTAAAGCAAGCCCCAAGAGCTTGGAATTCACGTATCGACAGTTATCTTCAAGAAAATGGATTTGTTCAATGTCCATATGAACATTCTGTTTACATGAAGAATGGTGGTGAAGGTGAATTTCTTATCCTTTGTCTTTATGTGGATGATCTAATTTTTACTGGTGGTAGTGAAAGTATGTTTGCTGAGTTCAAACAGTCCATGTTCAAGGAGTTCGAGATGACAGACAATGGATTAATGTCCTTTTTTCTTGGGATAGAAGTCAAGCAAGAAAATGGTGGAATATTCATCTCTCAGAAAAAATACATGAGAGAGATCTTGGAGAAATTCCAGATGAACAGTTGTAATTCTGTCAACACTCCAGTTGCTACAAGTCTCAAGTTAACAAAAGAGGGAGAAGGGAAAATTGTTAACTCAACTTTATACAAAAGTCTAGTTGGAAGCTTGAGGTACTTAACAATGACGAGACCTGACATTGTTTATGGAGTTGGACTTATAAGTCGTTACATGGAGACACCAAGAGAATCTCACTGGTTAGTGTTCGGTTCATTTTTACACATGATTTTTCATGTTATTCACCTATTATTTTGAGTTAGTTCTTGACATTTTATAGCTTTTTACTTCCTTTTTGTGTTTTCTTAGATTTTACCTTGGTTAGAATGAAAATGAGCTAAAAGTGCATTATTGGTTATAAATTCTGATTTTGTTCATTTTCGTAGGTCAACTTCTTGGCCTGGGATCAACATGCTCTGGTGCTCGGATGGGGTGAAGATCTTCATGAAACTTGTTCCAATGGATGTTAACTACAACATATCCAAATTTGAGCTTCATTGGACAAGTATTGCCTATCCAACCAATCCAGCATGTTACCACAGCTCTGGAAATCCGAAGTGCTCCAGCTTTTACCTCCATATTGTTATCTTGATTCTTCTTGTTACCATAACACTTGGTAACAAGAAATTACCTTGGTTAAGAGATATTTTCAGAGGCAAAGAGCATATTTTCAATGACAAAGCTTCATCATGGCAAGGGGACAAAGTTTGAAGCTTTAGCAAAAGGTGGAGTTTTATATATTAAAAGTGAGCTGGAAATCATGGGCTAAAGGAAGATGAATGTGCAATCTGCAAAGCTGATGACAATTCCTTCATTCTACAATATAGAACGTGGGGGATTAATTTCATTGGACTATTCTACACATTGAGAGCAGATTTTGGAGAGCTTGGAGCTAGGAGAAAGCCAAGGTGCAGCCAAGCAAAGTGGAGAAGAAAGCTTCCACCATTGATGACCTTGAAGCTTTCATCATTTTCTCAAAATCTGTAAACTCTTTCTAATTTTATTTTGAGCTTGTATTTGGAATAAGTATGAGCAACTAAACTCCATAGCTAGGGCTTAGGTTGAAGCCCTAAACATGATTACCTTATTGTTTTGATGCTTGAGTGTATGAATTTCTAGATATTGTTGATGAATTCCAATTCACCAAATTAATCTATCCTTGATGTATGTTCTTCTTTGATTGATCACCTTTGAAAGCATGCTTCTTGAGATTGTTGGGATTATGTGTATCTTCATGTTATCCTAAGCAATAAATGGATGAAGTAAGAATCATCCATGTGAATTGGTTTCTTGAATACCTAATGTAAACACCATGCTATTAGGGTTCTTGTGATGTTCATATTCTCTTTGAACTTAATGGGTTTTTCTTGTAATTGAATCAAAGTACTAAGCACACCTAGATTCGATTATAGGGAAGGCACAAGTATTGTAGCACTCGTACTGCACTTTACGTACATTAGAGAGAATCAATGCGTCTTGAGCCACTCGTACTGGTCTTGATTGCGAACATCTTCAACAACACGTTTAGAGTTCATCACTTGAGTATCCATGAACATTGGTAGAATTGTTTAGGGTGGATTCCGAAACCCTAGTGTTTGTTACATCTTGATTCCACTCTTTGATATTTCATCTCTGCCTTTCTTATTCAATTTTAAAGTCCATTTACTTTCATGCAATAGAAATAGGTCACTTCAAACAAATCAAAACCCCCCCCCCAAATGTGTGTGTGAGTTGCGTGTTTGACACGTTACGTGTCTTTGTTACTGAATTTTATTTCTTTCTGTAATTGTTTTGGACTTTTGGTCCGTGATGTGTTCTTGTATTTTCTGTGCTGAATCCAACCGTATAAAGAACGTGAATTTTGGACAAACAGTTGGAAAGTTATAGGCAAAACACTGGACAGAGGTCGAAACTGAAAAGCAGAGAATTTCGACTCTGTGAAAAACGACCGGTCTCTTTCACCTAACGACCGGTCGCTCATCACGTCCAAATTTGAGTTTCGACTCTGCCAAAAACGACCGGTCATCACTGTTCATGCGACCGGTCGTCACTGTTCATTTTTCACTGTTCACGATACTATTCACAGCACTGTTCACAGGTGATAAATAGGTGATAAAATGGTGATAGAAAATGCTGTTTGTGTTTTTCTTTAGTTTTCTTGTGTTGTTTCATTTCTTTTACATTTCTTTACTTATTTTTAGTTTCCATTTTGCATTTGTGCATTTGTGGTGTGTCAATTAAGTGTTCTTTACGTACTCAAACTAGAACTTATAGGAAACTGACAAGTTCTTCGTGGGATCGACCCCGTACTTACATAATCTATACTTCGTTAAATTCGTGCACTTGCGGGTATTTTTAATTGGTTGTTTGCACATTAATTTGTGTCCTCTTAGGAATGCAACAGTTAGCTGCTAAAAGAATACTAAGGTATATTAAAGGTTCTCTTAATTTTGGCCTTTTTTATGCTTATGGAGAAGATGCAAATCTAGTTGGCTACTCAGATAGTGACTGGGGAGGTGATCGAGATGGAGGAAAAAGCACTACAGGGTATGTGTTCTATCTTGGTTCAACAGCTTTCTCTTGGACATCCAAGAAGCAGGCAATTGTAGTTTTGTCATCATGTGAAGCCGAGTACGTGGCACTTTCTTCAACTGTATGCGAGGGCATTTGGTTGAGAAATTTGTTGAAGTCTTTGAATCACTCACAAGAAGAATCTACTGTGATTCATGTGGACAACAAGTCTGCAATCAAGCTTGCAAAGAATCCAATACAGCATGGAAGGAGCAAGCATATTAATATAAGGTTCCATTTTCTAAGAGAGCACGTGAAGAAGAAGACAATTGAACTTGAATATTGTCACACCATGGAACAGGTGGCAGATATCTTCACGAAACCACTTCCATTTGATTCCTTCAGAGAGCTACGTGGAATGCTTGGGATGAAGGACTCTTGATTTGAGGAGGTGAATGTTGGAATAAACAAATCAAGTGCCTCATGCACTGTGATAGTGTCAGAGTAAATAAACCAAAGTGCTTATGGCACAATGATAGTGAGCAGCCCTTTCGTATTTTATTTTGGTTGCCTTCTATAGTGGTTTTAATTTAATAATAGTATGTGGTTCTTGCTGGACCACAATGTCTGTTTGTAAACTCTATAAAGAGAGTTGTCAGTGTGTTGTTTTCGACAGAGAAATGCTAAGGAATTATAAGAGAATAACAATCATTCTCAAAATACGCTTTCTTTATTCTTGTCTTTGAATGTGTGTGAGTGTGATATAGTTTGTAAACTAATCACCCAGTCAAAGAAGTTTGGTATCAAGTGTTTGTATACCAACATATCCAGCATTCCAGCTCTGCCTGCCTCATGTCCCCGGTGACGAGTTCTGTATCACTCTGCCCAGGAAATATTTTTGCATTAATTTATATTCATGTGGTACATTGTCTGTGTCAGAATCATTCATCACCTTCCATTTCCTACCAACTGGTTTTTTTAATATCATACACATGCATATGCTGCTAGTGTTCGAAAAATCGGCCTAGGCGGCCGCCTAGGCGCGGCCTGGGCGGGTCTGGGCGCCTGGGCGGATCCTTCATCTCCGAGAGCTTCGGCACCATGTGGTAAACTAAGCTAAGAAGATTTGGCTGGATCTGCTCCACGAGCTTGCGGCGGCAACACCGGGTGGTAAAGGCGAAGAAGATGACCTAATGGAATACGCTAAAAATAGAATTTTAAAAGTACAGCCGACCGGCTATACTCTTTAAATTGCACAATCTTGATTTCTATTTTTTAATTACTTTATTTAGTAGTTATGTTTGAATTATTATTTACTTAGTGAATAATTAGTATTTAAATATTTTATTAAATTAATTTTTTTTTAAAATAATTACCATTTATTAAGAAATATAATTTATGAAGTTAATTAAAATATTTATTTATTCACTAAAGAAATAATAATTAAAACATAATTACAGATGAAAGCAATTTACAATTTAGTACTTTCACGTTTAATAATGTATTATACACATACGTACGTATTTTTTTATTAATACATCTGTGTTCTGCACACGTACGTCTTAAAGACTCAGTAGAGTTCACTTTTTTTAGCAAACGTACAATACTCGTATTATACAAGTATGTACGTATTTTTCATGTTTAATACACATAATTTTGAAAATTTTCAATAAGATACACAAAATTCACGTATTATACACTCTCACATATTATTGAATAAAAATAATATAGTGGTCGAACATTTAAGTTGTAATTTGCAATAATTTTACCGAATGAAACACGTATGTATTTTATTAGTATTTTTTTATGTTTCATATTTTACTAACTATGAATGAATGTACAGCCACACGGCTATACCCCTTTTTTCAACTATACTTGGTTTTTTTCAAATAATACAGCCACGCGGCTATACCCGGTTTTTTATAATTAAAAAAAAAATAGTATAGCAGCGCGGCTATATTCGGGGTAGTCATTGCCCACTGATCACCCAACCTTGTTTTAAATCTAATATAAGATGAGCACCTTCAAAGGGGTAATTGTATCTGATAAACTACACAACAAACCATAGAATATATATAACAGTAAGGCAGTAACTCTTCTATCCAGCATTCAAGCTCTACTTGCCTGCCTCCATATGGAGACGAGTTCTCTATAACTCTGCCCCGAAAATATATAAATTCAATGGAAATGATCACCTAACACAATATTTTACATTAAGAAATCAATTAAAATCATGTGGTCACATATTGTCTGTGCTAGAGACTCACAACCTTGTTATGTGCATGCATTTGAATTTTCCTGTGCTCAAGGGCGGAACGAGTAATTTTTTAATGGTTGGGCTAGCTAAAGTTATTAGCTTAAAATTTAATGATTTTTTTTTTTTTGGTACTTACAATTTCTATAGTCTTTCTAGAAATAAAAGTAAACATTAAATCATATAAAACCAAGCTAGTTCATAGCTCCATAGACTAATTTTCAATAAGTTTTAACATAAATCAAATAGAGTTTAACACTATAGTGGATTGAACATCTAAGGCTTTTTACTTAGATTGACCTTAGGTTCCTTCATATCATACATGAAAAGTTGTTTTATGTAAAAATATTGACTAAGTATGAAAAATGGGTTTTCGGAATAATCATTTTCTCAAGATAATTTTTGGCGGCTTTTATTCCTCACACATCAAATATGAAAAACTTGATTTTTTAGGATTTTAGTATGAAGTATATATTGACTTAATGAGCCATCATTTTTAGCCTAAATCGTATTTTGCACTAAAACCGATTTTTCATATTTTGATTTGGTGGGAATTTGATTTTCTAGTATTTTTATTTGAACCCAAATGGGGGGTACTTCCTTATTTACATTGTAAACTTAAGTAAATGGAGTAATATAAAAATAAATAAAAGTAAAATGTAAATGCAGACACAGCAATTAATTCTATTGCTAATTCATTTATTTGTCAAATTGTGGTTGTTCACAGAGGAGGCAAGATCTGCATTTGCCACGTCTCTGTCTTTCTCAAGAAAATAATCGAGGCTAATAAGCAAAGAGGCTCATTATATGGGGCTGTTATTACCACAAAGAAAAGCAACTATGTGGAGATTCAAATCTGCAAAACTACCTTGTGAGTATTGATTATCTTTGATTTATTTGTGTTTAATCATCTCCTGGCTGTTGAGAGAATTGGAATCTTGCCAACTATAATGTCAATTAAATTGCACAAAATTCTTGAGACTGAATTTTTACACCCTCAAGTTGAAAAGCTATGTTGCTTGAGTAAAAATTGGTTCAAGTTATTCACCCTCAAGTTTTTCAACTTTTGCAAGAGATCATTCCATTAAATCACTGTATTGTTTATTTTGTTTGATGGGTTATTCATGCATGGGAAATTGAATTAACTTTTTGTTTAATCTGTCATCAGGAAATGTTGCACAATTGAAAAAGGACAAAGCAAGACATAGAACAGATATGTTTTGTGTCAAAGGAGTATATTTGTTTTGGATCTGATGAGAAAATACACATACGTCTCTTTCATATACAAGTATGTTTGTTCAATGTCTACAAAATTGGATGATTTTCATCCCTAATGGTTGAAATATAAGAGAGACTCTGGATTTGATCAAGCGCCTGAACAGGCACTCAAGTCCTTCTATATCTTGAATGTTTGTCTCCAAATCCTGGAGCCAAATTTGCACATTCTCAACTTGCATTGCCGTTGTGTATCACTCTGCCCAGGAAATATTTTTGCGTTAATTTATATTCATGTGGTACATTGCCTGTGTCAGAATCATTCATCACCTTCCATTTCCTACCAACTGGTTTTTTAATATCATACACATGCATATGCTGCTAGTGTTCGAAAAATCGGCCTAGGCGGCCGCCTAGGGGGGGTCCTTGGAGCGGCCTGGGCGGGTCTGGGAGGCTGGTCGCCAGGGCGGATCCTTCATCTCCAACAGCTTTAGGCGGCACCATGTGGTAAACTAAGCGAAGAAGATTTGGCTGGATCTGGTCGACGAGCTTGCGGTATCGGCCTAGGCGGCCGCCTAGGCGCTGCTTGGGTGGGTCTGGGCGCTTGGGCGGGTCTGGGCGCTTGGGCGGGTCTGAGCGCCTGGCCGGATCCTTCATCTCCGAGAGCTTTAGGCGGCACCATGTGGTAAACTAAGCAAAGAAGATTTGGCTGGATTTGGTCCATGAGATTGCGGTGGTAAACGCGAAGAAGATGACCTACGCTGTAAATAGAATTTTAAACGTATAGCCAACCGGCTATACTATTTAAATAGAATATTTAATAATTCTAGCCGCGCGGCTAGAATCATTAAATAGAATTTTTTTAGAGTATAGCCGCTTGGCTATCCCCTTTCTATTTCTCTTTTTTAATTACTTTATTTAGTAGTTATGTTTCAATTATTATTTACTTAGTGAATAATTAGTATTTTTTAAAAATTTTAAAATTTAAAATTTATTAAGTAATATAAATTTTAATTTATGAAGTTAACTAAAATATTTATTTATTCACTAAAGAAATAATACTTCAAACATAATTACAAATGAAAGTAATTAACAATTTAGCACTTTCATCTTTAATAATGTATTATACACATACGTACGTAATTTTCATTCATACATTCGTGTTCTGCACGTGTCTTAAAAACTTAGTAACGTTCACGTTTTTAAAAAAGCAAACGTACAGTAGTCGTATTATACATGTATGTACGTATTTGTCATGTTTAATACACGTATTTTTTGTACAAAAATTTCAATAAGACACACAAAATTCACGTATTATACACATAATTCTCACATATTATTGAATAAAAATAATATATATTAACAAAAATATAGGGGCCGAACATTTGAGTTGTAATTTACAAAAATTTTGCCAAATGAAACACGTACGTATTTTATTAGTATTTTTTACCGTTCCGTATTTTACTAACTATGAATGTATGTACAGCCAAATGGCTATACTCAATTTTTTTTAACCTGTATTTGGGTTTTTTAAATAGTACCGCCGCGCGGCTATACTCGTTATTCCCTAAATCTTTTTTAAAAATAGTACGGCCGAGCGGCTATACCTGGTTTTCTTTCTAATTAAAAAAATAGTATAGCCGCACACTGATACCAGGAGGTAGTCGTATCACACGCCGATCACCCAACCCTGTTTTAAATTTAATATAAGATGAGCATCTTCAAAGAGGTAACTGTATCTGATAAACTACACAACAAACCATAGAATGTATATAACAGTAGGGCAATAACTCTTCTATCCAGCATTCCATGGAATTTGATCACCAAACACAATATTTTACATTAAGAAATCAATTAAAATCATGTGGTCACATATTGTCTGTGACAGAGACTCACAACCTTGTTACGTGCATGCATTTGAATTTTCCCTGTGCTTTTCTTCATGAAATGCATTTATATATGCTATATTATGATATTGCAGGACCATCGCATAGCTCACATGTAAATGCAGACACAACAATTAATTATATCGCTAATTAATTTATTTATCAAATTGTGGGTGTTCACAGAGGAGGCAAGATCTGCATTTGCCACGTCTCTATCTTTCTCAAGAAAATAATCGAGGCTACTAAGCAAAGAGGCTCATTATATGGGGCTGTTACCACAAAGAAAAGCAACTATGTGGAGATTCAAATATGCAAACTACCATGTGAGTATTGATTATCTTTGATTTATTTGTGTTTAATCATCTCCTGGCTGTTGAGAGAACTGGAAGCCAACTATAATGTTTAATCACCCTCAAGTTTTTCAACTTTTGCAAGAGATCATTCCATTAAATCACTGTACTGTTTATTCTGTTTGATGGGTTATTCATGCATGGGAAATTGATTAACTTTTTGTTTAATCTGTCATCAGGATTGTGTTGGAAATCCCTCCTTAGTGGAGTCAAGGAGTGCAGCAACTCACGTGGGCATGTTGTTAAAGGGAGGAAACAAGGCATGTGAAGCAGCTGGAAAAGAGAAATTTGTGGGCTGCTGAAGGTGCATGGCTCGAGGCTTCTTTATGAGCCTTTGTGCATGTGGGCATGTGGCTGGTCCCTTTGTTGACATGTGTGTGTGGCTGATTTTGGAGAGAAAAATCAGCCTTACTTTATTGACTATTAAAAGAGCACCAAAGGAGAAAAGGTGCGGCTGCTTTCTTGGTGCTTGTCTGGGTGATTGAATAATGCTTTGTATTATTTGTCTTTGCTTTTCCTATTTAATAAGGAGGCTTGGCAAAGAGAAGTGTGAGTGTGCTTGTGTCGCACCAAAGAGCCAGAGAGAGAGAGCACGGCAGAGAGGAGAAATGGGAGGGAGTGGACTGCTTGTGAGATGCAAGCAAGCAGTCCCACGAACTCCAGGAGATGTTTCAGCTGGTATTTAGCTGGGTTCATCAAGGTTCAAGAGAGGATATATCTCTTTGAGAGAGAGTGTTTTTCATATTTATGAGAGAGGGTGTACAAGGGGTGTATCCTATTTGATACGGGACTCGGGTTGGGTATAGAACTCTTGAGTGGTTAATTCTTGTACTTGTATCTTTCGAAGGTGGTGACTCTCCGGGGATGTAGGCAGGTTTTTGCCGAACCCCGTAAATTCTTGGTGTGTTCTCTCATGTATTTACTCATTGTCATATTGAGCTTGTTGGTTAGTTTGTGTATTTCTTTCATCCGGTTATGCCGTGACGAGGGGGGAAACCAGTGTTTTCCCAACAGATTGCACAATTGAAAAAGGACAAAGCAAGACATAGAACAGATATGTTTTGTGTCAAAGGAGTATATTTGTTTTGGATCTGATGAGAAAATACACATACGTCTCTTTCATATACAAGTATGTTTGTTCAATGTCTACAAAATTGGATGATTTTCATCCCAAATGGTTGAAATAGAAGAGAGACTCTGGATTTGATCAAGCGCCTGAATAGGCACTCAAGTCCTTCTATATCTTGAATGTTTGTCTCCAAATCCTGGAGCCAAATTTGCACATTCTCAACATGCATTGCCGTTGTGTAACCAGATTTCATAGGCTCGTGAGTAATAAGGGCATTCAATGCAGCATCCACCTTTTCAAGTTCATTCATATCTACAGTTTCCTCACCCTCACAGGATACTCTTTTGGGCTGCACTAGCCTGGAAACTAATGACCAACTGCTTGACTTTGATTTTGAACCAGCTATATATGAAGGACAACAAGGATTCAAACACAGCAACAGTGACTGCATCTAACTCTTTCAACATGTTGATCACAGCTGGAGTTTCATGGTTTTTGTCGGTTCCCTAACTTTCCTTGACCTTGAAGGCCTTGTTCATTGCCTTCTTGACATCCTTCCTAGAGGCAAGGTTTTTTCTAACCTCACTCATGAAGCTCATGTCACCTCCTCGTCTTCTGAGCATAATGGATTTTAGTTCATGTGTGCACTCCTTTGTTTGCAAAAGGGAATCCTTAATGATGCCACACACATCCAGGAGCCTCAAAGATCCATAGTGGTTCATTGATCCATTTGTCTCCACACCCATGGGATAAGGTTTGCTGAGAGTGAGGCAATAGAAGAAACTTCTCAACACAATCATGCAAATCTTGGAAAAGAGAAAGGTCTTGTACTTTGCAGTTGAATGTTCAATTTGGTGTTTCAGTTTTCTTTCCTTCCCTTTGGCATCTACTCAATATATATCACACGGTTCAGGAGACAAGAGCAACTCATCCTCTTCACAGATGAATCAGTCACAATGTGATTCCGATCTGGATCCAAAAACTATATAAGCGATGTATATGTATTGTCTCCCCACCACCGGATCACAAACCCCATCAGCACCTATATTTTACTTATAATATATAGCATGAGTATCTTCAAATCGGTCACAATGTCATGGGATGCATTGCACAATCAACCATAAAATATGCAGAACACGAGTGGTATTGTACCGTCTCTCTCTCTCTCTCTCTCTCTCTCTCTCTCTCTCTCTCTCTCTCTCTCTCTCTATATATATATATATATATATATATATATATATATATTAATGAAAGGGAATAGCTAGCTCTTCTATATCCAGCATTCCAGCTCTGCCTGCCTCCCGTCCCCGGTGACGAGTTCTGTATCACTCTCCCCAGGAAATATTTTTGCATTAATTTATATTCATGTGGTACATTGTCTGTGTCAGAATCATTCATCACCTTCCATTTCCTACCAACTGGTTTTTTAATACCATACACATGCATATGCTGCTAGTGTTCGAAAAGTCGGCCTAGGCGGCCGCCTAGGCGGCGCCTAGGAGTGGCTTGGGCGGGTCTGGGCGCCTGGGCGGATCCTTCATCTCCAAGAGCTTTAGGCGGCACCATGTGGTAAACTAAGCTAAAATATTTGGCTGGATCTGCTCCACGAGCTTGCGGCGGCAGCACCAGGTGGTAAACGCGAAGAAGATGACCTAATGGAATACGCTAAAAATAGAATTTTAAAAGTACAGCCGTGCGGCTATACTTATTAAATAGAATACTTTCAAAGTATAGCCGCGCGGCTATCCTCTTTAAATAGCACAATCTTGATTTCTATTTTTTAATTACTTTATTTAGTAGTTATGTTTGAATTATTATTTACTTAGTGAATAATTAGTATTTAAATATTTTATTAAATAAATTTTTTTTTAAAATAATTACCATTTATTAAGTAATATAATTTATGAAGTTAATTAAAATATTTATTTATTCACTAAAGAAATAATAATTAAAACATAATTACAGATGAAAGCAATTAACAATTCAGCACTTTCACGTTTAATAATGTATTATACACGTACGTGCGTATTTTTTATTAATACATCTGTGTTCTGCACACGTACATCTTAAGACTCAGTAAAGTTCACGTTTTTTAACAAATGTACAATACTCGTATTATCTAGGTGTGTATGTATTTTTCATGTTTAATACACATAATTTTTACAAAAATTTTAATAAGATACACAAAATTCACGTATTATACACATAATTCTCACATATTATTGAATAAAAATAATATAGTGGCCGAACATTTAAGTTGTAATTTGCAATAATTTTACCGAATGAAACACGTACGTATTTTATTAGTATTTTTTTCCGTTTCATATTTTACTAACTATGAATGAATGTACAGCCATACGGCTATACCCCCTTTTTTCACCTTTTTAAATACTATAGCCGCGCGTCTATACACGGTTTTTTATAATTTTTTTTAAAAAAAAATAGTATAGCAATGCTGCTATACTCGGAGGTAGTCATTGCCCACTGATCACCCAACCTTGTTTTAAATCTAATATAAGATGAGCAACTTCAAAGGGGGTAACTGTATCTGATAAACTACACAACAAACCATAGAATATATATAACAGTAAGGCAGTAACTCTTCTATCCATCATTCAAGCTCTACTTGCCTGCCTCCATATGGAGACGAGTTCTCTATAACTCTATCCCGAAAATATATAAATTCAATGGAAATGATCACCTAACACAATATTTTAAGTTAAGAAATCAATTAAAATCATGTGGTCACATATTGTCTGTGCCAGAGATTCACAACCTTGTTTCATGCATGCATTTGAAGTTTCCTGTGCTTTTCTTCATGAAATGCATTTATATATGCTATATTATAATATTGCAGGTTCATTGCATAGCTCACATGTACATGCAGAGACAACAATTAATTATATTGCTAATTGATTTATTTATCAAATTGTGGGTGTTCACAGAGGAGTCAAGATCTGCATTTGCCACGTCTCTGTCTTTCTCAAGAAAGTAATCGAGGCTAATAAGTAAAGAGGCTCATTATATGGGGCTGTTACCACAAAGAAAAGCAACCATGTGGAGATTCAAATCTCCAAACTACCATGTGAGTATTGATTATCCTTGATTTATTTGTGTTTAATCATCTCCTGGCTGTTGAGAGAATTGGAATCTTGCCAACTATAATGTCAATTAAACTGCACGAAATTCTTAAGACTGAATTTTTACACCCTCAAGTTGAAAAGCTATGTTGCTTGAGTAAAAAATGGTTCAAGTTATTCACCCTCAAGTTTTTCAACTTTGGCAAGAGATCATTCCATTAAATCACTGTATTTTATATTCTGTTTGATGGGTTATTTATGCATGGGAAATTGAATTAACTTTTTGATTAATCTGTCATCAGGATTGCACAATTAAAAAAGAAGGACAAAGCAATACATAGAACAGATATGTTTTGTGTCAAAGGATATATTTGTTTTGGATCTGATGAGAAAATACACATACATCTCTTTCATATACAAGTATGTTTGTTTAATGTCTACAAAATTGGATGATTTTCATCCCAAATGGTTGAAATAGAAGAGAGACTCTGGATTTGATCAAGCGCCTGAACAGGCACTCAAGTCCTTCTATATCTTGAATGTTTGTCTCCAAATCCTGGAGCCAAATTTGCACATTCTCAACTTGCATCATTGCCGTTGTGTATCACTCTGCCCAGGAAATATTTTTGCGTTAATTTATATTCATGTGGTACATTGTCTGTGTCAGAATCATTCATCACCTTCCATTTCCTACCAACTAGTTTTTTAATATCATACACATGCATATGCTGCTAGTGTTCGAAAAATCGGCCTAGGCGGCGCCTAGGAGTGGCTTAGGCGGGTCTGGGCGCCTGGGCGTATCCTTCATTTCCGAGAGCTTTAGGTGGTACCATGTGGTAAACTAAGCGAAAAAGATTTGGCTAGATCTGCTCCACGAGCTTTCGGTGGCATCACCAGGTGGTAAACACGAAGAAGATGACCTAATGGAATACGCTGTACGCATCGTTTTGTTGGGTAGGAGTTATTAAGCTATACGTATCGTTTTGGTAGGTTGGAGTTATTAAGCTATGGGCCCAACAAACAAAATCCCTTTCGGTCTATACCCAAAAATTGCAATGTAATATTTTTAACTAATTAGAGTATTATTATATGCTTTATGCTCAACTTTTTCCCCATGTTTTATATCAATTATGGTACTTTTTAATTTAGGCCTCTAATTTATATATAATTTTATTTTGCATGCTTTTGGTATAAATTTATCATTTATAATAAAAAAAAATGATTATAAATAATAATAAAAAACGCCTAGGCCCCGATTGCTAAAATATGAAACCTAATATGAGAATATTTGTGTGTGGGAATTTTTTGTGTATTCTTCTCCTTGTATGAGGTCATATTTATAATACAACGAAACTTTAATGAGCAAGTAAATAATAAATTGATATTTCTATTTATAGTAGGAAATCATGAATTAAAGTAAATCAAATATAATTATAATGGGAATCCTTGGTGTGTAAGGAAAGAAAGTTAATGGTCCACAAGTGACGCCAACACTACCCCTCACGTTGGTGCATAGATGTCGCCAATGCCCAACTAGTCCAGTGAATTGTGGAACTGATGCACGGTAGCGGCTATAAGTTGTTGTCCAGCGACCCAAACGTACCCAAGATACAGAGAATAGAAGGATAAACCTGTAGAATCGAAGTGGAACGAAGAATTTTGAGTTCTAGGGCTAAATTCCCAAAGAAAACTCTTTAGACTAAGTCTGAAATTATATTGATTAAAAAACTGAATACAAAAGTCTCTTAATAGCCTATTTATACTAGAATACACCAGCCTAGAATTCCTAGTCCTAGTTTACTCAGAAAACCTAATTGATAAAGGAAATTAGAAACAAAACAAGAAACTTAAATCAAATCCTAATGAAGAGAGGAAAACATTTAATTTAATAATTTAAAATATCTAAAACTTAGGCCTTTTTGACTAGGATTGATGCTCCTGCATCAACTCCACCGGGTTGGAAAGAACTTGACTCTGGCGAGAAAGCTTTCACAACTTCAGCATATATCTCTGGATCAATCCTTTTTAATTCTTCTTTAGGAACCCATGCGCTCTTAGTAGCATTCTTACCCAACCATTTCACTAAGAACCGCCTATACTGGTTACCTCTCCTTGACTTTACCTCTTTGACATCCAACACATC
Organism: Prunus avium; assembly: GCF_965620075.1. Classification (NCBI taxonomy): domain Eukaryota; kingdom Viridiplantae; phylum Streptophyta; class Magnoliopsida; order Rosales; family Rosaceae; genus Prunus; species Prunus avium. The sequence goes on from NC_142289.1 coordinate 32,079,711, forward strand.
TTCAACAATTTCAGGTTGAGCCTTTGGAAGTTGTTGGATTTGTGCCTCTATTGAAACTGGCTCGTCATCAAACCCTTCAAATGAATACAAGTCAGACACATTGAAAATTGGGCTAATTTGGAGATCAGATGGCAGCTCTAACATGTATGCGTTTGAACTAATTTTCTTCAACACCTTGCATGAACCAAACATTTTAGACTTCAATTTATGGTATGTGCCTTTCGGAAATCGGTCTCACCTCAGATGCACCAAAACCATATCACCTTCTTCAAAATCTTTGATTCTTCGGTGTTGATTTGCAGCGGCTGCATATGACTCATTAGTAGCCTTTATAGCTGCCTTTACTTCTTCATGTACTCTTTTCATGTGATCTGCAAAACCCTCTCCTTCATCACTCAACCTCATTTCTTGTGGAAGTGGAACTAGGTGCTATTGGCTGTTTTGTAATTCGGACATAAATAATGTGCATACATGTGCGGGTCAGATACGAGAATCACAGAGTAAGATGATGAGGTCTCGTGTGGTGTCCTATCTCTTTGTGCACAAAATTTCTTGCAAAACCAGAGCTGAAGCCAGTTGAGATTATACACGAGTTGAAAGACTATTATTGTATGGACATTTCATACTACCATGCATGGTTTGGCAAAGAGTTAGCTTCTTTTGCCTTTCATTGAGCTTGTCTTTAACGTCTATAATGATGCTGTTGAAAGCATTGGCGTTGCACCGAAACTGGACATAGTCCGGGTGCTTTGCTTTCCGATCATAAGTTGGCTTTGATTTTGTCTTTTGAGCCATCATTTTGATTCTTGTCTTTCGTTGGTTTTGAGCTTCCTTCTTTTGTGGTGTCATTTCTTGCGCCATTTGTGATTTTAAACAAGAAGGGATGAAAACACTATTAGGACAAGTAGAGATAAACTACAAGGAAGAAGTATAAATAGTTAAGGAGAAAATATAAAACAGAAATTGCAGTGCAGTTTGTGGTTCATGGAAACGGCAATGCAGTTTTTGTTAATGCAATGCAGTTTGTAGTTCATTGCATTGCATTAATGCAAACTGCATTGCATTAGTTTGCATTGCATTAATAGAAACTGCAATGCAATTTCCGTTAATGCAATGCAGTTTGTAGTTCATTGCATTGCATTAACGCAAATTGCACAGCATTGCAGTTCCCATCAATGCAATGCAGAAAACATAAATATTTGATGCTCTTCCTCTTTTAAAAGGAGCAATCCAAAAGGCAAAACATCAAACATAATAGACATATAATAGGAGCAATCTAAAACACAAAATATAACAGAATGCTTCCATCAACTTGACATGAAATGGAAATATCAGAATAGTCAAAACAAGAACTGCTAACTAAACCGGAAACTGCAGTGCAGTTTCAGTTTTCTTCAATGCAGAAAACAGATATATTCTCTTTTCTCTCACTACGAATGATGCCAAAAAGAGTTTCGCTCGCAAGCTCCGTCTCATTGCCAAATGGAAAAATCAGGAAAGTCTAAACCCTAAAGAACTACAAACTAAACCGTGCAGTTTCCATTTTCTGCGGTGCAGAAAAGAGTGCCGCTCGCAAACTCCGTCTCTTCCTCTTTCTATGGTGATGTTTTGGTTTTAGAGGTTTTGAAACCAAAACTAAACCCAAAACCTAAACTACATTGCAGAATGAAGAATGAACAGTAGGATAGAGCGTTGATTTTCTTACCATTTTTTGTTGAAAGAGAGAATGAAGAATCGTCTTCGATCGTTGGTTGTCTTCGTTAGTGGTGGTCGCCGTTGATGCGAACGATCGTCTAAGATTTTGGGAATTTTTGTGGAACTATTGAAGCAGTTTCTGGAGTTGAAGATGAAAGGTCGCGCTAAGGGGGTTAGGATTCAATTTGAGTGTCTATTGTTTCTGGTTAAGTTTTGGGTCTTTTGATGTCGTTTTGACAGCTGTAGGTTTTGGGTGAAAACCAAATATTGAAATTTGACAATAAAGGCATAATGGCATATGTTGTAATTTTGATTTTTTTAATGATATTTTTGTAAAATTAGGTACTACATTTTGGTCTTTGGCCTTATGCTAATTAGATGAAATTGTATTCCTATCTTCCAAATTAGTAAATTATATTGTGTTTTAAAACTAGAGCTCCCTTTCTATAATAACCTATGTGGTTATTTCTCGATTTTATTATAGAAAAGCAAAGGTGAGTAAACGGTACCCTGTCCTTCAAGGGATTAATCTAAAATGTTTCACTTACATGGAGCTAAAACAAGCTACCTATGGATTCAAGGAAGAACTAGGTCGTGGTGCTTTTGCAACTGTTTTCAAAGGAGTTTTAGCATCTGATAATGGGAGATGTGTTGCTGTTAAAAGATTGGACAGTCTGGTCAGAGAAAACGATTTGGAATTCAAAGCTGAAGTGAGCGCGATTGGCAGAACAAATCACAGGAATTTAGTCCAGCTACTAGGATTCTGCAACGAAGGGCAGCACCAAATTCTTGTATATGAGTTTATGACCAATGGCTCTCTAGCAAGCTTCCTCTTTGTGTATATATTTAGTTTAGATGATATTGTAAAATTGTTTGCGTATAACATTCCGTGTATGCCAAAATTTGAAAAAAAAAAAAAAAAAAAGATTTCAAATACATTCAATCTAATATAGTTCTTGTTTTTATAGCAAATTTAGCTTTGCGGTCAAATCCAAATCCTTCCATCGAAACGGATTAGATATATCTCCGCACCAAATTAGCCAAGAAAGCTTGATTTTCATTTCCTCGTACCATCTCCCAAGCAGAGGCGGATCGACGTTGGGACAAGAGGGGGCTGAAGCCCCCTTGGAATGCTGAAAAATTGGGAAGGGACTCCATGAAAGCCCCCTTGGACTGCTGCTGGAAGCCCCTGCACACCAACTGCTCGATGAAATTCCCAGCCGAACTCTTCCTCTGCTGCTGCGCATTGCGCACGCTGCGTGCTAATTTTTTTTCAAAACCTGCCTTGCCAAACGACGTCGTTTGGTCCAAGGCTCAGTCAATTTTGTTTTAATTGACCTGGCCTCAAAACGACGTCGTTTTGGGCCAGGTTTTAAAAAAAAAAAAAAAAAAACAGCATCACTTACACCCGATTCTGCACAGCAGCTTCAAACTCTTCATTCCCAATTTCACATCTTCATTCCCATATGTATGTGTTATTATTCTGGTCTAATTTGTGAAACAACCTGCAAATAAAATCAGGAAACGACTAAACTAAAGATAGAAACCTGGAACTTACCCTTGTATATAAGTCTGAAGTTGATTTGGAAATTTGACTTTTAGTGACGAAAAATCTAAAGAACACCATCGCAGAAAATTTTTAGCCACGAAAAATCTGATGAACATCTGTTGCTAAAAACTTTTGGTGACGAAAAAGCTTCAAATTTCTGGGCAAAACAGCAGCTGGGTTTTTATAGTTCAATTTGTTTATGTTATTCCCTTCCATTTTCAGTGCTCACCTTTATGTTATTCCCTTTCATTCATGCTTCCTCTTTTTCTAGCCTCCGCCATTCATGCTTCCTCTATTTAGAAAAATTTTGGAACTTTTACACTAAGCCCCCTTGGCCACATAATCCTGGATCCGCCACTGCTCCCAAGTAACCAAATAGATTTTCTTTTTTTCCTCATAGCCAAGAGGAACCTTTGTTCAGGCAATCCAAACTTTACAGACTGAAGAAGTTAAACTTGACCAATTGCCTAGAGCTGACTGGTTGAGTTACCTAGCTTAGAGATAGAGGCTTACTCATTGCCTTTTCGAAGAGGGAAGCCTCTGGTGGACTTTGCCAATCACCTTTTGGTAAGCTACGTACACTTTCTGCTTCATGTGTATCTATTGGTTGCACCACCAAATTTTATGGTGCGCTTTTATGCATTCTTGTTCTTACCAACATACTTGTATTTTTTCAAAATTTTAATTCCAACTATCTCCAATTATCTCGTAAATATTTCTCGAATTTAAAATTGAGAAAAATATTAGAGAATAAAGTGTATCATTGATAACTTCCCTAAAACTTTCCCCAAACCTAGTAGGAAGGATAGGACTCCCAAACACTTTCTTAAACCAAGCTTATTATTGGAGAGCTCCTCCCTAAACTTGACTACTTTCCCAAACTTCCCCTCAAATATAAGGAAATTATAGGGAAAGTGTTTGGACTAATAATGCGATAAGGTCACGAGAGAAATAGACTTATTGGTGTATCCCAAAAATCTAACCTTATTATGGTATATTATACAATCTTACATAGATCCGTAGCAAGGTATTAAATATCGATAATATCCCCGATATTATCCTGATAATATCTAATTTTTGGGGGTCCGATATTTTAACAACTAACCATAGTGTTATCATCAATATATCGATATTATCCTGATATTATCGGGAAGATATTTTCAACATTTTTATTAATGATTTGGGTAATATATCGAGATATTATCGGTAATATCCCGATAATATCCCGATACGAAACCCAAAAATATTTATATACATGGTATTTGTGAAAACCATTTTACTCCTTCAACACCTTAACCACCATATCACTTATGTTTTTGTGAAAATACTAAAATATTTATATATATACATGATTTTGTTTTGAATTCTTTTTGCAAGAAACAAATTTTCACATGAGATGAGTAGTAACTATGGTTATACTCATAACCAACCATTTCCCTACCCTTCATATCCCTTTCCTGTTGGGATGGAATCAAGCGACTCATGGAAAGAATCTGAGACTCAATCTTCAAATGATTTTGCTTATGGACAACGTCAACCAATCTCGGATCCATATGGGTGGCATGTTAACAATTACATGCAAAACTATTTTGGGGATTTATCATTTGATGACTACTCTTCAAAATATACTTACTCTACACATAGAGATGATGAAGATAGTGAAAATTTTGAACCTCATAGGAACTCTATGTGGTACTAAGTCACTCATGTATCTTACCATGCAATGTATAAAGTGTAAAATATTGTAGTAATTCATTATATATAAATGATTATGGTGTGTTTAATCTTCTTTCATTAATTACTACATATTTTCTACACTTACGGTGTTTGCCAACTCGCTATATAATCAACTTAAATCAGTTAAATCCATCATGCAATCATTTCCTTCCAATTTTTTGTGATAAACTAATAGATAATTGACTAAATATACATCCTGCAAAGTTTCAATAAAAATTTCCAAGTTTTTCTTACAATTTCCGTGGTTTTTATTCAATTTTTTCCGATATCAATATTTCCTGCGATATTTCCGTGTTTTTTGACTTCTGATATTTCCGATACCTCCAATATTTAAGACCTTGATCCGTAGTATGTTTATTAGTATTGAACTTTGGCGCCCATACAACAAAGAAGTTAAATGCCAAGCAAGTTTGTTTCCTTTTTGTGTTTTTTTCAAAAGGACGTTCTAACTGTTACCCAAAAAAGAAAAGGAAAAAAATAAATCTTTTCTTTTATTTATTTATTTTTATAAACCCTTTTTCATTTTTCAAACCCCAGCAAAACCGGGAGAGGCCAGTGGCAGTGACTATATACCGCCCAAAACCCACGAAGCTCAACAATGCCAAAACCAATAGAGAGATTGAAACAGTCTCTCTTGTTAATTCCGCTCTGTGTGAACTAACATATTCGAAGTTTCCCTCAGCACCTGGACCCGGACCCAAGCAACGACAAGCAGCATTGCTCCAGCCATGGAATCAAGAGACAAAGCCTCGCCTCCACCAAAGCCCGCCAAGTTCTCAGTGTACCAGAACCCATCCTTGTCCGCCGCCCTCACCGCCAATAGCCTCCGGCCTTCGATGCATGCACTCCTCTGCATCTTCTTTCTCTCCTCCGCCTCCGCCGTCGCCTTCATTGCCATGTTTTCCAGGTACCCAATTGCTCAATTTGAAAAGCTAGGGTTTTAAAAGGGTTTAAGCGAAGATTTTATTTATTGGGTTCTTTTGTGTGTGTTTAATATGAGAATTTCGCTCTGTTTGATTGTTGAGAAAAGGAAGAAAGAAAGAATGGGGATAGAAGATTGAGTTGAATTTATCAGTGTTTGGTTTCTGGGAAACAAAAACCCTTTATTACTTGCTATGAAAGTGTATAAAAGGAAGAAGGAAAAACAAAAACATAAAAAGACTTCAAATTTATAGTTTGGAGCTTATTTTTCGTTTGGTTTTTTTTTGGGTCCTTTTAAGACCTGAATGAACAAGCTAAATTTGCATAGCATGTTTGAGCTATTTATTGACCAACAGGAAATTCAAGGATTTAATTATTCATATTAAGTTTTTGTTATTTATTAAAGAACGAATTTAAATTAGAAGAATGTGTTTTTAGATCTTTGGTTATGGAAATTGGATTTGGCTATATATTATTACATGTGGCTAACGCAATAAACTGCCTTGAATTGTTGAAGGGAAAATGGGCTTGTTGACAATTTGAAGCTCAAAAATCTTTCCCAAGAGGCAGCCTGTAAGTTGTTAAATTCAATCCAGAAAACTTTGATTGGCTTGAACTTGATGCTTTGATTGATATAGTTTGTTTTGAACATCCTGTTTTGTCCTTCAGATTTGTTTTCCAAAGCGATACAGACCTTTGTGGGCTTAGTATTTTTGGGAACTCTATTTGCACTATTTAGAGCCATCTCACTGAGAAATGCCGCACCCTCAAAAGGAAATAGTGACAAACCACGCCTTACAAATCGTCAACTAGGACTTTTGGGAATTAAGCCAAAGGTTGAGCAAGTAGTATCTGAGTCTTCAAAGAAACCTCCCAAGTCTAAACCCCACATGTCTTCCCCTTCAGATGTACTTGTTCCACTTCATCAGCCAATCACCAGTTCAAATCGTTTGTCTCGAATCAGCGCGAATAAGTCAAACATCAGTGGAGGAACTAAGATGGGATCTATCAGTAGCCCTTCTAAATCACCCAGTTCTACATCTTCTTTGTATCTTGTGTCGGGAGGTGTTTCTCCACTGTCTTCTGTTCAGAATTCACCTGGAGTAGATTCAGTGGTCTCCACCCCTTGGTCAAGCAAGCGAGCATCTACAAGAGAGATAATGTCAGAAGAAAAGTTTGAAAGGTTCTTGGCAGAGGTTGATGAAAAAATCACAGAATCAGCGGGGAAACTGGCAACTCCACCACCCACCATTAGAGGCTTTAGTGCAGCCAGTCCAAGTTCAGCTAACACATCTGGAACTACTAGGAGTACACCATTGAGGCCTGTGAGGATGTCTCCAGGTTCTCAGAAGTTCACAACTCCCCCAAAGAAAGGAGAGGGCGAGCTTCCTCCACCTATGTCCATGGAAGAATCTATTCATGCATTTGAACGTTTGGGCATCTATCCTCAAATTGAGCAGTGGCGTGACAGCCTCAGGCAATGGTTTTCTTCGGTTTTGCTTAATCCTCTACTTGACAAGATTGAAACCAGTCATATTCAGGTTTGTCTGCACCACATCCACCTCCTAAGTCATCTTCTTTGTCTTCATATGTTTAACATGAGCTATGGCTGCTTTGTGGTTGGTAAAAGAGTGTTATGTTTCAACTGCAGAGCAAAAATCTGATGGCATGATATGTGTAGTAGTGCAAGTTTCTGTATATAGTGCATTCCATCAATACTAAGCCAGTATAAAATTATTAAATTTATAGGTAATCCAAGCAGCTGCCAAACTTGGGATGTCAATTTCAATTAGTCAAGTTGGAAGTGATTTACCAACTGCTAGAACTGCTACAGTGTCTTCAAATGATAGGACTAAGGAATGGCAGCCAACATTAACTCTTGATGAAGATGGACTTATGCATCAATTACGAGCTACTCTCGTCCAGGCTATTGATGCTTCGGCCTGTAAGTGCTCTTCACTTTTGAACATATTTCATTTAAAACTCTTTTTGGATTGTTTTAGCAAAAGATATGTGCTGATGTTTTAATGCAATGCTTCTCATCATATGCAGCCAAGCTGCCTCAAGCCAATCTGCAACAAACCCCACAGCAGAATCCATTGGTCCCTATTATGCAGGAGTGTGTGGATGCAATCACTGAACACCAGAGGCTTCAGGCATTGATGAAGGGAGAGTTAGTTAAAGGTCTTCTACCGCAAAGCAGCATTCGAGCAGAATATACAGTACAAAGGATTCAAGGTGCTTAAAATCTTGATTTTTCACTATGTATCACCTTATGCAGGCGTCTCATGTAGGATATCTAGGGGAATAGTTTTCAGATTGTGGGTATGTAGTGAGTTCTGAATAATGGGAGTTTTTGAAATTAGGATTTGACTATTTAAGAAAGATTGATTAACCTGAATTAACTCATCCCAGTAGATTTCTTGGATCACTCCTAAGATAGAAGACCACACTTTCTAGGGTTTGAGACAGCTCAAGTGGCTGCAAACCAAAATCAATCTTCATTTGGTGTACGCATTACAAAGCTTATATAGGTATCTGCCATGACTTGACCTTAATACAGTAATCTAAACCCCTGAAATAAAACAAATCTAATGGTTATATTTAATAAAACATAATCAAAAGACAATTTTTATTAAATGGGCCCACAATAAAATACCAAATTTTTGTTAAATGAACTATACATACTCAAATTAAAATACTATGAACAGTAGCTTGCAGTAAAAATAAAAAGTCCCATGTCAGGCCGATCAGAACTATCCACCAAATTTCAAGGGCTTATTTTTACCAGTCTATTCATGAGAGTAATTAGGTTATGTTAATGGGAAATATATATTATATGTATATCCTTTGCCTCTGTAATCTAAACTTGGTTTCTCCCTGGGGAGTTTAACAGAGCTTGCTGAAGGAACCTGTTTGAAGAATTATGAATATCTTGGAAGTGGAGAAGTATATGATAAAAAGCACAATAAGTGGACGCTTGAGCTGCCAACTGATTCTCACTTGCTCTTGTATTTGTTCTGTGCTTTCCTGGAGCATCCAAAGTGGATGTTGCATGTGGATCCTGCATCCTATGCTGAAGCTCGTTCTAGCAAAAATCCCCTATTCTTGGGAGTCCTACCTCCAAAAGAAAGGTTTCCTGAGAAGTACATAGCTGTCGTATCTGGTGTCCCTTCTGCTCTCCACCCTGGAGCGTCTGTACTTGTTGTTGGAAGGCAAAGCCCCCCAGTTTTTGCCTTGTATTGGGATAAGAAATTGCAGTTTTCTCTTCAGGTAAGTACTTACCACTTGCCACACTTATGCCAAATTAATTTTCTCTAGATTGCTGGTTGTCCAATCTTTATTGTGCCTGCAGTATTGTTTTTCACTCGCGTCTGTACATCTTAAAATATTGATTGTGGCAACAATTACAAAATCCCTGGAAATGGGATATGCTGTTGTATTGGTTAAATTGACAAAGAAGTTTCATCTTTAATTCAGGGAATGACGGCACTGTGGGATTCGATTTTGCTTCTGTGCCACAGGCTTAAGGTTGAATATGGGGGGATTGTTCGGGGAATGCATCTTAGTTCTTCAGCCCTGAGCATCCTCCCTGTTCTGGAATCAGAAGCTGAGGACTGACTGAACCAAAATATCCCCTTGCGATTGCCTTCTTATTGCATACATCATCAACAGGTCCCCTGAACCAGCATATCAACAGTTCATCAAGGAATTTGTTTCATTGCTGAACTTGCCAGATGGGGTAGGATCTTTTCTTCCTGATATGAGGACTGTTCAAAGGAAAGGTTCCATTTGACGGGTTAGGATTATTCTGGAGATGATTGACTTGGACTATCCTGAAGATTATTCTGCCTTTCTGCAGATCCAGTATCTCCCTAGTCTTAAGTTAAGGGTCCATTTGGATGGGATAATGTAGAAGAACGATTTGGATTTTGACAATATGAATAGGTTAGTTTTAAAAAAAGACACTGGAAACACTAATTTGTAACTTGAATTACTAGTACAACCTAATATTTTCGAGTTCGGACTAAACAAGTCATTTGTAATGCCATTTCTTCTTTTTCTTCGTATAAAATTGAATTGTTATTACCATTATATAGTTAAATTGCGTAATTGGACTATTACTGTCAATCCATATATTAACATGCAATTTCCTTCAACGGATATGCCAATAACAATTAGACGAAAAGAAAATAAAAAAAAGATATGCCGATAACAATCTTTCTTATAAAGAATGTCTTTAACAAGTTGCCCGCCTAGCTCAGTTGGTAGAGCGCGAGGCTCTTGACCTTGGTATTCAGAGTCCAAATCTAAAACCTCGACTCTAACTCGACAGTTTTTCCTTCATTTGAACATGGTGAGCAAGCCAAATACAACAGTCCATGGCGAGGCTGAGTTTCAAGGGACATCCCCTTCTCTACTTTGTAACTCAAATTCCAACTCAAGCCCTCTGCTTTTCTTCATCTTCTTCGTTGTCTTCAGCACCCACCCAGATCAAGCATCCAAGGCACTTGGCCTCTATCTTGCTCAAAAACCCAACAAGTCGCTCAGCCACCCAACAAATCCACGCTCACATTCTCACTTCTGGCTTTCTCCTCCATCACTCCATTTCCACTGCCCATCTTCTCCTCTTCAACACTTTGCTTCGTTGTTATTCCTTTGGCCCCTTCCCTCGTGAAGCTTTCACTTTCTATAAACACCAACATTTCTCCCTTTCCTTCGACTCCTTCACCTACTCCTTCCTTCTCCACGCCTCCATTGCCTTAAACTCCACCAACCCAGGTGCCCAAATCCATGCCCTCACTCACAAACTCGGTTTCCATTTCCATGTCTATGTTCAAACTGCCTTGCTTAATATGTATGCTGCATGTGGCTCTTTGCTCCTTGCTCTCCACGTGTTCTACGAAATGCCTGATAGGAATTATGTCACTTGGAATGTCATGATAACTGGTTTGGCGAAATGGGGTGAGCTTCAATTGGCTCGGTCTCTCTTTGATCAGATGCCAGCCCCTACTGTTGTGTCCTGTACTGCCATTATTGACGCGTACTCACGTAAAAATCAGCCCCGTGATGCTGTTGCTTTGTTTCGAAGAATGGTTGTTGAAGATCACGTTGAACCTACTGAGGTTACACTTTTGGCCATATTTCCAGCTGTTTCGGTTCTTGGAGCTCTTAAAATTTGTCAATCACTTCATGCTTACGGTGAGAAGAGAGGATTTAATGCATCTGACATACGTGTCACCAATTCCCTATTGGATTCTTATGCAAAATGTGGCTGCATAGATAGTGCATCGAGATTGTTTGAGGAGATACCTGTTGAGAGGAAGAATTTGGTGTCATGGACATCCATAATCTCTGGGTTTGCAATGCATGGAATGGGGAAAGAAGCAGTCGAGTATTTTAATAGTATGGAGAAAGTTGGTCTCAACCCGAATCGAGTGACATTCTTGAGTATTTTCAATGCTTGTAGTCATGGAGGATTAATTGATGAGGGGCTGAACTTCTTTGGGAATATGGTCGACGAGTATGAAATTGCACTGGATATCAAGCACTATGGATGCTTAATAGATATGCTAGGGAGGGCAGGGAGATTAGAAGAGGCAGAAAATATGGCTTTGGAGATTCCTTCCAATATCGTTAATGTTGTGATTTGGAGGACGCTGTTGGGTGCTTGTAGCTTTCATGGTAATGTGGAGATGGGTGAGAGGGTGACAAAGAAGATACTGGAGATGGAGAGAGGATATGGCGGTGACTACGTGCTTATGTCCAACATCTTTGCTGGGGTTGGAAGGTTTAGCGATGCCGAGAGAATGAGAAGCTTGCTGGATGAGAGGAATGCCTTCAAACTTCCAGGGCATAGTTTGGTCTAACTGGTGGTGAAGATGGGCAACTATGATGGTTGCCTGAGATTATGAATGCCTGATGATTTCTAGATAATCTTAAGTTTGAGAAAACAAGGCCAAGATCCTGTGAACAAGCCTCTGAGGTCAGCAGTAGCTATGTAATTAATGCTCATAGAACACATGGTGGTTAAAATTCAGTTTCTTCTTGAGCTCTGGCTGGTCCAGTAGGGAGTGAAAGACATTCCCATGGTGTTAGATGATATGATCTAGCATTTGAGATTGCAGAATTATGGGTTTGCAGTTGAAATGGACATTCAGAATACTCTTGACTGCAAGAATGCGGAAGATAGCTGGTGTCTGAGAGAGTGAATGAGTTAGTGTCTTTATACTGCACATGGAAAAATGTACAAGGAAAGATGACATTCATTTTTTCTTTCATCGATATTCTTCAGTGGAAATTAGAGCAAAATGAAACTTATATCCCAAGGCACTCATTGGTACATTCTCCTTTGAGTCTCTTGGTTATTCTAGTCTTTGATGCCTTGTTATCAGCCTGATCCTAACATTTCTGATGTCCTCAAATGGAGGCCTTCTTCTGCTGGTTCCAATTACCACTGCTTCCACTCGGAATAAAAAGTGCGTTGAATAAAAGCATGTTAATGGCTTCTGCAAGTGGATGCAGTTGAAGGGCCAATTTCCAAGTAGACCCTTCTCGCCTCATTTCAAGCTCAATCGCACAATCATCTTTTCTTCTTCTTCTTCACTCTTTCTCACATCAATTCAGAAACTTAAGAACTCGTTATAAGAAGCAACTACCGTTAGGAAATGTTAATAAAAAATGTAAAAGACCCCCTTTTCCCCAATTCTTGATCAGCCAAGGTACTGCTCTCTTAGGCTTAGGCTGTTTTCGGACTTTAGATGTAAACAATCTGTAACCAGAGTAGTAATAGGCACTAAGAAGAAGAAAAAAGTTTGAGAAAGGGTGTTAATGACAGCAGGTATGGAAAACATCAATGAAGAGAGAGAAAACATAAGGAGATTGTTAATTAAAATGTTATTTAATTATTTAATTATTTAATAAATGAGAATTAATCTCAACCATTCAATACATTCTAATCTAATGGTTAAAAAATTGTTTTAAAAATTGTGTAAAAAATGTAGTGCTACGGATCCGCCCCCTATATATATACACTGCACGCAGGCTCCTCTAATGCTTCACAAATTGTCGAATTTCATCTCTACCTTTTTGCATTCCATAAGGATTGCTCTCGCTGAATACATTTCGACTTCCTCCTACTTTGTGCATCTTCTTCTGGAACTTTGATGCACTGCTGTTTAAGTTCAAATTCACCTTGGGAAGACTTGAAAAGCAAAATGAAGCTGTGACCGCCTGTAGGTCCAAGTCCAACAGCACTTTGCAATTAATTGGCAGAATAAATGCTGATACATAACCATGCTACATTTCATATTTTGACATCCCAACAACAACAGCAGAGATTAAAAGAAATAATTTCCTTTACAATATCAAGAAAAAGTTTGGGTACCTGCAGATCGAGACAGTGAATGTTAAAGATATCCTTCATAGAGTTTGAATTATATGCTAATGGATAAGATTTATATGCTTCTTTTGCCGCTTGGCGCAGAAAGTAGTTGCCCTCAACCATCTTCTCCTGCATCAGTCACGGCAATACATAAGGTTCCTCGGAACCAGTTATTGTGTAGTAATAGGTAACAATTGAAGCCTGAAAACAGGAAATTACCAGTTGAGACTGCACATTTTTCAGCTTATTCTTATTAATTTGTTGCTCTTCACCGGGGACCTTTTCAGCCTGAAAACAGAATAAAATAAAGAATTGAAATGGAGAACAAGCACCGCATGTAGCAACCTAAAAAAAAGTGATTGGCACTTGCTCTAAATACAGACACCCTTCCGGAAAGCATGGCACTTTTGTTGTGTGTGTGTGGGGGTGCGGGTGCTGGGGTTTCGTTGCTCCTGTTTATTTTTTCTTCTTGACTAAATCATACCTTCAAATAGCGAATAAATTGCATCTCTTCGGGTATGAGGAAAAGAAATGCCTTTCCTTTTCCACCTTGCCCTCGAGCTGTTCGACCAACCCTGTGGATATATTCCTGCACGCAGATATCCCATTGTTGTGAAAGCGTTTAAGAATAGGAAAAAGAAACAGAACTCGGGAATGGATATATTCTTCATGCTACAAAATGGATATAGAAGAACTACTTGATACAAAAATTAGTTGAAATGTGTCAGTAAAGAGGGGAAATTAGACACCTTGGGATCATCTGGAGGATCAAACCGCTCAATCACGTCCTACAAGCTAAGAAAAAACAAGCATTAGATTTACCACGAGCATTCGCTTATTGTGATACTGCTATAATGTGACAAAGAAGTGTATTGGCATAACATGATGTTCAAAAAAAGGTTAGGGAAATTGCAAAATGAAAGAGGGAGCATACCACAGCAGGAATATCCAGGCCACGAGCAGCAACATCAGTACAGAGTAAGATTCCTTTCTCTGTTTTGCAGAAGTCAAAAAAAGTTTTTGTCCTCCTCTGCTGCTTTTGCTTTCCATGGATATCAAAGCAATCCACATTAACTTATCTAAGAAGGTCAGAGTGGAATTTGACTGAGTTACAAGAAGAGAAGAAGACCATCACTTTCTTAGACTGAGTCGCCAGCAGAAAAGAATATAGGAGAATAAATCTCTCCTCACTCGGCACAATAAAATAGCCTTGTTTCAGCCCTTCATTGGTGACCTGTATATATTGCACACAATGTCAGATTTTAGAGATTAGGGTTAAATCAAAACGAGAAGAAAAAACATATATTTATATAAGAATATGAAGTCGATTTAATTTCAAAATAGACATGATGAACACAAAATAAATGTAAAAGGAGGAATACATAAAACCAGATGGATTCCTACCTTAGTTCTCCCACCATCGACATCAATCAAGTGATGTTCTTTCAACAACAATCTAGCAAGATCTTGAACCTACAGGTTTAATGGGAAAAGTATTTTCAGAGCAAGGGAATCATGGGAACACACACAGACGCGTAGACTCAAGGCATTAAAAGTAAGTGAACTATTGAACTGTGCATAGCATATCAATTTATGCTAAAGAGATTTAAAAACAATGTAGAAAGCAAGAGACTGAGGCACAAACCTTCGTAGTTTGGGTTGCTGAAAATAAAGATGTTTGCCTTTTCTGCACATCCATCAGCAATTCAATCAGCCACAGGACATAACCGCATAAAATCCATATGAAATTGCAACTAAAACCTTAAAATTAATGCATCTAGGCCGAATGCCAAATATAATCACACAGTTAACAAAACTGCAAGCTGCTCCTATTAAAAGAAAATCACAAAGATATGTTGTGAGCTGGATGCTTCTACTGTCTGCAGCCTAGAGTCTTTGTAACACAACATAGATTATTAACTCAAATACTGTACCTTGGGTAGAAGCTTAATAATCTGTTTCATTTCTTCCTCAAAGTTTGCTTCCAAAATCCTATCAGCTTCATCAATTATGAGGCACTGCAAGTCCAAGAGAACAATCAAACTAAGGATCGTCAAATGATGTGATTGTTGTGATACAAGCTTTCATCTCAATCAAACATATGTAGCTCAACCACACAAACAAGATAAATTTCGTCTCTAACACAACAATCAAAATTGCAAAAGGACTCCAAACTACACTCCAGTATCTCAGCCAAAGGATTAATAACCACAAAGAATATTCAAAAGTCAGGGAAACATTACGGAGAATTTTCTTTCAATAAGAAAGCCATCTGAAGCAATATGCAACATTTCAGAAAATAACCAGTTGCAAATACTTTTGAAAAAACTACAACAAAATTGCCGAAGAATAGATGAGAATGACCTTCAAGTTCTTATATATGAATCCCTTGGTATTCTGGAGATGGTCAAGAAGTCGACCAGGGGTTGCAACCAATAGATTTACTCCTTTTACAAGACGTTCTGCTTCACCTCTCCTAGCTGCACCACTGATAACCAAGTCAACGGCATAGGTCTGAATTATTTGAAAGGAAAAGTAGTCAGGGTAGAAAGAAGGGAATCAACTGTAAATCTCAGAATAAAACAGCATAACAAGTAATAAAGCACAATTTCTTTCATCTTAAAAGGCATAAATTTTTACACACACATTTCCATTTTCGGCTTCATTATCTTTAGGCAAAAATTAAATCTTAACCTAGATACGTCAAATTTCTTGAGGCATCAAAAATATGTGTTCTTGAATTGGAGCGAGCTCAATATAAGAAGAATGTAACATTTCAAAACAAATAACGAGAATATGCCAGGGTTTCTCACCTGAATTGCAAGTTCCCGTGTTGGGCAAATGACAACAACAGCCGTTCCATTACGAGGAGTAAACTTTGTGTGATATATCAACTCCAAAGCTGGTATAAGAAAAGCTAGAGTCTTCCCGGATCCTGTCCTAGCAGCTCCGAGGACATCTTTTCCGATCAATAGTGATGGGATTGCTCTGGCTTGAATCAGCAGGTGTAAATCTTTTCCGAACAATACTATAAAAGGCCAAGGCCTTGATTATTAGAAACTTATAAACCCTGTAAATTAGGAGCTAATAAAATCAAGTTCAGCCAGAAAATGTACCTCAGTCATATACTGAAAGTTGAGTTCCTGAATGGCCTTTAAAGTGTTGGCAGACAAATTCACTGAACCAAAGGAGTCTGTGCTCATAATTCCAGACCCTCCACCACTTTTGACCTTCTTCTTCCTCTTATTCTCCTCCTCCACCCCCTCTCCCTTCATTTTCTTCGTCTTCTTCTCCTTCTTATTGTCATCATCACCTTCTCCTTTCTCCTCTTCTTCGTTTTGTTGGGCCTGATAAGGGTTTCGAGGCTCTGATTCTTCCGATGGTTTCTCCCCTCTCTTTCTCTTGTGCGTCGTCTTCTTAGTCTCGTCGTCCGGAGATGCGTAACGGATTGGGTCTGTCATGGCGACTAGTTCTCAGACGCTGAGGAATAAGATGAGCTCTCTCGCAGAAACTCTGAGAATGCAGCTGTGAATTGAGGGTTTAAGTTTTTTTATTTGGTCAATATGAAGGTTTAAGGTTTGACCGGTAATCCCTAAGCTAAGCCAACCGTGGTGGTGAATAGTCTGTTTGGGTTTGGGCCCACCCGAATTCCACTTAAAGGATCTATTTATCTCCGCCCAATTAGCAAAGGGCCGTTCCGTATCAGAAATACTTTTTCCCAGAATTCTCACCCTTCCGGTCCGCCGAAAGAAAGAGTTATACAGTGAGTCTAGAGACTCGAGACTCTCAAACAGGTACTGGGCGAACCAAGAAATTTTAGCTGCTACAGTCGGTATAGTGGCTGAGATGCAGCAGCAACAACGACAGTTGGGTTTTGAAGAATCATCAAATATTGGTAGCAATAGGGGGAGTCTATTGATTCGTCACCTTCCAGAAGCCATTCCTGAGGAGACCCTGTTTCGGCTATTGTCCCACTATGGTGCTTCTTCTGTGCGCTCTTGCTCTGCTACTGGCCGGTCAGTGCTCTCTTCTCTTCCTTTTCAATTGGTTGCCTCTCTCTGTTTCCTTTTGCCCTCCTCACTTTTGATCTGTGTATATGACTGTAGGTTGAGGAACTGCGCATTTGTGGATTTCCAAAATGAAGGCTTGGCTTACCAAGCACAGCGTCAGTTGAACGGGTAATGCCATATCTCTTTTACTTTCTTGATTCAAGCAAAAATGTCATATTCTAATGTTCTATTAATAAATGAGTTGGTGGCTGTGTTTTCTTTGTTGGGTAGGCTGAGGTTTCTTGGTAAGGTCTTAAAAGTGGAGAGGGCGACCGCTAATAATGATAAGCCATCGCAGGCTGCTAACAAGGATTCTCTTTCTCTAACCGCCACTTCCAAATCATCTTTGGTCCACAATCCTACCATCAATAGAGATATTCAAGAAACTGAAGTCTCAAGATCAGAGCCCATTGCCCCTAGGCTTGGTGTAGACTATCCCTTTCCTCCTCACCTTGAGTATGTTATACCTTTTCAATTTCTTTAAATTCGTGAGACATGTTTTATGAGTATTACATACACATGTTTTGTCTATTCTTCATGTGATTGTCTGATGTATATTTTCTTTTCTTTTCTTTCTTTTTCTTCTAGAGATTATAAACTATCATCAATACTTGTTACTATATTTTCAAGTATGTTCTGAATTCATATTACAAGAGTTCCCTTGATGATCCTATTGTCTTGGGCCCTTATTGGCCGGAAACGAGTCTCTCTATTTCAACCAAACTATAGCTATCTTAATACAACGCTTAGAAGATATGGTTTGATGAAATGAATGAGGCTACAGTGGCTTAAAGTTTCAGCTTCTTGTTACATAAGACAATAACCCAGTTACTTTTGGCCTCCCTTGACGTATTATCTCATATTGTGGTATGAATGGCATGCTATATCTCTGTTATGAATGTCTAATAGGTTGACATTGCTCTGTTATAAATGTCCAATCTGCTTTTACATAAGTAAATCTTTCATTACAGGTATGCTTACCCGCCACCGGATGGAAATATACTGACCAACATTGTAAATGCTCTTATTGCTGTTCCTCGATTTTATACACAGGTTCTCTCTAATCTCATGCTAAGCTAATGTTACTATATACTTCGGCTCCCTTAATTTGAATTTGTACTTCGTTTTGTCTAGTCAACTAAGCATATTTTTGCGGCCATATCAATTAAGACTTAGAATAATCAACTGTAGGTTTTGCACTTGATGAACAAAATGAATATACCAGCTCCATTTCGTATGGCTCTTCCCTCTCCACCACTACCACCTTCAGTACCCGTGCCACCACCACCTCCCCCTCCTCTAGCTGCAAAGCCTCCCTCGGCAGATTTATCAAGTGAAGAGTCAGAAATGGAGTCTTCAGACGAGGTAACTTCTTGCCTTTAGATTGCTAAACACTCATTAGATAACATTTGTATGTGAGAGAGAGGATAGAGACGAGGGAAAGATATGAAAGAGAAGAGGGGTAGTATGGTTTTATTTAATTATTTATTTAAAAAAACTGAGAACAATTTTAAAAAAACAAACAAACAAAAACCATTTTATTTGGAAACCATTGTTTCTATTCTTTCATTCATCTCCCTCTTTAAAGAACAAAAGAAAATACTGAAAATTTTACCAGACAAGCACCAATGCATCTGGACCACATTGATCATTTCTTTGTGCGTGTACTCTACAAATACCATGTGCAAAGAATACTTTATCCTCCCTAATTCGGGAGATTTAGAACCAGAGGCATGCCAGCTTTTGCTTGCCAGTCCTCAAAAAAGTTCAGTTGCAAATTTTTTCTTTTAAAATAAGTTTTCAAGAAGGATAATTTTAATTCATCTGCATATCTCTTGGGGAAATTATTTCGTGTTTCTCCAATTTGATGTGCGACAAGCAATTAGTTACACTGACTGTTTAATTATTCTAGTTGCTTTATACATTCTTTGAGACTTTGAATTGAATGTTATTAGGAGGTTGATGGAAAACCCTCGAGCGGAACTTCAAGAGGACGGAAGCGTGTCAAACGAGAAGCTATTGTTGGTCCTGCAGTTGATAAAGATGTAGCTCACGAAGATGTTGGATTGAAACCGGCTATTCTGGTCCCTAAAGAGAGGCCAATGATAAAAAAGAAGAACCCTATCGTACAGGTGATTTACTTTTCAAGATGAATGATCGTATTTGTAGTATGATCTCTTATGTTCAAGCAATTTTTGATATATTTTCTTGCTTTGTTGCAGATAAAAATTGCCCCCAAAGTTGTTAACAATGAACATAAAGATGATAGCATTACCAAAGACTCAGAGCATCCAAAAAATGAGAGTTCGGATATTAACTCTTTTGCAACTCCAGAAGAACTAGAAAGAGGAAAGTTGCCTCCAGAAGAAATATTATCGCTGCCGATGTTTAAGGTATCAATATCGAAAATTTTGCTTTATTTTGGTAAAATGAGCATGCGGCACAATCAAATTTACTAATTTCTCTGTGGAAGGATCAGACATGTATTAACCCAAATTCATCGTGTAGTTATCATGATAATATGACAGTCTTAAGATATAATTCAATAAAATTTTAAGTTATTTTTCTTAGTTGTTTTCATAGTATGTTTCCTCGTTTTAGTCACTAGTTTTAATTTTTAAATTTTGTTTTTGTTTTCTGGTATTAAAAACAATAAAAAACATGACTTTATTGTAAAGTTTGTTGCCATTGATTAGCATGAAACCAGAGTTAACTTTTAAAAGTCCATGGCAACAGAAAAGAGGATTTTTGTGTCTGCGGTTAACTTTTTGCAAGCAAACTTGTTTACTATTCTAATTTTGCTTAGTCTGTATTTTGTACCGGGTTGTTTGTGGAATTCAATTGCTTTGTGCCTATTACATATTCTACAAGGTTGGTAGGTGGGGGCTGGCATTCAGAGTCTGAGGAGGTGCCTAGTAGCCAGCAAAAATATATATGAATTTTGAGGAACACTTTTCTTAATAAATATAGCTGACAAAATTAAGATTTAGCTGACTTCCGAAAAAATAGTTTGAAAATCTCATTTGGAGTCTTC
The DNA here is from genome assembly GCF_965620075.1 of Prunus avium. Classification (NCBI taxonomy): domain Eukaryota; kingdom Viridiplantae; phylum Streptophyta; class Magnoliopsida; order Rosales; family Rosaceae; genus Prunus; species Prunus avium. The sequence goes on from NC_142289.1 coordinate 32,100,080, forward strand.
AGAACTATGCAGCTGGGAATCCTGCCTCTGTGTTGTATATAAAGAACCTGGCAAAGGACATCGTTGCTGATGACTTCTACTACATATTTGGTGAGCTCACAATCCTGATGAATTTTATATCATTCATTTAATCTTCTTTTACAGCAGGTTTGGAGTCTTAGGGCCTGTTTGGTATTCAACTTGAATCCAACTTTTTAAACTCAAAAACGGAATTTGAGTCCAAAACAAAGAAAACCTGTTTGGTAGCCCTACTTTTAAAAACTCAAACTCAAAAACAACTAAAAAACACCCCAATTATTAAAAACAAAAAATATCTGTTTTTTCAGTTTTTTTTCTAACAACCCGCAAGTTCTCAAATTTTTAAGATTTGAAAACAGTTTTCAAGTTGCATACCAAACAAGTTTTTGAATCTTAAAAATAGATTTAAGAACTCCTTGTTTTTAAGAAAAATCAAAGTTTTTAAGTTCCCTATTTGAATACAATACCAAACGCCCCCTTAGTTTCTTCTACATGTTTTTTGTTTTGAGATTTCTAAGAGTAGACTGTTGAGCAAGCGATTTCTTTACACTTCATTTCTCTTCATATCTCTCTTGTTTTTGGTGTCCAGTCAGGAGATATGGCTCCAATTCTCCTTGTCCAAGAACTGTCAAACTGGTGAACCTTTCTACCTACAGTAATGTTTATATTGTGCTTGTAGGGTCATTATTTGGAAGCGTTGATGCAGCCAAATCTGGTCTCAGTCTAAAGCTTATGCAGGTAAGGTCTCTTGATCAACCTCTATGCTTCCAAGTGAAGCTGTGCATATTTGATTCAGTTTGATGTCTTAAGTTGTTTTTTAGATGCACCACTTTTGAGATAGTCTTTTAAAGTACAATAGCAAACAACATTTTGTTGTCTTTTGTAATTAAGTATGTTGGCGGAGCCTTGCTACTCTTAGTAAAAGGATGCGCAACACAACTGTCAAATGAAGTAACAGAAAATTGTGAGAACCTCTCTTTGTCCATCGACTTCTGACGGACCAGACAAAAAGAGGTGGAAAAAGAGAAGATTATGAGATGTTATGAGCCCAATTTGAGAGGAATATGGGGGACTATAAGGTTGAATGAGACTTTTACCTTGCCTTATGAAGAAAGGATCTCAGAGTCCATTTATAAATTTGAATGCCTTGATGAAGACTACTTGTTGTGAAGATTTCATTCTTTATATATATATTGTCTCTGGCATGATATATATAGTACTGAAAGCCAATTGCAATTTTTTACTGATCTTTGCATCCACATCAAGTGACAGTTTCCTACTTGCATAAGCTGATAGTAATATTTTCATGTCAGGAAGGAAGAATGAGGGGCCAAGCTTTCGTGACATTTCCATCAGTTGAACTAGCCCATTATGCTTTGGTACGTATCTTGCCAATTTCATATAATAATTGTTCTATAATTTAGTACCATGGTGGTCTTGGAGGCTTGCCTGCTAGTTTTATGGTCGTATGGGGCAGGGGGAAGTGTGCTTCAACCTTATGGGGCTGCTTGGTGCAGTCTGTATTTTGGAACATATTGCTGGAGCGTAACGGGAGGATTTTTTATGAGTATGAGGGAGTGGGTGTTGGTGAATTATGGGATAGAGTTAAATTTTGGGCAGCTTTATGGGCTTCTGTCACTTCAGATTTCAAAGACTGTTCTTACTCCACTATATTGAGGGATATGGCTGCTGCTGTGATGTGAAGTGTTTGTTTGCGTCTGTTTACTTTTTAGCTTTTTGCTGGATCTTGTTCGATTCTTTCTGGCTCGCTTCCTTTGGTCCTTTTGGTGTTGTGGACTCTATGTAGTTTGGCTGGTGCCTTTGTTTTAGTGTGTCTGTTTCTGGTTCTGGTTTCGTCTGTTATTATGTTGTTGCTCGTTTGTCTTGTGGATGCCTTATCCACTTGTTGTTCCTTTTCGGTTCTTTCAATAAATTTTGTTTCTATTCAAACATAAATATATATATATATATATATATATATATATATATATATATATATACAGTTATTCTCTTATCCGGATGTCCGCACGTTATTATCGTGCGGATCCTATTGTAAACAGGCAGGAAAACAGAGAGGGGTAGTACAAAATACACTGCGTCCGCACGATAATAACGTCCGGATGTCCGCATAAGAGAATTTCTGTATATATATATATATATATATAGGTTTTTCCGATTACATATTGGATTATACAGTTTTGCTTATCATTCAAGAAGATCTCTCTAGTTCTTGTGTTATCTTGCTTTTGAGTTGGAGGAGGTATAAAAGTTCTCACTTGTTGTGCATTATAAATCTTGGTTGCAGAATCTAGTGAATGGGTATGTATTCAAAGGCAAACCAATGATCATCCAGTTTGGCCGGAATCCTGCAGCGGGCAAAGCAAATTAAGGTCGACTATCAGCGGAAAGTTCTAGAGGTTAGATTTTATTTCTTTCTCTTGCCATGTATTTATAAGCAAGCTGCTAATACTCTCACTTTTTTGTTTTTTAGTATTACCATTTTTGCATGGTGTTGTGCCATCGGCTTGAATTTCTAATGACATATTGCTCCTCAGTCAACCATTTATCAGTTTTCTAACATCAATAGACGTTCTGTGGTGCAATCCAATCATGTTGTTTTCTTTTTTAATAAATGGCTAGGGATGGGGTTTTCTCCAGAACTCATAAAGCTTGAATGCCACACTTTTATATAGTGCTACCACACATGGAGCAAAAAGTGGACTGAGAGCTGGTGCTAAAAAGGTTGAAGATACATACCCAGATGATCTCAACAAGGCAATTCCTGCATCAATTCAAAAGTTTTAAAAGTACTGCATCAGAAAGCATAGTGTTTTACATTGATCCATGCTGTCGCCAAGACCTGGCCAATTAATTGACTGTACGATTCGACTTGTGGAGTCGCTGATGCAGGGTACCAATTGTGGCATTCCTCTTCCCATTGTCCATATTGTCTTTTTTTCCTTTTTATATGGAAATGAAATTTTTTTGGGGGTTATATTTTTCAGTTGTAGGCTTAAAAGATACAAATATGAGAAGCTTGTAAAGGCGGAAATAAACAAGTAAATTGACTTTTAATTTCATGATTTAAAGGGTGAATTCGGATGAAAGGATTTAGATTTGAGTTTCATATGTAAATTGCTTAATTGAACCGATGCTTTTCTCTTGTAAAGTAACAAAAAAAGCTTTTTTAAAAAACAAGTAATCATTTTTAGGATTTTGGGGACTAATTTGGAAATCTTAACAAACCAGAGAGACCAAAAAGTGTATTTTAGCCCAAAATGAATGAGACCACCAATTCAAGGTCCAAGGAGAAAAGCCCATTTAGCTAAGAGATGAAATATGTTAACCTCAGGAAAAATGTCCGAATTGAATATGAATTATTGAGTTATTGTTTGCAAGATACCAAATTTTAAAATAAATTTTTTAAGCTCTAAGGGATTTTAGATAACGAGAAATTTTTGTATGCACAAAAATAAAATATTTTCATTTTTCCTATGTATATTGAATGATAGACATACAAAAATTACTCCGTCTCGACATAACATAAATCTTCGTCTGCAAAAATGCTAGCAGAAGTTGTAAAGCCTTGTTCAACGTTAATTGATGAGCAAAGCACTAAAGAACTGAAGAAGACAACCCATTATAATGTATAAGGAATTTTATTTTATTTTTTTGGTCTGAAATGTATAAGGAATTGTTTCATCAAAGTTTGAGTTTTTTTTTTCCCCAACTTACATATTGCAATTTTGTTGTTCATATGATCATATCATTCTTCCCATGTCTTGCCCAAGACCAAGAAGTAGAGAAAGTTGGTTTTAAAAATTAAAAGAAAAAAGGATTGCTTTCTTTTTTTAATGAATCAGAAAATAGTTATCCTTTTTTTCTGTCTCATAAAATAGGATAATTATTTTCTTTTTCTTTCTTTTTGGGTTTCAGAAAATTGTTATCTGTGCTATATCATTAAAGAGAACCCTCTTTTCTTAATGATAGCATTCGAAACCCGTTGAAAGGACTTTGTGGCCAGGGGCAAGCCAAACTCCGAGTGTGATTAATCTCATCCTTCGGGTGTGGTGACACCTCATGGTATTTACCACACAAAAAAAAAAAAAACAAAAAGGAGAACTCTCTTTGTTAATTTCACCCAAAAAAAAGATGATAAAAAACAAAAACAAAAACAAAAACAACAATTTTAACCTTTTTATATTAAATAATTTTAATAATTAAAGGTAATAATGTAATTTTAACTTTCTAATCTTCCATTTAAAAAAACTAAAAGAAATAACTTTGTATTTAATTTGTTTGGAGAGAGAATATTTAGTTAAAAGAAAAAAAGAAAAGAAAAAGAAAAACCTAGGAAAATCTCGGTCCATTATGAACTGGTCTGTGGCTCTGTGCTCTGGGTCTCGTCACTCCAAGAGCCACAGCAATCCTGGTCAATCGAAACATGAACAACGGCGAGCAAAGACGCTTAAATGGAGAGGCAGAGGAAGACGAAGACGAAGACGATGCAAACAATGGAGGCCTCGCTGCTTGGGAACGAGCCTACGCTGATGAGAGGTCATGGGAGTCACTGCAAGAGGACGAGTCTGGGCTTCTTCAGCCCATTGACAACCAGACCCTTAAACATGCACAGTACCGTCGTCGCCTTCGTGCTGCCTCCACTGCTCGAATTCAAAAGGGTCTTATTCGTTATCTTTACATTGTTATCGACCTCTCTAAGGTATTTGATTCCCATTTGCTTAATACCCTTTTTAGCTCTAAGGAAATTTTGTTCAATTTTGGTTATGGGTCTGTCTGTTTTTGTTTAGAGAGAGAGAGAGTTTAGCTTATTTTTCTTTGGTTTGATCTGATGGAATTGGTTTTTCTGGAACCTTTTGTTTAGTAAAGTTTGGAACTTCAAATTGATTTGAAGTACATTGACTTTATTCTGGGTTGAAGAATGGTTAGAGCTGAGTGAGGACAACCAAGGACATTGGTTTATATCATCTTCAATCAATAATGAAAATGATACATTAAGATACATGGATGCAGAAGTTCTTTGATAGTTCTGAGTGATATGTATCTACTTAATTGATTTCAAATTGTTGCCTTTGGTTTCTTTTAATATTTGTAGGCTGCTGCGGAAATGGATTTTCGACCAAGCCGAATGGGCGTGGTTGCAAAACATGTTGAGGCTTTCATTAGAGAGTTTTTTTACCAGAATCCGCTTAGTCAAGTTGGCCTGGTGACTATAAAAGACGGTGTTGCCCATTGCTTAACGGATCTTGGTGGCAGTCCCAATTCTCATGTTCAAGCTTTGATGGGTAAGCTGGAATGCTCAGGTGACTCGTCCCTACAGAACGCATTGGATCTTGTACATGGGTATCTGGAACAGATTCCATCATATGGTCATAGAGAAGTTCTAATCTTGTATTCAGCTCTCAGTACCTGTGATCCAGGAGATATAATGGAAACTATCCAGAAATGTAAGAAATCCAAAATTAGGTGCTCAGTTATTGGTCTCTCAGCAGAAATTTTCATATGCAAACATCTATGCCAGGAAACTGGTGGCTTGTACTATATTGCATTGGATGAGGTGAGTTCAACTAAGTAACCCTACACTACTCAAATAACATGAATTCTGGTTTTTCAAGGCATTTGAGCACAAATTCTATCATCTGGATGAAACGTTTCTCAAGAATGACCTTGATGATAACCCAAAATAAGAAACAGTGTTGTCATAGAGACTGGAAAGTGGTCTTTAGTCTCACACTAAGATTTAACATTTAATTTTTTTTGAGTCTGATGTTCATCCAGAGTTATTTATTAGATTTAACCGACAAGTTTGTTTTTAAAACATTCATTCTGATATGTATCTCCTTGCATAGCCACACTTAAGAGAGTTAATCATGGAACATGCACCTCCACCACCAGCAATAGCAGAATTTGCAATTGCTAATTTGATAAAGATGGGCTTCCCACAAAGAGCAGCAGAGGGCTCTGTGGCAATTTGTTCATGTCACAAGGAGGCAAAGGTCGGAGGTGGATACACTTGTCCAAGGTGCAAGGCACGTGTATGTGACCTACCTACTGAATGTCGCATTTGTGGGTTGACGCTCATTTCTTCTCCTCATTTGGCAAGGTCTTATCATCATCTTTTCCCCATTGTGCCATTTGATGAGGTCTCTCTGTCACTACTAATTGATCAACAAAACAAGTTTCCTAGAGCTTGTTTTGGCTGCCAACAGAGTCTTCTCAATCCCGGTAAGTATTTATGTACATAAAATAGATCATTTGGAGCTTTTGCAATAAATTTGATCATACATGCATTTGAATGGCATTGCTACTGGTCATCTGTGTTTTTGTTTGGTTGTGAAATGTTGTAGATGTAGATCAGTCATGTTTTCTATGATTGTGTTGCTGTCAACATTGAAACTTCTGCAGGTCCAATAAGGAAGCTGGGGAGCTTAGTGATTCTTTGCCATAATGCAATTGTTCCCCAACATGTTAGCAGATGCTCCCTTAGGAAGCAGCATCTAGCTGCTTTTGAATGTAATAATGATAAGACTACTTAAGAGGAGAAGAGTCTAAATTGGAGTAGGTTGGATGATGAGAGAATGAGAGGCATCTTATCCCCTCCAAAAAGAGGCAGTAATAGAAAAGTGAAGGAAGAGAAAAGGCAATTAAAGTGAAAAGGTGAACTGGAAATTTGGCTCAACCCTTGATTATAAAAATCACAGGGAAAGAGTAGGAGCACCTCCCAAATAAAACTAAGTTATTCATTGATGTCATATATAAACCTTGCCTATGTTTTCAGCTTTTTACCGGTTGCATATGTGGAATGTCTTTGCCTATGTAACAGGCGGCATTACTTCCATGGCTTACTTCCTTTTCACTGATTATGACACAGGAAACAAACCCAGCCTTCGTGTTGCTTGTCCAAAATGCAAACATCACTTCTGCCTTGATTGTGACATTTATATTCATGAAAGCTTGCATAACTGCCCAGGTTGTGAGGGCGCTAGGCATTCCAAGATACCAAATTCTAACAAAGGATGAAGTACTGCTGCCTCCACATATGTGGTTGTCTCTCATGATTGTTTGTGCTACCCAAACTTATGACCTGGCTACTGTCACACGTGGCAGTGTTCAATCGGAGCTGCTGGGTGTCTCTGATGTTCTTCATCAAGCCTTACAAAAGAAAACACAGTAATTGACGGTACATTGATGAATCCGAGTTTCCATATTGCCATGAACAATAGTTTAAGAAACAGGAATTTTTTTCCTTGTTTGTTGCCGATACCGTTGCAGCTGAGGATTTGTTAGTCATAACTTCATAGAGGAGGGATTCGCATTTGAAAATGCAGATAAAGTACTGTGAATTTGGATAGAGCTGTTGTCTTTATACAAGTTTTGCTCCTGTTTGCTTTGGTTTTGCTTGGAATTGAATGACATTTTTTGCTCTCTGTTTGTTGATGGCTTCACATATGATGCAAGATTTATCTTTCATCTCGAGTAATCAAATTTGCTAATGTAAATTATGTAAACGAAAGACAGATTAAAAAGTTTTATTTATAGAATCATGCATTAATGTCTTCATATGGGTGTCCAAGTAATGGGAAATTTTCAGACCAAAAATAATTTTATAAGAAAATTAGCTTTAACCATTGAATCTACATCCAATGCATCACACCACATCAATGGTTGGGTGTTTGGAATATTGTGGGGGTTTGAATTTTTCCACGATATTTTACTGTCCTTCATTTGACGGAAAATCGATAACAGGCTCGTGCTAAAAATACCTCTGCTTGAAATTTGAAACATTTTCTTTGGCTGAGGAGCATGTTCATAGACTCAAAAGTCAGAATAACAAGAATTTCATCTATATATTTAAAAATTCTATAATTTCTATGTTGCCCCGCCATCGGAGGTGCAATGGCCTTGCTCTGTCCTTCAAATGGATCTCTATACGTTACTACAAATATCATGCCCGAGTAATGGGCACAAAAAATTCATTAAAACCATGCGAGACCATAAAGAGAAAAAAATCCATTTTGACAAAAAATGATTTCTCTATAAACAACGGAATCTGAGTGAATATTTACAGGCTATTGCTTCTCACTATAAAACCGAGACAAGGCAGCTATCTTGTATTTCTGTGATGGGGTTCCCCCAACTACATCCAAATATTTGAATTGATGGATTCAAATCACATATCTCCTGTACAATACCAGCACTGGACCTGCAGATCATTAAAGAGGACTTGAACAAGCCTCTGTTTCTGTTAAGTCAAACAGGCATCACGAACACAGCTGAAACGTGAACAGGATACTGAAAAACGATAAATGGCCTCAAGCTTACAAACCAAGGGAAAATTTTTGCAGGCGCTAGCAAAAGTTTTGCAATCATGCAGTCTATTTGGATGCCTTGTGTATTAAATCGCTTTGTTCTACCCCGGGTGCCTTGTGCCGCATCTAACACTTTGTTCTCCCCCAGGTGCCTTGTGCCGCATCTAACACTTCATCTCTTGTCAGGGACCAAATGTCTGTCAGCATTCTTCAAATTATAAACCCAAAACTAGATTCTCTGAGTCAATAATAAGATTACTCCAGGATATGCTTTCTATCCCAGGGAAATAAAATTAAAAAAAAGCCCAAAAGATAGTTCTCATAAAGAAAAAGTTCCAGTTCCTCTATTCAGAGTCCGAGTCAATAGAAAGATACAACCGCGGCCTGACAGAACGTTTTTGGCGAGGAAATGAGAAAGGACTATTTGATCTCTGCCTACTTGTCTTGTCAGATCTGCTACCGTCATTCATACCGAGAAGCAAAGAAGCTGCAGAAGGTACAACAGTGATGAGCCTAATGATCATTAAACTGCAAAGATTTCCAAAAAGGGAATGACAACAATACAATGGCTGGGACAATTTCCACACCCTTATATTGCTATAGCCAGTCTCTTTGATAAGGTTATTGTCTTTTCAACTCTTTCTATGCAGATTTCCTAAAAGAGAGAAATATTTTATAGATGAAGGCACAGAAGCATTCCTTTAGTTCTCTGTTAACCTCTATATTCTGGTCTCTGAAGAGGCTCACAAAGAATCTGCCTCTCTTCATCGTGCCTCGGTGAACATGGTTCAATTCCTGTTTTGCAAAGAAGCTAGAGTAAACTAGGATGTACATGAGGCACAAATGAGAAGAGCTTTAAAAGGTTGCACTCGGAGTACAGCAACAAGCTTGGAAGAGTTACAGGTTGGGCAGTGTCCTACTTGAATTGCATATTTTAGTCCCATGAGTTCATGAACTTGAATATGCGAGTCCACATGAGTTTGAGCTTGAAGAAGCTCAGTAACACTCACTTCATTACTCAATCTCACGAGATAGTGCTCACTTGTATAAGTGAAACTTACCGCCAAAAAGGAGATATCACTCGCTCATAAAACATAAGTTGTTCAAAGAAGAAAAAAAAAATTGACTATGTCTCACATTTTAAGCATGTTTATAATCTATTCTCTTTTAGTTCCTTCTACCTTTTTCCATGGTCATGAATCAAAAATTTGTGACATCATCAAACCGATCTAATAATTAAGTAAAAGCAAAAAACAATTTCTAATTGTGCTCAACGACAGAGCTAAGGCGTGCGATACAGTTTTGCTGGGTTGAACTCAACTGGTTACCCGATTCAATTACACGACTGAATTATGAAAAGGAAGATGTCAACCAGACTTCTAACCACTAGAATATGGTGAGAACTCTAGAACTCAGTTTTACTTAAAACCTTCAACCATTAGCATGGCACTCTAGAAGCATTAAGCTTTATAGAAAGACTTAAACTAGATTAAACAATTTAAGCTTGGCCACCTAATTGAAATAAATCAAAATATACACAAAACTATCATCACTAGCTTGCAAATATTCTGGAACTTGATGTGTTTTATTGTTTGTTTAATATTAAAAATAACCAAATTGGTTTTTTTCCTCTCTAATCTATTTCTTTGGTTTAAAGACTTTAAGCTTCAAAAGCTTGAAATAAGAAAATAACATATTTACTCTTTTTTTTATAGAGGCTCGGCCACGGAATTCAACAATATTTGAGAAAAAACTAATGATACTAATTAAACAGGCAGAAGCTTAGCCATGTAAGGGTTAAGAGACAATTGGGTGCAAATGTCATATGCTACCAACTTTTGTTTCTCAATAGTAGAATTAAAGTTATAAATATTACTATCTTTCTTATAAGAAACTTGCGAAATAGTTGAAAAGTCAATAACCTGGTTAAAGATGTTGTGGCTATAGCAATATAAGGATGTGGAAATAGCACCTGCCTGAACTATGTATACCGAAGGTGTTGCAACTGGAGAAAAGGAAAAATAAACACAACCCATTTCCTCCCACCCTCAAACCTTTTTTCATATCCAGTACAAGTTAAAAGGTAAAAATTTTGATCACCAATAGAGTAAAACCAGTTCTCAAACAAAACCTTCACAATGAAATCAGAGGTGATGTATATTAAACCATTAGCATAAATAACCAACAAGCTACCTTTAATGCCAATCATGAACCGATCTAAAACTCATTGTAGCAATTCTGTCGAGAGAGAACGAACCTGTGTCAGCCAAAGAATCCATGGCACCATCTCTGGATGGCATTTGCATTCTCGAATTTAATCCATTTGGAGTTGCAGGCGCACCATTAATGCCACTGGCATCACCCCCAAGCCTCAGAGAAATCCAATCATCAGTAGGGACACCATTTGACATATCAGCCTGATCTCTCAAATCAGAATGCACTGATGCATCTGATGGTCTCGTGGGAAGAAATATTTGAAGAGAGGGATCATCACCAGCAAAAGCCAATGGATTATCAACTAAGCCATCATTCATGTCAGCATCTGAACGACCAACAGAAGAATCAGGTACTAGTGTAGCAGATCCCATGGCAGTTTCTGAAGCCAAGGTGTATCCATTCATAGATGTGGAACAATTGATGGAACCATGAGGCAGACCAACTAGGGTATCTGGTACATCTGCCTCAGAACTAAATAATTGAAACCCAGGGCCTGATTGAGTTCCGGGAGCTAATGGTGGCCAGAGCGGAATAAAATCCTCCTCGTTGCCATTAAAAAGACCCAAGCATGGATTCCCACCAGTCCCGAGTGTGGGATCTTCACCATATGAATCAGCAATTCCAGAAGGGGCCACAGGAAAATTCATCCCGCCAGTATCATTTCTCTCACTCCTGTACATGGTTCCAGAGGGCATTATGTCGTCATCGGAATCACTTAGGACAATAACTTCTGCATCTCCTACAGTTGCAGAAGGATTTTGTCCAGAAAATCCATACGCAGAATCAACATTTAGAGAAAAGGAATCCATCTCAATTCCATTGTTAGTAGAGAAATCAAAGTTCCCACCACCATCCTGATTTACACTTGCATCTTCACCATCCCTACCACTTCCGGTGGCACTGCTACTCATTGGGATAACTTTTACTTCATGGTCTCCAAATGGCACTTGTAATCTATTATCAGAAGAGGTGTTCATATCTTCAGGTTTGCTGAATTCCCAAACACCATTGCGATTCTTCCTGATTCCTAGTTTCAAACCAGTATGACCTTCTGAAACACCTTCCTGTTTGACCTGCTTCAAAATTTCAGTTTTTGGGATAATTTCTTCATCTGTTGGGGCGAGTGTACTATCAGGAAGGTACCACCGCCCAAGTTCCCCAAGATCCCTACGCTCACTTTCACTCTTAGTCTTCACTCGCCAAGAACCATCAGGCTTCACCTCAATCTCTGCTACATCTTCTCCACAATACCTCATCTGTAACAACCCATGGCCGGAAAAAAAAACAGAAAAGAAGAAGAAAAAAAATGGATCAATAAAATGATACTTTAGAAACACAATTTTTTGTAGTGCATAAGAAGGCATTACCTTTGACGTGATACGATTAAAATATGGATCAATAATGACATTCTCCAGTGCATAGTTCTTAAGACAAATGGGGCATTGCCACTGCAATCATAAAGCAAAGCATGCTTTAAAACTAATAAATAAATAAATAAGGACAAAACAACCACATCTTTCATTTTGTGTAGAAGCTTGCCTTCCTTGACCGTTGATTCATTTCCACAAACACTTCAAGATCAAAACAGCCCATGTGAAGGCAGGGCTTGAATCTCCCAGCAACCTTCATTCTTGAACCACTCATCTATCAAATACATGCATAAACATACCCAATTCAGTCCCAGAAACAAATAGCACATATGAACGAAAGCATGAAAGGTGTTCCTCGACATAAGAAAACCTCTCTACACAATTGATATCCTGTACTACAGAATTACTACATTGAAAGTAAAATATAAACCACATTGATAGTATTGTTTGTGTTAGAACAATTAGAGTCAGCATCAGCTAATATTGGACTGTGCCATCAGTAGAGGGATGTTTATCTTTGGTACAACCCTAGGGAGAGGCACTCACAACATTGGAACTTGATGAAGCACTCTAAACAATTAGCCTAACAAGCACTATCGAGACAGACTCCTGATAATCGATATAAAAATTTGAAAGATAAGTTATAAGAGAACCCCTTGGTTATTCGTATGGTTGGCAATTCAAACATTCTTGAATCCAAGAGTTGAGATTAATTGCAATGCATATAATTCAGCTCATACACAAAAGTAAAATTCATAAAAAATATGACATTCCACAATGCATTATATAATTGTGTTAAATTTACTGGCTTCATAAACTCCTATAACGAAGTGCACAATTTTTGTCTCACAAAAGTTTATCAGAAAAATGATTTACCGGACAACGCAGATTGACAGTAAAAGAATCTGCAACAACTTCCAAATCACTGTCACTATCATCATTATCCATTGCAGTCCCGCCACCAACGCAACGACACACACGAGCAAGAGCATCTTCAAAACACTCACCATCAGACTCCTTGGGAATCACATTGAGAACCTAGAAAAATAAAATTCAAAATATTTTACTAATATAATAAATACTAAGGAAATACAATAACAAATAACTATTATCTGTTGGCGTAGACAAACTTGAACCTGTACAAGGACTGGCAGCAATATAAAACAAATACACCAGTCCTGTATATTTGCAAGCCATGTATAATTTTGAAATACATCTTTATTCCATTGATAAGTACGATCTTAAAGCTTCGACGCTAAGGTGACAAAACATCTTCATTCCATTGAATTCTCCCATCTTAAACAACATTTTACATACTGAAAAGTCCAAAACAGGCATACAAGCCTGAAACACTTTACATCAATAAAAGAGTTCCTAGGGAGTTCAACGACACCAGCTAGATCCCATGTTGATTCAAACATCTTTGCCAGCGCTGAGCATGCCAGAAATATGCATCTTTATGTTCCCACTGTCTCTCCTCCCATCAGCCACAATTTCCGGCTACCTCTCTTCCCACTTTTTGGTTTAAAATTAGTCCTAAAATGTCCCCCTGGATCGACACACCAATTTCAAACCCTCCATGCTCAAAAGAACATGTTTTGTATTTGGGTGAGAAAGAGCCAAAACAATGTAATCCATACACATTGCAAAATTTAATTTTTCTGCCCATCACTCCCGTTTAAAGCTCATTCTTTGCTGCACTAAAACACATTCCCAACATTTCCAAAGATCCCTGGAAAATATGGGGTACATCTCTAAAAGAAATTGACTTACAACAGACACACACACACACCCCCTTTTTCTTTCTCCATACTCATACTGGAATCACCAAAACATTGACATATTTGCAGGACTTCAAACGTCTCTTTTTCAGGTTACAACTTTTACAAGCATATACTAAAGAAACTACAAGATGCGTAAATACAAGCTCAACTATCCAAAAAAAATCATATTCAAAAAATCAGCACTACCTGTTGCAAAGTGCGTCTCTTCACAATACGAACCCCTAAGCAGAATATACGGGCATCACATCCTGTTAAGGAAATCTTATTAATTCCGTCTCTTGTGTATGGTGTGATCTGACAAAACAACATGAAGTACACTAAGATACTAAACACAGAAACAACTTGTTAAGTGTTTTGATTCACAGAGCAATCAGAAAATGCCCTGCAGTCACAAAGAAGTAATCTCATCGAAAATAGCAAGGTGATATGGGTTAAAAGCATGGAAAGAATACTGACAACTAAAAGCAAATAAATGTACAGGTGGAACTCACAATTGGACCATCATCACGACCATTAGCTCCGAGAAGTTGCGAGCCAGGTCTATTAATTGCACGAACAGGCATACCTGCGTATAATCCAGAGAAATCTCCAATGAAACACAGAGAGTACATTCAAGTAAATGCATTTACATATTCCAAATACATAACCAAAGTGACCTCTCTAAGACCACATTTTAGATTAAGCGCAAAATTCATCAATAAATGTCAAACAATCAGAATTACCATACCATTGACCTGTAGATCTGCATATTGCGGCCATTGCATCCTGAATGCAACTTTGTCATTTAGAAGCATACACCAAGCCTGCAAAATAATGCCAGAATGACAAATCAATGTATTTAGTGCCATGTACAAGGCCAATGATTCACCAATCAGCATTCAATACATTAACCAACCTGGACATCATATTCTTGTTTAGACAATAAGTCTTTGTCTGCCCTGGTGAGGTGAAATGGTTTCTCCACAGTTTGGACTGGGTTTGAACTGGACAATTTGCAAGGTCAATGAGGAACAATATCAGATGTAAAGTACAGCGTTCAAAACATGGATTGTGAAGTAAATACTATTAAGAAAATGCGCACAGATTATCAAAAAGGGGATTTTTCTTCTCTGTATGTGAGTGTACATAGATCTTTGTCAAGTAGTTCATAAGAATAATTCTACTTGTTGTAGAGTAAATCAAAAGAGGATAACATGGAGTTTTTGGCAACAAGACATTTAGTCATTTAAAAATATACTGGCTCATAAACAGTATTATGAATTGTGAAGTAAATACAAGCTACTCCCAAAATTATATCCTATGTATCATATTTTGGGCTAAGTCTCATACGCAAAGTAATGGCATCTTCGGGATGAAACTAATTGTTGCTTGGAATTAGAAAATTATTACAGGGCATGTGCATACTAAATACACATAAAACACATATAAGAAATTACTATAAAAAATGAATTCTGGATACAAAAGTAACTAGCTCCTAGAAAATCTTTTTTTCTCTTTTTGTAAGCAGATTTTCCAAAATTCCTGTCTACCAAACACAAAAATTTAGCTCAACTTTCCTCCTCTTGTCATCAATAACTAAATAGCTTAAAGACAAACAGGGAAAACAAACTACTATGAACTTCAAATATCCTAAGCTTAAAGTCCATGCAAAGACTGATCCACTCACCCATCAGTTGGACTATTTGTAACATTCAACTTAACAGGATGTAAAGGATGTTGAATAGTTACCCAAAACCTGAATAAGAAGAATCAAATGGTTAAGCCAAAGAAAAGCCATAGTTTAAAAATGACAAAGAATTTGCACTGTTAAGTTTAAGCAAAGTGAGGCAATAGCCATTACATCAATAAGGTCAAGGTAAAATGCCGAAAGCCACATGGTAAAATCAGGCATAATCATTATGTTGGGGCGAATTTTTGCCACTTAGATCCAGCTAATGTCATACCAACCACTAAATTATACCCCATAATGATCTAAACAAATCCTCTCCTCCTTGCCAAAATGGCACCTTCAACTACACTCGTTAATCATTGTAGCTAGTTCATTTCTCAAGTGATGCTCAAAAAAGCAAGCAAACAATCAAGAAGAAAGACACTCTAAGCCCAAAGTGAGACCTAGTTGACACCTGAAAGACATGTCTGCTCAATGTCGATTCTTTAATTTTGGTTTCTTCTGACTAGTAGAATAGCTTTATTCAAATTTGGACAGTGAAAAATTTTAGCTTCTTTTAAAATGATTTGAATGGTCAATTTCGGATGATTCAAAAGATGACATACTATCCAATGATTATACCAGAAAATAAATGTCATATGAAATAAGACCAGCCTGTAAGCTGTGTAACTCAGAATCTAAAGTTATCATCTTCATGACATACAATTTTCTCAAATATTATGACATTTAAGAGAAGCTAACCATGGTATTGTAAGCTCACGACTAGGAGAGATTAGCAACCCAAAGGGAAAAAATGTTCAAATGTTCCAATGGTACATAAATGGAGTATAGGAGGTTATAGAGGTCATAACACCAAAATGACATATTGCATTGATGCACAGATGCAGTGATATGAAATATGCTAACATCATAATATGGAAGATTTAGCCCAACTTAGAAATGAGAAGAAGTTGGGAGAGAGGCTCAGCACGTATGAGTTAAACAAACCCCAAAACCCAAAAAAAAAAAAAAAAAAATTGGCTTTGTGGAAAAATTAATTATAAAGAGTTTTTATAACAAGAGAATACTGGTGCCACATACGGATCAGCCCGACTTAGTCGACACATTTCACAATAAAATAATTCGGGAACTGGTAGATTGCCTTCCACAGGTTTCTCTGGAATAATAACACAACTCATGTGTTGCCACACTTGGCATCTTGGATCTTCACACTGCCATTAAAGCAACCAGAAAAGGGAAAACCATAAGAAAGGTGCAGTAAAGGTGTTCAAATGAGAAAAAGTTTCATGTAGAAATAGTAGGTCAAATGACAAAAGGACTGGGCATATAGAAGGCTAGTGTTTGTTAATCAAACACTTGTTTGTGTGTTTACTAATACAAAGAACCATGCTACATCTAAGGAGACTCAAGAAAATATGAAAATTTGAAGCATACCTTGATCATTGACTCTGTTTCTAATAAACGCCCACAGAGACAGCGAACCTTTATTTCTGACTGAAAGGGATCCTCAATTTCACCTTTTATTTTCACATTACTGCTGTCAGAGATGCATTGTCCCTTTGATGCTAAATCAGGGGCCCCAGGAATCTGCATTTTTCTGGAAAAAAGAAAACAAGAGAAAGTCAGAGGAAAGAGAAGTAAACACACACATCTGATTACATAGATTATGAAACATATAGGAGAACTGCAGCTCTACATGATATCATTACAAGGGATAGGTCAGTAACTAAGGAGTTAACTAAAACAAAAGGCAAAGGAAGAGAATATTCCAGCCCCTTAATAAAATCATGCAACAAATATATGACAAATATGAGAACATACCTATAGGTGTCATCTACAAGTTCTGCCACCTGTTCCTTTCTAACTGTATTCTTCTTTGGCCACATTTTAGAAACTGTACATAAATAGAAATAAATACAGTAAAAAAATCAGACATGGAACATATCCAAAGAATTAAAATCATGTGATGTTACAAAATCACAAAAACAATTATTCAACCCACCCCATCCCCCAAAACCAAACCAAAAAAGAAGATTAAATAACACAACCCAATCATAAAAAATTAAAATTAATACAGTTCAGCTCATAGAAGTTAAAGCCAAGGACAGTTCAAGAAACTTATTTGGGTAGACAAGAAAAAGGAAACAATCATTAGGATCGAAGATTTTAACAATCAACAAACTATCCAGCTGTAGAATCACTTGATTCTATATCGTTATTTGTGTCTCAACAATTGAATGATTGGATGACAACCCTTTATTCTATGCAAAAAGATTTAACAGAAGTGTCGATAGCACCAATTTACTTCCACTGGATTTACAACTAAAATGTCCTCACTGGTTTCCTGAAATATAAAATGTTCTTCAAGAAAAAAGAGTCATAATTCTAAGATTCTCAAACATCAGATACAAGAGCCCCACTCGTTTTTAGGTCAGTACAATACAAGACAAATAGCAAGTGAAAGCCACTTCATACAAAATACCATTAGTGTTAAACATATGTACCATGCTGACAAAGATTACATGTCATACGAAGTACAACAAATTATGACACGAGGATTCACAGCATCGAAGAATTTATTATAAAAAATAATTGAGAACAAAATAGTCATAATTTCTTATATGTACTACATGATGGATGATGAAAAGGAATTATCCATGTTTACCCCAACAGATTAGCTACATTTATAAAAACAAGCAGTATACCCAATCAGGACTGTTATTGGAACAATTAAAGCATCTGAACCAGAAAGAAAACAATTCGTAAAGAACCATTTACCTTGATCTTCAGAAAGAAGTGCTAATATCCGGTCAACAAGATCCTGCATAATAGACATTGGTGAATCAGACAACGGTCTTCCCTTACAACATTCATTTTAAAAACCAGGTAAAATGGCTTCAGAAGATACCATCGTAAAAAGTAGGCTACTTTTTATGGCAATGAACAGGCCACATTTGGGCCTAAGTTTACTTATTTTATACAAGAACAGAAAATTCCAGCAAAAAATATATCCAAATAATTTGACAGATCCATGCACTCAAATGCCGTCACGGAAAGGAATAACAATAATAAATCCATCTTGACTGTTGCAATATTTTCATTGGATTGACAGTTGCAAACTTAAGTGATCGGAGGATTTTATTTTTTATTTTTTGGGGTTTGGGGAGAAACAGAGAGACTTGAATTAACCAGGCAACTCGGATAGTCATCAAGACTGATAGCACAGAACACAATATGCAATAATTTCTTTCTAAAACACAACAATAATTACATATCAAGGAAGATTTCAATCCAACCAGAACAAATTGCACCTAAAGTCAAATATAGAATATATTAATAGAGCCTAAATTCTTTCATAGGAGTACTAACAAGAACCATAAGAGCCACAAAACGTGACTTCCTGTGAACTCAAAAAAATTTCGCCACTGTGGCACAAAATGCAGTGGCAAGGTGAGTACATGGATAATATCCACAATCTATGAGAAACCAACATCGCAGCACAAAAGCGGTCTTTCTGGCATCTCACCTGCTTCTTCCCCTGCTTTGAAAGGCTTAATTGGGTGAGAACATCCTTGAGCTCTTTTATTCGAAAATATGCCAATTTTTCCTGCAGTAGTAAACCAAAATTCTAATAAGTTCACCGCAGCAATAAGTAACATTCCACCAGTGGGGACACCAAAACAATTCACTACAATAGTAAGCAAATATGGAGGTATGAATAACAACTCTGATAACTAACTGCAAAAGTACGAACAAACACCGATATAATTAACAACCGCAACATCATACACTCTCTACCTAATCAATTTTTGACTTCCTACAGTGAAATAAATAGCTAAATCACCCTTTTCTCAAAAAATTCATCGCATCTGCACTACTACCTACTGTTGTGATTCTGAAAGAAATAAGTCACTAACTCCTTTGACAAACCAAACCACGCTAACAGATAGATGATGCTTTAAACAAACGAAATTAGACATACTGTACAAGTGACCATATACAACCCAATCTCTCTCTCTTTCCTTCAAATGATAGAGCCAGTAAACCCAACCATACTCATCCAAGGAAAACTGTAGATAGATATTATGAATTTCAGAAGCTCAATTTAACATGAAAACTGTCTGCTTCAATGAAATTAAAAGTTGCATGAGATACTTTAACATAAAAATATAAAATATGGGGCATGGAAAAAAAAAAAACTTGCAGCCAAGTATGTAACTAGATTTACTACACTTTCTTAAAAGCTAATTCCCCATCAACACTACTTGCCCGACTATTCGTGATCAACTGTTTTCAAGTAAAATGTCTTTGCCTGCTTCCTCACATTTCTCTATAGTTAAATCTTTCTTCTTGTGTCATCCATTCACACCTTATGCAAATCACACAGGCAACAATAAGGGAAAAATTAAAAATAAGCAAAAAGATATCATACCCAACTACATTATGTCATATACTAATTGGATAAAAGACAAACCAATTGACAAACATAAAGCTGTTAATTAAGCTTATTTCGAAATGCTTACAATCATGCCAGTTGCATACTGGTTGACTAAATTCACTAAAGTAAAACAAGACCACAATTGACTAAATTAACAATAGCAAAGTAAAATTTCTGAAGCAAATGTTTTACCAAATGCCAAAACCACATCCACTACAATACAACTACAAAATTGCATCCATCAAATTGCATAAGAATCAACACAAACTTAATATCCCAGCAAATTTCAGAACAATAATCATCAAGAAAAAAAAATGTAATCAAATTGCAACAAATCAACTAAATACCTTGCAACTAGCTACCAAATCCATTTTCACCACCAAAAATTAATGCCCAAGAAGTGCAAAATCTTCACCGGACCAATTATTTAATCAACCACCAAACCAAACAAACCAGCACATAGCCTCCACGAGGATCGATCTAACCAAAAAGAAAATCCAAAAACAGATTAATCAGAACCAGAAAAACAAAAACAAAAACATTTCAACTGAAAGTCCTGGATTGAATAGCAACAACAGCATGCACACAAAAAATCCATAGAAACCGATTGAAATCTTACTTGGGTGAACGAATTGGGGGACGAAGTTGAGGGTTTTTGCTAACGCCGACTCTACTCCTCTTCGTCCCTGTTGTTATTGTTTCGCGTTTTGCGTTTCTTTTTGACCGAGACCCAACCAGAACCAATCCCCCAATTACAAAGTTCGGACGTATCGCCGATTATCCAATCCGGTTTTTTCACGGGGACAGGTCCGGGTTCGGTTTCGGTGCGCTCACGTGTATGTTGTATGCCACGCCCTCCCAGCTCTGGCTTCTTTTTAGCCTTAGGTACGGCTACGGTGCGGCTCTTCGGTCTGATAGAATAGTGCTGTACCCCGCTAAGATCTCGCCACGTCAGTAATCACTAAATAAATTAAAATAATCGCTTTTCATTTTTTATTAATAACCGTACAATTAGGTGTTCGATCATAGTGGACTGGAAAAAAGCATGCACGAGAGAATCAGGAAAGATGGAGGAAGGAGCACGGAACGATCGCTTGTGGGTCCCGCAGGAGTACCAATTTTTCTTTTTTTTGGCACATGCATGAATTATTCATATAGAGAAATTACTACATTTCTTTTTTCTTATATGTTTTTTTTTTTTTTGAGGAGAAATTATCAAAAGGCAGATGGGAAAACTCCGAGCGCCGCGTTAAAAAAGATGGACAAAGCGAGAGGGGGGGCCCACAGAACGAAAAAGTGGAAAAAGTCATTCCAACAAATTGAACAACTTGAATTTGAGATTCTCTACAAATCGCTTGGTAAAAAATTGGATTTGGTTTCAATCGCACTTCCGATTGCATTAAGTTCAATGAGTTTTTGTAACTATTTCAATCGGACTGTAATATCTTGAGTGATATTGGGAGGTTGACGAGGGTCCTTGCGAAACGTGAAAGTTTCCAATTGGCCTCTTCCCCTCCATCATCAAAGTTTCCAATTGGCCTCTTCCCCTTCATCATTCAACTATGCTTGGAATGTCTAAGGGCTAATTTGGTAATATTGTGCTTTAAAAAAAAACTGTTTCTCTTGTGCTGCGAAAATAAATAGCTGTAAATAAAATCAGTTAGGCGTTTGGTAAACTGTATTAGAAAATAAATTTTTATCAAAAGTGCTTTTAGTGTATATAATGACCAGAAAGAACATGATGATGAAATTGTCCTTTTTTTATTTTATTTTAATAACAAAAGGAAACCAACGTCACTACATATAATTTTTTTTTCTTTTTTAACACTTAACACACATATTTTACCATAAATTCTAAATTATTATTGTAATGAAATTTAATAATTAATAATAAGGGTTAAGTAAACAAAATAAAATTAAAAAGTAACCTAAAACATAAAAAAGAAACAAACCCATCCCACCGCACCCCCATCCCAGGTCTCCCAGTCCCTACTCTCATCATCAAGCAAACCCCTCTCTCTCTCTCTCTCTCTCTCTCTCTCTCTCTCTCTCAACACCAAACCCAACCGCAAAATAAAAAAGTAAAAATGACCGTATGAACCTACTACCTTTCTTGGCGACTATGGCTATGGCGCGAGCGGCGTTCTTGACAAAGAGGCTATTGGCTTCGGAGGAAGAGAAGGTGGACTAGAGAATTTGGACTCGGCGACGAACCAATTCGAACGAGATTTTATTCTTTCCTAAGGATATGTATTGTCATTTTAGAAAGTTATTAGGGGCCTTGTGGGGAATATGAAATATTCATTAAAGGACCGGTTTTTTTTTTTTTTCAAAGCAGCTTTGAGAAGCAGGTTTTGGGCTGCTTTGAGAATCTGCTGCCACTGACCTGAGCTTTTAAAATAATTCAACCTTTCTTGGTTTTACCAAACGGGTTGGAAAACAAAAATTTTATTAAAATCTATTTTTTTATTATTACAAAGTTATAAATAAACTCAATCCTAGATATGTATTTATAGAAAAAACCCAAACACTATTTAAACATAGAAATACACCCAAAATCAATTCCAAAATCAACAATTGTATATTTTTTGGGTGTGTTTATAAATGGGTTTTGAGTGTGTAATGATGGATTTTGGGTGTGTTTATAAAGTGTTTTGGGTGTTGGGTTTTTTTATAATTTCAGCCCCCATTTTGGGTGTTTTAGTGAAACTCCCTTTTATTAATCACAGCAACCCCAAACGCTACCTAACAAGACCATTAGCTCTCGTTGGCCTATGACGTTTTGGTGTTTAGTTAATGCTGTTTTTAATTTAGGTCATGTTGTAATTGTTTTTTTCGGATGTTGTGTTACGCATTTATTTTTTTACTGTTGTACTTATTTTCATTTAAAATAAAATAAAATAATATTTTTGGAATTTAAATATAAAAAAGGTATGTGTGTAACAAATAAAAGTTAATTGATGATGTTAATAAAGTTATTGACTTAAATTTGATTATGGGGTTGGGCTAAAAAACTATTTGAGGTTGTTGTATACATGACTAGTTGTAGGAGTCCATGACATGGTATGACACAATTGTAGTCAAATATCTTATTTTTAAAATTCATGTACCGACAATTTGATTTGACTTGGCTAAATTATTCTTTATTTTATTGTAAACTTTTCCGGTCTAATTCGAACCAAAAATATATAGTAAAAGATAGGATTATTGTAAATCACCAAAGATTAATATGGATGCCCACTATTACCATCATTCCTACCATAATATCCTTACCCCACGATTCCTACCATTGTGATTGAAACCTACCGTATGACTCACCACCATATTGTATTTGTAAATTGTAGTGAATAGTATATTACATATGCCTATAAATAGGCACCAATATTAATGAGAAAGATGAAGCAGAAGAACAAGCCTAGATAATTTCTATGGCTCTATATCTATATTCTCTTAAATCCTCTCTCAATACCCCTAGTTTTATAACACGTTATCAACACGACTTGCTCACCAATCGATGTTCTTGGCGAGTTCAATCTTGGTATACCTCTTCCTTTATAAATCTTATTGAATTTCAATTCATTTGTTTCACCAACATCCATATATGCTATTTTATGAAGTTTATGGCTAATGGTTTCTTTGCACAAGGTTCTTTCTAGAATAGCTTGGCACAATTATAGGTAATCTCTTGTATAAAGTTACGCTCTCTGTTTCAATGAATTTCATTCTGGCAAATTATATTTTCTAGCCTATTTTACATGGTATCACAGTAGGGAAAACCCTAGCTTTTTCTTCTCCATTGCACACAACCAAGTAGCCTTTTTTTTTTCTCCCTTTGCCATCCACTTCCATCATGGTCAACGAGCAGACTTCTTTCGATTGAAGCAAGCTAGATACTTCCAATCCTTTCTTCATCCATCATTCTGATTACCTAAGAATGATGTTGGTTTCGAAGCCCCTTTATGGGGATAATTACGCGATGTGGCGTTGCTCCATGACCGTTTCCTTGAGTGCCCAAAACAAGTTGGGTTTTGTTGATGGCATTGTCCAAGCTCATTCCGCCTAAACTAAGCCAGACGACTATGCATCACAGAGATGATGCAACGAAATGATTCTTTCATGGCTCATCAATTCACTTGAACCTGATATTGCTAAGATCATAATTTATTTCACCACCGCTCACGAAATTTGGGAGGATCTCCGTGAGCATTTTTCTCAAAGCAATGCTCCTTGTATTTTCCAGATCCATAGGGATATTGGTTCTCTTACTTAGGACCAATTGTCTGTGGCAGCATACTATATCAAACTGAAAAGTTTCTAGGATGAGTTGGCTTCGTATAACGACTCCACTTCTTGTACCTATGGCGCTCAGAATGAGGGAAATAAACTGATGCAGTTTCTTATGGGGCACAACGAGTCATACAGTGCGATCCAAAGCCAGATATTGTTGATCGATTTGTTGCCCATAGTTCGACAAGCTTATGCCTCCATCTCTCAAGAAGAAAAACAATGCTCCTTCAGTGTTGGGCGTGGCATTCCTGAGGCAGCTGCTATGGATGTCCCCAGCTGCTATGGATGTCCGTCATGATCAGAAACCAAGGACTTCCAATCGTTTGCCACTTCATTGCTCCTATTGTGATCAAAACCATCACACCCGAGACACTTGCTATAAATTAAACGGCTATCCACCAGGCCATTGTCTCCACAAATCCCACACTCGTGATGGCAGCCAAAATTGTTGTGGCAATCGCTCCAAACGTGATGGGGGCTCTTCCTCTTCGATAAACCTCGTTTCTGATGGTCCATCCCTTCACGACCTCGTTTCTGGAGTTGTGTTTCTGATGGTTTGCCTTGCCCGACCTTTCTGATACACAACTCCAGCAGATTTATTCCGTTGTGCATGACAATTGTGCTGAACCATCTACTTCTGCTCCACAAGCCAATGTCGCTGGTAGTGTTCAAGGTTTGTTTATGGCTCCATTGCGCCTCCATCGATGGATCATTGACAGCGATGCTATAGACCACATTACTTATTCATCCGATTTGCTTACTAATGGTGTCAAAAATCATACCTTATAGCTGGTCCTCGTGCCTAGTGGGGAACACTCCCATATTGCCTCAATTGATTTAATTGATGTGGCATATGATATGGACATGCCACATCATGTGGTATAGAAATGTGGGTTTAAAATGTGTTTAGTGTAGCATTACTCGTCCCTTATAGCTTTCTCTCACAGCAATTTTTAACAATAAGTGATTTTATCATTATTTATCAAACGAGTTGGGCTTCCCAATTTTTTTTTAAAAGTCACTTATTACCTCAAATAATCAATATCAAATAGGCACTTAGAATCTTTTATTCTCATTCTCTAGAAATCGGGACTCATTTCTAAGTAAATCATTTCATGAACCAAATGGACCATTAACGAGGTTGCCAACTAAACTCACTGTTACCTTTCGGTCATAATTTCTTTTGGCATCATCACCATCTGGGTTGTTAAAAACATACTTACTAGACTTGACTTAACATACAAATTGGGCTTGGTTTAGACCCAAATGCATGAAGCAAATCTTATTGCTTTGTATCTCAATTCCTAGAAGAGATCGTTGTCTCTAACCATAACACCGTCGCCTCACCAACCACTACTACAATTTTGTTAAACTACGACACCCAATAGACGACCCTTTATATAAAAACTGTCGTGGTATTTTAAAAGACGACGAAAGTTATAAAAACGTCGTGGTAAGGTACCTAATACATAGATGTGTTGGGTTGATTTTTAAAATGACGACGATACCTTATTAGAACCGTCGTCTTTTTAGGAGGTTGCTGAACAAAAATTCACTTTTAAGTTCGCGAGCGCGGAGCTTTTCAGAAAACCCATGCTCACTCAAAACACTGTAATATCTCAAATTCTCTCATGAACCTTGCAGAAGACCCTCTCTCTCACATCGATGAAGCACATCTCCCTCTCGCCGTCCACCGAACTAGCCGAGATCGCCATCTCCGTCACGCCGTTTAGGACAACGAGTTCGCCGAGATCGCTATCTCCATCGTGTCGTTCAGTCCACCGAGCTAGCCGCGTTCGCCATCTCCCTCACGCTTCCCATGGCAGTTACCCTTCCTCATCTCGACCATTTTTAAGCCCCCAAATGGATTCCCATCTTCCGTTTTAAGAGCTTTAGATTAGATCTTCTTCCTCGTAGACCAGAAAGGTACGAACCTACTTTTCTAGGGTTAGCTTAGGATTCTTCTGACTTGATTTCAATTTTTATTTTTTCTTGTTTATTTGTTTGTCTGACATATAGGGTTACGATTTGTTTGTTCTTTAATTTCGGTGCTTATTGATGTATGTTTTTGTGGTTGGATCTGACTTGATTTAATCTGTATATAGTTTAGTGGTTGAATTTTTTAACCTTTTTGCTTTTATTTTGTTCAGAAATTCTAGTTCATATGTTTTTTGTTTGTACCTTTAGTGTTTTGTTGTTGAGTTGCAGTGGCCCTGGTTTTAAGATTATGCAATTAGATGAGTTTCTTGATTTGAAAAGAATTGTCCACTTCTTTGGATGTTTTATGAGTTTGGAAATAGTGATGATCAATTATATTTTATTGAGTACAGAGACACATGCTGGCATTGCATTTCTAATTTCTTTCATTATAAGATTCCCAAATCATCTATATGACAATACGTTCCTTTTAAAGAATCAGTCTTTGATGGTTGTTCAGTTTGGGTTTTATTTCATATCTTGATGTGTATTGAGTGTAATTTGTTTGCAAGCGTATATTCTGGAATCAGCCTTCTGTGGTAGTTTGGTTTGGTGTATTGAGTGTGATTATGACTTCACTGTATAAGTTGTTAGATACGGAACAAAGAATTCTTTTGGACTTCATTATGGGTTCATAATTGTGCTCATCGTTGAAGCACACTCTGTTATAGATTTGAACTAGAGTCTATTATCGATTTTTGGGGTACGTGGTTTGTGATGCAACTCCCCAAACTCTGTTGAAATCTAAATGCAGGCAGATACGGTTTCCTAGCTGTGAGGCCTTGGGAAAGTTAAACTGCTGAAAAACTCTTTTATCATGCAACTGCAAGAACTAACTGTTTGATTTGATAAATTGACTAAAGAACTGTCAGTTTCTTTATTCATTTGAAATGATTCAAATTTCTGTCCTAAATTTTGTTGACTTCTGTAGACATAATTAACAGAAACTGAGGGGCCAATTGTATCTATTGTGGTTTTGCCTAATTCTGGAATTGTAGCTTGCAGATTGGTTTCTTGCCTTAATGTTGCAGTTGGTCCATTATTTTTCCATTGGTGGCTTAATGTTTCACTTGTATATGTTTAGCTAGTACTGGAATAGTTTTATGTGAGGTGGATGGGGTAAGAATTATGGTCTCAGCTTTAGATAAGCTAACTTTTCTAGCTGCTGCTTTTTCTCTAGTTATGATTGTGTAGGCTACTTTTTGCCCAGTTAGGCCAAGTCATTGCCTTGTCTGTTGTAACGATCTGCTAAAGTGATGTAACTTTGGAAGTTATGGTCAGATTTTCTTCAATTCTGTTGACATAGGAGTTGTTTATTTCAGGTCTTGGCTCTTAAATGATCTTATCATAGTGATACTTTGGGTGCTATGGAAGCACAAGCACCATCATCTTATACAGGCTTCCTCCAACAACCATGGTATGAATTTTCTGTCACAAGATATACTTGAAATATTCCAAATCTTTGTACTTATATCTCAACTTTTGGAGTTAGTCAGCATCCAATAGAGAATATAGTACTCTTACTCCAGGTTGGCATTATTCTATTGATCTATGATTCTAATTGTTTCAAGTTAAGTAATTATATTATGTAGCCCTATATTAATAATCCTTTCATTATTGGTAATGCTATTTGGATTGTATATCTCACTATTACATTATTTTGGCTTGTTAAGCAGTTTCCTAGGCCATGGAAGTGGTTCTAACGAAGCTACTCCTAGTGGTAAAAGTTGAAGAAATGCAGAGGAAAATTGGTGATGATGAATGTATGGCTGTGTATACATATGGAGAACTTGACTTGAAGGATAATTAGGTATAGGAATTTGGGTGTATTATTGTAATCAGGCTTGCAGCTTGTAGCTAGCGGCCTAAGAGTACTTTCATTTTTTAGATTTTATTTTGTTTTAGGGTACTCTTGATATTCTATTTATAAAAGAAACAATTTTTGAGTATATATATGTATGGCGTAGGTAATATCATATTTGAGTATATATTTCTGATACCATTGGAAACAAGAAAAAAAAAACTAAAATGAAGAATTACGTCAGTTTTATAGTTAATAATCGTCGTCTTAGAGTTAATAGACGACAGTATTTCATGAAACCGTCATCTTTACAATTAATAGATGACAGTTTTTTAAACAAACCTGATGTCTATGAATATAATAGACGACGGTTTTTCTGAAAAACCGTCGTCTATTATAGGTAAAGACGACGGTTTTTCAAAAAACCGTCGTCTATTATATCTAATAGACGACGGTTCTTTTAAAAACTGTCGTCTTTACCTGTAATAGACGACGGTTAATTACCGTCGTAGTTTGACATTCAAAAAGACGACTGTCGATTTAACGACGGTTTGAAAAAGAAAAAGACGACGGTGTTTCCCCGTCGTCTATTTCAATTTTTGTAGTAGTGAACTTAGTAATTGCTTCGATTTACCGATCGATAATCTTCAATGATTGAGAAGTGAGATTCTCAATCACCGAAACATTGGGGATTGAGATGCCTACTCACCTGCGACGACCTCGTTTAGGTTTCTCTATTTCGAAGGCCACTTGTTTTACGAGTTTGATTGCGGGCATCTACACTCTTTGATGGTCTACTTCGCATGAAAGAAGCGGCACGCGTTGATCTTGTCGTTGAAGGCTCAGATCGATTATTTCGATTATTTCGATTATTTCGATTATTCATATGTAGGAAGGTTGGGTTCGCGTCGTCGCACAATTTCGAAGTCACTTAAGTTTCAATCCGTTAGGATTGGGTGCTGTCGATTATGGCCAGTCGTCTTCGTCTGTGAGGAGTTATGAGCTTTTAGGTTACAATATTTTTGACAAATGAAAACAATATTTTCTTTCATGTGGTTTTTTGGTATTTGGGTTGTCAGATTTGGGGGCTTGTATTTTCTCCCCAGCCGTTGAGATCACTTAAATGGTTGAGATGGAGCCTCAAATAGGGGTTCACAAAAAGGAGTTTCCAACTTCCCACATAAGCTGCACGCTAAACTCAAAATCTTCAAACTGGGCTATACCTAAATTATAGTTGGGTGTGAACTGTTTGTCCAATTCCACTAAATGGGCCTAATCTAAATCCTTAGCCCACTCATTTCCACATGGACTACCCAAATCCAGTAAATCGAACCGGGTTTTCAATTTCTTAAACGAAAGGAAAAGGAAAATAAAAAAGATCCAATAGCCTAAGATCGAACAGCGCTCGCTCTCCTCTATATTGCTCTTCAGACTCAAGTCGGCTGCGAGAGAGATCCCTCTTTGTATTCTTCACTTTTAGTTTCATGAGGTTTGTATCTCTATCCACATGCTCTTGCTTTAAGCTTTTGTACCTGTTAAAATGTTTGTGGCTTTAAAGTTTTTAAGAAATCTTCATGTTTGTTTTTGTTATTTGTTTGATTAAAGTTAATTGATGAATTGAGTTTTATTCAAAGATGGGTTTTAGATTTGGGGTTCTGGTAGAAATTGCATGTGGATTTTAGGTGTTCTGTTTTTCTAACGATGTTTGATAATTGATGAAATGGGTTCTCAAATTTACTTGCTAGTCTTTTCAAAGTTTTATGAAAGATAATCTATTCGTTTGATTTATATTATTGTTTGGTGATCGAGTACAATATTGTATATGCTACATGAAGATCTAATCTGGTTGGTGCTTGACATTTGTTTATGGTGTTTTTCTCAAATGTTTGTGTTATATGTTATTAGGCTTCATTACCTAGATTGTGGATTTTATCAGTTCCATGTGACTTGTTCCCTTCAAGCAAAATTACTAGGTGTTACTTTCCATAATTGTTACCTCAACATTTAGATTCGTTAGGATTGGGCGCTGTCGATTGTGGTCGGTCGTCTTCGTCTGTGAGGAGTTATGAGCTTTTGGGTTACAAGATTTTCGACAAATGAAAACAATATTTTCTTTAATGTGGTTTTTTGGTATTTGGGTTGTCAGATTTTGGGGCTTGTATTTTCTCCCTAGCCGTTGAGATCACTTAAATGGTTGAGATGGAGCCCCAAATAGGGGTTCGCAAAAAGGAGTTCCCAACTTCCCACCTGAGCTGCGAGCTAAACTCAAAATCTTCAAACTGGGCTAAACCTAAATTATAGTTGGGCGTGACTAATCTAAATCCTTAGCCCACCCATTTCCACATGGACCCAAATCTAGAAAATCAAACCAGGTTTTCAATTTCTTGAAAGAAAGGAAAAGGAAAATAAAAAAGATCCAACAGCCCAAGATCGAATAGCACTCGCTCTCCTCTATATTGCTCTTCAGACTCAAGTCGGCTGCAAGAGAGATCCCTCTCTGTATTCTTCACTTTTAGTTTCTTGAGGTTCGTATCTCTATCCATGTACCATCTCACATCGACCAACGGAGAGGGAGTGATGTACCTTATATGTACGTGCCCACCTCCATCTAGCACGAGGCCTTTTGGGAGCTCACTGACTTCGAATTCCATAAGAACTCCGAAGTTAAGCGAGTTTGGGCTAGAGCAATCCCAGGATTGATGACCCACTGGGAAGTTGCTCGTGAGTTCCCAGAAACAAACCGTGAGGGCAGAACCCAAAGCGGACAATATCATGCTACGATGGAGCCGATCTAGGATGTGACAAAATTGTATTAAAGTCACTCTGCCGTGTGGTGCAAGTGTGCCGACGAGGATGTCGGGCCCCTAAGGGTGATGGATTGTAACATCCCACATCGACCAACTGAGAGGGGGTGATGTGCCTTATATGTACATGCCCACCTCTATCTAGCACGAGGCCTTTTGTAACAATATCAAATAATGCATTGACAAGTGTCCTTGCCAAACATGAAAGTTTCCAATTGGTCTCTTCCCCTCCATCATCATTCAACTATGCTTGGAATGTCTAACAGAACCATTAGCTCTCGTTGGTCTAGGGTGTTTTGGTGTTTAGTTAATGTTGTTAATTTAGCTCAAGTTGTAATTGTTTTTATTTTATTTTATGTTGTGGTAAACATTTATATTTTTACAGTTATACTTATTTTCATTTAAAATGAAATAAAATAATGTTTTCTGAATTTAACTATATAAAAAATATGAGTGTGACAAACAAAACTTGATTGATGATGTTAATAAAGTTATTGACATAAATTTTGATTATGGGGTTGGGTGAAAAAACTATTTAAGGTTGTTGTATATATGACTAGTTGTATGAGTCCATCCACATAATGCATGACATGGTATGACATAATTTTAGTCAAATATCTTATTTGAAAAATTCATGTACCGACAATTTGATTTGACTTGGCTAAATTATTATTTAATGTATTGTAACCTTTTCCTGTCTAATTTGAACAAAAAATATTGAGTAAAAGATAAGATGACAATATCTCTAAACCGATGAAAAGTTGTACCAAATCGATATTTAAAATTAATCCATTATTTAGTTACTAATATATGTGTCAACATATTAGTGTCTGGATAAAAATAAACATTACTTATGTATAGATTGGAAGGTTTGCTTTAACATTCAATTGAAGAATAAGGCTTCAAAATCTAGTGGTTGTGATGTTTAGGAAGTCTAAACTTACATACCTATTAATATTTAGTACAAACGATTGAGGGAGGGAGTTTTCATAAATACTCATTGGGTGTCTGGGATTTCAAACCTCTGCGTACATAAGTGGAGGGAGAAGAGCTCAACCTCTAAGTTATACATCATTGACTACACATCTAATTTAAGTTATGAGTAATGGATTGTTGCATTATAGAATATGCTGCTTTTATTTATTTATTTATTAGAATTTGTTGTATTATTGTTACAATGAATGTTTATTTCTCCATCTTCCATTAACTTTCTCATGACTTTGAGTTCTAAATAATTGTGTATGTTTGAACATCAATTATAAATTTTTGGTTTCCACATAAGACAACAAGGGTGGATACTATCTCGATTGGATTGATTTTACCTCACAACCGTGGCTGAATCAATTACAATATAACATTTTGGTTCGAATTGATTTCGACAAATATTACGGAGGAAACCCAACCAATTTAAGATGGGTTGGTTCAGCTGGTTTGGGTCTAAGCCCAATTCTATTTCATTTTGCATTTTTTCAACATTATTAGTCCAATTACATCTGAAAAATTTACAACTTACTACATGCTTTTTTCATTTTATAGAGTATAAAACCATCCTAAAACTCAACATGAAATAAAACTTTAAATTTCATTAACTAATATAGCTACAATTCAAAAATAAATAACTCCAAGGGTCCATCAAACTTGAAATTCAACATCCATATATAGTTATTATATGATTAGAGTATTACACATGTAAAATAAAATATAAATAAATAAATATACAAGTAGACATTTCAGTTCGGTTTATGCCAATTTACAAAAGCTCAAAATCAAACCAAACCAAAGTGTATGTTGTCCGATTCGGTTTCTAGATCGTTTGACTTTTTCAAAATCAAACTAAACCGATAATTACACTTTGAATCGGCCGGTTTCATCAGTTCCACTTGATGCCCACCTTAAAGTCAATGTGAATTATTAAATTAATACACCCAAATGAGGGTTGCTATTCACAGTTGCCCAGGCAACTGAGAAATCAAACTCTCCCTTCGTTCTCCTACACATGGCTTTGTAGTTTCAATGCAACATTGAAATATTATAATTTCTTTAATTTCCGGGTTTGCCATTAAGCACCATTAAATATCTGTTTTTTTTTCTTTTTTCTCGCTCTTCTTTCTCTATCATCAACAACCAAGCGTCTTTCGTCTTCTCCCTCCCTCCTTTCCTCTCTCTATCTCTCTCTCTCTCTCTCTCTCTCTCTCTCTCTCTCTCTCTCTCTCTCTCTCTCTCTCTCTCTCTCTCGCCTAAAGGACTCAACATATTCATTGTAAACTTTTGCAATCTGAAAAGTAGAGTTCGGTGCAAATCGTTTACCCGAGATTAATGGGTTAATGATGAATTCCGGGTCCGGATTTTTACTTTCTAGGTTTTCGGAAAGAATAAGAGTTGTGCACGGTTGTTTGTAAGAGGGAAGAGAGAGAGAAAATAGAGAGGGAAGGAAAAAGGGCATTTAATGATAAAGAGGGGTAAAACAATAAAGTAACAAATTAAAATATTTCGAAGTTGCATTCAAAGTGTGAAGCCATGTTTAGGGCTACAAATGGAGAGTTTGATTTCTCAGTCACCCAAAGCAACTGTGAATAGCAAATAAGGATGAGAATGGGTCGAATCGGGGTTGGGTTTGTCATTCCCATTCCCATCCCCATCCCCGTTAAGCAATTTTTTCCCCATCCCCACCTTCATACCCACGATATTCATTTCAGGGATTCCTCATCCCCGTCTTCGTTGGGGACGGGTTCCCCGACCTTCCCCATTACAAATAAAAAAACTACTTTGTTGAACAAGAAAAAAACACTATGAGCACAACATATGTATCATTTCAATTTTATTAACTAAAAATCTAGACTATGAAAAAAAAAATGAATACATGTCCAAGGTACATGATCATCATTATAGAGGTGGCACCACCATCACACATTTCAATAATATATTTATAAGAAAAATAAATTATATATATTGTAAACGGGAAGGGTTTGGGTCGAAGATTAGAATATCATCCATGTCCCTCCCCAAACCCATCCCCATAATCATTTTTTATCCATCATACCCAACCCATTAGGGTCGAAGTCGTGTGAAAACCCTTATCCTTGGGGAAAATTGCTATCTAGCAAACCTCATACC
Source organism: Prunus avium (assembly GCF_965620075.1). Classification (NCBI taxonomy): domain Eukaryota; kingdom Viridiplantae; phylum Streptophyta; class Magnoliopsida; order Rosales; family Rosaceae; genus Prunus; species Prunus avium. The sequence continues at coordinate 32,133,886 of NC_142289.1, forward strand.
CAAATTATTTGTACCCTAAACTCAAAATCTTCAAATTGGGCTGGACCTAAGTTATAGTTGGGAGTGAACTTTTTGCCCAATTCTACTGAGTGGGTTTAATCTAGTTGGCCTGGACCTAAGTTATAGTTGGAATATGAAGAAGTATCTGATACACTGATTGGGTTTCACTATTGCTCAGTGGTGGAAGTATTAACACACTGAACTATTAATAGGGATGCATTCATTGATATATTCACAGGTTTATGGAAATGGAATGATGGAGTCTCATTCCGCAAAAATGGTGAAAGGCGCTACCTAGCTAGATTTGTGGGGCTGAGAGATTTGAGGCAAGTTATGGACATGGAACCTTGGACATTCAACAATTCCTTGGTGCTCATAGCAAAGGAAGTTAGGAGCAAACCCCACTATGCTACCCACCTGTCAAATGGTGTTTGTTTGGTTCAAATCCATGGAATACCCCCGCTTAGTATGACAGTTTCGATAGCCACCAAGATTGACCGGCTTATTAGGGAAGTACTTAATGTGGATGAAGCAAACGGGTGCAAATGCATTGGACGTTTCAAGTGGCATTAATAAGGGGGGTTTGTGTGTTGTTTTTAGATGAGGGAGAAAGGTGGGTATTATTTAAGTATGAATTCCTCTCATAATACGGATATATGTGTGGCTGCCTTGGCCATCCTACCTGGACATGCACTGGGAGATTTGTGGTTGACGAAAAATCGTTGGGATAGGAAAACAATTTATCGTTTGGCGGTTTGGAGGCAGAGGAAGATCTTAGGGGAAGGAATCTCAAGACTACACCAAGAAGAAAGACCTTGAGCTTTGACAGCTGGGGAAGGCCAACCTTTTGGTCATAGGGCCGAAGTGGAGGAAATGAGAGCTTGGAGTATAATGACTGACAACGGTACCATAGCGTATCTGGAGGAAGAAACTCTCGTACTGATTGGAATTCTCTGCCACGTCGTGATGCGGAGATGGAGGATACGACATCATCACCGTGCAAAACGAGGATAATCGAAATCGTCAAATTACAAAGGAATAGTAGTCCTGCAAAGACCCTTATCTACGGGGAAAATTGTCATCCTAGCAATCCTCATACCCAAATTATTTGTACCCTAAACTCAAAATCTTCAAACTGGGTTGGACCTAAGTTATAGTTGGGCATGAACTTTTTGCCCAATTTTACTGAGTGGGCCTAATCTAAAGCCTTAGCTTACCCATTTCCACATGAACTACCCAAATCTAGTATATCGAACCGAGTTTTCAATTTCTTGAGCGAAAGGGAAAGGTTTTAGGACTCAAGTCAGCTACGAGAGCAATGGAAATTGAGCATTGCAACCATTATATCAAAATCCTCCAAGATCCAACAACGCTCTCCTCTATATCGCTCTTCGAACTCAAGTCCATTGCGAGAGAGATTCCCCTTTGTATTCTACACTTTTAGTTTCTTGAGGTTCATATATCTACCTTCTTGCTCTTTCTTTAAGCTTTCGTACCTGTTTAAATTGTGGGACTTTTTGGGTAGGGTTCTACTTTTGAGATCTTTTGGAACCAAGGCAAAGTTTTCGACGTAAGCATTTATGGGGTAAAAATAATTAACACTATCTCCTTAGCTCCTACGTCTAGGGCTACATCCGCACTTTTTTGGGTTGCTGCTAAGGAAATTGAGAATCAAGGACTACAGCTAAGTACATTATTTTTCGGTCAGCTTCGGTGAAAAAGATGGGATCCTCCTAGAATTTGAGTAGCAACTGTGACAACAAGTGTCGAATGGACATAGAAAAGCTTGGGCAAAGGTTTGGATACAAACTCCAGTTATCAGAGAAGCAACGGCTTGGCATTTAATTGGAATGTGAAGAAGTATCTGATATACTGATTGAGTTTCACTATAGCTCGGTAGTGGAAGTATTAACACACCGAACTATTAATAGGGATGCATTCATCGATACATTCATAAGTTTATGGAGATTGAATGATGGAATCTCGTTCCGCAAAAATGATGAAAATAGCTAGCTAGCTAGATTTAGGGCAAGTTATGGACATGGAACCCTGGACATTCAGCAACTCATTGGTGCTCATGGTAAAGGAAGTTAGAGGCAAACCCCACTGTGCTACCCATTTGTCAAATGGAATTTTTTGGGTTCAAATCCATGGGATACCCCAACTTAATATTACAGTTTCGATAGCCACTAAGATAGACAGGCTTATAGGGGAAGTACTTAATGTGGATGAAGTAAACGGGCGCGAATGCATTTGACGTTTCACGAGAATTAGAGTGCGTTTTGACATTCGGGTAGCATTAATGAGGGGGGCTTGTGTGGTTGATGAAAAATCGTTAGGATAGGAAAGCAATTTATCATTTGGGGGTTTGGAGGCAAAGGAAGATCTTAAGGGAAGGAAACTCAAGGCTACTCCAAGAAAAGGGACCTCGAGCTTTGACAGATAAGGAAGACCAAATTGAATGGCCATTAAATATTTTATTTCACAATTTCTCAGCAATATTCTCTTCTTCATGATCTTCCCCCACAATTAAAAGCAAAAAGAATTAAATAAATAAAGAGAAGTAATGAAAGTGTAGGATGGTCATTCACCGGAAAAAGAATTTGCTTGTACAAGGCGACACCATGTTAACAATTGCTCCTCTCTAAATCCCCAAGCCTCTCATTCTTCTCATCCTCTCCTCCATCTCACTTTTCATACCGACATCAAAATTTGTAATAAGAGTTCATAAAAACTTCATACCTTAACAATAGGTAAGTTACCTATGCATACACCTCGTATGCAGTATGCAAGTAATTAAACCCATAAATTACCTATGACTCAGGTAATTAAATCCATAAATTACCTTTAGTCTAGGTAGTTATACCCTTTAGCCCAGGTAATTGGACTCATATAATATCTTGGTATGGATCTTTAAACTCAACTGAGATAAAAATCCATCCAACCTATTTTTATTGGCATGGACATGATAAGTTAAGACTGTTTTATTTTTGTCGACCATAGACAAAACTTCGTTAGTTGACCATAGATAAAATTTGATTAATAATAAAATGAAGGAAGTTGAGGTTTCATCTCAAAATCAATTGGTAATGGGAGGAGTATCGCAAAATGTGGGACAAAACACTGCACGCATGACCTTTGGACCCAACACGGGAAACATGGCTATGAAACCACAAAAGAAATGGATATTTCACCACAAAACATATTTCAATGTGGACAAACACTTTCAACACAAAATTTGAAAATTGAATGGCCATTAAATATTTTATTTAACAATTTCTCAGCAGTATTCTCTTCTTCATGATCTTCCTCTACAATCAAAAGCAAAAAGAATTAAATAAATAAAGACAAGTAATGAAAGGGTAGGATGGTCATTCACCGGAAAAAGAATTTGTTTGTGTAAGGCGACACCTTGTTAGCAATTGTTCCTCTCTAAATCCCCAAGCCTCTCATTCTCCTCATCCTCTCCTCCATCTCACTCTTCATACCGACATCAAAATTTGTAATAAGAGTTCATAAAAACTTCATACCTTAACAATAGGTAAGGTACCTATGCATACACCTCGTATGCAGTGTGCAAGTAATTAAACCCATAAATTACCCATGATCCAGGTAATTAAATCCATAAATTACCTTTAGTCTAGGTAGTTATACCCTCTAGCAAGACAATGTTGCTTCAATAACCGGGTAGAACAAACAAGAACTCATTTCTCCTGCTTAACAACAAACCATGATATCCTTCTATTGTCCCCAGTATCCCAAAAATTCTAGAAAAAGACAACTCTATTTTGTACGAAAACAAAGAAAATCATATGCCAGATAGAATTCATATTCCTATTATTGCTAATCAAACAATTTATTGATATATATGTGTCCTGCAACCGATTATACAAACTTCAAACCACATACTGGCCAAATGATTCCAAGGAAAATAGACATTGCTTTAAGTGTCACTACAATAAGTTCATACTTGTTGGATGTTGCAACACCAAATTTAAGAAAATAATGGCCATTATAGCTAAAATGTTTCTCAAAAGCCAACCAGCTATATTCGAGTCAACACTGTTACAAATTACTGTAGAAACACATTAAAGTTCAACTTAGCTCCTAGTTGGCTTTTTCAAATTCAGAAGCCATGCCTCTATTCAACTACCATGATCCTTCAGCACCCAATGTTGGATTTTCGAAAGCAGAGAAACCCCAGAAAGTCTTCAAAAAGTAGGGCTGAGAGATGGTTACAAGCAATTTCAAAGTTTAAAGTGTGTCATCTTACAAGGAAGTCCCTATCCATGTTCAAGCAAAACAATACACTCCACCCTTACAATGCACAAAATTATTAAGATCTTTAAACACTGATTGTTGGATTTTCCTTTTCGGCCTTGCAACTACTATGCCAATTCCAAACTATTAGTTTCACTTTTAAAAACGAAAATAATATCTCATTGCAGTTATCTGATGTGTGCAAATATGCAACATCACTTTACTAACAGAACTTTCTAGAAATAAGTGTTTTCATTTTACTGGCAAAAGAGGCAAAACAGAGGAAATTGTTTCTCACCAAACTAAATCCACAAACATATGCCACAAACCTTCAGCACCTCTTCATAGATGAAGGTGGTGTTTAAAAGCATGTGATGTTCGTAACCACACAATATCTAGCATTAAGCACATCCAAAAATCAAAAACAATTTCCCTCTTAAATTACCCATCATCACAAAAATCCTTCCTTTTATAAGAATGACCGATAGAAATGATGAGTAAATTTTACCAAGCAACCACATACTGGCCAAATGATTCCAAGGAAAATAGACATTGCTTTAAGTGTCACTACAATAAGTTCAGACTTGTTGGATGTTGCAACACCAAATTTAAGAAAACAATGGCTATTATAGCTAAAATGTTTCTCAAAAGCCAACCAGCTATATTCGAGTCAACACTGTTACAAATTCATGGTTCCAATAACTGTAGAAACACATTAAAGTTCAACTTAGCTCCTAGTTGGCTTTTTCATGTTCAGAAGCCATGCCTCTATTCAACTACCATGATCCTTCAGCACCCAATGTTGAATTTTCGAAAGCAGAGAAACCCCAGAAAGTCTTCAAAGAGTAGGGCTGAGAGATGGTTACAAGCAATTTCAAAGTTTAAAGTATGTCATCTTACAAGGAAGTGTCTATCCATATTCAAGCAAAACAATACACTTCACCCTTACAATGCACAAAATTATCAAGATCCTTAAACACTGATTGTTGGATTTTCCTTTTTGGCCTTGCAACTACTATGCCAATTCTAAACCATTAGTTTCACTTTTAAAAACGAAAATAATATCTCATTGCAGTTATCTGATGCGTGCAAATATGCAATATCACTTTACTAACATAACTTTCTAGAAATAAGTGTTTTTACTTTACTAGCAAAGGAGGCAAAACAGAGGAAATTGTTTCGCACCAAACTAAATCCACAAACATGTGCCACAAACCTTCAGCACCTCTTCATAGATGAATGTGGTGTTTAAAAGCATGTGATGTTCGTAACTACACAATATCTAGCATTAAGCACATCCAAAGATCAAAAACAATTTCCCACTTAAATTACCCATCATCACCAAAATCCTTCCTTTTATAAGAATGACCGATAGAAACGATGAGTAAATTCTACCAAGCAACTCATTGTACAATGTGATTTCCGATTTGCATAAAATATATACAAAACAGTTGTTAGAAAACTTGTTGGGTAGAAAAACAAAACACTTAAACAGGTTTACCAGGTTTCATATTTGACTCTGTTGGGGGGGCTGGAACCCAACACGCGACATAAAACTTCAATGTGGACAAACACTTTCAACATAAAATTTGAAAATTGAATGGCCATTAAATATTTTATTTAACAATTTCTCAATAGTATTCTCTTCTTCATGATCTTCCTCCATAATTAAAAGCAAAAAGAATTAAATAAATAAAGAGAAGTAATGAAAGATTAGGATGGTCGTTCACCGAAAAAAGAATTTGCATGTGCAAGGCGACACCATGTTAGCAATTGCTCCTCTCTAAATCCCCAAGTCTCTTATTCTCCTCATCCTCTTCTCCATCTCACTCTTCATACCGACATCAAAATTTGTAATAAAAGTTCATAAAAACTTCATACCTTAACAATAGGTAAGGTACCTATGCATACACCTTGTATGCAGTATGCAAGTAATTAAACCCATAAATTACCTATGATCTAGGTAATTAAATCCATAAATTACCTTTAGTCTAGGTAGTTATACCCTCTAGCCTAGGTAATTGAACTCATATAATATCTTGGTATGGATCTTTAAACTCAACTGAGATAAAAATCCATCAAACCTATTTTTATTGGCATCGACATGATAAGTTAAGACTGTTTTATTTTTGTCGACCATAGACAACATTTCATTAGTTGACCATTGACAAAATTTCATTAATCATAAAATGAAGGAAGTTGAGGTTTCATCCCAAAATCAATTGGTAATGAGAGGAGTATCACAAAATGTGGGACAAAACACTACACGCGTGGCCTTTGGACCCAACACGAAAAACTTGGCTATGAGATCACAAAAGAAATTAAGATTTCACCACAAAACATATTTCAATGTGGACAAACACTTTCAACATAGAATTTGAAAATTGAATGGCCATTAAATATTTTATTTAACAATTTCTCAGTAGTATTCTCTTCTTTATGATCTTCCCCCACAATTAAAAGCAAAAAGAATTAAATAAATAAAGACAAGTAATGAAAGGGTAGGATGGTCATTCACCGGAAAAAGAATTTGCTTATGCAAGGCGACACCATGTTAGCAATTATAATAAGAGTTCATAAAAACTTCATACCTTAACAATAGGTAAGGTACCTAATCGTAAATGACCCTATAGGTTGGGGGGTTTACTGTAGTTTATCCTTATTTATTTTTTAGTGTACATAATGAAACCTTCATTATAAACTATAGTGGTAAACAAAATTATTGATGGACATATGTTCAGTTTTGCAATTGGTCATGACATTTGGTGATACTATTATGCATGTTGGAGAGATATTGCTATCTAAATAAATGACTTCATTACTTTATAATTGAAACATAGTTAACAAAGATTGTACAAGTCAAAGTGAAAGTTTTATTTTCACTAATTTAGAAGGAAAAAAAATTGTTAACATTATGTCCTTTTTAGTCATTACATAGAATCACAACACTCTAACACAAAATTTTACCAAACACTCATAAATTGATTTTTGTACTAATAACAGTTTTACTATTTAGTTTACCAAATGCTAAACTGCTTGCCTTCACAACTTATTTCTCTCATAGCAAATCTCAAAAGTAATTATTTTCACATCACATCAATGTTAAACTAGCCCTAAGAAATTAATTAAATATCTAATTTTATGTCTATATTTAATATATATTCAGTGGCTTGATATCGATGAATTATGGATACTAGTCCTCAATAGTATGTGGTACATATTTAAATGTAGTTGAGAATAGTTTTGAAAGATAATGCATGGTCAATTTCAAATAAGGAATGTTGATTTGTAGAGTAAGAGGATTTTATAATAAGTTTCAGAATATGGTTTTCAAACCCACCAAAGGAATACTCCCCAATTGTCTTTGGAACAATCTAGTCATTTATGATAATGCCCCACAAGTCTCGGGGACGCCGGAGTCGTGTGGTGTGAGGATATGTGTTCTCGGGATGACTACATGTCCCCCCGAGTTCTGGGAGGATATGCGTTCTCGGGCTGACCATAGGAGCCTCGAGTTCTGTGAGGATGGGCATTCTCTGGCTGACCATAGGTTCCTCGAGTTCTGTGACGTTGTAACATACATGGTACTTGGAATTGACGTAATATAAATGGGGGTACGCCTAGGTGGAGAGAATATGAGTTTTGAGATGTTTAAAACTTAAAATGGATGATTTTATATTAGTATTTATTGGTGAAGGGTAAATTACTCAAATGGTCCTCAAACTTATACCCGATTTACATTTTGGTCCCTCAATTAAATTATTCGTTCAAATGGTCCATCAACTTTATATTAATCGCTCCATTGATCCTACCGTTAAATTATGTTAATGTTACCATCAAATGTAAGGGTAAAACTGTCCATAATTTTCCTATGTTCCCTAAATAGGTGATAAAGTGGTGACAACATCATGATACAGTGGTGATAAAGGGGTGATACATAGGTCAAAAGTCTTATTTACCCCTATAAATGTAGCATGTGCTGCTCACATGACTAAATTTAACAGAAAATGTAACGGTAGGACCAAAGGACCGATTAATAAAGAGTTGGTGGACCATTTAAACGAATAATTTAGTTTATGGACCAAAATGTAAATCATGTACAAATTTGAGGACCATTTGAGTAATTTACCATATTGGTGAAAGGCTTAATACATGTTTTTCGAGTTATGAGACAATGATTGAGAGTTTTTCTAAGTTTTAAGGATTTTATATAGATCACAACTACTTTCTTAAGTGATGAAGATAATTTCTTGAACTTTTTTGCTAAGGCTTCTATTTTATGCAAGAAATTAGAGTTGAGAATTGAATCAAGATTTGATGTCACTAAGATAGCAATATGTAGTATCAAAACAGATTTGGAAACTGTTAGAATAGCTCTCCCTAATATCTAAATTCCTCTTTGATAATCTTATATTCTCAAATGAGAGCTATGCAAAACCTCTGAATGGTCCAATTTCTCACTATAGGTCATGTCTGCAAAATAAATTTTGGGTAGATCGCATACCATATGTAGTCCATTCCTTGTAGATAAAGATATGTGTGATCCATTTTGGAAAAGAAAACCAACTTTTGCTATGCAAGCCTAATGCATTTCCAGTCTGCTAATCCTCTTAACCAACCTCTTAATTTCTATAAACATATGCATGTATCTGTTTAACTTTAATTAACTATATATTATCATGACCAAAAATGCACTCCCAAGTATACTAAAAAATGAAGCATGTGCATGTGTTTTCCAGAAGTCAAAAGTTCACAGATTTAGAATAAAGTCTATGCAATTTATAGCCCTTGATCGGATCCAAATCAATAATTTTTTTTTTCTAGTTTCATACACTAAAATCCACATGAGCTCAAATCATACCATTCTTTCAATAATCCACATAAGCAATGGATATAGAAAATAGGGTTATCTACTGTAGACGTCCCTGAACTTGGCCCCTAGTTGCAATTGGGTCCATGAACCTTTTTGTGTGTGCCAATTACATCCTTTAACTGGATAAATAGTTGCAATTAGGTCATGCCGTAACAGAATCAGTCGAGTTTGACCATGTGAACATCATGTGCTCTTGTTGTGAGGGGTATATTCGAGTTTTCATCGTTTTGAACGAAACAAAATCCAATTTAGCATTGGAGAGAGGGGGAAATCACTCTTCGAAGCAGCCATTGGAGTTATATACCGTGAACCGACCCTTCTGAGGCAGCTATTGGAGTTCAATTTGCTGCAGCAGTGACTGAGTGAGTGAGAAATTTTGTGTGTAAGCTTCAAAATTTGGGGTTGATTGGGGTTACAATTAAGGGTTAAAGTTTCATTTTGGGGATAGTTTGGTTTTTCGTCCTTTTGGCTCATAATGATGGAAGAGTTTGAGTTCCGTTGTGCTGGTTTTGTTTTCATCTGTGTGGTCCATAACTTTTTAAGATTCCTTACATGCTTTGCTTTATACTGTCATTAACTGCAACATTTAAGGTTTTTTTTAACCATTCTTCTCTTCTATGCCTTACACTAAATCGACTGAAGTTATTCCATAGCAATTATAAAAAAAATCACCAAACTGTGTACTATATATTTTGGTTTTGGTGCCCAACATTGAATTAAAACATGATTTTGTCTGATTTTATGAATCCAAAACATGTTTGTGTGTTTTAGCATTGTTTTGACCCTTGTTTATTGTGCAGGTAACCATGAAAACTGTACTTTAGAACTTCACTATGGGGGTGTGTTGGAAAGTGGGGAGTATAAAAATGGAAAAGTTTGTTACATGGATAATGTTATAGATGATTTTCTATCATTGGTGGACTTAAGAAATGTATGGAAATGGCTTGGCTACAATGTAGACATTTCCAACCCCAAACCAAATTTGGAAATATGGTATATGAAGGGTGGAAAGCATGGTGTAGGTGGGCTTGAACTTATCTGCTCTTATGCAAAGGAGAATTAAAATGCCCATTTGTGGTTTATGCTTCACAGATAAACCAAAATGTGCAAACATTTGCAATTAAGAAGTTGAGCTTAGAACATACATGTGGGAGGGTGGACAAGCTGAAGTTTGCTAATCCCAAATAGATTTGTGACAGATTTTCTAGCAAGATTAAGAAAAACATATATTAGAATCTGAAAGCATTTCAAGGAGAAGTATTGAAGTCCTATCATGTGAGGGTGTCCAAAACTCAAGTGTATAGGGCAAAGAGATTGGCTAAAGCACAAATTGAAGGAAACTACATACAGCAATATTCACGATTGTGGGACTACGCACAATTGAAGAATACTAACAAGGATAGTACAGTGAAAAATAAGTGTGATCTGGTTATGGGTGAAGCAATATTTCAAAGGATTTAAGTGTGCCTAGATGCTTGAAAAAAGGGTTTTTAGAAAGGTGAATGCATGTTATTTGATGCTTGCAATTTGAAAGATCCTTATCCTGGGCAAATATTGACTGCTGTAGGAGTTTATGGTAATAATGGGCTTTTCCCAATTGCATATGTTGTGGCTGAGATTGAAAACAAGGACTCTTGGATTTGGTTTCTGTCTTTGTTGATTGAAGATTTAGGTATTACAAATGGTTTATCCTGGGTTTTCATAAGTGACAAGCAAAATGGCCTCATACCTGTCATTGCACATGTACTACCAACTGCAGAGCACAGGATGTGCATTAAACACTTGTACAATAACTTCAAAGCAACACATCTTGGTCTCACTCTTAAACACATGTTGTGGGTAGCCACCAGAGCCACTACTATTCCTTGGTGGGAAGTAGAAATGGAAAAGATGAAGGAAAAGGACTTGGAAGCTTGGAAATGGTTGGTGCAGAGACCATCCAAAAATTGGTACATATCTCACTTTCATCCAAGGTATAAGTGTGATCTTTTGTTGAACAACCTTTGTGAGAGCTTTAATGCAGCTATAATTGATGCCAGAGATAATTCCATTTTGACATGTTTGGAAAGTATTAGAATGTATGTGATGCTTAGGATAGATAATCGAAGGGCTGCTTGTGCAAAATGGAAACACCTTGTTGGCCCAAGGATATTCAAAATAATTGAGAAGAACAAGATGAGAGCCTCTCCATGTATTCCAATCAAGTCAGTCACATGTATGGTGGGGAGTTTGTTGTAAATCTAAAAGCAATGACTTGTAGTTGTAGGAGATGAGATTTATGTGGCATACCCTGTGCACATGCTATTTCATCTATATTACATAGAGATGAAAACCCTATTAAATATGTAGATGAGTGTTGTAAGCCAGAGACATACATGAGGTCATATGAACCAATAGTCCACCCCATCTCTTCTATGTATCAGTGGGTGGCTTGCCTCCAATTAGACCTCCATTTCATAGGCGACAACCAGGAAGACCCAAGAGAGTGAGGACAAAGGAGCCTGGTGAGGTTCAAGTACCAGCCCCAAACCCACCAAACCCTTTGCCTCCAGGTTACACTGCTCCAGCAGCAAAACTTAGAAGACTCTTCATTAAGATTAGATGTGGAGCATGTGGAAAAGAAGGCCACAATCGAAGAGGATGTGGAAGACAGGTTCTTTAATCTTTTGGGTTTAGTTATGCAATGGTTTTTTAATTATTTGGGTTGTGGGACTATGCTATGGTTCTTCCATTTTATAGTTGTGCTTGTATGTTGCGCAGGCTGAGGCAGCCCAAAATGGAAATGCATGCCAAAATCGAGTTGAAGCAGCTGCCAATGGAAATGCAGGCCAAAATGATACTGCCCCAGCCCAAACTCAAACTTACACTACCCCAGCCCAAATTCAAGTTAATAGGGGTAGAGGAACAGGCAGAGGTAGAGGAAGAGGAAGAGGAAGAGGTGTATAGAATCAAGCTGCAAGAGTGTCATCTTCACAACCAGTTAGTTGCCTATTATTCTTGCCCAACTCAGGTTTTTTTTTTATGTTTGCCTATATAGTAATATATGTTCTTTGTGTTTTTAATCTTAAGTGGTAAGTGGTATTAGTCAAGGAAGGGCTAATCTGCCAATGACATCCTCACAACAAGTGCCCTTGCAACCACCATCCTCTTCACTTACTCAAGAAACCACAACCCGTAGAGGAAGATTCAAACATAGTGTCAAAAGCGGAGGACAAGTATAGACTGTGAAGACCTATTTTTTGGACTTTTAAGACCTATTTTGGACCTTTAAGTATTATGTGGATGTATATTTTGGGTGGACAATTATAGACTGTTAAGTATCCTATTTGGTAATGTTATTTTGAAGGCTCTTTTGCAGTTGGATTATGTAATGTTCAAGTGTATTTTGGTGAATGTTATTTGGTAAATGTTGGATTGCCCATGTTCATTTGGTATTATACATTGCCAATTCAGCACAAAATCAGCTTATATAGCAAAAGGTTTTATACACTACCTATTCAGCACAAAATGACCTTATATAGCAAAGGCTTTATAGACTGCCAAAGAGGCACAAAATAACCTTATGCCCAGGTTTCTACCCAGATTTCTACACTAGCAATTCATTCCCATATCCTACCCATATTACCAATTCTTGCCCCTTTCTACACTAATGCCCATGCCATCAAAAGCTTTTAAAGAGTATATATAACATTATGCCCATTTCCTGCCTATTTCTACACTACCAAATCATCTATATTGATGAACAATATCACAAACATAAAACACAACAGAATAACAACCCAGAACCACCTTTGTCTTTGTCGATAATTCAAAATTTCCCCTTCTAGTACAACAACTTGTTTACCCATTCCCGAAATCTGTTTTTTCAAAATCTTGATTTCTTCTTCCTCTTCTCTTAGGCTTTGCTTTAATTTATTCTTCTCTTCTTCCATCAATTTGAAGTTCTCCGCCGTTGCTTTCAATTCATCCTTCATTCCTCTTAGTCTTCTAAGTAACCTAGGCAAGATTTCCGTTCCTTGTGGGCATATTTCATTCTCCACCCATGCAAAAAAATGCAACCCCCTTTTATTATTCTGCAATTGAAACAAAACGAAACACCAATTTCAAACCCCACAAAATCATTTTTTACTTCAACCAATCTTCTACAAATACAAAAACTTACCTATTTATTGCAACATACCTCAAATCTTCTTCCATGATTCAGATCCGTCCATGAAGTCCGACATTTGATTTCCAACCCACACTTGCAGTAACAACAGCTGCAATTTGAATCTGTCGAACTCTCCAACATTTTTCCTTTCGTCACAGCCCCCTTTCAGCTCTTCATTTTGGGGATTTCTAACATTGAGGAGTTATGAAGCGAAGGAGAGTCTTCAGACTTGAAAGGATGCTTTTACCCCTCATTTTGACGGACAAATTGACAGAGTTGGATGGCAGGACCTAATTGCAACTATTTGTCCAGTTATGGGAAGTAATTGGCATAAACAAAAAAAAAAAAAAAAGTTCACGAACCCAATTGCAACTAGAGGCCAAGTTCACGGATGTCTACAGTAGATAACCCTAGAAAATCCTATAAACTAAGAAAGAGCTACGTGTGGCTTGATCTTTTGGTAAGGGTACGTAGGCAACCTAGAGTTACTAGGTGCAGCCACAAAATCAAGTGCTGAAAATTTGTTCAGTTAGATAAAGTGTTCACGTTGTTCTAGGAGTTGAGATCAGATTCAGATGGTAGAATGATTTATTTAGTATAAAGAGACCTGAGGCCATTCAGAGTTATTTGTCTTATGCATGCTGAACGATTGGGATTTGGTTTTCAATATTAACAATATATTTTATAGGGAGACTCTGCCGATTTTTCGGCAGAAGTTAAACCTTAAAGGAATTTTTGAGTATTAGTTAGAAGGGAAATTTGGTCAAATGTACCCGACGCCTGCCAGGTGTTGGACATGCACGGGTTTCGACAATGATTTTAAAGTGGAATTTGGGTTGGATCCTGTCACATGGGGCCCACAAAAAAATTTGGCCTAGCCCAAAAGATATAATTGGCCTGGTTGGAGGGTAAGGCCATCTCCAGTTATTTGGCTAAATGTAATCCATGGCTAAATATTTAGCCCTCCAAAATATTAATTTTTTAAAGAATAGTACATGGCTAAATTTTTCCATCTCCAGCCATACATGGCTATATTTTAGGGTCCTTCATATTTTATTATTTTGAGAAAAACTATGGTACAATACGCATACATTCTACAACTATGTATTGTTTAATTTAATTAAACTACTATTTAGAGACAATATTCCATGACCAATAATTTTTTATAATTTTTTTTAACAACACTTGAAAATATTTAAAAAGGTGACCACATTTATAAAATAAAAAATAAAAAAATAAAAAAAGGATGGGTTTCAATGATGAGAGTAATTTTTTATAATTTTTTTACAAACTGAAAACATTTTAAAATGTGACCACATTTAAAAAATAAAAATAAAAATGGTTAGATTTCAATGGTTTGACCTCCAACGGTCATGACCAATAATTTTTTATAAATTGTTCTTAAACAACATGAATTGAAAACATTTTAAAAGGTTTTTAAAAATATATCAATGGTGTCAGCGCTTTTATTGTTGGCTGTTGTATATGCATTTGTACGAGATAATTCGTGTTCTTGTCCACACTTGATAATTTATCTTCTTCAAAATCACATGTATGGGATCCACAAAAAATTTGGCCTAGGCCAAAGCCGGGCTAAATGTGGTCATCTAAATTTGGCCAAAATTTTGTTTAGTCTATGATTGGAGATGAGTTTTGCATTTTTTTAGGGTTATATTGGGCCTATGGCCCATGACTGAAGATTACCTTACCCTCACAATTAAAAAGCAAAAATAAATAAATAAATAAAGAGAATTAAATGAAGAGAAATGCTAGCAACCTTTTCTCCTTACACTAAAAACAATGTTATTAATTCATCACACAAGTTAGTTTTTATTTTCCAAGTTTACCCTTTTAAAATGTATTGGCTTCTATATTTCCTTCAATTTATTCAAATTTTGTTACAACTTCTTTAGCACATTATTAAAAATTAAATAATAATAAAAACATAAGAAAAACGTCATATTTTTTTGAAAAAAAAAAAAGAAGTTCGTTTCATGACATTGTTATCATCTTTATTTTGTTTATAACAAAACACACATTCTCTTTGGAAAAAAAAATTTTAAAAAAAACTTCAGTTTTTATTTTCTTATTTAATTTTTTAACAAAATGGTAAGAAAGTTGTAAAAAACATTAGCTTGTTATTAAAAAAAATTAATACATTTAATAAGGGTAAACTTGGAAAACAAAAACTAGTTTGTGTGTTGCATTAATGACATTGTTTTAAGTGTAAGGAAAGTGACACTTGTCATGAGAAGAAGGGAGAAGGTCCAAAAGAGAAGGTTAGAGAGAAGGTTGCTAGCACTCCCCTTAAATGAAAGGGTAGGATGGTCCGATGGTGGCAAGTATGGCCCTCCAAATTCGGAAAAAGAAAATGCTTGTGCAAAAGTGGCGACACCGTGTTTAAGGATTAGGGCATCAGCAGCGCCGCGGTGGCAAGTGAGCATTACAACCGTTAGATTAAATCCACCAAGATCCAACGGCGCAGAAGGAAAACCCTAACCAAACAGGTGTAGATTAAATCCACCAAGATCCAACGGCGCAGAAGGAAACCCTGCACAGAAGGAAACCCTAACCAAACAGGTGTAGCAATTGCTCCTCTTTATATACCCCAGCCTCATTCATCCGAAAAACAAAAAATTCCCCCAGCCTCATTCATCCGAAAAACATAAAAATTCATCCTAAAAACATAAAATTCCCCCAGCCTCCCAATCTCTTCATCCTCTCCTCCATCTCACTCTTCAGATTCAAGTCGGCGGCGAGAGAAATCACCCCATATATTCTTCACTTTGAGTTTCTTGAGGTTTGTATCTCTATCCTCCTGTTATTGCTTGCCTTTGTACCCGTTTGAATGTTTGTGGCTTTAAAGTTTGGTTTTGTTATTTGTTTGATTTAAGTTAATTGATGAACTGGGTTTTGTTCAAAGATGGGTTTTAGATCTGGTTTTCTTGTAGAAATTGCATGTGGGTTTTAGGTGTTCTCTGTTGATGAGTATTATTGTTTGCTGGTCGAATACAATCTTGTATCTGCTACAGGATCTGATTGGTGCTTCTTGACATTTGTTTATGGTGTTTCTTTACAAATGTTTGTGTTATATATTATTAGGCTTCATTATCTGGTTTTTTGGATTTTATTAGTTCCATGTTACTCGTTAGCAAAATTAATAGGTGTTGCTTTTCATCATTGTTACTTTGATTTTGAATTTGTGATTTTTTGAGCAGTTAATGGAGTCGAACCAAGCCAAACCCGGCCTACTGTGCAACCCTGAAGCCTCTCAGAGAACCCTGTATTATATTCTCACATTTCACGCTTTTCTCATTTATGATGCGTATTTTTGCTATGTGTAGACCTTTCAATCCTTGAATTCTTTTTTAAAAAAAAATATTTTTTGAAGGTACCCATATGTAACTGGTACATCTGTAGTGGCTCTGAAGTACAAAGATGGAATTTTGATGGCTGCTGATATGGGAGGTTAGCTGCCAATTTAATTTAGGTTGTGTTTCAATTTTTAATTATTTTGTGACATAAAGGTTAAAGTCCATCGCTTTATGAACAATGCTCATCATCTCTCTTTTGGAGTTTCAATACTGTTTATGTTGCAAAATTTAGATGCCCGTGTATGTTCCTTTTCATGTTTCTGTTTAGGTTTTTAATAATATGATATGATGCATTTACTAATAGGTTCTTATGGGTCTACCCTGCGATACAAGAGTGTGGAACGAATGAAGCCAATTGGAAAGCATTCTCTTCTTGGTGCAAGTGGAGAAATAAGTGACTTTCAAGAACTATTACGTTATCTTGATGAGCTCATGTAAGCATTGTTCTCAAGAAAAATTATGTAGAAGATTCCTTCCCTAATGCTTTCGTTGTGATTTTTGCTATGCTTCTTTGTATCATTTGCAACTGGAGTTCAAAGATTATTCATTTTGTGTTTTATGGTTGTAGCCTATATGACAACATGTGGGATGATGGCAACTCTTTGGGTCCTAAAGAGGTCCACAACTATTTGACCCGAGTGATGTACAATAGGCGTAACAAGTTCAATCCACTGTGGAACTCTCTTGTCCTAGGTGGAGTAAAAAAAGGACAGAAGTACCTTGGCATGGTAGGCCTCATATAATCCTTCCCTTAACGCGTTGTAGCATGCTGTGTGCAATTAGGAAAGCTGATTATTTATTTATTTATTCAAGAATAAAGTTTCTGAATGAGCTGATTTAGTTTCTTGTTATATTCTTTTATCCCTATCCAGGTTAGCATGATAGGTGTAAATTTTGAGGACAATCATGTAGCTACAGGATTTGGAAATCACCTTGCACGGCCTATTCTTCGTGATGAATGGCATGAGAACTTGACTTTTGAAGAGGGTGTAAAGCTACTGGAGAAATGCATGCGTGTCCTTCTCTATCGAGATCGGTCTGCTGTCAACAAGCTTCAGGTATGGTACTTATTGAATGTTGTTTACTCTATCTTTTGTCATCCTATAATAATAGCAGTGGTATTAGCTATCCTTTCCATAATATTAAGGCTTTTAAGAAACGATCATTTGACTAGCAATTACTGAGGGCCTTCTTATCTATCTTTATAATTTTTTTGACTGTCATATAATTCACCTATCTGTTATCTTTATCATCTTCAACATTTATAAACCTTTTCAAATACGAAACCTGGTAAACCTGTTTAAGTGTTTTGTTTTTCTACCCAATAAGTTTTCTAACATCTGTTCTGTATATATTCATGGATTAGCACTTCCTTGTACGATGATACTTTAAATTTTGAAATTGCAGATTTCCAAAATCACTGAAGAAGGTGTAACAATCTCTCAGCCCTACTCTTTGAAGACTTTCTGGGGTTTCTCTGCTTTCGAAAATCCCACTTTGGGTGCTGAAGGATCATGGTAGCTGAATAGAAGCGTGGCTTCGGAACATGAAACAGCTCACTAGGAGCTAAGTTGAATAGACGCATGGTGTCAGATGTGAAATGTATGGTCTAAATTCTTTGTGATGAGATGATAATATTTATGCTCTCCAGATGGAAGGCAAACTGTCGGAAGCTTGAAACACTTGATCAAAATGATACTGTTGTGAATAAAATTAGCGTTTTACAAGAATATATTATTGCTTCAACATCTTTCCCAAAGAGTCATTTTGATGTTTTAATGTTTATTGATAAAACATTGTGTTGATTGAACATACATTGAAAGTTTATAGTGTGGTTATGGAACATTGTCACGTGGTATGACCAATCTATAAGCTATAATGAAGTGGGCGATGGAAGTTTTGCTTTCTGATATGCCTGACTCAGTTGAATCTTAGACCAACAAATTAACAATCAAAATGAATTTTATGTAAACACTTCATTTCCAAGAGAGTACATGTAATGTTTACAATAATTTGGATGAGTTATCCACAATCAAGGAATATTTTATATGAGATGACACACATTCTTTATTGTTATGGAAACAAAAAACAAACAAATAAATAAAATAGAAACATCGGTAACCAAGTTTTATGCAGCTAGTTGTTTAGATGCTTGTAAGCTTGGCAAAATATCATGCCATGAAAGTCTAAGCTTGGCACAGTAGAAACCGAGAGAACTTGCAAGTTCCACCAGAGACATATATGAGCTGAAAATGCAGGCATTTTGCACCTGCAAAAACAAAGAGTAAACAGCAACTGTAAGGATAGGAACAAAATGAAAATAATAACTCTTTTGAAGTGTAAAAAGTTTGCTGTGCTCTTAGTATTTTGCTAAGACAAAGAAAGTTGAACCCCATTTTCATCAAAACTAAAACTTCTGGTTGCCATTGCTTGCTACAGTAGTGGTCTTCGTTGTGCATATGCAAGGTTTCCTATGCAACAGAGATGACGCTGGCGTCCCAGCCCCCCCAACAGGGTCAAATATGAAACCTGGTAAACCTGTTTACGTCCTGTGTTATTGTTGCGAAGAAAATTAGCGTTTTACAAGAATAGATTATTGCTTCAACATCTTAACGCAAACAGTATCATTTTGATGGATAATGTTTACTGATAAAACACTGTGTCGATTGAACATACATTGAAAGTTTATAAGCGTGGTAATGGAACACTGTCACATGGTATGACCAATCTATGTGCTATAATTAAGTGGGCAATGGAAGTTTTACTTTAGGGTACAGTATTATAACCGATTTACATGTTAAATATGGATGAATCTCGGCTAAGCATACATAGAAGCAAAAACAAAACATTACCTGGATCTAGCTTTCTGGTATGCCTGACTCAGTTGAATCTTAGACCAACAAATTAACAATCAAAATGAATTTTAGGTAAAAACACTTCATTTCCAAGAGAGTACATGTAATGTTTACAATAATTTGGATGAGTTATCCACTATCAAGGAATATTTTATATGAGATGACACACATTCTTTATTGTTATGGAAAAAAAAAACAAATAAATAAAATAGAAACATCGGTAACCAAGTTTTATGCAGCTAGTTGTTTGGATGCTTGTAAGCTTGGAAGTGTGTGCTCATTCTTATGCTTTTCTTGGGGGAAAATATCATGCCATGAAAGTCTTAAGCTTGGCACTGTAGAAACCGAGAGAACTTGCACCAGAGACATATATGAGCTGAAAATGCAGGCATTTTGCACCTGCAAAACAAAGAGTAAACAGGAAACTGTAAGGATGAGAACAAAATGAAAATAAAAACTCCTTTGAAGTGTAAAAAGTTTGCTGTGCTCCTAGTATTTTGCTAAGACAAAGAAAGTTGAACCCCATTTTCATCAAAACTAAAACTTCTGGTTGCCATTGCTTGCCACTGTAGTGGTTTTCGTGTGCATATGCAGGTTTCCTATGCAACAGAGATGACGCTGGCTCCCAGCCCCCTCAACAGGGTCATGACCGACGACAGCGCCATCTCTCCTGCGTAGCGAACCTCTCAAATGCTTTACTCTCCTTCCATCTATGATTTGGTTTTGCTCTGGCTTTGAATAGTCTATGTCTACTTTTCCAGACTGTCTCCAGCCATATGTACCTATATATATATATTTTCATGAAGTTAAGACTCAGCCACAAGCATGTATGTCAGCCCCAATAAACCAGTACACAAAATTTACATGTTACAGATATAATTCCAATTAATTATGAGGTCATTTGTGGAGCGTCAGCCGTACCATATATGACAGGAGCTAATAGGAGACCTATGCTAGCTATTGTCTGGGGTATCTTTTCAGCTCGGCAAAACTCTAAAATGCATCATTATCCGCCGCAGCAAATGCTGACCCCCCCAATTTGTAGTCAAATCATACAGCTTAAAGTGGGAGCAACTTGAACCACAAACACAAAAAGCAAGCTAAAGCAGCAATTGATGCATAGAGTTAAAAACTCTCTCTCTCAACATAGAGTTAAAAACTCTCTCTCTCAATCACTTCACGAGAGAAATGCTAAGCTGGTCCATCAAGTGGACTGATAAAAAATTACAAGGCATCAACAGTTATGTAATTGGAAGCGTCCGGCTAACCAAATTTCTATTCATTTAAGGAGTGTCACTTGTCTGTTATAAATATGGGAGAATCTGAAAGTGATGGATGCTATGCGATGCGAGCATCGACATGTCTTCCAATGATCTGAATCATCTTTGTTGTTTAGTTAGTTGATTACCAACAAAATGATTTCCTTTTAATACATGTTGTATTATCGATTTGGCTAATGTTTCACAAGAAAAACCTTAAGAAGCGACCTAAAAAATAGGCAGCTACGAGCATTGAGTTGCACTATTGAGTGGTCACATTATGTAGAATCCAGTTCAATGGTTTAAGAAGGAAAAGGGCACAATCATGTCTCAGCCTCTCATGCACTCACTCTTCAAGTCAGGGGCGTTTCTACGTTAAGGGCGGGAGCCCAAATTTCTCCAAAAACAATATTGGCTGGGCAGTTCTCTCCTCTTGTCTACGTCTACAGCAACTTCCTTCAGTTTTCTTCCTTGTGACATCAACTTCTCCCCAGCTATGGGCCATGGCCTACACTCACGCTATTTTTTATCTCATAGGCCTACATTTTTCTTGAAAAATGCCCTCGGCTCACTTTTTCTCGACTTTTTTTTTTCCTCTCTTTCCCCTTTCTTTTTTCTTATTTTTTATTCTTCCGCTCGAGTTCACTCTTCTCTCTCTCTTCCCTTTCTTTCCTTCTCATCTCTTTTCTCTCTTATTTTTATTTTCTTCTTTTCCTCGGCAGTTATTTATTTCCTTCTTCTTCCTATTTTCTTGTTTTTCTCTGTTCTTTGCAACAATTATTCTTCTACTTCTCTCCTTTTTAGTTATCATATGCATCTTTAATTTGAAATTGAGTATCTTAGGTTTAATTAGGAATGAATTATAATTTGAAAATTTTGTTGAAATTAAATTAGGACTTTGATTTTAGGAATTCGGTTGAGATGTTTGATTTGTTTTTGGTATTGTTGAGATATTTGATTAAAAGTATTGATGATATTATGAGAATTAGTTTTTTCTTTTAAACATGATTTAGGATTTTGTAATTGTTTAACTTTTATTTATAAATAGAGATGCATTTGAAAGTAAAGCTCATTACGTCCCCGCCACTGTCTTCAAGGGTACCCTTTATTCAGTGAATGGCATATGCAGGTCTCATTCGTTCATTGAATCCTCCTCAGGATCCATCCACATTGTTATATACTTTTTTTAGGTTATATTGGGAGGAAAGACAACCCACCACCACTGTGGTGGAACCCATTGGCATATTGTTATATACTTCATTTTAGGTAAAAGGGTGACTTTGCTACCGATTGTGTACGGTTCCCTCCTTTTGGTAACTGACAGGAAGGGCAAGCCCACCACACCCAAAATAGAGAGAGAAGGGGCTAGAGATAATGTTAAGGGTTTGACCCAAAAAAGAGAAGGAGCACAGTTTGTTGAGGACTTTTCTAAACATTCGAACTCAATGATTGAAATTAAAGGTAAATATAGCACCTTTCCTCATGACTTCATGCGAAGAGGTAAACCTATATACCTGCAACTACACCTCATTTTGCAAATCCAATAACGAAGCCGGAACGAACAAGATTGAAGATCTTAAATTTTTGCAATCAAAGATCGGAATCGTATTAGACAATCATTAGACCCAAAAACTTACTTTGTTACGGAGTTAACCAACAATGTTGGTCGAGCTTAAAAAATCTCTTATACTACAATTCATTCTACTTTGTGAGCTTGTAGAATGTTGTAGCTGCTTGGCTTTTTTTGTTGTTGGTGACTTTTCATTGCAGATCACTCATCAACTTGTTTCATTTATGATGATGCAGACCCATGAGAAGCTTTGGACCTCTCAGGTTTAAATATCTCATTATACATGCAATAAATAATAGAGCATCCGTGACCACTCTTTGGCCATTCTTCTGGTGCTAGCCTCCCTTACTGGTTGGCCGCAAAAATATGTACGGCAGAAGACATTCCACTACTATAATTTGTACACACAAAACATATACATATTTACCAATGTGTATCTACACTACACCTGGCTGTATCTATCATGATCATGCTGCTACTCCTACTATGTATAATTCTTTCTCAACGAGACAGGTTTTATATCTGAAAATCCTTTCAACTTTGATAAGAAAGATATCACTAAATTAAGAGTAATGAATTTATAAAATGGAATTATTATAAACTTTCATAGGAGGAATGAGATTATTATTGCTATTTCTTTGCACTCGTATCCCTCGTATTTATAATGTTTGGAAATCAAGAAATTAGTACAAACTGAAACCCCTTTGAATCTAATTCCAGTTTAAACCAATACAACCAGCTAGGCTTCAATTTGATTCACAAATTTGTAGACATCCGCTTTAGAAGTTTTTGAGAAAGAAGCTGACAATAAGAGTACTAGTCGAAAAGGGAAGAAATTTTGAATATAAGCGATAATCAAAGGAGAAGAAATTTTAATTTTTGTACTAGCCTTTTCGGCTAACAGCCTCTGTGCCTGATCTCTGAATGCAATATATCGCTAATTTTCCAAAAAAAAAAAAAAAAAAAAAAAAAAAAGAGAACAAGAAAAAAATAATAGTTTCATTTTAGCATTTCCAAAATACGAGTCTTTCATTCTCATCCTCCAGGGACCAAGATTCATTCCGCAAACGAAACGGGGCCCTTAAGACTCCGTTTGGTTCACGGAACGGATTTGAAGGGAAATCACTTCCCATGTCATTTACCAAGGGATGAGAAATGAAGATTCCTTTTCCATATTTGGTAATCCTAGGAAAGTAATCAAGAAATACCACTTTATTTTCTTTCACATGTTTGGGTTCGTGTAGGAATGTAAAAAAAGTTTGTTTAATTTTCCAATTATACACATATAAAAACAAATAAAAAAAGAAGGCTTATTTATGGATATGCTTCATGTGCTTTCAAAATAGTCTCAGATTACCACCTGTTCTTTGAAATGTCTCAATATACCACCTATACTTTCAATAAGTGTCTCACGTTAGCTATTCTGTCAGATTTGAGAGAAGTTTAGTTAGCTGATATGACCCCCACTTCTTTCAATCTCTTAACAAGGAAGATGAAGGGTTAGTCAGGTTGAGAAAAGGGGGAATTTGGGAGAAAATGAGGGATTTGGGAGAAGAAGGTTAGGTTGAGGGAATTTTAGATACTTTTCCTTCTTCTCCCAAATTTGAAATTCCCAAATCAAATTCTCCGTTTTCTCCCAAATTCCCCATTTTCTCCCAAATATGAAATCCCCAAATCAAATTCCCTCAACCTAACATTCTTCTCCCAAATTCCCCATTTTCTCAACCTGACTAACCCTTCCTCTCAATTGTTAAGAGATTGAAAAGAAGTTGGGGCCACATCAGCTAACGGAACTTCTCTCCAAATCTGACGGAATAGCTAACGTGAGACACTTATTAAAAGTATAGGTGGTATATTGAGACATTTTAAAGAACATGTGGTAATATGAAACTATTTTGGAAGCAAATGAGGCATATCCATAAATAAGTCAAAAAAGAATGCATTTAATGCTATATTGTAATTCTAAATTGTTCATGGGGACAATATGGTCATGAAAAATATGTATTTAATGTTGGCTCATTTTCCTAAACTTTGCTATGAGGAGGAAAACAAAATCCAAGGGGGAGAAGGGCTTCACTTTCCCTCATACTTTCCTATGTGCAGGGCAACAATTTTCCATACTTGGACTTACCAAATATGGGAAAACAATTGATTTTCTATCCTTAAGCCTCCTTTCCCATGAGCCAAACGGGGCTTAAGAGGTTGCAAGCTAAACTCATGGGTCAGAAATTAGTTTTTTTTTCCTTTTGCCAATAGAAATTAGTTGACATCACCAAAACGTATGGGCCTTCCCGCCAAGTTCTCATTCTACCAGAACAGAACCCATCCTTCTGCATCATGGGTTGTGCCTGATGGTGAGGCTGAATTTGAGCTCAAGCCCTTTGTTTTTCTTCACCTTCTTCATTGTCTTCAACACCAACCCAGATCAAGCAACCAGGGCACTTGGCCTCTATCTGGCTAAAAAACCCAATTAGTCGCTCAGCCACCCAACAAATCCACTCTCACATTCTCAAGTCTGGCTTTCTCCTCCATCACTCCATTTGCACTGCCCATCTTCTCCTCTTCAACACTATGATTCGTTGCTATTCCTTTGGCCCCTTCCCTCATGAAGCTTTCACTTCCTACACATACCTACAACATTTTTCCCTTTCCTTCCACTCCTTCACCTACTCCTTCCTTCTCCACGCCTCCATTGTCTTAAACTCCACCAACACAGGTACCCAAATCCATGCCCTCACTCACAAACTCGGTTTCCATTTCCATGTCTATGTTCAAACTGCTTTGTTTATTATGTGTGCTGCTTGTGGTTCTTTACTCCTTGCTCTCCACGTGTTCTACGAAATGGCCGAGAGGAATTCTGTCACTTGGAATGTCATGATAACAGGTTTGGCGAAATGGGGTGAGCTTAAATTAGCTCGGTCTCTCTTTGAACAGATGCCAGCCCTTACTGTTGTATCCTGTACTGCTATTATTGATCCCTACTCACGAAAGAATCAGCCTCGTGAAGCTGTTGCTTTGTTTCGAAGAATGGTTGTTGAAGATCGTGTTGAGCCTACTGAGGTTGCACTTCTGGCCATATTTGCCGTTTCGGTTCTTGGGGCTCTTAAGATTTGCCAATCACTTTATGCTTACACTGAGAAGAGAGGATTTAATCCATCTGACATATGTGTTACCAATTCCCTATTGGATTCTCATGCAAAATGTGGCTGCATAGAGAGTGCATTAAGATTGTTTGAGGAGATATCTGTTGAGAGGAAGAATTTGGTGTCATGGACATCCATAATCTCTGGGTTTGGAATGCTTGGAATGGGGAAAGAAGTCGTTGAGTACTTTAATAGTATGGAGAAAGTTGGTCTCAAACCAAATCGAGTGACATTCTTGAGTATTTTCAATGCTTGTAGTCATGGAGGATTAATTGATGAGATGCTGAACTTCTTTGGAAAGATGGTTGTAAGAAATTGCACTAGATATCAAGCACACCAGAAACCTATTCATTTATTCTGAGAGGTCATGTCATAGACTAATCTTACAATTGAATGTTGAAAGAGTATGCTTAATAGATATGCTAGGGAGGGCAGGGAGATTAGAAGAAGCAGAAAATATGGCTTTGGAGATTCCTTCCAATATCGTTAATGTTGTGATCTGGAGGATGCTGTTGGGTGCTTGTAGCTTTCATGGTAAAGTGGAGATGGGTGAGAGGGTGACAAAGAAGATACTGGAGATGGAGAGAGTATATGGAGGGGACTACGTACTTATGTCCAACATCTTTCCTGGGGTTGGAAGGTTTAGTGATGCCGAGAGAATGAGAAGCTTGCTGGATCAGAGGAATGCCTTCAAACTTCCAGGGCATAGTTTGGTCTAACAGGTGTTGAAGATGGGCAACTATGGTTGAGAGAGATTATGAATGTTGCTGGTGATTGCTAGATAATCACAAGTTTGAGAAAACAAGGCCAATATATGAAAAACAAGCTATTAATGTATTTGAGCGTTTGGGAATTTATCCTCAAGTTGAGCAGTGGTGTGATAGCCTCAGACAACGGTTTTCTTCGGTTTTGCTTATTCCCCTACTTGGCAAGATTGAAACCAGTCATGTTCAGGTTTGTCTTCACCACTTCCACCTCCTAAGTCATCTTCTTTGTCTTCTTATGTTTAACAGGAGCTACGGTTGGTAAAAGAGTGTTATGTTTCAACTGCAGAACCAAAATCTGATGGCACGATGAATAGTAGTAATGCATGCTTCTGTATATAGACTGTAGTGCATTCCATCAATGCTAAATCTGTATAAAAATCTTAAATTTATAGGTAATCCAAGCACCTGCCAAGCTTGGGATGAAAATAACAATTGTAAGTGATTTACTAACTACTAGAACTACTACAGTGTCCTCAATTATAGGACTAAGGAATGCCAGCCAACATTAACTATTGATGAAGACGGACTTATGCATCAATTACGAGCTACACTCGTCCAGGTTATTGATGCTTCGTCCCGTAAGTTGCTCTACTTATGAACATATTTCATTTAAAACTTTTCTTGAATTGTTTTAGCAAAAGGTATTTGCTGATGTTTTAATGCGATGCTTCTCATCATATGCAGCCAAGCTGCTTCAAGGCAATCCAGAACAAACCCCACAGCAGAATCCATTGGTCCCCATTATTCAGGAGTGTGTGGTTGCCATCACTGAACACCAAAGGCTTCATGCATTGATGAAGGGAGAGTTGGTTTCTTGATTTTTCACTATGTACCTTATGAGGGCATCTGATGTAGTCTTAGGGTTATGAATAAGGATAGAAAGAAGACCATTTAAGAAATTAGGATTTGACTATTTAAGATAGATTGATTAACCTTAATTAACTACAAGCCTCATGCCAATAGGTTTCTTGGATCACTCCTAGAAATAGAAAGAAGACCACACTTTCCATGAGTTATCCTTCGCCTCCGTAATCTAATGTAAACTTGGTTTCTTCCTGGGGAGTTTCACAGAGCTTGCTGAAGGACCCTATTTGAAGAATTATGAATATCTTGGAATTGGAGAAGTATATGGTAAAAAGCGCAGTTGGACTCGAGCTGCCAACTGATTCTCACTTGCTCTTGTATTTGTTCTGTGATTTCCTGGAGCAGTCAAAGTGGATGCTGCATGTGGTGGATCCTGATCCTCTGCCAGAGCTCGTTCGAGCAAAAATCCCCCTATTCTTGGGTTAGGATCTTTTCTTCCTGATATAAGGACCGTTCAAAGCTTGTTTCATGATGCTTTGTGAATGTTGGATTATTCTGCCTCCTTCAGATTGACTTGGATGGGATAATTTAGAAGAAATGTTTTTGATTTCGACAATATGAATAGGATAGTTAACCTCTGAAAACACTAATTTGCAACTTCGATTACTAGTAAACGTAATATTTTTGAGTTTGGAATAATTGATCTATCCAGTCATCTGCAGTTGTTAGCATTGCAAGGCGTTGCAAACACGGTTGAGTTGAAATTAGTCCCATATTGGAAATCATTGGAGGTCTTTATAATACTTACTCTTTGAAATAGAATAGTTTGGATTGGGTTATGCAAAGTGGCCCAATTGAGTGGCTTGTGGGTTTGGCATTTGGGTCAATGGTTAATTAATATAAATATTTAAGGATTAAATACCCTTTTGGTCACTGGGTTTTTCATGAAAATTCAATAGTCACTAAGAATTTTTTTTAGCCAAATTAGTCACCATGTTTCCCAAAGTTTACAATTTATAGACATTTCATTATCTTCTTCCCAAGATTTCCCCCAATTTGTTAAACTCTAATAATACAATATATCCTAACTTGTTGAGTTAGAGGAAGAAGACTGAAGGTGCTTCCTAAAAAAAAAAAAAAAACCAAAAACAAAACTATACTTAACTGAAGATAACAAAATGTCTATAAATTGAAAACATTGGAAAACACGGTTACCAATTTGACTAAATTTGTATTGAGTGACCAAATTGAATTTTCATTTAAAATCCAATGACTAAAAAAGTATTTAACTCTATATTTAATTAATCAAAAGATAGGCCTTGGGCTCTGTAATTCAAATTAAACCCGATTAGTTAACTAATTAATTATTTATTTGAATTATTTTTAAAATTATCAGATAATATTTTTGTCTGATTGGGTTTGTCCTTATCTGATACCTGTTGGAACATGTATCAACCATTCTATTGGGCTCAGTGATTTAAATTAAACCTGATTAGTTAATTAATTAATTATTTAAAATTCAATTATCAAATAATGTTTTTGTCTGATTGGGTTTGTCCTTATCTAATACTTGAGAGATAAACTCATCATTCTTGTATAGCCTGAGAGATAAACACACAAATTTCGCAAGAAATCAAAGCCCTAGTGCTAGGACTTTGATTTAGATAGTTGTATCCTGGTGGAGCAGACGCTTGTAGAACTACAAGCATTGAGTAGGGGCGAAATTCTATTTCAAGGTGATGTAGGGCAACGACTATAAGCTGCTATCCAGTGACCCAAACATACCCATGTTCACCCGTTTTGATTTGTTTCCTGTGATGGTAGGGTAAAGTTCCCCATTAATCCAAAGACCATGGTTGGTCAATAAATTAACTTTCTTTGTGTGTCGAGCGTGCCACCGTTAGCAATTTTTCAATTCTAACAGACTTGAGAGTAAAAATAACTTGCGCCCCAAGCTATTGACTTTTGAACAAACGATTGTGAATTTGGGTGAGGAATATCTCCCAAGTAAGTTTTTTTCTATGCCTTAGACTGGTAAGGACTTCACAATTTTTCACAGTATAAAACTGGTAGTTCTGGCCAGAATGAATGATAACAGAGTGAACCGCTTTCAGGCAGAACTCCCCTTTATAGAGTTTAAAAAGGGAAAACTGGCTATAAAAAGAGAAAAAGAGGGATGTGCTTCCATTTCTGTCTGGGTAGACGCCTCTGTTCTGGGCTGGACTGGGTACGCCTGTGCTGGACTGGACTTTCAACAACTTCAACTGCTAGGCTTTAGCTGCAAATCGATACCAAAGCTTGAGTTTGGCAGAGCTTATCTATTTCAAGCCCTGGAAGGCTTTTGGATGGGCAGAACTGGGATTCCTCCAGTCTGAAAGGGGCAGAAGTGGCTGGACTTTGAACTGGAACTGTACTGTGGTACCTGTGCTGCTTAGTCAGGGCTCTCCATAAATTTGTCGAGGTTTTCGTACTTGTGAAAAACTCAAACTCTGCTTGCCTTGACTTTGCTGAACCAAATTTGTAACAAGAGAAATCTCGTTTTGCTATTTTGTGAACTGGGATTCAAATCAGACGCAATGTTCTAACTGTCTTTGCTGGGAAAAAGCAGGATGATTCTACAAGCTTGTCGTGAAGCTCTTTGAGATTGAAATGTTTCAGACCTTGGGTCTGTTTGAATCTGTTTGAAGACTTTCTGGGATCAAGTGATCATCTTGAGAGTTTTGTCTTTTGACTGAGTTTTTGGTTGTGTTTTTTGATTGTCCACATCCTCTCATTCTTATAGACAATGCTGGAGTGGGTTTTTTCTATTAAAAGAAATGGGCGGCAGATTCTCTAAAACAAGATATTTCTATTTTCTAAGTGTTTAAAAAGGGAAGTTATCCTTTTGTAGCAAGTAAACCGTCAACAGTCTGTTTCCTAAAGCCATTACTTCCTATTTTCTTCCTTTTTACGATTTCAAGACTGCTGTGATGGTTAGTTTGATCTTCCAGATGAACAACTCTCTGTATCCCACTTATCTCTTTAGAAAATGTAGTCTGCCTATCTCTTGGAAGTGATGCCTGCCGATTTTTTTGTTTATAGAAAAGGATTTTGATCCTACTTTCTTTGTAAAAGACTGGAGAAATCCTTTTGCAAAGAATATCTTCATTAACTCCCTGTAATATCTAGTTGAAATTGTTGACTTTTCAATGTCAGATAGTCACGTGGGTTCCTTCTGTTTGTCTTGTTCCTGGGCTTTCGAGAGAAACGGTAGAGCCGTTTGTTTTGGGCTTAATTTGTTTCTTCCAAGGCCCAAGCCATTTGTATAGTTTCTGGGCCTTTAATTTTGCATATTTCTCTTTGGCCCTAGTCATTTGGTGGCTGTAAAAAAAATATGGCGTGGGGCTTTTGACTTTGGACTGGGCGCACCAAATTTTGACTTTGGACTGGATTCTTTGTTTTTTTTAAAAAATATCAATTTTTTTAAAATATTTTGTTGCATACCTGTGCATACATTAAACTTCATACTAGAAAGGCATAAGGCTTGTCAGCCATTTCTAACTTTTCTTGATTAGTTTTAGGTGCCTGTTTACTACTAAATTTTCTCCTTTCGAAATAGGCACATATGTTCCTGCACAGCCTTGCACATTAAACATGTTAAGTATCTTTTCTATATAAGCTTTCTGTGAAAGTCCTAGTAGACCCTTGTTTCTATTTCTGCTTATCTCAACTCCCAACACATAAGAGGCTTCTCCCAAGTCAGCCATATCAAAATGCTTAGCTAGAAAGGCCTTGCAATCATGCAACATTGGCATATTAGGGCAGGCTAACAAGATGTCATCTACATAGAGAACTAGACTTATAAAGTGACTCCCATTCATTTTCATGTATATGCATTCATCCAAGACATTTTCTGTAAAACCATATAGCTTAACAACTTCATTGAACCTTATATACCACTGTCTAGATGCTTGTTTAAGACCATAAACTAATTTACACAACTTCTAAACCATATTTTCTCCATTCTCTTGAATAAAACCTTCTAATTATTGCATATAGATTTCTTCATCTAGGATTCCATTCAATAATGCAGTTTTTACATCCATTTGATGTAAGTGTAAATCAAAGTGAGCTACAAGTGCCATTATGACTTGAAATGAGTCTTTGGTTGAGACTGGTGAATAAGTCTCATTGTAATCAATTCATTCTTGCTATGTGAATCCTTTGGCAACCAGTCTTGGCTTCTATCTATCAATATGCCCTTTTGAGTTCCTTTTGGTTTTGAAAACCCACTTGCAACCCATTGGTTTACACCATTTTGGTAAAGACACTAATTCCCAAACTTTATTCTTTTCCATAGAACTTAATTCTAACTTCATAGCAGCCCACCCGTTTTCACATTTTTCACTCATCATTGCTTGCTTAAAATTAACAGGATCTTCAATACCATTCACATCATGTTCAGATTCTTGGAGATAGACATGATAGTCATCATGTAAGGCTCTTTTACTTGGTCTATGTGATCTTCTCAATTATGTATTTCACTGAGAATTGTTCTCTACTTTTGCATTTTGAGTTTCTAGTAGCATGATTTGTTGTTCTTGAATTTGATATGTTTCTATATGTTCTTCTGCATCATTTTGGTTGTCACTCAAGTTAAAACTTGGTAAGATCGCAATATCACTGTGTGTGTTAGTTTCAATAGAATTCTCAGTTTATGTCACAACTTCATCAAACTCAAAACTGTTACGCTCAATTCTTTCATTCTCAGATTCTATGAACATTGCTCTCTGCATTCCCACAAACCTAGTGGTGTTTTTAGGAACAAAACTTGTATCCTTTGGTTTTATCTGGATATCCAATGAAATAACCACTTGTAGTTTTTGAGTCTAATTTCTTCTTCATGGGGTTATAAAGCTCGGCTTTTGCTTTGCATCCCCATACTCTTAAATGGTTTAGGCTTGGTTTTCTTTTATTCTAGATTTCATAGGGAATCTTGTTCACACTCTTGGTTGGAACTCGATTGAGTATGTAATTAGCTATTTTAGTGCTTCTCCCCATAGGAAAATAGGTAGATTTGTGCCGCACATTATACTTATAATCATATCCTTAGTGTTCTATTTCTTCTCTCAGCAATGTCATTTTGCTATGGAGTTCCTGGATTTGTGTACTGAGCAATTATCCCTTCTTGTTGCAAATTTTTTTGCAAATGGTCCATGATTTCTCCCACTTTCATCAAATCTCCCATAAAACTCCCTTCCTCTATCAGATCTTACAACTTTAATCTTTAGGTCTAGTTGGTTTTCTACTTCAGCCTTATAGATTTTGAACATGTCCAAAGCACTAGATTTTTCTTTAATTAGAAAAACATGTCCATACCTTGAGTAATCATTTGTAAAGATGATGAAATAGCTGAACCTCTCATGAGTTGGAGTTGAGAATGGTCCACATATATCTGTATGGATTAATTCTAGTGCACTTTGACTTCCCACAACCCATTTCTTTCTTAAGTTAGTTAATTTCCCCTTTACACATTCAATGTAGACTTCATATGTGTTAAAATTCAATGGTGGTAGAACTAATTCTTTGCACAAGGTTTTCATTCTTTCCGTTGATATGTGTTCGAGCCTTTTATGCCATGTTTTAAAAGTATCTGCTTTGATTGGATTGGATTGAATGACATTGATTTCCACTTTAGTTGTTTTGCAATTCAATTGAAACATGCTATCAACAATGCTTGCTTTTCCAACTATTTCTTTATTTATGAAAATAGAATGAACTTTGACTTTACAAGCCTAGTAACTGAGATCAGGTTCTTCCT
The DNA here is from genome assembly GCF_965620075.1 of Prunus avium. NCBI lineage: Eukaryota > Viridiplantae > Streptophyta > Magnoliopsida > Rosales > Rosaceae > Prunus > Prunus avium. The sequence goes on from NC_142289.1 coordinate 32,166,741, forward strand.
TATTGTAAGAATATAAACCACAACTTCTAATTCCAAAACAAAACCAAAATCTAATTCAAGCCTACCTACTCCAATGAAGTCTACTTTAACTATGACTCCATTACCTACGAACACCTTCACTTCATCCTTGCTTGGCAACCTCCTCCTTGTTAACCCTGCAAAGAATTAGTCACATGAATGCTTGCACCACTGTCTAACCACCATGAATTATCTGGGATATTAACTACATTAGATTCGAAGCAAACTAGAACTTGATCATTTTTACATTTAGCATTTTGCTTGTCCAACCATTTCTTGTATTTCCTGTATTCCTTCTTCATATGTCCATTTTTCTTGCAGAAAAAAGCACTTCAATTCTACTGGTTTCAAAGCCTTTAAGTTGTTGTTCTCTTTTTCTTTTTCTCTTTGAGCAGTAGTACATTTGTTCCTATTTTCTTTGTTTTGCTTGAATTGAATCAGACTCAACATCTTAGCACCTCTTTCTTTTATTATGTTGAGTTCATGTTGAACACATATGGTGATGTGATTATTGAGTGTCCAGTTTTCCTTATGAGCTATATATGTGTTTGCGCTAAAACTAGATGGATAGTAAATAGGGCAACTTAAAGATGAGGTGGGTGCTGAAGGTAAGAACCCTTAGTATGTAGGAGCATTCGGTAAATAAATAGGCATGCATACAGAAGACAAATGTACGTGGTTCACCCGAATTATGGGCTACGTCCACGGAGTAGTATGTTCTCATTACGATAATGTGAGTATACATTGCACATAGGTTTAAACTCAAGGAGAAGAGGAAGAATACCGAAGGCCGAAGGCTGAAGGCCGAAGACCGAAGGCTGAAGGTCGGAGGCTGAAGATCTGGCTGAAGGCCAATGTTCCGTGGGCTTGTAAATGGGCTCATGGGTAAGCCCATGAGGCCCAAGTAGCCTGCCCAACCCCCTCTCCCTTTCTTGAAGGGGAGAGGTCTCCTTTTATAGGGAAGGAAGAGTCCCCTTCTCTTGTATTTTGTCGATGTGGGACTCCCTTCCCTTTTCTTGAATTGGCTTGGGAATGCTTGGCCATATATTGTACAAACAGGAGTCCCCCAAGTTCCCGATTAAGGAGGTACTTTTCTTGATTGGGGACTTGTAGTCATCAATGCACTGTCCAAGTAATGCTTCAGCTCATTCTTTAGCAGGCTGATGGCTGATGGCCGAAGGCTGATGGCTGATGGCTGAAGCTGATGGCCGAAGCTGATGGCCGAAGGCTGATGGCCGAAGGCTGAAGCTGATGGCGCCGTCAGGGAGAAGTGTCTCCTAGAAGGTGCCGTTCGGCATGGCTTTGAGAAAAGGCGCTGGAGAAGTGTCTCCTAGAAGGTGCCGTTCGGCATGGGTGAAGCTGATGCTGATGGCCGAAGGCTGAAGCTGATGGCGCCGTCAGGGAGAAGTGTCTCCTAGAAGGTGCCGTTCGACATGGCTTTGAGAAAAGGCGCTGGAGAAGTGTCTCCTAGAAGGTGCCGTTCGGCATGGGTGAAGCTGATGCTGATGGCCGAAGGCTGAAGGCAGATGGCTGAAGCTGATGGCCGAAGGCTGATGGCCGAAGGCTGATGCTGATGGCCGAAGCTGATGGCCGAAGGCTGAAGATGGCCGAAGGCTGAAGCTGATGGCCGAAGGCTGATGGCCGAAGGCTGATGGCCGAAGGCTGATGGCCGAAGGCTGAAGCTGATGGCCGAAGGCTGATGGCCGAATGCTGAAGTTGATGGCCGAAGGCTGATGGCTGAAGGCTGAAGCTGATGGCCGAAGGCTGATGACCAAAGGCTGAAGCTGATGGCCGAAGGCTGAAGGCCGAAGCTGATGGCCGAAGCTGATGACCGAAGCTGATGACCGAAGCTGATGGCCGAAGGCTGAAGGCCGAAGCTGATGGCCGAAGGCTGAAGCTGATGGCGCAGTCAGGGAGAAGTGTCTCCTAGAAGGTGCCGTTCGGCATGGCTGAAGGCTGATGCTGATGGCCGAAGGCTGATGGCCGAAGCTGATGGCCGAAGGCTGAAGCTGATGGCCGAATCATTGGGGGGATGTGAAGACATCGCACGCGCCGAATGATGCAAGGGTGCCGAAGGCCGAAGACAGATGCCGAATCATTGGGGGGATGTGAAGACATCGCACGCGCCGAATGATGCAAGGGTGCCGAAGGCCGAATCATTGGGGGGATGTGAAGACATCGCACGCGCCGAATGATGCAAGGGTGCCGAAGGCCGAAGGCAGATGCCGAATCATTGGGGGGATGTGAAGACATCGCACGCGCCGAATGATGCAAGGGTGCCGAAGGCCGAATCATCGGGGGGATGTGAAGACATCGCACGCGCCGAATGATGCAAGGGTGCCGATGGCCGAAGGCAGATGCCGAATCATTGGGGGGATGTGAAGACATCGCACGCGCCGAATGATGCAAGGGTGCCGAAGGCCAAAGGCAGATGGCTGAAGGCAGATTGTAGGAGGTGCCGAGGGCATGGCTCAAAAGGGTGCCGAGAGCACTCGTGAAGGAGAACAACATAGCATTTTGTGTCGCTTCCCACAGACGGCGCCAAACTGTTTGCGCTAAAACTAGATGGATAGTAAATAGGGCAACTTAAAGATGAGGTGGGTGCTGAAGGTAAGAACCCTTAGTATGTAGGAGCATTCGGTAAATAAATAGGCATGCATACAGAAGACAAATGTACGTGGTTCACCCGAATTATGGGCTACGTCCACGGAGTAGTATGTTCTCATTACGATAATGTGAGTATACATTGCACATAGGTTTAAACTCAAGGAGAAGAGGAAGAATACCGAAGGCCGAAGGCTGAAGGCCGAAGACCGAAGGCTGAAGGTCGGAGGCTGAAGATCTGGCTGAAGGCCAATGTTCCGTGGGCTTGTAAATGGGCTCATGGGTAAGCCCATGAGGCCCAAGTAGCCTGCCCAACCCCCTCTCCCTTTCTTGAAGGGGAGAGGTCTCCTTTTATAGGGAAGGAAGAGTCCCCTTCTCTTGTATTTTGTCGATGTGGGACTCCCTTCCCTTTTCTTGAATTGGCTTGGGAATGCTTGGCCATATATTGTACAAACAATATGTATCTTTGAGAGACTTAAACTCTTTAGGCAGTGAATTCAAAGCAAAGTGAACCATCATATCTTCATCCACATTCATTTCTAGTTCCAGCATCTTAGTCTCTATATAAATCAGATTCATGATGTGAGCTTTTACACAACCTTGTCCATCATATTTCATGTCAGTTAGTTGACTCAGCAAAGTACTCTTAACAACTTTCTCTGATTCCTTGAACCTCTGTGCAATGACTTCATAGTACTGCTTAGCATTCTCAAATTTGAGAATGCTTCCTTTTACAGATGGTGTCATGGCTTTCTACATAATCAACATGGTCATTTTGTTTGCCTTTTTCCCATTTAGCATACTTGGTTTTGATTTCTGCAGAGGCATCTGCAGTTGGTGCTTGAGGGGGGGTTCTCTTTGGGAACACAGTCGTAATCCAGGAATCCCAAAGAGATTTCCAGGTCTTGCTTCCACTTTTGGTAATTTGATCCAGTTAGAGTTTCAATGGACTGATAGCTTGAGGAATTCACTACAATATAACAATAAAATAAATCTTTACTTAAACATTATCAATTTATACTTGTGGGTTATAAATTGAACATGTTCCAAAATACTGGAAAATTTAGGTTTAAGTAAACTTCCTACACAAGAAACTTCTTATATGCGGATCAAGAAAATTTCCTGCAGTTTACATAGTCATTCTTCCATGTTGTTTCATCATAACTGTCATCAATCTGTGGATGAAAACAACACACAAGACTACTAGTTGTGATGCAATTCTTGATCAATCTATTGATTGAAAATTGATACTGTAACAGTTAAATTGCTGCAGCAGTAATTTTCAATCTTTAATCAAAAGCCTTACAAGCATGATCTAGCAAAAAACTTGATGCTCTCGATCATACCTTATCAAATAAGATATGCAATTGGTTTTAAAGTACATGCTTCATGACTAATGATCAACTAGAAACTGTAAACTTGTATGCAAACTTTATAAATTTGAAAGGTTAGATTAAAGAACAAGACCTAGTGCTATGATATCACATGTAAGTTATTGTTAGAAATGTGCCCTAAGAGCCAATACATCTGATGTAATCTCCTTAGAATACATCAAATTTATTTTGTTATCTTTTACATCCGTTAAAGAAACAAAGTCCAGGGAATACTAAATAGGAGATAAAGTAATCTAAAGAAGATTAGATTCGAGAGACCTTTGATCTCTAACTATAGTATCCCAAAATGTTCCTAATCATAGGGTTATCAAATGTGCATTGATAAACCATCAAGATTAGCACATATTATGTATGCTCAATAAGGAGGATGGTTAGTCTCAAACCATTTGTATAGCTAACACTAATACAAGTATGTGGGTGCTCATTAGTGAATGAGTACACTGAACGTGGTCAACCGTAGTTCTCACACGAAGTATTTATCTACAAGTCAAATGAGAACTCATAGTTGTAATAATACAAATTAGTCCTTAGACTTGAGGCATCATGGTTGTCCTATGATGTGTTATTGATTGTAACATCCCGACCCGAAATATCGATAAGTTTGGATTTGATTTAATTTACCCTCGGATGGGGGGCAAAAATGGTCATTTTTATCCGGAAGGATTTTGGGGCAGTGGCTGGTATTTTCAGGAAGGTCGTACTGAGACGAGTCCGTAGACACATAGTGGACTCAAATCGAACTTGTAACGAAGAAGATATGAGATAAAAACCTCCAGTGGCACAATCGTAAATTTTTTGAAGTTTATTTTTGATAAAATCAGAAACCTCACTTTCTCTCTCTCTCTCTCTCTCTCTCTCTCTCTCTCTCTCTATCTCTCTGCACGCGCGACTCCCCTCCCCCTTCGTGATTTCCTCCAGCTGTCCCACCCCAAAACACCATAACCACCGCCTCCGACCACCAGAAGCCACGGCACCGGAGCCAAACTGACCAGGTCGACGCCGCCTTCGAACCCCAGGCCATCCTCCGTCGCTAGCCGTCGTCCTATCGCCGGAATCTGGAGAAAATAGGCCGGTTTGTCGCGATTTTTCTCCGGCTTCGATCTTCGCCGTCCGGCCACCGTTTCCGATGAGTCAGGTATGGTTTCTCATCTACTCTTCATTCTCTAGCTGTCTGTTGGATAGGATTTGGCTGATTTCTAGCTTAAGCAATTCGATTTCGAACCCCAAGTTTGGCCGGTTTTCAAATTGAAATTCCGGCCACTTCCGTCGACTTTTTGGGGTACGTCCAAGAACAAAGTGGCTCCAAATAGTATCTTTTAGCTAGGGTAGGAAGCTTGTCCGGCGGTTTGAAGTTTTCCGACCGCCAGATCTTTGATGGGGTCACATTTTATCTTAAAATGATCCTTGTGTTACCACGAGCGCGTACGTGTGCTCGGATCTTAATTTGGATATTGTTTGCAACTCGAACGAATTTGACATATTGTGCGATTTCCGGGTTTGATGTGTTTGGAACGTTGGATCAAACTCAAATTCACGTATGTTGTTCCCTGTATTCCTAGGATTGTGTAGTATTTCGCGGATCGTGAATCAGGGCTCCGGATGTTCCAAATCATGTTTGACCGCCCGGTTGACCGAGCGTCTTCCGAGACTATTCCAGCACTCGAAACCCTTAGTTGGACCTTAGGAACGTTTCGTTCCTCGTGCTTACTTCAAACCCGGGAAATTAGGATTTTAATTTAAAGTTCTCGTTCGAAGCGTTTGATTTTAATACCGTGTTGGTATTCTGAAATAGGTAATCCGACTCCGCATACACAGCAGGCGGGACTACTTGTGAGTGGATTTTGTTTTTGTTTGTGCCTAATAAATCATGGCCATGAACTGACCGAAGGAGCCCCTTTTCTCGGCCCTAACACTTGCTCGTGAAACTAAAACGCGGCGTTTCGCCAAGATGTTTGGCCTTCCTAAAAAGCAAAGGAAAAGTTGGGAAGACATGATTATCTCGGCCTTGATTATAGGCCGAGGCCGAGGTTGAACAAAATCACGGCCAAATGTATTAAAGTCAGATCATCAAGTGGCAGCAGGGTCCCACACTTCATTTAATGAAGCAATGCCTCTGTTTATGGCAGCAAACCCACTGACCACGAATAAGCATTTAATGCACGAGGGAATGTGGGAAGTGATTGAAGTCAGGATTTGGTGATAGGAATCAGAGTGATTAGACGCAGACATTCTCACAAGAATTCTTGCAGTTTGAGAGATTGGGTCACCAACTATCAGAAACAATAAATGCGTCTCCACGGCCAGAAGCGCAGAACCCACGATCGGGGCGGCGGCCGAGATTCACCGGGATTTATGGGGTCACACCACCATACTTCACGATCCCAAATGTCGATTGGACTACCCACTTGCTCTAATCAGGCTCCACCATGTGGATTTTTAGCCTCGATTACTCCTCCAAGAGCTCTTCCTATAAATACAAGGCTCAAGCTACATTCACAGGGTTCAAACACCAAACAAAAGCCTCCCACGAAGCAAATTATATTTTCATGTAATGCACTTTCAATATCTTTACTTGCTTTCCTAGGAGTAGTGTTAGTTTGTAAGGAAAATCCATTCATCAATATATCATACGACCCTTGATTTTCAAGGCGCCGGAGCACCATCTCTGTTACTCATTCATTCACCCCATATATCATACGACCGCTGCTCACTGAGCAGCGCGCCGGAGCACCGCCCAAAACCCACCATCATCACCACCCCTAAACGGCCTTGTAGCTCAGGCCGTGAACCTAACAGCCGAGATCAGTTCCTCTCTCGGCTACAATCGCTTGATTAGAAGACGAGTTCAAACAGGCGCACCACTTGACCATTCTATCCAGATCAACATCTCGACGCACGGTAGACCGTGTTGGCACGCCCGCGCACAATCGCACTGCATCCAAAAGCAGGAAGCCACGTGTTAACGCACATCCCCTCGGCCCGGAACCCCAGGCCGTGAGATTTGCGCAGCCGACACTTTTCAAATAAATAGCATGATTTTTATGATGGAATTTCTATGCATAAGGATTTAAGGGTTTATGGAAATTCACCTTATACTTTTAAGTTGAAACTATTATTTTTGGTAAAGTATTTGGGATATATCTGGGTTTTGACATATTTTAAGTATCTAGAGCGTATATAAATGATGATTGAGAAATGCCTATCTATCTTGTGGTTTATGGGTGGGGAGTACTGGGATATTGTTATGAGATGTGGAAAGTGGTGAGATTTAGAATGTTGGGTTGATGTGCTATAAACACTACCCTGTGTACCTCCCCTGGATTGGAACTTGATTATGGAAATGTGAGATACTTGGAAATATCGGAACCCGGGGCATGCCTTAACGGGGTGTCGCTGTAGACCCTTAATTGGGTAGTCTGCGCGCGTAGGACTGTTCCAGATGTACGGGTCTTGATTCTTCGTCCGTATGTGCTGGGTTAGAGTAGAGGTGTCAAACGGGCCGTGCCGGGCCGGCCCGTCCCATTTAAACTCGTGCTTTTAATATTTTCGTGTCGTGCTGGGGCCGGCCCATTTAATTTATCAGGCCGTGCTGTGCCGGCCCATTTAATAAAATCATTGATCCCGGCCCGGCCCAAAGCCCATGTCCATATTGAAACGGGCCGGGCCGGGCTCGTGCCGTGCCCGTGCTCGTGCTCGTGCCATACTCAGGCCCAAGAACCAACCCATTTAATTTGAATTTTTTTCACTTGATTTTTTTTTTCCACTAGATAATTCAAATTATAAACATTAAAAATATAATTAGACGCAAGAAATGATTAACTATTTGAAAACATTAATCAATCAAACATCCGAACAATATGAAGGGGCGGAGGGAAAAAAGTGTCCAACTCCACAAAGTCCACTTGAACTTTTCATCTTTAAACAACTTATTATTTTATATGTGAAGAAATGTCTTACTTTGATTATAAGATAAGCGTATATGTCATATGTATTCATTAGATATCAAGTCCAATGTTGTTTAATTAATTTGTAGTTGATATGTTTAATTAATTAAGGACCCAAGTAATTTCCCTAAAATGAATGACATCAAATATATATTTATGATTATAAAATAATAATAAAACATATAAACAATGACATTAGATGTCAAATTATTGCATTTTGACTTTTTGAGAAGAAAAAAAATAGCTAAATGGGTCGTGCTTGGGCTCGTGCCGTGCTTGAAGCGGGCTCGGGCCAAGCCCGGCCCATATCGGGCCATGGGCCGGCCCGGTCCCTTGGACCTATTTTTTGATCCCGACTTGGCCCAAGTTTTCGTGCCGTGCTGAGCACGGCTCAGTAATATTTGTGCTCGTGCCGTGCTGTGCTGTGCCTCATTTAAACGGGTTGGGCTCGTGCCATGCTGGGCCGGCCGGTCCCGTTTGACACCTCTAGGTTAGAGTCTCAGTCCCCCAGTTTGGACGGCTCGTCCCTAGCCACATGGCCATTTGAGGGTGGATACTTGTAAGCTAGTCAACAATCCCCTGTTGGATTGTTTCCCCGGTACAATTAGGTGTGTCATATACATATATATTATATCTCTTATATATATGTATGTATATATATACATATATACATAGATATATATATATAGCTATGCATTTGTTCTTGTTTTTCTCAGTGAGGATACTGTAGGAATTTCAAAAATATTTTTCCAAAGTTCATTTGAATATTAAACATGCATTTAATCAAATTAATCGCAGCGGAAGTCTAAGGTGGTTGTTTAAATTCAAAAACAAAACTTCTTCCAAGTATCTTAAGCCATGAACATTGATATGTTTTTCATAAATGAAAATTCAAGAGAAAGGATAAGATCTAATTACCCTTGAAGCAATTATATGAACCAATTTGTGTTTGGTCTTCTCTTGATGATTTCCTCTTTGTTGATCTCCTCTTTGATCTTTGCTCCTTAATCTTTCTCCTCCATGTGAGCCACAAAAGTATATGGCCTCTAAGTCTCCACACCAATGGAACCTTGAGATGAGAAGAAGTATCTTGAGAATACTTGGATGCTAGTGCAAGATTCTCAAGATTGGTTTCAATCTAAACCACTTTGAAAAATGAAAGTATTTCACTCTTGAAAACTCTCCTTTTTCTCTCTTTGATCTCCCAAAACCTATTTGGTTGATGTTGGATTGTGTTTTTGTGTTAATGAGCTTATGGAAACAATTCCCATACACATTCACTTAACCATTTTCGGCCAAATCCCATTGGGCTTCCAAAATTGGGCCTTATGACACTTAAACCATAATATTTAGGTGTCTTAAGCCCTTGGGCTTGATACCCAACCATTTGGGCTTCCCTCTAACTATTATCGAGGCCCAAATACGTTTTTACACGTAGTAAATCATCCACATCAAATCAATCACATTGATTTCCTCATTCTCATTTGTATTACTCAAAGTTAACCATTTAAGGTGTGCGATCCATTAGGTTCTAATTAGCAAGGCAGTGGGAAAATATTAGAACTCTTTCTAACCAACTGGAATTAAAACCCCTTTTTAATTCTTCCTTTATTTGGATCGATCACAATCAATCCTAGGACTTCCACAAGCCAAGAGTGACATCTAGCAATATATCAAGGCTACCCAAGCTAACCAGAATAGATGAAGAACCTATTCAATTGGAATTGCAATGCAATACGATCCTTCTCTTATACAATGTTTCAAATCATATTATTAGGGTACGGATTGTTTATGTCAAACCCCTAATATGATTTATAACCTCATGTGATTCAAAAGAACATGATTAAGAACAACTTTCTAAATCAAGCTCAAAATACTTTGGCCAAAGATTTACTGAATCACATCTTGAAACATTCTCCTTCTTTATCGAAAGTAGAGATTCCTTATTGTACATTCACATGCCCCTATGATGAATTAAGAGATCCCAACAACACTTAAGACAAATCTTTTACGGCTTGCCTTTAAGAGCTATCAAAGATCAATAACGCATCACAGGACAACCATGATGCCTCAGGTCTAAGGACTAATTTGCATTATTGCAACTATGAGTTCTCATTTGACATATAGATAAATACTCCATATGAGAACTACGGTTGATCGCGTTCAGTGTACTCATTCACTAATGAGCACTCACATACTTGTATTAGTGTCAACTACACAAATGGTTTGAGACTAACCATCCTCCCAATTGAGCATACATAATATGTGCTAATCTTGACGGTTTATCAATGCCCATTTGATAACCTATGATTAGGAACATTTTGGGATGCTACAGTTAGAGATTAAAGGTCTCCCGAATCTAATCTTCTTTAGATTACTTTATCTCTTATTTAGCATACCCGGGACATTTGTTTCTTTACACGATGTAAAAGATAACAAATAAGTTTGCCCTTTATATATCATATACGAAATGTATTCAAAGGAGATTACATCAAATGTATTGGCTCTTAGGGCACATTTCTAACAATCTCCCACTTGCACTAGAGCCACATAGCCATGTATCTCATACCCATTATCTCTGTATGTCTATCCAGTTGTGACTGTGACATAGGCTTAGTGCGTGGATCTGTTACGTTGTTTGCAGATGCCCCATCTAATGGTAACATTTTTCTATGTGTTTGGATCTCTGATGAGACCTAGGTTCCTTGGCTTGAGCTATCGCCCCATTGTCATCACACAGTAAAGGTACTTGTGACATTATGGTTAGAACCTCATTTAGTTCGGTAATGAACCTTTTTATCCAAACAGATTTTATTGTAGCTTCTAAAGCGACAATGTAATCAACTTTAGTTGTTCTCCAACAACTACGTGTTCATTCAAAATGAAGACGTACCCTTAGGTGGATTTGCAATAATTGATAATAGATATATTACCCAAATCAGTAAATGCTTCCACTTGCTACTCTGATGTTTCTCTCAGATGAGGAACATGTCCTTAGTCCTTCTTAAGTATTTAAGAACATACTTGACTGCTCCCAATTGATCTAATCATGGGCTTGATTTATATCTTCTAGTTATACTCGTATAACCAATATCATGTCTTGTACATGCTATGATATATATGAGAATCCCTATTGCATATGCATAAGAGATTTTACTCATCTGTTGTATCTCATAATGAGTTTTTGGACACATGCTCTTAGAAAAGTGAAGTCTATGTCGTACTGGAAGTAAACTTTTCTTAGACTGTTCCATATGAAATCTCCTTAGCATCTTATCAACATACAAGGATTGAGATAATCCAATTATTCTCTTAGATCTATCAGGATAAATCTTTATCTCAAGTATGTAAGATGCTTCTTTAAAATCTTTCATTAAGAATGATTTTAATGAGTCACAGATTCATTGAAGATATCATTCCTATATCGTTTCCGATAAGTAGTATGTCATCTACATACATCACTAGGAATGCTACCAAACTCCCACTGACCTTTTGTACACTCATTAGTCATCCATGTTTTGTATGAAGTCAAATGTTTTGACAACTTCATCAAATAGGATGTTTCAACTCCAAGAACCTTGCATCAACCCATAAATGGATCTATGTAGCTTGCATACCTTATGCTTATCAACTTTAGAAATGAAGCCTTCAGGTCGATCTATATATAGTTCTTCCTGAAGGTGGCCATTCAGAAAAGCCGCCTTCACATCCATTTTGACAAATCCCATAATCATGGTATGCAGCTATTGCAAGCCAAATCCGAATAGACTTTGTCATAGTGACAGGAGAGAAGGTTTCTTCATAGTCAATCCCTTCTCTTTGCTTGTAGCACTTTGCTACTAGCCTTGCTTTGTAGGTTTCTACTATTCCATAGCCTATCTTCCTCTTAAAGATCCATTTATTCTCTATTGGTACAATACCAGGAGGAGGATCACTAGAGTCCAGACTTAGTTGGTATACATAGAATCCATTTCGGATTTCATGGCTCCAAGCCATTTCTATGAGTCAATGTCTGACATTGCCTCATTGTAGTTCGAAGGGTCTTCGATATCCTTACAATCACTTAGGAGATTCAACTTTCCTTTGTTGTCATGAAGGAAACCATAATACCTTTTAGGCATTCTCCTAACCCTACTTGAACTACGCGGAGTCTGTGTTACAACAGGTTGTGGATCTGGGACTGCATTTAGTTTATCCGCATCTTGCCTTTTAACATATGCTGGACAACCCCAAATCTTGATCTAATCAAGACTTGGTTTCTTCCCAAATCACATTTCAAATGGAGTTTGTGGAATGGATTTGGAAGGCACTCTATTTAGCAAATGAATTGCAGTTTCAAGTGCATATCCCTAAAAGGATATAGGTAAATTAGTACAGCTCATAGAACTCATTTTAGAAACTCCATTATGTTGTGGAATTCCTGGTGGAGTCCATCGTGATAAGATGCCACGTTCCTTAAGGTAATCAAGAAACTCTGTGCTTAAGTATTCACATCCTCGATCGAATCTAAGGATTTTAATACTCTTGCCTGTTTGGTTTTCAACTTCATTTCTGAATTCCTGAAACTTTTTCAAAATTCAGATTTATGCTTCATTAAGTATAAATACCCGAACCGTGAATAATCATCGATAAAGGTAATGAAGTATGAATAACCGCCCTCTGTGTTTGTAGACAAAGGTCCACAAACATCTAAGTAGATAAATTCCAACAGTTTTGTAACTCTTTCTCCTTTACCAGTGAAAGGAGACTTGGTCATTTTGCCATGTAGACAAGATTCACAAGTAGGCATAGGAACATGATCAAATGATCCAAAAGGTTCCATCTTTTGCCATCCGGTGAATTCAATCTTGGCTAATGCCTCCAAGTTTAAGGTGTCACAATTTAGCTGCGGTATCCACATCTCTAGGCCTCTCAGGTCTAGTTGCATCTTTATCCATATACAGTTAATGCTACCATTCATTTCTAAAATGAAAAGAGACCATCAATCAAAATTGCATAAGCAACGATTTGATTGATATGTGAAATAGAACAAAGCATTTTGTCAAACAAAACATCAAATCCATCTCTTAAAATATAGAGACGGATATTAAGTTCTTTACACATCCAGAAATGAAATACCAATTATTTCAAATTCAGGTCCTCTTCGGATGGTAGTTTGAGATGTTAGGTGCCTATTGCATTGGCAACTATATTAGTGCTATTTCCCACCGTTAGCACCATTTCTCATTTTCCAAGTCTTCTACTCCCACTAGTCCATGCACACAATTGCATATATGTTGACTAGCTCCTGAATCAACTATTCAGTTTAGAAGCTTTAACTGTAATTACTAATTTTAGAACAAGAGAGTGACCTTCGGAAGGTTTTTCTCTTGAGGCTTGCAAGACATCTCTTGCAATTTCTCTTCCAATGTCCATCCTTGCCACAGTGAAAACAAGTACCTTTCAGTTACTTGTCTTTCTTTTGTATTCTTTCTTCCTTGGGTTTTTAGAAAATCTTTCTTCTTATTTCCTTTATCCTTACCTTTTGTTTGGATTTGGAAAAAGAAGAACCCTTCTAAAATTTGCAACTATCCTCTTTAACCCTTTATCGTTCGAGATATTCATTTAAGCTACTATAGCTATATTGAGTAGCTCATATAGGGTATCATTCATCTTTTCCATATTATAGTTCATAACATATTGGGATTAACTAATGATAGGGATGAAAGAAAGAATCTTGTTGAACTTCAACATCAAAGAAAAATCCATATTTTCCAATATCTTAAGTAATTATATTACTTTGAGATCATGTTGATTAACCGGGAACCCACTTACCATTCTTGTCATAACAAGTTCACATATGGTAATGTAAGCTAGGAGTAGCTTCACCTTTTCATGGATGCCAACATGTAACTTTTACCTCGGTTGTCATCTGACACATGCTTCTTATAAGCCTTTGTCTCCTCCTCAATGGTATATGGACCAAGAGGGGTATGTGGTGGGGTTTTTATTATACACAACTAATCTCATCCAATTATAGGACAAGTTGGTGTTTGTGCATCAAACCGGATAGTTCGTGTCATCTTGGACGTTTTAGTCAAGTATCTTTGAGATTGGGTTTGTGATGGTTAATTTGAAATTCTGAAAAACGTAAATAGATTTTAATTTAGATTAATCTTCTACCAAGGACTTAGGGTCTTTAAGTCATGATGGTAGCTCCCACTATTTTTGGCAAATTTCATATCCCTCCTGAAATCCGAGAGTTTCCGTTGAAACTCTTAGTGGGGATGGGAGTCTCACTTTCACATAGTTTTCCTCAACCTAACAGTTTGTTGGATTGCTATAATACTAATGAGAGGATACTCTTATCCAATCACATCATGAATGTGAATACCCATCACTATGGCCTCTAGAGAACTAGACCTCAACCTAACAGTTTGTTGGTTTCGTTCGTCTTAGTTAAGTTATTCCCACCATGCTTGTGGGTATAGGGTTTCAAGTATGACCTCAACCTAACAGTTTGTTAGCCACACTCGTTATCTTTCCGCACTACATCAAGTATGTGTAATAGGCTTCCCTTGGATGGTTACAAGTACTGGATGTTGCCTCACTGAGGTACAACAAGGTGTAAATGTGCCACCCAATAAGAGACTACCACGGTGGAAGGCCACAAAATAGCATTCAAAGTGCCATTTCGCTTATCAACTTAATATTGCTTTGAGGGTAGTTAAATTGGTCTCATTTTAATCCAATTTTAATCCTGTTAAAATTACCTATCTAATCTCATTAAATGGTTCCCATTGCAATATATTAGTAGCACATAATACTCCCACTAAATGTTTTAGAAACCATTTGCTTGAGATAGTGGAAATACATGATACTACTAATTGATTAATTATCATCATTACCGAACATTCCAATTGCATTGGGCTTGTAGGATGATTATGGGCTTTCTTGTTGATCCAACACGAGCCACCATGTTGGATCATGGTCTTGGATGGTGATTCATTTTAATTACGCGCGCATAAAAATAAATTAGGCATGAAAGCCATCTCATTATTACATAGCCAATCAAAATCGAATACATATCCAATAAGCGGCCAATCACATAGCTCAATTGTTTGGTCTAAGTCCATAACCATCCTTTAATTATTTAAACGCTTTAAACAATTAAACTAGCAATGTAAAAACATGCTCTTGGGTTGCATACATATATATGGGTTTAATTCAAGTGGTAACCATATTCAAATAAAATAAATTTACCATGGAGTGAAAACATTTTACTACAATAGTAAATGTAATTGTGGAAACCTTTTAGGCATAGTTACATTTATCATATATTGCAACTAGGTCTAAAACTATTCAACAATTAATAATGGATCCAAAGTTGATCCACTAGGGTGTGGGGTTAAAGCATGCATTTGTAAAATACAAAGTGGTGATCATGATTTTTCCAGCAAGTGAATAATCATGAATGTGACTAGGTAGGCCAACCACACTCACCAAAGTAATCAAAATTAATTTTAGTGTGGTAGGTAAATAATTAGTGATAGGAATAATTTGATCAACTTTTGCATTTTATATCAAATCACCAACATTTACACCTAGAAAGCCCCACACACTCACCAAAGTAATCTTATTAATTTTAGTGTGGTGGGTAAATGTTTATTGAGTGGAAACATTTTTGAAAAACTTTTAATTTTATAATAAAACACCATCATCAACTTTTGACCTATCTTGGTGGAAAATTCCACTAAACAAAATCATCAAGATTAGCCACCTAACTTATGGATCAAAAAGATCCCATAACAAGAACATCAAGAACACCAAGAACATGCATATGAACTTATATGAATGTTCATGCTATTTCCGGAAAAATCCATATTCCATTTTAACCATCTCATGCTCTTAATATCATATATTTCATGAAGTTAAAATCATGGGAGTTTTAATGCAACTATGCTCTAATATTCATATACATATATGAACACAAAGAGAGCATCAATCATCAAAACACAAATCCGGAAATCCAAAATCCCAAACAACCCCTTTCACTCCATTTGATTTTTATTCAATCATATCAAAATAAATCAAGTATAACTATTATACTTTTAAATGAATTCACAACCCATATATGCATCTCTAAACCCCAAAAACATATCAAGTTCATGAACTAGGCTCTGATACCAATTGTAGGAATTTCAAAAATATTTTTCCAAAGTTCATTTGAATATTAAACATGCATTTAATCAAATTAATCGCAGCGGAAGTCTAAGGTGGTTGTTTAAATTCAAAAACAAAACTTCTTCCAAGTATCTTAAGCCATGAACATTGATATGTTTTTCATAAATGAAAATTCAAGAGAAAGGATAAGATCTAATTACCCTTGAAGCAATTATATGAACCAATTTGTGTTTGGTCTTCTCTTGATGATTTCCTCTTTGTTGATCTCCTCTTTGATCTTTGCTCCTTAATCTTTCTCCTCCATGTGAGCCACAAAAGTATATGGCCTCTAAGTCTCCACACCAATGGAACCTTGAGATGAGAAGAAGTATCTTGAGAATACTTGGATGCTAGTGCAAGATTCTCAAGATTGGTTTCAATCTAAACCACTTTGAAAAATGAAAGTATTTCACTCTTGAAAACTCTCCTTTTTCTCTCTTTGATCTCCCAAAACCTATTTGGTTGATGTTGGATTGTGTTTTTGTGTTAATGAGCTTATGGAAACAATTCCCATACACATTCACTTAACCATTTTCGGCCAAATCCCATTGGGCTTCCAAAATTGGGCCTTATGACACTTAAACCATAATATTTAGGTGTCTTAAGCCCTTGGGCTTGATACCCAACCATTTGGGCTTCCCTCTAACTATTATCGAGGCCCAAATACGTTTTTACACGTAGTAAATCATCCACATCAAATCAATCACATTGATTTCCTCATTCTCATTTGTATTACTCAAAGTTAACCATTTAAGGTGTGCGATCCATTAGGTTCTAATTAGCAAGGCAGTGGGAAAATATTAGAACTCTTTCTAACCAACTGGAATTAAAACCCCTTTTTAATTCTTCCTTTATTTGGATCGATCACAATCAATCCTAGGACTTCCACAAGCCAAGAGTGACATCTAGCAATATATCAAGGCTACCCAAGCTAACCAGAATAGATGAAGAACCTATTCAATTGGAATTGCAATGCAATACGATCCTTCTCTTATACAATGTTTCAAATCATATTATTAGGGTACGGATTGTTTATGTCAAACCCCTAATATGATTTATAACCTCATGTGATTCAAAAGAACATGATTAAGAACAACTTTCTAAATCAAGCTCAAAATACTTTGGCCAAAGATTTACTGAATCACATCTTGAAACATTCTCCTTCTTTATCGAAAGTAGAGATTCCTTATTGTACATTCACATGCCCCTATGATGAATTAAGAGATCCCAACAACACTTAAGACAAATCTTTTACGGCTTGCCTTTAAGAGCTATCAAAGATCAATAACGCATCACAGGACAACCATGATGCCTCAGGTCTAAGGACTAATTTGCATTATTGCAACTATGAGTTCTCATTTGACATATAGATAAATACTCCATATGAGAACTACGGTTGATCGCGTTCAGTGTACTCATTCACTAATGAGCACTCACATACTTGTATTAGTGTCAACTACACAAATGGTTTGAGACTAACCATCCTCCCAATTGAGCATACATAATATGTGCTAATCTTGACGGTTTATCAATGCCCATTTGATAACCTATGATTAGGAACATTTTGGGATGCTACAGTTAGAGATTAAAGGTCTCCCGAATCTAATCTTCTTTAGATTACTTTATCTCTTATTTAGCATACCCGGGACATTTGTTTCTTTACACGATGTAAAAGATAACAAATAAGTTTGCCCTTTATATATCATATACGAAATGTATTCAAAGGAGATTACATCAAATGTATTGGCTCTTAGGGCACATTTCTAACAGATACTTCCTCGCTGGTCGTGCCAATGTGCACGTATTTCGAGAGTTTATATTGAGAAATTATAAAGAAAGGTTTGGATGGGTTGATTTGTAAGTTTCATTGTGGATTTCAGATTTAGCTCTAGTTTTGAGCAAACTTTATATATATATATATGGCTATGATGGTTTTTAATGCGTTGGTTTTATGCATGGTTTCTAAACGGTGGGGTTATATTACTTTGATTTAATTGGAACTTGTTGGCACTAAAACTGAACAGATAGAGATGAGTGCAACTTACAAGCGAGATGGACGATCTAGGAGATCGATTGAGTGGTAAATGGAGATTCCTCCTGTCTTCAGATGCTGATCCTGAATAGAAGATAAGCGAAGCTCGTGAGGTCTATGGAACCGGTGTGGAACCAGCCTAAGACCCTCCGATGCCGAAGTAAGTTTGTTGTTCTAAGAGCTCTTGCTGTTGACCATATAGAAGTATAAAAGTCAAGCTGAAAAGTCTTAACCCTGTATTGTAGTGGAGGGGCCTATTTATAGAGGGCATTTAGTATGCTCTTAGTGCTCATTTTCGATGTGGGACTCGTGGGAGGGCCTTCTGAGGTCGACCCGAGTCCTTAGATATTTTGGGCGGGTACTTCGAGGTTGATTCTCTACAATCGGTAGGGGATGCCGATTGTAGACGAGTTGGGCTCGTAATGGCTGTTCGCAGCTTTGAGACAATGCCATCGGTGGCCGATGCCGATTGTCCGAGGCCTTGGGTACTTGGGCGAGTTTATAAGATCCACGTGTCGTTGTACGAGTGGAGGGTCAGATATGGTACAAACAACTTGCCATAAGAAATTCAATCAAGTTGAGTTGGTGCTGATCAACATGATGCCGGTCCCCTTCTGGATTGGCATGGTTGTCTGCTGCTTGGCCATGCAAGTCATGCACAATGATTCTCCTTTGGTGAATTGGAGTAGTGGGCATCTGCCGAATTGAATTTTCTCAGAGTGACTGAATCTGGACAGCCCCTGTTATTCATATGCAATATCTGCATAGGATTTTGTGGTGACTTATTAAGTATTGCATGCTTGCAACAATATTGAAATAATTCAATATAAGAATAGGAAATCTTATCTCATGGTGAGGTTGCACACGGGCATTCTTTAGATTAATTGGAATAGTGTTCTGCTCCTTGGCCGTGCAAGCAGCGCAAGATGATGTTCTTTGTGGATTATAGAATCTTGGGCAATCTCCAAAGTCGAACTCTACACAGTGGCTAATTGGTGGGTGGCCTGAAAGATTTTGGTAGAGGAGAGGTTTTGATGTTGAAAGTCCCCGTTGTTGTCAACCTTACCGTTCAGCAGGTGTGGGAACTGTCCTTCGCAATCTGTCGCTGCCCTACTGATCAGATGGGGGCACCCACGTTTTATGAAGACACCTTGGGTGTCCTGAGAAATTCTAACATGTGGGTGTGGTTTGACAGATTGGTAAGAGTTATTGCCGATGGCGCCTTGACCTTGACAGAGTGAGAGTTGTTCTGAGAATTTGTGAAGCTTCCTCGTCTGGTGGTTTGGATGAGAAAACTCCATAGGTGCCCATGGTTTGCCTTGGTATGAGGCAAAGAGGTTGCTGTGTTGCCAGTTGGTAGACAGCTATCGTGATGGTGTGAGGGAGATTATGGCAGAAAAGGGATGCCGCAAGTTACGTTGTGCCATGCCTTCACATCTTGCATTGCAGATTACTGCACCTAGTTTTTTATTTATTTGGATGCCATTATCTGAGACTTTTGGCTTGTATTGCCGTTCAGCGGGGTTACTTTGACCCATCCCTACAAAGGTGGACTTGGATGTTCTGCCAATGGAAAGTTGCCGATGACACCTCCCAAGTGTAGGACGGCAAAATGATATGGTAATAGTTAGAAGCTTCCAAACGACAGATGAAGGAGCAAGTCCCCTAGTAGGTCGGTGGGAAATGGCTACCGAACAGTAGTCATGCAGTTTTGCCTTTGCTCCCTTTTATTTGCCGATCGTTCACATTCTAGTTGGCTCTTGGGTGCCTTGAGTAATACCTTGGATATGGGTGTGCCGAAAGGTTGGGTGCCGAGAAGGGGGTAGCCCTTCATGGTGGCTTGACCCAGTGGTGGTCCTGTGCCATTTTGCTATGGTAAAAACCGGTTCTGCACTTGGGACTGCCTAAGGTGCTTATTAGCTTGCCATTTTGGCGATTTTGGGGTTGAATGGGAGGTCTTGACTAATCCATGGCCCGGGGTGTCATGCGGTACCGAACGGTAAGGCCAAGTAAGTTGCTCCAGACCTTCCTATATGGCAAATAGGACAAAATAGCATTGAAATGAGAACAAATGGAGGCTACGCCACCGATTGAGACACTTGAATAATATATGCATTCATTGAATTGCATGCTTTACAAATATATTAAAATATAAGGAAGATGTGCTTTATCTCTTGGAAATAATGCACGTGGCTTTTCCTGACCCCAAGAATAATAAGTTCCTTCAATATTAAATAATTTGTAAACATAATGAATGTGCCACTTATCTGATGGAGGTTTCGTTGGCTTCCCTTGGACTTGAAATGGAGGTATTGCCGAACAGCACTTTAGAATTTTGTTGAGATGGTTGTTTCACTTTTGGTCATGCGAGCCATGCAAAGTGATACTACATTCTGATTGGCTTTTCCTTAAAATATCATATTCTGCAATTTGTTGCCTTGGCATTCATTGTTGCTCCAGCATGGGATTGCCGAACGGCGACTTAGGTGATGCCGATTGTAAGGGTGCCGAAGGGCACTGCTGATTGTAAAAATGATGACATAAGCCTTTTGTGTCGAGTTCCCACAGACGGCGCCAAACTGTTGACGCTAAAAAATAGTTAAGTACTTTTTAGCCCAACTTAGAGATGAGGTATGATGATTGATGGGTGAAGGTGAGGACCTTCAACATGTGTGTGAAGATTTGGGCAAGCGATAAATATACAGAAGACAAGATATACGTGGTTCACCCTTAATAAATGGGCTACGTCCACGGAGAAGTATATTCTCATTATTATAGCAATGTGTATTTACATTTGTACAAGGGGCTGGGCCCAAATATAAAGAGAGAAAGGGAGAAGCCCATGACTGAATACAAAGCCCAACCTAGGGGGGATCCCTTCCTAGGTGGAGAGTGGTCTCCTTTTATAGGTGAGAGGGAGTCTTCACTTCTTGCAATATTTCAATGTGGGACTCTTGGCCTTGCTTAGAATTGCTTCTAGTTGCTTGGTCAAATATGGTATAAACAATATCCACTTTATATGACTTTAAATGGTGGACTTAGGAACTTTTGCTGCTACTGTAGTGAGTTTGTGTATTCCTGTTATAGAATACATTAAACACGGTCTTACTTGCTGCTGTAATAGAATTGTCAAATAGTTCTCATGCATTGAATGCCTTTTTCGAATGCCTTTCATTTGCAAACTAGCTAACATTGTGGTTTTCTACCGCAGGAAATTTATAATTCTTATTAGGACTATCAACAACTTAATCAATCAGTCCAGAGACACTCAGATGAACTGCTGGTGTTTACATCAAAGTTCAGGAAGAAGAAGCGCAAAGTAGAAGGAAGTCGAAATGGATTCAGTTGGAGCAAAGGCAAAGAGGGAGATGAAATTGGGTTCGGTTATGTCTCATGCCCTAAAGATTTTTTATTTTATTTTTTGCTATTGTATTTGACAAAAAACAAATTTGTCCATTTAGCAAATGTTGAATTTTTCTTTCTGTGAAAGTTATGGTTCTCGTTAGTTTTTCTATTCAAAGTTAAGAAAAAAAAACATCCACGTTAATTTTAGGAAGTCGACAGTCGACTTCACGTTAATTTTAGGACAACACTTGGCTCACTCTTTTGGAGAGTTTGCAGGAAGGAGTGTCCTTCATACAGGTTGGGTATACTTATAAAACAGTTGGATTCAAATAAAGCTACCCAAAAAATAAAATCTGCAGTAACTAGGCAGGAGACATGCATTTAAGCCTTAGCCATCAATATAAATTGCTTTAAATTGGTTTTACAGTCTCAGTTTCGTGCTTCAGCTACAAAACTTCAGCAGTAAATGAACAAACAAGAGACTATTACACGGGAAGAAAAAAAAAAAAAAAAGCATTATATACACATGCTGCACGCAGGCTCCTCTAATGCCTCACAAATTGTCGAATTTCATCTCTACCTTTTTGCATTCCATAAGGATTGCTCTTGCTAAATCCATTTCGACTTCCTCTTAGATTGTGCATCTTCTTCCTGAACTTTGATGCACTGCTTGCTAAAATATGAATATGGTTTTGAATATGTTAGGTTCTTATTTTATTCTTCTCCATAAAGAGGTATATATAAGAGTTTACATGAGTGCTTTACAAGGAATTAGATATAGTAAAGGATTAGGAAAGTATCTCCTAATTATACAATGATTTGACAACTATATAAAAATAGGAAAGTAAATCCCTTAATTAATCAAGGAAATAAATCTTCTTGATTAATTAGGATACTCACTTCAACACTCCACCTCAAGTTGATGCATATACATAACAAATGCCCAACTTGGTAAGTGAGTCATGAAATACTCTATCACAAACAGCTTT
Organism: Prunus avium; assembly: GCF_965620075.1. Lineage (NCBI taxonomy): Eukaryota > Viridiplantae > Streptophyta > Magnoliopsida > Rosales > Rosaceae > Prunus > Prunus avium. The sequence goes on from NC_142289.1 coordinate 32,189,269, forward strand.
GGTTAAGATATCTGCCAGTTGATCTTCTGATTTTATGAATGGTAGGCAGATGATCTTTTTCTCAATTTTTTCTTGATAAAATGTCTATCTGTAATGGACCCAGCCCAATCAGCATATGTATATCCGAAAACTTTAAGATCTTCATGTTTTGAGAACATTAAAACCTTTCCAAGGGCTGACTTTAAGTATCTTAAGATTCGATCAACAGCATTCATATGAGAAACACTGGGTGAATGCATAAACTGACTAACCACACTCACAGGATATGCACTATCTGGTCTTGTGTGTGCCAGGTATATCAACTTGTGATTCATCTCAATGCGTGTGTTAGCCGGCACACTAAATGACTTCCTCAGCAGGTGATTGGTGTGGTACTGGGGGCAAAATCTCATAAGACGGTTCAATTTCCTCCTCCTGATTTTGACAGCGTGGAGAAAACTAATCGTTTTCCTCTGGTGACCGGTCGATGGATTTTGGCGACTGGTCGGTTTGAAACAGCTTCTCTGACTACCAGTCGCTTTCTACTGGTGACTGGTAGTTTTGAAGCAGATTCTCTGTGTTCGAAGAACTAAGGGGGGGCCGGTCGCTTTCCACTGGCGACCGACCGTTTGATTTTGGAATTTGATTTGAGGAATTTTGATGTATGAATTTGATGTAGGAATTGGATTTGAGAGGTATGTGTATAAGATTTGAAGGTATGAGAATTTAGATCTAGAAATATGAGGAATACGAGATGAGGGATTTGATTCAGGGTTTGTGTTTCAAGAAAACTCGATACGAGGATTTAGATATGGAAATATGAGGAATATGAGATGAGGAATTTGATTCAGGGTTTGTGGTGCAAGAAAATTCGATACGAGGATTTAGATATGGAAATATGAGGAATACGAGATGAGGAATTTGAGTCAGGGTTTGTGGTTCAAGAAAATTCGATACGAGGATTTAGATTTGGGAAAAAATATGAGAAATTTGATATGAGGAGTTTAAAGAACACATAAACCCTGTGAACACGGCTAAGAACACAGAAACTTCTCTTCAATCCTTTTCTCCCCCTGAAGAGAAAGGTATGTCGGAGTCAAGAAAGAGGCAAAATCTCCATGAGAAAGAGAAACAAATCCTTTTTCACTCCCCCTCCCCCCCTTGAAGAGGAGGGGAGGAGAAATCATGATATGAGAATTTAGAGACAACCGAGGATCGATTACTCTGATACCATGCTAAAATATGATATTCGGGTTTTGAATATGTTAGGTTCTTATTTTATTCTTCTCCATAAAGAGGTATATATAAGAGTTTACATGAGTGCTTTACAAGGAATTAGATATAGTAAAGGATTAGGAAAGTATCTCCTAATTATACAATGATTTGACAACTATATAAAAATAGGAAAGTAAATCCCTTAATTAATCAAGGAAATAAATCTCCTTGATTAATTAGGATACTCACTTCAACACTGCTGTTTTAAGTTGAAATTCACCTTGGGGGGACTAGAAAAAGCAAAACTGATGGGTACAGGAATCTCAAGCGGTCACCCTAAAGTAATAATGCCGGAATTCATGAGTGATCTGGAATCCACCAGAAAATAAAGAAAATCTCTAAATTTAATTAAAAACAAGTATAAACTGACAAATGCAATGCCATGAGTTGGCCTAAATAAAAAACAAAGAAACCTAGGTTCCAGAATATTCATAAACTTAGCTAACAAGAAAATAATAAAAATTCTGGCTAAAATCATGTTAGGAAAATAATATCCTAACTTATAAAAATATAAATGTTTCCAAAATCATCTTTGCTTCAAACTTAATCAAGCAACCCGAAAAGAGTGCTACTATTTCCACTCATCTGTCCTATTTCCCCACCCACCTTATCTTCCCACTCAATAAATTTTAAAAAATACAATCTTATCTTTCCACCCACTGTTATTTCTAAAATACCCGTTAATTATTATTTTCTTTTTATCAAACGTAATAATTTAAAAGAAAAAAAAAAGCCCTAATGGAATAACAACATGAAATTAACTCCTGCAATCGTTATTCTTCTTTTCTATTTTCGTTCTTCTTTCTCTGCAGTTTCTCCACCCAAATTCCTTATCAGTTTAATATCTGATTTGTGGGCCACGGCCCACTTGACATTATATATTTTAGATTGAAAAAAAGGTAAGATGGAGTCTTGTACCATACCGGTACCGCTACGACCGTACCATAAAACTCCAAACCCTAAAACCTCATTATTCTCACAGTTTCTGCGAAAGAGCTCTTCTGAGAACTAGTCGCCATGACAGACCCAATACGTCACACATCTACGGACGACGAGACGAAGAACAAGAAGCGCAAGAGAAAGAGAGGGAAGAAACCATCGGAAGAATCAGAGCCTCGAAACCCTTATCAGGCCCAACAAAACGAAGAAGAAGAGAAAGGAGAAGGTGATGATAACAATAAGAAGGAGAAGAAGACGAAAATATTGAAGGGAAAGGAAGAGGCCAACGAGGAAAACAAAGAAGAAGAAGCAGAGGGGGTGGAGGAGGAGAATAAGAGGAAGAAGAATGTCAAGAGAGGTGGAGGATCTGGGATTATGAGCACAGACTCTTTTGATTCATTGAATTTGTCTGCCAACACTTTCAGGGCCATTCAGGAACTAAACTTTCAGTATTTGACTGAGGTAAATTTTCTGGCTGAACTTGATTGGCTATAAGTTGATCAATAAGGCTTTGGCCTTTTATAGTATTGATCGGAAAATATTTACACCTGCAGATTCAAGCAAGAGCAATCCCATCACTATTGATCGGAAAAGATGTCCTGGGAGCTGCTAGGACAGGATCCGGGAAGACTCTTGCTTTTCTTATACCAGCTGTGGAGTTGCTATATCACATAAAGTTTACTCCTCGTAATGGAACGGGTGTTGTTGTTATTTGTCCAACACGGGAACTTGCAATTCAGGTGAAACACTGACATATTCTCGTCATTTGTTTTGATATTTTACGTTCTTCTCATATTGATCTCGCTCCAATTCAAGAACGCATCGTTTTGATGCCTAAACAAATTGGATTTAATTTTTGCCTTCTAAAGTACTCGCGAGCACTTTATTTTTTTCATTGAACATTAAAGCCTACTTCTCATCGAATAATGATCCCATTTATTACTGGGCTTAAATATGACTAATTCTCAATAATATATATACAAATTCTATACAAATTCTCGAAAAAGAATGAAAGAAATTCTCTAAATAATTGATGAAGCTGACATGACTATGAAAGAATGAAGCCGAAAATGGAAATGTTTGTGTAAAAATTTATGCTTTATTACTTGTTATGTTGTTGTATTCTGAGATTTACATTTGATCCCCTTCTTTCTACCCTGACTACTTTTCCTTTCAAATAATTCAGACCTATGCCGTGGCAAAGAACCTTCTGAAGTACCACTCACATACTGTTGAGTTGGTTATCGGTGGTGCAGCTAGGAGAGGTGAAGCAGAACGTCTTGTAAAAGGAGTAAATCTATTGGTTGCAACCCCTGGTCGACTTCTTGACCATCTCCAGAATACCAAGGGATTCATATATAAGAACTTGAAGGTCATTCGCATCTATTCTTCGGCAATATTGTTGTAGTTTTTCAAAAGTATTTGTATTTTCTTTTTGGAAGAAAATTCTACGTAATGTTTCTCTGACTTTTGAATATTCTTTGTGGTTATTAATCCTTTGGCCGAGATACTGCAATTTTGATTGTTGTGTTAGAGACGAAATTTATCTTGTTTGACGATCCTTTGAATATTCTTTGTTTGACGAAATTTATCATTTGATGATCCTTAGTTTAATTGTTCTCTTGGACTTGCAGTGCCTCATAATTGATGAAGCTGACAGGATTATGGAAGCAAACTTTGAGGAAGAAATGAAACAGATTATTAAGCTTCTACCCAAGGTACAGTATTTGATTTAATAATCTACCTTGTGTTACAAAGACTCTAGGCTGCAAACAGTAGATGCATCCAGCTCGCAACATATCTTGGAGTTTTGTTAATTGGGTATGATTATAGTCGGCATTCTGCCTAGATACATTAATTTTAAGGTTTTAGTTGCAATTTCAAATGGATTTTACGTGGTTATGTCCTTTGGCTGATTGAGTTGCTAATGGATGTGCAGAAAAGGCAAACAGCTTTATTTTCAGCAACCCAAACTACGAAGGTTTGTGCATCATATTTCTATATATATATATATATATTATATCCTTATTGTTATAGTCAATCTCTTGCTTTCTACATTGTTTTTAATATTTTTAGCATAAATTGATACGCTACACAGAATTAATATTTCATTAACTTTTGATGCTTTGAGTCTACGGGCCTGTGTGTGTTCCCATAATTGCCTTGTTCTTAAAATACTTTTCCCATTAAACCTGTAGGTTCAAGATCTTGTTAGATTGTCGTTGAAAGAATATCACTTGATTGATGTGGATGGTGGGAGAACTAAGGTAGGAATTCAGCTGGTTTGATGTATTTCTCCTTTTACATTTATTTTGTGTTCATCATGTCTATTTTGAAATTAAATCTACTTCGTATTCGTACCTAAATATATGTTTTTTCTTCTTGTTTTGATTTAGCCCTAATCTCTAAAATCTGACATTGTGTGCAATATATACAGGTCACCAATGAAGGGCTGAAACAAGGCTATTTTATTGTGCCCAGTGAGGAGAGATTTATTCTCCTATATTCTTTTCTGGTGAAGACTCGGTCTAAGAAAGTGATGGTCTTCTTCTCTTCTTGTAACTCAGTCAAATTCCACTCGGACCTTCTTAGATACATTAATGTGGATTGCTTTGATATCCATGGAAAGCAAAAGCAGCAGAAGAGGACCAAAACGTTTTTTGACTTCTGCAAAGCAGAGAAAGGAATCTTACTCTGTACTGATGTTGCTGCTCGTGGCCTAGATATTCCCGCTGTGGTATGCTTCCTCTTTCTTTTTGCAATTTCCCTACACTTTTTTTGAACATCATGTTATGCCAATACGCTTTCTGTCACATCACAATAAGCGAATGCTCGTGGTAAATCTAATGCTTGTTTTTTCTTTGCTTGTAGGACGTGATTGTGCAGTTTGATCCTCCAGATGATCCCAAGGTGTCTAATTCCTTCTTTACTAAAAGATTTCACTTAATTTTTGTATCAAGAAGTTCTTCTTTATCCATTTTGTAGCATGGTGAATACATCCATTCCTGAGTTCCGTTTCTTTTTCCCTTTCTTAAACGCTTTCACAACAATGGGATATCTGCTTGCAGGAATATATCCATAGGGTCGGTCGAACAGCTCGAGGGGAAGGTGGAAAAGGAAAGGCATTTCTTTTCCTCATTCCCGAAGAGATGCAGTTTATTCGCTATTTGACGGTATGATGTAGTCAAGAAGAAAAAATAAACAGGGGCAACGAAACCCCACACCCCACCCCCGCACGCACACACACAACAAAAGTGCCATTCTTTCCAGAAGGGTGTCTGTATTTAAAGCAAGCGCTAATCGCTTTTCTTGAGGTTGCTAGGTGCGGTGCTTGTTCTTCATTTCAATTCTTTATTTTATTCTGTTTTCAGGCTGAAAAGGTCCCCGTTGAAGAGCAACAAATTAATAAAAATAAGCTGAAAAATGTGCAGTCTCAATTGGTAATTTCTATGTTTTCAGGTCAGGCTTCAGTTGTTACCTATTACTACACAATAACTGGTTCCGAGGAACCTTATGTATTGCCGTGATTGATGCAGGAGAAGATGGTTGAGGGCAACTACTATCTGCGCCAAGCGGCAAAAGAAGCATATAAATCTTATCTATTAGCATATAATTCACACTCTATGAAGGACATCTTTAACGTTCACCGTCTCGATCTGCAGGTACCCAAACTTTTCCTTGATATTGGAAAGGAAATTATTTATCTTTTAATCTCTGCTGTTGTTGTTGGAATGTCAAAAATATGAAGATTTGCCCTTTTAACTGTATCAGTATTTATTATACCTACAGGCGGTCGCAGCATCATTTTGCTTTTGTAGTCCCCCAAAGGTGAATTTGAACTTAAACAGCAGTGCATCAAAGTTCCGGAAGAAGATGCGCATAGGAGGAAGTCGAAATGGATTCAGCGAGAGCAATCCTTATGGAATGCAAAAAGGTAGAGATGAAATTCGACAATTTGTGAGGCATTAGAGGAGCCTGCGTGCAATGCAACGTATTTATATATATAACTTTTTTAAAACCATTTGATTAAACAGTGTTGAAAGGCTGAGATTAGATCTAACATATTAATTTATTTTCTTTCTCTAAAACATTTAATGTTCTCATTTTCTTTCTCCTCTCTCTCTCTCCCCAAAATCGAAAATAAACATAAATGGGTGTTTTTAGTGGAACAGTGCGACTCCACGTTGGTTCGTGCTCATTGTCTTGGAGAACCAATTTGAAACACAACCACCAATCTAATCTAAATTAATTGTTTGTCAATAAATTTCAATATGTACTAAAGTAACCAGATTTTCCAAAGGAAACCGATAAAATCTAAATTTCGATGTTGTAGGAGCTGTGGTCGTGTAGTTTGAAGTGGGTGGCTCTGTTTGGTCTTTAGCGCATTCAGCTTACCTTCGCCGATCAAACCCAGGAGGTACTGTCATTGGTGGAAATAGGCATTGAAAAAGTGACATTGTTTCTAGGCCTTTCTGTTAACCCAGATCTCTGCCTAAAGTCATCTCATTTTAAGGCTTACTTTGGGCTCATTTGGGAGTGTTCTAGATAGGTCAGAAGCACCTCCTATGTGTTTATCCATATAATCACTTTAATCGATTTTAAGTAATTATAGGGAGAAGCACATTAGAGGTGTTTCTCCATAAATTCACTTAAAACCACTTAAAGTGATGACAGGATCCGCCCCGAATTCCTCGAAATCCGGGACAAATCCCGTGGTATTTCCAACATCATACCGATGCCGGGCCCCATTTACTAAAGATACAAGATTTTCTGTCGAAATTTCGGCAAAGCCTTCCCTTGAAAATTGGACATTTCCAATTTTTTCAACCTATTAAAAACACAGCTATAAACCACAATCGGCAGCATGCACAAGTTAACAACATGCAATTTACTTTATAGGCCTCCGGCCTTCAAATAATTCGAAACAGAACCAGCAATGCTCTTAAGTCAAATAATACATTAGACAATGCAAATAATGAACTCAAACAAATTTATGCATGCCCACTGTAATCCACTTAAAAATAATGGAGATTCACTATTATACCCAATATAGGGCCCCAAATTATAAAAAAACCCTATAAAAAATAGACTTTAGAAACACACCCAAAGCTCATTTACAACATAACAAAGAGGCTTTTAACTTCTTATAAATTACAAAACTGCCATCAATTTCTTAAAACATGCCCAACCCCAAAACCTCATAAAAAAAAAAAACCCAAAACACTCAATAGGGCATCAAAGTAATTTAATAATCAAAATTAAATTCAATAAGGCCAACTATCATTTTTTGGGTTTGTTTATAGAAATTAAATGGTGTATGGTTTATCTATAATGTTAGTGCTAAGAATGGGTATATGACTAAATATCTCTAAAAAGAACTCCCCAATTTCCATCGTGCGATGTTTACCATCCATACACAATCGCAAGTAGTTTAAAGACTCGGCCCAAATTGCACATCAATCCCAAAATGGGTTTCATACCTGTCTTGACCACAAACACATTTTAACAACCCTCACTTAGTCAAACTGGAATATGAATAATCATTCAATTAAGCCTCGTTTTTAATTAAGCTTAAGGACCACCGATAAAGTCGAAACCTGTTGGCACCAAAACTGAACAGATAGAGATGAGTGCAACTTACAAGTGATATGGACGATCGAGAGATCGATTGAGTGTTGGATGCAGATTGTTCCTGTCCTCAGATGCTGATCCTGAATGGAAGGAAGACGAGACTTGTGAGGTCTATGAAACCGGTGTGGAACCAGCCTAAGACCCTCCGATGCCAAAGTAAGTTTGTTTTCTAAGAGCTTTCGTTGTTGACAATATATTACTATAAAAGTCAAGCTGAAAAGTCTTACCCCTGTATTGTAGTGAAGGGGCCTATTTATAGAGGGCATTTTGTATGCTCTTAGTACTTAATTTCGATGTGGGACTCGTGGGAGGGCCCTATGAGGTTGACACGAGTCTTTAGATATTTCGGGCGGGTGCTTCGAGGTTGATTCTGCAGAATTGGTAGGGAATACCGATTGTAGACTGTGCTGGGCCTGTAGTGACCTTTTGCTGCTTTGAGACAATACCATCGGTAGCCGATGCTGATTGTTCGGAGCCTTGGGCACTTAGGAGTTTAAGTGATCCACATGTCAATGGATGAGTGGAGGATCAGGTATGGTACAAACAAAACCAAACTCATCCAAAGACCAAAATAAGTAAGACTAGATCCAAACGACTAAATTAAAGTTCCAAAAATAACTTTAGTTCGTGGTTGCACCTAGGTTAGACCCCAGGCTACCTACATACCCCTTTGTGAGGGATCAAGCCACACGTAGTTCTTAAAATAAAAATCACGGTTCAGATAATATACAATTATTTTCAGTAATACCAATGAGTTAATTCTTTTAAACATTAATCTTTTTCCTTTAAATAAAAATCTCCACATCTCTGCCCATGAACAACAGAGCCATTTTTCTTTATTCACTCCCTACTCAAAACTCATGACCTAAAAACCCTATCCCTTTAACAATGCACATATGCTAACCACAATTCTTTTAAACATTATCCCTGTCCCCGTTACTTTACTACACGCCGGAGAATCTAATGTCACGCGTAGTAAAGTAACATTAATCAAAATGTTCGGATCCTTTGCCATACGCCGGAATAATCCAACGCTACGTGTGGTAAGGTAACCAGTATCCAAGTGAGTACACAAGCTGGAAAATCCAACGCCACGTGTGGCTATGCCAAAACATGTTCTATGCGCACAGACAACTTTATTACACGCCGGAATATTCAAAGCCACGTGTGAGAAACTAACAACAAACCATATATGCCCACACGCCGGAATCATCCAACACCACGTGTGGGTAGAACAACCAAGGGAGGGTACTACATATGGTGTAATCCCATATTCACATAAGCAAACAATAAAGTACCCCGTCTGATATTAATCTCTAGCCCAGTTATTTAATCATAGAATGAATAACAATTCCTCAACACATATAATCCATATTCAAATTAATTATAAGCCTCATTAACCGGAATACCCATTTCCAAACCAAAGTAAACCATTTCGATTTAATATTCAAAACACTACTCAAAAGCTTAGGAATAAACAATCTCTGAAAATCCCCTAAGACAAGATAATAAAATCCAAAACACCGTATCTAGCACAAAGTTACATAATCCTTTATAAATAATATTAATGGCACTAATAATAATAGTAATAATAATATTAATAATAACAAAATATAAACGCGAAGTCTCGTGTCACAGGAAACAGGCCGAGACCGAACCGTTAGCCCGTTTTTATAACCTTATATATATATTATCAAAATAATATTCCCCTCCTTAATCCAATTTTCCCAAAATCCTTCCGAATCAAAAAGTGACCAAAGTGACCCTACATCCCGAGGGCAAAATTGCAATTTCACAATTACATAATTTGAACAAAATGAATAAATTGGGTCAGGGGTGGTACAAGTGATTCTCCATAGAAGTGATTATTGGCCTATCCAGAATCACTCCAAACAAGCCTTTACTAAGTATGGTAAAATCCTATATTGCCTCCCGGAAATTAAAGTAGCTCACTTGGCCCCATTGATCAAGATTTAGTGTTATAGAATGCCTACATTTCCACCCAGATATTGCAACATGTCTTTTAAAAAGGAAATTTAAATGTTTTTTCCAGCTAGACATTGGGTTTCAATTTTACCCTTTAGAACAAAATTTCAATAAAAAGAAAGAAGACGACTGTACCTAAGGTTTGCAATGCCTCTACCACTTGTTGCGCCCCCTCCCCCTCTTATATATATATATATATACACTGTGAGTTTCGGGGTTCAGTGTCTTTGAGACGGCCGGCTGCGCCGATTAGAGAAGTGGAAGCGATAGAGCGTGTCCGAGTGAAGATCGCTGAGGAAGATCGCTTCTTCAAAAATCTGCTGGGTTTTCGCAATTTGTATAAAGCGGGCTTGATCAGCAAGGTGGAGCACGACCAAAGGAAGAAAGAAGAAGAGGAAGAAGAGAGAAGACAAAGTAAGTGATGTCGTTCAGCAGCTTTCCTTTTGTTTCTGTCTTGTTGCCGTTTCTCAGCTAACTTGTGTGTTTGTGCAGTGGCAGGAGGGAGGCCGATGAGCGAGGCGACGAGAAGGCGGCTGGAGGGTCACGCGGCGTCGAAGCAGAAGAAGGGTGAGTCCCCTCGACCGAAGAAGAAGGCTCAACGAACGTCCGGAGGAGCTTTGGCATACGAGACGACGGTGGCGGATCGTCGCCGGGAAAAGAAGGTTGCTGAGGCTGAGGCCGTTCGAGAGGTCCACCTCCAGGTGACGGGGAAGAGGCTGATCGAGGGTGCCCTTGATGTGATGCCGTTGCCGAAAAGGCCGAGGGGACTGAACGAGGGGACATCCGTTCTGATTCCCGATGACGAGGGAGAGGAGGGGGAGGGGCCGGTGAACATTGCATGCCCTTGGAAGGTGGTGTCGTTCATCAATTGTATGATTGATGGCGCACAGATGGAGCTCTTGGAGCTGGAGCAGCTGTCGGTGAAAATGGTGCACGAGTAGACCGAACGAGCTTTCCGGCTTCAGGCTGCGGTAAGTTTCATACTGGCTATAATTTCAAGTGTTGGCGTGGTCGGCGCATATTTAAACGGTTGGTATGTTGCAGGCTAACATGGAGATGTGGCTATGCGTAAAGCGAGCCGTGATTGCTGCCGAACGGTACCAGAAGAAGTTTGAGGAGGGCCGGTCGAAAATTGTTGAAGCTGGTAAGCTCCTTCAGGAAGTCGGGGATTTCACAGAGTCGTCGTCATCGTTGTCGTTCTCTCGTTGTTTGGTTTGGACTTGGGATTTTTGATCTTTTGCTTCAATTATGTGTTTCTCTTCGGATTTTAGTTTATTTGAGGAATGTATTTTAAGGTTTGATGATCGATCTCATTTTTGTTACTATTTAAAAGTTATAGTAAATTGTCCCAATGCGATCCCCTGGTTGTCATGAGCGCATAGGATTTTACGGATCTCAATTCGGATAACGTTTGAACACCGAACGGATTTTACATATTGTGTGATTTCCGGGTTCGATAGGTTAGAACCATTGGATCACTTCCAAATTAATATATGTTGATCTAGGTATTCCTAGGATCGTGTAGGATTCGACAGATTGTGAATCGGAGCCCCGGATGTTCCGATTTAATAACTTAAAGTTTGTGTTTTACGATAACCGTCCGATCGTGCGATTGTGAGCGATCCGACCATCCGACCTGAACCAAACTCGTAGGACATGTTTCCTAGATCTTGTGGAACCCATAGGAACTTTCGGATTTGTAAAATGGAGGTCGTGGACCCCGCGGGCCCGGTTGACCAAGTTTGGGTAGTTTGACCCTCGATTGACCGTGAGTCTTCCGAGGTAGTCCCACTCTTCGAAGAGTACTAGAACGACCCTTTTGGACGAGTCTTGACCATCATTTGCTTTATGTTGATTATGTAGGTCTATGAGATTATTTATATGGTTTTGTGATGGAAATCTTATGTTTTTTAATTTAATGGTTTAGTTAAACGCTTTATATATTTAATAGTTGAATTCCTTATTTTTGTAAAGTAATTGTGATACATGTGGGTTTGATATATTCGAGTGTCTTGAGTTTATATATAATAATTGAGAAAGTGCTATGTTTGTTGATTTTGTGTGGAGTACTTAGAATGTTAACTTGTGTGTTATTAGTACTACCATAGGTACCTCCTTGGTTATGGGTTTTATGTTTCGGAGGTTTATTTTGCCCAGGCTCGTCGGAGTTTGTCCAGGCCCTTCGGAGATTTATTTTGAGGTTTATTTTGCCCAGGCCCGTCGGAGTTTGCCCAGGCTCTTCGGAGATTTATTTTGCCCAGGCCCATTGGAGTTTGTCCAGGCCCTTCGGATGTCTTCTTAATACGATGCCTTGGGAAAAATTGGATTAAGGAAGGGAATATTACTTTATAATATTTATATAAAGATTACGAACTCCACCATCATACGTACCTCCCCCCTTGGATGATGATATTTGGAAACAGTGGATATGGTTTGAATATACTATTCACACACGTGCCGGGTTTCGAGCGTGTGGGCTTTATTGGTCACGGATCCTGGAATTGTGGGATGCCGGAAAAATTGTGGATATGGTCAGGATATGACGGAACCCAGGGCATCCTTGACGGGATGTTGCTGTAGACCCTTGATTGGGTAGTCTGCGCGCGTAGGACGATTCCAGGCGTACGGGTCTTGATTCTTCGTCCGTACATGCTGGGTTAGAGTGTCAGTCCCCCAGTTGGACGACTCATCCCTAGCCACATGAACGTTTAAGGCCGGATAAGTGTGAGCTAGTCAACAATCCCCTGTTGGATTGTTTCCCCCAGTACATGATGTGCATCATCATATGTACCTCCCCTTGGATATTGATATATGGAAATTGTGGATATGGTCTGGATATGACGGAACCCGAGGCATCCTTGACGGGATGTTGCTGTAGACCCTTGATTGGGTAGTCTGCGCGCGTAGGACGGTTCCAGGCGTACGGGTCTTGATTCTTCGTCCGTACGTGCTGGGTTAGAGTGTCAGTCCCCCAGTTGGACGGCTCATCCCTAGCCACATGGACGTTTGAAGCCGGATAAGTGTGAGCTAGTCAACAATCCCCGGTTGGATTGTTTCCCCTGGTACATAATGATGGTGAGAGGTGGGTGTTATTATATTACATATATGTATATGTGGTTTTGATTCTGGTTTGAGATTTGTGAGTTTGTACATGTACGAATGTTTAAGCCCTGGATTGGGAAGTGTTGTTCGGCAACATACGCCTTGGATAGGGTATGGTTACGTGGAAAGAATTGACATAAAGGGAAGAGTTTGAGAATGTGTTCATTGTGTTTTGTTGGAATTTGAATGGTGATAAATCTGAAATGTATTTGTTGGTTCTGTTTGAATAATGGTATATTATCAGAGTTGTGGCCATTGATGACGAGAACTACGTGTGGCTTGATCCCTTGTCCAAGGGTACGTAGGCAGCCTGGGGTCTCACCTAGGTGCAGCCGCGAATTATTATTGTGTTTAAAAGGTTTGATCGATTCGGTGTATGTGATTGGATTTCTGATGTGGTTTTCAATGTGATTGTTGGATTTGAATCCGGTTTAATGATTTCTATGGTATTTGTAAAGTTGTTTGAGGTCATTAATTACATGGTTTATGTATTAATTGACTTAAGAACATTGTTGTGTCTGCCGCGCAAATCTCACGACCTGGAGTTCCGGGCCGAGGGGATGTGCGTTAACACGGGGTTTCCTGCTTTTGGGTGCGGTGCGGTTGTGCGCGGGCGTGCCAGCACGGTTTACCGTGCGTTGATGTTTTGGTGAGTGTTGGATGGGTGAATGGTGCGCCTGTTTGATCTGTCTTCTTGGTCAAACGATTGTAGCCGAGAGAGGAACTAGTCTCGGCTGTTAGGTTCACGGCCTGAACTACAAGGCCGTTGAGTGATGGTGTTGGTGGTGGGTTTTGGGCGGTGCTCCGGCGCGCTGCTCAGGGAGCGATGATCGTGTGATATATGGGGTGAGTAAGCGAACAAACAGAGATGGTGCTCCGGCGCCTTGAAAATCAAGGGTCGTATGATATATTGATGAATGGATTCTGCTTACAACCTAACACTACTCCTAGGAAAGCAAGTAAAGATATTGAAAGTGCATTACAGAAGAAAATAAGTTGCTCCGTGGGAGGCTTGTTTTGGTGTTTGAACCCTTTGAATGTAGCTCGAGTCTTGTATTTATAGGAAGAGTCCCTGGATGAGTAATCGAGGCTGAATTTACGCATAGTGGAGTCTGATTAGCGCAAGTGGGCAATCCAATCGACATTTGGGATCGTGAAGTATGGTGATGAGACCCCAGAAATCCCGGTGAATCTCGGCCGCCGCGCTCAATCGTGGGTTTTGAACCTCTGGCCGTGGAGACGCATTTATTGCCTGGATAGCTGGTGAACCAACATCTCAAGCTGTCAGAATCCTTGCGAGAATGTCCACGTCTAATCACTCTGATCTTCATCACCAAATCCTGACTTTAGTCACTTCCCACCTTCCCTCATGCATTAAATGTTACTTTGTGGCCAATGGGTTTTGCTGCATTAAACAGGCACTACTTCATTAAATGAAGCCTGGGACCCTGCTGTCACGTGATGATTTGCCTTTAATGCCTTGGCCGCAAATTTGTTCGGCCTCGGCCTCGGCCTATGCTTGAGGCCGAGATGATCATGCCTTAGCATTTCCTTCTTTTTTCTTTAAGGAAGGCGAAGTACCCTAGCGAAACGCTGCATTTCAGTCTCTGCAAACAAGTGCCAGGGCCGAGAGAAAGGGCTCCTTCGGCCTGCTCATGGCCAAGATTTATTAGGCACAAACATGTTGGTTCTGTTTCGAATTATCTGAAGGCCGGAGGCCTATTATGTGTTTGCATGTTGACAACTTGTGCATACTGCCAGTTGGGATTAAATTGTGAATTTTTAACAGGTTGAAATTTGGGGAAAGTCAAATTTTCAAGGGAGACTCTGCCGAAATTTCGGTAAAAAGTCTCAATTCTTAGTAAGTGGGCCCGACATCGGTGTGATGTCGAAAAATTTCCACAGGATTAGTCTCGGGTTCCGAGGAATTCGGGGCGGGTCCTGTCAACAAATTTAGTTATATACCCAATCATAGACAATAGTCTTATAAAGAAACACTATACCATTTAAAAACTACAAATACACCCAAAAAAAATCCAAAAATCGACAGCTGTATATTTTTTAATTTAATTAATAAGATGAAATACATTTATTACCCTTTTAACATAAAATTGGAATTCTAATCCCTTTATCTGGCATTGAAGCCAGAGAAGAGCTTCAGTCTTTCATCTTCATCTTCAACCCCAATTTTCAGTTTTTGTTCTCCATTTCTTGTTTTGAAATCATCTTTCTCTTTAGACTTTTTGGATTGTGCAGATGTCTATGTCTCCTCTCCATTGATGGCTCTGACACTTTTTCAACAGACCAAGCCTCAGCTCGCCAAATTGAATTACCTCAATCTCAATCTTGATCTTGATCTCTCCAAGTTCATTCTCCTATACTTTCTTCATCATCTTTCTGTTTTTGCTTGTAAATTTGTGGACGAAGGTATTGAGATTATGGTGGAATTTTACAGTGATATCAAAGGAACCTCAATCTCCATCTCCATCTCAACAAGTCGTCTCGACGGAAACGACAGCCGAGGACCTCGCCGGTTGTTCCAAAGTACTGCACAACGACAGCGACTCATCGTCTTCTGTTGTGGAGGAAGACAGGGATTTCGCTGCATTGTTGTCGTCGTTTGGTTTGGACTTAGGATTTTTGATCGTTTGCTTCAATTATATGTTTCTCTTCGGATTTTAGTTGATTTTGCATATGTGCGAGGATTTTAGTTGATTTTGCATATGTGCGAGGGTAGCCGGGCGCGGGCGGGAGGCGGTGGCCTGGAAGTAGGAGCTCCTACTTTCCTGCTAATCACAATTTGACATGTTTGTAGACATTTTTCTTTTTATGTTTTTAATGCATTGTTTTTGCATGTGTCAAACTGTGATTTGTGCAGAAAGTAGGAATGCCTCCTTACTGGGAAGGAGGGAAGCAGTGCCCAAATATTTGTATATAAAAAAAAAATTAAATAAAAAAAAAAACAAGAGTCAACTCAATTCGACTGCATCTTTTGGTTCTTCCGTTAGTAGGATATGGTTTTGTTCACATTGGCAAATTGGTGGCCCTTTCTCCAATATAAAAAGAAGAGAATACAAAATGATAATTAGAATGAATACACATGAATGCAAAAATCACAAAGTAATTTTCAAAGTAATTTTCACTAAATTTGAAGCAGTTTTGAGAAAGTTGATTGATAACTGGGATGCATGATAGCTGTTGCGTATACTTCTAATTTCTAAAATAGTTGGATTCAAATAAAGCCCCCCCAAAAAAAATATATATCAACTTTAATTTCCGCAGTAACTAGGCAGGAGACATGCATTTAAGCCTTAGCCATCAATAACAATTGCTTTGGTTTTACAATCTCAATTTCTTGCTTCAGCTACAATAATTCAGCAGTTAGTGTTCTCTCCATCTTTTTGCATTCCATAAGGATTGCTCTCGCTGAATCCATTTCAACTTCCTCCTATGCGCATCTTCTTCCGGAACTTTGATGCACTGCTGCTTAAGTTAAAATTCACCTTGGGCGGACTACAAAAGCAAAATGAAGCTGCGACCGCCTGTGTAGGTCCAAGTCCAACAACACTTTTCAATTAATTGAAAGAAATTTAATCAAACCTAAGGACTTCAGAGAAATTTAAATGCGGGAAGAAATATTAAAATTATCAAACTAAGAGATGCTATACACTGAAACACAAGTATCAAGTATTTTTCTAAGTCATTGCATCCGGTGATCCTAAAATACATTCCATGCTGATGTTCTCCCTTTTCTTTTTCTCACCAATTAGAAGAGAAAATGCTGTTCTGTTTCTCATATAATTCCTACATCGCTTCTCATTGATGAAGATACAATTCAGAAACACATTCAGACATCAGGCTTACGCCTTCATTAAAATGCCAAACATTTAGATATCAGGATCGGCCACAATCCAAATTATTACAAATATCTTTTGCTATGTTCCCTACCAAAATATATCATATATTTCCAGACATGTCAGAGAATCGTCATCTCACAGTGAAACTAATAAGGAAACTACATAACCATGATTTTGGCATACATAACCATGCTACACTTAAATTTTCATATTTTTACCACAACAGCAAAGATTAAAACATAAATCATTTCCTTTGCAATATCAAGGAAAAGTTGGGTACCCGTAGATCGAGACGGTGAACGTTAAAGATGTCCTTCATAGAGTGTGAATTATATGCTAATAGATAAGATTTATATGCCTCTCTTGCTGATTGGTGCAGATAGTAGTTGCCCTCAACCATCTTCTCCTGCATCAGTACGGCAATACATAAGGTTCTTGGAACCAGTTATTGTGTAGTAATAGGTAACAATTGAACAACAAACAGGAAATTACCAGTTTAGACTGCATATTTTTCAGCCTATTCATCCTAATTTGTTGTTCTGCAACGGGGACTTTTTCTGCCTGAAAACAGAATATAATAAAGAACTGAAACGGAGAACATGCACCGCACGTAGCAACCTAAACAAAAGCGATTTACACTTGCTTTAAATACAGACACCCTTCTAGAAAGGCATGACACTTTTGTTTTGTGTGTGCGCATGTGGGGTTTGGTTGTTTCTGTTTTTTTTCTTCTTCTTGACTAAATCATACCGTCAAATAGTGAATAAATTGCATCTCTTCGGGAATGAGGAAAATAAATTCCTTTCCTTTTCCACTTTCCCCTCGAGCTGTTCGACCGACCCTGTGGATATATTCCTGCAAGCAGATATGCCATTGTTGTGAAAGCGTTTAAGATTAATGGGAAAAAGAAACGGAACTCAGGATTGGATATATTCATCATGGGCTGGAAAACCCAACGCCCATGAGACACTGTATTCAAAATGGTTAAAGAAGAATTCTTTGATACAAAAATTAATTGAAATATGTTAGTAAAGAAGGAAAATTAGACACCTTGGGATCATCTGGAGGATCAAACTGCACAATCACGTCCTACAAGCAAAGAAAAAACAAGCATTAGATTTACCACGAGCATTTGCTTATTGTGATACTGCTATGTGGCAAAGAAGCATATTGGCATAACATGATGTTCAAACAGGATAAACTAACGTCAGGATAGTTATTAATGGATAAAATAAAATTAAAAAAACCCTTTCGTTTTCAATTCAACGATACTATGCCTTCAAAAGAACAGATTTCTTGCAAGAGGGTAGTTAAACATACAAAATTGAAATTTTTTTTTAACAAACTTCGAACAAAAAAACTTGTGAGAACCATAGATTTCGTAAGTGTAGGGAAATATACAAAATCGGATAAATAAATAGAAAAGAACAGTTGTTTTTACGAGGGGCAAGTTAAATATACAAAATCGGATAAATAAATGTCAGCAATCCAATTCTCTATACTCTTGCCATAGACGTGGCGGTAATGAATATGTTTGTTTCTTCTGAGGGGAATAGGGGAAAGGTGCAAAGAAATGGGATGTTAGCTCAAGAATGCTGCCAATTTTTTGTTATTAAACAAATGTTGTCATTGTCGTCGAACGCATTGGGATACTTATTGCTCTCGATAAAATATTAATTATAGACAAACTATTGAGAACAATAAATTTCAAAATTGTAGGCAAATCGCAAAAGGAAAAGGCAAATATATATACCACAGCACGAATATCCAACCCACGAGCAGCAACATCAGTACAAAGTAAGATTCCTTTCTCTGCTGTGCAGAATTCAAGGAAAGTAGTTGTCCTCTGCTGCTGCTTCTGCTCTCCATGGATATCAAAGCAATCCACATTAACGCATCTAAGAAGGTCAGAGTGGAATTTGACTGACTTACAAGAAGAGTAGAAGACCACCACTTTCTTCGACTGATTCTTCATCAGAAAAGAATACAGGAGAATGAATCTCTTTTCACTAGGCACAATACAATAGCCATGTTGCAGCCCTGCATTTGTGGCCTATAGTGCACACAATCTTGTCAGATTTAAAAGATGACGGCAAAATCATATGTATTTAGATACGAATACAGAGTAAATGATAGATACGAACATAAAACAAATGTAAAAGGAGGAACACATAAAACCCGCTCGACTCCTACCTTAGTTCTCCCATCATCCACATCAATAAAGATAGGTTCTTTCAATGACACGCTAGCAAGATCTATAACCTTCAGGTTTAACGGGAAAAGAATTATGAGGACAAGGAACGAAATTGACTATTATGAGATATGGTTTTAAAGAACAAACCTCCTTAGGGTTTTGAAGCTCAGATTCTTTTGCACCAGTCGATTCCAATGGTGTCTTCCCTCTCTTTCTCTTGCGTTTCTTCTTCGTCTCGTCCTCGAAAGATGTGTAAGGGATTGCGTCTGTCATAGCAACTGGTTCTAAAGAATTGGCACTTTAGGGTTTCTGGAACGAGACGAGCACTCACACACAAACTATGAGAATGCGCTTCTTTAGGGTTTCTGGAACGAGACGAGCACTCACGTACAAACTGTGAGAATGCGAAGGTAGGGTTTGGTCGTTAAATAACGCGAAGGTAGTGTTTTTTTTTCGGTCGTTAAACTTCGGCAAAAATTTACTTTTGGCCACTGTTGTTTGTCAATATTACCACTTTGATGCTCACAATTTTTTGAAATACTACTTTTGCAACTTTTCTCAATTCGCCCTCTGAATTTTAAAATGACCACATATTTCGTGAACTATGTTACCCATTCTGTTAACATGGTGTTGGGCAAGGGTTTAGTTAGGGCTGCACGAAGGAGGGTAAGGCCATCTCCAACCCATCAGGCCAAACCTAAAAAATACTAAATTTTAGCCTAATTCCTCTCCCATGCCAAGAAAAGTAAGGGGCTAAAATTTGGGAAAACCCGAAGTTGGGGCGGAATACTAGTCCAGCTATTGCCTGGATTGGAATTTTTGTGTGGAGCCCACTCAGCCATGATGCAACCGGCCATGTGCAACGAGGAAACAATGGGGCCCGCACTACTGGTGTTGCAGAAGATATTGCAAGCTGGCGTTGCAGCACTTTTTTTTAAATTCCAACAGTAACCAAAATCCAACAGTTAAAATAATATTTTAAATTAATCTAAATCATATCCAACCCCAAAAGTCACTCCAAACTCTATAAATACCGACCTATTTCTCAAATAAATTTATATTTATGGAATTTCAATTTTTTAAGGCCAAATTGTTCAAAAAATTAAATGAAGTTATTTAAAAAGATTAAATGAATAAAAGTTATCCATGAAAAAAAAGTTTACACTTAAACCATTCTTCAACAATTTAATAAAGTTGTGGACTTAAAATTTGAGTTTGAAGGGTTGGCGGAAAAAACGGTTTGAGTCTAGGCAAAACCCAAATAGTTACTTTTTGGAGGGGGGAAATTTGGATTTATGACCAAATGAGTTGGAGAAGTCCTAAGTGTGGAGAAATTATAGAGTGAGCCCAAACATCCATTTCTCCTACCCGTTGTCCCCCTTGCTTGGCCCTTCCTCTAAGGGGTTGTTGTGTAACAAGTACATAATGTCCATTGGAACGTCCATCTATTTTATCATCAACTTGATGAATTAATTTCAAGATATAAGACTTTCCTATTATAAAGGTTGTTCAAAAGGATCTCCCGTTCTTCCATCAAATATTCTGCTTTTTCCCAGATACTCAGGTTCAAATACTCATGGATTAGCTGTTTGCTTACTGGCTTCATATAATTCAAAAAACACTAGTTTTCTTGAAGCCTCTTGTTCATAACTCTCATCAAAAGGTGTTATTCAATAATGTTTATCTAGCAGACCCCCGTTAACCCGAGGGAGCATTCAAATATCTATCTTACATTCATTCGTGAGGACACTCCTAATGGGTTGAAGACCATGTCAACAGGTCTTCCAACTACTTTATCTTGTCTACATAAATTTTTTGAAACAATACCCTTATTTCCATGTCTTCCAGCTACTTTATCACCTACTTTGATTTCACGTTTTTGTGAAATATATACACGAATTGTTTCTAGATTGTAACTATAACCACCTTTTTTCTGGATCCATCTCACATCAATAACTCGACCTTTACAGCATGTGATACTAGAAGCAGAGCAGAAATCATGGGTTCTCTCCCACCTTCTTCCTACAACTTCATCAACCCACATTCTCCTCCTAGTCCCAAAACAACAACAGCAACCCAATCTTCTTCCTCCTCCGCCTGATGCATTGATGAATTTTTTGATTTTTTCTTTTAATGTTTTAATTTTATAATATTTTTAAAGAATTTTTTATTATTCTTTTCACACATCAGCATCAAAGTGGGTGACACACTTGTCACGTCATTAATTTAATAGAAAATCTAATGGTGAAGTTAACGGTGTTAGACCAAGGTCCGACGTGGTAAGTCTACTAAGTTTTTGAATTTGAATTCATCTTGTTTGAATGACAGTTCTTTATCCTTTGGTTCTTTTGAAAGATGAGCTTTGTGTTGTATAGAACTCTATCGCTTAATAGCTAATATCCTAGTTTGTAGGAATAGCTTTATGATTTTCAAACTTGTACTGATCTATACAATCATTATAAATACATATATATAGTTGTAGCCATATTGGTTTTGCAAGCTTTCACACCATTTCAAAGTCTTATATGGTATCCAGAGCCTCTAGTCTAACGATCCATTAATTTTTATTTTTTTCTGTTCTCATGGCTACCAACACCAATGATGCAAACCCACCACCACCTCCAACCAACAATTCTGCCACACCCACCCATGCTGCTCCACCCGCAATTTCCATTATTGTTACCATCAAGCTCGATAGAACCAACTATCCACTTTGGTTGGCTCAAATATCTCACATTCTTCACAACTGTGACCTTTTTTGCTATGTTGATGGCTTGGTGCCATGTCCACCCAAGCATCTCCCAGCAACACATGCTTCTCTACTGAATCCTGCTTATCTTAATTGGGTACAACAAGATCAGACCATTCTCAGTTGGATCAATAACTCATTAAGTCTAGCAGTATTGGCTACTGTCGCTCTTTCCCCCACTTCTCGCCAGACTTGGCAATCGTTGAGAATCATTATGCGTCACCTCACATAATCGGATTTTGCACTTGCGAAATGGGTTGTTGCGTACTATTAAGGGAGATATGTCCATTTTTTACTTTTTGGACAAAATGAATTCGATTTCTAATAATTTGGCTCTTGTAGGAAGTCCCCTCACAGATGATGATCTGGTCTCCATCATCATGAATAATGTCAGGGCTGCATTTGAAGTCACAGTTAGTGCTGCACAAGTCCTTGATACTCCGATCACGTATGAAGCCTTGGAGGCTCTTTTACTGAGTGTTGAACAATGTATGGGGGAGCAGTCACAGCATGTTCCTAATCTGAACACAGGCATTACTACCTTTGCTACTTCATGCGGCCATGGCAATCGAGGGCCTTTGCTGCTTCCAACAGAAATTCTGCTGCTACTCCTGGGCGTGGTCAATTCTGGTCCAATTTTCCCAATCAACGATCTTTCAATACTCCATGGGAGTCTTCTTCTTTAGTCCATGTTCGTTTCATTTGCCAGATTTGCAACAAGCCTGGCCATCAAGCTTTGGATTGCTTTAACATAATGAATACTGCATATCACCAATGCCCATATCAAATACTTGGCTCGTTGACACATGCACCAATGCCCATATCATACCAAAAATTGATAATCTCAATAATGCTCAAGAATATGTTGGTAATGATGACAGGACCTACCCTGAATTCATCAAAATCCAGGACGAATCCTGTGACAGTTCCGAGATCAAACCGATGCTGAGCCCACTTACTAACGATATACCCTCTTTTCCAAATCAAGGAAAAGAGAAACGAGACTTTCTGCCAAAATTTCAGCAGAGTCTCCCCTGAAAAACGGACATTTCCCAAAAAAAATCACCTGTAAAAATCACAATTTAAGAAACCAACTGCCAGCACACACAATTCAATGTCACCCAGTTTACAGAATAGGCTTCTATCCTTCAAATAATTCAAAGCAGAATCACCAGCAATGCTCTTAAGTCAAATAATACATTAACAATGCAATTTATGAACCCAAACAATTTTACGAATATCCACTGTAATCAACATAAAATAACTTCCCAATTTTCACCGTGTGACCCAAACACATCGCAAGTAGCTTAAAAACTCAGGCCCAAATCATACATCAATCCAAAACGTGTATCAAACCTATCTTAACCACAAACACCTTTCAATAACACTCACTTAGTCAAACGGGAATATGAATAATCATTCAATCACGCCTTGGTTTCAATCGAGCTTCGGGACCACCGACAACGTCAAAACCCAACTCATCAAAAACAAAAGAAGAAAGACTAAATCCAAATGACCGAATTAAAGTTTCAAAAATAAACTTAAGTTCGCGGTTGCACCTAGGTAAGACCCCATGCTACCTACGTACCCCTTTGTGAGGGATCAAGCCACATGTAGTTCTTATTACAAAAATCACTGTTCATATAACATACAATCATTTTCAGCAATACTAATAAGTTAATTTTAGAATTATCTTTTCCCTTTAATTTAAATCACATCATACCCAACATAATCCTTTTAAAACATTAATCTTTTCCTGACATATTATAATAATCCTTTTTTCCTCTCCCTGTTACTTTACTACACGTCGGAGAGTCCAACGCCATGCATAGTAAAGTAACAGTAACCCAAGTGTACGGATCTTTTACCACGCGCAGGAAAATCCAACACCACGTGTGGTAAAGTAACTAGTGTCCCAATGAGCACACACGTCGGAAAATCCAAGGCCACATGTGGCCCAACCAAACCATGTTCTATGTTCGTAGACTGCTTTATCACACACCGAATAATCCAACGCCACGTGTGATAAGCTAACAACATAACCATATATGCCCACACACCGGATAATCCAACACCACGTGTAGGTACCATAAACAAGGGAGGGTACTTAACATGGTGTAATCTCATATTCACATAACCAAATAATAAAGTACCCCATCTTATATTAATCTCTTGCCCAGTTATTTAATCATAGAGTGAATAACAATTCCTCTACACATAATCCATATTCAAATTAATTATAAGCCTCATTAACCGAAATAACCATTACCAAACCTAAGTAAACCATTTCGATTTTTATTAATATTCAAAACACTACTCAAATACTTAGGAATAAACAATCTCTGAAAATCCCCTAAGACAAGATAATAAAATCCAAAACACCGTATCTTACACAAAGTCACATAATCCTTTTAAAATAATATTAATGGCACTAACAATAATAGTAATAATAATAATGATAATGATAATAATATTAATAATAACAAATTATAAACGGGAAGCCTCGTGTCACAGGATACAGGCCGAGATCGAACCGATAACCCGTTTTTTTAAATCTTATATATATATATATATTATAAAAATAATATTCCCTTCCTTAATTCAATTTTCCGAAATATTTATTCCTAGTATAGAAAATAAACTCTCAAGCCTATATTCCATAAAGGCCCAAAGTAATTCAAATAGTAATCAAAACTTGTTTACACTTAACTTCCATAAAATACTATATTCCATAATTAAAACAATAGACTTTCGTAAATAACCCGATATCACCCAATCCATATACTTTAATAATAATCATAATAATATTAATTAGTGATAAATAATAACCTTTAGAGATCCCATATCCTCATTAATCATATTAAATCAATTTTCAATCCAAAACTCATTATGCAAGAAATTCCATATTAGAAGAACGAAGTACACTTAAAAAAAAATAAACATCCATTTATTTACTAATAATCATAGCCGAGACCCAAGACTCGCTTCAATAACCCATCGATCAAGTATCTCATACTCATCCATTCCATAACTTCAAGTATCAAACTTGTCACGCCCCGGACCCGGGGGTAGGTGGAAATCCCGCGCCCGGTGCGTGAGAAAATAAAAAGTAAATTAAAATAAAAAGAAGCCGAAGCATAAAATAAACTTTTCTTATAAAAATAGATCCCAAAATCTTACAACTTTACATGAAATAAATAAAGCTCTAACACTCTCATCTAATTCAGTCTGAATCGATTTAGTCATTGTCTTGCCCACTAATTCATCTGAAAAATTAAACAGAGTGAGGGATGAGCAACCACCGCTCAGTAGGGACATGAGACCTTACCACAGTAGATTGATATAAATAAATTAAGTGACATGCAATCACACAGCCAAATATCATATAATTAAGAATCATGCATGAATGAATGCTCTTCATCTAATCCCGTTAATTCATATAACTGGACAAGCAGACCTGCATGTCCCATACCATGCTTATACCACTTGGTCCCGAATGCCCATTTATATGAACTAACACCCATTTCAACCGTCCCATAATCCCCCTTTTGTTAGTCATCTTGCCTAACTCCCTTTTGCCAGTCCCGAATCACCCAATAAAAATCATGTGCACTGTGGGATCCCTGAGACCTGGTACCTACCAAGAGTTAGACTCAACAACACAAAAGACTATTTCCATTACCCTCTTTTTCATCAACCCAAGAATTCCAGCCATCACCGATAACATATGATCATGTCAATATTAATAAAATAATATAGATCATTAACAACACTTCAACATCCAATATCAATAATAATAATATCATGCATAATATAATGCTCACGAAATTTAATTTAATTAATCCCCGTAAAGACCTCCCGAGAAATCCCTACCTCGATTCCAAGGCATTGCTCCAAGTTAAGAAAATACAAGCTAAGTCCTATATCTCCCGCAAGAAATTCATAACCTCTCTCTCTCTCTCTCACGTTCTCTCTCTTTTTCACGTTGTATGTTTGTTATCAATGGAAGCAATAGTAAAACTTGCAAGCTTCCTATTTATACTAGAGTAAAGTCGGCAATTATGCTTCTATCCTTGGTTTTGGCGGTTGAGGATAAGAACTTTGGTATTGAGATAATATCTTATGAAGTGAAGACAGCTATCTACTTGGATAACAAGGCTATCCCTAGTCTGTTTACACGTCCCTTGAGCAATGCCACCTCTAGCTTATGTTATCACCTCCAACTTATATTATTAAAATGGTAAGACAACTATATAAATATATATATATATATAAATATAAATAATCAATTTAAATATATAACTAAATTTGCAACAAAATATTTATTTCTTCAAATTATTAATATATATACTTTTAAAAAAATACGGGTCTTCACAAAACTAATAATCCAAGAAATTCATACGATAGTCAACATAACTCAAATAACGGTCAAGACTTGTTAATAAGGTCGTTCTAGTCCTCGAATGGTGAAACAACATCGAAAGACTCACGGTCAACTGCGGGGTCAAACTGCCCAAACTTGGTCAACAGGGCCCGCGGGGCTCACGACCTCCGATTTTCAATCTGAAAGTTCCTACGGGTTCAATAAGGTCTACTATTCCCGTCTTGTAAATTTGGTCCGAATTGAACAGTTGGATCGATCGGACGGTTAACGTTTAATGCAACTTTAAGTCATTGAATCTAAGTATCCTGACTCCGATTCACGATCTGCGAATTCCTATACGATCCTAGAGATGCCTAGATCAACCCGGATAACGCCTAATATGCGATATCCGATCGACAATCAAACGATAATCAAATTCAAATTCGAGCATACCTTCGTGCTCGAGACGACATGGGGATCATTTTAGGACCCAAAGACCTGCCACAAAGTGGCCCACGCGCAGCCACATGCTCTAGCAGCGCGTGGGTGTCCATAGCGATTCCGGCGATCGAAAAATCTTCAAACCGCGGGTCAAGACTTATACCTACATGATCAGGACATTGAGTGGAGCAACTTTTGTTATTGGACCAGCCCCGAAAAGCGACCGGAGATAACCGAAATCAAGGGCCGAAACAGACCAAAACTTCTATCGCTTATTTGACAACCAAAACGCATAAATTAATCCTAAACAACCCAACCATCAGCTAGAACACATTGAGAGGATGAGAAAACATACCAAGTTCGAAGAATTTGGCTGTTGGAAACGTTCGAACGAGCTTCGGAAGTTTTACTTAAAAACTGGCCGTATTTCTCATTTTTCCGACGACCTGGGCGGTGGATCGTTGCGGCAGAGGGGTGGGGCTGGTACAGGGAGACTAGCCAGTCATTTTGGGACCGGTCTTGCTGCAAACGGTGGTCGGGGTGGCAGCGGCAAAGGAAAATTCGATTGTGGGGAAGGGGGGTGCTGTTTCTGTCGCAGGGGGAGGGGAGCTTGGAAAGAGAGAGAGAGAGAGAGAGAGAGAGAGAGAGAGAGAGAGAGAGAAGAGATAAAAATATGATTTAAAAAACCCTTTTTGAAAAATTTATGATTATGCCACTGAGCTCCTTTTGATCGTAACTTTTTCGTTACAACTCCGATTCGAACCCACTACGTGTCTACAGACTCATCTTGGCACGATCTACATAATAGTGTCATTCAACTCTCCAAAATCCTTCTGGATTAAAAAGTGATCAAAATACCCCTACCCCTGGAGGCAAAATTGTAATTTCAATATTAAGTAATTTAATTAAATTAATGAATAATTATATTTTGGGTCACAATGTTACAAATGAACAGGTTGGAAATGCTAAAATTGTCATGGCATCCACAAATTTTTCTCTTAAAGATGTCTTGAGATGTCCTAATGCTTCATCTAATGTGTTATCTGTTCACCGTTTCACTGTTGATAATCATTGTTATTTTCTAATTTATCCTACTTTTTTTTCTAATCAAGCACCTTAAAACCCAGAGGACGCTTTTCCAAGGGAGATGTGAGAATGGCCTATATCCATTACAGTTTCAAACCCCTTCATCAATCCAAGCGTTGGCGGCTTCCATAGGTTCTAGAGTTTCTGCACAAACTTAGCACTCACGCTTAGGACATCCTATGTCTGCCACAATAAAATATTAAATTGCGAATAAGATTGTAACCGTTTATGGTTATTCTAAATTTTCCTTTTGTCATTCTTGTCCATTAGCTAAGAGTTCTAAATTTCCTTTTAGTTTTTCATCATCTCAGTCACAGTTTCCTTTACAACTTGTACACTATGATTTATGGTGTTCTCCAGTTAATTCAATCAATGGTTTTAGATATTATTTGTTGTTTGTTGATGATTTCTCACGTTATTCTTGGATCTTTCCTATGAAAAATAAATCTGATGTCCATCAAATTTTCATTCAATCTAAAACTCAGGTTGAAAATATTTTATCTCATAAAATAAAAATATTGCAGTGTGATGAAGGTGGAGAATACACCAAAAAAACCTTTTCTCAATGCTTATTATCTCAAGGTATTCATCAAAGAGGTTTTCTTGGCCAAAACATCCATAACAAAATGGCTTGGTCAAGCGATAACACTATCACATAGTTGAAATAGGTTTGGCTCTTATGACTCAGTTTCACATGCCACAAAAATATTGGGTAGAAGCTTTTCAAACCGCTTTGCATATGATAAATAGGTTACCTACTAGAGTTCTTCAACAAAAGAATTCATATCAAGTTTTGTTTAATCGCAGTCCAAGTTATGAATTTCTGCAGGTTTTTGGGTGCACTTGTTTTCCTCTTCTTCATCCGTATAACCAAAACAAACTTCAACCACGATCGCATTCATGTGTATTCATGGGTTATTCTCTTAATCATCTTGGTTATCAATGTCTAGATTAACAACATGTAAGGTGTTTTTATCCCACCATGTGCTGTTTGATGAAGGTACCTTCCCATTTGCACATTTTGAACTCGCATCTCTCAGGCAAGGTGTCCTCTCTGACTCATGTACAGATTTTAGTCTTTCATTTAATTTTCCTATTACTAAACTTGATCTTGTTTACCCTAAGCCCATTGCAGCACCTAATGATCTTGTTCCAAGCCCAAGCCCACAAATAACGCACCCTACACAATCACAGTCGTCATCTTCATATTTTTTAAGCCAAGATAGTTGTCGTGACACTTTAACATCTTCTGCTCCAATTCGAGATTTAGTTGTGGTCTGTGCATCTTCTCCATTTGCCGTACTGTTGGAAGCTGCCACTTCTATTTCGCCTCTCATCACTGACATACATACTGATACTACTACTGCTTTGACTGAAGCTGCTCTGTCTACACTACATGTTCGACATCGGATGGTGACTCAATCTCAAACAGGGAGTTTAAAATCCTTTTCGAGGTATGCTTTGCATCTCCAGGTTGATTCTGTAGATGTTGAGCCTTCATGTTTCAGCAAAGCTATCAAACATGCAGAATTGAGGACTGTCATGGCCACAGAGTTCAGTGCTTTGCAAAGGTGTGGGACGTGTACTTTGGTTCCTTTTCAACATCACATGAATGTTCTTCCCAACAAGTGGGTGTTTAAGATTAAAAGGCACTCCGATGGATCCATTGAGCGTTATAAAGTGCGTTTGGTGGGTAATGGTTTCCATCAACAGGAGTGGCTCGATTATTCAAAGACATTCAGTCTTGTGGTTAAGCACACCATAATTTGTATGGTTTTTGGGGAAGCCTATATCTACACCATGTATTTTTGGTCAGAAACTGAGTCTTCACCATGGTGAGCCTCTTTTGGATCCTTCTGAATATCGCCAAGTTGTGGGTGCCTTATAATACCTCACTATTACTTCGCCTGACTTGTCTTATGCTGTGAACCAAGTCTGCTAGTTCATGCACTCACCTACAATAGTGCACTGGCATGTAGTGAAACGCATCCTATGGTATTTGAAAGCCAGATATGATCATGGGCTTCAGTATCAACCTGGCAAGCTTGAATTAAATGCTTATTCTGATGCTGACTATGCAGAGGATCCTGATACAAGGTATTCTACTGGTGGTTTTTGTGTTTATTTTGGTTCTAACTTAATTTCCTGGAGCTAAAGAAGCAGAAGACTGTTTCATGTTCTAAGACAAAGGCCGAGTACAAGCAATTAGCTTATACCACTGCTGAGTTATCTTGGTTACGCTCCTTATTCCGAGATCTGTGTATTTTCTTACCTACGCCTACCATATGGTGTGATAATGTGATAATGTTTCTTCTATTGCTCTTGCTTCCAATCTGGTTTTTCATTCTCAGACTAAGCATTTAGAAGTCGACTACCACTATGTTCGGGAGAAAATGGTTCCTGGTGAGTTGAATGTTAATTATATTTGCTCTTAAGATCATATCGCTAATTTGTTCACTAAAGGTGTTAGTTCTTCTTGGTTCAAGACACTTGTTTTCAAGCTTCATGTTCTCTAAGGACCACTTAGCTTGAGGGGACTGTTAAACCAAGGTCTGACGTGGATAAGTCTACTGAGTTTTTGAATTTAAATTCATCTTGTTTGAATGACAGTTTATCCTTTGGTTCTTTTGCATGAGGAGCTTTGTGTTGTATAAGACTTTATCGCTTAAAAGCTGATATCCTAGTTTATAGGAACAGTTTTATGATTTTCAAACTTGTACTTATCTATACAATCATTATAAATACATAGCTGCAACTATATTGGTTTTGCAAGCTTTCACGCCATTTCAAAGTCTTATAGACGGAAGGTGTAATTTGGTCAAATTTAAAAACGTGGTTATCAAATTGATGGAATTAAAACCTCATAGCCCATTTTAATACAGCACCTAAATCTCGATGGACTAAAATGCCGTTAGTCCAAAAAAAAGGCTTATTCACACCAATGCCCCCCCAAACTTAAAGTGGTCCATTTGGCCCGCTTGATCGTGGTTTGGTGACCCACTTTGCCCCCTACCGTCAATTCCGTCCAAAAGTCTGTTAATTATGATGACGTGGTAGGGGTGTTTTTGTATTTTCAAATTCATTAATATTTAAATATACAATTTTTTTTTAATTATAATTTTCCAATTTTAATAGTTTATTTATTTCTCCTCCTTTTCCTGCAAAACCCTAAATTTACATTTCTTCGAAGTATTTCTGAAATCACAACGAAAATATGTGCTTCTAGTTCGTTGTAATCCTAAGAAGTTGTTTACAATTTTTTTTTACTGAAATTCCTTGGCATTGACCGTGCATCAACGAGAGCCTTTTCCCCTTGGGATTTTTTCTTTTTGTTTTCCCCGCCAGACAAGAAATGTTCATAAATTACATATGCATGAGGTGTTTACTTAGTTTCCGAATTCTTAACTTTTATTGTGTCTCTGTTTCTTTTCTTTTCCTCCCTTCTTAAGCTCTGGTCCCTTCATGTTCTTCCAACCAACTTTTTCTTCTCGTCGGTATAGCTAGTTTTTAATAGCAAAATTTATCGGAAAATGAAATCAGAAGCAAAAGTAAAAAATAAAAAAATGTACATGTTGGGGTTTCATGAATTTATGAGATTGAAAACTTTCTGTAACTGTAAATGTTCAGATGATTAGCTCTACAATGGTGGAGACAAACCTCAGAGCTGGAGGAGTTGCATCGCTGGGTTCTCTAGCTTTCAGCATTTCAAGACGAGTTTTGGTTTCTAGAGTTCCAAATTTTCCTTGAAAAATTACACTTTTCTAGCTCAGTTTCACGGAAAATCTTCTGGGTTCTTGCGGTGAAGAAGCTCCAGATACTTACAGAATTGGAGGAATTTTGTGGGTGATTGTGGAAATTTGGGAGTGAGAGAGGTTTGGTTTGGGGATAAGAGAGAGCTGAATAACTAGAAATTTTTCAATGGGTGGGTTAGCTAAAGTTAGTAGCTTAAAATTTAATGATAATTTTTTTTTTTTGTACTTGCATTTTCTATAATTTTTCTAGAAATAAAAGTATATATTAAATCATATAAATCATGCTAATTGTAAACACAAGAAAAAAAAAATGAAATTAGAGCCATATTATTCACGAAAGGATGAATTTCATTTAGAAAAATGATTCTCTTTTGGAGACAAATTAATAGAATTTTTTTTAAATTGATGTTGGGACAAACTTTGATACCAAATACAAATGTGGAAGACCTCTGACTATGCCTATTGGTGTTGAAATTGTATATATTTTTATTTATTTTTAGTTAAAATAATAGGCCATACGTATATTTAATTTGTTTTTTTCCCAAATCTTCCCTGGGCTACAGCCAAGGGCAGCCCTTACTTTGGTTCCGCCCATGTAAGAGATTTAGTTTATGGGAGTGATTGGAATGTTAGTCAGAAAATGGGAGCAATTTCCCCCACCATTTGGGTTGGTGGTTGCTTGGGCAGGGAGGGAGTGGGCTCGGGGGGAGGGGCGGTTATGGCTCCCAATAGGGAGGTGGGTAGAGAGAGAGAGAGAGAGAGAGAGAGAGAGAGATTCTTTTTAGTTTTAAATTTTTTAGTGTTTTATTTTAATTTTAATTAGTTTTAATAATTGGAATATTTAATTATATTTTTACCTACATGGAGGTGGGCTCCACTTGCCACATCACTCTTAATTGGTGGATAATGATCCATGTATATGAAATTACAAAAACACCCATGTCATGTCATTATAGTTAACAGATTTTTGAATAGAGTTGACGGTAGGGGATAAAATGGGTCATCAAACCACGGTCAAGCAGGATAAATAGGTCACTTTAAGTTTGGGGGGTAATGTGAGATTTGACCATAGTTTCAAGGGATGTTAATGTAAATAAGCCCCAAAAAAAAACCTTTCAATTATTGTACAAGCCAAACATTAGAATGAGAATAAAGTCTATTACATGGTTATTATTTGCAAGCATTTCCAAACACCGGAATTAAAAAAAATTATTCCCATTCTCTATAAATAGGGACTCATTTCTAAGCAAATCCCATGAGCCAAATGGACCCTTAATGAGGTTGCAAACTAAACTCACCGTTACCTTTCGCTCGGAAATTTGTTGGCATGATCACCATCTGGGCTTCTAGGCTTAGAAACATACTTACTGGACGTGACTTAACATACAAATTGGGCTTGGTTTAGACCCAAATGCATGAAGCAAAAGCAAATCTTGTTGCCTTGTAATAAGACAGCAAGAAATGAGAGCCCATATCCTTTACCGTGTGGCAAGCTTTCACAGTTAATGCCAAGACCCAAGAATGCATCTCTCCCTCCCATGGTCCTCTAACCTACAGTGTGTCAGATTTTCTCTCTACAATTAGATAGATCAACCCCTTTTGCTTTAATTACTTTTTCAGAGCTACACCAACTCAGTTCCCAAAATAAATCCCCAAAAACCAACACTAGAAATAGATACATACATACAATCTAAAATTCCCTCAATTATTTTTTCTCCACAGCCATCAAAAACCAGAGAAAAGAAAACAAAAAATGCAGTCCATGTTAAACCTCCATGGCACCTTTGGCCTTCCTCTGTGTATTTCAGGGATAACCCATCATCATCTCACCTTCTCTAAGGAGTATATTTTCATCTCTCTCTCTCTCTCTCTCTCTCTCTCTCTCTCTCTCTCGAATATGTGTTTTTGGTTTTTATTCTTTTTTCTTTTTGTGGGTGGTTTTGTTTTCGGATGGCAGATCATGATCGCAGAAGGGAGGCCATGAAAAGGCAGAGATCACAAGCCAGAGCAGAGCTGCATGCAAATCAAGAACTGGGTTTTGAGAGAAGCAGTGGAAGAGTGGGAGAACAGATCAGGGAAGGTGGGGTTGATGAAGATCTAGCTAGTGTGCTACATGATCTGTGTTGCAGTTATTTGGCTTGTACTGCAAAAGCTGCATAGCTTTATTAGCTTAGCTTAATAATTAATCAAATATTTATGTTTTTGGATCTAGCTAGACACCAAATGTTTGCATTTCACTGAGAAACCATTATCATAGGACAGGCATAAAATCTATTAGCTCCTTTTCCAGGATAATTCCAATGTCTATTCTCAGAAACAAAAGCAAATTGCTGCACTATCCTATTATTTCTTCCATTTCAATTTTCAGGCTAACGACTGAATCATTTAGCCTTTTTTTTTTTTCCATATTATTTTTCCTTCTACGATATGTCAATAGCCTTCTAATAACCGTAAGTGTCCACAATATAGCAAGTTGCCCGTCTAGCTCAGTTGGTAGAGCGCAAGGCTCTTAACCTTGTGGTCGTGGGTTCGAGCCCCACGGTGGGCGTATTGAATTTTTTATTTTGTCAAAAAGTCACTTTTGGTCCTTGTGGTTTACTACTTTTACCACTAAGGTCCTGTGGTTTCAATTTCGTCACTTTTGTCTCTGTGGTTTCAATTTGAAGCAATTTAAAGACAATTCCCAATTTCTGATACTTATTGAGGGGCATTTAGGTCCAAACTTGCAGCCCCTCCCCAATCACCTTACAACCACCCAACAACCCCTCCAAAAACTTCTCTGTTGTAAACCAACAACAAACGGTGCTCCATTTGAATTTTTGTTGATAAAAATTATGGCCATCTATACATAAACATCAACTAACAAAATCATAATCGAGCGGGTCTTAGGATTATACAAGGGAGATACATTTCTTTATCTTTTTCTCTGAACCAAAATAAAAACTCACAATTATAATCATAATCCATCTCATTTCTTCATAAGGGATGAAAGTATTCTCCAGCCAAAAAAGAAAAACAAGGTAGCCAGAGCAAGTCTACTTCGATCTTTTGTAAGCTTCATAAAAGTAGCCTAGGATTACAATAGCGTCATCAATTGCAGCTCTTATTGCACCTTGTGCCAGTGTCACAAGCTTTGATAGTTTCGTATTATGTAATTCAACATAATCTCTTAAAAATATGTTGATGAAGGTTGTATAAATGGTACATCTCCAAGGAGCATTGTTTGTTGCTGGTTTAGACAGTGGGATTGTCAATGTTTACAGCAAGGAGGAGTTTTTGGAGGGGCTAGTGTCTGTGGAGGTGGTTGGGGAGGGGCTGCAAGTTTGGACCGAAATGCCCCTCAATAAGTATCACAAATTGAGAATTGTCCTTAAATTGCATCAAATTGAAACCACAGGGATCTAAAATGACTTTTTGCCTTTTATTTTTATTTTTAACCACCTAAACTTTATAAAGTGTTGTAATCCATCACTCAAAAGTAGTGAAATTGGGCACAATCAAGGAAATAAAAAAAAGGAGATTCACTATTATACCCAATATAGGAACCCAAATTATAAAAAAACCCTATATGAAA
The DNA here is from genome assembly GCF_965620075.1 of Prunus avium. NCBI lineage: Eukaryota > Viridiplantae > Streptophyta > Magnoliopsida > Rosales > Rosaceae > Prunus > Prunus avium. The sequence goes on from NC_142289.1 coordinate 32,224,197, forward strand.
TGGACTTTGGAAACACACCCAAAGCTCATTTACAACATAACAAAAAGGCTTTTAACTTCTTTTAAATTACAAAATTGCCATTGATTTCTTAAAACAAACCCAACCCCAAAACCTCATAAAAAAAAGGCCAAAACACCCAATAGGGCATCAAAGTAATTTAATAATCAAAATTCAATTCAATAGGGCCAGCTATCATTTTTGGGGTTTTTTTTATGGGTTTGTTTATAGAAATTAAATGGTGTAGTGTTTATTTATAGTTTTAGTGCTAAGAATGGGTATATGACTAAATATCTCATAAAAAAACTGGGGTAGTGTAGTTTGATACAACGTACCAACTACCAAGAACTTATTCTTGGCTACTATGCAAGTGATGAGTTCCAAATTAAATTTTGGGACATGGACAATGTAGACCCGTTGAATGCTGGGTTAATGATAAGGCAACTCTCTCTCTCTCTCTCTCTCTCTCTCTCTCTCTCTCTCTCTCTCTCTCTCTCTCTCTCTCTCTCTCTCAGAGTTCAGTTTTTTATAGTTCAAGTGGTTAAAAATTAAAATTAAAAGTTAAGGTGGTACTTGCACACATGCTAAAAATTTAGATGGTATTTATGCAGATCTCTCTTTTTTTAAAGTAAATTTTATCACAAAAAGACAATTAACCATTATCGACCACAACCACAGGGACAGACTACAAGGCATGCAATTAATTCAAAAGGCATCTACAGATCAATAAGGCTGTTCAAAAACACCATGACCAGGTAAGGGCACTAGTGGAAAGGTAAGAAAAAAAATAATTTAATTTCAATTATTGTACATGTTTGTACAATATCTGGTCAAGCACTCCCAAACACTCCCAAGCCAAAGGGAAGGGAGTCCCACATCGACAAAACACAAGAGGAGGGGACTCTCCCTTCTTTATAAATGGAGACCTCTCCCCTTCAAGAAGAGGGGGTTTTTGGGGTAGGCTACGGGGGCCTCATGGGCTTACCCATTAGCCCATTTACAAGCTCACGGATCATCGGCCATCAGCCAGATCCTTAGCCTTCGGCCATCAGCCTTCGGTATTCTTCCTCTTCCTCTTCCCCTTGGGTTTAACCCTATGTACAATGTATACACACATTATCATAATGAGAACCTACTTCTCCGTGGACGTAGCCCATTATTCGGGTGAACCACGTACATTTGTCTTCTGTATGCATGTCCATTTATTTACCGAATGCTCTTACATACTGAGGGTCCTCACCTTCAACATCCACCTCATCTTTAAGTTGGCCTACTTACTACATGTCTAGTTTTAGTGCAAACAGTTTGGCGCCGTCTGTGGGAAACGACACAAAACGCTATGTCGTTCTCCTTCTCGAGTGCTCTCGGCACCCTTGTGAGCCATGCCTTCGGCACCTCCTACAATCGGCATCTGCCTTCGGCCTTTAGCACCCTTGCATCATTCGGCGTGTGCGATGTTTTCACATCCCCCCAAATGATTTGGCATCGGCCTTCGGCCTTCGGCACCCTTGCATCATTCGGCGAGAGTGATTTCTTCACATCCCCCCAATGATTCGACATCTGCCTTCTGCCTTCGGCCTTCGGCACCCTTGCATCATTCGGCGCGCGCGATGTCTTCACATCCCCCCAAATGATTCGGCATCGGCCTTCGGCACCCTTGCATAATTCGGCGTGTGCGATGTCTTCACATCCCCCCAAATGATTCGGCATCGGCCTTCGGCCTTCGGCACCCTTGCATCATTCGGCGCGGGCGATGTCTTCACATTCCCCCAAATGATTCGGCATCGGCCTTCGGCCTTCGGCACCCTTGCATCATTCGGCGCGTGCGATGTCTTCACATCCCCCCAAATGATTCGGCATCAGCCTTCGGCCTTCGGCACCCTTGCATCATTCGGTGCGCGCGATGTCTTCACATCCCCCCAAATGATTCGACATCGGCCTTCGGCACCCTTGCATCATTTGGCGTGTGCGATGTCTTCACATCCCCCCAAATGATTCGGCATCGGCCTTCGGCCTTCGGCACCCGTGCATCATTCGGCGTGTGCGATGTTTTCACATCCCCCCAAATGATTGGCATCGGCCTTCGGCCTTCGGCACCCTTGCATCATTCGGCGTGTGCGATGTCTTCACATCCCCCCAATGATTCGGCATCGGCCTTCGGCACTCTTGCATCATTCGGCATATGCGATGTCTTCACATCCCCCCAAATGATTCGGCACCTCATGAAAAATCCTCTCTCTTACGGCGCCAAGGCCACCTGCCGAACGGCACCACCCAAGAGACATATTTTCATTCCAACGCCTATGCCACCTGCCGAACGGCACTAATGTAGAATCCTCCAAACTTCCAGCACTTATGCCAACTGATTCAACAACTCCGCATCGATGCTGCATACAAGAGAAAGCAAAGAATGAGCTGAAGCATTACTTGGCCAGTGCATTGATGACTACAAGTCCCCAATCAAGAAGTATCTCCTTAAATCGAGAACTTGGGGGACTCCTGTTTGTACAATATCTGGCCAAGCACTCCCAAACACTCCCAAGCCAAAGGGAAGGGAGTCCCACATCGACAAAACACAAGAGGAGGAGACTCTCTCTTCTTTATAAATGGAGACCTCTCCCCTTCAATAAGAGGGGGTTTTTGGGGCAAGCTACTGGGGCCTCATGGGCTTATCCATGAGCCCATTTACAAGCCCACGGATCATCGGCCATCAGCCAGATCCTCAACCTTCGGCCTTCGGCATCTGCCTTCAGCCTTCGGTATTCTTCCTCTTCCCCTATGCACAATGTATACACACATTATCATAATGAGAACATTCTTCTCCGTGGACGTAGCCCATTATTCGGGTGAACCATGTACATTTATCTTCTGTATGCATGTCCATTTATTTACCGAATGCTCTTACATATTGAGGGTCCTCACCTTCAACATACACCTCATCTTTAAGTTGGCCTACTTACTACCTGTCTAGTTTTAGTGCAAACAGTACAAACCAAATATTAAAATGAAAATAAAGTCTATTTCATGGTTACTATTTTCAAGCATTTACAAATACGGGAATTAAAATCATTTATTCTCATTCTCTAGGAACGGGGACTCAATTAAGCAAATCATTCCATGAATCAAATGGATCCTTAAGACCAGTGGCGGACCCAAGAATTTTTCAGAGAAGGGGCAATATTCGATTGAAGATTACTAGTACTGTTTCATAACTTTATAATTAAAAAATTACAGAGAGAGCCACATCAAAAAAAATTATTATTATAAAAAATACATATTATAAAAAAAAAATTAGAAATAAAAAACTAGAAGAAAAAAGGACCAAAAGGAAAAAAAAAAAAAACAGACCTTGCGTTTGCAATTTGGGTCTGTTTGCTTCTTCAATTCAATTTAAATGGAGTGAATGTGGACTCTCTTTATATTAAATTATTAATAATATTAATTTTACTTTGGCAGTGGGTTCCTATCGGTAGAATATAAGGCTTTATCCCTATTTTTTTTCATTGCCTTGGTCCAAAACGACATCGTTTTGGCCAGGGACTTTTTAAAATTAAAAAAAGCAAGCGTGTTGTACTGCACACAACAGCCCAACAACACAGCATCACAGCAAACAAAAAGCAGTTTCGCAGAGGCATTTCCTTGAGCAGATTGTGGGCACTTCCATGGCAGAGCTAAGGGGCAAATTCCACAACCTCCAAAGCTCTTTCCGGCGAGGGGAGGTGCATATGCACCTCCTTGCACCTCTGTAGGTCCGCCTCTGCTTAAGACCATCTACAATCATGCTCTCTATTTTTTAGTTAAAATTTAGCTAAAAAATATAAAAATTATTTTAGGAGCTCTCTATAAAATTTTAACTTCAATCATACTCTCTGATTTAGGAAGTCATAAATGCTATAACTCTTTTTTAATTAGTCAATCTCTCTCTCCTCCATATTTTAGGAGGTGGATAGGAAGCATGGTTGAAGTTGTATATTTCCCATTCCTCTCTAAAATTTGTCTAAGAATGTGATTTAAGGAGCCCATTATAGATGTTATAACGAGGTTACAAACTAAACTCACCGTTACTTTTCAGTAATAAATTTTTTGGCATCATCACCATCTGGGCTTTTAGGCTTAGAAACACACTTGCTGGACTTGACTTAACATACAAATTGGGCTTGGTTTAGACCCAAATGCATGAAGCAAATCTTATTGCCTTGTAATCAGACAGCAAGAAATGAGAGCCCATGTCCTTTCCCTTACCATGTGGCAAGCTTTCACTGTATGCATCTCTCCCACGGTCCTATAACCTATAGTGTGTCAGATTTTCTCTCTACAATTAGATAGATCAGCCCCTTTTGCTTTAATCACCTTTTCAGAGCTTACAGCAACTCATTTCCCAAAATAAATCCCCAAAAACCAACACTAGAAATAGATACATACATACAATCTAAAATTCCCTCAATTATTTTTTCTCCACAGCCATCAAAAACCAGAGAAAATAAAACAAAAAATGCAGTCCATGTTAAACCTCCATGGCACCTTTGGCCTTCCTGTGTGTGTTTCGGGGATAACCCATCATAGTCTCACCTTCTCTAAGGAGTATATTTTCATCTCTCTCTCTCTCTCTCTCTCTCTCTCTCTCTCTCTCTTGAATATGTGTTTTTGGTTTTTATTCTTTTTTCTTTTTGTGGGTGGTTTTGTTTTAGGATGGCAGATCATGATCGCAGAAGGGAGGCCATGAAAAGGCAGAGATCACAAGCCAGAGCAGAGCTGCATGCAAATCAAGAACTGGGTTTTGAGAGAAGCAGTGGAAGAGTGGGAGAACAGATCAGGGAAGGTGGGGTTGATGAAGATCTAGCTAGTGTGCTACATGATCTGTGTTGCTGTTATTTGGCTTGTACTGCAAAAGCTGCATAGCTTAATTAGCTTAGCTTAGCTTAGCTTATTAATTAATCAAATATTTATGTTTTTGGACCTACTTCTGCTTAACGTTAAATATTCTCTGTGGGGTTTGTTTTAATTTTTATATTCATATCTTTTGAGTTTATCTTCGATCTGGTTTCCTCCTTGGCCGGTTTGGCTTTTTTTTGCCTTTTTTTAGTTTTGTGATCTTGCTTTGATGTCATTGTTCTTGTTTTGTTGGTTTTGTTTTGGACTGTTTCTCTGCACACATTGTCAAGTTCGAATTCTTGTTCAAAGACAAATGAAAGTTTCTAGGCAATTCATCCCAAAAAAAAGAACGAAAGTTTATAGGCAATTCATCCTAAAAAGAAAAAGAAAAAGAAACAGAATCTTTTGAGGAAGAAAAAGAAGCAGAAGACAGATCATTGAAATTACCTCAGTGCAGAAATTTGTAAAACAAGAAAACTAGCGAGTGGCAGTTTTATATGAAAAATATATAAGCCACGTATTCTCTTCGTTGATGTCCTCTCCTCTCACAAGCGTTGAGCTTTTCAACCTTTTATTAGCCACGCATTCTTTCCTTCCTCTTCGCCTTCAACGTCAACTTCCATTTTACTTAGCCACAACCCTAGAACTCATACATGTATAAACCTTTGGTTCAAGTTCAACCCTACATGCTTTTAAAAGCAAGAAAGGAAAATTTAGAAAAAATTATGTTCAATTGATAAGCCTGTTAAATTGAAATTGGTAGCCGATTCAATGATGCGGTTGGAAGTTCATCCATTGGTCCAACGTGGTTCCTAAAATTTTGAAAAGGAAAGTGTGAAAAAGGGCTGGAGCTGTGTTTCAATACTCTTTGATATTGTGTTCCATTGTGAGATATGTGCAGCACTCAACAAGTGAGTTACCATAGAAGGTGGGCACCTATGACTACAGAATTAGTCTCTCAGTTTTCAAAGAAACATAAGAAAATAGGAACGGTAGACGGAAACCGTCACTCTTTATTTAAAGGGTAAAACTGAAAGGGGCTTGTAACTCAAGTGGTTAAGAGTATTTATCAATGTACATGAGGTCCTAAGTTCGATTCCTCCTTCCCCAATATCGCTGGTATAAAAAATTAAAAAAAAGGTAAACTAAATACGGGTGGCGTTAGTAGAAGCCAGTGAAGATTCAAACTCAGAAAACTATTAATTTTATGTGTGCTAGAAGAAATGAAAGATAAAGTGATAATGTTGTGGTTTTCTTTCCTTGGGGTTGGGTTGGAACAAACAAGTGGAAGACATTAGCAAAGCATTACATTAAAAGCAGTGTGTGTAAATAGTACGTATGATGAAACAACTGACACTGTTGATAAGTAAATACAAACACCCATCTTTATCAATTTGCACACTTTTTTGATCACGCCATCGTTGACATATCTCTATCTTTTACTGTCGAATTAAGGCACCACTGATATGTACTCTTGTCCTGTCTTCGATGTCATGGACTGTAAACCAATTTTTACCATGGGGCGGCAATGAATGTGTCTCCGGCTAGAATTTGGATGGAGATTGTGATGGCTGAGATTCACTGTTTAGATAAAGAAAAGAAGAATACAAGATTCACTGTAAGAGCCAAGTTGTCGCTGGCCCTTCGAGTAGGCTGAGAATTCTGCAGTCGCAGGCCCCTAATTTTTTACATTTGAATATGATATCGGCTTCTTATCGAGTAGTTCTTCAAAATAACGGTCATATTGTTGCGTAGTGTTACTAAACAGTTAAAATATAAATAAAAAGATTCACAATCATGCAAAAACACAAGTTATGAATATGTCAATGGTTTACCCAATGTGGGGTTTTGTCCACAGAATTTGTTTATATAGAGTGTTTTTACTAATAATCAATGAGTTTAGCATTTGACGCATATACAGAAGTCATAAGAAGGAAAAAAAAAAACCTTAATTTCTAAATGGGAGAGTGTTCCCTTTTATTGGGGGAAGAGAGAGAGAGAGAGAGAGAGGGGCACTTTACGTTGTTTCTTCGATATGGGACGAAAGAGTCCTTTTGTGGACCTCGCATGTGAAAGTTCCCTCCTTGTATCCATCTGAGATTCACATTTGTGATTCATCTAGTATTACATAAATTTGAATATAAGATTTTTGAAATGCACACAAATAGTAAATACTATGTCATACTCCACGGCAGCAACCAGAAAGAAGACAGGTCCTCACAAAATCATAGAAGAAAAACCCAGAAGAAGAATAAGGTCTCCAATGTTTCTCATTGATATAGTATTTGTTTGACTATATTCCCACTGTATGAAATAGTGGCCAAAGGGAGATCAATATCTCTGAGTTAAGTCTCCCACTGTATTTCTTGAAAAGATTCCACTTAGCTTAAATGCCCATATTTCCCATGCGCATGATTAGTGTCTATGCGCTATAGACTTCGATTTGTGGATAATCCTCTTTGGTAGGGTACGACCCGTCGGAAAGTACAAGAGTGTGATCGTCCTACTATCATTTTTTATAATCAATACATGTGTAACTAGCTTATACTTTAGAATACTGTGTCAACAAACAAAATACGTGTTATGATAAAGTGATCGTCATATGATTATTTGTTGTTATAATCAATGTACGTGTGACGGGTTTATGTTTTAGAATACTATGTCAACATATAAAATACACGTTATAGTATGAATGGATTATAATACTACGATATGACAGTCACGCACGTTCAAAAATTTCTGATTAACATAGACTTTGTTGCCTTAAGATAACAAAATGGAATATAAGAGAGCAATGCATATGCACGCGTGATTAATCGTGGATATATGGGGACAAAATTGCTGCCAAAATGCAATGGCGAGAGGGTTTGGGTGGATCCCTATAAGCTATGTAGAATATAAAGGTTATCTACTTTCAAAGTTTCAATTATCAGAGCATTGTCCCCCATACTTTGCTATCCTTTATTTAAATGTCGGTTCTGGATCAGATTACTACTAGTAAAAATGAGTATTCATGCTCTTCATTTAAGTCCTGTTCATAAACACATATGGTTGCTTAAGAATAGCCTTTTTAATGTATTCCGATTTTCATCCGTTTACTAATCCTTTTTGTCAGGCAACACAGCACAAGTCCAATCCCACGATAAAACTAAACCAGTGAATGCCTCCGAAGGCCGAAAAGACAAATACCCCACATCCACTATACACTGTATTAAGATATCGCAGGATATGGGCACGATAAAAGATTTGGCATCAACAAACATGCGGCATCAAAATTCATATACCACAACAGGATAAAGCACATGAGAGGAAATGTGAAATACCAAAAGGATATAGAATCATTACGAAAATACAACATAGTTTTTTTAATACAAATCCAGAGTAGCAGAACCAATCACAAAAATATTTAGCCGCCTGGGGTAAACCGAAGTACAAGGACTCCGTATGCTATAACATCGCCGCCGCCTGTCAAGCACCCGATTCTGGGACTGGATGCCTAACAATGACGACCAAAAACTATAACATATAAAACAGTATGACCAACAAACCATAGCTATAGTGACAATTGGTAAGTTTTTACAACTATTATTATATTTATATAAGATTTCCCCTGCGGAAATCTGATGAGCCAGTCCGGTTCACTTCTTCTTAGCAGCGGCCTTGGTGATCTTAGCACCAGATGGATCCTTCTTCTCAACACTCTTGATGACACCAACGGCAACAGTCTGTCGCATGTCCCTCACAGCAAATCGTCCAAGTGGGGGGTACTCAGAGAAGGTCTCAACAACCATGGGCTTGGTGGGAATCATCTTCACAAATCCAGCATCACCATTCTTCAAGAACTTGGGCTCCTTCTCCAGTTCCTTACCAGATCGCCTGTCAATCTTTGTCAACATCTCAGCAAATTTAACAGCAATGTGGGATGTGTGACAGTCGAGAACAGGAGCATATCCTTGTCCAATCTGGCCAGGGTGGTTCATGATGATGACCTGAGCGGTAAAGTTTGCTGCTTCCTTTGCAGGATCATCCTTGGAGTTGGAAGCAACAAAACCACGCTTGAGATCCTTAACAGCAACATTCTTCACGTTGAATCCAACATTGTCACCTGGAAGGGCCTCTGGGAGAGATTCATGGTGCATCTCCACTGACTTAACTTCAGTAGTCAGCCCAGTGGGGCCAAAAGTCACAAGCATACCAGGCTTCAGGGTACCAGTCTCAACTCGCCCAACAGGGACGGTACCAATACCACCAATCTTGTACACATCCTGAAGTGGAAGTCGAAGGGGCTTGTCTGATGGTCTCTTGGGCTCACTGATCAAGTCAAGGGCTTCAAGAAGGGTGGGACCCTTGTACCAGTCAAGGTTGGTGGACCTCTCAATCATGTTGTCACCCTCGAACCCAGAAATGGGGACAAAGGGAATCTTTTCTGGGTTGTACCCGACCTTCTTGAGATAGGATGAGACTTCCTTCACAATTTCATCGTACCTTGCCTTTGAGTACTTGGGAGTGGTGGCATCCATCTGTAAACAATAGTTGATGTCATGTGACAAGTTAGAACTGCTTCTGAATAACTACAACAATGGCTGATATCCAATACCAATTGAAATATAAAACATAAGGCTCACCTTGTTACAGCAGCAAATCATCTGCCTGACACCAAGAGTAAAAGCAAGTAAAGCATGCTCTCGGGTCTGACCATCCTTGGAAATACCGGCTTCAAAACCACCAGTAGTGGAGTCAATAATGAGGATGGCACAATCAGCCTGGGAGGTGCCAGTAATCATGTTCTTGATAAAGTCACGATGTCCAGGAGCATCAATAACAGTGCAGTAGTACTTGGTGGTCTCAAACTTCCACAAGGCAATATCAATTGTAATACCACGTTCACGCTCAGCCTTGAGCTTGTCCAGCACCCAGGCATACTTGAATGACCTCTTGTTCATCTCAGCAGCTTCTTTCTCAAACCTCTCAATAACACGCTTGTCGATACCACCAAGCTTGTAGATCAAGTGACCAGTGGTAGTCGACTTACCAGAGTCGACATGGCCAATGACCACAATGTTGATGTGGAACTTCTCTTTACCCATTACAGGATTTCAGAAAGATAACTGAAATCACAAACAGATTACCGAAATTCAATCAGCAAATTAGCTTGAATAGACTATAAGATCATCACAACATGGATATTCGTCAACAAACAACAAACACACTGCAGAGCCATAAGCATAAAATAAGAACGAAAAAAACAACTAACATTAAAGACTAATGAAAAAAACCGGGAGATGCATTACAATTACAGAACTCAGTCCCTTAGATGTTCTTAAAGATTTGCAATCATATCTGCAAATCATTACAGGTCTGTAGGATCATCACTGTTTCCAACAAATAACAACTCACAACTATAATCTCAAAAAGAAATATCTCATTTTTGTAATCTCAAAAAAATACGTAATGGGAAAATATAGTTGCTACTGAAATTCCCCAAATCAACAAGAGTAAAAAAATTTAAGGGATATTTTCAAAAAGCAACACCTATTACTATGGCTTCAAGGGAACGAGTCACATGGAACTGATCAAATCCACAAACCAGATAATGAAGCATAATAACAAAAGTGATTAATATTTTACAAAAATATAGGGACAGAGTATATAATAATACCAAACCATCATTCAGATACATGATTGTACTTCATCAAAATATAAACAAATATTAAAACAAAATATTTTTCTTTTTTTCCAAATCCTAATTATAGAGGCATGAGATCGGATTGAACAGAACCACAATCAAAAAACAAAATCAGATGGAAAAAAAAAATTCCCAAATATGATCAGAAAAACGAAACACCTAAAACCCACATGCAGTTTATACGAAAAAAACTGATCTAATCACAAACACCAACAAAACGCAGTTCACAAATTCTTCAGTTCAACAAACAACAAACAAAAGGAGAATTTTTCAAAAGCTTTCGAGACATGAACATCTAAAAAGAATTAGAGCTAAATCGGAGAAATAGAATCGCAACTGAATTTATTAAATAAATAATAAACGCTGTAACAAAGAGACAAAGATTTGAACCTGAAGAAACGGACGAGAAGAACTGGAAAAAGATTCAGAGGTCTCCCTCGCTGACTTTGGTGTGAAGAGCAGAGCAGAGGATGAGGATGAGAAAAGTAAGAGGAGCTTGTGAGTTTTTAAATAGAAGCCAATGTGCTTCACTGTGGTTAGGTTTTCATTCTCCGCCCTTGGATCTTGGGGGATTTGATCTAACGGCTGTAGTGTTTACTTGCGACTTAGGCTGCTGATGTCGTCATCCATCACGTGTCATAAAAATAAAAATATAAGTAGCACCAATTGATCGAGGAAAAAAACAACACCACTCTTTGCATTTTTGCATTGCAGTGATATCTCACTCATTACTCTTTTGCGCAAGTATAGTGATTTTCATACTCTTGTGTTGCCCATTTGTATTCCTTCTTTTATTTTTATTATTTGATTCTCGTTATTTTATGGAGTAATTATTTGATTCTCATTCTAATTACTCAATAAAACACAAGATTATAAAAGGAATAAGTACAAATGAATAAAATGATAGTGAGAAACCGACACGTGACACAACAATTACACCCACGTATATCCAAATAAAAAGAACCAGAGAATAAAGAACTATCATTCAAACACCTCGGAGAACAGGAAGCTTGAAAACAAGTGTCTTAAACCGAGAAGAATTGAGACCTTTAGTGAACAAATCAGCGACAATATAATTAACATTCAACTCACCACGAACCACTTTCTCTCGAACATAGTGGTAGTCGACTTCTAAATGCTTCGTCCGAGAATTAATAAAAGGGGATTGGAAGCAAGAGCAATGGAAGAAACATTATCACACCATATGGGAGGCATATGTAAGAAAATACACATATCTCGAAATAAGGAGCGTAACCAAGATAACTCAGGAGCAATATAAGCTAATTGCATGTACTCAACATTTGTACTAGAACGTGAAACAATCTTTTGCTTCTTTGAGCTCGAGAAAATTAAATTAGAACCAAAATAGACACAAAACCACCAGTAGAATGTCATGTATTAGGATCCCCTGCATAGCCAGCATAAGAATAAGCATTTAATTCAAGCTTGCCAACTTGATACTGAAGCCCATGATCATATGTGACCTTTATATATTGCATAATGCGTTTCACAGCCTGACAGTGCACTATTGTAGGTGAGTGCATGAATTGGCAGACTTGGTTCACAACATAAGACAAGTCCAGCCGAGTAATACTGAGGTATTGTAAGGCAAATTATTAGAAATCGAATTCATTTTGTCCAAAAAGTCAGCATTTGACATATCTCCCTTAATAATACACAACAACTCATTTTGCAAGTGTAAAATCCGATTATGTGAGGTGAACGCATAACGACGCTCCAACGATTGCTAAGTCTGGCTTGAAGTGGGGAAAGATCGACAATAGCCAATACTGCCGGACTCAATGAGTTGTTGATCCAACTGAGAATGGTCTGATCTTGTTGCTCCCAATAAAGATAAACAGGATTCAATAAAGAAGTATTTGTTGCTAAAAGATGCTTGGGAGGACATGGCACCGAGCCATCAACATAGCCAAAAAGATCACTACTGCGAAGAATGGGAGATATTTGAGCCAACCAAAGTGGATGGTTGGTTTTGTTGAACTTGATGGTAATAATAGTGGAAATTGCAGGTGGATTAGCATGGGTGGGTGTGGCAGAATTGTTGGTTGAAGGTGATGGTGGGTTTGCATCATTGGTGCAAGCAGGAGCAGCACTTGAGTTGTTGGTAGCTATGAGAACATAAAAAAAAAATTAACACGTCATTAGACTAGAGGCTCTGGATACCATATAAGACTTCGAAATGGCATGAAAGCTTGTGTTGAGGCCCAAAAAATCCAGGGTTGGGCCCAAATAAATTCTCAGCCCAGTGTGATACCTTACTGAGAAGAAACCCAATTCGGGCACGCAGAAGTCTGTCATGCATGCTCACACGAGTCACGATCCACGTGCCATGCCAAATAAACATACAATCTGTCATGCTAAGAATCGAAATGAGTCTATTAAATGCACTGACTCTATGAGCCCATGCTAATTATCCCGTGAAGCATCATATCCTTTTCCAAAGGCGATAAAATTAAAGCATGCCAAGCGACATGCCATGCCAAGCGGGAAATTATTATTTCACACCCAACCACGCTACAAGCCTAAGTGGGCCCAAGCCACTCAAATGCCCGGGACTTGCTTGAGTGGGTTGTGGTATGGATGGTAATAAGTTGTCATGAGGCCCATTGATGGACCAAGAAATGGAGGTTCGGGTCGCTTGGGAGCCTCGAAACTCATGCCCATTTCTTAGGCCCAAAAATATGGGTAAGCACAAGAGAGAAAATATCCCAACCCAAAAAGCCCAACCAAAATGGCCCACTAAAATTAACCAATATAGCCCAAAACTTGAGGAGATTAGCCCATTTGTTTGGTAGGTTGACTTGCCATCTTAGAAAGCACATACAATTAGAAGTAAGAAGTAGCAAAGGCTTCAGCATTTGGCTGAAAGACAAAGCCACGAAGACCACGTAGGTTGCTGGGAGGGAAGGAACAAGTTTTCAAGCGAAACATCCAAGGGACCAAAGATATTGGCGCGAGCCACCCTTCGAACCAGCATGTATACCCATTTCTTTCCCTCTTCAGATCTAACCATGAAGGAGGGAAGGGAAGAGAGGAAGAGGGATATTTAAAAATAGGAATTTTTCACTGGGGCAGCTGCGGGAAGGGACCTTGAGCTCCCAAAATCCCTAATTTTGTGCAAAGGAGCAGAGTAGATTTCACCAAAATAGGATGATTGAAGGGATGAGGGGAGAAAGGAAGGAAAAGAGTTGGCAAAATGGGATGGAAGCCATTAGGGTTTCTTGGAAAAAGATGGCTTCCAGTGACTATAAATAGGGCCTTTTCTACCCAACAAAAATCATCCACAACCAGAGAGCAAGCTTCCTCTCTTACTTTCAAAACTAACAATTTTCGTGCTTAATTAATCTCCTTCCTTAGTTTTCCTTCTTGCCATGTTGTTCTAACACTTGACAGAACCACTGTCAAGCTGCTGGAAAAAGCACTCAAGCCACCCTTTTCTTTCTTTCCTTCATTCCCCACCAAACCTCTCTTCAAAATCCTCTCTCCTATCTTAATGCCCATCTTTCCCCAAGAACACTTAATTTTCTCTTTAGTGCTAAACTCATGGCAACTTTGCTCCCATGCCACAAGCCTCTCATGCCATGCTAAGATTCTACATGTAAGTGTTGCATTCCTAAAAGGACAAAAATTAATGTGCAAACAACCAATTAAAAATACCCGCAAGTGCACGAATCTATTGAGGTATAGATTATGTAAGTACGGGGTCGATCTCACGAAGAACTTGTCGGCTTCCTATAAGTTCTAACTTGAGTACGTAAAGAACACTAATTTAACACACCACAAATGCACAAATGCAAATTGAAAACTAAAAATGAGTAAAGAAATGTAAAAGAAGTGAAACAACACAAGAAACCAAAGAAAAACAGAAACAGCACTTTCTATCACCCTTTTATCACCTATTTATCACCTGTGAACAGTGCTATGAACAGGGTCGTGAACAGTGAAAATGAACAGTGCGACCGGTCGTGAACAGTGATGACCGGTCGTTTTTGGGCAGATTCGTTTCTCTGTTTTTCCAGTTTCAACCTCTGTCTAGTGTTTTGCTTATAACTTTCCAACCATTTATCCAAATTTTATGTTTTTTATACGGTTGGATTCAGCACAGAACATGGAAGAACACATCGCGGACCAAAAGTCCAAAACAATTACAGAAACAAATAAAATTCAGTAACAAAGACACATAACGTGTCGAACACACAACTCACACACACATTGGGGGGGGGGGGGGGGGTTTGATTTCAAGTGACCTATTTCTATTGCAAGAAAGTAAATGGACTTTGAATTTAAATGAGAATGGCAGAGATGAATTATCAAATTATCAAATTAAAATGTAACAAGCACTAGGGTTTCGGAATCCACCCTAAACAATTCTACCTATGTTCATGAATACTCAAGTGATGAACTCTAAACATGTTGATGAAGATGTTCGCAATCAAGACCATGGGTCGTGGCTCAAGACGCATTGATTCTCTCTAATATACGTAAAGTGCATGGTTCGTGCTACAATACTTGTGCCCTCCCAATAACCGAACCTAGGTATGGTTCGTACTTCGATTCAATTACAAGGAAAACCCATTAAGTTCAAAGAGAATATGAACATCACAAGAATCCTAATAGCATGGTGTTTACATTAGGTATTCAAGAAACCAATTCACATGGATGATTCTTACTTCATCCATTTATTGCTTAGGATAACATGAAGATACACATAACCCCAACAATCTCAAGAAGCATGCTTTCAAAGATGATCAATCAAAGAAGAACACACATCAAGGATAGATTAATTTGGTGAATTGGAATTAATCAACAATATCCAGAAATTCATACACTCAAGTATCAAAACAATAAGGTAATCATGTCTAGGGCTTCAACCTAAGCCCTAGCTATGGATAGTTGCTCATACTTATTCCAAATACAAACTCAAAATAAAATTAGAAAGAGTTTACAGATTTTGAGAAAATTGTGAAAGCTTCAAGGTCATCAATGGTGGAAGCTTTCTTCTCCACTTTGCTTGGCTGCACCTTGGCTTTCTCCTAGCTCCAAGCTCTCCAAAATCTGCTCCTAATGTGTAGAATAGTTGCCTGGTAAAATTACCCACGTTCAAAAGCCTTTTTCACTTCAGATTGCACTCCCATGTGCCTTTTGCCCATCAATTCCAGCTCAAAGATATAATATAAAACTCAT
The DNA here is from genome assembly GCF_965620075.1 of Prunus avium. NCBI lineage: Eukaryota > Viridiplantae > Streptophyta > Magnoliopsida > Rosales > Rosaceae > Prunus > Prunus avium. The sequence continues at coordinate 32,239,957 of NC_142289.1, forward strand.
GCTTTAGTTAAAGCCTTTGCCCTTATCCCCTTTGCCATGATGAAGCCTTGTCTTCACAAAGATGCCAATTGCTTCAGAAAATATCTCATTTACTAAGGTAATTTCTTGTTACCAAGTGTTATGGTAACAAGAAGAATCAAGATGACACAATGGAGGTAAAAGCTGGCCAATTTCGGATTTCAAGAGCTGTGGTAACATGCTGGATTGGTTGGATAGGCAATACTTGTCCAATGGAGCTCAAATTTGGATATGTTGTAGTCAACATCCATTGGAACAAGTTTCATGATGATCTTCACCTCATCCGAGCACCAGAGCATGTTGATCCTAGGCCAAGAAGTTGACCTACGAAAATAAACAAAAACAGAATTTATAACCAATAATGCATTTTTAGCTCATTTTTATTATAACCAAGGTAAAATCTAAGAAAACACAAAAAGGAAGTAAAAAGCTATAAAATGTCAAGAACTAACTCAAAATAATAGGTGAATAACATGAAAAATCATGTGGGAAAATGAACCGAACAGTAAGCACTAAAAAACTATCTGTAAGCAGCCATTATTTTTGTTGGTGAAGGTAACCAAGGTGTTTCCTAAGGCTTTACTATCCTTTCGAAACATTTTGGGGTCTGATCTTTGAACTCAGATATAGGGGATATTTTCTTCAGTTTGCTCCTTACGGCAGCTCAGCCCATTCGTCAAGCTGCTGGAACAAAAAGACTCCCACAGCTTGCAAAACCAATATGGCTGCAGCTATGTATTTATAATGATTGTATAGATAAATACAAGTTTTGAAAATCATAAACTTGTTCCTACAAACCAGGATATCATCTATTAAGCGATATAGTCCTATACAACACAAAGTTCCTCATTCAAAAGAACCAGAGGATAAAAATAAAAATAAAAGGTGTTTTTCCTAGAGAGTTTAGAACGCGCTGCACGCGCCATCCCTAAACCCTAAACTATTCACCCAATTTCAGATCTGAAACAATCCGCTGTGGCATCGCCGCAGATGGAATTTACTTTCTTTGCTTCCCGACCATCGGGAAGTGGTGGGGCGTGGGAACCTGGAGGTGCAAAGAGAAGCCGTGTCCATGAACCTGATGCCATGGGTTTTGCCACGATGGAGGAGGAGCCCGTTCTACCTACAGTACCCAAATTTAGTATGAACTTCAAAGAGAAACTCATGAATGTTGGTGGGTTTGGTTTGAACAAAGAGGATCTGGAAGAAGATAGACTTAAGATTGAAGATGATGACTTTGAAGTTTCTAAAGGATCCCGTGGGCCTTGCATTCGTTTCTCAGAAAAGTTAAAGGACAGACTTTACCGTCCATGTCAAAATGCCATGATAATCAAGCTGATGGGTAAGGCCCATGCCTATAACTTTTTGTTGAGTCGCCTAAAGCAAAAATGGAGCATTTTGAAAGGTCCGATGTGTTTGATTGACCTGGAAAACAACTTCTATATTGTAAGGTTTGCTTTAGAAGGAGATCTGAGGTATGTTTTTTCTGGAGGACCGGGGGTAATTGCTAGGCAATCGCTAGTTATGCAAAGATGGAAGCTAGGATTTAATCCTAATGAAGCCACTATTACACGTATGGTTGTGTGGGTGCATATCACAGGGTTACATATTGAATGGTTTAATGCTGAGGCCATAAAACGAATTGGAGATCTCATTGGTGTCACGTATCGCATTGATACTCATACAATTGCGCAAGCCCATGGCAAATATGCACGAATATGTGTTGAAGTTGACCTAACAAAATCGTTAATTGCAAACGTTCAGGTTGAAAACAATTGGTATGGCTTAGAATATGAAGGGCTTCATCTGGTTTGCTTTGGTTGTGGTGTCTATGGTCATAATAAGCAGCATTGTCCATCTGTAATTAGGACGCCTGTTGACACCAATAATAAATCTATGGAAGATAAGATTGAAATCAATAAGTCAACTAATGCGATGGAGATTGTGCCTCCAGGTCTTTCTGTCTTTGAGGAAATTCCTGAAAATTCTGATGCGAATTCAGGACAATTTGGACCGTGGAGTTTGGCCAAGCCATTTAAAAAAAAAAAAAAACAAAAAGGCTCTTCAGTCGGCGAAACTAGCATGACGAATCATGAAAAACATCAAAGTAAAAGTAGACAAAGGAAAATCTTGGGTGAAATCTCTAATAAGGGAAAGGGACAACAAGACAACTCTGCTTCGGGTCCAATAAAAGCAAATAATCTCAATGCCCCTGCTGGGTTGTCCTTGAAAAAGCCTATTACTAAGCCACGGGCCCCCAAGAAAACTCACCTATCAAATGGTTATCAAGTTCGCAGTTTGGATATTCAGGAGGAAAATTCGAGTGGTTTTTCTAGTGTTCTGAGCAAGTACCTAAGTGTTGTTGGAACATATGGCTCCAGCGTCTTCAAACCTGTTGCTCAGGGCACGACACCCCCCCCCCCCCCCCCCCCCCCCCAAATATTAATAATTCCACTGCTCCCACACTCAAGGTCGAGACTACCTTTCAACAAACTCTAGCAACCAGGTTGATATGGTCATTCCAAATGAAACTCAGGTTAGTCACCTACCCCACACCGTTACCATTGAGACTGGCAGGCTGCAAAAAGCCATGTTAGATGGAAAATCTGGTGTTATTGGCTCTACTTCTGCCTTGGTGGAGGATATGAGCTCTACTCTTTAAATTTGGGGTTCTCCCTATTACCTTATTTTATTATTTATCAATGTTACTGGTCTGGAATGTTAGAGGTGCTAGGGATAAAGCCTTACCTAGAATAATCAAGTCTCTTACACAATTAGATTGTTTTGAGATCCTTTCTATCCTTGAACCAAAAATTAGCAGTGATCGTGCATTACATGTTGTTAATAGTCTGGGATTTACTAATCACTATATTGTCGATGCTAATGGCTTCTCGGGTGGTCTTTGGCTTTTGTGGAATTGTAACAATGTTCAACTGAATACTGTGGCTTGTTCCAGCCATTCAATTACAGCTTTGATTACGAATGACAATACTCCATGGCTCTTAACTATGGTTTACGCTCACCCCTGCCCCGAAATTAGGAAGTCTATTTGGAGCTATTTGGACGGTGTTTCTGATGTTGCTAAACTACCTTGGCTTGTGGCTGGGGATTTCAATGAGATTACTGTTGACTCTGAAAAAAAGGGAGGCAGACCCATTCATAGTCAAACTGGTTTTGCTGATTGGATTAGTATGAACCATTTAATGGATCTTGGATTCTCTGGAGCTGAGTTTACTTGGTGCAAGAAAAATGATCATGGTGGAACTATTTGGGAAAGACTGGACAGAGGTCTTTGCAGCATTGATTGGAGACAAACATTCCCTGAAGCATATGTTAGACACTTACCTAGAATAAAGTCTGACCACTGTCCTCTGTTGATATCCATGAACTCTGCTTAGTGTTCGAGACCTGAATTTAAAATTTTTAGATTTCAAACAATGTGAATGCTTCATGAAGACTTTAAGGGCTTTATCACTACTACTTGGAATAATACCCATGGTAATATTGTTTGTAAAACTACTTCTCTGGCCAAGGCCCTCACCGGCTGGAACAATGAGGTGTTTGGCAATGTCTTTAAAAAAAGAAAAAAGGATCATGGCTAGGATTAATGGTGTTGCGTCGATTCAGCTGCACCAAAATGGATTCAGCTGCATCCTCAACTTGTGATACTCGCAAGTGCACGAGTCGTTCGGTAGTATAGCATATGTAAGTGCGAGGTCGATTCCACAGGGGATTGGTGATTGAATAATCCAATTCAGTTTTCCTACACAAAACAGAAAAACAAGAAAGAAAATAAATAAAACAAGAAAGAAAAAAAAAAAAAAAACTCAAGTAGATAAGTTCCCAAGTTCAATTAGATTAACGGATTGATTCTAGCTAAAGTATGATTAAGCCATGGTGTTTGGTCCTAACCTTGTGTTCCTAATTCCCTAATTTGATCATTTGTTGTCTAACCTAAAATTAAGCATTAGGAACCCATTAAGCCTAGAAGAACATTTTAAACAACCAAGTATGTATCTAATCCCTGTTGTCGAATGTCCATACATACTCTTCCTATCCATAGTTCAATTCGAATTAAAGCATGGTGTCTACTCTTAATTCAAACCAAGATAGCTAACATGCAAGCCTAAATGGTGATCAATCATTCAAATTAGCATATTAACTTATAAGCATAATGAATAAGAACAAAAACCATAATTGAAACTTGGAAACTAATTAAACTTGAATACTTAAGAAAGAATGTACATTACAAATAAAATTAAAGTAGAACTTGAAAACTTGAAGGAAAATTTAGTAAAATCATTTTGTTACAACAATTAACAACTTGAAAGGAAACTAAGAGAATGTGAGGGAGAGAAGGGAAGGGAGCTCTAGAGAAGTGTTTGAGAGCTCCCCCACTTGGGGTGTGTTTTGAAGCTTGAAGACTTCTCTATTTATAGGGCTAAGAGGGAGGAACATCATGATGAATTCCAACACCACCATTCCTCTTTTAATACAACCCATAACTCTCACTTCATCTTGTCTATGTTAATTAGTGTGGTTGGAATCAATTCCATCCCATACTTCTTTTGCTACTCTTGAAGCTTTCTTCACATGGGTTTTCAAAGGTGTTCAATTGTGGCTGCCTTTTGCTTCCAACCCATGTGGTTTTCTTTTGATTGCTGAAAAGAAATGATTCTTCTGAACCAGACTTGGTGTAGGAAGGCCAGAGGTTTCAAAACGTGTCCAATGGGGCTCAAATTTGGATATGTTATACTAGACACCCATTGGAACAACTTCTATGAAGAAAGTATTCCCATCGGAGCAGTAGAAGTGTACGTTTTGGGCCTTGCAAGTTGGCTGCCGAACAGAGACTGGAATTGACTTCATTTCATTTCATTTCATTCTTTTTGCTTCACATGCATGCACATGCTTCTCTTTAATAGCTCCAGCATGTACCAACTTGCTCCTTTAGACTTTCATAGCTGGAATGCCTCCCTACTTCACTCATTATGTTGGGTACAAAGTCAGTTATGGCTAAAAGGAGGCACATGGCTAAAAGCTAGCAGCTGCAAATCCTCCTGAGCAGGGTTCAGTGTTGGACGGGCTAAGGACTCCAGATATGCTGAAATTTGGATATGTTATAGTACACACCCATTGGAACAACTTTCATGAAGATCTTCACCTCATCCGAGCCCCAGAGCATGCTGATCCAAGGCCAAGAAGTTGACCTACGAAACTGGCCTGGCAAGGGTTTGTAGCCAAAATTAGTTTGTCTTTAAGCTCTTCTTCCATTCACCCAAATCAGGCCTTAACATGCATGGATTGCATCATTTCCTATCCAAAGCCATCATTGTTACCTAAAGCTCAATGAACTGAAAGATAAACACAAAAATGATTAAAAGCACAAGTTTAACTCAAAAACATAACCAAATCATAAGCTATAAGGGTACAAAATGATATACAATTATGAACCGATCAGATGATATTCAAAGAAATTTTTGCCATAGGGATAACCCTTTTCTTATTGAGTTGGAAAAAAAGCTTCATGGTGATCTTAATGTGATTCTAGAGCAAGAAGGATTTCTTTGGCTCCAAAAATCTAGAAACACCTGGCTTAAGGAAGGTGACAAAAACACTAAATTTTTCCATCTATCTACTATTATTAGACGAAGAAGAAACAAAATTGAGAGACTAAAGAACACCAACGACGTTTGGATCATTGATAAATCTGACATGCATGCTCTGGTTGTTTCCCATTTCAATGAGTTGTTTTGTCACACCCCAATTTTTTTATTTTTTATTTTTTTTGTTTTTGTTGAGATTATTGAGAGTGTAAGGTAAAAGAAAAACTAAAACTAAAAATTTAAATAGCATGAAACAAGAGAACTAAACATAAACTTCTATTTAAACCAAAGTAATTTACATTGTAATTTTACAAGCCAAATTACAGGAAAGTACAGACTTTTAACAAAACATCCAAAACTATCTACAACTCGTTCTTCTTGTTTCCACTTCACAACTAAACTTTAGATTCAAAACCTACAATAAATTCATTAAGGGGTGAGCACTACATGCTCAGTAGGGATCCTATGTCTTATGTGATTAGTGAGATTTTTAATGTACAATTTATGCAATGCATGAATGAACTTCAATTCTACCCAACCTGTTAGTCTATATAACAGGGCAAGCAAATCTGCATGTCCCATACCATGCATTTTACCACTGTGATTTCAAATGCCCCATCATATAAACTAACACCCATTTCAATCATCCCATGATTCCCCTTTTGCTAGTCATCTTGTCTACACCATTGATCTCCAAGCCCAAATCACCCAATCGACAATTATACCGCCGATTTCCTAATCTACTGTGCACACGGGCTCGCCTGAACTTGGTCCCTACAATAGTTAGATTCAACTACACAAAAGATTTTTCCCATTATCCTCTTTTCCATTATTTCTTTATCAACCCAAAAATTCCAACCACCACCGACAACATATGAATATGTCAAAATTAATCAAATTATAATGATAATTGACAACACGTATGCATCCAATATCAAGGATAACAATCAAATAATATAACCAAGCATAATATAGGATTTACAATAATAATCAACTAAGCATAATATAGTATTTACCATATTTAATTAAATCAATGTATGCAAAATCTCCCCAAGAAAACCCCCTACCTCAAAATCCAAAGCTATTGTACAACTCTCAGTTGTAAGTTCAAATACTTTGAGCTCCTTCAAAACCTCACCACACTTAGTTCTCTTATTTTCTTTTGTCTACGATTTTTTTATAGAAAACTACTATAACTTGAAGAACTTATGATCTAATAAACTATTAGGTAGGACTATTTATAGTAAGTTAGAGTCGGTAGAGAAAATATGGATGAAGCTTAACATTGTGCCACATAACTAACCTAGGGATTTCTAGACTACATCCTAGGATTTATAGACTACATGGGTGGCTTGAAGGTAAAATTGCCACCCCATTTAGTCTTAGGTGCTGGCTCTGGAGAGTGCTTAATAAGCACTTTCCAATTACATTTATATATACAAGACTTCCTATTGTTCTTACACCTCATGCTAATATTCACCACCTCATGCTTATTGTGGTTTTTGAGGACTCTAAAAAGCAACACGTCAAACTTAGGAGAAACTTTAGTAAGCAACAAAAAAAAACTTTTCTAAACGCTTGTGTATAAATATTAAATAAGATTGAAGTGAATTGGCATAGTTAAAACCATATAATAGATTTGATAGGTTATAGCAAAAGCTTTCATGTGGCTTGCCATGCAACTTATATATATATATATACAGAAATTCTCTTATGCGGACATCCGGACGTTATTATCGTGCGGACGCAGTGTATTTTGTACTACCCCTCTCTGTTTTCCTGCCTGTTTACAATAGGATCCGCACGATAATAACGTGCGGACATCCGGATAAGAGAATAACTGTATATATATATATATATATATATATATTATTAAAACTATTAATTTTAAATATTTAATTTCCATGAAATATTAGTATACATATTTAAAAAAATATGGGGTTTCACATGTTCTCTCTAAAACCCAGAACTTATGAGATGTATGACCTCCCAAATTTCTTTCCTGCTTTGGACTCTGAGGACTTGAACAACCTGAATTGAGAGGTAACTGACGATGATATAAAAATGAGCATGTTTCCTATTGGCAGTCTTAAAGCTCTTGGGCCTGATGGATTCCCAGCCAAATTCTACCATGACAATTGGTCCCTATGCAGCTCCAACATATATTCTATGGTCAAAGATTGTTTTATCACTGCTTGCCTCCCTGACAGCCTCAACAACACGCTTAATGCTCTTGTCCTGAAGGTAACAAATGACACTGTTATGTCTCAATTTAGACCAATTAGCCTCTGCAACACCTTATACAAGGTAATCTCAAAAAATTTAGTGAATAAACTCAGACCTATTATGAGCAAGATTGTGAGTCCTACTCAAGTCAGTTACGTTCCTGGTAGGCAAATTGTGGATAATATCATTATTGCACAGGAGGTGTTGCATAAATTCAGGACCTCAAAAGGTAAAAGTGGTTTCATTGCTTGGAAGATTGATTTGTCCAAAGCTTATGATAGGCTTCAATGGCACTTTATAAAAGATGTGCTTTGGGAAGCTGGTATCTGAGGTAAAGTTTTGGAACTTCTTATGCAATGCATTACAACTGTCAAGTATCAAGCCATTCTTAATGGTGAAAGAACTGGGAGTGTTCAGCCAGCTTGTGGGATTAGACAAGAAGACCCTATTTCTCCCTATATTTTTTTTCTCTGCATGAAAAAGTTGTCACATATCATTAATGGTGCCATTATTGCTAAGAAATGGAAACCAATTAAAGTGGCCAGAGGTGGAGTTGCTATCTCTCACCTCTTTTTTGCAGATGATCTTATCTTGTTTGGGGAAGCTAATATCCAACAGGCCACCATTATGCACCATTGCTTGGAAACTTTCTGTGGGTTATCTGGACAACAAGTCAATTTTGAAAAATCCAAGATTTTCTGTTCTCCAAACACCGACCATGCGATTGCCCACCAAATTGCTGCCATTAGTGGATCCCCACTTACTAATTCTCTGGGAAGTTATCTTGGAGTCCCTCTTATTCACTCCAGAGTTAACAAAGACACTTATAGTCATGTGGTCACGAAAGTTCAACAACGCCTTGCTTCATGGAAAAGTCTCACCCTTTCTATGGCAGGAAGATTAGTTTATCTACAATCTGTTATATCCTCCATTCCTATATATTCCATGCAAACGATTCAATTGCCTATTAGTATTTGCGATAAACTTGACAAGCTCAATAGAGACTTTTTATGGGGGCATAATGAGGAGAAGGCCAAGATTCACCTTGTCAAATGGGAGTCTGTGTGTAAACCTAAGTCCATGGGTGGTCTTGGTCTGAAACAAACCCATTTAATGAATCAAGCTTTACTTGCTAAGGTGGGCTGGAAACTGTTGCAAAAAGATCAAGGTCTCTGGAGTCGAGTCTTGCATGAAAAATATGTTGGTTTTTTTTATTATCTTAATGAGTATTTCAAAATATGTTTTAATACCAAATATTTTAGAATTCAAAATCAACTTTAATATTTGAATGTTAGCTAATTTGATTAAATTGCTTTCTTCAATTTGAATCTTTATTCTGATTGTTGATAACGTTTAATTGGTTTAATTGTGGAAAATTATGTAGATCCACTCAAATATCAGTTACTTGTTTGTTTATTCTGGGCATTAAGTTTTGTTGGCTATCTTTGTTTTTAACGTAGACTTTGCCTTCAATTTATTTGATTCCTACAGGGAAAGCTTTTGCTTATATAATCACTGTGATTTGCTGGAGGTCTTGATTACATAACCGTTTGTGTTTATATATATTTAATTGGTCTATTGAAATCAGTATTCAATTTCTAAACAGTGCCACCATTACTTACCAAACGGCAAAATTTTGTCTTTAATGACCAACGTCTTTTTGGGGTCAGCAACTTGTATATATATAGCTTTGGCTATTTTGGCTGAACAGATATCTTAATTTGAGCATCTTCTCTCAATTTCTGTCCTCCCACATTATTTCCTTTCCTCACACTTTTCATACAGTTTTGTATTGTGTTAATTTTATTTTTACTTCCCAAGGAAAAGATTCAAGTGTTCATCCGATCCAAGTATTGCGAGTGTACGTTTACAAGGATCAAAGGTTGTTGTATCCTGGAGGGTAGGACGTCATAACCTGATACACCGAGATATTATCTTAGAGGGGCGGATCTACTCTTAAGGACAGTGGCTTACACGCCTCAACCTACTGTTCGTGATCAAATGAGAGCATCCACAACCAAGATTATCCAACAAAATATATTAAGAGCAACAATATCTTGAATATTAATAAAGCTGATCAAGCTGCATGCTCTACTACTTGGAGAGGAATCCTGTTTGGTACTCAAATTCTTCCTAAAGGCTTAAAATGGAGAGTCGGAACAAGTAATGACATCCTCTTTTGGAAGGATATTTGGCTTGATTGTGGCTCTCTCCAGGGTTTTTCCTTACTCCCTCTCTCTGAAGACATGTTACAATGGACTGTGAGGGACTTTATGTCCGAAAGTGGGTGGAAGATTGATTGGCTCACCCAGCTTCTTCCTTATGAGATTGTAGGCAGAATCTGCAGTATTCATACTGGTTTTGAGACTCAAAGGCCAGATAGAAGTATTTGGGATCTTTCTAAATCTGGAGAATTCTCTGTTAAATATGCTTATTTATCCTTTTTTGATGAGACAAATTCTGTGGCTTGGGCTTGGGATTTCATATGGAAATTGCATTTGCTACCAAAGATAAAAACTTTTATTTGGTTAATTGGGCATGGCAAAATCCTTACTAATGTACGAAGAGAGAGTAGGAATTTGACTACTGATCCAAATAGTCATAGATGCCGGTTCCTCCCTGAGACTATGGAGCACATGTTCAAAGACTGTCAACATGCCCAACAGGTTTGGAAGTGTTCATCACCACTCTTTGGCACTATTGGAAATGGAGATGCTGCTCCATTTTCAATACAGGTTATGAAGCTCCTCCATACCCCCAACATATTATTCTACAGTTTGCTAAAGAATGGTATGACATAAATAAGGTGACTAATGTTCTACATACAAGAGAGGTAACTCAAGTTCTTTGGCACTCGCCCTCTCCTGGAAATGTCAAATTGAATGTTGATAGTAGCTGCAAAAATAACTCTGGTTTGATAAGTGCTGGTGGGCTGCTGAGAAACGCCAATGGAACTTGGATCTCTGGGTTTTCAACTAATCTTGGGATTGGAAATATTTTGGAGGCTGAGTTATGGAGTTTAGAGGCTTACAAATGACATAGGCTGAAAACATTAGATCCCTTGATATTGAGAGTGACTCTATGACAACTGTCACCTTGATAACCAAAACCTGTGAGCAGTCCCACCCTCTTTTCTGCTTGATTGAAGATTACGAGGAGTTAATGAGACGGAACTGGAGTTGCAACATCTCTCATGTTTACAGAGAACAAAATAAAGCTGCCGACCACCTTGCCAATATGGGGCATGAGCTCCCTTTGGGTATGCACCTGTATGAGTCTGCTTCTGATTATCTTACCAACACTTTATTGGATGATGAATTAGGGAGGACCCAAGCTAGGGCTGTGCCTGTTTAGCCTTTCTTTCTCTTGGCTTCGGCCATCCTTGTAACAAAAAAAAAAAAAAAAAAACCAAAGGATAAAGAATTGTCATTCAAACAAGATTAATTCAAATTCAAAAACTCAGCAGACTTATCCACGTCATACCTTGGTTTAACATTTACACCATAAATATTTAACTTGAATAATGGCCCATTTAAACCAAGAATGAGTGACAAATAACCTTTTGTTACTAGCATGTGTTAACACATTTTTTTTATACAAACGATATTATACTTTAATTTAATCTAAATTACGAATAGTAGAATTCGAACTCGGGTGCAGAGCGGGAAGCACATTTACTCTAGCCAACTTGATTAAGCCGTGCATGTGTTAACTCTTTGCACATGGTCAATAATTTTTAATTGAAGTTAACGGATGTCAACAATGAAAAAGTCTAATTGCCACTCATTCATGATTTAAGAGTGACATCTTTTTCAAATTAAAGTTGAGTGCTTAAATTGATTTACATATTTAAGTTAAGAGAGATTATTTTTAAGACGAAAAAAAATTAAGAGAGTTTATTCATAATTTATATTATAAATTCCAAATTTAGCAAAAATGTTGACCATAAGATTAAATACATTTTTGTTATTTTAGTAAATTTAATTCAGGTTAATAAATATTTCCATAATTCAAGTTTAGTCGATGTACATTTTACTTTTCAACATAACTCCAATACATAAAAATTCTTCTTTCTTCAATACACAAGAGAGGGAGCTTTTGCTAATTTTCAAATGATTTAGAAAAAAAAAACACACACACGCACACACGAAACCTCGTGGCATCACGTGCCTACTTCCTCGTCTCTCCAGCTCGAGCTCCCTATCGCTCTTCTTCACGAACACTCAAGTCGACCTGCCCCCCTTTCATTTTTCTGTTATAGCTCAGGTTCGTATCTCTCTGTTATGGCTTTTGTTAATAAAAAGCACGATATGTTCTCTATGTTTTATTCAGCTCTCAGCTTTCTCTATGTCTGGTTCTTTGTTTGAAAGCCCGACCTTTTGTTTGTTATTTGTCCGACTGAAATGAATTGATTTTAACACAATTTGCTCTGGGTTTCTGTATAAATCACCAATGGGTTTAGATGTTCCTGTCAGTTCTCAGACGATGTTGGAGAAATTTGTTTTCTGGGTTTAGTTTTGAGATTTTGGATTCTGGGTCGGCCTGATTTTGTTCTCATGTTTACTTGGAGGCCATGTTTTATTAGTATTAATAAAATCAAAACGTGTACTTTGATGTATGTAATTTTTGGTTGATTGAATACAATCGCGTATGTGATTATAGAAAGAAAAAAAATTGAATGGTGCTTTGAATTTAATTTATGTTTCTTCTTTGTTTCAAAATTTAGGTGCTTTCATGCTTGGTTTTCTGGTCTTGATTGAATTAGTTTCATATGACTCGTTCCCTTGAACCAATAGGAATAGGTGTTGCCTTTTGGAAACCCCTCTGAAATTTTATTTTCATATTTGATTTGGAAGATCATTGCAGGAGCAACTGTATATATATATATATTTGTTTACTTATTTATTTATTTATGGTTGAGCTTCTGTCTATGCGTTGTATTTATCTATCTGCTGATGAAACGGCCATGGTTTGATGATATGAGAAAGTATTCCTTTTGTTGTGTATAAGTTTAATTCTAATAAAACTAATTGTCTGATTGAGCTTTGATAATTTGTGTGTTGTGATTTCAGTTTTCATGGTGAAAGTCCATAATGGATTAGGAGGCCAACCAAATTAACAAGTTCAGCAGTACAAAACTTGGTGCTTCCCATCTTTTGGTAATCATTCAGCAAAATGATTTCTGTTTGTAGATATGGCTTTAGAAATAGTTACATGAACAGAAACTTCAGTAGGCTCTGTTATGAACATTTGTTTCATCAATACTTGTCTAACCCGCAAAGGATGGCTGTTCTTTCATATAGTTCGAATCCAATTAATAGCACTTTGAGGCCTATACAGTATTTGACTCAAACCCAAAGTGACCCAGTTCCCAAAATTGTTTCAAATGGATTTCTTGGTATATATGAGCGGTTTTTGTTGTATTACTTTTACTCAACCAAGCCCCCATCGCGATCTTTTAGAAGGAGGGAAAGTAAAAGAGTCAACTCCAGTAAATCAACTCTTGATGAAGTCCAATTTCAAAGGGCCATATCCCAGTTGTTGCCAAGATTTACACCTGAAGAACTTTGCAATGTTATAACTCAGCAAGACGATCCTATTGTGTGTTTAGAGTTGTTCAATTGGGCATCACAACAGCCACGGTTCAAACATGATGTTTCTACTTATCACATTACGGTAAAGAAACTTGGGGTAGCTAAAATGTATGAAGAAATGGATGATGTTGTCAATCAAGTGCTTGCTATTTCCTACATTGGTTCTGAGGCACTTTACAATTCCATTATCTATTTTTTCACGGAAGCTCGGAAGTTGACTAGAGCTGTCAATATATTTAAACACATGCAGAATGGCAGAAACTTGAATTGTAGGCCTTCAATTAGGACGTATAATATTCTTTTTACGGCCTTTTTGAGTAGGGGATCTAATTCTTACATAAATCACATGTATATGGAGACCATTAGGTGCCTGTTTAGGCAAATGGTGGATGATGGGATTGAACCTGATATTTACTCTTTGAATTCTATGATTAAGGGGTATGTACTTTCCCTTCATGTCAATGATGCACTTAGAATATTCCATCAGATGGGTGTGGTCTATAATTGCTCGCCCAACTCATTTTCGTATGATTATCTCATCCATGGGTTATGTTCCCAAGGCCGAACAAACAATGCTAAGCAGCTGTGCAATGAAATGAAGAGTAAAGGGTTTATCCCAAGTAGTAAATCATACAACTCACTTGTGAACGCTCTGGCTCTTAATGGAGAGGTTGAGGAGGCAGTGAAGTATTTGTGGGAGATGATTGAGAAGCAAAGATCGGCTGAATTCATTACTTATAGGACAGTGCTCGATGAAATCTGCAGACAAGGAAGGGTGGGAGAGGCAATGAGGTTGTTGAAGGAGTTCCAAGAGAAAGATCTTCTGAATGGGCATACTTACAGGAAGCTTCTATATGTGCTTGAAGATGACTATGGAGATTCGAGTGCCCACTCTCAATTCAGGTAGTGTCATTGATCATTTGTGAGCACATCTTCCGATTACTTTGATGTTATCTTCCATAAATCTACCGGACTGCCAATATTGTTAGTGTGGGATAGTGCCTAAATTAGAGCCTATATGTGGTTGGCATCTGGTGTGCTGCAAAATTTTCTGAATAGGTTGTTGATAAGTGGATCTGGTAAATTGGATATGAAGAGGCAATAGTATAAATTTTGAATTCTTTCATATACCTGTTATATCAGTCACTTGTAGCCTAATTGGCTATAAGATTTATACAATCTTTGTAACAAGTGTTTGGACGAAGCTTTTTATATACCTGTCATTTCAGTCACTTGTAATAAGTTTTATCTATTGGAACAGGTTGAGTCTCCACCTGTTTGAATTGGGAAGTATGTTATCTTGGAATGATAGTTATTAGTTTGCAGCTTACTCAATTTGCTTAATTGGATGTGAATAAACTCTGATCCAGTGTTTCCTTCATTGTTGCAGATAAACTGAGTTCTAAAAGTTGCTCTCTTTTACTGTTGAAGTTAAGCCATTGCATCACTACATAGAGTTTGACAATCACGAAAAATGTTGCCATTTGGTTGAAAATCAGTATAGGCAATAATAACATTTTAGCTCACCTCAAACAGTGCTGTTAAGAAATCAGCACAACCCACTCTACGAGAGCTTGCTGCCAAGTATGTATTCACCGGCATCTCTTCCACTGGCACATGCTCTCGTGGCATCCTCCTCCTCGTCCAGGATAAATCCAAGTGATCTGGAAGGCTCTTTACTCCAATTGGTCCAAGAGCACCACCACGCCTCCGTCACAATCCACAAACTCACTGGTTAGTCCCCCCAACATTTGATCTTGGGTTTTTTTCTTTATGTTGCAAAAGTTCTTAACTTTTGTAATGAATTAGTTACTAACTAATTAATTAACAGTAATGTAAGTGATTGTGGCAGAGAAGGCACAGAATGAAGCCACTAAAAGGCAGTGTGTGTGGCAGAGCTTCTGGTGGAAGCAGTGAACGGTGGGGTGAAAGAGTTGTTTATAAACGAGAAACGAATTGAGCTTGAAATACGGGCATTGACTGCCACCATTTCCTCCTTCATCAAACAGACTGATTGGTGGCTCTCACTCACTCGTTCTATTAACACTGCCATTAAGGTTTGTTTAACTTTAAAAAATTTTAAAAATAATAATTAGCTTTTGAGAAATGTGGACTAGAGTCCCAGCTTGTGCATAACTTTCCAAAATGTCCACATGTAATTTTCATGCATAGCATGTGTTGTTTTGATTTTCTTTTTCTCTTTTTAGCCAATAGCTGTGCCAAAATTTCTTGTCACGGCTGAGTCCAACTAATCCTTTGTCATGCTTTTTGGTCTTTTTTCTTTTTTTTTTCTTTTTTTTTTCTTTTTTCTGTGATGTTTACAAGAGTGGGATGTGCTTATAGTTTGACTCTTTTGTGGGTTTGTTTGTGTAGTAGGAAATCGGGGACTTTGAGAACTGGATGAAGATAATGGAATTTGATTCTAAAAGCATCAATGCAGCTATCCACAATATTCACCAAGCATAATCGCACAGGTCACAGCAAGTTGTTTCAACCGTCACCGTTCTATTTTTGTTTCTCAGTGAAGTACCTTAATCATGGAGTAACTTAGTACTGCACTACATAGGCTTTCTTCTCCCCCGCCCCTATTAATGTCCAAATTTGTTTTACGGGCACTGTGCACTTTGCCTTCACCAAGAGCTCTACAACAAGGGAAAAGGAAAGGAGGGTTTAGTAATGGGGAGGCACTACTTGCATTCGAAGTTTTATCACTGTGCACTTTTCCTCTTAACTTACTAATTTGTTGGACGTTGTCTTGTGGAGTCGCCACTTGTTTACCAATTGTTTTGAGTGAGTTTCCCTACAAACATGAGAAGGATTTTTTGCCATGTATTTTTAACTGCTTTATCTCATTAACAAGTTACTTGGAATACCATATAAAAAAATCAACTAGGAATTCGATGTAGTTTGATCTTGTAAAAAATTATTGTCTCTGCGTTGAATTGTAGTGCATATAATCCCCAAAAAGAGAAAGAAAGAAAATTGATCAAAGCATATCATTAAACTTGACAGACTCTGGCGTCCACAGTCTAGGCTTGCGAGTTGCGACTTCTCTTCTCCTCGATACCTGACTGAGAAAATCTACGTCGAAGAATGTCTAGAACCTCTTCCATTTTCACATCTTTAAGGGCCAGCAGAACCATGGCATGATAAAGCACATCTGCCATCTCTGAGGCAGCTCGTGGCTTATCTTCATTGTCCTCTAGTGTTCGGCATAGCTCATCTGCCTCTTCCCTGGAGCAACAAAGAAAACCATGAACAAAGGTTAACCATGAACAAAGGTTTACTGGTGAAAATTAGGATAGTTCATTTACTAACATGGTTCTCTGGTAAGGATAAAATGCATATGAGTTCTCTAGTTCCTTTTGGTACCTTTGATTTCTTGAGAAGTTATCATACAAGGTTAAGAGAAACTTATATCATTACAACTCAAATCTGACACAATTTGACAATTTGAACATCATACCTTATTTTTGAACACAACAACTTCTCATCAAGTAGTAGTCGTCGAGTCCACGAGGGCTTTCCACTCTGTGGGACTTCTAATTCTCCTTTTCGCTGGGCAATTGTAGACTCCAATGAGTACAAAGTGGTCAATGCTAATTTATCTTCTTTGTCCTGCCACAAATTATCTGAATCACTTACAAAACACTGTAATTCGACTCATGAATGAATGATAAAAATATGTAAGCTCTTTTAATTCATTAAATGCTGAAAACCTGTTGATTTTCTAACAAATCAAACACTGGGATGTAATAGCAAGTCTCTGATCCTGTGTGGCAAGTAGGTCCATCAGGCTTCCCGAGGTAAATTATCTGAGAAATAAGTCTGAGTTAAAGTAATTAAATCAAGCACATAAACATAGATTAAAATATATATCCAGTTAAACTAGCCAGCAACATACAGAGTCTCGATCACAATCAAGGAAGATGTCATGGACATTAATGAAATTATTGGAGGTCTCTCCCTTTGTCCACAACATTGAACGTGACCGACTGTAGAATGTTGCTTTCCGTGAGGAAACTGTTGTAGCCACTGCTTCCCTGTTCGCAAAGCCTTGCATCAAGATGGCTCCTGTGTCAACATTTTGAGCTATGGCAACCGCCAAACCTCTGTCATCCCATTTTACACTATCTAACACTGTTTCAACCTGAAATAATACTAACAGATATTACAGTCTCATCCATTTGCATATCCAAAATTCTATCTTGATAATGGAGAAGGGGAAAAACATGATGTACAGAATAAATTAAGACAAAACCTATAATATCTGTCACCAATATGAGATATGGCACTATAATATCTGTCACCATGCGCATAACTAATTTTACATGGAGCAGTTATGGCTGATAGTCAGAAGACAAAACCTACGGGTTTGACAGAACTAAACAGCTGAATCAAACAAAGGTGGCAAGATAAAGAATATGTTAATGTGGAAAAGATAAACCATACAAGTCTTACTGAAAGGATCATTCAAGAGAAAGAATACAAAATACAATACAAGTGAAATTTAAAAACTTGGCATCTGTGGCAAATCACATAGAAGTGGCATCTGGTTTTCGTCTAGTTGTTACACCTGTGTTTTGGCTTTCTTTTGTGGTCATTTTGACCACTGCTGTATTTTCTTGTTATATGCAATAAAATTTGTTTCTTTAAAAAAAAAGTTCTTGGAAAATGATAAATTAAAAAAAAAATTAAACAGTAGCCAGATGAACATGATGAAGTTCTTAAAAAGACAAGTATAAAAAATCAAGGATTACAAAGTTGAGACTGTTTGATTATCAGATAATCAATATGAAGAGAGAAAATAAATCCTTTTGGAATTATGGATAACACCACTGGAATGATGAACACCGGTAAGACAAAAAACATTTGAGCAGTAGGAACACCGTTCTCAAGTTTTGTCCTATCTTTTGCCAATAGGTTTTATGGTTCCTCCTATGTCCTATTCAATATATGGTAGACACTTACCAGTGCTCTCCTAAGAATGCTTCGAAAATGTATGGAAATTTGAGTATTTTTGAATGCACACTCAGAGAAAGAAGTTAGTAAAAGTAAGTTTTGATTTCTGACAATTGGCTGTTACCTACACACATATGTGACAATATCCAGCCGAAGAAAAGGAAATTTGAGTCTTTTTGAATGCACACTCAGAGAAAGAAGTTTGTAAAAGTAAGTTCTGATTTCTGACAATTGGCTGTTACCTACACACATATGTGACAATATCTGGCTGAAGAAAAGGAAATTACAAGTATTTGTCAATAATATGAACAATTAAGAAAGGGGGTGATGCAGGACGCATATGACCTAAATTTATTAGTTTCCTAATGTATTTGTTAGTTTCCTAGATTCTCTAGTTTTCCCAATTCTAGTAGGATTTCTACTTTTCCAGATTTCCAGATTTCTAGTTTTAAGTTTCCTATTTTATTTGGGTTAGGATTTCTGTTTAAGCAAGAGATTTTTATCCTATTATGTCTAGGTTTTAGTTTGCTATAAATACCCCCCATGTAGTTCTTTAAAATTCAGATTTGGATATTGAGTAAACCTTCTCTTAAACTATGTGATTTCTGTTCTTCCTTCTCGGTTCTCTGATTTCGGTCCTTTCTTTCGTCCCTTCGATCTATATTTTCGTCTCCTCGATCTTTTAGATTCTTCTATGTTCTATTGTTTGAGTGCTTAATCTAATACCTACGGTCTGTATTACATCAATTGGTAATCAGAGCCTTCCCTCCCTTTTGCTTGCATTTGCTCTCTGCCATGGCACCCCAAACCGTGGCCAACCTTGCAGAACAATGTCATGCGTTCCAAGACAAGGTTTCTGACGACATCGCTGGCATAAAAACCCAGCTCTCCAAGTTCAGCACTGACCTCAAAGAACATAGTGCGACGACGGACCTCACCATCGCCAAACTCCAAGACTCCGTTCAGATGCTTCTCAATCACTTTCGGCTTGGAATGACTGAGCCTTCTTCTACCTCAGCTGTGCTCTCAAGTTCGTTTACGCCGCTGCCAAACGGTGGCCTTCTTCCCAATCCACCGCTGGATCAAAAACTCAAGGCCAAGCCACAAGGTATTCCGAATCAATCAACGGGATTATCGATTGGCATGCCCAAGGCTCAATTGGAGCCCATATTTTCTTTTGGTTCTAGGCTGCAGCCTAACCATACCCAACATACGATGGGTTCTCCTCTGGTTGACGACAACATTCATGTCCCTACTCCGCCACCCCGACCACACAACAAGAACTTCATGCACCGACCCTTGGATTTTGAGATAACCCGACATGCCAAGCTAGGTGTTTTTCTTGAACCAAGGCACTCTAGCGACGACTTACGAACACAATGGATTGAGGGTCTATCACACCCACACACGCGCTTGCATTCGTTGGCCGATGACGTTCGTCATGGGTCTAGGCAGAGCTCTCTATTTGCCATTCTTACAAGGACTAATGTTCCATGCTTGCGGAACGGCTGGTTTCAAGGTGGCAAATATGATGCTGATCTTGAAGACCTAAAAAACGCAACTTGCCTCTTCACACTTCCTTGGGATTTTGATTTTGTCGCTGTTTACTCGTCGGAGTCGAGTTCTTTTCGGCGGAAGAGAATGATGCAGGACGCATATGACCTAAATTTATTAGTTTCCTAATGTATTTGTTAGTTTCCTAGATTCTCTAGTTTTCCCAATTCTAGTAGGATTTCTACTTTTCCAGATTTCCAGATTTCTAGTTTTAAGTTTCCTATTTTATTTGGGTTAGGATTTCTGTTTAAGCAAGAGATTTTTATCCTATTATGTCTAGGTTTTAGTTTGCTATAAATACCCCCCATGTAGTTCTTTAAAATTCAGATTTGGATATTGAGTAAACCTTCTCTTAAACTATGTGATTTCTGTTCTTCCTTCTCGGTTCTCTGATTTTGGTCCTTTCTTTCGTCCCTTCGATCTATATTTTCGTCTCCTCGATCTTTTAGATTCTTCTATGTTCTATTGTTTGAGTGCTTAATCTAATACCTACGGTCTGTACTACATCAGGGGGTCAGTATGTAGAGTTCACATGTGGCCAAATATAGCTACACTTATACGTAAACTATTGGGGAACATTGGGTACTTTTCTAGAAGATGAATCATGCTAAAGAACAGGTATTGAAATGAACCAGTGTAACAAATTTTTATTTTATTTGAGAAACAGCTAAAGAACGGGCATTAGATGTAGTCAGTGTTGATTCTATAAATGCTAATGGGTTTATCAAGATAAGATAAAAACAATGAAGAATCCTTCTGTATCACTTATTAGAAATATTTCTATGTAATACTTTTTCTTTGGAAGTGAGGAGCGTACAGTCCAGATGGTATCGAACAACAATGGACAGCTTCAAGATATGCTAATGAGAAAAAACCATCCAGCAATATCATTCTCTATTTTCTCTGTTTAAGACATGTAAGTCCGTACCACAACACAACAGTCCAGGTATGATCTGACTGCATAAATAGGTACCTTTGATTGAAGATGAAGGTCCCTGTTTAAGTTGTTGGTGGAGGCATAAACAAGGGAACTGCCCTTTCTCGTGAAATTGTCTCTACCATAATAATAATTGTTAGAATCGGAAGGACGGCCGGGGAAAGCAACTCTCACAGATTGCAGACAGTGTAAATGTGAAATCGCCATTCATGTCAAGCTTCCTGTGACATATACAAGATGAAGCCATTTCTCACCAAAAAGGAACTAAAAAGCGAAAGAAAAAAAAACAACGCATTCATGAAAAATGTCCACAATGATATACCTAGGAATCAAAGAAATATGTGTGAGGCACTCAAGATTAAAATCTTCAGAGGAAATGAGACAAATGAAATGATACCTGCAGTAATCAGATAGATAAATCATGAGAGTAATGACAGTACTATGGGCGTCTCTGTGTTCTGTGTGTGTGTGTGTGTGTGTGTGTGTGTGTGTGTGTGAGAGAGAGAGAGAGAGAGAGAGAGAGTACCATAGCAGAGAAATTCTTCCACCAGCCGCCACCCTTTTTCTGATTCTTATGATGTCCTGAATAAAGAGAAAGGTTTATGATAATGCTCTGTAGATAAAAAAAGCAGGTTCACCCAATGACCAGACTTGAAAAAGTAGTCCCACCCAAAAAAAGAAAAAGAAAAAAGACTTGCAAAGGTAAGAACTAATAAAACAGATAATCACATATTGGCCTAACCTAGCATTGGATATCTCCTCACAGAACTAACATATGAAGTGAATATAATTCTAAAACAGATTCATGCTGATGAGGCAAAGATAGAACATCATAACTTCTCTAGAAAACTTTTTTTTTTTAAATTTTGCAGTGATTTCGTATTGTAATCACCCACTGGATAAAAAACCTATAATCACCCAATAAAGATTCTAAAGAAGAGTTCATTTTTGTTGCATGACCAAGGTCAGCAAAACAAATTGGCAACGGATGTCACCGTAATCTGGTTCAAGTCACCTCCTTTGAAGATGGCTTGATTAAACCAGTTCAATCCGGTCTGAAATTCGAACTTGCATTAGCAATGACCCCAGCAGCAACATTAGGGGAAAGACCAACTTTATCAAACACAATCACAAACTCTTCCTAAGCTATTGCTATAACCACATAACTGTCACCACATTCATGCAGTTCAACTAATCAAGGACTACATGGGCGTTTTGTTGTGAAAACTACGCTGCTGTAATGTGAATGATTGCTGCAAAACTAGAACTTGAAAGTGTCCAACAAGTTTGGAATCACACTAAACACATTTTGAATATGCCCTCCTACTTTCTTTCTTTTTGAATACTGCTTAAATTAATAAAACAGAGAAGACCACTGCACAACAACAAAGGCCTAAACAAAGCCGTAAAGAGTAAAGACAAGACCAGGCCATACAAGGCAAGCAAAATGATCAAACAAGATACTTAAATATACATAACAGTATTTCAAATTCAGAAAGATCACAAGGCTACACACCGAATTTCTTTTAGGCTCAACAAATATGTTTTCTTTACAACACCAGCATAAAAGTTCTAATTCTGTTAAATTCCTCGGCTCATATTCAAGGAAAGGAAAACAGAATTTGAATTCTTCCTGTGTCATCAAATCATAAGTTGCAAATAGGTAACTTTAGTTTCATAAAATCAAAATTCAGTACAATAAATACAAGTTCACTTAAGTTGATCTGCATATGATAGCAGAAGAAAAATAACAAAAGAAAAGTATATGTGAATCCAACTCTACAGATACAACCAAATGTCAGCATAGTGCTTAAACAGGAACCTTGAATTCAACTAGACTAGAAATAAACCCAATAAGCAACCACATAATATCAATGTCATCCATTTCACATCGTTATCACCATTGAGAATTTTCAAATTCTAAAGGAATCCCAATTGGGTTTCATTACTGTGTAACCAATCAATTATCCTTTTCACATTACAAAGCCAATCCAGTTCAAATAGTAGATAAAAAAAATGGGGGGGAAAAAAAACCGAAACTGAAAGGGAAAAAGCAGAGCAGAATGCTAAGGCATTGACAAAATCAACTCAGATCTGAACATGCTTTTACAATCAGCTCAATTCATAAGTAAGTAAAACTAACCAATCCTAAAAATGCAAACAGCTCAATTCAAGAATCATAACATGCTTGAATTTCCATTGAAATTTTTACGTCTTATGCCATGTGTTGAAATAAAAATACAAAGAGTCAAATTAATTAACACCACCAAAGGCAGAGCTAAAAAACCCAACTGCAAACGACTCTAAATCCGAAAAATCAACAGATCTCCCCCACCCCCTTCTCTCTCTAAAAGCTTCAGCAAATTCTTAGAGAAGCCATTGAAATTCATATCCAACCCACCAACTTAATCAAATTCTTAGAGCATATAAATGCCAAGTTTTCACCATCAAAACCCACATCAGTGCATTCCAGTATCACATGATTCAAATGTGAACAAGAGATGTGGGTGCGTTTGTGTGCTGACATACCAACTCACCTTCGGACTTAGAGAAAGAGAGGCGTAATGCTGCTGATGTTGCTGTTGCTGCTGCTTCTACTGCTCTGTGCTGCCGATAAAACAAACGTATGTCTATATCAAATGTAAGCACGTGTGCGTGCTCTATTTTATTATGGGCTTCACGGTAATTCCAAACCCAACCCAAATTTTGGCCCAACCCAAGCACGTTTTGTATTGGTATATACAGAAATTGATCTACACACCCAATTTTAATGCCAAATCTACCGTTATGAAAAAATGACACCTTATAAAAGCACATTTTATTGCCACGACTACACATTGAAACCAAACTCCCTTCAAATTTTTTCACCAAAATGACGATTTCACCCTTTACTTAAAAAAAATTTAAGTAAATGACCATTTAGTGTAGTGATTTTGAGCAATTGGTCCCCCGTGAAAGGTCCTGTGTTCGAGTCCTAGCATTTATGTAATGTGCGTGAGTTCGCCCATCTCCATAAGATAGGTTCCAAAAAAAAAAAAAAAAAACTAAAATTTAAATGAAAAAAAACATTACTGGGCCTTGAAACTGGTGTGTTGTGTCCCCTTGGATTGAAGCACCGGTGCACCCTTTAAGATGAGGTGCTACTTTCCCTATGTGATGGCCTAAAACAAAGCCTGTAATTGTTAACTTTTTTGTTATTTATAATCTTTTTTATTTTAAGGAACTGATAGTTAATTTTAAGTGTCCTTTTAGAATATGTTGAGTGTGTTGCAAGTAAAGGCATAATTTTTTGAAGTGCGGGCCTATGTGTGGAGAGCAATGGCGGACCTACAAAGGCGCAAGGAGGTGCAGTTACACCTCCCCTCGTCGGAAAAAGTCATGGATGTGCTGGATTTGCCCCTTTGCTCTCTAGCATTTTAAAAGGTATTATCAAGGCGCACCTCATGGAGTGCAACGATCTGAGGCCTCCTGAAATCGCATCACGGCACCATTCGTATGGCAAGTTACACGATTGAGGCACGCGCTGTGTTGCAGAGGAGTTGCAGAGGTGTGTCGCTGATGGAGGCTCTGGTTCACGAATGAAGAAGACAACCCTATTTTTATTTGTCACAAACGGCATCATCCTTCATTTACGTTTAAAGAAATGCGTGTTTCAATGAAGTGTTTTTAAAAAAATCAAACTCTTCGGTTTTGGTGCAACCGTTTCAAGATTCATTATTTTGCTTCAATTCCTTGGTTGTTATAATAAATATTTCATTATAATAATGTAATACCCAAAGGCTTACCCTCAATGCTCCCAATTTGAAGAAGCCCATCTATCCAAAAAAAAAAAATCCAAAAAAAAAAAAACAACAACAACGAAGAAGAGTCCTTGCACAATGCTCTCAAATCACAATTTGATATTAGAGTTTTTGTTTAATTAGGACTTGATTGATACTACTTGTTTGTTTGTTGATCTAATCTTTTTGCTGTGATAATATGTTTTTATTATTAATTTTGTATTTATTTTATCGTCCTAATCAATCTTAAAATGAACTAAGGGTCTGGTTTTCATAATATGTTTTTTATTCAGTCCTTGGGCAGTACCAAAATCATTATTGCCCCTCTCCTGAAAAATTCCTGGATCTGCCACTGGTGGAGAGCAACCAAAAGCTTGAAGATGAAGATCAACTTTTTGAGTGTGAAGAGTCAGACAATCATCTTATTTAAAATTTAGATGTGATCACAAGTTATAGTTTTATGATTTACACAAGTAAATTAGTTGTATATCTTTGTAGCTTTGTTTCGAGTTATTTGGAAATGATTTGATGGGGTTAAGTGGCGGGTGTATGTTTCCTTCTCGATAAATTAGCTTGTGGCCTAGTATTTTATTTTTCAGTTTTTTATTATTAGGTTTCGCAATTGAAAAAATCAAACTATAAAAATCTTCTATTGAGATTTCACCATGATACCACGAAGGAAATTAAGATTTCATCACAAAACCACTTTTCAATGTGACAAACACTCTCACCATAAAATTTGAAAATTGAATGGCTATTAAATATTTTATTTAACAATTCCCCAGCAGTATTCTCTTCTTCACGATCTTCTTCACCCTAACAATTAAAAAGCAAAAAGAATTAAATAAATAAATAAAGAAAATTAAATGAAAGGATAGGATGGTCATTCACCGGAAAAAGAATATGCTTGTGCAAAAGTGGCGACACCATGTCTAAGGATTAGGGCATCAAGCAGCGCCGCAGTGGCAAGTGAGCATTACAACCGTTAGATCAAATCCACCAAGATCCAACGGCGCAGAAAGAAACCCTAACCAAACAGCTGTAGCAATTGCTCCTCTTTAAATCCCCAGGCCTCTCATTCTCCTCACCCTCTCCTCCATCTCACTCTTCAGACTCAAGTCTGCGGCGAGAGAGATCCCCCCATATATTCTTCTTGAGTTTCTTGAGGTTCGTATCTCTATCCTCCTGTTATTGCTTTAAGCCATTGTACCCGTTTGAATGTTTGTGGCTTTAAAGTTTGGTTTTGTTATTTGTTTGTGTTAATTGATGAACTGGGTTTTGTTCAAAGATGGGTTTTAGATCTGGTTTTCTTGTAGAAATGGCATGTGGGTTCTTTTGATGAGTATTATTGTTTGCTGGTCGAATACAATCTTGTATCTGCTACTGTAAGATCTGATCTCATTGGTGTTTCTTGACATTTGTTTATGGTGTTTCTTTCCAAATGTTGTGTTATATATTATTAGGCTTCATTATCTGGTTTGTGGATTTTATCAGTTCCATGTGACTCGTTCCCTTGAAGCAAAATTAATAGGTGTTGCTTTCCATAAATTTTTACCTCAAAATTTACGTCTTGTTTCTTTGGGAAACAGTGGAGCAACTAAATTTTCCAATGGTGTAAATTTTGTTCTTTGTTTTTATTTTGTAAATTTTCCAATGGTATAAATTTATTTGCAACTGTGATGAACCTTCAGACCTGTAATGATATGCGGATATGAGCGCAGATCTAAGAACATCTAAGGGACTGAGTTTAATTTTTTTTCTCTTGTTAATTGGCGAAAACTTTTTTCATTACGCATGCTTTGATATTACAATTTACAATGAAGATTTTTTTTTTGTTACAATTATTTTATGGTGATATACAGTTTGTAGTATTTATTTACTAGCAACGGTGATGATCCTACAGACCTGTAATGATTTGCGGGTATGATCGCAAATCTTTAAGAACATCTAAGGGACTGAGTTCTGCAGTAGTAGCACATACCTAATTTTTTTTGGGAAAATATTTTACCATCAATTCTTTGTATTTGAATTCTTAGTTGTTGCTTTTGTTCAGTCTGTTTATTTGTTTGGTGTAAAATATATGTTACTATGATCTTGTATTCTATTCAGGCTAATTGCCTGTTGAGTTTTGACATTTTTTTTCTTTCAATTTCAGATATCTTGCTGAAATTCCATCATGGGTAAAGAGAAGTTTCACATAAACATTGTGGTCATTGGCCATGTCGACTCAGGGAAATCAACCACCACCGGTCACTTGATATACAAGCTTGGTGGTATTGACAAGCGTGTTATTGAGAGGTTTGAGAAGGAGGCTGCTGAGATGAACAAGAGGTCATTCAAGTATGCCTGGGTGTTGGACAAGCTCAAGGCTGAGCGGGAACGTGGTATTACTATTGATATTGCCTTGTGGAAGTTTGAGACCACCAAGTACTACTGCACAGTTATTGATGCTCCTGGACATCGTGACTTTATCAAGAACATGATTACTGGAACCTCCCAGGCTGATTGTGCTGTCCTCATTATTGATTCCACCACTGGTGGTTTTGAAGCTGGTATTTCCAAGGATGGTCAGACCCGTGAGCATGCTTTGCTTGCTTTTACTCTTGGTGTCAAGCAGATGATTTGCTGCTGTAACAAGGTAAAGCTTATATTTTATATGTCAATGTTATTGGATGTCAGACATTATGGTTTTTGTTATTTATTAGCAGCGCTAACACAGGACTCATTATTTATACTGATATGTACAGATGGATGCCACCACTCCCAAGTACTCAAAGGCAAGGTACGATGAAATTGTGAAGGAAGTCTCATCCTATCTTAAGAAGGTTGGGTACAACCCAGATAAAATTGCCTTTGTCCCCATATCTGGATTCGAGGGTGATAACATGATTGAGAGGTCCACCAACCTTGACTGGTACAAGGGTCCCACCCTTCTTGAGGCCCTTGACTTGATCAATGAGCCCAAGAGGCCCTCAGACAAGCCCCTCCGACTCCCACTTCAGGATGTGTACAAGATTGGTGGCATTGGTACCGTGCCTGTTGGACGTGTTGAGACTGGTGTTGTGAAGCCTGGTATGGTTGTTACTTTTGGTCCCACTGGACTGACAACTGAAGTTAAGTCTGTTGAGATGCACCATGAAGCTCTCCAGGAGGCTCTTCCAGGTGACAATGTCGGATTCAACGTCAAGAATGTTGCTGTCAAGGATCTCAAGCGTGGTTTTGTTGCTTCCAACTCCAAGGATGATCCTGCAAAGGAGGCTGCCAACTTTACCTCTCAGGTCATCATCATGAACCACCCTGGCCAGATTGGAAATGGATATGCTCCAGTTCTTGACTGCCACACCTCCCACATTGCTGTCAAGTTTTCTGAGATCTTGACAAAGATTGATAGGCGATCTGGTAAGGAGATTGAGAAGGAGCCCAAATTCTTGAAGAATGGAGATGCTGGTATGGTGAAGATGATTCCAACCAAGCCCATGGTTGTTGAGACTTTCTCCGAGTACCCACCACTTGGTCGTTTTGCTGTGAGGGACATGCGACAGACAGTTGCTGTTGGTGTCATCAAGAATGTTGAGAAGAAGGATCCAACCGGCGCCAAGGTCACCAAGGCTGCTGCCAAGAAGAAGTGAGATGTTTGTTTGACCGTGCCCCTGAGCTAGGCTAGTTTTGTCCAATGCTGTTTCTTTTCAATTTGTTTGGTGTTATTATGGAAGTTTTGTGGACAGTTTTGAATGTTTACATCGTAGTTCTCTACCAACCCCTTGTAAGGGTTGTGGAGGAGCTGTGCAGTTGGATCACCCTCCGGTTGCTCTGCTAGCTGTGTTGTAGGCTCGTCGTGTTTTCGTTTTATACATTGATGAGTTGTGTAGTTGAACAACTTCGTATTAATGTTTGCAATTTCTGTTTTTGTGTTTTAACTTCGATTTTTCTCCAAATTTTTGATCTTATGAGATTTGTTGTGCTCAATTGTTTACTATTCTAAACATTGAGTATTCTATTGCTTAGCAGGTTTCTTTGTTTGAAGTAACAGAGTCGCCTTTGCTAGCCTCTGATCAAACTTATGTGACCAAAAAGGATTTTAAAATTTTTAGCATTCTCCAAATACACTGCTTACAACATAGGGAATCTAAAATGCACGTTCTTGCGATCTCAAAATGTATGAAATTGTGTTGGATTAATATTAATTTAGTTGGAAGTAAATTCTGTCATCACCAAATAATTGTTTTGAGCAACATTTACACAGGATGCCGTCTTCGCACACTAAGTTGGATGAAACCTAACATGCTTTTCCTGTCTCATAGTCTCATAATGACAACTAAACGAGTTTTATAGATACCAATGAAAATAAACCTTCAATATAAATATGTTTGGCATATTTAAACATCTTGTAAATCCAAACATAGATTAATTGTGATAACCTTAATTCCACAATAACATAAATCTGCTCAATACTTTGGATTAACCTAATGAACATCCAACGAAAATCTCCTGTGAAAATGACTTGAGTATTTAAATTTGTTTACGAATACAAGCTGCTATTGCCCATATATCAGTTGTAGTTAGTATTCGCCTCACTGGAGTAGTCATCCCAAGTACAAAATTGTAATGCCGGAACCCAACTACTGAAGATTCGCAGCTGTCCATAAAAGCATATACCGGCAGTCCGTCACAATGTGCACTAGTGCTGGTTCAACACGCAAGTCACATCTGCAGAGGTAACGACATCCAATTGTTACATACAAATTGATCCCAAGGATCCCCAGATCCACATTCTCCAAGTCATTCTTTAAACAAAGGAGATACATCCATTCTTTTTCTTTAATAAGTAAATAAAGGAAATTTCTCAAGATTTCATAATCAACCTTCAGAACCTCTTATGGGGTACAATGAAAAAAAAGCTCTACAAAGAGATGTTTAGTTTCTACCTGACAGTAAATCACAATTCTTTATCACTGTCAAGCTGTGACTTTGTAGCTGCCTTTTCAGCTTCTTCTACGACAAAAGTCTTAAGTGATTCAACATCCCTCGGCCCTGACCATTTGCACAAGAAACAATAACTAAGTCAGATACTACACCAGAGAAAGTCTAATAAGTGTTTGAAACAATTAGCCTTGAGTGCCTGCAGGCTGCACTTGACTCAAGTCTACAAATAATGCACAAGGCAGATGAAACAGTTATTTGGATTGGTAACAGAACAAACCCACTTCAAATCTTAAGGGATGGCTTGAATGGCCAAGCCAAATACACCCATGTACACAGCCACAGACACATGCAATAGTGGCCCGAAAGATCAATTTTAAAAAGACCTAAAAAATCATTTCCCTCATCCACAGATTTTTCAATTACCTATATTTGATTGTGGGACCTTAGTAGTTGACTGTAACCTGAGGTATCAACACTGATTGTAACAGACAACTACGAAAATAATTTCCCTCGTCAAAGATTTTGCCATTACATATATTTCTTATGGAACCCAAGTAATTGGCTATAATCTGGGGTATCATACATCACACAGAAATTATAGTCATTGTGTTTTTTAACCATAGCTACCAATCTAACAGTTAACAGAACTGATCTCACCGTAAACATACTAAATAAGGCGGCCATTATTACACATGTACACATACTAACTAAGCCAAGGTTCTTCACCACAACAAATATCATCATTATCACTGCCATAAAAAGGCAGCCAATCTTTCACAGGTACACACTAAACACAGCACCCCTTAAACATTCTAGAAATTTCCATCTCACATTCCCTCCTCCACCCAAAAAAAAAGGAAAAAATAAAACATAGAACCATGCACACATCTCTTTCATCATTGCGGCACACAAAGGTAAATTAATTGCAATAAAGATTACTTTTCCAAGATGATACTGTATTGCCTCTTTCAATATCTGACGCTACCAAATGTTAGGTCTTCTTATTTGTGTTGTGATGAATTTTCAATGTTGTTTATTAAACTTAGGACACTTCAACTGTCCAGACTCTAATAATATAAGTTGCCAAGTTGCTGAAAATGGCTTGAAACTACAGAATAGCTGATCTGGTGGTCAACTAAGATGCCCAAAATAAATTACTTTCCCAAATGAATCTGTATCAAAATAAAATGATTGAAATCTATTTACTATTTGGCAAAGCCCTCTTCAACAGGAATTTCATAGAAATTTAAAAGGCACATTTGATCAAATTATAAAGTGATAGTATAACAATAAGGCTAAGTTTTGAGATTCAGATCAAATATAAGGCATTATGGTGGGACATAGATGACAATGGATGAAAACACAACTGATCTATCAGAAATGAAATTTGAATCCTACCCTGATATTTTGCAACTTCTTCTCCATCATAGAATAGCTTAAACGTAGGATATGAATGAATGTCAACTTTTGAACATACTGGTTTACTTGTGCTGCAATCAACTTCCCCAATCTCTATTTCATCTTCGCCTTCAATTACCTTCCCAAGGTCCTCCCACAATGACCCTAATTTCTTACTGAAAACAAATGTTGTTATTACTAGTAAGAATATCAATCTTAAAAATCTCATAATCATAGACTTAGCACAGCTGGGAAAACTTACCAATGTTTACACCATGGTACACAAAATTTCACAAACCATGCAGTATCTTTCTCCTTCACCTAAGAAAACACATATGGACATAAACAATCAGCAAGGCCACAAATCATAATTAGCTAGCTTGAGATATCTTTCCAAATTACTTCCTACTAACTCAACCTTTTGTCCCCCCCTGGAATCCTACATTTCTTATAAAACCCAACTCATAACATTTTTCATTACCAGTTTGATTTCGGTGTATAAAATCATCATTCATGCAGCATCCATACTAAAATTAAAACAAAATTCACTCAAAGAGCAAAACTAATGTAGGCATTAGGATTATAAGACCACCAGGGATTGGTGAGTTGGATTAGGGGTAGGAACCCCAGCTATATGTGTTTGTGTGTAGGAAATGAAAAATATGATCTGCATCAAGTCCTACCCAATCTGCCAGAAATTGGGCACAGAACTGAAACACATCTGGAGCAATAAAAGCACAGCAATAACTCATAAGCTTATTTCATATATTGGATCTGGGATTTTGAATGTAAAAAAATGAAGAATTTGAAAAGGGTTTTAGAGTTGTTACCTTGTCGGAGAAGGTGTCAGCGGTTAGGGTTATAACCTCGGCTCGGGTATGAATTGTTATACTTAGAAGAAGAAAGAGAAGAGCTGACATGAAAATTAGAGAAGCAGAGTGGGTTTTCATCGCTGCTGCGAAGATTACAAATTTCCGGGAAATTAGATTGAAGGGTAAGAACGAAGCCACTCAAATACCTAGAGACGGTTGCTAGTTCACAAAGCGAGAAAAGACAAGGCAAAAAGGCCACCAAAAATAAAAACAAGCACACCACATTGACAATAACGATAAGGGAGGTGATGATAAAAAATTATGTGATTACCATATTAACCTTAATTTTTTTATAAATATAATATATAGTCTAAATTAGACTAAATTAATCTAATTTAGAGGAGGGAGATTTGAATTTGGGAGTAAAGGAACGAACTCATTGACTGGCCAACTAACATAACCTATATGTGCACTGGGCAGTCGATTCTCGATGTGAGGCCGATTCATGTGACCGATACTTGCATTTTTTCCTTTGTCGTGTACACACCAACTTTAGAGTTGTTCATTTAGGGGTGGGCATAAAAACCGAACCGAGTCGAACCAAACTGAAAAAGGAGGAATTTTGACCAAAGAAAGGGTCAACGAGTCGTGGGTGCGGAGGCATGATTAATCTAAATATGTCGACTTATCTAATATTTTTTGAGAAAAGGTAGTAAGATCAATTTAAGAAAATAATAATAATAATAATAAAAAAGCATACTTACCAACGTCCTTTAAGCTGAATTTGCTTCCGTTCCTTTTGAACATCTCATTCAAGTCTCTTTGTTAAGGCCTTCTCTACATTTGAGAAAGTAACGCACCATTGAAATTGCAAATACTAGACGCAGCAGAAGCCTAATTTTTGCCCTTTTAACAAAGCCATCAGTTAAACCATCAAAGTGCCTCAACTCTGGCATTTTCCTGTTCTAAACAGATTCTATCCAAGAAACCAAATTTAATGGAGTATGTAAAGAGGAAAAGTTATTATGTGGGATAGGCTTCAGATGTCTGCACCAATGGTTTGAAAGGTTCATATATCATTGCTTTTGATGTTAGTTTTTGTTAGATTGAAAGTGTTTTGCTTACTTCTTGTTGGACTTCATCCTTGGTTAGGGGTTCAAAACACTGCCATGGCTAAATATGTATGTCAATAGAATTGGAAATTCATAGATTCATCACAAAGCACCAAGTAGAAACATAAGCAGTAGATTTCTTATTCACAAGCAACTCATTCACAAACCCATGAACAGATACAGAACCAGAAATTCAACTACCCAAAAAAAAAACAAACAAACAAAAAAACCTACACACATAAACAAAAGCTCCTAAAATAGCTCTGAAAAAAAAAAAACCCAACACCACCAAACTCTTGTTCACCTCCACCAAGACCCTTAATCAAAACCCATAACCATGTCAGTTCCAAAACTCTTGATCACTTCTGGCACCCTCTCAGATGTCCCCCTGTCATCCCCCTTTGGTTGCTTCCTCTCATCTCCCTCCCTTGGCTGCTGCTTCTCATCTCCTTCCCTTGGCTGCTGCTTCTCATCTCCCTCCCTTGGTTGCTGCCTGTCCTCCTTGTATGGAGGTGCTGCTTGTGCCGAAGGCAAGATCACCGCCTCGCGCTGAGCATCGATAAACTTTCTCAACCGATCCTTACTCACACCGAAAGCAGCTGCAAGCTCAGGTCCTCTGAGTGTCTGAAGAACAGAGCTAGCACCAGCCAAAAACTGAGGCCTGTTCTTCCTTGCCGAGGTTGTGAATCCAAAGAACTCAAGCGGCCCGGTTCTTGATGCAATTTGACAGAATGGGAAGTACCTCGGCACCCAAAACACATCACCGTCTTGTATATTGGTGTTCATTGCCGATGTCCCATTTGGGAACACAATCTGTATTGTCCCAGAGCCTCTCAACACAATGCCGTACTCTGTTGCTGTCGGGTTCACATGCGGCGCCATCATAGCCCCTGCGGTGAGGTTGACAAGGTAGAGACCTACGCCGGAGTCTTTCAATGGCGCATAATCCGATTCGTCAAGCTCCATGCTCCATCCGTAGTTGTTTCGGAAGTCGGGTTTTCGATTATAGAGGTTGTAAGGCTCTGGTGATTTTCCTTTTCCCTTGTCATAGTCCTCTGCCCTCTTCTTGTTGTCATCTGAACCGGCTCCAAACACCGAGTTCAAGAGCTTCCTCCATGACCATGTTTGTGTTTGGTCTTGATGATGATCAGGTTCTTGTTGGAAGTCAACCATTTTCTTCATTTCTTGGAGCCTGTCTTGTTCTTTCAGCTGGAGGAATTTTGCCCAGAGGTTTGGTGAATGAGAATCACTCAAATACACAATTGGACCCTTTTGCTGACTTGTTAACACCTCTGTTAGTTCTGATGATGAGACCTGCAAATATTGTGTCATTAATTTTTGTAGGGATTCTGATTCTAAGGGGGCCACATTTCTGATCATATTTAAACCACATAATGATGTTTAATCATAAATCACTTAATTAACACTTAATTAAGTACAATTAAGTTTGGATGCTTACATTGAAGGCATTTGTGAGTATGTCATGGTCAAACCCAGCAAGTACAGATTGTGGGTTGATTCCTCCACCAATGAAGAAAGACTGCATTATTTACCCCCCCCAAAAAAAAAAAATCAAAATAGGGTTATAGAGATTGAGAATTTTAAGTGCTATAAACCTTATTAATTCAGAAAATTTTATGATGATTAAGAAATGAAATTTATTTTGCCTGCACAGAACCAAGCCCCAAGCTCTCAGATGTGTCCAGGCTGCAGATGATATGAAGCCTCTGTCCTTCCCCTGTATTCACCAAGTAAAATGGAGAACCAGCTGGAATTCTATAAACATCCCCAGCCTTCAATCTCCTCTCCCCCAGTTCATTTCTGTAAATCAAACCCACCTTTGCTTCCCCTGCAACAAATTATAATTATTCCGCTCATAATCTCATGCAGAATCTGCCACTTTGCATACTTGCATGCATTGAATTCAATTCAATTTTAATCCAAGAAGTAAAACCAAATTAAGAAGAAACCAACAGAGGAACGCAAAATTAAGCAAATAAAATATTACCTCTGCGGACAAAGAGGACGAGGTTTGAGTCAAGATACTGAGGGATGAAGAGGGACTTGGGCTCCATTGTAATAAACCCAATATGCATTGGCTTATCAACAACTCTCCCTCCCACCCTCATCACAACACTCATCTCCCCTGCTTCAGTTTTCACCACTTGCCTTGAGTGTGGCAGCAAATACCAATCTTCTTTTTCTGATTCTGGTTTCTCATACTCTGGCCTCCTCATGTCACCACTTCCCGGCATCCCTTCTTTCCCCTCCTTCTCTTTCCTCAAATCTTCATCTGGGTCACCAGTGTACCCCACAGCCACTGAAACTCCATACCACATAACAAGCAGAAGAACCCCAAAGCCCAGAACTCTGTTTCCCATTTTTTCTTTTTCTTTGCTTTTGCTCTCTGATGATCTGATCAGTTGTTTTTGCTAGCTAGTTTCCACTGCATGAAGCTTCTGGGTGAAGTGGTGGGGGAGTTTATGAAGAGGAGAGGGAGAGAGTTGAGGGGGACACGTGTCCTCCATGCAGAGTTTGGGGGGTTTGCTGGCGGGTTTTGGTTTAGACACAGTTGGGATTTGAAGAGAAATATTCGAACACTTTGTAAGACAGGAGTCATCGGCATGAATATCTCAAACCAAACCAAACCTAACCTTCTACCCGTTCTCTTCAGAAATAATCAGATTTTGTTTTGTTTGTTTTCATTCTAGTTTTAAACTCGCAGTAATTTTCTGGTGTTTACTATGTCTAAAGACCACATGTCTGAACAGAGCTCTTTCCATTAGCCTTTGTTTTTTTTATGTCACAAGCTGTTACATGAACAAGATTCTTTAACTTTGTAGGAGAAATGTATATCATCAACAGATCATGCAGCCTTGAGCCTTATGTTATGTTATTGATCCATGTAATAAATGCTGAAGAGACTTCAAACACTTGTATTCTGATTTGTTGCTAGAAGCTAAATGATGATTTTTTAGGCATTAATGGTAAGGAACAAAGTTTCGTGAGTCGGGGTCAGTGGGATTAGTCGAGGTGCGCGAAAGGCTGTCTGAACATCTCATAGTATTTACCCAAAAAAAAAAAAGTTTCGTGAGCCTAGCATATCATTATTTTTACTTCAATTTTACAGTTTTGGAGGAATGACCACCACTTTGTTTTCTTCTATTATTTTTTATTCTTTTAAAGAAGTAAGCTTATCGAAATGAAAATGCCATACATGTAAACGGGTTATACTAACTAGTTATCTCTTTTTTCAATGAAATAGAGGTATCAACCCATAAAAAAAACTAAACAATAAAAATAGTACAAGTTCTATGAACTCTTAAAATATCACCAGTCGAAGTAGCCCCTACCCAACCGGAGATATCATCAAATAAAGACAAATGCCCCAAGCTTCAACACAAAAATACAGTCCCCATACTTCAGCTTTTAGGATTTGACATTTTCCAAGATTAGCCACAAAACCACTAGTCCAATCCGGTATGTCATCACGAATTACTCCTCTAGCTCCAATGGTATCAGAATCACGCTTACATGAATACATTGAGCTTGTAATAGCCCAAGGGGGGAGGCTCCCAATCAAGAAGGATTTGACTAAGTAGTCATATTTGAGTACTATACATTTATTAAAGATTGTATTAGAGCCTCTCCAAGGGAAGAGGTAAAAGAAGAAGAGGATAAGGGTTTGAAGAAGGCACTGATCTTTGATTGCATTTCATGAATGCATGGAATTTGATATGGGGTTCGATATATGATTGCATTACGCCTCAATCATCATTTACTTTGATTTCGGGGATGTGGGTGGCGGCTGGGGGCTGTGTGGGTAGGGTTGATACGTGAGGGGAGGGGAGAATTTGCTAAGTAGGTTTTTTTGTTTGTTTGTTTTTTTTTATAAACAAAAAAACAATAATTGAAGAATTGTTTATTATTTATTTTGCCAACATGGAGTCCATGTCATTAAAAAACTGGGCCCATATATTAAATTACCAAAATATCCTAGTTAAGGGGGGAAAGTGGTTCATTTTAAGTTTGAGGACGCAAAGTGAAATTTGACCGTAGTTTCAGGAGACATTGGTGTAATTAAGCTTTTAAATTTTTTTTATTTTTTATATTGACGATTTGGGCAAAATTGGTGAGAGAATGGCTGCAAATAGGCTTCTAAGTGGTGGGATATATGAAAAAGAGGGAGATTGAGGTTCTGCATATGTTGATATTAAATGGGGGTTTGTAGGAGAATGTGTGGTATAATTAGGTTAACTTCCTTTTTTATATTTAAAATTCTTTTTAGTTATAGGGAATTGATGGAAATACCCTTAAATTTAAGGGAAAATTTAATGAAGTTAGACATAGGTGGTGTATTGCAACAGTTTACAAAGTTCATCAGGTGGTTAAAACAAAAATTAAAATTTTAGGTGGTAATAGCGCACATGCCTAAAAGTTAAAGTGATATTTATGAAAATTTCCCTTTACTCTATCTTTCCTTGCTTTTGGGAAAATTCAAACTTAGATAAAAGTTAGGCAATCAAGCCCGCTAGTTAGGGTTGCGAATATTGCTAGTGAAAAAGTAAGGAAATTTAATTAATTAGGTTTATGTCCATTTTAATCAAAATTAGGTTTATGTCCATTTTAATCAGAGAATTCAGCATCAAACTTGTCCACTTGGGGCTTTGCTGCAAGCCTATAAATTGGTCATCAATCTTGCAAGTCATAAAGTAGTAATATTAATCTATAGCTAACAAGAAAAGTAACTCCAATGGCTCCCTTTAAAACAATTCTCTTTGTGTGCGTCTTGATTGCTGCAGTGTCATCAGTTTCGAAAGCTCAAGATCTCGGCCTTGGTGGTGTGATCAGCATACAAGGGACTGTGTATTGCACTGTCAATGGCACTGTGGGTGCTGCGGGTCCCCTTCTCACCCCAAAATTCCCAAGTAAGTTAACTAATTACTTATCTTACGTTAATTGTATGGTTTTAATTAATTAATTAAAAATCGTTGTGTTTTCTTGTACGTATCTACACAGATGCTACTGTGGTGCTCAAGTGTGGAGCTACAAATACGACGATTGCTTCCGTGACAACCACCACAGCCGGAGTGTTCTCGATCTTGTTGAATCTTTTGAACTTTAATGTCTCTTCCATATTGTCTAATTGCAACGTAGTGGTTACCACACCACTTGCCGCTTGCAACGCCACTTTGTCTCCAACACAGACTCTCACATCGCCCTTGCAGCTCCTTAAAACAACCGTTATCGACAACCACCCTGTCATCAGTGTTGGTGCTCTTGGGTTCCGCATCACATCTTAATACATACATACATAGGGGCGGAGCCACACTGGGACCAGTATGGTCACGGGCCCCCACTCAATTGTTTTATATTTTAAAAGTAATATACTGTTATGTATTTCTATATGTATATTATTTCAAATACTTTACGTTTTGATATATATCCACATGTGTTGTGGCGGACCTATTAAGGCATAAAGAGGTGCTTGAAATTGCCCTTTTGCTCAACTGGTAGTGGTGCCCTCCAGGTGTACAGATTACCTTATTTCTATTTTCAACATTTAAGTAAATGTCTTTGTCCTTTTACTTTCATTTATTTTTTATATTACTCCATTTACTTAAGTTTACAATGTAAATAAGGAAGTACCCCATATTTGGATTATAAAAAAAAATACTAGAAAATTAAATTCCCACCAAATCAAAATATGAAAAATCGGTTTTAGTGCAAAATACGATTTAGGCTAAAAATGATGGCTCATTAAGTCAATATATACTTCATACTAAAATCCCATAAAATCAAGTTTTCTTATTTGATGTGTAAGGAATAAAAGCCGCCAAAAATTATCTTGAGAAAATGATTATTCCGAAAAACCATTTTTCATACTTAGTCAATATTTTTACATAAAACATTTTTTCATGTATGATATGAATGCATGAAGGGGACCTAAGGTTTTTTTTAGTTTGTGAAATTTTGATTTTTTTTCTTTCTATTGGGTTTAATGGGGGGAAAAACTTTAAAGATATTTGCTAAATCACTACTCTTTGTCTATCTCTTGCAATTTTTCTTACTCAAAATGTATTTGTCTATCCCTTTGTTGAGGACAATTATGATTGCAACCAATAAGTAATATAATTCTTGACATATGTGATATACAGGGACGAATCTAGCTATTGGGCTGTATGGGCTATAGCCCATGCCATTTAAAAAAAAAAAAATTTCAATACCCATGTTCTCTTTTTCTTTTTTTCTTCATTTCTCTCTCTCTTTTTTTTTTTCTTTTCATCCTTTCTCTCTTCTTCTTTCTATTTCCTTTTTTTTTTTCTGCCTTTCTCCATTTTTTTTATGGTTTGGATCTACTACGAATTGAGCTTTTCCCCACAGTTTCTTCTTCCTATTTCTATTTTTTTTTTGCTTTTCTCTTGTTTTTTCCCTTCGTTTCCCCTTTTTTTTTCCTTTTGCGTTTCTCTTTTTTCTCTCACACATGTTGGAAAGTCCAACTTGATGCGATATGGCACTCATTATTG
This sequence comes from Prunus avium, assembly GCF_965620075.1. NCBI lineage: Eukaryota > Viridiplantae > Streptophyta > Magnoliopsida > Rosales > Rosaceae > Prunus > Prunus avium. The sequence continues at coordinate 32,279,405 of NC_142289.1, forward strand.
AAATTTCCTGCGTACGTAAGATAAATCTAGCCCATGAAGTTTTGAAATCCTGGATTCGTCCTTGGTGATATATATATATACTATTTTTCGTATGTATTGTGAGTTCGAATTTTTGATTCTTTATAATTTGTAAGAGGCCTCCACACACATGAAATCCTGGCTTCGCCACTGTATATGAGGCTTCTATTCCATGGCATGTAGCTATCTACTTTTTTTTATTTTTTTGTTGTATGAATAAAGGTCAATTAAGGGTACGTACGTAACCCCAGTTTGACTAGGATGCATGAAACCCGTGCAATTAAGATAAAACCAAGGTTTTGGGTTCAGTGTTATTGTAAGAAATACATAATTAATAAAGGCCATGATGATCTCTTTCGATTTATATACACCCTATTATCTACTTTGTCTTTGCCACATACACATTGAATTATTTAATTGATTTCTTGAGAAGAGAATGAGATGAGAGCCCTGGCTTAAACAGAACTAGAAGGATAATTCCCACTTTTCACTATTGTCCTTACCGTAAAAATAAATCTCATAAAGAAGTTCGAGGGTTACATTTTTGTGGTTCGCCTAGGCCTTCAAAACCTTAATTAGGACAACCCTCGCTTCTGTCTCACTATGCAAATACACCGAAATAAACTTTAATCAACACCGCAAAAAGCATTGAAAGTAAAATCAGAAATATAATGAATCAATTGACTGTGATCTTGCCAGATAATAGGCCAGTCAACCCATGAGATTTATGCAATTCTTCGAAATTACAAAACACCGATGTTTGCCAACTGTGTTTTGTTCGTTAACGATAATAGAAAATTTTCTAATTTAGTCATTTCAACCAGTGGACAAGTTCATCTCTCATCAACTCCATTTCAAACAAAAGGGAATGTTAGCAATATTCTCTCTAACCTTCTCTTTTAGACCTTCTCTCTTCTTCTTATGATTTGTGTCAATTTTCTTACACTTAAAAATAATGTCATTAATGCATTAGAAGACGAAAGAGAAGAGCTGACTTGAAAATTAGAGAAGCAAAGTGGGTTTTCATCGCTGCTGCGAAAATTACAAATTTCCGGGAAATTAGATTGAAGGATAAGAACGACGCCAATCAAATACCTAGAGACGGTTGCTAGTTCTCAAAGCGAGAAAAAAAACCAAAAAAAGGCAAAAAGGCCACCATAAATAAAAACTAGCAAATGCCATATTGACCATAACGATAAAGGAGGTGATGATAAAAAGTTATGTGATTACCATATTAACCTTAATTTAAAAAAATAAAATAATATATAGTCTAAATTAGACTAAATTAATCTAATTTAAAGGAGGGAGATTTGAATTTGGGAGTCAAGAAACGAACTCATTGACTGGCCAACTAGCATAACCTACATGTGCACTGGGCAGTCGATTCCCAACGTGAGTCTTAATTTAACCAGACCGTTGCCCAAATTGTGGGGCCGATTCATGTGACCGATGCTTGCATTTTTTCCTTTGTCGTGTACACACCAACTTCAGAGTTGTTCATGGGTAGGGGTGGGCATAAAAATCGAACCGAGTCGAACCAAATTGTGAAACCACATATTTGTATATACATATTGGTGAATATTTAGTTCATAACATAGATATTTAAATATATATATATATATATATATGTACATATAAATTTATACGAGTTAAATTTTTAGATTTCCATACTAGTTATTAAAAATAGTAGTAATATTATAAGTAATATATGTATAGCTTTTGACAGCTTTATCTCTTCATTTCTTGCTGACCAAGTTCAATAGCCTAGATTTTTTTTACAAACACACTTTAAGACTCCAAGTGTCATTCTAAACACACTTTAAAGACTCCAAGTGTCATTCTACCTAGGTGACTAAGCTTTTTTTAGCATGAGGTGTTGGCAATTAGATGATAGCTATTCTAGTCTTGAAGCCCAAGTTCCCACGTAGTCATCACCTCCCCACCAATGAGAACATATTGATTCCTCCTTGAATGTTACTATAAATAGGACATTTCCTTTGTTTTTGAAAGCACTGAACCTTGCATGAAAGTTTCAGCAAGGAGAGAAAAACGTAGAGGGAGAGAGAATAGTGAGGAAATTCTTGGAGGAGACATAAGGGCTTAGCTTGTGTTTTCTTAAACTTGGAGCTAGCTTTGGAAACGAGGTAGGGGTTTCTTGGGGGCCTTTTTCAGAGATTGATTTAATTAAATTTTGTGAACACTATATTATGCGTGATATGATTATTTGATTAATATTCTTGTTACAATTGAATGTTTTTCCTGGAATGTTTATGTGTTCTTGACTGGTTGAACAATGTTGGCATAATATTGTATATACATTGTTGTGAGATACATGAGATGTGAAATGCATAATTATATCATGTCATGGAAATTGGTTGGAGTTGCTAGATTGAGAAAATAATAATGGGAAAAAGGGTAATGGAAATAGTCTTTTATGTAGTTGAGTCTAATTCTTGGCAGGTACCATGTCTCAAGGATCCCACAGTGCACATGGTTTTTATTGGGTGATTCGGGACTGACGAAAAGGAGTTAGACAAGATGACTAACAAAAGGGGAATTATGGGACGGTTGAAATGGGTGTTAGTTCATATAAATGGGCATTCGGGACCAAGTGGTATAAGCATGGTATGGGACGTGCATGTCTGCTTGTCCAGTTATATGAATTAATGAGATTAGATGAAGAGCATTCATGCATTATTAATAATAATGTGATATTTGGATGTGTGATTGTTTGTCATTTAATTTAATTATATCAATTTCATGTAAAAAGGTTTATGTCCCTACTGAGCTGTGGTTTCACTCACCCCCTAACAGATTTTGCAGGTACCGAACCTAAAATCTAGAGCTTGTGATGATTTTGGCATATCTATAGAGTGTAGTGTGTACATAGCTTGTGGATGAATAATGAGCTACTCTTTTTGTGGATTTTCGAGTAGTTCTAACTTGTAAAATAATGTAAAATTTTTAAGATTTCAAATGTTGTCGTTTTTATTTTATTTTTATATTCTATGTGAAATATTTATTTTATTTACTTAAATGTTTCTTCACATTTTAGTTATAGTTTTTATTAAATTCTATAATTAAGGTGTGAATCACGTCTTAACCCAAGGTTACTTAAATCCGTGGGTTGGGACGTGACACAAACCGAAAAAGGAGGAATTTTGACCAAAGAAAGGGACAATGAATCGTGGGTTCGGAGGCATGATTAATCTAAATATAGACTTATCTAATTTTTTTGAAAATTTGAAAAAAAAAGGTAGTAAGATCAATTTAAGAAAAATAAATAAATAAATAAAAATAGCATACTAACCAACGTTCTTTAACCTGAATGTGTTTCCATCATGTTTATGCCATAATCAACCAAGCGTATTCATCACCAAGCACACATGCAAACCCTTAGAAGACGAGCGATATCATCTCCTTCTTAACCTACCGAAGGAAGGCCCCCCTTCCGAAGCGGTAAAACGCTTGCCGAAGCTCTCAACTACAGAACCTAGAACTATGACACGTGTCACCTCCACAGCAATTTGCACAAAGTCTCATATCGAAACTTTGTGCAAAACTTCCGTTTTCACTTCCCTATAACTAGGGAACAGTGCCTAAGTAAAAAAGGTAACTATTTTCTCACATTTACTGTTACTTTGCCAAAATTACCACAAATAGCTGACTTAAGCATTGGAGAGCCTTCGGCAGGCACCACACCAGTGTCCAAAGCATGACAACTGCTTCTTCCCATTGTCTTCTGTAGGTTCCTCAGTTACCGAATGTTTGCACCTTCTTCCTTGCTGAAGATCCAAGACTTCTCTACCAAAGTTGACCCTTCCAAAAAGAGCATCAACAGTTTGGCGCCGTCTGTGAGAATCGACCTCTGAATCCCAACCCCCTCAACCAGCTCCGCTGGCTCCTTCCCCTATCAAGCCTTGTCACCTTTTCTTCACCCCATACTCTGCCATGCCGAGTGAGGCCAACCATGATACCCAACGCCACACCCCCAGTGGGGGTTCCTCTCGAAAGAAACCTCCAACAGAGGGGGATCTCCAGGTGGAGGTGGAGCGCCTCCGCGCCAGCGTCGCCAAGATGTCGGAGAACTACGAGCACTTTCATACCAAAAATGTGGAACTAGAGCACGACTGCCGAGCCTTGAAGCGCAATTTGGAAGGCACTCGCCACTAACTCACTCAGCAGGACTTCACCCAGGATGTTGAGCACACCCAACTGAACTAGCTAGTCATTTCCCATCATAGTGCTCCCATTCAAACTAGGCCTGACAAAGGCAAAGACCATCTTCATCCAGAGACAACCAAGTCGAGACTTCTCCATATTCCCCCACCAAAAGATCGACCCGACGCCCCAACTAAGGTCTACAGGGATTGTAGGCACCGTATCTCGGAGCTTCGGCCAGAGCCAATCCAAATCCCTGTAGACCTCCATAACCCAAAGGTAACTCAACTTGGGCCCCTACCAAAGCCCACCCGTGCAGCTACCACAGAATAAGTTAGAGATTCAGACGATTGGGAACCTTATAACCCTGAAGACTAGGAGACCCACTATTCCGAAGACTTCGAAGAATGGGAAGACTATCTAGCCCCACCTACCCAACCCTACAAGTCTTCGGCCCCCAACTCTCTCCCTCATGCCGACCTTGCCATGCGACTCCTTTTCGAAAAAGTCCGACCGTTGGAGAACGAGCATCACAGTAGCCATCAAACCTTCTGGGTGAAGCCTCGACCTGGCCCATTTACGGAGCGTATCCTTAATTATCGCCATGAAAAGGACATCCAACTGCTTCGAATCGCCTTCTACACAGGTAGGGAGGACCCCTTAACCTATGTCCATTCTTTCTAGTTTGCCCTGGGGTGCAAGGGTCCCAGTGACGAAGGCATGTGCCTCCTTTTTCCATCCACCCTCGAGGGCGCTGCTCTGAACTGGTTCCATCGGTTGAACCCACAGACCATCAACTCCTTCGACAGCCTGAAGCAGACTTTCTTAGATCATTTCATGATCCAGACCGATCGATTGTACTCTGCGGATGATCTATATATGCTTCGGCAGGGTGAAGATGAACCTTTGCAGGAGTATGCCGCCCGCTTCTGCCATGAGTATTCCTGCTGTCCATGAGTATTCCCGCTATCCAGCCCTACCTACCCAACCAGAGATATCATCAAAGACAACATGGCCCAAGCTTCAACACAAAAAAACAGTCCTCATACTTTAGCTTCTAGGATTTGACATTTTCCAAGATTAGCCACAAAACCACTAGTCCAATCCGGTATGTCATCACAAATTACTCCTCTAGCTCCAATGGTATCATAATCACGCTTACATGAATACATTGAGCTTGTAATAGCCCAAGGGGGGAGGCTCCCAAGCAAGAAGGATTTGACTAAGTAGTCATATTTGAGTACTATACATTTATTAAAGATTGTATTAGAGTTTCTCCAAAGGAAGAGGTAAAAAAAGAAGAGGAAAAGGGTTTGAAGAAGGCACTGATCTTTGATTGCATTTCATGAATGCGTGGAATTTGATATGGGGTTCAATATATGATCGCATTACGCCTCAATCATCATTTACTTCGATTTCGGGGATGTGGGTGGCGGTTGGGGCCTGTGTGGGTAGGGGAGAATTTGCTAGATTTGCTTTTTTAGTTTTTTTTTTTTAAACAAAAAAAGATTTAATTGAAGAATTGTTTTTTATTTATTTTGCCAACATGAAGTCCATGTCATTAAAAAGACTGGGCCCATATATTAAATTACAAAAAAATATCCTGGTTTAGGGGGGAAAGTGGTTCATTTTAAATTTGGGGGCGCAAAGTGAGATTGAGGTTCTGCATATGTTGATATTAAATGGGGGTAAAAATGCTGAAAAGTCTGGCTCTTGCGCATAAAGGGATTCGAACCCCTCTCTTTGTGAACCATGCACCTGCGCCTTATCCAACTCGCTGCGGATGTGTTTGTGATTATATATTCGGCATGTAATATTTATAAGGTCTTTAAGATGTCTGCAAGGCTTGCAAGCTAATATTTATTATTTAGGATAAATTTCTATATTAAAAAAAACAACAAGGAGATTCGAACCCCTCCCATTTTACTCCTTCAACACCTTAACCACAATATCACTTATATTTTTGTGAAAATATGCTAATATATACGGTTTTGTTTTGAATTCTTTACTCCTTCAACACATTAAACTTCTTTAATTAATTACTACATATTTTCTACATTCACAGTGTTTGCCAGCTCGCTATATAATCAACTTAAATCAGTTAAATCCATCATGCAATGCATTTCCTTCCAATTTTTTGTGATAAACTAATAGATAATTGACTAAATAAACATCATGCAAAGTTTCAATAAAAATCTCCAAGTTTTTCTTACAATTTTCGTGGTTTTTATTCAATTTTTATCGATATCGATAATATCCCGATATTTCCATAGAAATTTCCGTGTTTTTGGACTACCGATATTTCCGATATCATCGATATTTTAGACCTTGGGTATAATTAGGTTAACTTTAAAAATAAAAATAAAATTTGTTTATATATTTATAATTCTTTTTAGTTATAGGAATTGACAGAAATACTCCTAAATTTAAGAGAAATTTTAACGAAGTTAGACATAGGTGGTGAATTGCAACAGTTTACAAAGTTCAGGTGGTTAAAACAAAAATTAAAATTTTAGGAGATAATGCACACATGCCTAAAAGTTAAAATGGTATTTATGAAAATTTCCTTTTACTCTATGTTTCCTTACTTGTGTCCTAGACGAAAATGCTAAAACCTAAACATGTATATAAATGACCACTTGTTTTGGGAACAAATATTGAAAATTCAAACTTAGTTAAAAGTTAGGCAATCAGGCCCATGTAGCTGGTTAGGGTTGCCAATATTGCTAGTAAAAAAAGTAAGAAAATTTAATTAATTAGGTTTATGTCCATTTTAATCAAAGAATTCGGCATCAAACTTGTCCACTTGGGGCTTTTCTGCAAGCCTATAAATTGGTTATTCTGTGCACAGCAATCTTGCAAGTCATCAAGAAGTAATATTAATTTATAGCTAGCAAGAAAAGTACTAGTAACACCAATGGCTCCCTTCAAAACAATTCTCTCTTTGTGTGCGTCTTGATTGCTGCAATATTAATTTATAGCAGGTGTGATCCGCATACAAGGGACTGTCAATGGCAATGTGGGTGCCGCCGGTCCCCTTCTCACCCCAAAATTCCCAAGTTCCACCAATTACTTATCTTACATTAATTTTATGGTTTTAATTAATTAATTAAAAATCGTTGTGTTTTTTTGTACGTATCTACACAGATGCTACTGTGGTGCTCAAGTGTGGAGCTACAAATACGACGACTGCTTCCGTGACAACCAGAAGAGTTAGTGTTCTCGATCTTGTTGGATCTTTTGAACTTTAATGTCTCTTCCATATTGTCTAATTGCAACGTAGTGCTTACCACACCACTTAATATATACATCATATATAGGCTTCCATTCCATGGCCTCTAGCTATTTGCTTTTATAACGAGCTGCAAGGCCAAGCTGTGTCATGGAACCCACGAACACGAACATTGACGATACTGAGGATGTCGATGACGGTTGTTCTAACGAGCTGCAAGGCCAATACGAGAGTTGTTGGAGACTAAGTGGCGTTGCAAGCAGCAAGTGGTGTGGTAAGCACTACGTTGCAATTAGACAATATGGAAGAGACATTAAAGTTCAAAAGATCCAACAAGATCGAGAACACTAACTCTAGTGGTTGTCACGGAAGCAGTCGTCGTATTTGTAGCTCCACACTTGAGCACCACAGTAGCATCTGTGTAGATACGTACAAGAAAACACAACGATTTTTAATTAATTAATTAAAACCATACAATTAATCTTTTTAATTAATTATACCCTTTAGAGCATCTCTAGAAGAGTCTCTAAATTTTAGCCAAATTCTAGCTAAAATAGCTAGAAAGCTATTATAAGTTTATAACAAACCACTTAAAGGTGTTTCCTCCAGTAATGTTCTCTATTTTGGCTTATTTGAAATATTTTATTATTATTTTCTATTTCTCTCTCTTTCTCTTATAAATCAAATATATTAAAAAGAAAAGTAGAAACCCAACCCCACCAACCTCCCAAATGTCTCTATTTCTCTCCGTCTTTTTCTCTCTTTCTCTTTCTCTTCAATTTGGCGAGCCTCCATTTCTCTCTCCTCCTTGCTAGATGTAGAGAGCCAAAAGTTGATTCTTGAAAATAGAGAGCCAAGTAAGGAGTCTGCTGGATTGAGGATTTTCCTTTCTTTTGTTGAAGAATGTAAGTCCCACATCGGAAACTTGATTAAATAAAATACAATATATATTGAATGGTTCCACTACTAATATCACCGAAACCTTTTGTGATAAAACTCCACACCTACTGAGCTTTGTAGGTGGTTAAGTTGGGAACAATATCAGTGTTGCTAGTATCAGAGCGGTTTGATTGACTGATATTGTCCCCAATTTAACCACCTACAAAGCCCAATAGGTGTGAGTTTTATCACAAAAGGTCTCGGTGATATTAATAGTGAAATCATTCATTATATATTGTATTTTATTTATTCAAGGAGTTTGCTAGAGATGCTCTTAAAGATGCTATTGCATGACATTACGCCACACACATATTTATGTATCTCTCGTTGTCACATGATGATTTCTCTCAACAAGCAACTTTGGGAAATACGTTAATGTGGTCTTAATATATTGTCGCGTAGCGTACAGATAACTCCTTTCGGACAATTGAAAAAAAATCAACCACGATAACTTGCCCTATAAGCGTGGCGCTCCTCCTAACGGTCACTTTTCCACAGACTCGCCCAAAATGACCGAGTCACCCTCCGAGTCACTCTCTGACTCGCCCTTCAACCGCAACATCGACGACAAGAAGAATGATATCGTGCCCGAAATCCCAATTGAGATTGTGAGCGAGGAAGAGATGGCTCTGCTAGAAGCTGCTTTGGTCTCCGCCCGCGCTTCCTTCTCTGCAATCCCTGCAATTCGCTCCTCAACATTTTCATTCCGCAGCAACGTCAGGTCTATTAAGTCGATCACTGCTTTATCCAAGAGGAGGTTATCGGGTTGCTCCGAACCCGATATTGAGGATTCGGGCGGTTTGAAGAGTGCCCAGAAGAAGACTCGGATGGCTGACTCGTTTTTGCACCGGTTTAGGAAGAAGGGCTTGTCTGTAACTGATATTACTGCCACGGTATAGAATTTCTTGGCTTCCAGACTTCTTTTTCGAAGTTTTTGCAAAATGGGTTTGGATTTGTGTTTGTAAATTTTGAGGCTTTATTGCTGTCTGATTGTGGATCATATGGGATTTTAGGAAATGCGTTTGGATGGTTACGCTGAATGTTTGAGAAAATTGATTTTTGAATTATATATTGCAATGACAAAGATTTATGTGCAATAGAATGATTTAAATTTGTTAGTTTTCTTAGTGTCACATCAATGTGTATGTTGGAAATCTAATAGCAAAATTTGATCAAAAATTTGATCAGAAGGACATCTTATTATTCCCAATTTGAAATCTTGTATTGGTTGGGTAAATGCGTGAGCCGGACTCCCATTGAGCATCTGTATCTCCCTGGAGTGAGTGTGTGAATGCTTTCATTTTCCATGTATTGTGGTGTTTTCCATATATAGTATAGCCAATGCAGCATAATTTAGCAGTACCTGTGGATAAACAATCTCAATAATTTGAACACTGTTATTATTTTGCGAGAGGTTGTGACTACTTTTTTTTGTAATCCAACTTAAGGATTTCAAAAGATATTTGACTTAGATCTATTCTATTTCATGTTAACAACAGGAATGGTGTGAAAAACAAATGGAGTTTGTTTTACTCGTTGGCAAGCGAAAAGTCAGCAAGGCTATGAAAAAAGGCAGTGCTCGCCATGCAAAACTTGAGGAAGAGGTACGCATTAGTGACTGACTTTTCTACTTTTGTAGTGTTTCTGGTTTTGTACTGCATGAATGGTACCTGTTTAAATTTTTTTGCCGAAGTACAAAGCACTCTTCCATACCTTTTTGTTGTTGTAGGGAAATTTATTTGGCTTTTGGAAGTTCTTATTCTTACCTCCATGTTTTCTATGCACTCTTACGATCTGATTATGTTTCTGTACAGGTTGTAAAAAAAGTTAAAGTTCGTATCGAATCAATAGAAGATAGATGGGCTCTGAAGCTTCTGAATTTTGTAACTGGAGTAAATCAATTATTATTTGAAGGATTGACGCGTGAGCTGCCACTGTAAGTTAAACCATCTCTTGTCTCTGATTCCATCTTTGAATCCTGATACACTATTTAGGTGGCTTTTAACGTCCAGATTGACAATGGGTTATTATAAAGGTTTTACCCATGCGAGGTCAAAGGTTTATCTTTCTGTTTATAAATTTATCTTTGTTGTGAACTTGTGAAAATTAATTAGATAAAGGTGGTTTCTTTAGCATGTGTGTTAATTTGATATTATTGGGTCATCATATCAGGATGGCCCATTCTTGTGGTAGGGGATATAGTAGTTCTCTCATATATAAGGAATGACACGGATTAAGCTTGCAGCTCTGATCCTTGCTTAGCAGTTTTCTTATAGGTTAAAGGTTAATATGAGCCCTGGATTGTAAAGATTGTAGTGCCTTTAAGTTAGTGTACATCTTGTCATGTAGCATGATGGAAATGATCCATAATACACATGATAGATAGAGAAAAGATTTAGAAAGTTGTATCGTCTTACCTATAGTAAGTTGAGACTTACTCCGTAGAAATATGCTTCATGCTTCTCTCAAATTGATAACATTTATATATTGGTATGTCGGAGTGGCAGGTTTGTTCTTGTACTTTAGACTTTCAGTTAAATCTCTCTCTCTCTAAGAAATTGGAGAGTTGATCTTTCTAACCTCCTTTCTGTCAGTGATTCGCTATACTTTCTTATCTTATCAGAATAGGTTTTGCAGAAGGGGTATGGATGGTGGGAGTGATTGATGAGATTCGAATGCCTGTAACAGAAACCATCAGAAACCCATTATTAGTTGACACAAAGACTCGTGTGAAAGATACACTTCCTGCTGAACCACAACGAAGAAATGGAAGGTATGCTCTTTTGTTGGTTTATGTTTCATTGCCATTGATGAGAAATGCTCAAAAAATGAAGTCACTCAGAACTTTTGTTTTGGCAGGCTTCAATTAATGTGCTACAAGTATATGTGGGACGATTTAGTTGCTGATAAATTCCCATCCAAGAAGTTTTTTGATTTCTTTTCCTTAAATCCTCATCATATCTTATCTGATGAAATCAGAGAGATGACTGCTAACTCAGGGTTCCCTGCAGAGGTAAAGATTCTCTCCACTTGAATTAATAGATACATACTTCTTAAACCGATCACTTAATAGAAAGATGCTTCTTCGGCAAAGAGCAGCATCTTTTTAGTATGGTCTTCACTTGTTATTGATGGTTTGGCCAGTAACCAAATGACATGGATCAGTTCATAAAAATAAAATGGTATCTAACATAGAGTTTTCGGATAATTACCACTTCAAACGCATGTTTCTATAGCTTTTGTAAAAATTTCTCTTGGTTGTGCAGACCCTTGATGATGTAGTGAGATACTATAGAAACACGTGTAGCATGCTCCCCCCTGCTCATGACCAGCTGTTATTGAGGTGAGAAACTAAAATTTATGCCAGCGGTTTCCATGTTTGTTTTCATGTTTAGTTTCTTATAGATGTTATTATTGAAGTCCCAATTCCTGTGGATGAATATGTTTACCACAAAAGATTCATGTGGTGCATACTAGTTGAGCACACATTAGAAATGAAAGGTAGCCAGTCCATTTTGATTATCCTAATCATCTGGTCTCTAGCTTTGGCCATCTTAAGTTGTTGTAATCCAGTGGACACTGATTTTTTCTTTTTTTTTTTATATTTTAATTTTAATTTTAAATAATGATTTGTAAGAGGCAACATCCAAATCTTATCTCACACCCCTGTTATGTACTTTATGTTAACTTAACATCAATGTTTCAAAAAGTAAGGAGCAAGCTGAACTTGAACGATAGACATTAGTTGTGATGCATAAGTTTACCGATTGTTTGTTCATGTGGACATACTTGGTGACAATATCCTTTGGAAAGACACTGATACGACTGTTTTTGAGTCAGATATGAGTTACAGAAAGATCATTCTTTACTTGGTGAAGATGAGTTTGCATATGACTCTGATTGGGTCAAGAATCAAATTCAGGGTTGTCTTGAGTTCTGGCTAGGAGAGCGAGAAGCCAGTTACACTCCTGAGGAAGAGCGATGGAAATGTGGGTTCTGTCAATATTCTTCTGTCTGCCCTGCTAAAAATGGTAACCATAATGATCCACCAAGTTAGAGAAAAACACTGGCATTGGCGGTGTTTCAATCAGCATCCGCAATAAGGGTACAAAGAAGCACAAGTTTTTAGAGTTGCTTCTTTTGTAATTGCTGTGTTGTATTTGTCCTTAGGATGTGCCATGAATGTATCGTTCATGTTGTATTGTGACCGTTATTTGATTCAATTGTTATAAATATTTTTTGGACGGAGTTGTCAAATTCAATTGTTTGATTGGTAAAGTTTATGAATAGATGTCTCTGTCAAAATTATGTGCAATACATTTAAGAGTTTCTGCAAAGACGTGCATATAATTACTTAAAACTAGTAGAGAGAGCTCCAAGTCAACACATCTTCATACATGATTCATGAACCCTTCAAGTGAAAGCTCTAATTTGTCAGCAGTTCTTTGAATTATCATCAACAGCCAGAAAATGTAGAAATGATTTAAAGGTTACACAAAACTCTCCTTTTTTCTTTTTCTCTTGGTATATGAAGTTTGGCGCTAATAATGAAAAGGAAAAGAAAATGAAAAATAGAGCAGAGTCACAAGACTCCGAAGTCCTAATACTCATAAACTAGAGTAATTTTTTTTAGCGTGATACTCACAGCGCCACATTGTATTATCAATCTATTTATATTGTAACACATAAATTTATTCGTTAGATTCATCCATCCATGTTTTAACACATCAATTATTAACACCAATGGGGTCATACCATAGTGAAAAAATATGTTAGCCCTCAAACTAGTGGTATTAGATTCGAAACCCCAAGACACTAGTGTGTGAGTAAACCCCGTCCCCTTCCTACTTTAGACAAAAAAAATAACACATCAATTATTAACACCACGTAATTGTATGTAAGTAATGGACTTTAAAACTGGTGGGGATAAGTCAAAGTAGCAAATAGCCCGCCGAAACTACAAAAACCATTTGCTTGTTTGCGCGCTCTCTCCCTCTCTTCTTCGTTGTGCTCCAAAAAACCAAGACCCGAGCTAAGAGATGCAAAGTACTGGTATGCTGAACAAGATCAGGTAAGCTTCAGCGATGAACGTGTGACTTTTGATATCCATGCATTTGTGTGCTTGTGTTTGAAATTCTAGCTTTTCCTATTTAATACTTTGGTTTGGCTTTATCAATATAGCAAAGCATTATCTGCCATGAACCTTCTGTGCTATGTTTTACACCTTCATGTGAATCATATCTGTATCTATTTGGGTTCTGGCTGGTGGGTCCTGGCAAACATTTGGATCACTGCTCTGCTCACTACACCAGGCTTATCTATGTTTTGTCTAAATTGATGCCTATTGGATGCTCGCCAACTGTTTGCAATAATTCCTCGTACAAGTGACATATGAATAATGCTAAAAAATAAAAAATTGATGGTTTCCACTTCACTAAGCAGTTTATGAGAAAACAAAATTTTGTCACACCAATTGTTGGTATAGTGTAATTTGATAGTCATATATGATTTATCTTAAAGTCACAGGTGTAAGTAGATATGTCAAAAATTGGATTTTTTATGGAGAGGAAAACAACATTGTGGTAAAAGAAATCAACAGAATTTGTTTGGCTGGTAATCTGAGGGACAACGTTAGAGGACCCTTTACAACTATGCTCACCCGGAATTTACTCTCAGTCAATGTACCTTGTTTGAGAGGTTTTTCATCAGCGGCAGCTAGTTTTCTTAGAACTGGGGATACACTGAAGCTATCTAGAATATTCACAAGTGAAGATGTCTTAGAATACTCTAAAGTGAGTCATGACTCTAATCCTCTGCATTTTGATTCTGAGTCCGCTCGAAATGCCGGATTTGAAGATCGACTGGTTCATGGGATGCTTGTTGCTGCCCTGTTTCCCAAGATCATATCTTCTCACTTTGTAAGTCTCTGATGCTTTATGTTTTTACTTTTGGCTTGTTTTTTGGTTATTCAGAATGTTACAGTATTTTTTATTATCTCATTAATGGGAGAAGGGAAGGAAAACAAATTAATTAATCAAGCTTACTTTTCATAATCACAAACAAAGAAACAAAAAATTTGAGGAAGCCTTATAATAAGAACCAAATTGGGTGAATATGAATTTCTGTTGTAGAAGTATGTAAGGTTGGAATTGAGTCAGAAATATATATGATCCAAGAGCCACATACAGTTACTTGATAATGAAAAAATTTAGCTATCACATTGTTGAAAAACATCCTATCCTGGACTCTTTAGTGCGAAAGCTCTCCAACATTTATGTTCAGATTTCTTTTTTTTGGTCGCAACCGTTGAGATCCGAATGTCTAATTTCTTGACATTGTTATGGTATTTTCAGCCTGGGGCTATATATGTTTCCCAAAGCTTGCATTTCAGGTTGCCCGTCTATATTGGCGAAGAGATTGTTGGCGAGGTAGAAGCAACTAATATAAGAGAACAGAAGAACAGATACCTGTAAGCTAAATTATTATTTGACAAAGCAATTGTTCTGCAGTGCATGACTCAAATTATATAGAGACTAACTTATCTGGGTGTTTGCTTGCATGTGTGGTTCAGAGTGAAATTCAAGACAGCATGCTTCAAGAATGGTGCTGTCATCATTGACGGGGAGGCAATGGCCATCTTACCTGCACCAGCTGTGGAACAAGCGAATACTTCGGCATGACAGAAAGCCGGTTCAGGGGTGAGCTACTGCCGTATTGATTGAAAGTTCAAAAGCAATTCAGTGTGGCTGAAATTCTACGTATGGTTTAGTCGACTGCTCCATCCCTTTATTTAATAAAAATTTGTCTCAAGGAAATTACATTGTAAACTCTAGAATCTAGATGGATAACGTCTACCTTTTTTATGTTCTTTTTTTGGACGGATGATTTCAAGATTTCTTCAATCGGCTCCGTGGTTCCCAACATTATATCCATGGAATTCGATTGTAAAAGCTGAATTAATTTACAATTACAAGTAAATATGTCTGAGGAAATACTACCATCAGTCGTGTTTCACTAATTTCTGGCCTTTGATGTATCAATGGCCAAAACTTAGAATCCCATTATGCATGGATGGATGGCTAAAAAATCACCCGTGTGCGAGCAACTGAATATAGAGATGTCCTCATATCTCCAATCTACTCGAACCCACTGCTGAGGGGGCTTCCCTGCCAGTCGTGCCATTACTGATCGAACCCATAAAACATTCACAAATTCTTGATTCAATCACCAATTAGCAGTCCATACTTTCCCCAACTTTGATTAAATCATTCAGTTTGACCTTAAATTTTGCTAAAACTAGAATATACTTATTTTGGTTAACCAAATTGTAATATTTCATCATTAAGTTTGAGTTTAAATTTTGCTAAAACTAGAATATACTTATTTTGGTTAACCAAACAGAAATAAACTTGTTTTGCACGAATAAGCAATAATGGCTAGTGTGCAGGGGTGAGCACTGGGTACCACCCACGATCGCCATCACCACCACTATCATGGGTACTGAATTCCCATCGTCACAGAGAGAGAGAGAGAGACAGAGAGAGAGAGAGAGAGAGAGACCTTTACTCTATTTCAAATTTTTTTTTTCCCAAAATCTATTTCAAAACTTCAATTGCCTATATACACAAAACTTCTCAATAGAATCAACTCGTCAAAATTTCCTTCTCCTGACATACAAAATTTTCTCCTTCATTTGAGCAGTGAAGCTATCTCTTCATAGAACACTGGCATCATCAAAGGAAATTGTACGAGGTCAATCTGGCCTGGCCTGGTCTGGTCCATCATGCCTCTAAAATGAATACAAACCTCAGAAAAATTCCAGCGTGCCATCAATGGTGGCAGGTGGGTCAATTGCAATACAGGTAGCCTTTCCCTCTGAATGCAACTGGGGTAACTTGTTGGCCTCCTTTGCTGCAACCCCTTCTGCGGTCCATAAGGTGACATGTGGCCACTCATTTTTCGATACTACTCTTTCTCCTTCAACAGAGCCAAGGCTGGCTTCAAGTGCAGCCATTTTATCCGAGAAGAACAGCTTAGTTAGATCCACAGGGACCGTTTTGTGGAGGAAGGTGCCATAACTAGCCACGGCAGTAACACCGTGACTTCTCTTATGTGCAAGAGTAACATGAGCCTTATTAAGATTCTCCAAATGCTTGTCTTTAAGGAAAGCTCCAGCTTCACTATTTTTCGCAGCCAACTGCATGAACAGAATACATGCATGATGAAAACAATTCAAGAATGAAATACACACGATTCAGTAGTATAAATTTCATAATCCAAAAAAAAAAAACCAATGCTCTTCTGGAGTGAGAAGGATTTGCGCTCCAAATCTGACTTTATCAGAAATAAGCAATGCATATAATCTGATGTAAACAGAAGTATAGTGCAGATGCAGATGAAGATTTGTCTGTCATTTCATTCTTGGCCAAAATTAAGGCACCGCCAATTCTTTTTTGGTATACAAGCAGCAGGAAATCAGGCATACATGGCAGTCAAGTGAAAAGATCCGGCCCACAAACACGAGGCTGCACCAGCCTCAGTGGCAGACTAAAAGCAGACTATGATAGCCATCCATTGTAAATCTTAATAAGCACTGTATTCACTAGATATTAGAAAATAGATATTCTCTCAGGGCTAAAGCAGAGCTGCAGAATCAAAGGTTCCTCTTCGCCTGGGCGAGTACAAAAATTTTACACAATGTCACCCAAGCCCAAATTGCAATAAACACAGCAAAACATTCCTAGCCCAGAAATCTGTTAGCCGCAGAATCAAAGATATGCTTCTCAAGGACTTTTAACAGTGACTAAGAACAAAACTTAGTAGTTAATTGGCTAATTTAAAAATCATACAGGTTGAAATTAGTAGTTGTTTGTCCAAAAAAGGATTTTATTTCATCAGAAGTCAGATGAAACAAAATAAGCAATTTAGATTCTAGTTCATATTATAAAGAAGAGATGAGTAGGCAAATATTCACTTATATTATCTGGTGGATTTTAATTAAGTTCTACATGATATTGCCAGTAAAGGGACTTGTAAGAATAGATGAGAAAGCAAACATTGACTTACATTATCAAGCAGATCACTGATTTCCGTAACAGGCAAGCTAACGGCAGCAAAAACAATGGCCCCAAACTTCTTCTTCCCAGTATCTGGAGTTTTGTACTCACCTTGTGCAATTTTTCTCAGCTGTTCTGATACGTCCTTAACAGCAGACTCAAAGGGAACCTGAGGACATTAAGATTGTACAGAGAGTTCATTTAATTATCTGAAAAATTTATGGTTCACCAAGCAAATTCCAGTGACTGTCACTGTAATAGAACTGGACAATGCGGAATCAGCAGCTCAGAACGTAAAAAGGAAAAAACAAAAACAAAAAATGATTCCAACCTGAACAGAATTAAGATACTCTGCATTGCCAAATAAAATATCCCGCAACTGTTTCTCCCATTTAGCCCACTCCTTTGCATAGGTTCCCTTTGTTGACTCCACTCTGAGTACAGGTTTACAAGCAAGCAGGTAAGGTAACCACATGAAAGCAGCAGCAACAGTGGTTAATCAATGACTAGCCAAATTATAAGAGCTATGCTACCAAAAGGGTTTAAAATGGTACTGTTTAGAAAGACAGCTAAAAGCTCTGTTTTGTTGAAATGTCAATTAAGTGGGAAAGTAAGGTGAAAACGAAAGAGAATCTCCGTTGTGCTAAAATCTAATTTCATTGGTAAGTCTCAACAAAAAGATTAACATTCTATTCTTTACAATTAAAAGGGGAAAGAGGAGTTTCATTATAGAGGATCTATTACAATCATGAAATTTCAAAGCCAACAAGGAATTGAAAGAACAAGCCTTGGTTCACACCAACATGATCTAAAGCATGCATACAGTTGCATTACCTTCCATGTTTGGCAGTGTGAAGCTTGTATAGATTTATTCCCTCCTCCAGAATAGACTTCACAGGATCGGGCAATGGATTCCTGGGTACGCAAAATAAAACCTCCATAACATCAACGTAATTGCATTGCAAGAGGACACATATAAGATTTATATTTTACACAAACAAACCCCATAGCAATAGTGTAACTGCATGGCAAGTGAGGACAGATAATACAAACAAAAATATAACTCATCATATGCTTTGTGGAATCAATCCCACAAACCAATTTATCTTTTCTTTTATCCATAACAGTTTTGAAACAGTCGCATTAAGCAGTGAGAGCACAATCTTTTAATTCAAAATTTTAGTAAATAAAAGTTAAGTGATATATATATATATATATATATTAAAGATTTTTCATTATTAATTACTCAACCGAAATGAGAATTCCCCTTAATTTTTAACACCACCACTATCCACCCACCCATGAATTAAGGAATGAAAAGAGTGCTCCTAGAAAAACCCCACCTTAACTGGTGAACGATTTGATGTATCATGAACAGTTTTCCCCTGATATTTATCATTATGAAATAATACAAGGTGCATTTTCAAAATAGAAATTAACCAACATGAGAGGCACCAAGCCTTTTGTTTTTCTTTGAAAAAGAAAAAGAAAAACTACCTATCAGATTTCAGCAATGGCATCTTGACAAGTGAGCCAAAACGCTCTACTAATTCGCCGTCAAACTCCCGGCGACTCTGAAAATTTAGACAATAAAAATTCATAAAAACGAAACAAATTTAGGTGCATCAATATAGCATGAAACAGAAAATTTAAATACACAAATCATGTCATGCCTTGCCCTCATAAAGGTGATAGAACATTAGCAGCACATAGCCAGCATTTGGAGATTCCTTGTCAAGGTTTCCCTTCAGAAATAACAAGTATTAGGAACATGGTAATAAGTGGAGGTGTCAAATGATATTTTTGAACAAAAGGAAAATGTACAAATAAAATACATACCGGATGATTAGCACGTTGAAGCACCCGAAACATGAAAACCGCTAATGCATCAAGCGAAAACGGATTTGAATCGGTTCCTGCACATTTAAAGACCACAATGTAAAAGCATACAATGCCCTGAACATCATTTCCTACACAAATCAAGGAACATTCTATTCATTATTTGACGACAGTAGTGATCCTAAAGTGAACTGGAACCCAACAAATAACAGCCTCAGGAGCAACAGAACCTTCAGAATCAGGAACAACTGGAACTGCGGAGGCCCTGGTGCTGTGGCACATGTCTTCTATCTGGAAAAAAAAAAAAACAGATGCGGAAAATAATGGTGTAAATCTGACATGTACAAAACAGTAAAGTTTGGTTTGAGAAACTTATAAATAGAAAACAGAAAAATTCCTGACATTTTGTTTTAATTTACCCCAAAAAAATTGTTCATATGTAGAGAATTTTCCTAATGTGTCCTCTCAATTGAGTTCTTGGCCTTAAATTCACAAGGACACTTTGCCACGAAACTGTAGCCAACAATCTTGTTGGTCAAGATGTTATTTCAGTTCCTTTAGGGTACCGTTTTAGTTTCTGGATCACCGAACCATTTAGGGTTTTAAAAGCAATCCACTTTTACCGATTAGTCCTTTAGAAAGTAACTAGCATAGGGCAATAAAGTCTTTGGTTAGGACCTTTGGCAACAAAGCAGCCTCCGCATGGGCTAGATGGAACACAATTTCTGGATACTCACGAATGGATTGTAGAACAATCCTTGAAGTGAATCATGGCAAAGTGAATGCCAATAGAAAATTACCTGTCTCCATACTTCTTCATTTGGTGCATTCTTGTCTGCAAGCATTATTGAATATGGTTTTCTCCTGCGCTCATCAGCAACCTTCTGCCAATATCTTCCTGCTTATAAACAAGAAACAAATAACCTTACTGTTAACTAGTCAAATAATCTTTTAGCATACTAATTCACAAATCATTCTGACAATAAGATACCAACGGATTTATTCTGAAAAGAAAGAATTATCTAAATAAAGGCAAGGATAATATACTGAGAAAATGGGTGGGCAGTCCAGAGATCTTTCCAAGTACTCTGAAAGGTTTCCCATCCCCAATGTGGGACAATACTCTCAACACATGTAATAAAAATATGGATCATGCAATTGAGAAGAAAGCCTCAAATTCTAAGATATTTTGAAATTTTCACGAAGCCCAATCATATTCTATATGTCAATAATTTGCATAAATCCATATGTTTTGCTATTACAATGTACAAATCTTAGAAGTAGTTTCGAATTATTGCAGTAATTGGAAGTGAACTTTCAGGCTAGAACTGGTAATATATCACTGACATTATTGCCAGACTTTCATTCTAGCAAGCTTCTAAAAAATTTCAACTAGTATACATAGAGACAGACAAACACACTAATCAACACCATGATCAAGGATAACTTTGACATGAAGCCATAATGACCTGATCAGATTCATACATACAAAGATACCAACACTGGTCAGCATGATGATGAAGGATATCTATGATATGAATGCATAATGGCATGATGAAGAAACTGCTAGAATCCCCCAACTTCAAAAATGCTAATTTCAAATGCTTAGCAAGCAGTAATTAACCTACAACATTTATTCGAGAATACAATTACCTTTGATAAGGTCACCCATCAGGCTTTGAATTGGCCGATCGTCTCCCATTCCACCTGGGGCATTTAGTAGTTCCTTGCATAGTGCTGACTTAGCAGAACCAGGTAGTCCTGAAAATGCCAATCCAAGAAAGGAATATCAAGACATGCATAGACCAAATATCCCATCAAAAGATATTCAAATTCATAAGGGCACACTGGGAAAGAAACATAGCTGAAATGGTGGGTGCAATGTAAAACCATGGGAGACATTGGCTTCCCAAGAAATGAAAAAATTTCCATGATGTATAAGTAGAGAAATATCTATTCAATGTTGTGTATTGTATTCATAAGAACTTCTCAATGTTCTAATTAAAAACCACAACTCAGTTGATTTGGCAACATTTTTACCAGGAAAGAAGACAATCAGACCCTCAGCCTTTGGAATGGTGTCCCTGGCTGAGGCACTGGGGCTTGATGGTGCAACCTCCCGGTCCCTCTCAAGATCACCTTCTTCGTCTCTTCCTCCCTCAACAATGGCCAAGAAATCTTCAGTCCTTACTAAGTTTCCAGCAGATCCTATGAGAGCCTGATTTTGTGGACTGCGTTTTGCATACTGTTCAAGAAAAGGCTCAGCCTCACTGAGGTACACTGATGACGACAGCTGTTTGTTTCCACATTTCCTTCGTATATACACAGCCCTGAACATGAAGGGACAAAATTCTAGCAACTGAGAAGAACAAAATCACAAAGTCATAAGCACCAAGAAAAGAACAGAGTAATGTTATATAAAATCACCATTCATCAAGCATCTTGCTGAGTTCCCTCTGCTTTGCTGCTGAAGTTCCCCATACTTTCATTTGCCTATAATGACAGAGGCAATGGAAAAATAGTTCATAAAACAAGATTCTGTCAAACTAGCATGGAAATATTGCAGTTTTTAGCAATAAGGTAAGCACTACGGGGTCTCTTTCATTGCAATAAATAACCACTATACTAGTTTACAACATCATTTTTCTCATATACCCATTAGATTTAAAAAAAATGTAGCTCCAATTATGTAACATCTTTTTGTGACCAAACAAGATCTTACGTAACATCTTTTTCGACCAAAAAAAGATCTTACGTAACATCTTTAAACCATGCTGTGAACCATCATGTTCATGAATTGACAGGTGCTAGATTTTGTCATTCAATAACTTTGAAGACTTAATATATGTACAATAAACAATGGTGACTAGTGGCTAAGTTTATAGAGAAATTACAACAGTAGAAGTCCTATCAGGAAGGAAAAAAGTGGGTTCGGAGTGGAACATGAAGATTATAGTCCACAGGTCTAGAAAGAGTGGTCTTTTTTTGGGAAAGTAGAAGGAGAGGTCATAGTTGGTCATGCTGTCTGCAATAAATTACCAAAAATATTATGTTCTGAGGAAAGACCACATAGATAACAGGCAGATCTGTATTGCTTCTGGACAAGAAGCTCCAAGGCGCTGTTTCTAATCAATAAATTTTTTGGTCAAAATATCAGAACTGACGACGGGTTTTTGGAGTTAACTCATCCTCACAGGGTCACGAGCATTTGTCCTGCCCATCGAAAAATGTGAATCTGGCAGGTTAGTTTCCACTTTCTGGGATATTCAATTTGATTAAGTCGTAGTACATAAGTTCCAAAGACTATACTTGCATTTGTCCCCTATACATGTCCAGTTGATCATTTTCCAAAGACATGACTGTATACAGTACCTCAATCCCCAGATGCCTCATTTCAAGTTTCAGACACAACATGTAAGATAAGCTCAGAAACTCACCTCAAGTAATAGGCTTTATAAGCAGCTGGACCTTCTTTAAAAAGAATTGACAAACCATTACGAATCAAAAAGGTTCGCAGCTGCAGTGAAAGATAAGCACAAGCAACGTTTAATTCTTTGAACCCTCATAAGAAGATTCCAACATTGAATGGTACATACTGGGCAACTTTTTAATTTTATACTTCATATCCACCCATGTTTCCATTTTTAATCCCACTTTGAAGACAAAACAGGTAATAGCCTACCATTTAACATATTAAAATATAGCTGGTCTACTAGTATTTTCCTTCAATTTAATAGTCACTTCCTATAAAGAAACTATTTGCCCTTCGCTCCTTCATTCACCATACTGAATTTCCATAAGAATTGTAGCTGCAATCTATTCTACTTTAACCTTGCTAATCCAGAAGATATAATCTTTAACTTGCTAGTATTATAATGCACCACTTTCATAGCCATTTTCAAACAATAAAAAGGTACATTTATCAGCCATATATGTTTCACAAGTATTCTTCTAAGCAAGAATAATATTTGACATGTAAAAGAGAACAACCAACATACTAATTTTGCTTCCTTAATATATTTTTGTGAGTAAATACCTTCCTTTTATGATATGAATGCATACCTTATATGTAAGAAATTTCAATTTTATCATTAAGTTTGCATCTTCATCACCCAATCCATATTTTCCAGGCATATCACTGCTAACGTCTTCCACAATGCTACTTTTGTCTTTTGCTATCTCAGCAGCTCTCTCCTTGCTTGCCTTGAATAAATTAATGTCAACAAAAAAACCTACATAAATATGAAGTGCATCAGTTACTAAAATAAACAACTCAATGAAGTAAAAACAATATAAGGCAAACATATTCTTCAGGTTTGAAGATATTAAGGCATGACATATGTGTGCATTATTCATTAGAGAAACACATGCATTGTAGAAAGGCTCATAGAATGTTATATGGGCTTATACTTCCAGTGGTAAAATACTTAAAACCAAACCTGCGATGAGAGTTTGATTCTCACCCTCCCCTCAAACCAGGCCTGATGCCTCATTTGTACCAAAGTGAAGGTTAATACAATGATTGAAAGGCTAACCAAAATGAGATTCATCATCCCCATGCCCAACGGGCATACTTTACATGACCATTATTGAGGATATAACCAAAAATGTGCATTTCCCAGAACAGAAATAACAATTAACTGGTTATAAGCATGATGTTTTAAATTTCATTTAGCAAAGGTTTTTTTTTACCTCGATATAAAGGCCACAATCCTGGCTTTGACCTGAAATACACCAAACCTTTTACTTTAATGAATTCACGACATGTAAAACAAAATAAGAATAAAAATATAAACAAAGGCAAACTTTCAAGAAAATAAAAAACTCAATAAGATAATAGAGATTAGAGAGTGACTTTGAAGTTTGAACAATACCTCATCTCTTTCTGGTAACGTCGAAATGCGGAATCACTATGGACATGGACGACCATTTTATAGAAAAGGTTGTCACTTGATATGGAATCAATTTTGTGGTAGTTATAGTAACATTTAAAGGCAGCAGGATAACGTTTCTCTTTCATCAAACGAATCATTTCCTGATTCAACAAATAAAATATTAGTCCAAACCAAATCTAACACTTTGAATAAAAAAAAGGCCCAAAAACATGACAGAACCATTGAACTTCCACATGCAATTCATAATTTGAATGAGTCAAGGAGAAAATTATTTGCAAAAGAACGATACACAGTGAGAATGTCTACACAGTGGAAACATGAATGAAGCCAATATGTACTAAACCATTACAAAAACATGTAGACAAATCGATGCATGCATTTAAGATGGATTGGATTTCAGAAGTAATATTTCATGGAAGGTAAAGTTTTACGAATATAGTTTGAAATGAAAACTAGACTGACCTGCAATTTGGTGGTAGAAAAATCAGCAGCATGAGATTGTAAAAGTTTTGATAGCACCAATTTATTATCTGCATTTCTGGAATGGGCATCACCAGCTCCAGTTCCAAGCCAGTCTGAATGGTCAGGGCAAAAAGAGGAGCCAACACCCTCAAGAATCGCTTTTATTTGCTGCATGAAGATTTTCAGAAAGATTAAAAAAATTAAAAGTATTGGATCTGCCTTCCACCTTTGTTGATAAAGTCCGAGCACAAGAAATCTCATATTCGAAGAATTAACCATTACCTGCTTTTCACTCGACCTATTTGCAGCACAAAGCTCCCTTACGCTAGGTCCCAAATCAAGACCAACTGAAACATAAATCAAACACGGTAATATTTTAAATAATAAAAAGAAATATTCAAAATTGACTAGCATTCTCATATGTCAATAAAATTATCTTCAAGAGGAGGGTAATGGGAAGAACTTCAGCTTTAAATGGATTTTCAAGTTCAGGCAAGTATGAATATATGTCATCAGTTCAAAACTAATTTTTTTTTTTGCAGTATCAAATGAAAAGGAAATATTTGTTCATGACTCTACTAGATTAGTGAAAACAGTTTAACATGCAAGCACAATTACACAGCCAGAGAAAAAGGAAAGGATCTCAACTATTTTATTTGAAGAGATTAAGATCCATCAGTGGATATCTTGATCAATTTCTTTCTCTTAGTTCCAATATATCCATTCTTTCTCAACTTTTCTCATATCAGTTTTCTTTTACAAGTCCCAAAAATACTTTCAATGTCACACAAGCAAATCAAAATTTTGAAATATGTTATTTTAGATGTTTATAACCAAGAGTAAATTGTTGACTGTGTTTATGACCCTCATTATTCCTCATTCTTCTAATAAGGCAATTTTTGAATAAATACAAGGAACTGTTGCTGTGTTTTTTTTTAAACTTATTCAGTTCAAGAGATAAATCCAAGAAGGGACTAGGTAGAACTTCATATCAAATAGTTTGATTTGTGCTTACATTATCACTACAACATTCTAAAACACAACTTAGATATGCTTACCCAAAACAATCTCAACCACAATTTTTAAAGCAGTAGATAATGAAGAATGCATCAATGGGTGAGACAAACATTAGGTCTTCTCTCCCCTGAATCAAACCCGAAGTGTTGACTCTACCATGATAGGTTGAACCTATAAATTGCAAATTTAGTTTTTGGAACCGATGCTTTAGTCCAAATCTAATGAACAGATACACATACGTAATTTTAAGCAGTATTAATAAGCCACAAGGGAGCTTCTAAGAGGGTGCCTTCTTGAAGAAAAGAGCGGACCACATCTGGAGACAATCCTACAATGTGCTCCAATGATAAGGAATGTTTACTTTTTATTTCCTTATTCAAGGATATCCTTGCAAAAATATCAGCCAAATTTAAAACAACTTAGACATTTAATTGTGATGAAATAAATAGATGAACATAATGTTATAAACACTGAAATAATTATGGTGATAATCCAACAGTTAAAGACTTGGATTTGGCTGATTTTGGTTTGGGGGGGGGACATTTTATGGAGTTGCAGTGTGTGCTGTAATTGGAGGAAAATAAAAGGATTTTTGAAGAATATAGTGGGAAAGGATGGAGGTATTGAGGGATAAATTCCGGTTTTGGACATCACTGCGGGCCTTATTTTCTTCAGAGTTTTGGGCCATACCTTTTTTATTTTCTATTTTTGCAGATTGAGGGCTGTTCTTCTCTCAATTTCAGTGTTGAGTATATGAGTATAACACATCAATACTGTATGGTCGTTAGGAATTAGTGACTGTTTATACCTTTTTGTTACTGTAAGTGGACAGCTTGCCCACTGTGAATGTACCTTTTAATGTGGTTCAATAAAACTTTGGTTATAAAGCCAACCTATCATTTTACCTTCTGTTAGCAGACGAAATTTCATTTAGGCACAAGAAATGGAAAGGGAGACAAGAGTTGAATAAATTTCAAGAGTGAATTGTGGCTGAATCAAAATAAGACCAGACCCAAAAGACAACAAAAAAAAAATCCATGTTGATGGGATCTATAATCCAAAAAAAAAATAGACGAAAGAATGAAACACATCGTACCTCCATCCATTGGTGGAGGAGGGAAATCATTCAGGACTTTCTCCATGTGTTTTGAGCTCTCCTGGCTTACAATACGAGCAACAATACCCTCTAAGATTTCACCCTGCTCCCTTACATGCTCTTTTGAACCTGCATACAGAATTACAATTGAGTTGGAAACCTCACAAATACCTCTTGAAACCAGTATCCAACTAAGGCTAACACAAAAATATAAACACCAGAGAAAATGGCAGATCTGATTAATTGAACACCTTTGTGATGCACAACCATCCATTGAGAAAACCATGAAAAAATGTGATACTTTCTTTATTGAGTTTATTTTAATTTTAGCAACAGTATCTATGTTCCCAATAATTTTTTTAAAAGCCTCTTTGCCAAGTGACCTGCAATAAGCTTGAAAGGCTAAGAATACATGGATATATGTGTTTCAAAGGTGTAAGTGTAGGATTCCAAAGGGCCAAACGTAGATGGTCTTTCAAGAGGCTGACCGATCAACAGTCCTTTTACCATGTATTGGTACAAATTTCAGACTCGGCTTTTCCTAGGTCATTTGAATTCAATAAACTCCTATGAGTTACAATTTTCTATCCCTTCCTTCCATGTTCCATATCATTTGTGGCGTAGTTATTGGATCGATCATGTCCAAAAAATAAGTACTGTGATGTATTATAATATAGACACAACGTTTTTGGTTCTATCACTTCGGGTCTTTATTCTTCCCCTTTATCCTACAAAGGTTGTTTAACAGGCAACATTTCTGAAAGTTAAGCTGACAAGAATCACTAGTAGCGAATATCAAAATTAAAGCAAATGCACTGAAGAGTTTACCAGGTATGGATATATCTGCAATTTCATTAAGAGCTATGCATACAGGTGTTGCAGTTCCTTCTTCGCAGAGAGCATCAAAGGCAGCAAAAAGTGATGTCACTGCTTTCCTTTAGTTACAAACAAAGGAAAAGATTAAACAAGACCCAATCAATTTTGATATTATGATCTTAGCATTCATGTATAATGAAAATGGAAATAGTTGGTCATCACCTTGTTGAGAACAGCCATACATGATTTGTCGGTAGACGCCATTTTCTACAGAAAGCAATTATCTCAGGGGTTGCATAGAACTTTGGCTTCCCATTGCCCAAATCTGTGACTGCTGTCACTACAACTGTTTAATAAATAAAAAACACATAAGCAGAATTTTTTTCTAAGAATGTTGCATTGCAAGAACTAAGGAAAAAAAAGAAGATATGCAACAAGAGATGCTTTACGGAAATAAAAGACAAAAAGATACAGTAGTGGGCTGCAAAAGGGAAATTGCAATAACCCATTATAAAAATAAATATATAAAAAACCAGCATCTAAGTGTCAAATACCAAGTATAAGTAAAGTTGTCTACAAAGAAAAAAAATGATAACAATGACAATGATGAAGATGATGATAAAGGACAATTTATACCATGTGAAAATCTCAAATAAAATTAAGAAAAATTATTTCCTCTAGCCCCAAAATAAAGGTACATCTGTAAACCAGTTCAAATTATACAATACAGTGGCAGAGCCAGGGGAGGGCAACTCTATGCTGACTTTACAGAGTACTTTAACAAAATCCACAGGAATATGAATTAATTAAATGACTCAATACCGAAATCTTCCTTAGGGCGCTGTCCGTGGTCTCCTAGAACAGCAGTTACGAGTTCCATTGATATGCACACACGGTTCCTCTGAAAGAGTGACCAACAAAAAAGTTAGATTCCAGAAGGCAGGGGAAGGGAGCAAGAAGAGTTATTTAAGCATAATAGTTGGTGACTAAGTTATTAAATAAACAGAATTTGAGAATAAAATTTGTTTAGGAACTATCAAAAGCAGCCTTAGATTTGACTAAACAAAGCACATAGAGGAAGAATTTGATAGCTTTTAATGGAGTTCAGTTTTCTTTATGATCAGGTTTCTCATGTGAATAGCACCTCAAGAAAATCATTGAACTCTGCTTGCATTTTTGCTGCTTCACGTCCCCATGCCTCCCGAAACATCCGTCCAAGAACAAATACACCTACAGCAGTGTATCTGTAGTAGAAATAGAATATTCAGCAAACCATGATGAACCTATATAAATGAGTACAGAGCAAGCAAGAAATACATATATAATGGATACAACCAGCACATTAAATTTCAAGAACAAGTTTCTATCAATCAGAAATGTTCTCCCAAAGTGGTTCCAGAACTTGCCCGGTAATCAGATTAATTGAAGTATACCTCCAATTTGAGGACATTAAGCAATAGAACAATTATATTTAAGAAATTCATGTCCCTTTTGCTGTGCACTGCACATATCATTCCCACTTCTTCAAGACATGTTAGAAAATGAGCTACTCATAACAAGCAACAAGGATGGGCTACCCAAGTGTACCACTCATACCCCCAAGATGTTTAACATGCATGGCCATTCATTGATCTTTTCTTTCATTGGTTGGATTGAGCAATTAAAATAAAATAAAAAGGATGGAAGAAATGGTCGTCTCGTGCGTACATATTCCCAAAGCTGTTTTTGGCATATGCCCCACCCTTATCACCAGCGTACATAAAAAGAGACCCAGAGTGTTTAAGTGAAACCTGCAAAAAGGATCATTATCAATAAATTCTTCAGATAAAAAAAAACTAAGCAAAATGGCATCAAAATTAGGATGAATCAACTAGAAAACTGTAAATTTAAGCAAGCATAAGCAACTGGAGGCTCTCCAACACTTCAGAGAGAACAAGAATTATTGTTAACATGAAAGCCAACAGATGAAATTTCCATGCAAAAAGAAAGAAATGCAATTTTTGCAAGTAAAACAAAGAATTCATAAAAACCCCTTACCTCCAAGGTAGCCAAGCCATTAGATACCATCTCTATCATCCTTGTCCTTATCTGAACAAAGACAGATTAACCAGACAAGAATTCAGGTATGATCCAAGAAAAAATAGATAGTCTAATCATTATGTAAAGGCAAGTAGTAATCGAATCACATCATTCTATAAAAAGATGACCAGATTGCTGTTTGTTTCTCTTGGCAATATGAGATGATCCAATGAACACGACATCATTGTTCGAGATAGCCTTATGTATGGTTATTCCCATACAAGAGACGCAAATGGGATGGAAAGTTTGAAATTGGAAAAGCATGAAGACAAAAATGTACCTCCTGATCTGACTTCTCATTTTCAAATTTGGGATAGAAAGTAGCGCGCACTTGCACCTGAGCATATGTGGAGTTGTCCACAGTAAAATTTTCCAACAGGTCACCCTTGAACAACTTACTTAAACCAACACTGGTTTTTTTATCTGCTGCTTGTCCAGCTCCATTGCCTGAGATTCCAACTGTACTTTTATCAACAGGTGCTTCAACTTCTATTGTCTTAGCTCCACTGACTGTCGAATATGATTTAGGAATCCAGATTCCTTTCTGACCTTGGACTAGACCCTGATTTACCGACTGGACCTTCCCAAACTGTATGGGTTTAACTGAAGCATTGGTCTGCCCACTGCTTCCACTGAGACTCAATCCGCCAACTCTGTTAGTGGCAACTTCCACAGCAGCTGCTGATGAATCCCCTGTGGAGGTTGGTTGGCTGTCAGTCTTTTGTTTTTCTGTCCACTTTTGTTCTCTAAGCCCGCCCCTTCTCTGGAAAGCAGACCAAACATCTCAATCATACTATTAACTCTAGGAAAGCTGAACTAAAGTAAAAAAAATTACAGTATCCTCTCTCTTAATCACATTGCAGTAAGCCTGTGAGGCTCTTGGCTTCATCAGGAGCAATGTGAATTTAACTTCTAAATTGCAACCAGACCACATTTAGATATGTATACAATCACCCATGTGCACCACACAGACATGCATGCATACATATTCATATGTGTAATTTCTATACTACTAGGCTATACAAGACTACCTGATATTGACATAAGGAAACTAACCTAGTTTTCACTGAAACTAATATCATATTAAGAAGTAACCATACAGTGCCTAAATACCACATGGAATTACAAAGCTAAATTCAGCCATAATTAGCAAACGATCATCATCTACAAAAACAACACCTTTCAAAATTAAACCTAAATTGAAATCACAAATAGAAATTAATCGATTTCCAACCAAACTTTGGGACAATAAACCACTGAGACGCCGATCAACAAGCGAAACCATCACCAATCAATTAAAATCACATTGCTCCGCATTATATAAACAAATATAACTCAAACGAGCTTCGAAAACACAGAAAATGATCGCTGGTAGAATAAAAAAACAGCGTAAATTTGGAAGAAAAAAAATTGGTACCTGGTTGTAAGGCATGGTCGAATGCGAGGGAGAATTGGAAGAGGAGAAAGAGAGCGAGAGAAAGCGAGGTTTGGCTGTGTATGCGTACGAAGGAGAGGAGGACCTGAGGAAGAGGAAGGTTCCGGAAACGAGGGCTGTAGACGAAGACGAGAAGGCAAGAGGGAGAGCGAGAGCATAGATGATTTTCTGTGACGCCCACATTCAATCGCTGCTTTCGACGTGCAACCTTCTACGCTTGTATTTTTATATGAGAGAGAGAGAGAGAGAGAGAATGTGGATGAGTAGCCAAGTGGAAGAGACACACGGCGGGTTATGGAGGTTGCTGCACTGGGATTTTGTGTGTTATAAACCTTGGAAGTAGGAACAAGCGGCGACCGGGTTCAGGGGAGAGAGAGGTGCTCGGGATTCCAATTTTCCTGTTTTCCTTTTTGCCTGTACCTCCCTCGTACCTATCTACTTTCTTGACATCTGTCCCTTCTAACATAACAGTGTTAACCATTTTAATAAAATTAAACTAAAAACAAAAACCAATTATAAAAATAAAATAAAAATAAAAACAAAAACCAATCATAAAAAAAATAAAAACAAAAACCAATAGCCACCACTGCCCCACCCAAACTGGTGGTCAGCCAACCCACTCATCCAACCTGGTCAGCCACCCCACCTCACTGGAGGAGAGGGGTTGCCGCTGAAGAGGTTCATGCTCACATAGATATTTGAGACATTTGAATTTACGCCCATGAATTATCGAACTTAGAAATCCGATCAAAGTAAAGCTCAAATCTTTATCCAGATATCCATGGGCTGCCTCGAAGATATCTTCGTGCATAGCAATGGCGGTTGTCGATGCGGCTTTCATGCCCGCTCTCCGATCACACCTACGCCGACTCTTCCTTCTATAAAAATCCATAATTTCATATTTTTCACCTTCCGCTACGCCGATGAACCAAAGCTCTAAGGCCACTTCCACTGCAAAGGGCAAGGGCAGGCAAAAGGGAGCCCCAGGCCCAAAAAATCCCTCTAGCGCGCAAGATCCAGCCCGAGCAAGGGATGGGACCCACCAGCCCTAGCAAGCCCACAGGCAAGAATCGCCTGTGCTGTTGCCCGAAGGCTACTGACGTCAGCGTTGACCCACAGTTGCCATAAAACCAACAGCTACAAGTCGCGTGGCTTCTCTTAGAGCCTCTGATCCAAAAATCTTGTCCAATCCAACGGTTGTCCATTTTTTGGCTTAAAAAAATTGAAAAAATATGTAAAAAAATATCAAAAAATTATGGAATTTTTTTCTACAAATACCTACCGATATTATTTACTTTCCACACCAAATCTTCATACAAATTCATCTCCTTCCAATATTTTTCACTTTCCACACCAAATTTTCTACTACAAAATTTCATTTGTGTAAAAATACAAATGGTCTCTTCCATCAAAGCCGGAAGGTCGTGGACAAACGTTTGAAGCGGTCAAAATCTTGGCGACAAGGTAAAAAAAAAATTAATTGCCTTTTTATTCAATTTAATGTCTTTTTTTTTTATTTTTTTTATTTCTTGCATTTCCAATTTCATTTTTTTTAATAGATAATTCAAGACAAAACAAAAAAGAGGAAAACCATTAAACATGGCTCCTCAAGTGAATAATGCCTGCAGTCGGTTCTAGTGGTGTGTTTCGTGTCGGAAATAATGGCACTATTACGTCCTCCAAAGGAAAATACTCCCCCACATCGTGATCCAGTGGAACCGCCTCCGCCAATGATTGAGTCGTCCTTATACTCGATTGTGTCAGACTATGAGGACCGGGAGTATTTCAATTGTATGATGAGTGAGTAGGTATTTCAATTGTATGATGAGTGAGATGTGAATTTTATAATAAGAGTGCTACTATTTCCACCCACTTGTCCTATTTTCCCACCCACCTTATTTTTAAAATTTTAGAGATAAATTATTCCTTTATAAAATGACTTCTAAGGACCTAAGGAAAAAACTCTTTTTAAAGCATTTCAAATAAAACAATAAACTAAAATAAAAATAAGACAACATTTTTTTTCATTTTGTTGGATTTGGTGGCTGCGGTGAAATGAATATGTGTTCCTCGTTTCCTCTGTATTTTTTATCAATTCTTTCGTGTGGTCTCTTTTTTTGTTGGTTGTGGTTGCTATTTTTTTTTTAATTAAATCAAGTGTTGTGGATGCCTTATCCACCCTTTTAATACAATCGTTTCTCTTTTAAAGAAACTGACTTGGTGTATGAGATTAAAGCCTCTCTCTCTGCTTCTTTACTATTTTTTCTTTCTAGAATTTTGTTTATGTTTTTTTTTCTCTTCTAAATTCGTGGTGAATTAGTGTTTTCTTATTTGGGTTATTAGTCTCTGACAGATTGATATAAGACTAGAGGTGAATTCACATTTTTTTTGGTATTAATAGTGGCTTCGTCTTGCAGCTCCCGGCCCTCAACCCAAATTTCGCGGAGAGGTTGAAGAAGCTCTGCACAAATAACTAAGTTTTTTTTTTTGGGATTTTGCTCAAGCCATGGTGGAGGAGGGTGAAGAGGTGGGGGAGGGGCTGCGTCGGGATGGGGGTAGAGAGGGTTTTTGTTTTTGTTTTTTTATTTTTTTAAAATGTTATTTTGTTATTAGTTTATTTTAATAATTTAAGGGTGTTTTAGGAATAATGGTGGGTGGAAAGATAAGATTTTGTTTTTGTCAAATTTATATGATGGGTGGGAAGATAAGGTGGGTGGGGAAATAGGACAGGGGGTGGAAATAGCAGCACTCTTATAATAAATATGGACACGTGGCAACCGAAAATCTAATCCGAAAATTTAATCCAAAAATTTTATCTGAAATTTGAGATGAGAATTTAAAATAAATAGGGACACATGGCAACTGAAAATCTTATGAAAATTAATGGTTTAAGTATAAAAAAAAAATAGAAAATAAATAGTAATTGCCCTTACCCTTGCCCTTTGGGGTGGAAAAAAAAAAAGGCAATGGCTGCCACTATTCACATGAATAGTGACAAACCTTGCATTTCCTTTCCCTTGCCCTTACCCTTTGGGGTGGAAGTGCTCTAATGCAAAATTGAAGCCTGAAGGTTGTCACGACCCGAGTCGAGAATAAAGAATATTCCTGAATCAGGGTGTTTGAATTGAAATAAATAAATAAAAAAGACTGAAAAATTGGTTAAAATACATTATCATTATATTTGTAAAAATATATATATAATAATCTTACAAGGGTACAAGATATAAATAAAAGTTTATCACTCTAAACAAATCCAACTTCTCAGTTTTCGCCTTTGTCTTGCCCACTATTTGATCTGGAAAAAATAAAATAAGTGAGGGATGAGCAAACCACTGCTCAGTGAATAGATGATGTAATATGTCAGTCAAGCAATGTCATTTTACACACTCTAGAAAATATAATAAAAATATACACAATTCAAATCATATCACATTATTACTTCATATCTTGGTTATCCTTCACAAATTGTACCCAGCACGTGACCCCTATCGGCCTCATTGCCCTATGTCCCCGTTTGGTACATTTATCCTTCAGATACCTCGTCACTGAAGTTCTCATGTTCCATGAATAATACATACTTCACAAAATCCAAATAATATATATATTGTGTGAAATATTACACAAATTAGACATGCTTGACTTGAAAATATAGAGAGATATGTAAATAGATTAAATCCATGATAATCCATGATTTTCACATTTATCACAAAATAAAAACTTTTAGAACACATTACATAACCCATCTCTCTCTCTCTCTCTCTCTCTCTCTCTCTCTCTCTCTCTCTCTCTCTCTCTCTCTCTCTCTCTCTCTCTCTCTCTCTCTCTCTCTCTCTCTCTCTCTCTCTCTCTCTCTCTCTCTCTCTCTCTCTCTCTCTCTCTCTCTCAAGCACTATTTCATGGTAGTAATCTATTCTAAAGAATTGAAATGAATGATTGAGGTAAGGAAGCATGATAATTATAGGAGAGGATATGAATGCACCCAAATAATATTTATATATACAATATTTTAAACCACCAAAAAGATAAAATAGAAATGTAAGGGAATAATGTGACTCATCCCCTTTTGGCCAATGATATCACAACACCACCACCAAAAGATAAGATAGAAAGATGAGGGAATAATGTGAGTCATCCATCTTTGGCCAATTATATCACAATACCACTTGTTACTAGCTTGCAAGGTGGCATGGAAATGATGATCTGATTAAAACCAATTCTAAGTCTCTACACATGGATAACAATAACGGTGTCACTCATACCAGGCTTAAGATTTAATAACATATAAATCTTCATAATAAATATTTAAATAAGAAAAATTCATATTAATAAATAATTATATATATATATATATATATATATATATATATATATATATAGGGTTAATTACAATTTGGTACCCTGAAGTTGTACCCTTAAGGCATGTTAGTCCCTATCTTTTCAATTTTAACAATCACGTACCCTTAGTTTGTAAATTTTTTGCAATGTGGTTCCGCCGTTAGGGTTTCTGTTAGATCTCTCTGTTAATTGCCTACGTGGCATTGTGGGTCCCACATTTTTTAATTTTAAATTGATTAAAATATGAATAAAATATTAAAAATAAAAAAAATCAAAAATCAAAAAATCAAAAAATTTCTCTCTCTCTCTCTCTCTGCAACGAACCCAGAACCCAGCTCTCTACTCTCTACACTTTTCCATCAGCCAAACAAACCTCATCATCTTTCCCAAATGAAACTGATCACTCTCCCTTTTCCACTATCATGCTCCTCAAATCCCACCCTCCTCCGCTTCAAATTCAAACCCCAATCATCTCTAAACCCAACTCTCGATTTCCCCAAATCCCAATCCCCACAAAACCCCACCAAATTCCCTATTATAATCATAGGCGGCGGCCTCGCCGGACTCGCCGCGGCCACCCACCTAAACTCTCAAAACACTCCTTTCCTCCTTCTCGAAGCCTCCGACGCCGTTGGCGGCCGCGTTCGAACAAACGTCGTCGAAGGCTTCCTCCTAGACCATGACTTCCAAATCTTCATCACTGTCTCGACTACAATGCCCTCAATCTCTGCAAATTCTACTAAGAGAATTCCATCACGAATCGCAAAGAAGCCTCGGACGGGGACGATGGCAGTATGAGTGGGTTATGTGATGGGTTCGCTAGAGAGAAAGGAGAAAGAGAATGACCTTTTTTTTTTTTTTAGTTCTGCAATTTTCTTAGGAAAAGTTATAGAGAAACAACAGACACCCAATTTCTATTTCTATTGATTTGTTTGGGGAAATTTCATGTGCTTGGCTTGGGGTGGGAGTGGGGCGTGGGTTGCCACTGAGGCTGGGGGTGGTCTGGGTTGTTGGGGAGAAGAGAGAGAGAGAGAGAGAGAGAATCTGGGCTGTGGCGTGGGGCGATGGCTTGGGGCTCTGAGTTGGGATGAATCTGGGTTCTCAATTCTTGAACTTCCTCAGAGTTGCGATTTCAATTGTTTTGGTTTGGGATATCATAAAAGAGATCTGTCAGAAAAGAGATCTGTTTTGGTTGGGGGGAGGAAATTGGGTCTGGGTTTCTGGGTTCGTGGGGATGTGGTTGCAGACTGGGGTGTGGATAGTTTGCAGGTGGTGGTGTCATGGGGTAGAGAGCAGAGAGAAGAGAGAGAGAGCTGGGTTCTGGGTTCGTTGCAGAGAGAGAAAGCAGAGAGAGAGAGAGAGAAATTTTTTTATTTTAATATTTTATTCATATTTTAATCAATTTAAAATTAAAAAATGTGGGACCCACAATACCACGTAGGCAATTAACAGAGAGATATAACAGAAACCCTAACGGCGGAACCACATTGCAAAAAATTTACAAACTAAGGGTACGTTATTGTTAAAATTGAAAAGATAGGGACTAACATGCCTTAAGGGTACAACTTCAGGGTACCAAATTGTAATTAACCCATATATATATATATATATATATTTTTTTTACAGGTTCTTACAAAGGTGAAGAGCCCAGAGGATTAGGATGGATCCTGAGGCTTTAGAACGAGCTACTCAGAGGGTCGGGGTTGGGGTTGGGGGTGGGGCGTACTTGGCCAAAATAACTCTACTAATTAATTAATTAATTAGTTAGGGTTAAGTTTGCCTAGGTGGCACCAATGTGCTCGTTCTTTGCAGACATGGGCAAATTTTTTACCCCATATGGCCAAATAACATAAAAATATATAATGAATTTAAAAGAAACAAAAATAAAAGATACATAAAATTTAAAACGAAATTCAAAATGATCTAGATGTAGAGAAATTCGACTAAATGCACGGTCTTTAAATGTAAAGGCTCGCAAATTGTCAAGCCCATTATGACCATACGTGAAGCGCAAAATAACCCAAATATGATTAGTAGGGTCACACAAGAGATGTTATTTCTTTGCGTGAAGTGGCATCAATCACCAAACTCAATCAATAATTGAAAATCAGAATGATTGGATTTCTTTGTATATTTTGTTCTGGACAACACTTACTCCAAAGGTCATACTCCACCTGGGAACGCCTATAACAGCTTAAAACTTTTTTTGTTTTATTTTGTTTTGAGATAAACAGCTCAAAACTTTTAACAAGAGAACTAACATGATGTTTAACTTTTCTTTTTTTTTTTTCTCTTTTTTTTCCCTTTCTTTTTTTTTTTTCTTTCCACACTACGAGTAACGTAGCGGCCTATGGTATATACATTGTACCTCTGACGTAAACTTAGAATAAATCATGTCTTGGCCTGTGCTGGAACAGAATCACCAAGTGCTACTTCTTCCTGTTCTTCAGTATTACCTTCAAGAGTACTTTGATCCACTTCTATTGTAATGTCCAGTGGCCCTTGTGGTGTTCCAAAGAGTGTAGTGAATATCTGTCGATGGCATTCATCACAGAAGTAGACATAGGTGAAATGGCCCTCATATGGGAGCTTATGTACTGCAACTCCTGGTAAAATCCGGTGCACGAAATCAGTCATTGACGGTGGGACCACCTTATCATCCATCCCCTGTCAAACATTGGAGGAAAATGGTCTTAATTAATATCTTATTTCACAGAAAATTGATACCTCAGATAAGCAATAATAAAGGTCTCTGTGTAGTTTGACTGAAGCCATTTACTGCTTTGAGATTCATTGTGGTTACAAGGAAACTATCTCCAGCAATCTGTCTAAGAGTGTTAACAGAAATCTGTTCTTGACGAACTTAGCGAAAGTTGTTGTGTAATGTTTTAAATTAGCATGAGGGGAAGAAACTCAATCAGAATAATCCCTGTAAAATGGCTGATTTTGGTTTTTCTACAATTCTACTCAACATTTAATCTGGTCTTCTTGCAAAATATTGCAAGTATCTTAGCAGTAAATAATTGATTAGCTGAAACAAATATGTTACAACGGAGATGCTTCTGACCTGCCATATGTGTATTGGGCCAAGGAAGCCAATGTATTCCTCCTGAGCTGCTGTGAGCACAGACTTAAGCCAATTGAGCACGCCTTTCCCCCGTTGTTTCTTCTGCAATTTGAGGTCTGCAAGGCTGAAACCCCAGTTCGACACTTGCAAAACAGCTTCCTCCACAAACGGTTTCACATTTCCCTGCCTAATTGATTCTTCCAAATCCCTTTGCCAGAACTCTTCATAGATTGGGTCCTCAATTAAAGCTTTGTCCTGGAGAATCTCAGCAACAAAAAAACATTCAATGAGAATTCATACATGTAAGGTTAAATAATACTCTCATTGTGATCATTCAATGATTCCAAAAGTAAAACACAGAGAAATGAGAGCCAAACTATGGAATTAGAATGACATGCAAACCAAGCTTCTAACAAATTATCTATGCATTAGATTCCAGATCTACCAGAAGAAGATGTTTTTAAAAAAATTTGGATGAACAACTGTAGATGAACTTTGGTACATTTTTAGAATACTGCACTGTGACATGTGAGAGATCAACCTTGATATTATTTCTTCATTGTTACAAGTGAAGACCTCCAAGATCAGATTACTTGTCCATATACATAGTTACATATAAGAGGAACTTATGAGTTGGTGTAATAATTTAAAATCTAGTTGCCAAATTTCCAAATGTTCCAATCTGTAAACAGAATGATGATAACGTCCTCACCCTCCTTCCCAGTGACAATGACAGCCATTTATCAATTTGGCCATGCTTTCCAGATAAGAAGCTTCTGTGATAGAAGTACGAAAGAAATCTAGGAAACCTCCTAGCTAAAAAGTACAAAAATTTTCTGCTTCGTGCCCACTTCTCCCAGGTTCTACGTCTCTCTTCCCTAGTCATGATTGAATCATATGGATTAACCATTGGAGCAAACATGGCAGCACCTGCAAGTTAGACCGCTATGGATTATGAAAAAATGCTTTTGGACAAAATACAGCAGAGATCCTAATTTCCCCCAAAATATTTTATTCATTACAGTACATGAGAGGCATCAAAATTTTGTTACCAGATACAATTCTAAATGATCATAAAATCTTGTAGAACACACCTATAAGTTTAATCAACATAAAATATCGGTTTAATCAAAGACTTATCATCCATATAGGAATTGGCTCCTTGCCAGATCAGGCTATTAGATGTTAATGTTGGTTACAAAAACCTAGCAACATCTCACCCAGGTAAACGTAGAAATCTTCAGGCTATTACTTCTTGCATGAAAATCATAAATTTCAGGCTACATTGCAAAACTCAAGGTCATTACCATAATAAATAGTACTTGAGATGAGACTACCAGCACAGATATTCCTTCGAGGTGATGACACTCGAAGAATCAAAGTACAGTGTGCCCATATTTTTACCTCTTCTTTGCTAATTGTTTTTGCAAACATTTGCAATACTTGGAAAAAAGCGTTGTCATAGAAACATCGTATAGAAGAGAGACACTGATACCTGCAAGTCTATCAGGAATGTATCTGAGTGCTGCCCAGGCATGCATGCTTCCGCTCGAGTATCCCACAACCCAAAACTTGTCATTAATACCAACAGCATCAGCTAAGAGCAACATATCCATTGCTGAAGATTCGAGATTTCTGTTGGAATGAGGATCACTCTCTCCAAAACCAGGAAGATCATATGACAATAAGCGAACGCCAAACTCTTCCAATAGAGAAGCCTTAAGTCCAGGTATTCCTAATTTTCAAAAGAATGATACAAACAAAACTAAGAAAGGGCATTGTGCATTAAACAAAAAGGGTAGTGAAGCAGATAAACATCTAAAGTATAGGACCTGCAAGCCGGGATGAAAGGAAAGAATGTGGAGCAATGATTGAAAATCTAGCTCTGTCTGCTAGAACACCTTGCTCCTTGTATGCTATGTATCTACCATCTGGAAGCATTATGCGAGCAGCACTGGGAGGATGAATGTATATCTTCTTTATCTCTGGGGTGGGACTGGAAACAGTACTGTCGCTATTCACATACAATGCTGGAAATTTGAAAACCCATGTCAGCAAGATGCATACTTATTTTAAAGACCCAATTATACTTGGGAAATAAAACACAACAATAAACAAAAAAGATCTCATGAATAATCTGACTAACAGGAGCACGCATTCTACATGTAAGAATGGTGGAAATGAAATTTCAAGTTTCAAATGTTAAAATTAAAATATTTGTACTAAAGTTAATTGCGGTATATGATAAATTTTGACCACTGTGAGACCAGATATGTTGTATGAAGCTTTCGCATAACATTTCCAAGATTTCCAAAATATTATGTTTGGTTGTCGAGAAAGGAATTAGATCATGTAGTTTTCAAGGATCCATTTGTAAGCTAAAACGAGTCCAGAAAACTGAATAAATAAAAATCGTGAACAGTGAAATTTAGTCCTATTTCGTTCATTTTCTCATCAACCAAACACAAGAAAACGTTTCGAAAAACAGAACAAAAACTTGAGTCACACCTTTTCTGCTGAAACATTTTAATGTCCCAAAAATTTTCAGATTTACCAAAATTTCAAAACGTATAACAAGTATAACCTATAAAATAAAAATAAAAATAAAAATAAACTATTAGTCCTGAAGTTTCTCAGCAACCAAACATAGCATAAATTATAAACAACGGCAAAAGCTCGTTTCTTTCCGCCCACATTTTCTCACCAACCAAACACAATACATCAAACCACACACACACTCTCACGCACCTGCAAAAGCAAGAAACGAGACGAACACAATCACAGACCAAGCATGAAGCGGCTCCTTATCCTCAGGCAAATACTCGTTGATGAACCTCAATTTCCCGCGAAGCCGCGTCACTGTCTTCCCCAAGTACGAGTCCCTGACCTTCCCGAAGCTTCTGACCAATACAGAGTCGCGATTCCCTAGGCTCTGCCGCACTATATCCCTGCATCCTTTCCCGAACTCCACGGCCATCTCCGCCGCCGCTTTTGAAAACTCCCGCACAAGCCCTCCCAGCGTCTCCGGCGGCACCGGCTCCCTCGCATTGGCGCCCGCAACCCCCGGAACGACGCCGTACGCTGCTCTCTCCGTGTTGCTGTTGCCGTTTAGAAGATCATCGGGTTGCCATGGCCTGGGCCGACCCGCAGAGAACTCGGGTCCAGAATCCGGCCCCGACATAAAGATAGCAATTGTGGCGAACAAAGAAAACGGAAAATTAAGAGTTGAAAAGAGCGTGGAGTGATTTTTATTACATTGAAGAAGAAAAATTTAAGAAAAAGGAAATTTGGGAGAAAATGAGGTCTGGACTAAAAGGTTGACAAAGAAAAGAGCGTAAAAAGTTGAGTGAGAAAAAGAGAGGTGCCTTTTGGTTCGTGCAGTTGCAGTGGAATTTTCTTTCTTTATTTTCGCACATAAGGATTTTTTAAAGGAGGGTATTTACACAAATATTTAGTGGGGTGTGCGGGAAGAACTTAACAAATTAAACTATACTCCACTCACAATAATTTTTTTTTTTTTTAAATACAGAGAAGAGATTAATCGAAATTAGTATCTCGAGTCGAAAGATAAATGCTCAATCCCTTTAACTGGAAGCTCCTTGCTAGGTAGATGTTGTTATAACCACTACAAAACTTGAAGAAGAAAAAAATATTTATTCTCTAACTTTTTTTTGTTTATTGTTTATTTTAATTTTTTATTACTTGTTTTTGGATCGCGTGGGATCTGGTGTCGTGGGCAGTGGGGAAGGGGAATTTGTGGTGGGACAGGGGACTGGGTGTGGAGGATGAGATCGACGGTGAAGATTAATCCACGTCGAGATGACAGTACGTCAACAGTGGAAGTGGCGGTTGTTGCGTAGTAACGACCTTCGTTCTCTCTCTCTCTCTCTCTCTCTCTCTCTCGTTCTTCTTTCAGTGCCAGCACCCGCCACGTCATCGAAAAGATTAAAATAGGATATAAACTTTTTGTTTTTTCGTTTTTTTTTTCTTTGTTTCTGGTGAGTTT
Organism: Prunus avium; assembly: GCF_965620075.1. Classification (NCBI taxonomy): domain Eukaryota; kingdom Viridiplantae; phylum Streptophyta; class Magnoliopsida; order Rosales; family Rosaceae; genus Prunus; species Prunus avium. The sequence goes on from NC_142289.1 coordinate 32,321,858, forward strand.
ATTCCGTGACTTGTGCCTAATAATTAACTTTTTTTTCTTCTTTGTTTTTTTGTTTTATGGAATGTTATGTGCCAATGAATAATTGAAAATAGATGAGGGGTACCAAAAAGTAAGACGACGACATTTTGGTGCACACAGGCTAAGACACCACAGATTAATTAGATAATGTTCCAACAACAAAAAAAAATAAAAAATTAGATAAGATAATAATGTATGTCACATTGTTTGATTAAATATATATATATATATATATATATATATATATATATTATTGTAAAGGAACTTGTAATTTATGTGGTTACTCTATTATCTCTTTACTCGTTCGAAGTCCTTTGTTCAAATCCAAATTTTAATATTGCTTGTATCAACGAAAAAAATTGTCAAATTATTTGCGATAACAGTTATATAATCATAATATGGTTTACTCTTCCTTTACTAGGGTATAAATGCTAAATTTACTCTTCTTCAATAATATGGTACATGGAGCCAGCCACCCCATTTTCCATGTTACCATTGGCTCATGGAGTCGACATGGTGTTTGAAAAACAGCTACCATTTTTGTTTTATTTTATGATGAATGACGTGAAGGGAATTGAATTTAGAACATTTTTCAAAGTCAGAAAAAAAAAAAAAAAAAGTAACTTTAAGAATTTATTTTCCATCCTCTCCATCTTTTGAATAAATAAAAAACAAATTAAAACCATACCAGCAGTCACCCATTAGCATCTAAATCCAACAATCAAAGGGTAAGATAGAGAATGACATTATAACATAAGAAATTGATTCAATTATGGCCTTTAGTGCATCTTTCAGGCATAAAAAGCACAGGAGCTTTACATTTCAAGATATTGAAAATGTCAACTCTAACCCTCGGTTTCTTCCTACCAACTACTTGCTTTTAGAGGTTCCTAATGATAAGTCCTTTACAAAATTTAATTGTATTGGGAAGCCTGCATTACTTATATTTAAACATTGAGGTTCCTATCAACGAGGTCTAGTCCAGTAGAAAATCGTCTTGATTTACAGATTAGTGGTCATAGGTTCAAAACCTCAAGATAACAGCGTGTGTGTGAGACCCCTCCCTAGACTATCACTTATATTTCCGCATTTTTTTTCCCTAGAAAGTCAACAATTGTGTGCAACACTTGATGCTATAGGGACAAAAAAGAAATGTTAATTCTATATCCCAAAACCAAGTAGATGGTTGGTATTTACAACTGTGAGCAAGATTTGCCATGCTCTTAGAATCATAGTGGCTGGCTTCAAGAGCATGAAAAGATCCCAAGTGTTAGTAGCACATGACAAGCTTACAAGACTTGTGACCTATTTTAATAGGGCCCATAGAGTATGGGTGTAGTGGTCTCAATGATTTTGGTGGTGGTTTGGTGGTCCTCACTCCTACTATTTTTTATAATTGAACACCCACAGCCACAAGCCATAGCTTGGTTGGTTGCTCTGTCTATTTAAATGAATTTTACTTCATTTGAGCCATGTTTGTACCATATCTGATCCTCCACTCATCCATTGACACGTGGATCGCTTAAACTCCCCAAATGCCCAAAGGCTCCGAACAATCGGCATCGGCTACCGATGATATTGTCTCAAAGCAGCAAAAGATCGCTACAGGCCCAACACAGCCTACAATCGGTATCCCTTACCGATTCTGCAGAATCAACCTCGAAGCACTCGCCCGAAATATCTAAGGACTCGTGTCAACCTCATAGGGCCCTCCCACGAGTCCCACATCGAAATTAAGTACTAAGAGCATACGAAATGCCCTCTATAAATAGGCCCCTCCACTACAATACAGGGGTAAGACTTTTCAGCTTGACTTTTATATTTTTATATGGTCAACAGCAAGAGCTCTTAGAAACAAACTTACTTCGGCATCGGAGGGTCTTAGGCTGGTTCCACACCGGTTCCATAGACCTCACGAGTCTCAACTCTCTTCTATTCAGGATCTGCATCCAAGGACAAGAAGAATCTGCATCTATCATTCAATCGATCTGCTAGATCGTCCTCACCGCTTGTAAGTTGCACTCATCTCTATCTGTTCAGTTTTAGTGCCAACAAGCCACATGAACCAACCAACCGAAAACCTGCCAACTCGGCTAACCTGACCGACTCAAACTGGTAAGACTAATTCACAATTTCTTAAATTTCAACTCGTCAGTTCACCGAACTGGACCGATCAAACCAAAAATGTGAAATAATACACGTATTGATGCGGTAAGGGGATTCAAACCCTTGACTTCCAATACCCAATGATAGCACTTTACCACCAGCGCAAGTGGCATTCTTGCCTAAATCATGTAGAATGATGGTATATTATCTTGTTACAAGAATAAAAAATGTTATGAAAATGTGTGTATTATAATATAGGGTTAATGACAGTTTAGTACTCTGTGATTGCACTCGTAAGGCATGTTAGTTTCTGTCCTCTCTATTTTTGTAATTAGATACCCCAATCCCTAGCCCCAAACCACTGCCTAGATTCATCCCAACTCAGAGCCTTGACACCACTGCCGCCTCCAACATTGCCCAAATTCATCCCCAAAAACCCAAAGTAACCCAAGACCAAAACCCAATCTCCAAATCCCCAAAAATCAAGCTAAACCATAACAAACCCACAAACCCAATCAACAAAACACACAAGCCCTTTCCACAATTTGCTCTCTTCCTCTTCCCAGAAGCCAAAGTTGGTATCTTTTCCTCATCTCCCAAGAACAGAGACACAAGCGAAAGCCCATCTTCCAAAGCGTGGTAGATTCGGAAGCCGTCGCATTTGCGAGCCATGAGAAGGTGAACTTCCCACACAGATTTCTCGGTGCTTAGTGATCGGTTCATAATTGTATATCATTTTGTACCCTTCTAGCTTATGATTTGGTTATGTTTTTGAGTTAAACTTGTGCTTTTAATCCTTTTTGTGTTTATCTTTCAGTTCATTGAGCTTTAGGTAATAATGATGGCTTTGGATAGTAAATGATGCAATCCATGCATGTTAGGGCCTAATTTGGATGAATGGATGAAGAGCTTAAAGACAAACTCAATTTTGGCTACAGCCCCCTGCCAGTCCAGTTCCGTAGGTCATATTGCAAGCATTGTTTCAACAACCTACATAGCTCGAATGAGGCCACATTCTTCATGAAAGTTGTTCCAATTGGTGTGTACTATAACATATCCAAAATTCAGCCCCATTGGATAAATCTGGAGTCCGTTACCTAGCAAACACAGAACCATGCTCAGGATGGATCTTATCAGCGCGGAAAATGAGTTAGCAATTTGTTTCGGCCTTAACTTCTTCCTCCGACCTTGGATTGGCCCAAATAACATATGGCTGGAAAGAAGACATTCTGAACTTCAATTTCGAGTGCTTAAAGTCCTAATTTGATTAAGAGAAGCCCAAGTTGTAAGCCCTTGAAGTTGTTGGTCATGCTGATCTCAGCATGTGCTGGTTGGATGCTTGGTCATGGTGAGCTAGGTATGAGCTATCATTTCTGGTTGGAAGCTTGGTCATGGTGACATGAAGATGAGCTAGGGCTGCTGGTGGGATTTATTAGTGAAGTGCATCAACCATTTCAGATTTTATAATGGAAGTGTTGTATGCATTAGTGAAGTGCATCAACCATTTCAGATTTTATAAAACAAGTGTTGTATGCATTAGCCATACTTAAATCAGATTTTCAGCTTCCTTAGGCCTATATATAGTGAGGTTTCCTAAGCTTGTAAACACACCCCAAGGGGGGGAGCTCTCAAACACTTCTCTAGAGCTCCCTTCCCTTCTCTCCCTCAAATTCTCTTAGTTTTTCTTTCTAGTTTTCAATTGTTATAATGAGATCTTTGTGCTGAAATTCTCCTTAAGTTTTTCCAAGTTCTACTTAATTTTCATTGTTATGTAAATTCTTTTCTTTAGTTTCAAGTTTGATTAGTTTCCAAGTTTCAATTATGGTTTTTGTTCTTATTCATTATGCTTATAAGTTAATATGCTAGTTTAAATGATTGATCACCATTTAGGCTTGCATGTTAGCTATCTTGGTTTGAATTAAGAGTAGACACCATGCTTTAATTCGAATTGAACTATGAATAGGAAGAGTATGTATGGACATTCGACAACAGGGATTAGATACATACTTGGTTGTTTAAAATGTTCTTCTATGCTTAATGGGTTCCTAATGCTTAATTTTAGGTTAGACAACAAATGATCAAATTAGGGAATTAGGAACACAAGGTTATGACCACACACCATGGCTTAATCATACTTTAGCTAGAATCAATCCATTAATCTAATTGAACTTGGGAACTTATCTGCTTGAGTTAGTTATTTCTTTCTTCCTTGTTTTATTTATTTCCTTTCTTTTTCATTTCTGTTTTGTGTAGGAAAAATGAATTGGATCTTTCAATCACCAATCCTCGTGGGATCGACCTCGCACTTACATATGCTATACTACCAAACGGCTCGTGCACTTGCGAGTATCACAAGTTGAGGATGCAACTGAATCCATTTTGGTGCAGCTGTATCTACGCAACACTTAGCCTAGAACTGGTGGAGAGGTCGGCCAAGTAGTCGTTGACTGTAGTCTCATGGTCAAAATGGGATGCGGTGGTGATGAGGTTGGGGACGATGATGATGTGGCGGTCAAGATCGAAGTGTGGAGTTTTGTGTGAGTGCTCGAAGCCATGAGAGTCGTGGACCATGAGGCTTGTCAGCTGCCGCTGAAGCCATGAAAGAGAGAAAGAGAGAAGGATAAATATGAGGGATTTGGGGTCAGGGAAGGGGTGGCTTGGGGCTAATGGAGTTTTTATTTATTTATGTTGAGGCCCAAAAAAGTCACGGGAAGCCCAAAGCTCAATATAACTTATAATGTTGGTTATGTGTTAATCCAAGCTGTATTTTGGGAATTAATTTATTAAATAAATATAGAAATAGTGTACATGACACGCTAAACCAATAATACATTTTTCCTATGACAATCACCTACTAAGCTCACATGAACCCAAGTCATATGGTTTACGGGGCTTGCACGAGGGATTTTGGTGTGAAAGGTTACGGAGGTCCACAAGGCCCATGAAAGCTCTTGGATAATGGAGACTTTGGGCTAGCTACTTAGGAGCACTAAAGTACAAGCCCATTACTTGGAGTTCTCCAATGTGGGTAAGCAAATGAGATATTCTTCAAGCACTCCCTATTACCTACTAGAAACAATCCAATTCCGACACTTCCTTTTACCCATAGGAAATAGTCATTTTCCAATGCCTAGCTTTACTTGTTGGAAATAAGAATGTCTCAATGCTCCCTTTTACCCATTGGAAATAGACTAGCTCCAACACTTCCTTTTACCTATTGAAAACCAAATAGAGCCTTCACCTTTTATAAATTGGGAGACATTGTCCAGGCAAAATCAACCTCTCTTGGTTGCTACAAGACTCTCAGCAACCATGAGAACTCACCTTTCTTCAACTGCTGCAAGCATTCCAGCAGCCATCACAGTCATTTCTGAGCCATCAACCTCCATCCTTTTGCTACTGCAAGCATCCCAGCAACCATCGACCAACATTTCTGGGTTGCTCAAGCACCCTAACAACCATCAGACCACCTTCCTTCCTCCCTTCAGCTACTATAAGCATTCCAACGGTCGTCCTAGCCATTCCTTAGCTATCACAACCATTTCTTCTACTTTCTTTGCCTTGAAATCCTCCATCTTCCCTATAAAGCCTCACCAAGCATAACTCCAAGCTTTTCCTTCCTCCTCATACCCTTCCAAGCTATAAATACAATAACTTTCAAGCCTCATGCTTTTCCTCCCATCCTCCTCTTGAAACTCTTAAATCCATAAAGCCTCACCAAGCATAACTCCAAGTTTTTCTTTCATTCCAAGCTGTGAACACCATAGCCTTCAAACTTCAAGCTTTTCCTCTCATTCTCCTTCTCTTGAAACTCTTAAGTCCCCATAGCCATATCCGCAAACAACAAATTATCAACACCCAACCTCAAGCATATCCAACACCAAGCCAAGCACATGCATTCTCATTTGCTAAACTTGTGGGCCTTTAGCTCCCACACTCCAAGCTATCATGCCAAGCTCACACAATCTCGGTTTAACATCAGCAAGTCATCTTCAACCATCTAGAGCATGACCAAGCAATTATCAAGCTGCTGGAAATCTACTCAAGCCATCCATCCTTTATCTCTCACTCTCTCTCACACTCAAAAAGCTCCATCCCAAATCTGAAACACCCATCCTCTGAAACAAAGTTGAAACCATAGTCATAACCCTTTTGGTAAGAAAACGTAGACATCGCAAACTCTTCGTCTAGTTGTCGAAAACACCCAAAATCTCAAGCCTTAATCCTTTCTTTATACTCATTTTCTCTTAGCTCCCACACCACAAGCCTTTCATGCCAAGCCTAGTAGTATCTAAATTCACCAAAGCAAACTCTCATGCCAAGCCTGTGAAACATCAATGCACCATCTCCAACTCTTCTTCCAACAGTCGGAAACATCAGCACAAAACATGCAGCCATTGAAAAAAGAACAAAGTACTCCCCTGGGACTTGCTTCTCCCTCGGGATGCTTTGGGCCTAGTTTTTGCTAACTCAGAAAAAAGGAGCAATGAAGGCTTGATTCATCACTCTATGGCAGTCCAAGAATCAACAAGCTCAGACGAGCCTTCTAACAGAAAAAGACTCCATCAATTTTTAATTGATTTTTAAATATTCTATGAATATTTTATTACACTTAAACAAAAAAAAAATTAAAATGTGGGACCCAAAAATGCCACGTAGGCAACGGGAGATTTGACGGAAACCTTAATAGCATAACTACATTACAACAAATTGAAAGGACCAAGTTATCTAATTGAAAAATCTAGAAGACATGGACTAACACACCTTACGAGTGCAACCACAGGATAATAAACTGTCATTAACCCTATAATATAACCCTAAAACTTCTTTTTTATTCTTCAGCCGCTGACAACCTCTATTTTTTTTTCTCGTTCTTCTTCATTTTCCTCTTCTTCTCTTGTTTTTCTTCGTTTTCTTATTTCCCTTCCTTTTCTTTCTTTTTCTTTTTTCTTTCTTTTTTCTTTCTTTTTCTTTCTTTTTCTTTTTTCATTCTGCAATTATTTTTCTCTTTCTTGGTTTCTCGCTGAAACCAAGTCAAAACTTAGCGGATAATCGGTGCACCGAACCACAATAAACCAAAGAGCTGCGGCTCGACTTCGGCATTGGAAAACATCAAACTGAAGTGCTTGGTCCGGTACACAATTCTGAAATCTCAATCCTGTTCGGCTCGAATACCCAATTCTAATACAACCATTCATAAAATTCCTTAACTTGTGAGACACAATCTAATAGAATTTTGAGGTACATAACTTTCCTTTGTTGAGCTCTTGTATGCGTGGGATTGCTACTGCTTGCTAGATTTCTTAGAGTAAGAACATGTAAAGCATTTTTTTAGATTACTTTCATCTCCTAAGCTAAAAAACTAAAAGGCTCCAACCTTTTTTCTTGATGAATGAGAAATGAGGAAACAATTGAAGAGTTTCAAGAATGGTATCCCCCGTTACTGATCTCATGATCAGGTGCAGATAAGGCAGCTTTAACAGGAGAGGCATGACATGGAGGACGATGGAGTACAGTCACTGGTGTTTCACCGAAATTATAGTAACTTTCGGACGAAGAAACCTCACAAGAAGAAGTTGCTACCGTACAAAGAATGCCATGATCACTACCTTCAACTTCCTTGTTCAAATCCAAAACGCCTTCAAATTTTCTCTTTACACCCAACCCATTATCAACTTTATTTTTCTTGGAAGCCAAGCCACTGTCCACCACTTTCTTCTTCAAACCACCTTTACGTTTATTATTCAAGCCCAATTTACCACCATAACCACTACGACCATGTTTATTTAAACCAGCATCTACGTCAATATCATCCACCTTAGGAATGATCATCTACCTCTTTACCCTCTTGCTTTCTTGACCTATAAACCACATTTCAATTTCGAAATCGAAGTCGGAGGAGGAGAAATAGCATAGACGCTTCTTAGTTGGAGGAAAAGGAACAACTAGGACGCTTCTCAATTGATTGTACTTGTGGTGGTGGAATTTCATTTTTTTGGAAGGCGACATGCAACTTTCCTTGAAGAAGAGAAAGTTGAGGAAAACGAGGAAGGGTAGTCGTCAATTTGCTATGCTTTTGCTGCATAATCGTACCATGACCAATCATCACATTCACAAATGTTGTCGTTTTCAATGGTTTGCACGACTGATATGAGAGAGTGCTCTCAACCTATGCTTTAGTGGTACGAGAGAAGCACATGTTGAATTTGAATGAGATAGGAGAAAGTGAGCAAGTGAGGAATTAAGGGAGATAGACTAAGAAATATAGAAATCCTAACCCTAATCGCGTATAGAGAGTGAATGCAAGCGAAGTGAAGTGAGTTAATGAGAAATAGAAATCCAAATGAATCCTTGAGAGAGAGAGAGAGAGAGAGAGAGTGTGTGTGTGTGTGTGTGTGTGTGTGTGTGTGTGTGTGTGTGTGTGTGTGTGAATCCTTAGTTGACTAGGAAACCCAAATGAATTATAACTATTTGGTTATAATCTAAGCTGCTATAAACCCAAGCAACTAAGCAACTGGAAAAACTATAGACCATTAAAACCCCAGTTGTCCTAAACTCACTATCGCCTCCCTCTTCTCTTCTTTCAAATATTTTTCGGATATTATTTTTTTCTTTCTTTTTTGATCAAAGTGAAATATGTAATATTTCATATACTTTGTATGTGCCATTAGTTTTTTTAATTTATTTTTAATATCACAAGAGTCCATAAGAATTCAAATTTTGAGTTTATGTGTGAAAACAAATATCATTGCAATTACAAACTATCCAATTGCATAAATGTCATTAGTTGAATTAGGTAAATAACAACTATAAACTAAGGTAACACAAAATACTAAACAACAATGAAATCAATATCGTCAATCTTAGTTATGATACTCAGCCTCTTTACCTTAATTCTTTCCTGACCCATAAATCACATATCAATTTCAGAATCAAAGGCGGATGATGGAGGAGCAGTGGGGACACTTCTGAGTCGATTGTACTTGTGATGGTGGAATTGTGTTTTTCGGAAGGTGGCATAAAACTTTGAGAAATTTGAGGAAGAAAATGAAGGTTTAGTCTTGTTGTAACAAGCGTTGAAAAAACTATCTTTCCTTGGTTTACGCAGCCCATAACCCATTGTAACATACATCGTCATTTTCGTAGTATGACTTGTGATCGTCATAGGTTATGATGAAAATGCAGCAAGGATATCGAACAAATAGAGAGACTAATGTAGAAGAAGATAGTGAATTGAAATAGAGAGTGAAGTGAGAAGGAATTCCACATTGTCTTATATTTGATATTAGATTGCTATATTAATGTAATAGCCCTTTATGGCTAGTTTTTATTGCACATTTGTGGGTAGTGACGTTTTCACCTGAATGTTCAAGTACTCATCTCACGCAACCTAAACAAACAAAATAGGCATTAGATAGAATCTGTAGCAGAAATGAGAGGATTTGGTTGTGCTCACCATGGCAAGTCTAGAATCGATCTTCGTACGTACCCTACCATGTGGTTGGGAAGGATTCTCAGGCACTATTGAGTGGCTCATGTAGCCAAGAACAAGAAATATTTCAAACTGATGCACGGAAGGTGCTAATTTCTGTACAGCTGTCCCAGTTGGAAAACCAAAATTGACTGTTAGTTGGGCGAGGTGGAATGGCACAAGGATCCCTTAGCTAAGACAATCATTGTGTGGTCATTCCATGACCTGCACAAGTATCCGGAGAGGTATGAGATGGAATGACCACAAAAAAATCTTTGTGGTGGATGGTACTGATAAAGAGTACACGTGCAAATGTGGCTTCTTACTTTTTAATGTGCAGGTTGCTCCAAAAAAATGAATACGTATTTATGTGATACCCTTGCATTCAATATGAATTAATGATGTTAAGGGAGCTACGTAGTCGTCGTCCTAAAACCTTGACCCGAACACATGGTTTTAGGAAGACGTTTACGGCTTTAGGACAGCGACAACGCTCCTCTCTTGACATTACATGCCAGATATTCCTAACCTTTTTATATGAATATTATGAGTATAAATATTGAATTTTTCCAACAATCTAAAGCCATATATTGCATCTCTTTAGTTGTAGAAAAAACTTTGTGAGATTATTTGTTTGTGTTTGCATTTGTTTCTATGTTCCTGAATCAGAGTCAATTGAATATCTCAGTGTTAAAATAATGTCGCTTAATAAGCTTGACCGAAAATGTCGTGTTATTGGTTGGTTGCATTCTTTCGTGTTTTAAATGTAGTACAATAAAATTGCATGTAAGATCCCGCATCGACCAACGGAGAGGGGGTTGATGTGCCTTATATGTACATGCCCGCATCTATCTAGCACGAGGCCTTTTGGGTAACATCCTGACCCAAAAATAAAAGGAATAGTGAATGATTTAATTTCAAGAATTATGAATTTCCAATTTTACCCTCGGAGTAGGGGTAATTTGGTCATTTTCAATATGGGAGGATTTCGGGGCAGTGGCTGGTACCTTTACGTAGGTCATACGGAGACGAGTCCGGAAATATGCGGTAGGCTTGAATCGGAGTTGTAACGAGAAAGTTACGAGCAAAACATCACCAGTGGCATAATAAGTTGAAATTGGTTTTTAATTAAAAACCAGAAAACCCTCCCATTTCTCTCTTCTTTCTTCCCTCTGTGCGCGCGACCCCCATGTTACTGTTCATCCGAACAGATTTTGGGCGACGTTCTTTTCCTCCAGCCACCCCAAGCAATGGTATTGGTTCCAAAATGACCGGCTAGTCGTCCTCTTCCCATCCCAACCAACCTCAGTCGCTAGAACCACCGGAGATGGCCAGAAAATCCAAAACTCTGACCGGATTTGACCCAGTTTTAAAAGATTTTTCGCCGGCGGTTTCTCCCTCCTCCGACCACCAAACCGGTCAATTAAGGTATGCTTTTCCGCCTATTTTTCATGCTCTAGCTGATGGTTGGGTAGGAATTGAGAAATTTCTGCGTTTTGGTAGTTAAATAAGCGATTGAAAATATGCCATTTTTCGGCCTCCGATCCGGCCACTTCCGGCCATTTTTCGGGGTAGGTCCAAGAACAAAAGTGACTCCAAATGAGGTTTTACATCTAGCGTAGGAGGCTTTGCTGACTGTTTGGAGTTTTTCCGATCGCCGAAAATTTCTTTGAACACCCACGCGCTGCCGGAGTGTGGGGTGGCATGTGGGCCACATGTTGGCCTGTCATTGTGTCCTAAAATGATCTCCTGATTCTCACAAGCGCATAGGTACTTTCGGATTCCAATTCGGATAACGTTTGAACCCCGAACGGATTTTACATATTGTGTAATGTCCGGGTTCGATATGTTAGAACCGTTGGATCGCTTCCAATCTAATATATGTTGATCTAGGTATTCCTAGGATCATGTAGGATTCGACGGAGTGTGAATCGGAGCCCCGGATGTTTAGATTCAATAGCTTAAAGTTCGTGTTTTACGATAACCGTCCGATCGTTCGATCGCGAGCGATCCGACCTTCCGATTCGTACCAAACTTGCAGGACGTGTATCCTAAACCTTGTGGAGCCCATAGGAACTTTCGGATCGTAAAATGGAGGTCATGGGCCCCGCGGGCCTAGTTGACCAAATGTGGAAAGTTTATGCATATTGTCTTAATGGTTTATTGAAATATATTATATATTTAATTAATGAATTTAATATGTTATGAAGTATTTGCGATATATATTTGAGTTTTGACATATTTGAATATCTTGAGTGTAGATTTATTTATTTGAGGAAATGCTATCTATGTTGATTATGTGTGGGGTATATGGGTTGTTGTTGTGAGATGAGGAAAGATGTGAGATTAAAATGTTAGTTGAGTGCTATTAGCACTACCTTAGGTACCTCCCCGGTTATGGGTTATATGCTTAAGAGGTTATAGTCTATACTATGAATAGGTATTGTGGGAAAATTGAATTAAGGAAGGGAATATTATTTTATAATATTTATATAAGAGTTACGAACTCCACCATCATATGTACCTCCCCTTGGATGATGACAATGAGAAACAGTGGAAATGGGTACTTGGAAATAGTGGATATGAATACTGGGATACCTGGAAATGGTGGATATGGTTTGGATATGACGGAACCCGGGGCATACCTTAACGGGGTGTCGTTGTAGACCCTTAATTGGGTAGTCTACGCGCGTAGGGCTGTTCCAGGCGTACAGGTCTTGATTCTTCGTCCGTACGTGCTGGGTGAGAGTTAGTCCCCCAGTTGGACGGCTCATCCCTAGCCACATGGGCGTTTGAGGCCGGATACTTGTGAGCTAGTCAACAATCCTCGGTTGGATTGTTTTCCCCAGTACATGATGTGCATCATCATATGTACCTCCCTTTGGATACTGATACATGGACACGGTGGATATGGTTTGGATATGACGGAACCCGGGGCATACCTTAACGGATTGTTTTCCCCTAGTACATAATGATGGTGAGAGGTGGGTGTTATTATATATATACTTATATACTAATTTATAGGCATACATGTTACATATTGGTATATGTGGTTTTGATTCAGGATTGAGATCCGTGAGATTGTACTTTGGGAAGTGTTGTACGGCAACATACACCTTGGATAGGGTATGGTTGCGGGATTGAACTGATATAAAGGGAAGAAATTGATAATGTGTTCATTGTGTTTTATCGGAATTGGAGTTGTGATAAATCTGAAATGTATCGTTGGTGTTGTTTTAAATAATTGTATATTATTGGAATTGTGACTGTTGAGATAAGAACTACGTGTGGCTTGATCCCTTGTCCAAGGGTACGTAGGTAGCCTAGAGCCTCACCTAGGTGCAGTCGCGAAATATACTATGTTTAAAAAGGGTTTGATCGATTCTGAGTTTGTGAATGGATGTTGATATGATTGTTGGATTTGAATCCGATTTAATATTTTCGGTGGCATTTGTAAAGTTGTTGAGGTCATTCATTTCATCATTTATGCTTTATCCGACTTAAGAACATTGTTGGTTTTGTTTCGAACCCTTTGAAGGCCGAGGGCCTATTTTGTATTTGCATGTTGATAATTTGTGCATGCTGCCAGTTGGGTTATAAACTGTATTTTAAATTTTCATGTTGAAATTTGGGGAAAAGTCCAATTTTCAGGGGAGACTATGCCGAAATTTTCGGCCGAAAGTGTCGTTTCTTAATAAGTGGACCCGGCATCGGTGAGATGTCGGAATTTCCACAAGATTCGTCTCGAGTTCCGAGGAATTCAGGGCAGGTCCTGTCATTTTGGGAGCTCACTGGCTTCGGAGTCATGAGAACTCCGAAGTTAAGCGAGTTGGGGGCTAGAGCAATCCCATGATGGGTGACCCACTGGGAAGTTGCTCGTGAGCTCCCAAAAACAAAACTGTGAGGGCAGAGAGGGGGGCCCAAAGCGGACAATATTGTGCTACGGCGGAGCCGATCCCGGGATGTGACAATTTGGTATCAGAGCAACTCTGCCGTGTGGTGCGAGTGTGCCGACGAGGACGTCGGGCCCTTGAGGGGGGTGGATTGTAAGATCCCACATCGACCAACGGAGAGGGGGTTGATGTGCCTTATATGTACATGCCCGCATCCATCTAGCACGAGGCCTTTTGGGGGCTCACTAGCTTCGGAGTCATGGGAACTTCGAAATTAAGCGAGTTGGGGGCTAGAGCAATCCCAGAATGGGTGACCTACTGGGAAGTTGCTTGTGAGCTCCCAAAAATAAAACTGTGAGGGCAGAGAAGGGGGCCCAAAGCGGACAATATTGTCCTACAGCAGAGCCAATCCCGGGATGTGACATGGCATCTCTATGATGTGTTTGATTATTGAAATGTGTCTGCAATTTTATTAGACATCATATGTTTGTTTTTATGATGTGTAGAAGTCCAAAATGTAATTTTAAAATCGTACTATATTTTTTGGAATGTGTTTGTGTAATTATATATTAATTTCATATGACTATTTGTAAATGATATGATAATGCTACATTTAAATAAACATAGACTTAATTTAGCCAAATAAGGTTTGTTTACATGTTTGCATTTGTATTGTTGTAGAAAAGATTCTCAGATGCTTCCGAGTGGCTCATGTGGCCAAGAACATGGATGATTTCAAACTAAAGCACATAAAGTCTCAATTTGTGTACAATCGTCCTAGTTGGAAAACAAAAATCGAATATTGATTGGGTGAGGTGGAATAGCATGAGGATTCCTCAGCTAAGACAATCATTGTGCGGTCATTCCACGACCTGCAAAAGTATCCTGAGGGGTATAGGATAGAACGACTTCAAAAAACTTTGTAGTGCTTATGGATGTTACTGATAAAGAGTACAAGCGCATATCACATATAGTTTCTTATGATCTAATATACGTGTTGCTTTGAAAAATGAGTATGTATTTATTTGATACATTTGCATTCAATATGAATTAATGATGTCATGAGAGGCACGTAGTCGTTGTCCTAAAACCTTGACCCAAACACATGGTTTTAGGAAGGCATCTACGACTTTAGGACAACGACTACATGCCTCTTTTGACATCACATGTCATCCTAACACTTTTTCTATGTATATATTGTATTAGTTATTGTGTATGATTGGTGTGTTTTGGGTATGATTTATTTAATTGATTTTATGTGAATATCAATTTATGAGTATAATTATCGACGGCGTGAGCTTTAAAAGTTCCTTCATTAGTACTTTATTTAATAATACACGCATAATAATCGTATGCGTGTATTCTATTTCAATTATCAAAGTTAGCCTCTTATCACACTCGTCCTAATATGGATTTCTCCGTTTTTAGGTAAAGTGTTCTAATCGTCGTGTTATACAGTTTATCATAGTTGGTGTATATATTTAAAGAGTATAGCCGCGCGGTTATATTGCATAAACAGAATATCTTCAAAGTATAGCCGCGCCTTTAATATGTATCTCTCTTTTTTAATCACTTTGATTAGTAGTTATGTTTTACTTAGAGAATATTAAAGGAAAAAAGAAAAAAGAAAGATTGAATTATTATTTATTAAGTAACATAATTCATGAAGTTAATTAAAAAAATTAATACTAATTATTCACTAAATAAATAATAATTAAAATATAATTACTAACTTAACTAATTAAATGAGGCAAATATATTATTTAATTACTGACAATAAAATTAAAAAAAATTAATTAACCTAAATATCCTAAGTTTATATTTATTTTTTTTAAAAGGACCTCTCCCGACGAAATTTCGTCGGGGCAAGTCAATAGCACTTTTGTCGCGAAAATCCGACAAAGTTTTGCCGGCATAGGTCTGTGCCGACGAAATTTCGTCGGGAGAGTAATGTTTTTAAAATTTTTAATTTTTGAATTATAAATTAGTTTCTTTACTTTTTTTTTTTTTTTGGCTAACCTCTTTAATTTAATATATGTAATTAAGTAACATGTTATCCTTTTTGAATTACTTTAATTAGTAATTATGTTTTAATTATTATTTCTTTGTGAATATTTAAATATGTTATCTATTTCATAAATTACTCAATAAATAGTAATTAATTATTTCTATGTATATATTTTATTAGACATCAAGTGATGTCTAATAAAATTGCAAACACCTTTCAATAATCAAATACAGCATAAAAATGCAATTTTACTGTATTACATTTAAAACACAAAAAGATGCAACCAACAAATAACACCACATTTTCGGTTAGGTTTATTAAATATAGTTTTATATGTATACTGTAATTTCAATTAAGCAATATTATTTCAACAATGAGATATTCAATTGACTCTGATTCTGGTACATAGAAACAAATGCAAACACAAACAGATAATCTCATATTTGAGTATATTATTACCCCCTCTAATAATCGTATGCGTGTATTCTAATTCAATTATCAAAGTTGGCCTCTTGTCACACTCGTCCTAATATGGATTTCTCCATTTTCAGGTAAAGTGTTCTAATCGTCGTGTTATACAGTTTATCATAGTTGGTGTATATATCTAAAGAGTATAGCCGCGCGGTTATACTGCATAAACAGAATATCTTCAAAGTATAGCCGCGCCTTTAATATGTATCTCTCTTTTTAAGCACTTCGATTAGTAGTTATGTTTTACTTAGAGAATATTAAAGGAAAAAAGAAAAAAGAAAGATTGAAATATAATTTATTAAGTAACATAATTCATGAAGTTAATTAAAAAAATTTATTAAGTAATATAAATTTGTCAAACAAAGTAGGGTAAATATTCAGTTATGCTAAGATACGCTCATATTATTATTATTCTCCAATATGGAGGTATTTATACAAGTACAAAAATGTGTTAACCCTAAATAAAATAGGAAATATATCTAAATTACAATAGGAAGTAAATCTCTATTACAATAGGACTAAATAATAATTTGTAAGTAAACAAAAATCCTAACTAAATAAGGAACTAAAATCCTAACTAAGTAAGGACTCGCCAACACTCCCCCTCAAGTTAGGCAAAGATATTTCGCATGCCCAACTTGACAAGCGAGTCACAGAACACCATACTTGAGAAGCACCAATTGTAGAGAAGGTCTTTTCGTCAACCACGAGTGAAACAAGTGACAAACTAAAGCAAAGTTCGCAGCAGAAACACAAGAGCAAACCCTAAAAAATAGGACACATAGCAGAACACAGAAACCCTGTGAGTACGGCAGCAGATAAGGCAGAACACAGAAGCCCTGTGAACAGGGCAATAGATAAGGCAGAACACAAAAGCCCTGTGAGCACGACAGTAGATAAGGTAGAAACCAAACCCTACAAAATAGAGTAAGGCAAGGCAAACACACCAGCAAAGGCATGAGCAATAATACTAGCACCATACTAGGCAGGAGCAACAATACTGGCACCAACAAGAGCAACAAGGCAGAGACATAACAGGCATCATCAACAACAATACAAGGCATTGGCACTAGCAACAGCAGAGACAACTTCTCTTCACTCCTCCTCTCCCCCTGAAAAGAAGAGGTCGTCGGAGTCAAGAAATAAGCAACATCTTCATGGGAATATGTCAAGCTAATGGGGATACGTCAATAAATATATCATTTTCACTCCCCCTCCCCCCCTTGAAGAGGAGGGGAGGAGAGCACTTAAATTGCAAGGAGAACGCAAACACAGGTCACAAGAAAACCTGGCTCTGATACCATGTCAAACAAAGTAGGGTAAATATTCAGTTATGCTAAGATACGCTCATATTATTATTATTCTCCAATATGGAGGTATTTATACAAGTACAAAGATGTGTTAACCCTAAATAAAATAGGAAATATATCTAAATTACAATAGGAAGTAAATCTCTATTACAATAGGACTAAATAATAATTTGTAAGTAAACAAAAATCCTAACTAAATAAGGAACCAAAATCCTAACTAAGTAAGGATTCGCCAACAAAATTAGTTTCTTTACTTTTTTTTTTTTTTGGCTAACCTCTTTAATTTAATATATGTAATTAAGTAACATGTTATCCTTTCTGAATTACTTTAATTAGTAATTATGTTTTAATTATTATTTCTTTTGTGAATATTTAAATATGTTATCTATTTCATAAATTACTCAATAAATAGTAATTAATTATTTTAAATTATTTTGTGGAATTTTCAAACCACGGCAGTTATAAACCTAACTTCATTCGAATTTAAATTGAAAGGATATTTCAAAAACAAAACAAAAAAAGAAATACTTATTTTCATTTGGGTGCCTTAATTAAATTTCTCCAAAGCCCAAGAGCTCCAAGGACCAAGTCTTTAATTAATATAATTATTATTAATCAGCGCCAAATCCAAAGCCGAGCCTCTAGGCAAGCCCATTAGCCCAACTCCCCAATGTTAACCACACTTACCAAACCATCATAGTGCTTTGTTTATAAAAGACCTCTGCATGAGTGGATTTTCGATGTGGGGTGTTCACAAAGGGCACCTCAAAAGCTAAGCCCACAAAGAAATTCATATTTATATTTTTATTGTTGGTGTATATATTTAAAGAGTATAGCCGCGCGGTTATACTCCATATTTATATTTTTTGCAATTGTATTTTGCTAGTTGACTATATCAACAATTTTAATTTTTTATCGCCCTTATTTTTCTAGATCCCTATCTCAACAATTTACACGCTATAAAAGATTTAAAATATATAAAAAAACTGTTGAGACGGGCATCTAGAAAAATAAGGGCGATAAAAAAATTAAAATTGTTGATATGGGCATCTAGCAAAATACAATTGCAAAAAAATTAAAACTAAACTTTGTAAGTCACGCATAGCGAGCGAGATTAAAAAAAAGCCTCTTGCACACGCGGAAGTGTGTGCAGAGAGGCTAGTCTAATGAGCTTCAGGAGCTAGGGGGATTCTTTGTGTTTTTTTTTAAAATTAAAAAAAATTCTGTTTGGTGGAATTGAAAATTTTCCTTGTTTTTTCCCATAATTTGAAATACCTTTTATTAGCTTGGGTAAAACGCTTTTTCCTGTTTTTAATTTTTAGTTTGAATTGTCCTTAAAAGTTCTTTTTTTCAATAATTTGGTAACATATGTTGTATTGTATTCATTGATAACCTTTATAAAAATAAATCAATTATCATAGTTGATTATATTAAAAAGAATTTAAAACAAATGCAAGAACTAATTTAAATTCCTCTTTGTATTTACTGATAACAATTATCATAGTTAACCATTGAACCGAATTTGGAACAGATGCAATTGAATAAGTCTTTATTTAAAACAAAACTCGTTAAACCAAAATATAGTAATTGAAGCTAGTATTGCAACCATTGAAAAAGGAAAACAAAATACAAAAAATTCATGACAATGAAATTAAGATCGGGAAATCCTTTTAGCTACTGCTTGTACATGAACCTCCTCGTGCAGCAATTTTATGCTCGCTCGCTACTATCTTGTTTGTTTTTATATGTAGAAGTCCAAAATGCATTTTTAAAATCGTACTATATTTTTTGGAATGTGTTTGTGAAGTTGTATTACTTTCATACAACTGCTGTTTGCGTCGTTATTGTCGTAGGAAAGAACTTCGTAATAGTATGAGTTTGTTTCCATGTATTTGCGGTATTTCTGTTTTATAAATTGAATATAAAGCAATTGTAATTATGTGTGTTCTTAAATTATTATATCCTAGAGGTGAATTTGTTTGTAAGTTTAAATCATTCTTTCTTTTAAGGATATCTCCACAATAATAACTTGAGAGAAAATAATTGTTTTTCTTCAAAGGTTGCAGTTACTTTGAATAATTACTATGCGAAGTTTTATATTTTAAATAGAAAGAAACTCATGATCGGTTTTGAGTTTATATTCTTGAACTAGCGATGTCCCTTGAAGTTCGCTTTACTTCGTTGAAAAGATCTCACTTGCACTGTTGCACATAATCGTCTTCATCCCATCCTGCTTGACAGAATGTGTCCTAGAACTAGAGTGCAAAAAGAAGGGAATATGATGTCTTTTTTCTTTGCATGACCCTTTTAGTAAATAAAGTGTGGTTGAAACTTGAAACTCAACAAGTTGCTTGCTACAAATTAGGGCCTAAAACATCATGCCCCAAATGGGAATGAGTCCAACAAATTGGAGCCACCAAAAGTGGTAAAATTCGCAAATTAAAAGTGAACAAAATAAATTTTTGGGTCAATTCCAATTTGGTACACTGTGATTTTACTCGTAAGACATATTTGCTCCTGTCCTATTAATTTTTGCAATGTAGCTCTGCCGTGACATTATACATACATGGGTCTATTTTTTAATGCTTATATTGAGTAAAATATTTAAAAAATGAGAAATATTATTTTTAAAAGAAACAAAAAGTAAATTATTTTTTCTCTCTTAGTCTCTCTCCTCCGATCAAACCCATCTCCCCTTTCTCCCAAACCAAAGGCAAATAAAATATAAGAAATGTTCTGGGGAAGTTGGGATTCCCCTTGATAAGAAATGTGTCTGTTCGTTGAGATATCTTTTACATATTACGTTTGTAAAGTTGCGGATGATTTTGGCTTATTACAATTTACAAATTGTTACAACTGCAGATTCAAGACAAAGCAATCCCACCACTATTGAACAGAAATGATGTCATCGGAGCTGCAAGGACAGGATGCGGGAAAACTCTTGTTTTTCTAATACCAGCTGGAGTTTACTCCTCGTGAGGGAACGGGCGTTGTTGTCATTTGCCCAACACCGGAACTTGCTATTCAGGTGAGACCCTGGACATTGTTGTTATATTTTTCTTTTTTATGCCTATGCAAATTTCACGTACCTAACGTAAGTTAAAATTTAGTTTGTGTCTTGTGAAGTACTAGTAAGCACTGATACAAACGGTGGAGTAAAAGTGGGCTTTGTTGATGGAGTTTTCGATATGGAAAATGCTAGGTTACCACATTGTGTACAATCTCACTAGTAGAGGTGTGCTCCACCTTTATTAGAGAGGTGGTACACAATCTGATATAAAAATATGGTAAACCCAGCATTACCCTTTCGATATTGGTGGAGTGAAATATGACTCTGCCAAGTAACTGGTTATTTTCTGAAATGCTGCATATTGGCACATATGGCTTTCTTATTGAAAGAAATGTTTCCCTGACTTTTGAATATTCTTCGTGTTTAGAATCTCCTTCACATTTAATATAAGATTGCCACATCAATAAAATACAATACAGGGGTTAAAGAACTAACACTTCATCAACTAACTGGAAAAAAGAAAAAGTATAACTCCTCCGAAATCAAAACCCCCTCAAAGGTCCCCATTTTATTTCTATGGAACTATGGCCACGATGAAATCTGATGGCTTTTCATTCTGCTTCCTAACTAAAAATCAAAATCTCTTTTTTTCCCCCTCGTTTGACGGGCTTTTGTTTCAGATATGTTAGTCTTCTAAGAATGATAATACAACATGAACAATATTTCCCTCCTTGCCTGGAAGGAAGAACTCCTCCTTACCTTTTATCGTGGCACAACCATAACGTGACATTTGTCCTCTTTTTTTTAAGGAGCGGGTCTTGAATCCAAAAATGATTGAGTTTGGTAGGGTTGGTGGGGTTAGGTTGACCTAATAATAAACGGGTCTTAAACCTAAAAAATTATAAACCGCTATGTATGAATTGAGTTATAAGTTAGGATCAAAACCGACCCAACCCAATCCGTGCCCACCCCTAAGCAACAACTACTTTCCTACGAGAAAAATAAAAGAAAGGAATTCCAACGATTTGGTTGTTCAATTGAAAGCGTACCACATGGTGTCAAGGGGGATACCCTTAAAAAGTATACGAGGAATGCAAAACTAATGTGCCAAAAGTTAACAAAAAGCTGGGCAATATTTTAGCTTAGCATCTGACATTGTGGTTCTTAAACACCCGTCACCTTTTTTTCATAACAAAGAAAACAAAGGAAAGCAAAACGCAAAAGATCACTCTAAATCTTTAGTTGTAGTCTAACACGAGTCTTGGTAATCCCGATCATTGTCGTCGTCGTACTTGTTGTGGCTGTTCACGGATAATGGGCTGTGCCTGTCGTGGCTGTTCGAGTATAATGGGCTGTGCTTGTCGCGGCTGTTCGCGTATAATGGGCTGTGCTTGTCGCGGCTGTTCGCGTATAATGGGCTGTGCTTGTCGTGGCTGTTCACGTATAATGTTATGCTCATCCCAGATTCGGCAGGAACATGTTGCTTTCTTGTTCTTCCACTCAGCTCCACAAGTATAACAAAACTCATAACCACATCTACAAAGACAATGCAAGCATATAGAAAACCACAAGGATTGGTATACAAAAAAAAAAAGCAGCACCCAGAAAAGAACAATCAAAACTAGTTCTTTTTGTGGGTGAAAGAATAGAAAAGGTGGTCCGCAACTAGTAAAGGCAATACACCAATACCATAACCATCTGAGGGGACAGTGTAAGGCCCTACCATGATATCTATTTATAGATGACTAGGATCTCATCCAATGTTTGCTAACAAAAGCATAAAAGAGAACGCCAATTAGATCAGCATGCAAAGATTGACTCCTTTGGAGGTTTGATGGCCCATTGGCAATGTGGCTTTTAATCATAAGAACTAGGAACTTGAGACCAAACACTATACTTAGCCATATCCACTCTTGTACTCAACTTGCTACCCATTAGATCATATAGAGTTCACTAGCTGTATATTTTGTTTTATCTTTTGCTAGTTTCATCCCTCTCAAAAAATTGCTAATTTGATCTAAAGATGACAAAATCAACAGAACAATGACCAAAAGACAAGTCAAATAGGATGGAGGAGTGGGGAGTAATACCTGCAAGTTATGTGGTAACAACCTTCGGCGAGTTCAACCATATGGTTGCACTTTACACACTGACGCCAGAGTTTCTTTGTAGCCAGCGAGTTGAGCAATTGGTCTTCTGGGTGGGGATAGGGATGTGATCTTTTATAATCATAGCAGGTCATATTGAAGTGCCAAGGGACCTTGCAATTGATACAAAAATAGTAATGACATTTCATGCATCTCCTGGCTCCAGTTTGCTCAGCACGGACAAAAGTAGTTTTGGTATATTCTAAGACCTCCTTTTTAGACATTAATGCAGAACACCTGGGATTTGGGCAATAAACTTTGTCTGTAACCGGAATAGAAGATTCCTTGATTCTTTGGCTTATGGCCTCAACTAGTTTAGGTGCCAAGAATTTTGCACAGCTATCAATATTCACCTCATTTTTACAGCCTTCATGAGGGCACTCTGCCCCCATCCCATTAAGAAACTTTACTTCCACATGCTGTTTCGTACAAGAACAGCAATACCTGTGTAGACAGCCATCGATTGAAAACATTTCCCCCACATCAGTTTCTTCAAAGCAAATTACACAAGTCTCCTTCAAACTCTTTCCATTGCTAGAGTCTGCACGCCAGGTGATCTGAGAAACTATAGCCTCTCTTGCAACTTTAAGTGCAAACTTAATGTCAGTACGTGCTACAAGAGAAGGGCTGCAATATTCAAATTTTCTTTGTAGAAGAGCCACTTGATTGACTAATGTTGCAACCTTGCTGTTTCCAGGACGCACTCTGTTTGTGACCTGCATTTATAAGATGTCAATCATCTACATGGAATTTTCTGTTATGCCCCCATATTTTATTTTATAAACATGAATAGTGATGAGAGCAGCAAACTTGTAAAGACATCAATTATACTATCAATAAGGAGGAAAATAAATGAAAAATAACAGAACTTCAGTTTTCTGGATACAGTTTGAATCCTTCGGAAATAGAAAAAAAAAAACATATTTATCTTGTAATACAACCAACAAAGTTTGACAGAACACATCACCAAAAAATAATTAACAAATTTCTAACAGCAACAAAATAGTATAACTGCATGACCGAATCATTGCTGAACCCGAAATTTGAAACTCTAACACATTAATACCAGTAATTGGCTTTGTCACACAAATGCAGCAAGCTCAGCAAATGTTAAACACAACAGACTGAAAGAAGGATAGGTCTAACAAGATAACTGTTAATTCTCCCAAATACCAAGTTGATTGGGATTATTCCTTGCAGCTTCTGCACAAAGCTAAATTAACATGCTCCAAAACACTGTCACAAATGACATGACATACACTTGTTAGATTGCACTTCAACCAATTAACCCAACCCAAACACTAAACCAAAAACCAATACAGCAACTCACTCATATTGATGTTTAGTAATTGGCTTTCACACTTCTCATAGTTGCCCACAATCTTCTTGCTCAATCTCTGATAATGTTCTCCCAAACAAACCCACATATAGTAAGCCCCAAAATTTCTATTCCACTTCCAAAATGGTCAAATGCACAATCTTTTTCTTTTCCTCTGTTTCAGAAGATACCCAATAGTTCATACAGCCAAAGATTTCAAATTTGCAATGCAACAAACAATGCACACCAGTCAACAGTCAACTCTACTACCATTAACATAAACACAAACTCCCACCCAATTAAAAAGTGAATTTGAGAATAAAAGAAGACCGATAAAAGCGAGTGTTTAATGCTAAAACTCACATATTGGTAAAGCATGTAGTCATCACAGTAAAAGGTCACAAATTTCAAGTCCAAGGTGAGAGCTTTGTTAAGCCCTTCAATGATGGCTTCAAGCTCCGAAGCCTCATTGCTCAGCACCACACCATCAACCACCGCCTCCAGATTCTTCCTCGCCTCGAATATCAGATTGTCTCTCGGGTCACAAATCGCGATACCAGCCCCAGCCACCACCACCTTCATATCCCTAACCCTCTCCTCGCTCACCAAACCTTTGCAATACAACCTCAAATTCTCAGTCTCCACCGCTGCAGCTTTCGTCGACGATGACGAAGACGATTCGTCCGCACAGTACGGACGCTCGTAATAGTCGCCGTGCTTGTCCCAGTAGTCCTCGGGCACGTCGCGGAGGTCGGCGGCGAACTTCTGATCGTGAATTCGACGGTTGATATCTTCCTTTGTCTTCATCATCTCCGAAACGGTGCGCTCGTGGTCCTCCCACTCCTGCGCGAATCGCTCGACGTCCTCGAGCATGAGCGTGGCGGCGAGGTCTAAAATGGCGTCGTTCAAGGCGTCGTGGGGCGGCGAAGGAGGCGGAGAGTTGCGCGAACTCGAACTCGAGGCCAACGAGGGATTGAGAGCGAGAGAGGCGGCCATGGCCTCCTGCATTTGGAGCTTGAAGGCCATGTCGAGGTCGGAGTCTAGAGTTTTGGCGGCCATAAGGTCTCTGCGTTGTTCGGAGAGAATGGTGTCGAGGTCGTCTGGGTCAGTACGATCATCCATGATTGATCGGTGACCTGTGTGAAGGACGCAGAGTTAATAATTATAACTAGAATTAATTTTTTACTATATTTTGAGATAAAATGCTTCACGAAAGCCTAGGGGAAAGGAGTGGAGACTTGTCAGAGAAGGAAGAGACCAAGGAAACAGAAGGTTTTGGAGATTGATGAGAGTCTGCAGATTTCAGCCACGTGTCTTCTGAATTTACTTTGACGAATTTTGACCATAAAGCAGCACTTTTCAAACAGAGGGAATTTTATTTATTTTTTAGTCAAAAGAAACAAAACATTATAAAGGAGGGATCGTGCGTGACACCATATAAATCACAATGTAACTTGTGTAAAATATCATTGACCAAAAAAAAAAAACCTATGTAAAATATCTGTTGGAAAATTTCCAAACCAAACACACATATGTGAAGAAGTATGGTTGCGTTTAATCGTAATATCTGCTACTTGATTTGATTCACGATAGACATGTTGAAGATAGACATGTTGTATCAAAACTTTATTAAAGTTATTAAGCAACTGATATATATCGTGAATAATTCGCATATTTCAATTGAGTGATGCTAAACGAACCTTAAAATTAACTGAGTACACCCTACTGCCAGCAGTTCCGTGTTTGGTGGGTAATCTATAAATTCTTTGGTAAATTCGAAAAGGTCTGGAGTTTGCCCTGACCTTGGGTGCCTACTCACCATATTCAACCCTAATCAAACGTAGAGAAGTTTTTATATTGCTCAATGCATACAACAAACAACGCAGCGGGCACTATCGGAGGCGCAAGAAGGTGTCGACTGTTTGTTCAACATTCACTCACTAGGTGAAGCAAAGCAAAAGTTTGCGAAGGAGAAGATGTAATCATCTAATAATATGAAGGTCATGCGTTCAACTTGAATTGATTCTTGCGTTGAATTATTGTCTTGCCTTCAAACTGGAAGAGGCTATCTCTATATTCTTGCGGCAGACCACAAGGTGAAGAACTCACTCACGCCACTGCTCTGCTCTCTTTTTTCTCTTTTCCCTTCTAGTTTTTGAAGGGTTTTTTTTTTTTTTTTTTTTTTTTGAGCTTAATAATTCATATAGTGCATTCAAATTAGAAGTTGAAAAGTACATAATGACTACGTTGTTTGTGATGTTGAGATGAAACTAATTAGAAAGTCCAACTGAAGTATTTTCTTCACAATAGCTAATGTTTGTAAGTTGGGGATTCCCCTTGATAAGAAATGTGTCTGTTCGTTGAGATATCTTTTACATATTATGTTTGTAAAGTTGCGGATGATTTTGGCTTATTACAATTTACAAATTGTTACAACTGCAGATTCAAGACAAAGCAATCCCACCACTATTGAACAGAAATGATGTCATCGGAGCTGCAAGGACAGGATGCGGGAAAACTCTTGTTTTTCTAATACCAGCTGGAGTTTACTCCTCGTGAGGGAACGGGCGTTGTTGTCATTTGCCCAACACCGGAACTTGCTATTCAGGTGAGACCCTGGACATTGTTGTTATATTTTTCTTTTTTATGCCTATGCAAATTTCACGTACCTAACCTAAGTTAAAATTTAGTTTGTGCCTTGTGAAGTACTAGTAAGCACTGATACAAACGGTGGAGTAAAAGTGGGCTTTGTTGATGGAGTTTTCGATATGAAAAATGCTAGGTTATCACATTTTTATACCACATTGTGTACCACATCACTAATAGAAGTGGGCCCCGTTATATTGGTGGGCTCCATTTCTATTAGAGAGGAGGTACACAATCTGATATAAAAATATGGTAAGTCTAACATTACCCTTTCAATATTGGTGGAGTGAAATATGACTCTGCCAAGTAACTGGTTATTTTCTGAAATGCTGCATATTGGCACAGATGGCTTTCTTATTGAAAGAAATGTTTCCCTGACTTTTGAATATTCCGAGATACTGGAATGTAGTTTGGGATCCTTTTGCAATTCTGATTGTTGTGTGTGTTAGTGACAAAATCTAGCTTGTCTGTGTGGTTGAGCTACGAATCTTTGATGGAGATGAAAGCTTGTATCAGGACATCACATCATTTGACCATTTTGGCGACACTATTTTTTTGTCATACTAAAATATTTTGGCAAGTTTCCTTAATTTATTGTAATATTATAGACTTTTTGTCATACTAAGATATTTTGGCAAGTTTCTTTAATTTATCGTAATTTTACCGACTTTTTTGGCGATATTTTCTGTTTCTTTCGGCGATTTTATCAAGCTAACATTACAACTAACTTAAGCACTGATTTTGGTAAATTTATCACCAATATTATCGAGATTTCGGCGATATACATGGGTGCTCCACTTTATCCCGCGTATGTGAGATTTTAAAAATTCCATCAATATAAAACTTAGGGCGACTCGAGGATCTGAATCATCTGCTAAATTTTCTCTGCTAGAATCTCCTTGACATTTAATATAAGATTGCCACATCAATAAAATACAATACAAGGGTTAGAGAACTAACACTTCATCAACTAATTGGAAAAAAGAAAAAGAAAAAGAAAAGAATAACTCCTTCCTCCGAAATCAAAACCCTCTCAAAGATCCCATTTTATTTCTATGGAACTATGGCCACGATGTAATCTGATGGCTTTTCATTATGCTTCCTAACTAAAAATCAAAATCTCTTTTTTTTCTCCCTCATTTGACGAGCTTTTGTTTCAGATATGTTAGTCTTCTAAGAATGATAATAAAACATGAACAATACTTCCCTCCTTGCCTGTAAGGAAGAACTCCTCCTTACCTTTTATTGTGACTCAACTACAAAGTGACATGTGTCCTTTTTTGTTTTTTAAGAAGTGGGTCTTGAATCCAAAAATGATTGAGTTATGTAGGGTTGGTGGGGTTAGGTTGACCTAATAATAAACGGGTCATTAACCTAAAAAATTATAAATCATTATGTATGAATTGAGTTACAAGTTAGGATCAAAACCGACCCAACCCAATCTGTAGGGTTGGGCATCAAAACCGGAATAAGGAAACCAAACCGAAACCATGCCAAACCATGCCAATCTCATGTCGTCACGTTTGGTATTGAAGTGTAAATAGGATGATACCGTGTCTTCCCGTTACTACTTGACATGGCATCGATTCCACATTTCTGATCTCTTTTGGTGCCATACTGTACCGAACAGTGTTTTGAAGTTTTAATTCCCATTTTCAGTTTCCTTCTCCCCCATTCGTTGCGATCTTCTTCCTCCTTCTAATTCTTTCTTTCTTTTCTTTCTTCTCCTCTTTCCTTCTCATTTCTCGATTCCAAGGCTCGATCGAATCTGTCACGCCCCGAATTTCCCACAACAATTAATCTGCGAATTTAAACAGAACAACCAACAATCCGGGACGCGAAGCTCGGAACCTTCAACAAAAGTACCTAGAAATTTAAACTTTTCTTTCTTGATACAACACCACTGTTCCGAACCACAATGTCAATAATGACTCAACTCTTCTGAGTCAAATATTACATTACAAACTCACAACATAAATGAACAATCATCATTTTACATAATATGCTCCTCAGAGCTTATTTCACACAGCGGAAGTCTAACACTCACCAACACTCTCACACCACACTTTACAGTCTGTGGATCCACCAATGAGCCTCCTGCTCCTCACCTTAATTCTCCTGCTCACCGTCTCTACCACCTGCAGGATTTTCCCCTACACCATTGAATAGTGCACCGGGTTCACCACAGAACAACCCGGTAAGCTTTCTAAAGCTCGTATGAGTAAACCACGTCCACAGTATAATATGTCAATTTCACATAATATACAAACACATGCACTTTCATTAGCACACCACAATCCTTGTATAACCAAGGTAATCATAATCATCAATATCATCACAATCACAATTCTTTTATTTTATTTAAAGAACTGTTTCGATCACCACCTGTGACCACACCAAAACTCTTTATTTCAAAGTAGTTTTCACACGTCAATTGTTTGACAGATAGAAGAGAGAATACTATGAACCTCTAATCTATAACACTACAAAACACCATAGTAGTGTTCACTCATGATTACACACCAGTCATGAGTACTAGATGGCGCCAGACTAGAGCTCTAACTGTTCTTGGGTCTTGCTCCCTAGGGTAATTTATCCCTCATTATTTGCCACGAGAATGCCCACCTGACAAACTCAGAAGGGATTCAAGGTATTCTCACCTAAATCCATCAACACCAAAACACCAACACCAAAACACCAACGCCAAAACAATATAAAATGTAGTTTCACATTAAACATTGTTTTATAGCCAAATACACCAATCACAACAATATATATTTATTATATATATTTATGTGGTTATTCACGAATGAATTTCCACCATACATCCACAACATATGTTATATGGTTAAACACCAAAATCTCCAATAATAATAATTAATTCAAAACAAAATAGGTTTCACTTACCTCATGAACCGTTGATGAACAAGTTCATGTGTTTTAAATCAATTAAACATTTTATAAAATCACAGCCAACATGTTAATTATAGCCATTAACATTATCCAAGGTCACCTTATAATAAATATAATAATCCGTGATTTTACTCACGATTAGGATGGTTTTACTCACCTTTCGTCCAAGCTGCGTCTTCAACAACTTAACGAATCCTCAATCTCAAACCTCAACGAGCAACTCAATCTCCAACAGTACCTAAGCAAAGTACATAGCTCAACTTAGTACAAAACTCCAAAAATCCAAGATTTCGCATCTAATGACGAAATTGCCCTTTGGACCAACCGGGAATCCAAAGTGATCAAATCTCCTCCAACCAACTCCAAAACTGTGACGTACGTGCTGTCAACGTCGAATCATGACCAATGACACCCATTGTCCAAAAGGTCACTATTTGGGTCCCGTGGGTCCCACATGTCTAACCGACACCCCAAAAATCCGCCTTTGGCCCACAACCTCGGATTCCAAATCCGATCTCACCAATGGACTCTAAATAGTCCCAACATCACCCTGCAACAATTTGGGCCCAATCCAACGGTCGGATAATTCTACATTACACGATCGAATGGCGATCGCTCGCCTTAACTTTGAAATTTAATAACTTATGATCGGGACGTCCGATCATCAATCCGTCTGAACCTACAGACTCCTCACAACACCAGCTACAACATAATTAAAATTGGACACGATCCAACGGTCCGATAATCTCAAATCAATGGTCCACATTTGTGAGGCTCCGATCGTCGATTAAACGACGGAATCTCAACAATTCAAACATACAAACATGTTCAGTTACTCCAGCACTACATTCTGTCTCTAAAGCCCTAACTCAGAATCGCCACCCAGCGCCGCCACGCGCCGCCACCGCCGGTGGTGGTTTGGGTACTATTCCGGCGACGGACCACCCTAAAATCGCCGGTCAAGACCTATGCCAAAATATTCGTAATACTGATTAGAACAACTTTAATTCTTACCTCGAGGTCCAATTCGAAGCGTAAGTGACTCAAACCGCCTGTTGAAGTTGCTGATTTCACTGTTGACGAACCAACTTCGCGGCATCGCCCAGCCTTCACCGCACCTCCGATGGCTCCGATTCTTCTTGGGTTATGTTCACAAGATATCAGGCTTCCTATCTGGGTTGGTGGTGTTGATCACCTCCACCGTACGCCGCCGCAGAAGCCGCCGGAAATCGCCTCTCCGATGAGCTCTCAAACTTCCGGATTCAATTGCAAATTATGAATCCAAACAGTGTCCATCTTAAATTTATAGGCAAAGTCTCTGTTTGCAATTTAGTCCCTGAAACTTCAAACGAGCATAACTTCTTCGTTTCAACTCGGATTCACGAACCGTTTGCGCCTACGCGTTCGTGAGATCAATCTCGACTTTCCAATTTAAAAATCATAATTTTCTCACTTCAATTTCTTGTACTTCCTTTGTAAAATCATAAACTTAATCATAAAGGTATTTTGTCCCAAATTGAGATTAAGTCTCTTAATTCCAATATTTCCACACCAAACCAAAATCATACAACATCCAAAATAGTCACACGACTTAATAATATTTTCCACAAAAATAATAAAACCAAATATTATTTTTGAGGGTATTACATTCTACCCTCCTTAAAGGAATTTCGTCCCGAAATTCAACCCGCTTCGTCCTAAAAAAGATGAGGATACTTCTTCCTCATTTCAGACTCCAATTCCCAAGAGGCATCACCCTCGTCATGGTGACTCCACAACACTTTGACTAAATCCACTTGAGCTGTTCTAAGCTGTTTGGTCATCCTGTCCAAGACGCGTACAGGTGCCTCTACATAAGTTGCATCTCCATTGACTTCAACAGTACCGTAATCAATTACGTGTGAAGCATCCTTAATATACCTCCTCAACATTGACACATGAAACACGTTATGGACACTTGACATCATTGGAGGTAATGCCAACCGATATGCCAACTCACCGACCTTATCTAGAATCTCAAAAGGTCCAACAAATCTGGGAGATAACTTCCCTTTCTTTTTACCAAATCTTATTACTCCCTTCATTGGTGAAACCTTCAAAAACACATGGTCACCAACTTCAAATTCCACACTCCGCCGTTTCTTATCTGCGTAACTCTTCTGACGGTTCTGTGCTGTACGAATTCTATCTCTGATGATAGAAACCTTCTCTGTAGTCTCTTGAACTACCTCAGTATGCATTACTTTATTATCACCTACCTCAGCCCAACAAACAGGTGATCTACATGGCCTTCCATACAATGCTTCATACGGTGCCATACCAATACTAGAGTGATAACTGTTGTTATAGGCAAATTCTATCAGAGCCAAATATTCATCCCAACTTCCCTTGAAGTCCAAGACACATGCCCGAAGCATATCCTCCATCACTTGATTCACTCGTTCAGTTTGACCATCAGTTTGAGGATGAAAAGCTGTACTCATATCCAATCTAGTCCCCATGGCCTTTTGGAAACTACTCCAAAACTTAGAAGTGAAACGAGCATCCCTATCCGAGACAATGGATACAGGAATCCCGTGCAATCTCACCACCTCACGAATGTAGAGCTTACTCAGTGTGTCCACTGAATACTTCATAGATACAGGCAGAAAATGTGCCGATTTCGTCAGTCGGTCCACAATAACCCAAATTGCATCGTGACTCTGTTTAGTCTTAGGCAATCCCACTACGAAATCCATAGCAATATTTTCCCATTTCCAAACATGAATAGATAAAGGTTTCAACAACCCTGATGGCCGTTGATGTTCTGCCTTCACCCGTTGACAAGTTAGACATTTAGTCACATACTGTCCCACCTCCCTTTTCATAGCAATCCACCAGAATTGTCTCTTAAGATCCTTGTACATCTTAGTACTTCCTGGATGAACCGTATACTTAGAACGATGAGCTTCATCCAAAATCTCTCTCTTAAGATTCTCAGATTCAGGCACGCACAACTTCCCTCTGTATCTCAAACCACCATCACTCCCAATTGTCCACTCAGAAGGACCTATAAAAGTTGGTTCAATTGTTAACTCAACCATTTTAGCTTGCATTCCCACATCTTGAGCTTGCTCTTGAATCACCTTACTAATCAAGCTAGGTTGAACTGTCATACTCCCCAGAAAAATATCTCCTCCAACTGTAGTTGGTACTAGGTCCACCTCTGTTGCCATTTCCAGCATTCTCCACTCCTGTGCCATTACAGATGCGACCACTCCTCTAGGCTTGCGACTCAATGCATCTGCAACAACATTAGCTTTCCCTGGATGATATTCCAACGTGAAACCATAATCCTTTATGAGTTCCATCCATCTCCTTTGCCTCATGTTCAGTTCCTTTTGAGAAAAGAGATACTTTAAACTCTTATGGTCTGAAAAGAGTTCAAACTTCTCACCATACAAATAATGCCTCCAAACTTTCAAGGCGAACACTACTGCAGCCAATTCTAAATCATGTGTAGGGTAGTTTCTCTCATGCACCTTCAGCTGTCTAGATGCATAAGCAACCACTTTACCATTCTGCATCAACACACATCCCAAACCCTGAAGAGATGCATCACTATAAATCACCAATCCTCCTCCTCCTGAGGGAATTGTCAACACCGGAGCAGTAGTCAATTTCTTATTCAGTTCATTGAAAGCTTTCTCGCAATCCTCATTCCAAATGAACAACACATCTTTCCTTGTCAACTTGGTCAAAGGTGCAGCAATACTTGAAAAACCCTCAATAAACCTCCGATAATAACCGGCCAAACCCAAGAAACTACGAATCTCAGTCACAGTAGCAGGCTGTTTCCACTCCATAACTGCTTCCACTTTAGAAGGATCCACTGATACCCCATCCTTAGAAACCACATGGCCGAGAAATTTTACTTTATCCTGCCAAAAATCACACTTTTCATACTTGGTATACAATTGATTCCTTCTTAGTGTTTCCAAAACAATTTCAAGATGCCGATCATGATCTTCATCATTCTTTGAGTAGATCAAAATATCATCCACAAACACCACAACAAAATCATCCAAGTAAGGACCGAATATTCTGTTCATCAAATCCATAAACACAGCAGGTGCATTAGTCAACCCAAAAGGCATGACAACAAACTCATAATGTCCATACCTGGTTCGAAATGCTGTTTTAGGAATATCTTCCTCCCTCACCCTAACTTGGTGATATCCTGATCTCAAGTCAATCTTTGAGAACACAGTTGCCCCCTTCAACTGATCAAACAAATCTTCAATCCTTGGCAACGGATACTTATTTTTAATCGTCACCTTGTTTAACATTCTGTAATCCACACATAATCTCAGTGTGTGATCCTTTTTCATCACAAATAGGACAGGTGCACCCCAAGGTGATGTACTCGGTCTAATGAACCCTTGTGCCACTAAACCATCAATTTGAATCTTGAGTTCTTTCAACTCGGTAGGTGCCATTCTATATGGAGCCTTTGATATTGGTGACGTTCCCGGAATCAATTCAATAGTAAACTCTACTACCCTCCTTGGAGGCAAACCCACAATATCTTGGAAAACATCCTGATACAAAGATACTTTAGGAACATCTTCCAATGCCAGAACTCGTTCTACTCTTTCCACAAGAGCTAGAAACCCAAACTTCATAGTTGCATCAGTTTTAATGCACCTATGCCGAACCACCGCTTGTCCAGGAGTATGAAATGACACTAACATTCCATGACAATCAATTACAGCATGATTACACCGTAACCAGTCCACACCAAGTATCATATCATACGAGTTATTATCCAGAATAATTAAATCAGCAAGGAACTCCTTGTTACCAATCAACAATGGGCAAGACTCACACACCAAAATCAATTTCACAGAATTACCCAAAGGTGACTCAACAGTTAAAGGTACACCAAGCAATTTAGGAGTTAATCCCAACGCATTCACAACAGATCGAGAGATAAAAGAATGTGATGCACCAGTATCAAACAAAACCCTCACAAGATTATGAAAGAGAGTTATTGTACCTTCCACACCAGTGTTCCCCTGCCTTTGACCCACGGCAAAGACTCTGGCATTTCCTTGTCTTTGTTGTCTCCCCGGTTTGTTTTCACTCTTGCAATTCTTAGCAATATGTCCTGGCTGACCACAAGTAAAGCATGTATACACCTTAGGCTTGGTGCAGTTTATTGACAGATGACCCACCTCATTGCAGTTATAACATCTAATAGGCCCAGCTTGCTTAGCATGTGCCTCATTTTTTGTCGCAGTCAGGTACCCTGTCCTCTGCTTCTTGCCAACACCTCCCTGATTCCCAGTGGTGCTACTTTGTGCTGGCGCCTTTCCTTTCCCCTTGACATCTCTCTTGACATCCAGACTCTTCTTGAACTCATTATTATTTGCTTCAATTGAAGCTGCACACTCCACCAAATCCACCAATTTCGTATGACGGAAACCAGTCACCATCTTTTTCACATAAACATTCAAACCCCTTTGAAACTTCTGGGTTTGTTGCAACTCACTCAGAGGGTCTGCAAAACGAGACAACTCAGCAAACCGTGCCTCATACTCCCTCACAGTCATGGTCCCTTGCGTCAAGTTTATGAACTCCATTTGTAATTCCTCTCTTACGGTATCAGAAAAGTACTTCTTGTAAAATAGTGCCAAAAACTCTTCCCAATCCATCTGGTCCACATTATGTGATCTTTCCACCGTATCCCACCACACTCGTGCCTCATCCTGTAAGTAAAAGGAAGCTGCACTCGTCTTCTCAACACCAGTCATACGCAACATCTTGAAGTAGTTCTCAAGATTCCGTATCCACCTATCCGCCTTCATGTGATCCACTTTACCCTCAAAGGGTTTAACTCCCAGTTTTTTGAGTTCATAAACCAATTGGGACATTCTGAAAGGATCTGCGGGTGGCACTGGTGGTGGTGGAGGAACACCATGCTCCCGTGCCCGCAAGAACTCTGCAAATAGATCAGCTGTACGATCATCCATTGGCACATTGCGCATATTTTGCGCACCAGCAGGAGCTTCTTCTTCAATCTCCTCCTCAGACTCCTCATGAATTTCAAAATTAGTCTCAACAGCTCCTTGCTCTTCGCCCTCACCCCTAGCTCTGCCTTGGCCTCGGCCTCGGCCTCTGCCTCGACCTCTGCCTCGACCTCTGCCTTGAACCATTATCCTTCTGGCAAAAGACCAACAAACTGTTAATTCCATACTTGAGTATTATCTCAAAATAAACAAGCTTGAAATTAACATACAACCACAACAACAACAGAGGATCCATTCCTCTAACACCTAAACCCTTCTTAGAGTTAAACACCATACAGGTCTCCCGAACTTACCCAAAGTTCCGACAAGGCAAAACAATTGAGCAGTTAACAAACTGTCAGAGCTGACCATAAGCTCTAACACTCCATCAGAGCAGAACCATAAGCTCTAACACTCCATCAGAGCAGAACCATAAGCTCTGATACCAAACTGTCACGCCCCGAATTTCCCACAACAATTAATCTGCGAATTTAAACAGAACAACCAACAATCCGGGACGCGAAGCTCGGAACCTTCAACAAAAGTACCTAGAAATTTAAACTTTTCTTTCTTGATACAACACCACTGTTCCGAACCACAATGTCAATAATGACTCAACTCTTCTGAGTCAAATATTACATTACAAACTCACAACATAAATGAACAATCATCATTTTACATAATATGCTCCTCAGAGCTTATTTCACACAGCGGAAGTCTAACACTCACCAACACTCTCACACCACACTTTACAGTCTGTGGATCCACCAATGAGCCTCCTGCTCCTCACCTTAATTCTCCTGCTCACCGTCTCTACCACCTGCAGGATTTTCCCCTACACCATTGAATAGTGCACCGGGTTCACCACAGAACAACCCGGTAAGCTTTCTAAAGCTCGTATAAGTAAACCACGTCCACAGTATAATATGTCAATTTCACATAATATACAAACACATGCACTTTCATTAGCACACCACAATCCTTGTATAACCAAGGTAATCATAATCATCAATATCATCACAATCACAATTCTTTTATTTTATTTAAAGAACTGTTTCGATCACCACCTGTGACCACACCAAAACTCTTTATTTCAAAGTAGTTTTCACACGTCAATTGTTTGACAGATAGAAGAGAGAATACTATGAACCTCTAATCTATAACACTACAAAACACCATAGTAGTGTTCACTCATGATTACACACCAGTCATGAGTACTAGATGGCGCCAGACTAGAGCTCTAACTGTTCTTGGGTCTTGCTCCCTAGGGTAATTTATCCCTCATTATTTGCCACGAGAATGCCCACCTGACAAACTCAGAAGGGATTCAAGGTATTCTCACCTAAATCCATCAACACCAAAACACCAACACCAAAACACCAACGCCAAAACAATATAAAATGTAGTTTCACATTAAACATTGTTTTATAGCCAAATACACCAATCACAACAATATATATTTATTATATATATTTATGTGGTTATTCACGAATGAATTTCCACCATACATCCACAACATATGTTATATGGTTAAACACCAAAATCTCCAATAATAATAATTAATTCAAAACAAAATAGGTTTCACTTACCTCATGAACCGTTGATGAACAAGTTCATGTGTTTTAAATCAATTAAACATTTTATAAAATCACAGCCAACATGTTAATTATAGCCATTAACATTATCCAAGGTCACCTTATAATAAATATAATAATCCGTGATTTTACTCACGATTAGGATGGTTTTACTCACCTTTCGTCCAAGCTGCGTCTTCAACAACTTAACGAATCCTCAATCTCAAACCTCAACGAGCAACTCAATCTCCAACAGTACCTAAGCAAAGTACATAGCTCAACTTAGTACAAAACTCCAAAAATCCAAGATTTCGCATCTAATGACGAAATTGCCCTTTGGACCAACCGGGAATCCAAAGTGATCAAATCTCCTCCAACCAACTCCAAAACTGTGACGTACGTGCTGTCAACGTCGAATCATGACCAATGACACCCATTGTCCAAAAGGTCACTATTTGGGTCCCGTGGGTCCCACATGTCTAACCGACACCCCAAAAATCCGCCTTTGGCCCACAACCTCGGATTCCAAATCCGATCTCACCAATGGACTCTAAATAGTCCCAACATCACCCTGCAACAATTTGGGCCCAATCCAACGGTCGGATAATTCTACATTACACGATCGAATGGCGATCGCTCGCCTTAACTTTGAAATTTAATAACTTATGATCGGGACGTCCGATCATCAATCCGTCTGAACCTACAGACTCCTCACAACACCAGCTACAACATAATTAAAATTGGACACGATCCAACGGTCCGATAATCTCAAATCAATGGTCCACATTTGTGAGGCTCCGATCGTCGATTAAACGACGGAATCTCAACAATTCAAACATACAAACATGTTCAGTTACTCCAGCACTACATTCTGTCTCTAAAGCCCTAACTCAGAATCGCCACCCAGCGCCGCCACGCGCCGCCACCGCCGGTGGTGGTTTGGGTACTATTCCGGCGACGGACCACCCTAAAATCGCCGGTCAAGACCTATGCCAAAATATTCGTAATACTGATTAGAACAACTTTAATTCTTACCTCGAGGTCCAATTCGAAGCGTAAGTGACTCAAACCGCCTGTTGAAGTTGCTGATTTCACTGTTGACGAACCAACTTCGCGGCATCGCCCAGCCTTCACCGCACCTCCGATGGCTCCGATTCTTCTTGGGTTATGTTCACAAGATATCAGGCTTCCTATCTGGGTTGGTGGTGTTGATCACCTCCACCGTACGCCGCCGCAGAAGCCGCCGGAAATCGCCTCTCCGATGAGCTCTCAAACTTCCGGATTCAATTGCAAATTATGAATCCAAACAGTGTCCATCTTAAATTTATAGGCAAAGTCTCTGTTTGCAATTTAGTCCCTGAAACTTCAAACGAGCATAACTTCTTCGTTTCAACTCGGATTCACGAACCGTTTGCGCCTACGCGTTCGTGAGATCAATCTCGACTTTCCAATTTAAAAATCATAATTTTCTCACTTCAATTTCTTGTACTTCCTTTGTAAAATCATAAACTTAATCATAAAGGTATTTTGTCCCAAATTGAGATTAAGTCTCTTAATTCCAATATTTCCACACCAAACCAAAATCATACAACATCCAAAATAGTCACACGACTTAATAATATTTTCCACAAAAATAATAAAACCAAATATTATTTTTGAGGGTATTACAGAATCGATCGATCTTCTTCTTCTCTTCCTCTCTATCTATCTGTTTGGGAACTCTCTCTTCTTCTCCTATCTCTCTCCCTACGTGTCAGTGTATGGTGTAAGCGCCCTAATTCCCAAAAAAAACCTCTCTCTCTCTCTCTCTCTCTCTCTCTCTCTCTCTCTCTCTCTCTCTCTCTCTCTCTCTCTCTCTCTCTCTCTCTCTCTCTCTCTCTCTCTCTCTCTCTCTCTCTCTCTCTCTCAATTCGAACCCTAATTCCCCAATCCTCCATCAATTCGAAATTTGGAGCTCAACCCTAGCTTGAAGCCTAACCTTTCTTTGTGAATGTATTCAATGTATCATATAATTTGGCAGGTCTTGAATCTTGATTGTTTGTAAACTTCGTATTATGCTTGATTTATAAAAATTGCAAGATTTCTGAAATTTTGCAGGATTTTTTACGATATCAACATTAATACCGAATCATACCGGTCCCGTTTGGATCCGGTATGGTTTGAATGTGTTTTCTAAAACTCTCATCCCGTGTCATCCCATCCTGATTCCCCTATCCGGGATTGACACCGAGATGACCTCCATCCCGTGTCATCCCATACCATGCCCAGCCCTACCAATCTGTGCCCACACCTAAGCAACAACTACTTCCTACGAGAAAATAAAAGAAAGGAATTCCAACGATTTGGTTGTTCAATTGAAAGCGTACCACATGGTGTCAAGGGGGATACCCTTAAAATATATAAGAGGAATGCAAAACTAACGTGCCAAAAGTTAACAAAAAGCTGGGCAATATTTTAGCTTAGCATCTGACATTGTGGTCCTTAAACACCCTTCACCTTTTTTTCATAACAAAGAAAACAAAGGAAAGCAAAACGCAAAAGACCACTCTAATAGCCTAAATCTTTAGTTGTAGTCTAACAAGAGTCTTGGTAATCCCAATCAATGTCGTCGTCGTACTTGTCGTGGCTGTTCGCGTATAATGGGCTGTGCCTGTCGTGGCTGTTCGCGTATAATGGGCTGTGCCTGTCGTGGCTGTTCGCGTATAAGGGGCTGTGCCTGTAGTTGCTGTTCGCGTATAAGGGGCTGTGCCTGTCGTGGCTGTTCGCGTATAATGGGCTGTGCTTGTCGTGGCTGTTCACGTATAATGTTACGCTCATCCCAGATTCGGCAGGAACATGTTGCTTTCTTGTTCTTCCACTCAGCTCCACAAGTATAACAAAACTCATAACCGCATCTACAAAGACAATGCAAGCATATAGACAAACCACAAGGATTGGTATACCCAAAAAATAAACAGCAGCACCCAGAAAAGAACAATCAAAACTAGTTCTTTTTGTGGGTAAAAGAATAGAAAAGATGGTTTGCAACTAGTAAAG
This sequence comes from Prunus avium, assembly GCF_965620075.1. Classification (NCBI taxonomy): domain Eukaryota; kingdom Viridiplantae; phylum Streptophyta; class Magnoliopsida; order Rosales; family Rosaceae; genus Prunus; species Prunus avium. The sequence goes on from NC_142289.1 coordinate 32,361,829, forward strand.
GCAATACACCAATACCATAACTATCTGAGGGGACAGTGTAAGGCCCTACCATGATATCTATTTATAGATGACTAGGATCTTATCCAATGTTTGCTAACAAAAGCATAAAAGAGAACGCCAATTAGATCAGCATGCAGAGATTGACTCTTTTGGTGGTTTGATGGCCCATTGGCAATGTGATTTTCAATCAAAAGAACTCAGAGGAACTTGAGACCCAACACTATACTTAGCCATATCCACTCTTGTACTCAACTTGCTACCAATTAGATCATATTGAGTTCACTAGCTGTATATTTTGTTTTATCTTTTGCTTGTTTCATCCCTCTCAAAAAATTGCTAATTTGATCTAAAGATGACAAAATCAACAGAACAATGACCAAAAGACAAGGCAAATAGGATGGAGGAGTAGGGAGTAATACCTGCAAGTTATGTGGTAACAACCTTCAGCGAGCTCAACCATATGGTTGCACTTTACGCATTGACGCCAGAGTTTCTTTGTAGCCAGCGAGTTGAGCAATTGGTCTTCTTGGTGGGGATAGGGATGTGATCTTTTATGATCATAGCAGGTCATATTGAAGTGCCAAGGGACCTTGCAATTGATACAAAAATAGTAATGACATTTCATGCATCTCCTGGCTCCAGTTTGCTCAGCACGGACAAAAGTAGTTTTGGTATATTCTAAGACCTCCTTTTTAGACATTAATGCAGAACACCTGGGATTTGGGCAATAAACTTTGTCTGTAACCGGAATAGAAGATTCCTTGATTCTTTGGCTTATGGCCTCAACTAGTTTAGGTGCCAAGAATTTTGCACAGCTATCAATATTCACCTCATTTTTACAGCCTTCATGAGGGCACTCTGCCCCCATCCCATTCAGAAACTTTACTTCCACATGCTGTTTCATACAAGAACAGCAATACCTGTGTAGACAGCCATCGATTGAAAACATTTCCGCAACATCAGTTTCTTCAAAGCAAATTACACAAGTCTCCTTCAAACTCTTTCCATTGCTAGAGTCTGCACGCCAGGTGATCTGAGAAACTATAGCCTCTCTTGCAACTTTAAGTGCAAACTTAATGTCAGTACGTGCTACAAGAGAAGGGCTGCAATATTCAAATTTTCTTTGTAGAAGAGCCACTTGATTGACTAATGTCGCAACCTTGCTGTTTCCAGGACGCACTCTGTTTGTGACCTGCATTTATAAGATGTCAATCATCTACATGGAATTTTCTGTTATGCCCCCATATTTTATTTTATAAACATGAATAGTGATGAGAGCAGCAAACTTGTAAAGACATCAATTATACTATCAATAAGGAGGAAAATAAATGAAAAATAACAGAACTTAGGTTTTCTGGATACAGTTTGAATCCTTCGGAATAGAAAAAAATATATATATTTATCCTGTAATACAACCAACAAAGTTTGGCAGAACACATCACCAAGAAATAATTAACAAATTTCTAACAGCAACAAAATAGTATAACTGCATGACCGAATCATTGCTGAACCCGAAATTTGAAACTCTAACACATTAATACCAGTAATTGGCTTTGTCACACAAATGCAGCAAGCTCAGCAAATGTTTAACACAACAGACTGAAAGAAGGATAGGTCTAACAAGATAACTGTTAATTCTCCCAAATACCAAGTTGTTTGGGATTATTCCTTGCAGCTTCTGCACAGAGCTAAATTAACACACTCCAAAACACTGTCACAGATGACATGACATACACTTGTTAGATTGCACTTCAACCAATTAACCGAACCCAAGCACTGAACCAAAAACCAATACAGCAACTCACTCATATTGATGTTTAGTAATTGGCTTTCACACTTCTCATTGTTGCCCACAATCTTCCTGCTCAATCTCTGATAATGTTCTCCCAAACAAACCCACATATAGTAAGCCCCAAAATTTCTATCCCACTTCCAAAATGGTCAAATGCAGAATCTTTTTATTTTCCTCTGTTTCAGTTTCAGAAGATACCCAATAGTTCATACAGCCAAAGATTTCAAATTTGCAATGCAACAAACAATGCACACCAGTCAACAGTCAACTCTACTACCATTAACATAAACACAAACTCCCACCCAATTAAAAAGTGAATTTGAGAATAAATAATAGAAGACCAATAAGAGCGAGTGTTTAATGCTAAAACTCACATATTGGTAAAGCATGTAGTCATCACAGTAAAAGGTCACAGATTTCAAGTCCAAGGTGAGAGCTTTGTTAAGCCCTTCAATGATGGCCTCAAGCTCCGCAGCCTCGTTGCTCAGCACCACACCATCAACCACCGCCTCCAGATTCTTCCTCGCCTCGAATATCAGATTGTCTCTCGGGTCACAAATCGCGACACCTGCCCCAGCCACCACTACCTTCATATCCCTAACCCTCTCCTCGCTCACCAAACCCTTGCAATACAACCTCAAATTCTCAGTCTCCACCGCCACAGCTTTTGTCGACGATGACGACGACGATTCGTCCGCACAGTACGGACGCTGGTAATAGTCGCCGTGCTTGGCCCAGTTGTCCTCGGGCACGTCGCGGAGGTAGGCGGCGAACTTCTGATCGTGAATTCGACGGTTGAGATCTTCCTTCGTCTTCCTCATCTCCGAAACGGTGCGCTCGTGGTCCTCCCACTCCTGCGCGAATCGCTCGACGTCCTCGAGCATGAGTGTGGCGGCGAGGTCTAAAATGGCGTCGTGGGGAGGCGAAGGAGGCGGAGAGTTGCGCGAACTCGAACTCGAGGCCAACGAGGGATTGAGAGCGAGAGAGGCGGCCATGGCTTCCTGCATTTGGAGCTTGAAGGCCATGTCGAGGTCGGAGTCTAGAGTTTTGGCGGCCATGAGGTCTCTGCGTTGCTCGGAGAGAATAGTGTGGAGGTCGTCTGGGTCAGTACGATCATCCATGATTGGTCTGTGTGGAGGACGCAGAGTGGGTCTTCTGGGTCAGTACGACTATAGTTAACGTTTTGCTTCCCTTTTTTAAGAGCCAAAGCGTCGAGAATGGGCAAAAGGAGGTGACACTTGTTAGACAAGGAAAAGACCAGGGAAACACAAGATTTTCGAAATTGATGAGAGTCTGCAGAACATTACATTACATTACATATATATATATATATATATATATATATATGTTGTATCAAAACTTTACTAAAGCAAGATATCGTGAATAATAATGCACATTCGAGTTGAGATTTTATATCAAATATTAGTATTTAAAATTAAAACTTTACGGTGTGTTTATTTTTGTTGAAAAAACTTTACTGTGTGTTTAGAATAGATGAGGAAATTTCTAGCTAAGGTAATCATAATTATAGTCGAGATGCCAAACAAATGACCAATAGAGGAATTTTTTTTTTTAAGGCCACTTAAACTTTTTATGTTAGGAATTTATTAATTAAATTTTTTTAATTTCAATTTAAGTTACAAACTGGAAAGTCAATTTTTTTATTAAAATAATTTATTAAAAAGACCATAAAAATTTAATAGAATGTTATCAACTAGCTTTAAAAAAAGGTTGATATACATCCAAATTTCTATTGAGGAGTTGAGTTTAATCCTCGGATTTGGTGACTTTGATACAAGTCCTTTGACTTTTGTGCCACATAGAATTACATTCTTCTTTTTATTATTTTATTTTTAAAATTAATTTTTTGTTCCAATATTGCCCCTTATGACTTGAATCGGGTAATAGTCATTTATGCCATATTGCCTATTGACTATTGCCTATTACATAGGTATATATAGGTTTTTTCATATTTTCGACAATATGTAATAGTATTTTATGTACCTTGTTTTTTTATAGGTAACATACAATTTTATTTTGTCTATTTTTGTATCTGACTTATAGGTAGTCTTCTAATTTATGTTCCTAACTTATAGGTAACACGATTTATCACTGAGTATTTTTCATTGCTAATAATTACGCTATTTACCTGTGTGTCATATACATAATTTAATGTGGGTGCTTGTCTGATCGATTGTTATAATATGTGGGTATTTACTTTTTATTGACTAAATTGTTTTTACCCATACATTAGGAATATTATACATACATTAGGAATATTATCAAGGAAAGAATTCAAAATTTAAATTTTGGAATTCAATTACAAGGAAATAATGCATTAAATTTAGATTTTCAATGTTTTTTCCTTATTTACCTCAAAGGGTAAAATTAAGGGAGTTTCACTAAAATACCCAAAATGGGGGCTGAAATTATAAAAATACCCAACACCCAAAACACTTTATAAACATACCCAAAACTCATCATTACACACACTCAAAACCCATTTATAAACATACCCAAAACCCATCATTACACACATACCCAAAACCCATTTTGGGTATGTTTTCATGTTTAAATAGTGCTTGGGTATTTTTATAAATACATGTCTAGGATTGGGTATTTTTATAAATATCTATAAAATTAATACAACAAAAAAAGTAATAAATGTCAAATGACCTACATCTAAAAAAAAAACGCAATGACTAAACCCAATAATAACTAATTATTTTGGACCAAGATCTAAAAAGTCCAAAAAAAATTTAGTCAATTCAAAAGCACTGGTCAAAATTTAGTCAATACTTGTCGTGGCTGCTCAGGTACAATGGCCGGCGGTGCATGTCGTGGCCGTTCGCGTATAATGTTACTCACATTTAAGAAGTCTGAGGAACTGAATCTACTTGTTTCATTCCTCTCTAAATAAAATTGCTTATTTTATCTAACCATAACAAAATCAATATGGCAATGACCAAAACACCACCCAGTAACTCCAAACCAAAAACACAAAAGACCCATAAAAATGGATCCTTTAGTGATAAAACTCACATATTGGTAAAGCGTGCAGGGGAAGGCAAAAAGGAGTGGAAACTTGCTACATAAGGAAGAGACCAAGAGCGTCTTGGAAATCGAGTCTTAAGATTTAAGGTAACAAGTTATACTACGTGACCATAATACTACTATTCTATAATCTCTCGTGAGATTACTTTGACTAATTTTGACCATTAAGCAGCACTTTTGCAAATGACTTGGAATGGAATATTGACTTTCCTAAACTCAAAATTCAGTATCTTCTAAGTTGGACACGAAAATATCACTAGATGACGGATGACCTATTTGTAATCATATTTTTATTTATAATCAGATTCGTTAATTAATTAATTAATATGCAATAATTGTTAATTAGATTTTAAACACATAACACACAAAAAACCCTATTTTCTGTTTTGAATTCTCCTCCCCTTCTCTTTACCTCTCAACTCTCGTCTTTCTCATCTTCATTTTTTTCCTCTCCTTTAATGGTATCAAAACAAATTAGAGCAGAACAGATGGATCATCAAACGGAAAACCTCATGGACAACAAGTCAGTGAACACAAAATTCTTTCGAGTGGGTATTATAGTGTTACAATGAATAATCTGAATAAGAGTCATAGCACTCGCTGTCAGAGTCACAATACTCCTCCACATATTCCCCATATTCATATTCTTCATCCAAATCTCTATCGTCTTCGGCAGACAAGTTATGCTCACCTTCTTCAACCACCGCCTCCTCCTCTTCGTCCTGAATGTCATCCCCAACCTCTTTCTCTTGAATTTCCTCATATTCTTCATCAAAATCTCCATCATCTTCAGCAGACAATATTTGCTTCTCTTCCTCAAACTCATCCTCAACTTCATCTTCATCTTCATCTTCATATTCGTCTTCGTCTTCTTCCTCGTCTTCGTCTTCTTCCTCATCTTCATCCTTTTCTTCCTCCTCCTCAAAGTCTCCATCTTCATTAGACAAGATATCATCTTCATCTGATGTTGGGCATGAATATGTTGCCTTTTCGACATTCCACTCAGCTCCACTGTCACGGAAAAACTCAGGCACCACATTTCTGCAAAAGCAATAAAAGCATGAGAATGGGTACCAAGATCACATAAACAGTTGTTTGCAAACTTGATCTGCATCTTTTTCTTTCAGGTGGAATGACCTTCAACAGCTTTCAATCACAATTAGAACAATATAAAAATAATAATGCAGATTCCCAAGGATGGTACACAATCTGAAACACGAACACACACACTGATACGAACATATAAAATTATAAAACACAATTGTTCATCCTTGTGTCTTCATCATAGTCATCATGTGCACATTCTCTTTGTCAACTATAATGTAGGTTCTTTTTTCAAACTGTAATGTTCTCCTTCCTTTCTTTACAGTAATCAAGAGATGGGAAAACCTTTTGAGCAAGCAGTAACCATTTGATACTCCTTTTTTTTTTTTTTTTGCCACAAACCGTTTGATACTTTACACAACATATTAATATAAATACTATTGAATATTTTCCATTCGGAGAAAATTTGAGGGAATGACTTTAGAGAGGGGATGTTACGGTAAAAGATATTCGTAGTCAGAATACTCCTCTGAATCTGACTCTGTCACATCCTCTGAATCAAAATCTTCATCTTCATCGTACAAAATATTACCCTCATCCCATAGGGGGCAAGAACATGTTGCCTTCTTATCTTTCCACTCAGCTCCACAATTATAACAAAACTCATACCCACATCTGCAAAAGAAATAAACGCATTAGGATGAATACTAAGATGACATAAATACAGTAACTCGCAAACTTGAAGTACAACAGCTTTCAAAATTTCAATTACAATACAATAATACTGATAAAATCCAGATTCCCAACAACTTTGGGCAACAAAACACCAGTCAACGATCCTCTTAGTTGGGTTTATATTATCATAACATTTACCAAATCAAGGGTTGTCAACCCGTTCCCATTCTCTGTCTTCAACTTGATCTACATTTGATTTTTACCATTTTCCTCAAGCGCTCTTTCCACACATGTTTTCTCTTGATGGTTAAGACTAAATGTCAAAAAATAAGAATTTTCTCAACTCCCAAAACACATAGATTGTCTTAACTCTTTCCTCATTTAAATTACTGCTGAAAAAAATCGTATGATGATCACTCAATGCACAAGATTCGAATTTCGAATCTGTGTTCCACATGCCCTCTACTTTTACTAGCAAGTCAACTCAAAACTCTCATTACAGAATTTAAGCTATTCTTTTATTTTTTTAAATCCACTCCTTAGGAAACTGGAGCAAGCAGATTATTTTCTAGAGCCAAAAGAATGGCCTTTTTGTTTTCTAGTTAGGACATCATTAGCGTATACAACACCTTCAATGACTGAGGTAGATTGAAATGTCTAAAACAAATCTTGTTCCCTCACATATTTTTTTACTCAAAATAATTTTGAAAAGTTATTATGAGGGGTAAACTCCAAAAAATGGGGACTAAATACCTGCAAGTCATGTGGTAGCAACCTTCAGCAAGTTCAATCATATGGTTGCATTTCACACACTGACGCCACAGATTCCTTGAGGCAAGAGACTTTAGCTTTGTATCTTCTTCTGGGGGATAAGGATTCAGCTTTTTATAGTCAGAGCATGTTCTGTTTTTGTGCCAAGGGACTTTACAGTTGATGCAGAAAAGGCAGTTGCATTTCATGCATTTCCTAATTCCTGATAGTTCCACATCCCTCAAGGTTTTTTTGGAGTGTTCTAAAAGCTCACGTTTTGATATTAAAGCGGAGCACCTTGGATATGGGCAATAAACTTTTTCCGCAGCAGGAATTGAAGCTTCCTTTATGCGTTGGCGCATTGTTTCCACAAGTTTAGGTGTCAAGAATTTTGCACAACTGTCAACACTAAGGTCAGACTTACAACCTTCATGAGGGCATCTAGGAATCATCCCATGAAGCAACTTCACCTCCACATGTTGTTTCATACAAGAAAAGCAATACCGATGCAGGCAGCCACCAACCGAAAACATTTGAATAACATCAGTATCTTCTAAACATATCACACAAGTCTCATTCACATTCTTACAAGTGGTAGATTGTGCAGGTTGGTTGGTCTGAGATTGAGACACTATTGCATCTCTTGCAAGTTTAAATGCAAATTTAATATGATTTCGGGGCACAAGCCTTGGGTTGCAAAGTGTAAACTTTCCTTGAAGGCTCTTAACCTGATTGACAAGCACTGCTATCTTGTGCTGCTTTGCTTGCCATTTACCATTAACCTTCATACATAAAATATAACGTCAGAAATTCAACAAGCTCTATTCATGGGTGTAAATAGACCGTAGCAGAGTGACAAGTTCATCCAATATTCTTGGTTTCAACACAAATACTACAACATTGCACACATAAATGTCATAATAAACTCCATTATTTTAGACCTTATTCACAAGACTTTCTCTAATGGTCAATTTAAATACAAGATAGCAGACTAATTTAGCAAATGCTGAGAAGACACAAGTAAAATTTCTCAAAGTGAATGCATCTCTTTGTCCACAATAGATGATATACGATTTGCCCTATCAGATTTCATCAAGTATATCTGAAAATTGAATGTTCACTATTGTTCCAGGAAAAACAATATTAATTCACAAAACCTACAACATCGTATACACTAATATAATAGTAAGTTCCATTCCTTTAGACCTCTTTCACAAGAGTCTCTTTCATGGTCAGTGTAAACCATAGCGTCCATAACCATATATATAAGATAGAAGGCTAATTATGATAGATGTCATGGATTCATTCAAATATCACAGAACTACAGTAGAATGAAGGCTAAAATATTGAAGAATATAGGGTTAGAGAGCAAGAGAGAAACAAAGAAGTGAAGAACTCTGTAATTTCATTCAATATGATAATGATATCATCTCTTCCAACAGAAGCTAGAATGCCTTTACATACATTGCCATATGACAACAAAGAAAAATTAACTTAAATAATCTTGACACCTGTCCTAGCTAATTAGTCCACATCGGCATCAATTTAATGCTAGTGTGGTGTAATACTAGCAACTAAATTAAACAAATGCTGAGAAATCCCAACTAAAATTTATCAGAGAAAATGTATAATCTCTGTCCACAACAGATAATATACAACCCGCTCTATCGAATTTCATCAGTATATCTTTAAAAAATGGAATTTTTATATTAAAATGCAAAACCCACAATTAGCCTAACTATTTTTCATCAATAGACCGAAACGAGGCAGAGAAGAGAAGAGATAGCAACTCACAAACTGAAAAATGGGAAAATTCTCACAGAAAAAGGTGATGCGCTTCAAGTCCAAAGCAAGAGCAGCATTAAGTCCTTCAATCAAGGCTTTCAACTGGGCACCATTCTTGCTCATCCCATTCCCGATCAGGGGTTTCCAAACCTCGAACACCAAATTATCCCTGGAGTCGCATAGCGCAACCCCAACCCCAGCCAGCACCACTCTCTCATTTCCAACCATTTCCTCGCTCACCAAACCCTTGAAGTAGAGCCTGAACACGCTCTCACTCTCGACCTTCTTCGTCGACGACGACGAGGAGGAGCCTTCGCCGAAGGGTTTGGCGAAGAGTTCGCCGGACTCTTGCCACTCGTCCTCTGGAATCTTCTTGATCTCCCTCGCGACCTGATCATCGTGAATCCGACGGTTGAGATCCTCTCTGGCTTTCCGCATTTCGATTTCGCCGTCTTTAAATTCCTGCTCCGTTCTTATGAGTTCTTCGGACTTGAGGGAGACGTGGGTTGGGGTGTTGGGGATGGTCCGAACGGCGTCGTTTCGGGGGGGTTGGGTAGAGGAGGAAGATGGTTGGAGAGCGAGAGAGGCGGCGAGGGCTTCTTGGAGTTGGATGTTAAAGGCGAGATCCATGTCGGACTCTAGGGATTGGGCTTCCATGAGCTCGCGACGTTGCTCGGAGACGGCGAATAAAACGTCGTCGCCGTCGTCATCGGAAGACGCGCTGCTGGCCATGTAGGACTGAGAGAGCGAGAAATAAATGAAGTGTGCGTTGTCTCGCGGGACTTCGGGATTTTGGGGAGATTATATATATATATATTTGTTTTTAATTTTTTTTGGTCAAAAGGCATCCTTTCCTTTATATAATGAGAACTCGAGATAATTCCGAAATATTTAATTCACTGGTAACAATTTACCCTCTGAAATAAATTCTTTGTAAAAATGAAGAAAAAAGAAAAGCACAACCCTTTCCCGACATAGCGTAGCATTGTTAAATGCAATTAGAAAGGAAATCTAATTCGAAACTCATCGAAACAAAGTTTTTGTCGACTGGATCATCATCCACGCACTTGAGAGCTCCGCCGCTCCCTTTCGAGATTTGGTCTCGCTTCCCAAATGTTGAAGGTTGGCTGAGACTCACTGACTCACTGAGATGCTGAAGATGATGATGCGGAATATAGCTGCTTCTTCTTCTTCTTATTGCACCAGCAGGAGATGGAGAGGTATGCCTTGTCTTCACTCTAACTCCACTCCTGTTGTTTTCGCCAACGATTACTTTGCTTTCCTTCACTCTCAACCTTCTAAACCAATCAAATCTACAAGAACCCAACTAGAGCAGCCAATGAGAAACTCACCCAAAATCACAAATGTTGAGGATGCTTTCAATGTGTTTGATAGAATGCTTCAAATGCGTCCTCCGCCTTCAGTTGTTCGTTTCAATCAAATATTGGGTCAAGTTGCAAAATTGAAACATTACTCGGCTGTCATCTCATTGAATAACCAAATGGATGTGTCGGGAATTGGACCTGATGTTTGTACTCTAAATATTCTCATAAATTGTTATTGTCATCTCAACCAAATGGGGTTTAGTTTATCTGTATTGGGAAAATTCTTCAAACTTGGTCTTAAACCAAAAGTCTCTACCTTCAACACTCTGATCAACGGCTTTCTTCTCGAGAATAGAGTGGCGGACGCGGCAGGAATTTTCAACAAAATGATTGCGGGAGGTAATTGTCAGCCTGATGTGGTTACTTACGGCACACTAGTAAAGGGCTTTTGCATGAAAGGTAACAATAGTGCTGCTATTCAGTTGCTTAGGAAGATGGAGGAAGGAGCTTGCAGGCCTGACCGTGTTGTTTATAACACAATCATCGACAGTCTTTGTAAGGATACACAAGTTGATGACGCATTAAACCTCTTCTCAGAAATGATCTGCAAGGGTATTGCCCCAAATGTCATTACCTATAACTCTTTGATTCATGGAGTTTGCAAATTAGGCGAGTGGAAAGAAGCTACAAGGTTGTTGAATGAAATGGTGAGTAAAAATATCTTTCCAGATATGTTCACGTTCAGCGTCTTGGTAGACACACTTTGTAAAGAGGGAATGGTCGTGGAAGCAGAAGGCGTGGTCGAAATGATGATTCAAAGAGATATTGAACCTGATACAGTTACATACAATTCACTAATGGATGGTTACTGTTTGCGAGGAGAAATGGACAAGGCACAAAAAGTTTTTAAACTAATGCTTAGCAAGGGCTCGATGGATGTTGTTAGTTACAGCACATTGATAAATGGATATTGTAAGCATAAAAAAATTGATGAGGCCAAGATGCTTTTTCTGGATATGTCTCATAAGGGACTGGTTCCAAATACCATTACTTATAACACTCTTCTGCACGGTTTTTGCAGAGTGGGTAGAATAGATGATGCACAAAAGTTGTTCTCCGAGATGCAAGCTTTTGGCCAGCTTCCAAATGTTCAAACTTATGCTGTTCTACTGGATGGCCTATGTAAAAACCAACTACTTTCTAGGGCATTGCAATTGTTTGGAGAGATGGAAGCGAAGAAGTTGGATATTGGTATTGTGATTTACAGTATTCTTATTGAAGGTTTGTTTATAACTGGAAAAACTGAATCTGCAAGGGATCTCTTTTGTGGTTTATCATCGAAAGGACTTCAACCTAATGTGAGGACATACACTATAATGATTAATGGACTCTGTATCGCGGGCCTAACAAGTGAAGCAGAAAAGTTGCTTGTCGAAATGGACGAGAAAGGCTGTTCTAAAGATGATTGCACCTATAACACAATTATCAGAGGCCTTATCAATAACAATGAGATATCAAAGGCGACGGTACTTATTCAACAAATGGTGGAGAAGGGTTTCTCTGCAGATGCATCAACAATGGAGTTGATAGTGAATTTACTGTCGAAAGATGAAGTGGATCCTGCTTTGTTACTGTTGATAAAAGGATCACTGTGAAATTAATATGCATCTGTGGACAATGAAATTTGAAACTGCTGCACCTTTTGACGACCATGAAGGCATTTCAGTGGTTTGTGCGTATGGTAGGAGGTGAAAATGCCTTCTCACTTGTTTCCTTAATTTCTGGCATTAATTCTGTTTAATGGCATATCTAGCACTCATTTGAATTTTTCCCTTTATCTATGATGGTTTATTTACTTTGTATTCCTATCACTTGGCATCTTGCAGTATATAGGAAGGCCAAATATATAAATTTAGGTGTGCCTTCTCACGACTCTCCTAGCTTGAAAATGTTTCTACAGATATTGTGTCTACTTATTCGTGTATCAGAAACTTTGTCAAAGCATAGACCATTATAGGTTAAATCAATTGACTTTGACTTCAAAATTCAAATGTGTCTAGTTATCTACAGAGGATTTGGCTTCCATGAGCTCGCGACGTTGCTCGGAGACGGCGAATAAAACGTCGTCGCTGTCGTCATCGGGTGTCAAGCTGCTGTTCTACAGTAGGTTGCACCTATAACACAATTATCAGAGGCCTTATCAATAACAATGAGATATCAAAGGCGACAGTACTTATTCAACAAATGGTGGAGAAGGGTTTCTCTGCAGATGCATCAACAATGGAGTTGATAGTGAATTTACTGTCGAAAGATGAAGTGGATCCTGCTTTGTTACTGTTGATAAAAGGATCACTGTGAAATTAATATGCATCTGTGGACAATGAAATTTGAAACTGCTGCACCTTTTGACGACCATGAAGGCATTTCAGTGGTTTGTGCGTATGGTAGGAGGTGAAAATGCCTTCTCACTTGTTTCATTAATTTCTGGCATTAATTCTGTTTAATGGCATATCTAGCACTCATTTGAATTTTTCCCTTTATCTATGATGATTTATTTACTTTGTATTCCTATCACTTGGCATCTTGCAGTATATAGAAGGCCAAATATATAAATTTAGGTGTGCCTTCTCACAACTCTCCTAGCTTGAAAATGTTTCTACTTATTCGGGTATCAGAAACTTTGACAAAACATAGACCATTATAGGTTAAATCAATTGACATTGACTTCAAAATTCAAATGCGTCTAGTTATCTACAGAGGATTTTTAAAATCAAAGGTTGGTTTGTCTCTCTTCCCACATAATGTATAATATATATACTAATGGCTTCTAGTTTGAGGATGAAATAATGAGCCTAAACTTTGGCAATTCATTGATGTTCTGGAGAGGAGTGTGTTATTTTGGGATAGCGGCTGATAATGGTATATATACTGTTGTTCCTTGATTGAACTTAGTGTGCTTGATTCCGATAATGGATTAGTGAACGTGCCATTGTTGTGGATGCGTCTGATTACGGATTCTGATTATGTAAACATGTCATTGTCTTATTACTTGATTCCAATTATGAATTATTAAACGTATGTTGACAGGGTGTTATGTGCTTGAGCTGTTTGCAATGCAGATGGCAATTTTGCTTGGGATTGGAAGTCATCATTTCCTTTCTCATTCGTGTCAATGGACTACTGAAGTGACTGAATATGCTCATCTCCAATACGAAAGACCTTTAGTCCCTCTCAGCACATGAAAATCCGATACTTTCTAAATGCTACACTTGAGTTTAGCTGCACCCCATGTTGTGGTTTTCTCTCGTTTAGTTGGCCAACCCTTGGTCCTTATGAAACATGAGGCCATTGTCCAAAACATGCTCATGCTTTCTAGATATTAACAGTTATCAGGTCGGTGTGGTATTTTTGCAGTGTGTTTCATATCTCTTCATATCCGGGTCCGGCAGCACATAAAAATGTATACACAGCAAATTATTGTTGTTAGGCTTTGACAAGTATAACCTTGGAATTGTTCTCGTTTGTGTTCTGTGTCTGGCCAAAATAGACAACTTTGGCGAGCATTTATGATGCATGAGATACAGGATTGGGTTAGGCACTCTCATAAATTAGTTTTTTGTATATAGGAGAGTGAGAATCGAACCATTGATGTAGTTTAATTCTAAATACTCCTTGTTTGCAGAATAATTTATCTACGTACTTGGCGATATATCAACACTATATATCTCACTTATCGTGACTTATGTAATGAGTGAGATTGAAATTGAGAAAGTAGACATATATATTCCCATAACAATGAAGCTTTCCTCCACTCGAATTACTTGAAATTGACTCTTTTTTCGTGTTTTTTTTGTTTTTATGTGGCAAAAAAAAAAACCAATAGAACTTAGACAACGAGAGCACGCAGGCCCAAAAAAGTCCAAGTAAAAAGAGTTCACAACCGAAAGAGGTACCCATAAAATAAGTTCGCCGCGGCTCAGGTGGGAACTCCTTTTTGCGAACCCCTATTTGCTGCTTCATCTCAGCCATCAAAGTAATCTCAACGGCTGGAAAGAAAAAGAGAGCTTACAATAGAAATGGGTACGCTGCACTTCCCCTTAAGGCACGTATCCTGGCACGCCTTTTCTAATCCCGCCTTTTTCCATCTAATCGCGCCTATTTTTTTCGGACTCCCTCTTTTTCCTCTCAGACAAATTCTCCTCTCTCTCACCTCACCTGTTTATTCTCTCTGTGAGTGGCGATTAGGTTAGGGTTGATAACAGTTACTGTTCACGTTTTTCCCATCTCCTTCACCTCCTCCACGCACATAGTACCCATACACCGACATCGCCTCCTCAGACATCTATGAATCCCAAGAAAATCTTTAAGTTTTTAGAATTCTAACCTTCAAATATATTTCATAAAATCCTAATTTTAATTTTTTGTGTTCTTTCTCTCTCACGACTGCCTTCCTTGCCCGCCAGTGTAGGAGGTAAAGTGAGGGGCCTTGGCTCTGTCTTGGGCCTGTTTCCCTGTTACTTGGATCTGTTACTGTATTTTGCTGTTTCAGTGAGCTTTTGTTGTTGTTTGGGATCGTAATATGTTTTTCCGTAGACTAGTTTTGGCCTCGACGGCTCTCTTTCTCGCCGGCGCTCTCTTTCTTGATGTCTCTCTCTCTCTCTCTGGTTCGCTCGGTCTCGCGCTCTCTCTCCATGGGAGCCTCCCTTCCTCCATGGATCCATAGGTAACAACTGTCCTTCCTTCACTTATTATTATTTTCTATGTTTTTTGAAAATTCAATTTCTATGTCCCTAATTTGATTTAGGGTTAAAATGTTTGGGTATTTAATTGTAAATTATCTGTGAAAATCATTATTTTTTTGTATATATTTTCGGTATTTAATTGTATAATTATCTGTAAATTATGACTGTCAAATTCCCTTGAAGTTCCATTTTTTGATCAAATTAGGCACTTTTCAGTTCAGTTGTTGGTTTTTTAATGCGAACCTACACTGAGTTTTGCCCGTGCAATTTCATCATTCACATTTAGGAAACCCTGACTGTCTCTCCATCTCTCTCTCGCCGGCTCTGTCTTTCGACTGGTCTCTCTCGCCGTCAAACCTTCCTCTATTCCATAGGTAACAAATGTCCTTCGTCCTCCTAGAATTATTTTCTATAATTTTTGAAAAATCAATTTATATATCCCTAATTTGATTTAGGGTTAAAATATTTGTGTATTTAATTGTAAATTATATGCGAAATCATTATCTTTTTCTATATATTTTCGATTTACATAGAAATATTAGTGATTATATGTGGATATGCGTTTGTTCCTCAATTGTTTATGAGATTCTAAATCAGATGTCCTGTTGTTTGTGATTTGTTGTTGTAACAAGAGATGAGAATCAGATCTCTTGGTGTTTGTGATGACTTTACCTTCCAACTTCCTACCAACTGTCTTATGTTAATGGAAATTACAGAAACCCATTTGATTGAAACTTGGCAACAAAGAGAATGCTCTGTGTAAGTTTCTGAACCAATATTTCTTTTTTGCTTTTTCTCCGTTTCCTTTGTATCTGCCAGGAAATGCATTTAATTATTCACTATCGATGTGACTTGGGCAACAGATGAGATGAATAAGGGCATTTTGTTGATATGGGGCAGTATTATGAGATAAATATGCAATATTTTGCTGATAATTCAAAGCTTAAGAAACATGGCTGTAAGGTGAGAAAACACTATCTCTAACTTAGCACAAAAGTATTGGCAAAATGTGAATTATGCCATTTTTACGTTTTGTTTCTCCATCAATTTGATGACTTTGTATCTGTATTCAGTTTTAAGTTTTAACAGGTTTGACCACCTAAGCTGTCTCCACCACCACCATATCCCTTTAGTTTTCTAATTGTTAATTTAGTTTGTTATGTAATTTTGATATATTGTTCATGTTTGGGTAGTGTTTGAGTTTTTCTATTTCTAGTTTAAGCCTCAATCTAAAACTGTGATGTGTACAGGTTTTCTGTTTTCTTAAAAAAATAGAACAGAGACTTTGGCACATCTTTTCTCAAATCGGCTGATTCCTTTGCTGCACTGCAATGTATGTCCCTCTCCTTATTGATTGTTTTTTCATAAATTTTATGCTAATTTTTTTGGGTACATGTATGTTTGTGGATACTGGTGATTTTGGATATAAGGTTAACAGTTGATCCTACGTTTCTTTTATTTGTATTGTCACAGAGGTCAAGGCCTTCCTACTGCAAACTCTCCTTCTTTTGGTCCTTCACTTTGAGCTCAAAATGGTTAGCGTGCTCCATTATAGCCTTTAGTACAGTTGGAGTTGGATTAATAAATCTAATGGTTTCTGATACACTATTGATGGGTTATTGATACAATATTGACAAATTATGCACGTGTTATTACTGATAAAATAGACTAGAGTGATAATCTATTCACCTGTTGTTGACAAATTATTGATGGCTTCTTGGCATTCATAAGTATCCTAAAAGGTAGCTTCAACTATGATTTGTGAAACTAAAATTTTAACTTTGGGAAATTTGAAGTAATAATTGGAGGAAGAGTTGTTGTAAGGGAGAGTAATGGTGTAAGGGAGAGTAATGGTGGTCAACATAGTAGTATTGGTAGTATAGAAATAAACTTGACTTTGAGAAATTATTTGAAATTTGTATATGTCAAAATTATATTTTAAGGCTTAAAAGATGAAGGAAATGTGATTAGAAGTTTGTAGGATTTTTTGGTGAATGTGTCTAATTTTGTATAAATTTATTATGATTTTTGGAAGTTAAAGCATTGGAAAATACTAATAAATTAAAGAGAATGACACATAGCAGTGTCAGATTGGTGCATCATCAGAGTTTTTGACATGTGTCAGTATCATGTAGCAATACGTGTCATCACAGGTTCATTTTTGTATCTTAAACTTAAAAAATTCACACAAAAAAATGATGAAAAATCAGAAAAATGCACCAAAAATTTATAGAAACTTATTGATATCTGCCAATGATAACAAGAGCAGTACTGATAGCACCTCCCTTCCAGTTCCTTTACTAGTAAGGGGAGCCATCACCATGGCACATTATCTTCGACTATGATGTGTGAAAATAAAATTTTGAAGTTGGGAAATTTGAAGTAATAATTGGAGAAAGAGTTGTTGTAAGGGAGAGTAATAATGTTCAACATGGTATTATTGTTAGTATAGAACTTTCAGAAATTATTTGAATTTTTTATATTTAAAAATTATATTTTCAACTTAAAAGATAACAAAATGCCACAAGGAATTCATAGGATTTTAACGATATTTTGTTGTTGTTGTAGCTCATCATCTTTTGAAACAGATGTGGCTGCTTCAGTTACTGAGAATATGCACCCTACCTAGAAGACGCAGAATAGTGAATGTATTGTGCAGCCTAATACGACAAAGGCATTTTTTGCAAGACTTTGATTTAATGCACGGACCCTGCATTTGAGTAGTTATCGTTACATTTTCACATGATGAATTTTAATCAATCGTTTGTGAGACTTTTTTTTTTGGTCTGAATCGTTTGTGAGACTTATGTATGTTCATATCTGATACTGAAGGTTAATCTAAAATTGACATAAACTAGCCTGTACTTGTGTTGAAGCCATAGTGAATCCATTGGGAAACAGATAAACACACTCAAACATGCTCCAAAGTAATCTGAGAAGCTGAAACCATTTTTTGAAGTCGAAAGCAGTCAATAGAGTATCAACCGGCATTCTGCTGTGTCAGTCAGTTGTTCCATTATGCTCCATTAAGCTCCAATCTTGGTTATGAAAATTTGGATCTAAAAGTTGATGTGCATGTGGTGGAGGATTTGCCTCCATTTTTAAGCTTGTAGAAAAAAATGAAAATGCATTTCTAATAGTGTAATACGATGCCCAAAAAATGGAGACACCCAAAGCGGATGGAGACATTCATTACGTGCTAAGTTGGGAATTCACACCTAAAGCAATAGTTCTGTGCTCCATATTAAACAATGTGCTCTCACAAGTTGTTTTCATACTACAAAACCCTTATCTTGCATTCATGCATGGAAAAACTTGGATGCAACAACCATTATGTTGTAAGTAATACAAAGGACATATAATTGAAACCAAAAACCTTTCTTCTGATACTCTGTTTAGCAAATTTTAACAAAAATTTAAAAAACAAAGCAGATGAGCCAGCAACATAACACAAGTAAATGAAACGATGAGTTCGAATAAAATTGAACAAGAAAATGATTTTAATGTATGAAAGTGGTTGTTAACCTCTGATGTCCCAACATCTGTTGGAAATCCCTCTTTAGTGTGAAGTCAAGATATGCGGCTGGTATTTTTCCCTTTGCAAAGCACATGGATGAATGTATGGAATATGCATGCATGGTCATTAATTGATGGTTGAAAAGGAGAAGGAAAATAGGGGAGCTGCACATGCTTTCGGCGCCTTGGGTTTCCTCTTTAGTGGAGGAATATTTTTTGTATTAATGATGTCTTTGGTGGGAGACAAGGTGTAATGATGGGCAACATCATTATGGTTTCTTTAGCATGCAGGTGGCCTGTTTTTTGGGAGTTGAAAATCAGCCTTTCTTTTATGGTTTTTTTTACCAACATAATAGTTACCAAATTTGCAGGCAACCAGAGCTTCCTCCCTGCTTAGGATGGTGAAACTTACAAGAAGTGCCAAATTTGCAAGACCCTCTCCTCATATAATACTGCCACTAAAGAATCATAGCACATCTTATCCGGAAAAAAAAAAATCACAACACAATCAAACAAAGGAGATTCACAAACTTTCAAGGACTATCAAGATCTGCTACTTTTTCTACCATCAATCTGTACAATTACCTTACTTAAGATGGTTGAAAATTTATCAAAATCGTGAACTAGATACAATGAACCAACAACAATATACCCATTTTTTCAGAACAAATACAGAAAAATTAATCAAGAAACATGTAAAGAAAAAACAAATTGGCATTTAGGAATTGATACAAACCATGAGTGAGAGGGTTACTGGAACGAAGAGGGAGAAAGTAGACAAACCAACCTAGATTCTGCAAAAATAAAAATAAAACTTGAAACCCAAATACGAAATAAGAGATTGAATTCTTGAAATGGATACTTACAAAGCAATCATACTTCTTCTTGGAGCATGTAGCCACAGAGAGAGAGAGAGAGAGATGAGGAGAGGGAGAGGGAGAGCATATAGTGGGTCTGGAAAAGATATAAGGAGAGAGGAGGAGGGAAGTGGTTTCAATTTGGGGCTGAAAAGAGAAAAGAAGCGTCAATTTTTTTAGGATGAGGGGAACAAGGGGTGGGCACGGTCCGGTTTGGTCCGGTTTCACCCTCAAACCACAGCTGAACCAATTAAACTTTTACGGTCCGGTGTGATTCGATTTGAGCTAAAATCAAAATGAAAACCAAACCAAACCAAACCATTCATATCCGGTTTGGTGCGGTTTGGTTCGGCCGGTTTAGGCATAAAAGAAAACATGCTTACAATAACACAAAACCTGTTAACATCTGTATTCCATCAAATAATCCTAAAACTGAACTTGCTCCTAACAAACATAAACATTTTCATCAAAGTTCATCCAAAATTCCAGCAACAAACTTCAACATACAATCCCATATTTTCATACATATACAAACAAATTTCAATACCCAATTGATTAATACAATTGGAAATTACATACCAACTAGTCAGATACAACATTCATTCTGATTTTATCAAATTAATGCAAAGAACAAAAAGCCAAACAAACACATTTCTTCTTATTCTTTTGCAAGGCATTTCTGAGAGAGCCATTAACCATATACTCTGTCATTGTTGGCACAGAACCTCCCGGCCCATCAAGCACAACACCATAGAAGCTACCACATTGAGGTGGTGCAAATCAGCAAGTTTAATGGCCTCGTTCCAGAAATCATCTCTCTGATTGAATACAAAATCTACAACATAGGGACCATGCAAGTGAGGTATTAATAATAAAAAATTAATAGCCTTTTGGAAACTAGTGCAATGAAAAGACAAATCATTTATTCTTCCATAACCCAATTCTCTCAGCTCTTCCCACACCCTGACAGACCCAATCCCATATTTTCATTAATACAAATAATTGATTAATACAAATCAAATTAGAAATTTCAAAACCTAATTGATTAATTGACATCTTACAAAGCAGAGTAAGACAACAAAACAAAAACAAAAACTGGGTATGATTCAAGAATTGAAACAAACCTTAGTTCTAAGAGGGTGGGATTGAATCATTGAAGTGGTATGAGCTATTTTCTCCAAGCCCCATTGAGTATCTCAAACATGGTTTTGCAGCTGCGAATTAAGAGGAAGATCCAAGAGGCACAACTGGGTTTTCGAAGAAGGAAGAGATGAGGTCAACAACTTGGAGGTGCTGAGGCTAATAATGAGATCTGGCGGCTGCTTCGCTTGGGTTTTTTTTTCAGATTAGGTTTGAGTTTTAGTTGTAGAGAAGAGAAGAGAGAGGCTTCGAATGTGAGTGTAGTGGAGGGTTTTCTTGGTTTTGTTATGTTTTTGGGGTCCAATTAGGTGTGAAAGGGTACATAATATGCCTTTCTACTAACCAATTGTTGTTTGACA
Organism: Prunus avium; assembly: GCF_965620075.1. Classification (NCBI taxonomy): domain Eukaryota; kingdom Viridiplantae; phylum Streptophyta; class Magnoliopsida; order Rosales; family Rosaceae; genus Prunus; species Prunus avium. Next base: position 32,382,868 of record NC_142289.1, read on the forward strand.
CATGTATATTAAATAAAATTAATATTAAATGGAGTTATATCGGTTCGGTTTGGTTTAGGACAGTTTCAAAAACACTCAAACCGCAGCCGAACCAAACCAACCCGGTTCGGATCGGTTTTTCAAACTGTTGACTTTTTCGTTGGTCAAAACCAAACCAAACCAAACCAATATAATCGGTTCGGCCGGTGTAATCGGATCGGCCGGATTGATGCCCACCCCTAGGAACAAGATGGGTAGCGCGAAAATAGAATTTCGCCCAAAAAAAAGAGCGGCAGCGAAAAAAAAGGAAGGAGAAATCAATGTCCAAGACTCTGCCACGTGTCAATCTATTACATTTCATATTATTTCTCTATAATTTAATTTCTAAAATTCATAATAAATAAATTTAAAAAAAAAACATAGAAAATTCCTATGAACATCTTGTGATATTCTCTTCTCCTTAAAGCTCCAAAATGCTAATTCTAAATTATAAAAATGCAAATCAATAATAACAACTCAACTTTGTTCATAGATATGAATCAAAACATTCTTTCACATACACTCTTGTTTCTTTTATCAAATGATTCTCATTAATTTAAATATATGAAATCATAATTTTAGATCTCCATAATCGAATGTTGTGTCATAAGAAATTTGTAGCAATTTGTAGTATATTTTTCTGATTTTTATATAATTTTTTAAGAATTGTTTAAGATAAAACACAATAAATTACAAAAACATGACACGTGTTATCATCTTATAAGGCCACACATGAGAAATACTCACAGGGTGCTCTAAAATTCATAATAAAAAATTAAAAATCATAAAAATACACCGAAAATTCATATATTCTCTTCTCCTTAAAGCTCCAAAATTCTAATTCTGAATTATAAAAATACAAGCTCAATGATAAAAACTCAACTTTGTTCACAGACAAATCAAAACATTCTATCATATACACTCTTTTTTTTTATGATTTAACTTCAAAAATTCACAATAAATAAATTAGAAAATTAGAAAATTACAACAAACATTCAGAATATTATTTAATACCCATCCCAAGTTATTATGTTTTGATAGCATAAAAACACACACATATATATAGCATGAAAAGTTTGTCATATGAAAACCCTAAACCCCAAACCCTAACCCCTAACCACTAAACTCTACCATTTTAAATCAATTTTAAAGTAAAAAGAAATAGTTAATTGCATGAGATGCCAGGTGGCGGCGTCCCTTGCTGACACGTGGAAGTGGATGGGATGTTGGGCTCACCTTTTGCTGACACGTGTCATATTTGTTATATTTTAATCATATTTTGTTGTAAAATTGTTTAAAATATAACAATAAATGAAAAAAATACAAAAAATATACATACATATTTCTCAGCACCAATACTTGTATCCCAAGTCCAAAAAGTGGTTTACAATTGTTTTAAAATTAAAATTTGGGGGTCATCCCTAAATGTGAATGATGCAAATAAAAACATAACTATATTTTGTAAACCCTAAGCTATTGTTTGTTTGATCACATAAGGATCGAATCAAAATTTGAATTCACTGGCGAAATTTGACGTACGTGCTCGAAGAAAATGTCATACCAATCCCGACATTATTTTTTGGGAATTTTTTGAATTATAAACGATTTTTAAATCAATTTTGAAGTAAAAAGAAATAGTTAATTGGATGAGATGCCAGGTGGCGGCTTACCTTGCCGACACATGGAAATGGATGGGATGCTAGGCTCTCCTTGTGCTGACATGTGTTACGTTTGTTATATTTTAATCATATTTTGTTGTAAAATCGTTTAAAATATTAAAATAAATGGAAAAAATACAACAACAAAAAATTACATACATATTTCTCAACATCAATACTTCGTATCCCAAGTCCAAAAAGTGGTTTACAAAGTATTGATCACTACTTTACAACAACTCTTCCTCTAATTATTACTTCAAATTTCCCAAAGTCAAAATCTTGTTTTCACACCTCATAGTTTAAGTTTCAAAAATCACAATCACCATAAATTCTCACAAACTCATTATGACATTTTCTTTATCTTTTAAGCTTTAAAATATAATTTTTACACATAAAAAAATTCAAATAGTTTATCAAAGTTTCAATTTTCTTCCTCTTGCAGCACCACATGTCATCTTTTTTTTTTTTTTTTTTTTGTTTAACTGACAAAATTCACAAAAAATGATTAAAAAAAACACCGTAAATTTTCTCCCTATATTTTCGCGTATTTATTTGAAGATAATCATGTTTTGGAAAGTGTAGAGTGTCATAAATGTAATTTTACTTAATTTTCTCCCTAGATTCTCCTTAGTAAAAATGTAAAGTGTCATAAATGACTGAAAAGATTATCAACAGTTTATCATATTTTGGAATTTTAATATACATATTATGTCACAAACACTGATATGATTTGATTTTAATCTCTTGTTGTGCCATGTGTAATATGATTATGATTATATTTGTTTTCATAAAATTCATAATCCCCTTTTTTTTGTTAGCATATGAAGAATCCTATGACTTAAGAGTTGTCATCATGTGAGTTGTCGTCATGTGAAACACCAAGACCAAACATAAGTCCCTACACTTGACCAAACCTTTCCCTCCTTAATTCATGGAGGACACTTTCCCTACACCTTTTCTACTTGTCTCATGGAATACTTGTTTCATGGAAGACTTTCTCTCCTTGTCTAATGGAGACCTTGTTTCATGGAGGAATCCCAGATAGAAGTTGTGTAATTAATAACACTTGTATAAATGTATCATGAGAAATAGAAAGTAATAACAAGAAAGGAAACCAGAAAACATCTTTGTGCTATTCTCATTCTCGACATTTCTTACTTGTTCTGTCGAAACCAGAAACCATCCTTATGATACCTTTGTGATACTCTCCTGATACTATTTTGACATTTTTAGGGTGGGGCATGTGCCAGATATATCTCTAAAACCCCACACAAATCTCTTCAACTCCTCCTCTTCTCCGCCTTCTTCTTGGCTCTTCGGAAAATCCAATCTTCTAAACAATGTTTTGATACAGTGATGTTGAATATGTGTTGTAGGGTGCATAACGATAACCATAATGATACATAATCCTCATAGACAGCCTGAAATATGCAACAAGCATGATACACAATGATGCCATGATACAAAAGAGTTTCTCAGTGAATATTATCCTGCTTTTAGTGCATACAGATCATACAGCTTCAACGCATCCTCAAGGGAATCAAATTCAAGTCCTAGTTTTGGTTTGAACTCCACACTAACTTCCTGTTTCACCTCTGCTTCAGACTCCATTTCACAATTCTTGCAATTTAACCTTGAAAATCATATCATCATCATAATAATATTGCCACATGCGTTTAAAGAGCATTCAAATGTATATTAACCACAATATTATAAACACAGAAATATCAAAATTTCAACAAATATCAAATAGACTATCAAACATTAGTAAATAATCGAGTCTGAAACGAAATAAGCTACGAACCATTAGTGAATGCACGTGCTTCACCTACGAAGCTGTTTGGAGTCACTAGTGAAACCTTAAACAACCTACATCCAAACTAGCGTAAATTATGTCCATATACTCAAATTAACAATTACTGGATATCAGTTACCTCGTAAGTGATTTTGATCTTCAAATTTTCACCAAATATCAAATAGACTATCAAACATTAGTAAATAATGAAGTATAAAACGAAATAAGCTATGAACTATTAGTGAATACAAGTGCTATATCTACGAAGCCTTTTGGAGTCTCTAGTGAAATATTAAACAACCGACATCCAAAATAACGTAAATTATGCAAATATATTCGGTAAAAACATTTCCTCCAGGATACCAAAATTAACAAATACAAGATATCAATTACCTCATAAGTGATTTTGATCTTCAAATTTTCCACAAATATCAACTAGACTATGCAACATTAGTAAATCGTGGAGTCTGAAACGAAATAATCTATGAACCTATTACTGAATATAAATGCTACACCCAGGAGGCCTTTTGAAGTCTCTACTGAAACTTTAAACAACCTACATCCAAACTAGCGTAAATTATGCTCATATATTTGGTCAAAACATTTTCTCAAGTATAAATAAAGGCTTACCTCGTAATTGATTTTGAGCTTTTAAATTTCAACAAATATGATATTGTCGTCGATTTGAAGCGACAACCCCAAACAAATTTGATCTTCGTCTTCTCAACTATTCGAACTCAACGCTAGTTTCCAGTTTGCTCCAACACTTTCAAACGACGACTCTAGTTTCCGATTTGCTCCAACACTTTTTCCTCCAAGTCAATGCTAGTTTCGACTGTGCTCAACGATTCTATCAAGGTGTTACGCGCACCAGTTTTTTTGGTACCAGATGGGTCCTCAAGTCTTCACAAGTGCACAGAACACAATCATCAAACCAGAAAAATGAAAACAGAAAATGAATTACAGTGCATGTGCTCATCAGGATAATACCTTGCTTTGTATTATTTGAATCACCAAACCAGAAAACTGAACAGCTCTCTTTCCTCAAACAAAATAGCAAATCAGAAAAAAGAAGAAAACCATGTTCTTTGAGAGAGAGAGAGAGAGAGAGAGAGAGAGAGAGAGAGACAAATAAAGACAGAGAAACAGAACTTTTTTTGGAGGGAGATATTGTGGTCTTCAAGAGCACAATGCGTTTGTTTTGGAGGGAGGAAGCCACGTTCCAGTGGTATGGTTTTACCCACTTTCAGTTACACTTGCTTCTTATCATCCGTTAGATTTGATCCAACGGTGTTCTGATTTAGAGGTTCGCAAAATGACGTTCCCACCAGAGAATAGCCCCCGTCACCTATCTTGTACATAAGAAAAATAAACACTGAAGTTACTATAAGGCATAACATAAGTCCACCACTAGGAAAGTTACAATGGGCATAACACTAACTCAGGTCCCTATTATTTATTTTTCTTAGATACACTATTATAATACCCATAGGAAAGCCCACTGGGTATAACACTTGGTCCGCTTTTGTGTATTTTTATTCTTTTCTTTTGGGCCTTCAATTTTATTACCAATTTTTCTTCTTTTGGGTCATCTTATGAGTTCTTGGGACTTGAGGGAGACGTGGGTTGGGGAGTTGGGGATGGTCCGAACGGCGTCGTTTCGGGGGGGGGGGGGGGGGGGGGGGGGGTGGTTGGGTAGAGGAGGAAGATGGTTGGAGAGCGAGACAGGCGGCGAGCACTGGTGGAACCAAGGCAAGGGTTGCCCTTGGCTGTAGCCCAGGGACAGTTTGGGAAAAAAACAAATTAAATATACATATAGTCTATATTTTAATTGAAAATAAATAAATATATATACAATTTCAGTACCAATATGCATAGTAAGAGATCTTCCACATTTGTATTTGGTGTCAAAGTTTATCCCAATATCAATTTTAAAAAATTTCTATTAATTTGTCTCCAAAAGAGAAGCATTTTTCTAAACCCTTTCGCGAATAATATGGCTCTAATTTCAATTTTTTGTGTGTTTACAATTATGTGATTTATATGATTTAATGTATACTTTTATTTCTAGAAAAACTATAGAAAATGTAAATACAAAAAAAAATTATAATTAGATTTTAAGCTAATAATTTTAGCTAGCCCACCCATTAAAAAATTTCTGATTCCACCCTTAGCGGTGAGGGCTTCTTGGAGTTGGATGTTAAAGGTGAGATTCATGTCGAACTCTAGGGATTGGGCTTCCATGAGCTTGCGACGTTGCTCGGAGACGGGGAATAAAACGTCGCCGTCGTCATGTAGGACTAAGAGAGCGAGAAATAAATGAAGTGTGCGTTCTCTCGCGGAACTTGTGGATTTTGGGAAGATTATATATATATATATATATCAGTTATTCTCTTATCTGGATGTCCGCACGTTATTATCGTGCGGATCCTATTGTAAATAGGCAGGAACACAGAGAGGGGTAGTACAAAATACACTGCGTCCGCACGATAATAACGTCTGAATGTCCGCATAAGAGAATTTCTGTATATATATATATATATTTTTTTTTTAAAATTTTTTTTTGTCAAAAGACATCCTTTCCTTTATATATTGAGAATTCGAGATAATTCCGAAATATTTAATTCACTGGTAACAATTAACCCACTGAAATAAATTCTTTGTAAAAATGAAGAAAAAAGAAAAGCACAACCCTTTCCCGACATAGCATAGCATTGTCGACTGGATCATCATCCACGCACTTGAGAGCTCCGCCGCTCCCTTTCGATATTTGGTCTCGCTTCCCAAATGTTGAAGGTTGGCTGAGACTCACTGACTCACTGAGATGCTGAAGATGATGATGCGGAATATAGCGGCGTCTTCTTCTTCTTATTGCACCAGCAGGAGATGGAGAGGTATGCCTTGTCTTCACTCTAACTCCACTGTTGTTGTTTTCGCCAACGATTACTTTGCTTTCCTTCACTCTCAACCTTCTAAACCAATCAAATCTACAAGAACCCAACTAGAGCAGCCAACTCACCCAAAATCACAACTGTTGAGGATGCTTTCAATGTGTTTGATAGAATGCTTCAAATGCGTCCTCCGCCTTCAGTTGTTCGTTTCAATCAAATATTGGGTCAAGTTGCGAAATTGAAACATTACTCGGCCGTCATCTCATTGTATAACCAAATGGGTGTGTCGAGAATTGGACATGATGTTTATACCCTAACCATTCTCATAAATTGTTATTGTCATCTAAACCAAATGGGGTTTAGTTTATCTGTATTGGGAAAATTCTTCAAACTTGGTCTTGAACCAGATGTCTTTACCTTCACCACTCTAATCAACGGCTTTCTTCTCAAGAATAGAGTGGCGGAGGCGGCAGGAATTTTCAACAAAATGATTGCGGGAGGTAATTGTCAGCCTGATGTGGTTACTTACGGCACACTAGTAAAGGGATTTTGCATGAAAGGTAACAATAGTGCTGCTATTCAGTTGCTTAGGAAGATGGAGGAAGGAGCTTGCATGCCTGACCTAGTTGTTTATAACACAATCATCGACAGTCTTTGTAAGGATGCACAAGTTGATGACGCATTAAACCTCTTCTCAGAAATGATCTGCAAGGGTATTGCCCCAAATGTCATTACCTATAACTCTTTGATTCATGGAGTTTGCAAATTAGGCGAGTGGAAAGAAGCTACAAGGTTGTTGAATGACATGGTGAGTAAAAATATCTTTCCAGATGTTTGCACGTTTAATGTCTTTGTAGACACACTTTGTAAGGAGGGGATGGTCGTGGAAGCAGAAGGCGTGGTCGAAATGATGATTGAAAGAGATATTGAACCTGATATGGTTACATACAATTCACTAATGGATGGTTTCTGTTTGCGAGGAGAAATGGACAAGGCACAAAAAGTTTTCGAACTAATGCATAGCAAGGGCTTGATGAATGTTGTTAGTTACAGTACATTGATAAATGGATATTGTAAGCATAAAAAAATTGATGAGGCCAGGATGCTTTTTCTGGATATGTCTCATAAGGGACTGGTTCCAAATACCATTACTTATAACACTCTTCTGGATGGTTTTTGCAAAGTGGGTAGAATAGATGATGCACAAAAGTTGTTCTCCGAGATGCAAGCTTTTGGCCAGCTTCCAGATGCTCAAACTTATTGTATTTTACTGGATGGCCTATGTAAAAACCGACTACTTTCTAGGGCATTGCAATTGTTTGGAGAGATGGAAGCGAAGAAGTTGGATATTGGTATTGTGATTTACAATATTCTTATTGAAGGTTTGTTTATAACTGGAAAAAATGAATCTGCAAGGGATCTCTTTTGTGGTTTATCATCGAAAGGACTTCAACCTAATGTGAGGACATACACTATAATGATTAATGGACTCTGTATCGCGGGCCTAACAAGTGAAGCAGAAAAGTTGCTTGTCGAAATGGATGAGAAAGGCTGTTCTAAAGATGATTGCACCTATAACACAATTATCAGAGGCCTTATCAATAACAATGAGATATCAAAGGCGACGGTACTTATTCAACAAATGGTGGAGAAGGGTTTCTCTGCAGATGCATCAACAATGGAGTTGATAGTGAATTTACTGTCGAAAGATGAAGTGGATCCTGCTTTGTTACTGTTGATAAAAGGACCACTGTGAAATTAATATGCATCTGTGGACAATCGCTGCACCTTGACGACCATGAAGGCATTTCAGTGGTTGTGTGCGTATGGCAGGAGGTGAAAATGCCTTCTCACTTGCATCCTTAATTTCTGGCATTAATTCTGTTTAATGGGATATCTAGCACTCATTTGAATTTTTCCCTTTATCTATGATGATTTATTTACTTTGTATTCCTATCACTTGGCATCTTGCAGTATATAGAAGGCCAAATATATAAATTTAGGTGTGCCTTGTCACGACTCTCCTAGCTTGAAAATGTTTCTACAGATAATGTGTCTACTTATTCGGGTATCAGAAACTTTGACAAAACATAGACCATTATAGGTTAAAATCATAGGTTGGTTTGTCTCTCTTCCCACATAAGGATGAAATAATGAGCCTAAACTTTGGCAATTCATTGATGTTCTGGAGAGGAGTATGTTATATTGGGATAGCGGCTGATAATGGTATATATACTGTTGTTCCTTGATTGAACTTATGCTGCGTACCAATCTTTATGTTAACTAAACTAATTTTCCAAGTTAAAACTCTTACGTTTCTTGTCTGGTTTATATATACCAGTCAAACTCTTTAGATGTTTTGCTTGGTTAGAAGTTGGAACTAGTTAGCCTTGATGGAAAATACTTGCCCCAATGCCAGGATTGGGATTGGAAGGGAAGGGAGAGTTTTTACAAAGAGATTTTTGAAAATAGTGTACTATATTTCCCATCAAAAAGAAAAAGAAATGCTTTAATTTGCAGCTAGTTTATGCTTTCTGTTCATATTTCCACCAATACAGTAAGTAAACACTGAAGTAAGGCTTAACATAAGTCTACCACTAGGAAAGTTACAATGGGCATAACACTGACTTAGGTCACTATTAGGAAAGCCCACTGGGTATAACACTAGGTCCTTCAATTTTATTTTCTTTTGGGCCTTCAATTTTATTTCCAATTTTTCTTCTTTTGGGTCATCTTAGGAAAAATAAATTCTTTTCTGAGTTTAAAGCAAAATGGGCTTAGCTGGGGTTCTCACATGCTAATGACACGTGTAGAACTTCGCCTCTGAAATCTGAATGCAGACAACAATTTGATAGGTAGGTACTATACTATAAGCATTCAAGAAAATTTCAATTTTGTTTTGAATGTACTTAGCTGGCTTTTTCCTTCTTTAAAACGTTTCCCATTTGATGTTTTGATCGTGGAAAGTTTAGGTCTTTCATTTCATAAAAATAACTTGATTTTTTATTATTATTTTCTTTTTTGCGTGTGAAATACCATTCAAGTCGAGTTAGTTGGGTTTAACGGAAAGTTAATTGTCCGCCCCTAACCCTAGATGTAAGAGACAACAATTCATTCAACGTGGGAAAATAAGTCATGGAAGAGTCCAAACGGTCAAGTTCAATTTTCATGTCCAAATGTGTTAGTTTTCTCACTTAAATTACCTAACAAATGACAATGTGTTATACACATGGCAGTTTTGCTTGGACTGGTTGACTACTTTGAACTTTCTCATACCATTAGGTATTGTGGTAGAAATCAATTGCGATTTGTCTGAACATTTGCTAATTAAATTGGTTTTCCTCATCAATCTAGAAGAAAAGAAAAGAAAGAAAAACAAAATTCTGAGGGAAATTAAACAAAAAATAACACTGAAAAATACTTTGACTAGGGTTTTATTGTTGTCGTCGTCTACAAAAGTTTATTACGTGGCGAAGTTGATCTCTAGCAAAATGTTAATTCTACCCAAGTGTTACAAATTTTATTTTTGGTCCTATTCTGTGAAGCTTATCCCTTAGCAAAAATGTGTTGCTTGTTGAATATTTAATTTATAATATAATTTCAAAAGCATGAGTGAAAATCGTGGTTTGAAAAATCAATTATTTATATTCAAGATTCCCTGCAAACTTTGAAGTTTTCCTTTCAAATGCTAAACGACTCTTGAAAATGGCGATGTGTTGAGTTGATAGCACCATTGCCATAGCTTAGTTATCCTAATTTCACCATCTCATGAAAAAGAAAGCTTATGTGCTCACTGGATAAGATTTAATCACATAACTACCTTCGAAATCAAATCACAAAGTTTTCTTTGAGTTGAACAAGCATCCGGAAAATTCTATTTGCATCTTTTGGCTCATCTTACACCTCCTAAATATTATAATACGTATGTGATGTGATCTTCATTTTTTAAAATTTTTTTTAAAAAAACCTGAAATTAATTTCATAACCAAAAAAAAAAAAAAAAACTTGATTAAGTATAGGTGACATGGCCTACAAGACCAAGCAAACCTTTAAGTTCAATTTTCTTAAAGCTTAGCCAAAACTTTTGAAAAAAAAAAGCACATGTGCTAGAAAATGTGAAAACGGGTGTGACGAGGAAAACAATATTGCAAATAAAATCATTTTTTTTCTTCGTAAATAGGGAGGGGAGGGGGGGCTTTGAACTTAAAACATCATTCAATATTGAAAAAAGAAATATCACTAGACCGAAAATTAGTTGGTATATAAAATTATCAAAATATCACTCCTCAATTACGGACTAATCTCGAAGACTTTTGCTCACAATAGGGGGTAAAAACATATGAAATGAAAGTAGTGTAACACACCATTAACTATATATATGATAGTTTTTCAAAAAATAAATAGAAGTAGGTGTATGTATTCTAAAGGCTATAAGACTTTGTACCATGCAACTTTTGGGAATGTCTCATGGAATGACGGCCAAAGGCACACGAGACGTACGGCGTTGCCAATTAACATGATGTGCAATAATGTCGGGCCTATCTCCACTTTTATCACATAGTACTTTTTGTAAGTGATGCTAAAGGGTTCTCGTGGGATTTTCAGTCGATAATGCAAGTGAGTCTCATAATTCATCAATTTGCGACAACCAACCATCCACATGGCACATGAGAACAAAACATTTATGTTTGGTATGAACGCTTTATGATCACCACCATAACTTCTGAAGTGAGAAAAGAAGTTCAAAAGCCTCAAATGACTGCAAAACTCAGCAAGTGGGCTTAGCTATATGCATGCATACACATGAAAGCAGCAGAAAAAGGAATAGAATGAGATCTCAAAACTCAAAAAGCAAGAGAGAAAGAGAATCAAAAGGAGCGACTCTTCTGGTCTTTTTCCCATTGATTTCTATATACATATATGCGGATTCAACAAAGCAAATGTTAATGTCTTAGTTCCCATTGCAACATTCTCCTCAGTAGCAGTTGTTTAGGTAATGCAAATTCAAACAATATGGATAAGACTTGTTTCAAATTTTTGACTCTTTAAGTCTCCTTTTTAGTTGTGGGTTTGTCGATCTTGCCTTTTGTTAATTTAATGTAATAAATTTGGTTTCAGTTTATCGATGTATTGGATCATTCTTTTCTTTCAGTCTCCTACTCTGTCCCATCTAATATTTGACATTTTTTTTGTGACAAAAGTTGGTGCAATGTGACCTTTTAAAATAGGTTTTCGTACACCTAATACCACTATATGGGCAATGGGAAATGATGTAGATTGATCTAAACCCACTGAAATGTACAGTGATAAAGATTCTTTCTATGATTATAAGATGGTGCCATACAAATATAAAATTTAATAATTTCTTGACCAATAAAATATTGATGATGAGCTATAAATAGCTATAGCTCATATCTATTTATAGATCTTAGCATGCACTCAAACAGTATAATGTTGGTAGGGGGCATCCATTCCCACTCCCCACATTAGCCGCTTGGCATTCGTATACGCGTGTACCAATTGATTTTTTTTAATTTAATTTTAGAATTTTGAAAAAAAATAAGAGGTAGTTGTGTTCTATAAAAATAGGACCCATTATCTTTTTTAATTTTATAAAAAAAATTAAAATGAAAAACAATCTGGTATGAGACAATCCTTGAGATATAAGTCACATTCACCTGGAAGGTTAGTCAGTGATTGATTTATGAAAATAACCTATAATGCTCAATTTTTTTTGGAGGTACAACAGTTTTAATTGACCATATTCTCATCTCACCAATTGAATTTCCATAATCACATGCTAACATTAACTTTAAAATATTGGTGAACATTTTTAAGTTTCATATAATAATTTCTCTCATCATATATATTCACCATATAGTGTAATTGTGCATGTGTAATTAATTCAAGACTTTTTCTGGTGGTGCAAACTTTTTTTTATAGAATAATCGATAGTAATTATTAATGAAAAACAAAAGTACAAAGCAAATTATGGTGCCGAATATGGGTAAATATTATATAGTGACCAAACACAACAAATTGAATTGATCTGGAGAGAATCACGCACAATAACACCGATTTAATCAAATATCATACGAAGTAATTAGAAACTTAGAGTAATGCTAATAACAAATATGTTGTATAATTATGAATCGCCAACAAGGAATACATGTTTAACTAGTCAACTTATGATCAACCTCTCTAAAGCCATCGTCTTTCCTACACACTATAGCATGTTAGGTTGGATAAAGTTCACCACGTACAAAAATGACTACAAACCAGTACACAAGAATTCTTGTCATGACGGTGAAAAATATAATTTAAAGGATTATATCATTGACTTGTGGAACTCATTTTTTTCTTTATTTATTTATATATATAGGAATAGGTTTGCTTAATTTTATAGCCTCTGTAGAGGTACAATTGGGTCAAAAAAACAGACTTTGTTCCCGTTCAAGCATAGAAAATTATGGCATGTTGGGTGAGACATAGATATTTTGTCTCTTGAGGAAAAAAGAAGAAGGGGAAGAAGAAAAAAGGACAGAAAGAGAGCAACAATCGGTTGCCGACAGGTGACAATCTTTTGTTGGCTTTGCTTCTTTGCTTAGTTGAGAATCTGAGATCATCATCAACTCACGCACGTGGGGTGCACATGATTTGAATTATGCCTCAAAAACGCGTTTAATTAGGGGGGGATCAAAGCTATGATTACCAGTTCACTAATTACTATCAATGGAGGAGTAACAAATGGACACGTGGCAACGACCCACATCAACAGGGGCCCAATGTTCTGTTGAGGAAATTCTTCTGCATCATTGTCGAGGAAAAAGATTGTGACTTTTAACGGGGACGGGGGGGACAGTAATAACTAATATTAACAACATCAAGTGACTTATTGGCTAAGTGTCACAGTTTGGGACAGTAAAAGTAATGTCTAATTGATCCACCACGATTAATCATTGGTTATAGTTGGAAGGATTTCTATGACATGTTATTTTATGATGTAGTTGAATTCATGTGTAAATGTGAGTGATGTATAGTTTAGTTGGTTAAGTTCTTTTACCTTTATTTATGCGGGTAGAGGTTCGAAACTCCCCCTTTTCTAATCGCTTGCACTTAAGACAGATAAATAATTCATGCGTAAATATGTGATTTATATTATAGTCAACGTAACGTCACATCAATAATTAGTAAGTCACTATTACTGAGTGTGATAAACGTAATGTGTTTCAACCTTCCTTTAACTTATAAATGCCTCTTTAAGACATTTTATCAAACAATATCATAAAGAAAAATACAAGAATACCCCGGGGTGTGACGAATAGGGTTCATCAAATTAAGCATAAGTAGGTGTGCCTTAGCCTTCTTTAGGTTATGAATATGCCTCTTTTGAGACATTTTATTAAACAGTGTGCCCTTTTCCATAAAAGAAAGCTCAGGAGTCAACGAAGCTTATGAAATTGAAAGTCTACCCTCATCCTTTTTAAAAAAAATAAAAAAAATATTTATAAATTTAGAAAAAATAAATAAAGTAGTGCATACCTCTTTGAAACATTTCATCGAACACCATCCCACTTTTCCATAAAAGAGAAAAGCAAGAATATTGGGGTCAAGTTGCATATTCACTCAAAAGATTTCCTTTATTAGCAAGAAAACTCGATCAGTGTGAAATAAGTTAAGGAGGGGCTGCTGCTGCAGTATCAAACAGAAAAGAAACATGGTAAAGGAAAAAAAAAGGTCTTGTCACCATGGAATTGTATTTTGTTTACTTCCTTGAAAGCATGCACTAAAAGATTGTGGAATCAGTCAAAACATCTGTAGCCAGCCCAAAGCCAAAAGGTATACATCTTTGACATGGTGATCAAGATTTGCGCATACATGTACTTTCAAGAGCCAAGCATATATGGTTAGATAAATCTAAAAAATGCATCGTCAGATTTAATACATCAAGTTTCATTTTTCAATTGAGAGCCAGAGGTGCAAAGCCATAATAGGTCCACATTGCCCAATTAAGGCAGATAAAAACAGACCCTGATGCTGAAATGGTGTCTTTATTCTAAACGATAATAGGTTTGTTAGATTTTATAGCAACGGATCATCGGGTTCCTACTACCAATAGTGATGATATTGTCTCTAAATTAACCGCCTTTAAAGTCCAGCAAGTGAAACAAAAGGCTTCAGTATAGTTTCCAATATGGGACTTTAGATTCTTCAACACACACCCCATGCAATTTAATTTCCAATTTCTCATCTCCACGTGTAATTGCATCACACAACTCATAATCGCAGATAAATATAATTAATTGTTACCATATAAAAATTAAAGTTCAAGTTAATTAATAAAATCTGATTGTATTAGTTGATAAACATGGTGCTTATCCCAAGTTGCAAGAGAGAGAGGGTTTTCTTTTGGTGGGCTTAAAGGTCGTTATAGAGAAAGATGGTCAAAAGCTAGTTGGACAAGGAATTAATTCATGCATCAAACATCAATTTATTAATTAATTAAAGTAGGTGACCAAAAGTTGGTTAAAGCTAGATTCAGTAAGATCAGCACACAAATGGACTGAGAACAGACATATATCTGTTTTCGTCTTCAATATGGAAAATATTACATGAACTAAAAAGAAAAAGACCCACCAAGCTAGCTACTTTTGCCCTGCAGCAGGCTTAAACAAAGTCATATTACATCAATCTCAACTTTCATCTTCCCTCCCTTTTGTTCAAACATTGAAGATCTAGTACTACTTCATTCCTACTAGAGAGCTACCCAAAATTTATTAATTAATATGGTGTCCTTCAACCTCTCCTTAGGAGAATTTGATTGGATTCCTGGAACAAGGTTTTTTTTTTTTTTTTTCAATTCATTGGGTTACAATAATTAATTAATAATTGATGCTAGTGTCAGTCGCACATGCGTGATGCATTCTGAGTTATGCATGAGTGTGAGACCTACTGTCGAGCCCACACTGATCAAGATATGTCACGTACTCATGCTCGACTGAGTCTAGCATTCCTCCTCTTAATTATTTGTTTCTCTTCATGTCCAAAGTGGTTCCCACAATGAGCCTAGAGTGGTGGTGTCATCAAGGAAGCTTAAGTTGCTCTGGTTGCTGCCATGAGAACTGGTGATGAAGTTGTGATCAAGTGATTGCTGAGGAGAGCCCTGCTCATTAGATTGTGTCATCTCCATGCAAATTAGTGCCACAAGGTTGGCTTGCTGGCATTGCATGTTGACAAGCTCAGCTTGTGCCTTGGCTAATTGTGCTTGCAGCTCATTCACTTGTTTCTGGAGGTGGCAGATTGCCCCTGCACACCCATAAACTGGGTCTCTAATTCTTGCACTGGCCTCATAAACCATGCTGCTCACTGCATCAGCTCTTTGAGATTCTGGAAGTTCCTGAAAATTTGAGATGTTTCTTTCATTTAGTTACAAATAAACCTTCAATATTTAATTGATTGCGAACTGAGAAAATAGATAGAAAAAGAAAAAAGAAAAAGAAAAAAAGAGGTACTTTTGAGAGTTTTTCTCCCTTGTTCTGTTGTTATCAGAATAATTTAGTCAGAGTAGTTGGTTTCCTTGATAAAAAATAATATCAGGGCTAAGGGCTGAAAGGGAATTTCCTACCACTTTGGTATGCCTCCATTTGTGTCTAGTGGTGTATACTTCCTAGAATTTTCAAATATGAATGCAACTAACACAATATTCCATGGAAAATATGACACTTAATATTTTACATGGGAGAAAGATCTTAAGTTCAGTTTCATCGTGTCTTCTGGTCAGACTTGTGTTGTCAAAACGAGAGAACGAGAGAACGAGAGAACGATAATTTTATTAGACTTTGAATTTAAACTACATATTTAGTAAAATTCAGTTTCATCGATTACCAAAATTCACAGCGTGACAGAAGAACATAACTGTGTATCTAATATTCCAGAACACAAAGTCATAGACCTACTTTGACAAGTAGTGCTACATGTTTGGTACATGAAGAAAAGTACCTGCAAGAACTTGATGATATTACTAGCCCCAAAGACACGATGAGCAATAGTGAACTTGGCTGGCTCAGTGGGAGGAAAGTAAGGTGCCAAGACACATTTGTCTGCACATCTTCTCCTCAAGATCTTGCATGCAGCACAAGGACTTATAACCACAGGTGGGTTTGGAGTTGGAGTAGGAGGCAGAGGAGGAGGAGGAGAGGATGGTGAAGAAGAAGGAGACTGAGACAGAGGGGTTGAGGAGGTGGTTGTGTAGTTTGTGTTCATTGTCTCATTACTGCACTCCATTGCACCTAAATCTTTAAGCTTTGGGCTTTAAGCTATGCTTTTGTGTAGAGAGAGAGAGAGAGAGAGAGAGAGAGAGAGAGAGAGAGAGAGAGAGGGGTGAGGTGGGGTTTGTTTGCAGCACAAAGTGAGAGTATAAATAGGGAAGGAAGCTTTGAGGGAAGGTGTCATTGTGACGTCATCTGTTGAATATTTTTATTAGGCTGCTGATTCTGCCATATATAGAGACAGATTTATATTTAATTTCTCTTAAGCCGTTAGGTTTATTGATAGAATTATATATAATTCCACTTTTGATTTTTTGCAGGAAAAACTTATCTTCAAGTTTGAAAATTCATCATCCTCTCTCTGAAAAAACCCAGTTTGCAGACACAAGTTTTAGAGTCTAAAATCAAAATAGCCGTATACAAACAATTCGATAGTCTCCAAAAGTCCTTCTCAATTAATCTTTTTAACCACCAAAGCACTTCAAATAGATCTCTACCTTTTTCACATTTACTCAGTAATTTCATTTGGTGGTAACAAGCAAGCACCAGAAGCAATCTTTATTGCTGGAATTGTTAAAGTAAAGAGAATCAAATTCACTTGCTCTTTAATCATATATCAAATTGGGTGGTTGGGTTTAGTCAAATGGTTATAGGATAAATTAAGAATTAACTCATGATGAAAAACCTTGTCAACAAAGATAGGAAAAATGCAAGACAATTTCTATTTCTAACCCTTGTCCAGGGCAAGGAGTGCCCTACTGACGGCCGTTGTTTTCACATGCGACTTTCCTTCCCAACAAGTAGTGTTTCTAGAAATTTTTATTTCTTAGATTTTTAATTTCTCTCTCTCTCTCTATCTTTCTATCCGCAACAAGTCAGATATGAGCTTTGAATTCAAACGTCGTAAATTCAAATCCTTATGAACACAAAAACATTCAAAGTGACTTGAAATGCATGGTTTGTGAATGATTGTACATATCGAAGTCTGCTTTAAGATCTTCATTCTGACGAAAAATTTTCTCATTAGCCAAAATAGTCTCAAAGACATTCTTGAAAATTTGTTTTATCTCTTTAAATTCTAGGCTATAACGTTGCCTAACTTTCAATTGGGGAAATTTGGCGCCTCATACTCTCTCTCCCTCCCTCCCATTTTCTAGGACTTGAGCCATACATAGAGCTATTATTTCAAACAAAACAAAAAAAATACACAACAAAGTCGTATTTATTTTAAGAGTCAAAGGTTTGGATGAGAACGGTAATGATATATAGTTTTCGATTTGACGTACCATCCGTCACTGACATTAACCTTTAAACCAAAATGTATTCCTCCTCTTCTGAAGGGGCCCCAAAGCTACATTACAAAACCCTACTACCTTTTCCTTTTTGGCTTCTTTTTTTTCCTCATGTCATCACTCAAAATGGAATTACAAAATGTGGTTAACCAAAAACCTAAATCCAGATTTGGTCCACTCTTGAAATTAATTATTGTGTAGGCTTTTGCCGGGGTGACATGTGGCAGAGGTTTGTGGTGAATGAGTGAAAAAGTAGGGTTTATTTGGTGAGTGATTGGGCCTGCTGAATCCACTGAGACAGTGCTAGCTTTCTACCTCCTCTAACCACCGCCTAATGACCTACTTATTTTCGTTGAGAACGACCCAAGTATCCCGATGTAGCTAACTAGCTCAATTAAGTGCTCTTAAAACCCGTAAATCTGAAAAAGCATTCTTCGCGTTCTTTTTGGTAATGTCATAATCACCACTCGTTAAACTTAAACACATTCTTTACATGAATCAAATTCATTCACGTAAGTGGTCAGTGAAGTTTGTAAACCAATCTTATAGAAATCTCCTATAATAACTCACTTTTTTTGTTTTCCCCTTCAATTACTCTCAAGTGAATATACATATGCATTTTCGGAGATGCACATATTCCATTTCGTTATTTTGTCATCTTCACATAATGATAAATTTCTGGCTTCGTTACGAAAGGAAATATAAGCGTGTTTTTGTGTATAAAGTTAAGATAAAGGTGGGGTACGGTTGGTAGGGAGCCGGTCAGCTCGTTGCGCGCATGAGTTGAGAAAACTCTGGTATTCTAAAGTCTTAAGCTGCCATTGACGATTGCGACACTTCTCCCTAAGTAAGAGAAAAAAGATATCTTAAATTAATATATTTCTCTTCTTAACCAAGAAAAAGAAAAAGAAAAAAATTAGATTCTGGATTATAATTAATATTTAAGTGACTAAACTGAGTTTTGCCATTTGTTAATTAAACTTGTTCTACTTTGCAGTGGAAGCAGTTGGACTTGTGTTTCTTCACCCATCTCCACCTCCACCTCCACCCCACCCACCTTTCAAAATTATTTTTTTTTCTTCTTCTTTTTGCTGTTAAAGAGTCTTATGCGCGTGGACCTTAATAAAAGAAAGCATATGCCAAATTCTACTTTTATAGTTTGCTCATGCACCATCAAAACTCACGAGAAGTCCAACTGAAAACAATCAGTTCATATTGATAGCAAGTTAGCCATGTAAACAGAAGTAGTTTCGATTTCACCCCACACATATATATAAAATAAAAAGCAACAAAACAAAATGCAAAATGCTCTTTTTATGCACGGAACAAATGCTTTTATATCGTCAGTTTGATATACATTGTTGATTTATTCTTTGACAACTTAAAGCGTTAAAATTTTGGAGTTAGTGGGTGATCTAATTGGTCTTAGAGCTCACTTTACACGAGATCCTAAGTTTGATTATCTCATTTTTGCAGAGAATTACTTAAACTTTTGAAGTTAGTGGTTATCTAAACTACGAATGTTGCTTTGTGAATATCTGACTAAAACAAAAGCAAAAATAACTCATTTAATATGATGTCATGTACATGTAAGAAGCAATATGAAAACTCAATGTTGTTGTTTTGGGGTGGCTCAATCATAGAGTGAACAGTAATTAATTCCCTTACTCTCTCAGTCTTCAACATAAAGATTGATTTTGACTTCATTTTAGTGACGTGGTAACAAAATACGCACCTCACCAACAAACAGTCGGTACCCTTTTTAATGTTTTCACTTTCCGTACTATTAATTAGCTGGTTTCTAGAGAGTTTGCAATGCGGAATCCGAAATTTGACTTCCTCTTTCAGCTTCCCCATTAGCAAAAGTATGATGAAGAGTATATGAGAAAACAGCCTCAAATACAGCGTATTGATTCTAAGTACACTTTGTTGTGAGAGGAAAGTTATATAAGTAATCTCGGTTCATAGCGGAAACGAGTCAATTCTTATATGCAGTTGCATGGGTTGGCGATTAAACAGGCAATAGTGCCAGTGGTTATGTTGCCCTCTTGCGTGAAGAAAAACTTGCTTACATCCATCATTTCATGAAACGGACGTCTCAAATACATACGTCACTCATTGAATTATTAGTTGAATAAACCCATCAAAGCCGAATTTCAAGAAAACGAGTCAAAAATCGAGCGCTCGTCTCATCGGGTTAGACACCCGGTGACAGGTGTATTATTATTTCCAAGATGATGGAGTGTCCCCTTCGTCCTTCGAGTTGAATTGTCATGGTCTCCAGAAGAAGCTCACATGTGCTATACGGCATTGGTACTTTTGAGTTTGAGCATCCAATCGCCCTCTCCCTTTTCCATGCTCTCTTCATACACGTTTAATATTTAACTTTAATTTGGTTGCAGTCTTGCAGACTTAATTAATACATTCAACTTTCAACATGATCGATACTTGGTTTTGGGGGTCTTGACATCACCCGAAGAAGACCAAAAATTTATTTCATGATCTATCGACATTCGATCGTGTAGGGTTGCATGGGTATGTTGCCGTGCTCTTGAAGATAGGGCACCCATTATATGCTCTTTGCATTTATGCCATGTATATCGAGGACCAAGACCAAAACCAAAACATTCTCGAGACTTGACCAAAATTTTCCAATTTTCAGTGGAGACACAAGCCATAGTTGTAAACCACATTAATGTGAACTACTGGAAGACCCATTTATTTTGAATGCTGAACAAAAATCAGTCGTACAGTTTAAAAATTGAAAAAATAATGTATAAACCAAAAACCCCATCATTCTTTACACATTATATACTTCAATCCACTGCTAGAAATATCAAAATTTGTCAGTGAAACCACCAGGAGAGAATCCAGATCCAGATCCAAATCCACATGAGGGTGGTTCCCTTCTTTCCTCATGATTCCGTTAGTGTAGCATTATCGTTAAGGAGATGTTCTTTATCAAACAACCTAACATGTTACATTAACAGACTCTTCAATGTAAGTTTGAATATGTGATCTAAATTGACAGTCTGATAATATAACATGTTATGGAAGAAACCTTTACACTTTTAATAAGACAAAAGTGTTATTCAAATGGGTCCTAATTTGTTGGTATTCTAGAGCTTTCCAGATCTTAGGCTTCTAATTCCATATTCCAGGGAAGAATTTGGCTGTTTGCAGAGATTAAGGTCCACACGGTTTTAGCATAAGGTCTTTCGTTACAACCAGTTCCCACTCCGACCGCTAAGGGCAATTGACCTCCTACGGCTCCTTAATTTCTTTCTCTCTCTCTTTCAATGACTTCAAGCAGCCAAATTAGCGGACATCACACGGTAATTTGAGTGCACGACTAGAATATTAAGCCCACACATTCAAACCAAAACCAAAAAACAATCATTTTATTGCTGAAATGCTAGACTGCGTGTTATCTATCTGTAAGCCACGAGAAAATCTTAAGTGAAACTAGTTGTGTGCAACAACGTGTTTATCTATGTTGTCAAAGGGAATACTCACGTAATGAGAGAGATAGATCCTAATTATTTACAACCGGTGATAGAGAACAACCATGTATCTGTCTATGTCATTACATTACTAGTCAATGACGAGAGAGATCGGCACATGATTAAACACAACCGGAGGAGACATGGAAGTTTTTCTGGTAGAATATGGAAAGCAAAGATTTGATATAACCGGACGAGCACCATAGTCCTGCAAGTAAAAGGGAAGGCACGCACAAAGTCGATGATGTTGGTATTTCTTATCACATGCAGGACTAAAGGAGGCCTTGAATACGACTATTCATCCTAAATTGAAAATCTGGAGAGATCAAGGCTTTCTTGGCAAAATTCCAAGCGATCAATTAACACACGAAATTTACATAAAAAGACAATAACATTTGGACCTAACCTTATCACAACATGACGCTAGTAGATCATATCACAACACAAAACATAAATTAAAGGCTGGCCCTAAACTTATCATATCATGTCACTGAAAAACGATAATTCGAACTTTGAACATCTTTTAATAAAGTAGAGATAAATATCACAAGACCAATTGTTAGTTTAAACACCCCACTTTAAAAAGCTTTCACAAACTTCAAATCAATACAAGTAATTTTGTTTTTTCCTTTTATAAAAAAAAAGTAATTTATGTTTGTACTAATTAGCTATTAATCTAGTTGTATTTTTCCTTCCATTATTGAAAGAAAAAATTAATTCCCGTTTATTTCTTGAGGTATTTAGTTAGATACTCATTCTTAGCACTAGTGACATAGATAAATCCTACACCATTTAATTTCTATAAACAAACCCAAAAAAAATATCCAAAAAAGGACAGATGGCCCTTTTGAATTTAATTTTGATTATTAAATTACTTTGATGCCATGTTGAGTATTTTGGGTCTTTTTTAATAGGGATGACAAAAATCCTGGTCATGTCAGGTCCCCATCTGGTCCCTGGCCCTAATGGGGAAAGATTTTGAGGGAAAATGGGACGGATATAGGGATCCTCAATTTTTCAAAATACCCGATTAGAGATGGCCCGGGGATGGTATTGGTATATCCATCCCCGAGCCTGGCCCAATAAGTGATATATTTATTTTTAGTTACTAAACATATAATATAATATAAAAAATAAAAAGTTACCCAAAACAATTACGTGTTGAAATTGACATAAACTTCCATTTGTCTGTGTTGTACTGTGCCCACACTTTCCTCGACATGTTAAGCTAGTTTCTGTTTTATTTTTTGGGTCGAATCTAGTTAAGCTAATTTAAGCATATATTGATTTATCCATTTCCGAGGAAGATTTAAACCCAGCAAAAAACTTGAACTAAATTTAAAGCTTGTCCAGAAAATACTTATATAGAAAGTACTTAGAAGCTTTACTGAAGAAACACTTCCAGCATGCCAGAGGTGCTTTTGATTAGGTTTTTAAGTACTAAATATATAATATAATATAATATAACAATTAAAAAAGTTACCCTAAACTGTGGACTTATTTTTTTATTATATGATTTTATTTGTTAAATTAACATGTGTTATAATATGGATATTGTTTTATTTATTTAAAAAATTTGGGGATTTGAGGCAGGTTTGGGATACCATTCCTTGACGGGTACAAGGATGGGGATTCCCTGAAATTTCATACCGGGGATGAGGGCGGGTACGGGGGCGGGGATGGGGAGCGGGGACATGGATGGTATTGCTATACCCGGCCCCTAACCGACCTATTGCCATCCCTAGTTTTTTAATGAGATTTTGGGATTGAGCATGTTTTAAGAAATTAATGGCAATTTTGTAATTTATAGGAAGTTCAAAGCCTCTTTGTTATGTTGTAAATGGACTTTGGGTGTGTTTCTAAAATTTATTTTATATTGGATTTTTTATAATTTGGACCCTATACTAGAGATAATAGTGAAACTCCCTTTTTTCTTTTGGGTTTCCCACCATCCACAGCTTCCTTTTACTATTTGTTGGAACAGCAACATGCAATAAGAAGCCAAGAGGCTAAAGCGGAAAACAAAAGTGGAGGCCCAACAAACAGGGGTTGCGTAATTTCATAAGTGAATTTGTTTAGGATTAAATTTACAGAATTATTCCATCGAAAACAAAAAGGTTAAAAACGAAAAATTATGGTGCGTATCAAGAAAGGTGAAATCAAGTAGGTAGTAATTTTGAGAACGAGAGGGCCCTTTGCCAAAAGAAAATGAAAGATAACGATTTGGGGGAATAAATATGCTACAATAAGTGGCCCGTGGGCGTGCGATTGATTTTTGACCGTAAATGCATGCGGGCCCTATTGTGTGAGACCCGCATCCATCAACAGTCGGAAAATTCTTGCACGCCCATACACGACTTAAGTTAGCAATACTCAGTGCACCAGGAATAACTAAACGTCATGCCTGGTCTCATAGAAAGAGTCTTTGAAGAAAGTCCCAATAAACAATATCAAAGTTGAGGTAGTTTGGCTTGACCGCTATCTACAAATGGATACAAATACAAAGCATTCAAAACTAACTAATAATTAGAGAATGAAAATATATGAAGTGTCTAAACCGTTAATTATACCAAAACAATCAATGCAGCAATCATAATCCCCAAGAAAAGGAGGGTCATGAATCCCACCATAAAGGGAAAACGAGTGGAGAATTCAATGTATCTCTAAGTGCAAACATAACGAACATTCTATGCAAGTAAACCAGCTAGACCAGCTAAATTCATGAATCACACGATTCCTAGACCAGCTAAATTCAATCTAAATTGACAACGCAGAGGGAATGGTCAAACATGCCATGTAGTTGAGGTCACTTTGGGAAAAAGCAAATGTCATGCTCGAAGTATCTAGGCCGAAAACGAAATCACTTGATCAACCACAATCATTCCATCTGGACAATTTCAGTTAAAGCTTATCTGTTTAGATGTCCTTTTACTCCACAGTTTAAACAAATGTATCCACTGTCTAATTCATCAACTACACTCATGAGTCATGACCCTAGCTCAAGTAGCATTTGGGTGGATAGAAAGCGAAAAGGAAATTCATTTGCTACACCTAAATAAAATTTTACTAGCTCAAAAGAACTCTGAAATGACCAAGATCAGGTCACACGCTGCACACATGTGATCCAAAGAAAATGTTAACGCCATGCAAAGTAATATGTAGAACAAAAGTGATTTCATAGTTGCTATGGGGCCAGGGTAATGGAAAATATATCCTCTTCTAGGGTTGAGCTGAGGCGAAATCATTCGCATGATATGTTCAAAAATTGAATTCCTGAAGGGGGAGAGATTGATCCCGTAGCTATACCAAAAATTGTTAACTACCATTTCTAGAAATAATACAAGCTACACAAACAAGTAAAGTTCCAATGGTTGCCATATTATATGCTAAGCAGGATCTAGATTTGGTACATCACAAGATTCACTTTCTCATTAATGTAGAAGTTTTCTGATGATTAAACTGTGCTATAAAGAACTTTGGAAAAGTACATGTCTATGCAAGAGAACATACAGCACAGATCGCCATAATTGTACCACCATCGAACTAATCTATATTACACACACCAATGCCTAAATTTTTCTACATATAGCTATCCAAAATTTGAAATTATAGCTTCAACAAAAAGGAGAGGAGAGAAAAACTGGATTGGCAAAATTTTGGTAAAAGCTAGTAACTTAACAGAAACCTGTCCCAAAAACATTAGAGGATACATATATTAGAAACAAAATAAATAACGCAGAGGAACCCCAACGGCTTACCAGAAAGTCCGGGTCAGCTCACAGAGAGGAGGAGACTGACTGCAACTTTTTATCACTCCCAGCTTTGCTCTCATCATCAAAGAAGTCCTGAAGTGCAATCATCTTAACAGGGCTGGACTTTAGACTCCTTATTGCTTCGGCAGTTGCTAAAGCTCCGGCAATTGTTGTTATTACTGGAATTTTGTAAGCAAGGCCCGACCTCCTTAGTTGCCGTCCATCAATCTGATCAAGTGCATCGCCTGAACTTGTGATCACCATTAACTGGATTTGCCCATTAGCAACCATATCAGCAGCATGAGGCCGCCCTTCATGCAGCTTCAGCACTCGTTCCACTGGAATTTTTGCCAACTCAAGAATATGAGCTGTCCCAGAAGTTGAAACAATCTTAAATCCAAGCCCTAAAAAGGCTGTTGCAATCTTTTCAAGATGAGGTTTGGTCAAATCATTTAAGCTGAGGAAGACAGTGCCAGAAAGTGGTAGCTTCTGCCCCGCAGCAATCTGGGCCTTGGCAAATGCAATGGGAAACTCATAATCAATACCCATCACCTCACCAGTGCTACGCATCTCAGGCCCCAGCAACACATCACAGCCTTGGAATTTCTCAAATGGGAGAACAGCTTCCTTTACTGACACATGGGCAGGAATTACCTCTTTTGTGAAACTTATATCATGAAGAGACTTCCCAGACATGACAAGGGAAGCATATTTAGCCAATGGATGTCCAATCGCCTTGGACACAAATGGGACGGTACGGGAAGCACGAGGGTTTGCTTCGAGTAAGAAAACATCTCCAGACAATGTAATTGCATACTGACAGTTCATCAGCCCACACACATTCAGCCTCCTAGCCAATTTTATAGTCCATGACCTAATTGTCTCCAAGCAAGAAGCAGGGATGGTTTTTGTTGGAATCGAACAAGCAGAGTCACCAGAATGGACCCCAGCCTGCTCAATGTGCTCCATTATTCCACCAATGACAACATTACCCTGAGAGTCGGCAAGTGCATCAACATCAATCTCAATTGCATCGGATAGATACTTGTCAATCAATACAGGGCGTTCCGGGTCCACCTCAACAGCATTTTCGAGGTAGGTCGCAAGTTTGTCATCACTATATACAATTTCCATGGCTCGGCCACCCAATACGTAGGAAGGCCGGACAACAACTGGGTACCCAATGTCCTTTGCAATGGCAATAGCATCAGCTTCGCTCTTGGCAATTCCTCCTTTTGGTTGTTCAATCTTTAACTCGTTAAGGATTGTATTGAACTTCTCCCTGTCCTCAGCAGCATCTATGTTAGCAGGTGAAGTACCCCAAATGCGTACATATCCAGACCCACTTGCACATTTAGGCTTGTTCTCATCTAGATACTGCTGGATAGGAAGAGACAACTTCAATGGTGTTTGACCTCCAAACTGCACAATGATGCCATCAGGTTTTTCCAAATCAATTATGTTCAGCACATCTTCGACAGTCAGTGGCTCAAAATATAGACGGTCGCTCGTGTCATAATCTGTGGATACTGTTTCAGGATTTGAATTCATCATAATGGTCTCATATCCTGCTTTCTGTAAAAGAGAAGGAGAGAAGCAGGCATCTCAATGAAGGATTTGAACAATTTCAAATATCAACGCATAGACTCCGCCAATTCATCAAATTATATAAATAGTAGGCAAACTTTTAGATTGGTACCTACGATGGCACAGAAAAAATATAAATAGTGACGGGAAATATATAAATACGTTTGCATGAATGTGAATTAATCACACAGGAGGGATCCTGTAATCCATAAGTTCATTGTTACAACATAAGCGCCAAATTCAGTATATCCCATAGAACTATTTTAGATATGCAAGTAACTAAAATTTCTCCGTTTCTACTACAAGCTATTATGAATGCATCCAGATCTCTGATCAACTGTACCCAAATTGTAGTTTATGACACTCGCCGCCTCCAAGAGTAAATCCTAGAGGCATCTTGACTAAAGGTATCTAATTTTAGTTCTCATCAGGAGAAAAAGGTGCAATGATCGCCCAATTTGTAACTACCTGTGATCCCACTGCCACATGTGAAAAATAATGCATGATTGATGATTAGGATATGTCATGATTCAGAAATAAAGAAATCTAAAACCAATTCCATTCAGCTAATGCACCCGAGTTATTTTAAGTTAATATAAGATATCTACGTACCTAGGAACTTGCGTTCATGAATGAAAAAGGTGTGGTAAGAGAGGGAGTTGAAAAAGGAAGGGCAGGCAAGTGGGCAGTAAACATATCAGAGACAAACCTGTAGGGCAAAGGACGTATGGCAACAACAGTAGTCAAACTCTATCCCCTGACCGATTCGATTTGGTCCTCCACCTAAAATCAAAACCTTCTTCCTCTGGGTGGGAGCTGCTTCACACTCAAAGTCATAGGAAGAGTACATATAAGGAGTATTGGCCTCAAACTCCGCAGCACACGTATCCACCCGCTTATATGCCGGAGCAACACCTAAAGATAGCCTCTTCAACCGGACGTCCTTTTCAGTGGCTTTAGTGGCAAAAGCTATCTGTTTGTCACTGAAACCTCTTTTTTTCACTTCGTATAACTCATCCTTTGTTAGATCAGACAAGTTTCTAGCCAGGAGAAATTGCTCCACATCTACCAGCTCCTTAAGCTGTGTGAGGAACCATTTGTCAATGTAACTCAACTCATGAATATCATCTACCTTCATCCCCTTCTTCATTGCAGCATATATGGCATGGATGCGGTCTGGGTTAGGAACTCGGAGGCTATACTTCAACTGGTCCCAATCCCAGTCAAGTTCCTTAATTTTCGCACAGCCCCATCCAGAGAACCCACATTCCAAAGATCGAACTGCTTTCTGAAAGGACTCTTGAAATGTGCGACCCAGTGCCATTGACTCACCAACAGATTTCATTTGGGTAGTTAATATGGGCTGTGAACCAGGAAATTTTTCAAATGCAAACCGGGGAATCTGCACAATTCAATAAAACAAAAACAAGAAAATTGAGATGACATGCAAAACGGATCTAAAAATGCATGGATTAACAGAAATGTGTTGTCATAAATAAGATAAATGACGACAAAGATTGATGACATTCCTACCAGCATAAGTAATATGCATATTATCCAGGAAGCTAATGGACAATGCCATCTAAAATTTGACAGAAAAAACTCAACTCCTGTGTAAGGTCTAACCATTACATCCAAGCTAGGACTAAAAATGTACACAAAAATTCTAGCAATACCAAAGACAGACATACGAAAAAGAAAATTTGAATACCCATAAATGAAGCAATCAAAAACTAATTAATCCAAGAATACAAAGCTCGATGTGTTTAATCAGAGCGCGCTACAAAAGGGTAATGAAGAAGGTAATGAATAAGTACTTACCTTGGTTACCACATAATCTATGGAAGGCTCAAAACTAGCCGGTGTCTTCTTTGTAATGTCATTAGGTATCTGATCCAAGGAATACCCAACTGACAACTTGGCAGCCATTTTCGCAATTGGAAAACCAGTAGCTTTGGAGGCAAGAGCCGAGGACCGCGAAACCCTTGGGTTCATCTCAATCACCATAACCTCACCATCTACAGGATTAACCGCAAACTGCACATTAGAACCACCACATTCCACTCCAATCTCCCTTATGATAGCAATGGAATAATCCCTCAGCCGCTGATACTCCTTATCAGTCAAAGTCTGAGCAGGAGCCACAGTGATTGAGTCCCCAGTATGAACCCCCATTGGGTCAATATTCTCAATGGAACATATAATCACCACATTGTCAGCCAAGTCTCTCATCACCTCAAGCTCATACTCCTTCCAACCCAACAACGATTTCTCCACCAAAACTTGAGACGTCACACTTGCCGCTATCCCGGCCTTGCAAATGTCCTCAAACTCATCTTTGTTATAAGCAATGCCCCCTCCAGTCCCGCCCAAAGTAAACGCAGGCCGAATAATCAACGGAAACTCTCCGATTTCATGAGCAATTTCGATACATTCATCAAGCGTCGTCGCAATCCCAGACGGCGGTGTCTTGACTCCGATGTTCTTCATGGCCTGCTTGAACAAGTCTCTGTCCTCTGCTTTTTTTATTGCCTCCAGCTTCGCTCCAATCAATTCGACGCCGTATTTGGCCAGAGCGCCGCTCTCGGCCAACGCCACGGCAAGGTTCAACGCTGTCTGGCCACCCATGGTGGGCAACAGAGCATCAGGCCGCTCCTTCTCGAGGATTTGCTCGACCAGCTCGGGCGTCATTGGCGTAATGTAAGTCCTGTCAGCCAAGTCCGGGTCGGTCATGATGGTGGCCGGGTTCGAGTTTATCAAAACGACCTCGTATCCGTCCTCCTTGAGAGCCTTGCAGGCCTGAGTGCCCGAGTAATCGAACTCGCAGGCTTGCCCTATCACAATCGGCCCAGCTCCGAGTATCAGGATCTTCTTTATGTCCGTTCTCTTCCCCAGTTTCGGCGGCTCTCCGTTCGCCGCAGCTCCGGCGTGGGAAGACTCGCTCCGGACCGAGTAGACTCGGCGGCTCGGGCGCTTGGTGAAAGTGACGAGGTTTGAGGGCCATGATCGGAGGTGGAGAGAGGGCGCGGCGGTTCTGGCTCCGAGCTTCTTAGAGTAGAGGAAGAAGCTAAAGTGGTTTGGTTTCGACAAATACGGCTTGGAGTTGGCGAAAATTGAGAGCTTGGGAGAGAGAGCTGCTTCACTGTGACTGAGGCAATGGTCCATTTTCTCCCTGTAATATAAACTATCACAAGAGAGACTCAGCGCTCAGAGCTCAGAGAGAGAAAGAGAGTTCGTGGTTTGAGAAATTAGGGTTTTAGGAGGGAGGGTGAGGAAATGGAAGTGGACTTTCAATGTAGGCCAGTTTTGGTTTTGCTGAAGAAGCCAGTGTTCCTGAGTGGAGTATTTGTTTGTCTTTTGGTGAGGAAGCCAACAAAACAGTGAGACAGTGGGCGACGCCGTACTCGGCATCTGACATTAGGGTTTTTTGTGCAGTCAACTCAAATGATTCAAATTTCTTTTTTGGATTGGGCTTTTTATGGGCCTGCTTTTGATTGGCTCTGTCTTGGTTGGTCTTAAGTCCGGACTGCCCATAATCAAACACAAAACACCCAACAATTGTTTATGGACACCCAACTCCTCAAATTCTTCTTACCATAAAAATAAAAAAGTAGTCGATTCTAAACAAAAAGTTTAAGTTTTTTCCTTAACTAAAATAGAGAGAGAGAGAGAGAGATTTGACTAGGGGTGCAAGTTATGGCTGATTCTCATTCGAAAATTTCCAATTTTGGCAAGTTCAAATAAATTTCAAAATCTAAAAATTTCAAAAAAAGTTGGATTGAAATTGAAATGTATCTCGAGATTCCGAAAAATTCCGAATTCCAAACTATATATTTTAAGCTTAGAAGACATACAATTACCAATTTTATGTTGAACAAAATATAATTTAATGACCAAATTAGAGACAAGTTATTCCATCAAGGATAACAACATCCAAGTACTAGAATATGAATTTTAAATATTAGAAATATATTGGGTTTTTCAAGCGTTCAATATGTTTTTTAAAATGTGAGCCAATTTTATCCGTTCGAATGGTAATGTTTCAAATTTTGAACTAGTTTATGAAAATTTCCAAAAATATTCCCGAAATTCTGGAATTTTTTGGAATGGAATTGGAATAGAATTTTCATTCTGAAATTTTTTGGATTGGAATTGGAATCCCCTTATTCCGATCCTATCTGTCTGAAAATCAGTCCTAGATTCGATTCCAAACAAAATATTGGTATAAAATTGGGAAAAGGGAAGTCCATATTTCATGTTGCATTGCATGCCGCAAGAGAAAGAGATAACAAAATCAATCTGGGCCCTTGTACTATATGCAGCAAGTGACAAATCTGAAACAGCAAAAGCATTTCTGCTCGGAATTTGTCAACTATAAAATATGGTAGACATGTCTTGAATTAACTACACCAAAAGAGTCTATATAGTGCCTTGGTTATCCATGTTTTTTTTTTTTCTCTTTTGGGGTCTCACATCCATGATGAACTAAAACATGGATTTTCAGATCATTATGCATTGCCAGTAGAAATAGTTTCACGATACTCCAATAAGTGAAAAAAAACCTCATCTGGATGCCCCATCCAGAGAGCATCCAGAGAGCAAAAGTGGAGAACTGGCCTGTGTAGATGCCATTCTCATCCAGAATCCAGATGCCCAACGTTGATCTGAACGGACGTGTGGTCCTTTGAAGTTATCAACATGTTGGTGGCCGAGCTGTGTCCACAGATCACACAAGTTTAACAGAATACCCTCACATCAAAACCACACAAACAATCGATGACACAAAATTTTGATTAGATTAGATTGATACCATTTCCTGGGAATGTAAAGCTCAGTGATAACTCCCTCTTCGTTCTGCATCTTGGTCAATGAATCGACTACAACAGAAACAAATCTGATTTTTCTGTTAACAGTTTAGAAGAGGAAGCTTAAGAATTAAGAAAGCTAAGAAAGAAGAAGAAGATTCAAGAGAAAATGATATGCTCTATATATTGATTTCACATAATGATTACAATCATAGTGTCATCTGTGTTATATATCTCAATAACCAAGACTTAACAATCTAACTAATTACAGCTAATACTAACTAACAACACGTTAGCACACACGCGACAGCTTAACTGAATATAAGCTAACTAATATTGTTATCATTCCCCCTCAAACCCAACTCTGGATCCTGCTCTGGATTTCCAAGTCGCATACTAATACAGTGACTTAAGAAAATAGGACTATGAAGTCCTTTAGTAAACACATTAGCAATTTGCTCGAGTAGGAACATACTGAACAGTAAGATCATTCCTTTGAACCCTTTCACGCACAAAGTGAAAATCTATATGCAAATGTTTGATTCTTGAATGATATACTTGATTACTACTAAGTGACAAAGCAGACAGATTGTCACAAACGATTGTAGGAGGTTGAGGCAAGCACACTTTCAAGTCTAGCAAAACCTGTCGAATCCAAGCCAAATCTGCAGTTGTATTAGCCAATGCCCTATACTCAGCCTCTATTGAACTTCTAGATACAGACCCTTGCTTCTTCGACTGCCATGAGATAGGATTATGTCCAAGCAATACCACAAAATTAACCTGTAGTTAACCTCCTAGTATTTAAGTCCCCAGCCCAGTCAGAATCACTATAAGCTTATAATTGCCAAGGACCATGAGTAAAGTGAATCCCATAATTCATAGTACCTTGAACGTATCTCAAAATTCTTTTGACCAGGTTGAAATGTATCTATGTGGGAGCAGTCATATACTGACATACAGTATTGACAGCATAGGATAAGTCAGGTCTTGTGAATGTCAAGTACTGTAAAGCACTAACAATACTTCTATAAAATGTAGGATCATGCAATGGTTCTCCTTTAGACTTTAAGACTTGATTATGCGGCTTGCAAGGAGTGGGACAAGCCCTACAATTACTCAGACCAGCCTTGTGTGATAGATCTTTAGCATGCTTGTGCTGATGTCACCTGTAGAATTGTAAGACATTTGAAGGCCAAGGAAATAGTTAAGTTGACCCATGTCCTTCATCTCAAACACAGCTCCTAAATCATCAATCACTGTCTGCACTAACTGTGCATTGGAACCTGTCAAGATTATATCATCAACATACAATAATAAAATGACAATATCAGTGCCTTCATGCTTGACAAATAAGCTGGGATCAGAGTGAGATGATTGGAACCCTATAGCTAGTAAATATCCTGTAAATTTGGCATTCCATGCCCTTGGAGCTTGCTTAAGTCCATACAGAGACTTATTCAACTTACACACAAATTCAGGATGCTTGGAGTCTTCAAAACCTTGAGGTTGTCTCATTAAAACTTCTTCTTCAAGCTCCCCATGTAAGAACACGTTCTTAACATTCAATTGCCTCAAAGACCACAGGTGCATAGCTGTGAGACTAAGAATTAACCTCACTGTTAGAACCATGAGTACTTGGTCTTTAGTCCCTTGTCCTCAACAGAAATATATAGTTGGTATGGGTTTGCAAAATAAAGAGACATGAAAATGGTTCTGTTGCACGGTATAAGGCTTGACTGGTAGCTCAATGTTTTTATTTATTTATAAAAACAGTATAACCAGAACAACAATTTCAAACAAAGATTTATGGGTATAGCAGTAAAAGAGGTTGGTAGTATTCTTCATGTAAAGTGTTGTTAGAAAAGTGAAGCAATTATCAAGAACACTCCAACTCAGCATGTAATTCTCTACGACAAATAATGTATGTAATAACAGAATTTAGTATCTACCAAATCAAGTTTCAAGTGAAACACAAGCATAAAGATAGAAGAACACAAACACCCAGTTCAGGTTCCAAAATGTACCAAATACAAAACATCCACAAAATGTACCAAATACAAAACATCCACACTAAGTTCCAGCCCAAAGACTCAAAAACCACATCCAACAAACCATTCATAACTAACATGTTGACAAAACACATCCAACTAGTTCAAAAAACACATCCATCTAGTTCAAAAAACATATCCTCCCAGTTTTCTTCACCACATCCATGGTCTAAGCTTCTTGGCAGGAGACTTGAATCTCTTGGTAGGAGACTTGACTCTGTTGGCAGGAGACTTGAATCTCTTAGCAGGAGACTTTGATGGTTGTGAGGCAACCTCAACAATGTTGGGTGGCTGTGATGATGATGATGTAGCTCCAGTATAAGAGAGTGGCTGTGATGATGGGAGTGGTTGTGATGACGATGGCTTGTTTGGCATTTCTGTTGTCCCATTTCCAACCTAAAATAAAATGGAACCATATTAACTAACCAAAGTACAAGAATTAAATTTGACAGAGTTGTCACTTACATTTCCTCCTCCATTTCCAGTTCCAATTGGCATTTGTCCTCTCCCATTTCCTCTCCCTCTTCCTGTAGTAGTACCTCTACCTCTCCCTCTGCCTATAGTTGGGTTGGGCTGATTAGGTACTCAAGAGAACGAGGTCGATCAAAGGCAAACATTCCCACACACACACACACAAAAAGAACTCTGTCATTGATTTACTGTGAAATTTCTCTTTCTTCGATATTTGCTTTGGATGTTGAAATTAGTAAATTAATATCTTCAAATAGTATCGCCGCACGGCTATACTCGGTTTTTCCTTAATTGTTTTAAAAAATAGTACAGCCGCTTGGCTTTACTTTTTTGACACGTGGCGCCTATGCGCTGGATATATAGTATAGCCGGCCGGCTATACCCGGTTTTTAAAAAATAGTATAGCCGCACGGCGGTACCTGGTTTTATTAATGTTTCTTAAAAAATAGTATAGCTGCTTGGCTTTACTGGTTTGACATGTGCCGCCTATGCGTTGGGGTAGGTCCTCTTTTGTTTCTTTATTAATAGTATCGCCACTCGGCTATACTCGTTTTACCTAATTTTTTTAAAATATTGTATAGCCGCGCAGTTATACTATTTTTCAAAATAAAAATTTTGAAACTAGGCAAATTTCGCCACCATAGACCTGTCCCGACGAACCTTCGTCTCGAGAGGTTTTTTTTTTTTTTTTTGGTTTTAAATTTTGAAAATATAAAATTAGTTTCTTTAGTGAATATTTAAATATGTTAAAGATAATCAAATTTCTCCAAAGTTATTACCCATATAAAGATTTTAGCACTTTCATGTTTAATAATGTATTAAACAAGTACACACGTATTTTTCAATAATACATATGTGTTCTGCAAACGTCTTAAAAACTCAGTAAAGTTCACATCTTTTAAAAAGCAAACGTACAATAGTCATATTATACAGGTACATATGTATTTTTCATGTTTAATACAAGACACAAAATTCACGTATTATACACATAATTCTCACATATTAGTGAATAAAAATAATATATATATATATATTAAAAAATGTAAATAATTTGTATTAAAATATAATATAGTGGCCAGACTTTTAAGTTGTAATGTGCCAAAATTTTGCCGAATAAAACACATACGTGTTTTATTCGTATTTTTTCCCTTTCCGTATCTTACTAACTATGAATGAATGTGAGAGGCTAAGATTATTTCTTTCTTGTTGTAACAAAAATGCAGGATGGTGATTTTGTAATATCTTTGCCAACCAAAACAACAATTTCAAACAAAGACTTATGGGTATAGTAGTAAGAGAGGTGGTAGTATTCTTCATGTAAAGTATTGTTTGAAAAGTGAAGGAATTATCAAGAACACTCCAACTCAGCATGCAATTCTCTACGACAAATAATGTGTGCAGTAATAGAATTCAGTATTACTCGAGAGAACGAGGTCGATCAAAGGCAAACATTCCCACACCAAAAAAACAAAAAAAAAACTCTCTAATTGAGTTACTGTGAAATTTCTCTCTCTTCGATATCTGCTTTGGATGTTGAAACTAGGAAATTAATATCTAAAAATAGTACAGCCACTAGGCTTTACTTGTTTGACACGTGCTAATTAAAGCATAAACTAGCTGCAAATTAAAGCATTTCTTTTTCTTTTTGATAGGAAATATAGTACACTATCTTCAAAAATCACTTTGTAAAAACTCTCCCTTCCCTTCCAATCCCAATCCTGGCATTGGGGCAAGTATTTTCCATCATGCCTAACTAGTTCCAACTTCTAACCACGCAAAACATCTAAAGAGTTTGACTTGGAAAATTAGTTTAGTTAACATAAAGATTGGTACGCAACATAAGTTCAATCAAGGAACAACAGTATATATACCATTATCAGCCGCTATCCCAATATAACACACTCCTCTCCAGAACATCAATGAATTGCCAAAGTTTAGGCTCATTATTTCATCTTTATGTGGGAAGAGAGACAAACCAACCTATGATTTTAACCTATAATGGTCTATGTTTTGTCAAAGTTTCTGATACCCGAATAAGCAGACACATTATCTGTAGAAACATTTTCAAGCTAGGAGAGTCGCAACAAGGCACACCTAAATTTATATATTTGGCCTTCTATATACTGCAAGATGCCGAGTGATAGGAATACAAAGTAAATAAATCATCACAGATAAAGGGAAAAATTCAAATGAGTGCTAGATATCCCATTAAACAGAATTAATGCCAGAAATTAAGGATGCAAGTGAGAAGGCATTTTCACCTCCTGCCATACGCACACAACCACTGTAATGCCTTCATGGTCGTCAAGGTGCACCGATTGTCCACAGATGCATATTAATTTCACAGTGATCCTTTTATCAACAGTAACAAAGCAGGATCCACTTCATCTTTCGACAGTAAATTCACTATCAACTCCATTGTTGATGCATCGGCAGAGAAACCCTTCTCCACCATTTGTTGAATAAGTACTGTCGCCTTTGATATCTCATTGTTATTGATAAGGCCTCTGATAATTGTGTTATAGGTGCAATCATCTGTAGAACAGCCTTTCTCGTCCATTTCGACAAGCAACTTTTCTGCTTCACTTGTTAGACCCGCGATACAGAGTCCATTAATCATTATAGTGTACGTCTTCACATCAGGTCGAAGTCCTTTTGATGATAAACCACAAAAGAGATCCCTTGCAGATTCAGTTTTTCCAGTTATAAACAAACCTTCAAGAAGAATATTGTAAATCACAGTACCAATATCCAACTTCTTCGCTTCCATCTCTCCAAACAATTGCATCGCCCTAGAAAGTTGTCGGTTTTTACACAGGCCATCCAGTAGAACAGCATAAGTTTGAACATCTGGAAGCTGGCCAGAAGCTTGCATCTCAGAGAACAACTTTTGTGCATCATCTATTCTACCCACTTTGCAAAAACCGTCCATAAGACTGGTATAAGTAATGGTATTTGGAACCAGTCCCTTATGAGACATATCCAGAAAAAGCATCATGGCCTCATCAATCTTTTTATGCTTACAATATCCATTTATCAATGTGTTGTAACAAACAACATCAACCATCGAGCCCTTGCTAAGCATTAGTTCAAAAACCTTTTTCGCTTTGTCTATTTCTCCTCGCAAGCAGTAACCATCCATTAGTGAACTGTACGTAACCGTATCAGGTTCAATACCTCTTTGAATCATCATCTCAACCACGCCTTCTGCTTCCACAACCATCCCCTCCTTACAAAGTGTGTCTACCAAGACGCTGAACGTTAACACATTTGGAAAGATATTTTTACTCACCATTTCATTCAACAACCTTGTAGCTTCTTTCCACTGGCCTAATTTGCAAACTCCATGAATCAAGGATGTATAGGTAATGACATCTGGGACAATACCCTTGCACGTCATTTCTGAGAAGAGGTTTAATGCATCATCAACTAGTGTGTCCTTACAAAGACTGTCGATGATTGTGCTATAGACAACTAGGTCAGGCTTGCAAGGCCCTTCCTCCATCTTCCTAAGCAACTGAATTGCAGCACTATTGTTACCTCTCATGCAAAAGCCCTTTACTAGTGTGCCGTAAGTAACCACATTGGGCTGACAATTAGCTCCCGCAATCATTTTGTTGAAAATTCCTGCCGCCTCCGCCACTTTATTCTCGAGAAGAAAGCCGTTGATTAGAGTGGTGAAGGTAAAGACATTTGGTTCAAGACCAAGTTTGAAGAATTTTCCCAATACAGATAAACTAAACTCCATTTGGTTCAAATGAGAATAACAATTTATTAGAATGGTTAGAGTATAAACACCAGGTTCAATTCCCGCCACATCCATTTCGTTATACAAGGAGATGACGGCCGAATAATGTTTCAATTTCGCAACTTGACCCAATATTTGAGTGAAACGAACAACTGAAGGAGGAGGACGCATTTGAAGCATTCTATCAAACACATTGAAAGCATCCTCAACAGTTGTGATTTTGGGTTGCTGCTCTAGTTGGGTCCTTGTAGATTTGATTGGTTTAGAAGGTTGAGAGTGAAGGAAAGCAAAGTAATCGTTGGCGAAAAGAACAACAGTGGAGTTAGAGTGAAGACAAGGCATACCTCTCCATCTCCTGCTGGTGCAATAAGAAGAAGAAGAAGCAGCTATATTCCGCATCATCATCTTCAGCATCTCAGTGAGTCAGTGAGTCTCAGCCAACCTTCAACATTTGGGAAGCGAGACCAAATCTCGAAAGGGAGCGGCGGAGCTCTCAAGTGTGTGGATGATGATCCAGTCGACAAAAACTTTGTTTCTAATTGCATTTAACAATGCTATGCTATGTCGGGAAAGGGGTGTGCCTTTCTTTTTTCTTCATTTTTACAAAGAATTTATTTCAGTGGGTTAATTGTTACGAGTGAATTAAATATTTCGGAATTATCGCGAGTTCTCATCTATATATATTTATATATATAAAGTAAAAGACAGAGAATATTTTGGTTAAGAAAAAATTGAAAACAAATATGATGAGGACAAAATGGAAAATTCAACATGTAACCAAGAATATTAAAAATATAAAATAAAATAAAATATGATAACTGCACAAAAGAAGGATAACCCACGTTGTGATGTTGGCAGTTGACGCTTTCTTCCACAAAATTCTGAAAATCGGAACTACCACAATATATCTTGGCAAAAAGTCAATTTTGGTCTCTGTAGTTTGCCATTATTACCACTTTGGTCCTTGTCATTTCAATTTGATCAATTTTGTCCATGTAGTTTTCAATTTAAGCAATTTAAGGACAATCCTTAATTTTTGTCAAATTTTTTTAACTTCTGCTACTCGTAGAAGGGCAATTCCGTCAAATTATTAAAAAAATTAATGCTTTTTAAAAATAAACAATACAAAATGAAATTTTAATAATAAAAAAATATAGAAATTTTCTATTTAATATGAAGAGTGGTGGGGTTGGTGGGGTGTGTACAACATCGTTCCTTCACCTCCAATGATGGATTCCGGGCTTGTGGGGGTCAATTGACCCCTCTTGCCCCTATGTGGATCTGCCCCACCACTACAACGGAAGTAAGTGCTATATTGCCATATTATTTGGGTTTGCATTGTACTGAAAAATTTAAAATGCTTTAGATGTTACCTGTTTATGCAAGACTCTACCCCATTTTCTTTTCTGCTTTCTATTAAATTTATTCAAATATTATATTTTCTTTCTACGGGTTATCAATGAAGCAAGCATTAGTTTTGATTTTAGGGGTACGTATCTCTCTTTAATTTCGGGGTATATTTTTTTCTTTTTGAATGGAATTCTTCTTCGAATTAATCATATTTGTTAGATTATTCTTGCATGTCGTGTTGTTTCTCAAATAAGGGTTCTTCATCTGCTATCATGCTTGGGATTTTTTCTTATGATCTGTTCATCCGTGAATACATGACAGAAATGAGATTTTGATTTTGTAAGGATCAGAGAATTGTGCAGCAGTTTTGGTCATTCATTTCTTTTTGAATTTGCAATAGTCATGTTAATTGTATCATGGTTTCTTCTTTCTGTTGTTTATTGTGTGCTATTCATAGTTTTATACCAGTTATCGCACACCATTGGTCATGAATCTTTGCAACCTTTGAGTTGGATTTCTCTGATTACATCAAGTGCTTATTCAGAAAATGGCAATTGTCCTTTACACAAAGAATCCGATTGGAAAGAAGCTGGATATCATATGACCATGGAGTGAGACTTCGTTTTCAGGCCACTTTTTGAGTGTTACACTCCAAATAACAGGGTGCTTCCAGTTTTTGATTGTGTACTGACATTGAGTCAGACAAGTAGAATAATTTTGTTCATTATGTGCCATTCATAGATGACATTTGGAATGTCGAGTGGTATTTTTGCTTTTCCAGTGTTGTATTAATTTGTTTGAGTTTGAGACAACATGTTATTGGGTGTGGTATTAAGAAGACCGACCCATGACATCGGTTCGTCCTTTCATTGGGTTTATGCAATGCCTCTTACTTCCAGATAAATAATCTATCTTGGTAGAGTTATGAATTATTACTGTTGGTTTGGTGCTTGGTATATGAAGTTGAAAACAAATCTGATCCCATCTCAGAATAAGAGTATTAAATGCTATCCATTTAATTCACTATCCTAAAACGTTTAACATGCAAGCAAATCTAAAACGGAATTAAGTTGGGTTTGGTTTGCAATGTAAACATATAAGTGTAACTAGCCTCCTTGCACGAGAGGCTCTCGCGCATGCAGGAAGGCTAATCATGATTAAACTGGACTAACCTATATATGTTTTTTTTTCTAATAATGGGCATGAGTTTTTCTCTTGTTCTATATATAATTTTCTAAGTATAATTAGATTGTGTTGAGAGGTTGAGGTGGGCCGTGACTGCTGCTTCAACTCGACATGTATTTGCCAAAGAGGGTTAATATTGGCAAGGGATAAATTGCAGTCCGCTGCTTCATCATTTATATAATTGTTATTCAAGTAAATAGCAACAGTCCGCTGTAGCCTAATAAATTGGATTGAGTTAATCATCCGGGTTCAAATCCTGGCAGCGGAAAAACTGTTTTTAATTTTTAATAATTTTCCTATGCTTAATAGTTCCATTTATATAGTTTTTTTTAGAGATTTTCTATTTAAACCACACACTTCTCTTTGTTCACCCCATGTTCTAAGTTCACCCCAACTTCTAATTTAAATTTTCACAATTTCTAAGAAAACCCCACTATCTTCTCAAATTACCCTTAAATACACCCCAAGCTGAAAAAATAAGAAATAAAAGAGTTTTTTTTATTTAAACTCCACACTTTTATTTGTTCACCCCAATACTTAAATCATTAAACAATATTTGTAGTATACATGAGATTTTGTTGTTTTCACAAGTCTGTTTTTATCATGTGAATAAAAAGGTTAACTAATCAGACAAAGATGTGTGTGGTAGGGTTCAAAACCTCAGACCACTGATATGCAAGTTAAGACCATTTTTTACGGGACTAGACTCCATTAGCAATAGGATGTAGAGGAGTTTGTATTTTTCTAAAACTTAATATGAAGAGTGGTGGGGTGTGTGGAGTGTGTGTGTAGATAGATGTACTAGGGTTAAATATTAAGTTGAATGACCTTTTTTTGTCTTTTTATGCAATAATAAAACTGACAGCTTAATAATTTAAGTATTGGGGTGAGCAAAGAGAAGTGTGGGGTTTAAATAGAATTTTTTTTTTTTATAATTCCCATTAATGGCATACAGTCCGCTGTAGCCCAATAAATGGGATTGAGTTAATCATTCGGGTTCGAATCCCG
Organism: Prunus avium; assembly: GCF_965620075.1. Lineage (NCBI taxonomy): Eukaryota > Viridiplantae > Streptophyta > Magnoliopsida > Rosales > Rosaceae > Prunus > Prunus avium. The sequence continues at coordinate 32,424,250 of NC_142289.1, forward strand.
ACAGCGGAAATTGTTTTATTTTTAATATTTCTATTATATATTAATTATATGCCTAATTTGCATTTATATAATATTTATTCCTGTTAATAGCATCCAGTCCGTTGTAGCCCAATAAATTAGATTGAGATAACCACTCGGGTTTGAATCCCGACAACGGATAACTTTTTATTATTTTCAATTTCTTTTATCTCTTAATTTTATGTCTAATGATATATACATGTTAATTTTCATTTATATAACTTTTATTCCCAATCAATAACATCCAATCCGCTGTAGCCCAATAAAATAGATTGAGTTTATCATCTGGATTCGACTAAACCCTAGCGTTCCTAGTAAGTGGACTCATGGCAACATTCATTAATTGACATGACATGACACATCAGTTGTCACATAAGGAGCTAAGGTGGTCAATGTTGTGTGTCTAAATAGCATTACTCTTTTAGAATAGCAAGACCGTTTCTATTTCCATAACAATAGCAACAGCCGAGATGCTCACCATTTGTCTTCTTCACAATTGGTTTTTGGGTTCATGCTTTGTAATTGGTACCATTTGTCTCATTTTGTTCGTTTTATACTATTTCAAGGTCAACCTGGTTGTTGCCATAAACAAATACTGAAACCTAGCTTGGAGGAACCAAATGCTTGCATGCATAGACGTTGAAAAAGAAGAAGAAAGACTACCGATGTTAAGTTGCACGTTAGTTCAATTGGGCTTTATTTTCCTTTTTAATCATTAGAAAGTTGGAGTTTTATTTTAAAGATGACATGTGTTTTTATTTATTTATTATTTTTATATAAGTGATAATCTATTCTAGACAAATGTAAACTTGAATTTAAGTAGGCGAGTTCATTATCATGATTAACAGGGCTAACCCACAATATACTTTTTCTAATAATGGACATGAGGTTTTCTCTGGTTCTATATCAGGGTAATTTTCACTTTACAATTGTAAAGTTTACGGATTTATAGATTTTGATACATCAAAATTTTTTATTTTTTATTTATAAAAAGAGGCACGGCTATACTCGATTTTTTCCTAATTTTTTTTAAAAATAGTACAGCCGCTTGGCTTTACTGGCGTGACACATGGCACCTATGCGCTGGGGCGGGTCCTCATATATATATATAGTATAGCCGGCCGGCTATATCCGGTTTTTTTAAATTTCTTTTTGAAAAATAGTATAGCCGAACGGCTGTACCCGGTTTTATTAATGTTTCTTAAAAATAGTACAGCCGTTTGGCTTTACTTGTTTGACACGTGGCACCTATGCGTTAGGGCTGTCCTCTTTTGTTTTTTTATTAATAGTATATAGACCAATAGTGGTATATAGACATGTGCTGACGAACCAAAAAATTAATGACTTTTGAAAACTTTGTTAAATAAATGACTTTTCAATACTTTTAAGCCTAATTCTTAAGGCCAAAAGTCTTGTAAATTTACCCAGGACTTTATCAACGAATTCGATCATGTTGCAGCTTTGGCCATTGCGAGGGTGTGCCACCATGTTTGGGTCTCTAGACCCCCTCCCTCTTTGGTCAGTGTACTATTAAGTGATGGTGTCACATCCTGGATCGGCTCCGTTGTAGCATGATATTGTCCGCTTTGGAACCCCCTGCCCTCACGGTTTTGTTTTTGGGAACTCACAAGCAACTTCCCAGTGGGTCACCCATCATGGGATTGCTCTAACCCAAACTCGCTTAACTTCGGAGTTCCCATGGAATCTGAAGCCAGTGAGCTCCCAAAAGGCCTTGTACTAGATGGAGGTGGGCATGTACATATTAGGCACATCACCCCCTCTCCGTTGGTCGATGTGGGATATTACAGATGGCCTACTTACACTGCCAATTTGATTTTGTTTTTGGCTATCATTATATGTCCTCGGAATTGTTATGATGATGAGCCATTTCTTACCTTTTTTTTTTCTTTTCAATGCTTGAAACAATTGTTACGTACTAAAAGAGCTATGGTGGGACTGCATTGGTTTCTTCTGTAAATTTTTTTTGCCTCCATTTGCAATTTTTAAGGCCTATCTGTAGGAATAGATGATTTTGTTACAAAACCCACATTCTCCAACAGCAATTTAGCTCGTAGCATCTCGGGGTTTATGGCTAACCCCACATTCTTGTGCTGTTATTTGGCTTGGCTCTATCACCATGCCACTTTACTGGTATCTCTCACCCAAACAGAGTATACTTCTAGAATGTCTTGAGGATCTCAACTTCGTTCCAACAATCGGATAATCTGTCCCTTCTTCCCCAAGACCTAGCTCTACAAACTAAAAACTAATTAAATCCATAATATTGATGACACACCTTATATTTGAGTTGCATCGAAGAACAACAGCCTTATTTTCTCCATACTTGTTTGTTCTCAAGTGAAAAGTTCTTAGACATGGAAAAATATTTCTTTGCTTTTACACAATTGTATCCAATCGTAGCAATTTCTTTTTTCGTTATAATACTCTATGATAAATATTAAAAAGATAAATACTATTCATAAATAAATATTAAAAAAAGTAGATAAAAGTATGTAAAACTCTATGATGAAAGTATATGAGAGTATATCACTTAACTTTATGAAGTATGTAAAAGTCATTAAGAATTTGTCAACTCTATAAAAGTCACTTACTTACAAAAAGTCTTTAAAAGTTAGAATTGAATACACCCCAACATAATGAAAAGTAGCAAATACCAGAACTTCTGAGCTCTCCCTAATATTTAAACACAAGAAATCAAGGAGAATTAAATCTCTCTCTCTCTCTCTCTCTCTCTCTCTCTCTCTCTCTCTCTCTCTCTCTCTCTCTCTCTCTCTCTCTCTCTCTCTCTATTATTATTATTACTATTATTATCTTATCCACTAAAGTTACTTGGCCATCTATAGAGAGGAGATAGAACAATAGAGAGAAAAACCATGTAAATTTACATGAAAGAAAATAAAACATTAAGCATAAAGGACAAGATATTAAAAAGATAGTAGCTTTCCTACTTTTTTTCTTTTTTTCTGGATTTGTTATGTATTGAGACCACATTCAGGTGTATTTATCAACTGGTATAATTCACAAACCTTAAGACACAACAAGATGCTTATAAGATTTAAACACAATTCAATCAAAATAGTCCAAAAGCATAAATGCATTGCAAGTCCGTTTGGATGAAGGGATTGCCAATTACATAGAATTCTAAAATGACGGAATTTAGATTTCCGTCATTTCAATTTCTGGCAATTGAAGATTTCAATGTTTGGATTTATGTATGTCGGATTTTGTAAATAATAGAAATTGAAAATTTCAATGTTTGGATATCTCATGTAAATTATAAATGACAGAAATTAAATATTTCGAAAGAAAAAAAAAATTGATAACCGACATAGAAGGTATTCCTCGAAGTATAAAATAACATATCGTTTGATGAACTAAATAACTCAACTTAAACAAACAGAGCATATTAGCAAACCAAATCACTCCCCACGTGCAATAAACATCAACAACATACACTTTTTTTTTTCTCAATTGGGAGTGCCTTCAGCATCTGAAATTGCTTGTCATTTTCTATCAGCCAAGCACATGCTTTGAGTTGTTCATTTTCACTAAGACCTGGTACTGCTTGTACTTCAGCATATACCTCTGCTAGATCAAGGTTCTTAGTATCAGCATGGATAAACTCTTCAAATGTTGTTGTCCAGGGTTTCATAGGTTTATAAAGGGACAAAGCAATCTGCTCCAAACTTGGCCCTGTTTTTAAGTTTGGCACCTTTTTTTTTTTTTTTTTTTTATAATGAAAAGTTTGGCCTTTTATTTATTTATTTAAGTTTTGGCTCCATGGAAAATATGAATTCTCGCACTATGGAAATTGTGAAATGACGTCTATTTTGGTGGAAATTAAACTCGGGAATTTGGTGCCTCAATTTCCATGATTTTTTCCGCGCGTCATTTAATAAATTCTGCGCTTAAGTTGCCAAACAAGGGAATTGTCAATTTCTTCTCTTAAATTCTCGACTTTTAGCTAAATTCCGAGTTATTTTCCCGCATCCAAACGGAGGGAGGTATATATGTTACCAGGAGAGCTAGCATCTTCAAAAGTGCGTGTGTCCCAATGTGAGCAAGCGCATATTTAATCCGATCATGTCCTTCAAGATCATCGACATAGTGTGAGACAACATTCCCCTTGTTCATAAGTTTCCACCAAAACAGCAGGATGCACAATTGGATAGAAAGGCTTGGGGAAAGGGGCATCCTTCAATGTACGGAAATTATATATAAAGCGGTTCAAATGGGCAGCTTCCCTTGCTCAAATGGGCAACTTGGGACATGATAAAAACTGCTAACTGTTGTACACTCTCATCCAATCTCCACCACTTTAAAGCAGGAATGAAGTTTGAGAGTTTTGCTACCAGATTGATTATAGCAAAATCTCTCCTAATCGATTCACCAATACCAGGATGCCTAACCTTTACGGCAATTAGTATGGGGCTTCACATGTTGACCGGGGTACCTAAATCTTAAAGTAGCTCTCGATGGATGCGCTTGAGCAATCCTTCCAAATGCTACTAGTTTACCTTCAAAATTATCAAAAATCTCAGGGAGCTTGTGACCAAACGCTGGTTCGATAGTTTTCTTGGTGTAGGCAAAGCTATGTTCAGGAGCTTTGGTGTTAAGCTCTGAGAGCTTGGTGCATGCATAAATCTCTCGGGAAGAGATTTATGCAAATTTGATGATTCAATCGCCGAAAGAATAGATTTTTCATTCCAAATTTTTTTGAATTGGAATTGGAATCCCCCGATTCTAATCCGATTTGTCCAAAAATCAACCCTAGAATTGACCCTAAAAAAAAGAATAAAGATAAAATTGGGGTTAAGGGAAGTCCATATTTCATGTTGCATTGCATGCCGCAAGAGAAACAGAACAAAAATCAATCTGGGCCCTTGTACTACATGCAGCAAGTGACAAATCTGAAACAGCAAAAGCATTTCTTCTGGGAATTTGTCAACTAAAAAATATGGTAGATATGTCTTGAATTAACTACACCAGAAGAGTCTATATAGTGCCTTGGTCATCCATGTATTTTTTTTTTTTTTTTTTGGTTCTTTTGGGATCTCACATCCATGATGAACTAAAACATGGATTTTCAGATCATTATGCATTGCCGGTGGAAATAGTTTCACGATACTCCAATAAGTGAAAAATTTGCCAACTAGTTGCAACGTACAATACGAATGGAGAGAAAATTGCTCAACATAGTGTATCAGTTCACTAATTAAACACTTCCATACTCAAGAACACATGTCCGAAGAAGAAACACTAGAAAAACAGTTTTCTCTTCCTAGTGTTGTTTAACTTCAGTTTTCTTCTTCTGCCAGAGTCGGTCCAGACCACTGTCAGCATCTCCCTGAAGAAAGAGAGCAATAGATCAGAAGTAGAATTAGTGAACTGAAAAATTGCAAGTGCCTGAATAAGCTCGCATTACATGTATAGTACAATTAGACAACTGCATAAAACTGGCATATCATGAACTAGTACTGAAATGAGGGTAAGAAGGAGGACCTGAGCACGGACGTAACCACAGAGAGCAAAAGTGGAGAACTGGCCTGTGTAGATGCCATTCTCATCCAGATGCCCGACATTGATCTGAACGGATGCGTGGTCCTTTGAAGTTATCAACCTGTTGGTGGCCGAGCTATGTCCACAGATCACACAAGTTTAACAGAATACCCTCACATCAAAACCCCACAAACAATCAATGACACAAATTTTGATTAGATTAGATTGATACCATTTTCTGGGAATGTAAAGCTCAGTGATAACTCCCTCTTCATTCTGCATCTTGGTCAATGAATCGACTACAACAGAAACAAATCTGATTTTTCTAAGTACTAGATTGGTTGCTTACGAAGCTATCAAAAACTATGTTTTCATGTGCAAAATAATATGCTCAAATCAAAACAGTCTCAGAAGCTCCAATGTATTTATTTTAAAAAAACATAGCAAAATCATCTCCAAATACACAATAATGTCCAAACATAGATATTAGATTAACGTTCAATGGTTCAAGCATGGATGTTTTCACTGCAATTCAATCTCTCTAAATTTACGTTTTGAACATCACAAACTCAAATTTGTAAACAATTCTCGATACCCAATTGGCTATACAATACAAATAATGGCTAGAAGTTGTGGTGGCAATCAATTTCTCTCTTTTCAATAAGAAACTGCTGTTATAGGTAAACAGAGATTGAAGGCTTAAAGCCCACCCATACTATTCAACCCTGCCCAACATTTTTTTAAGCAAAGAGCACAGACAGATGGAATGGAAGTATCGTTCAAAAAAATGCAAAAATATATTGTAAAGTTCAGAGCATAATTCGTTCTGCCATAATGGGAACAGAATGTACAGAAGAGAGAGAATTTTACCTTCCGCAACCGGTAGAGTTGAGTGGATGAGATTGAGGGCGCAAGGGAGGTGGTTGTGGCGGCTGCCTCAAGAGTGCAAATTGAAACGAACGAGTTTGTGCTGTGCGTGCGTTAGGGCTTTTTTAGGGAATTAGAACTAGTGGAGCGAGACTCGGTTTTAATAAAAAAATTATTTCAAAAAATTGTACAGCCGTGCGGCTATACTAATTTTAAAAAAATTAGGTTTGCCTATTAATTAAAAAAAAAAAACAAAAGAGGACCCTCCCCACCGCATAGGCGCCACGTTTCAAACAAGTAAAGCCAAGCGGCTGCACTATTTTTTAAGAAACATTAATAAAACCCGATACAGACCTTTTTTTAAAAAAATTTTTGGAAAAACAGAGTATAGCCGAGCGGCTATACTATTTTTTAAAAACAATTTACAAATCCGACTATAGCCGCCCGGCTGTATTATTTTTTGAATTTTTTATTATTAAAACAGTGTATAGCCACCTAGCTATACTATTTATAGATATTAATTTGTTAGTTTCAATATCCAAAGCAGATATCGAAGAAAGAGAAATTTCACAGTAAATCAATTAGAGAGTTTTTTTTTTTTTGGGTGTGGGAATGTTTGCCTTTGATCGACCTCGTTCTCTCGAGAAATACTAAATTCTATTACTATACACATTATTTAAGTTTCAGATTTTGCCACTAAAATGTTTCGGTAGCTTCTCATTAGCTTTCTCTGGCAATGCAGATATCAAGGCTAGTCTACACAAATGCGGGTGATGCCATTTTGGTGTATCCACTTGTTATGGCGGCGCATCCACGAAAAGTAGCCCAGTTTGTTGTGGGGCTCTCCAATGGCGAGCTCCATGTCCTTGAGCATTTGGAAGATGAAGATAAATGGGGTATTTTTGCCGTTGGTTGACTTTGCAGCAAGTTGGAGAGCTGCGAGCCTGTGGAATCCGAGGGCATCGTCCTTGGCGTGTGATCTCTAGATAATATAGGCCTAAACATAATAATAACTCATCTCTACATAATGTATGCTATGTAGTTTAGGCATTAGCGGCAGCAAATTTTATAAATCTAAAATCAATAATGTTATGGATCCTCAACAAAATAAATTCAGAAGTTTCTTGGAAAATTTGCAGCCATTATTTCTTTTAAGTTTCAACTATTCTTTCTTGCGCACTTGGTCTCTCTCTATATATGATGATCTTGACCACATTTCAACAGTCATTTTTGAGCCAAAACTCACCTATCTCTCTTTTACAATTTCATTCTAGCCAAGCCAAAAATGATAGACGACAAAGAAGAAAAGAGTGGAGACGATTGATCGGGATCATTAGTTATAAGATTAGGCTCGAGTGGGATTGAATCTCTAAGAGAAATTAAAGATAACCCAATACATGATCTGATCTACAACTAATAAGAAATCAAAGGGCATCCATTATTAATGTCAATCTACAAGCAGGGGAACCCTATGAGGGGTCATCATGAAATGCATATTTACTTGAGTTACACATTACGGTCAATTTGACGAGAATTAAATTGCTGGATTTCTCAAAGGAGAATACATCTTCAAGCATCTACCTTTGCTGCCGCAGATGCATAACTTACGCTGCTGTCCCTCATAGTTTTGCACTGACTCGACTGCTCATATCTGAGAAAATTGATCTTTACGCTCGTTGAATAGTTCTTCAGCATCTCAATGCATTGAAATATGATTGAAAGGGATGAAATAATGATCAAAACCAATATTCTAGATGTAGTTAACTGAAGAATTGGAGTCCAAGTTATGAGCAATGAAAAAAAAAACCATTTTGCAGTCTAGGTAAACTAAGTTTAATTCTTCAAAAAATTTCTTCTCCCTCAGATTTTCCCCCTCAACCTGATTTGATGTCTTCAATATAGTCACTAAAACCCTAGCTTGATGTATTTGCAGAGATGCCAGACCCGCCAGGAAAAAAGAAATCCAAAGAAAAAAATGCCATTCAAGTTTTCGAAACATCGGCCTCCTAGGCGGGCTAGCCGGCTCCCCTTTTCTTTTTTTTTTCTTTTTTTCTCTATAAATAGTATAGCCGCGCGGCTATACCCCTTAAATAATCTACTTAAACGGTGTAGCCGGACGGCTGTACTTCTTAAATAATATATTTAAAGAGTATAGCCGAACGCCTTAAATAATATATTTAAACAGTATACACAGAGAATGCATCTAACATAGTCTCTGAATATGGGCTATGTTTCTTCAACCACCACAACTACAACCAAACACACAGAATATAGATTGCTTTCAAAAATCAAAAACAAAGAAAATTTGAAAGCATAAGCAAAAGCATGCCATGTCCAAAAATCCTATGTGCTGTATCAAATACAAAATACTTCTCTACATGTCTTTAACAGATGAATGCATCCCTCCTTCAAGAACTATGCCACTGAAATAAACTCATGAACACAGACAATCTCATTGTTTCAATTAGGTAGGTCCTAAAATGAAGGAGCTAAAAGAAAGCTAATCCACAATGTTTGACAGCAAGTAGTGGGAAATCACTTCAAAAGCCTGAAGACATGGATTCATACCATTAGCATCTTACCGGCTCTTAATTCATTGATATAGAGAACTGGAAAATAATCACTTAAAAATTGATACGTAAGTACTTACAAATGCAGTTGCTTTCCCCTTGCTGTTTCGATAGCCTCTGGATCTGCAAAATGTTTTTAAACCAGAGAACACTATGTACCCAAAGTTTATTCCAAAGAAAGCTTAATCATTTTCACAAGGAAACTCACACTAAATAGTAAACAAGATTGCATCCCTTGGAAAATGAAGAGCTACATGAAGCACTGATCTATTTTCTGTGCTGTTTATTGATCGGTGCATATTTACATATCATTTTGTACCCTTCTAGCTTATGATTTGGTTATGTTTTTGAGTTAAACTTGTGCTTTTAATCCTTTTTGTGTTTATCTTTCAGTTCATTGAGCTTTAGGTAATAATGATGGCTTTGGATAGTAAATGATGCAATCCAAGCATGTTAGGGCCTAATTTGGATGAATGGATGAAGAGCTTAAAGACAAACTCAATTTTGGCTACAGTCCCCTGCCAGCCCAGTTTCGTAGGTCATATTGCAAGATTTGTTTCAGCAACCTACATAGCTCGGATGAGGCCACATTCTTCATGAAAGTTGTTCCAATGGGTGTGTAATATAACATATCCAAAATTCAGCCCCATTGGATAAATATGGAGTCTGTTACCTAGCAAACACAGAGCCATGCTCAGGATGGATTTTATCAGCGCGCAAAATGAGTTAGCAATTTGTTTTGGCCTTAACTTCCTCCTCCGACCTTGGATTGGCCCAAATGATATATGGCTGGAAAGAAGACATTCTGAACTTCAAGTTTGAGTGCTTAAAGTCCTAATTTGATTAAGAGAAGCCCAAGTTGTAAGCCCTTGAAGTTGCTGGTCATGCTGACCTCAGCATGTGCTGGTTGGATGCTTGGTCATGGTGAGCTAGGTATGAGCTATCATTTCTGGTTGGAAGCTTGGTCATGGTGACATGAAGATGAGCTAGGGCTGCTGGTGGGATCTATTGGTGCATCAACCAATTCAAGATTTTCTAATACAAGTGCATCAACCATTTCAGATTTTATAATGGAAGTGTTGTATGCATTAGTGAAGTGCATCAACCATTTCAGATTTTATAAAACAAGTGTTGTATGCATTAGCCATACTTAATTCAGATTTTCAGCTTCCTTAGGCCTATATATAGTGAGGTTTCCCAAGCTTGTAAACACACCCCAAGGGGGGGAGCTCTCAAACACTTCTCTAGAGCTCCCTTCCCTTCTCTCCCTCAAATTCTCTTAGTTTCTCTTTCTAGTTTTCAATTGTTGTAATGAAATCTTTTGTGTTGAAATTTTCCTTAAGTTTTTCTTAGTTCCACTTTACTTTTCATTATGTAAATTCTTTTCTTTAGTCTCAAGTTTAGTTAGTTTCCAAGTTTCAATTATGGTTCATGTTCTTATTCATTATGCTTATAAGTTAATATGCTAGTTTGAATGATTGATCACCATTAAGGCTTGCATGTTAGCTATCTTGGTTTGAATTAAGAGTATACACCATGCTTTAATTCGAATTGAACTATGAATAGGAAGAGTATGTATGGACATTCGACAACAGGGATTAGATACATGCTTGGTTGTTTAAATTGTTCTTCTATGCTTAATGGGTTCCTAATGCTTAATTTTAGGTTAGACAACAAATGATCAAATTAGGGAATTAGGAACACAAGGTTATGACCACACACCATGGCTTAATCATACATTAGCTAGAATCAATCCGTTAATCTAATTGAACTTGGGAACTTATCTGCTTGAGTTAGTTATTTTCTTTCTTGTTTTATTTATTTCCCTTCTTTTTCATTTCTGTTTTGTGTAGGGAAAATGAATTGAATCATTCAATCACCAATCCTCGTGGGATCGACCTCGTACTTACATACGCTATACTACCGAACGGCTCGTGCACTTGCGAGTATCACAAGTTGAGGATGCAGCTGAATCCATTTTGGTGCAGCTGTATCTACGCAACAAGTTTTTGGCGCCGTTGCCGGGGATTGGCAACATAGTTTGGTTCTATTTCTTTTCCCTACTTGTTTTATTTTTATTTTTCATTTTCATGTTTTTCTAGACAATTTCTTGTTTTAAAGTTAATGACGTTAATGGACCAGTTGTGTTTGTAGTCCAACAGAAAAGGACAATTGCCCAACAAGCAAGAGAACTGGGTTTAAGTCCCAGCTTACACAACCCATTGGTGCTTGTTGCTTTGAAGCATGGAATTGGATGTGTGTTGATTTTCCTTTTCATTTTAGTTTTTATTTCCTAATCCTTTTAATTCTATTTCAAGTTTTCTATGTTTGTTTTAGCAATTTATTATAGCTCAATAATAAATGGAGAGAGATGGCAACCTCAATCATAAGAATGGGAAGTGTGGAGCAATGGGAGAAGTCGCGACCTCCAAGTGCATCACGCTCGACCTAATCGCTTCAAGGGGGAGCATTTCAATCCTTTCTCTTCTTTGAATTCTGTTTATTTCCGTAGTTGTTTTTGCCTTTTGGTCCGCGTTGAGGTCTTTGTTTTTCTATGCTGAATCCAACCATATAAAGAACGTAAAATTTGGACTTACGGTTGGAAAGTTATAGCCTAAAAACTGAACATAGGTCGAAGCTGAAAAACATAGAAACGAATCTGTCCAAATGGTGATAAACGGGTGATAGAAAGTGTTGTTTGTTTTTTTTTTTCTTTGGTTTCTTGGTTTGTTTCTTTTAGTACAACAATTTATGTTGTTTGTTTGAATTTGTTTACAGTACTTAGTTCATTTTTGTTTATGGTTTGTTGTTTCATTTTATCTTAATTTGTTTTTATTTCTTATCTTAAAAATTTTTAAATTAAAAAAAAAAAGATTTTTCATATGAGCCGACTTATGGTAACCCCAGTGAGCACTTCCGTTAATACAGTGTCTAGGAGTTCTTTAGGCGACACCTTCGGTGTCTAAGAAGTTTGGGTTTTAAGCGGGACCATTGTGACCCCTCCAACCTTCCCGGATCCCCTGGCTGTGTTTTCTGAGGCCCTTAACTGGTCATCCATGAGTTGCTTGTATATTCGTGTGTTTTTAAATTAAGTTTTTTTTATTTTTATTTTTATTTTCTTTGTTTTCTTTTCTGTTAAGTCTTTGTTTTTGTTTTGTTTTTGTTTTTGTTTTGTTAAGTTAGTTTATGTATTTATTTACGTGGTATGGTTAGTTAGTTTTTTTTTTTTTTTTTTTTTTTTCTCTGAGTGTTAAAAACAAACTTTATTTCAATTCAAACATTGCATAAAAACAAAAAACAAAAAAACAAAACAAAAATAAAAACAATAAAAATAAAAAAACAACATCATCATCTTCTTCATCATCTTCTTCATCTTCTTCATCTCCATCATCATCATGGCTTGCCTCTATTTTCTCGCACTTGTAGAATCTGCAGCAGCTCCACATGGTCCTCATTTTTTCTCTGCAGTGCTTCCACGTGCTGATTGGCACAGTAGAGCCGCTTCTGCAAGTCCGCCACCATAGCCTTCAAGGAAGCTATTTCCTCGCTCATCGCGGCACACTCCCTTGTCCTCGCCAGTAATCGCATGCCCAAATTGGTAGCGGAGACCGCGTGGAGCACAGTTAAATTGTGGGACTCCTCTACCGCTGCCTTATCAGACCTCTGTGCCACATGCAGATGATCTGTCGGAGTGAGCTTGCTGCTAATCATGCCTCCTAGCAGCACTGCTCTGTTTGACAGTGCCTCAGAAAAGTTCGGTATTGCCTCAGCAAAGTTTGAGGCCGTGCCGTGATGATATGAAGAGTTTAGAAAGACAGTGTTTGGAGGAGCCCTTGTCTGGGCATTCGGTGGTGCAAGTGAGAGCTCAAGGTTGAGATCATCAAGGTGAGTGCATGAGGATGCCATTTGTTTTGCTTCTGAATTTTTTGATGTTTTTCCTTGAGTTTGCAGGAAGAAATGCTGGGTATCATCCGCTTGCAGGGGTGTGGTTTAAATAGACATATGCTGATGAGAGAGAGCCAACACCATTTCGGATTTCCCGGGCATGCTCGACCTAATCGCTTCAAGGGGGAGCACCTTTACTTTTACTTTACTTTTCTTTTTTCCGTGTTTTCTGGTGTTTAATGTTTTTGCCCGTTACTTTCATTTTCTAGAGCTTTGTGTTTTTGCTTTTCCCTTTCGGCTATCATCTTTATCTTATTTTAGTTAGGGAAATGTGTTTTCTTTTCCGTTTGTCGTCTTTGTTTTCTTTTTCTTTTTCTTTTTCTTTCTGCAACCTTACTCTTTTATTTCCGAAACAAAATAACGAAAATACAAAAACAACAAAATAAAATAAAAACAACAATAATGCAGTAGGAAATCATTTCTTCTCGGTGCTTGGTGTCTCGACCATTGGAGCTTTGAGTTTGGCCCTCTGGCTGTCCTCTTCCAGGGCTTCACACACAGCTTCTTGGGGCTCATCACTTGAGCTCCCAAAGATCGCAATCTTAGCTTGAGTGTAACTACTCTCGCGATCTGCTTGTTTGCGTTTACCCGGTCGGTCTAGGTCCTCCAGCTGTTTTCTCATGTCGCGAGAGTACAACTCTACCATTTTTGATAGGTTTTTATTCTCGTCCCGCAATACTTCTAGCTGGTGTCGATTCACCTCCATTATCCTTGACCTCTCCCTTTTCAAGCTTTTTATAGCAGTCTGACACTCCTCAACCATACTTCGCTCCGCCGCCAACTGACCCTTTAGCACCTCTACCTCATGGGACTTCGCAAGTAGGCGATGACCCAAACTTGCGACTGTTGCCGTACTCTGCACGCTCAGTGCCAGGGCATCGCTCACGACCCGGTTGTCATCCCTTGTTCCCAGCACACGTATATCTTTAGGAGTCACTAAATTTCTAGCCACTCCAATGGCAACATCGTTGTCCAGGAGTATTGAGTCAGTTACTGTCACAGGCCCCCGTGCGGAAGCAAAGTAGGGCATCCATACTGGTGCCGCTGCTTGGCCTCGTGTCTGAGTCGGTGGAGCTAGGTTGAGATCCAACGAAAATGGGTAGTTAGAGGCCATTTGATTTCTCACTCTCTTTTCTTCTTTCTTTTTTTTCTCTTTTGTGTGTTTCTGAGTTTGTGTTTTTTTTACCCTTTCTTTTTACCTTTTATAGACTTAGTCTGCTAAACCCTAGCCGCTGCGGTTCTGAGTTCTGTGCGGCCCTTACGGCTTATCTCTATATGTCGCCGCACCCGTTTCCCAACCCCCCTTAATTGCATTTTCACCTTTCACCACCTTCTAGTGAAAAAGTCGTCCCGCTTCACCCAAGAAGCCAATAATTCTGGCTTGGGGGATGTGACAGCTGCTTCTGCGCGGCGACACGTCCCTCACCCCTTTCACCCGTGACTTCCCAGGAACCAAGGCATCAGGGACCACGCTCTTCCCTTTCAGAAATCACACTCTTTGCGCTCCCATTGCACGTTTTTTTTAAATAAAAAAATAATAATAAATAAAAATAAATAAATAAATAAAAATAATAACAAACGTGTGGGGCTTCAGATTTCATTGTGGGTTAGGTTTTCACCGTTGTTAGGTTTCAAGGTGGGCTAACTTTCTTTTGGGTTGGGCTTTCAATTGTTTGGGTTTTGGTTTGCGTAAGACTGTCTGTTTAGGGCTTACTGTTTTGTCTGTTTAGGGCTTTCTGTTTCGAGTGTTTTACTGTTTCATTTTTTTTTTTCTTTTTTGTTTATTTGTTTGTTTGTTTTGTAATTTTTATTTTTGTAATTATTTTATTTTATTTGTGTTTTTTTTATTTTTTATTTTATTTGTGGTTTATATTTACTTTAGTACCTTTCATTTCTTGTTATGACATTGCTTGTTCCTAATTTTTAAACATTGAGGACAATGTTCATTTCTAGGTTTGGGGGTATTGGAGTTTAGCATGTAAAATTGGTTTTTCCTTAATTTAATTTAAATTTTTTTATTTGCTTGTTTTTATTTTTACTTTATTTTGTTTAATTCTTGCTTTTATTTTTATTTTTATTTTTATTTTATTTTGATTTTGATTTTATTCACTTTCCGAACACATTTGATGAGATTGTGATAAATGTTTGCATGACTTAAATGAAAATTGAATTTTATTTATTTATTATTATTAATTTTTTTTCCTTGTAAATTTTTATTGTAAAAAAAAATATATATATATAATTAATTTGGCATCGTTCTAGCATGATATGTTCGAAACTTTCTTTGCACTTGCCATTTTTTTCATAATTCTCCAATTAAAGGATTTGCATGACCCAAAGAATTGTATCAAGCATAAATTAGACTTATATAACCATATAATGTGAGCTTTTGAGCCTTGTACTTCAATTCATGAGTGTTATATACATACTCTTATTTTCTTGTCATCAAAGTTGTTGTTTGATCTCATTATTCATTGATTTGGTTGAACACTTAAAAGTCATTCATTCTTATGCAATTTGATTTCATGACATTTAAGAAGTGATATTAAGGCCCTCTTTGGATCGTTTGTGCCTTTCAAGCTAACCTTATGCATGCTTAAGCATGATTTTCCATTGTTAACCATTTTGAGCCTACATGTAAACCTTTTCTTTCATTTTACCAATTATATTTCCTCTCCTTTGCCCGAAAAACAAGAATTTACCTTTCTAAGGAACTCATGAGCTCTAATTCGGATGTATTTTTCATGCTAAGTTTGGGAAGGGATATTACATAAAGAAAAAAAAAAATTCACTCAATTGGTGAAAGAAAAGAAAAGAAAAGAGAAAAATTGTGATTAAGTGGTGGTTGAATGAAATTTCATTTTTGGGTTTCATTTTTGGGCCTTCAAAATAAATTGGTGGTTGTTCAGGAAAGGAGTGAATCAATGTAAATGAAGGTATAAGGAGTTTTGATCATGTAAAAGAAAAATAAATTCTCATTGTGATGATTCGAAGTCTTGTAAACAATTGTTTTATGCTCTTATATTTTGAGTTCCTTGGACTTTGTTTTATCCATACCTTTCATTTCTTACTCACCTTACACCCTTGGCCCCATTACAACCTATGTTAAAGACCTAAATTGATCTTAAATGTCATGTGGTTGAATTGCATTCATTTTTCTACTTTTAAGTGTTTGGCATCCTTCTTGAGATCATATTAATGCAAGTTCTTCATCTTTCTATTTCGAGTTAAGTCTTTATGGTTTAACTCTAATCTCATGTTTATAACTGAGTGTTGCATTATAGCCATCTTCCGAGTGATTCATTTGTGAGAGGACAACTTTGGTGAGATTTGAAGTTGAACTTGTGCTTTGTATGATTTTTGAAATTGTGTGAAAACTAAGATTGGGGAATTTGTTGCATTTGGCTATCACACTACCACACTTTGAGCATATTATGTTTTGAACTTTGCCGCTTTGTGAATAATGTTTAAAATTGAGCTTTTATTGTTAAAACTTTTGAGTCATGTGCATGAGTCATTTCTCTTCAGAAAATGTTCGGAAAGATTGTTTTGAGTTCTTTTTATTTTTGTAATTTTTTTTTTGTTTTGTGTTGTTTTGTTTTTGTTAATGTAATTATTTTTTTTGTTTTTGTTTTTTATTTTGCTTAAGGACTAACAATCTTTTAAGTTTTCTAATTACCTTGTTTTACAGAGTCAGTAAAACGTTTGTGGGTATCGTATCTGTTAAACCCTCAGGAGACACAACTCCTCCTACTAGGGATGCCTAGAGGTTTAAAGGCTTGTTGCATATGCTCAATGCAATCGAGTTACCTACGAAAGTGGTCTAGTTAACTTCTTGTTTGTTTTTATCTTTGTTTTCCTTTTGTTTTGCTTGAGGACTAGCAAAATCTAGGTTTGGGGGTATTTGATCGGTGCATATTTACATATCATTTTGTACCCTTCTAGCTTATGATTTGGTTATGTTTTTGAGTTAAACTTGTGCTTTTAATCCTTTTTGTGTTTATCTTTCAGTTCATTGAGCTTTAGGTAATAATGATGGCTTTGGATAGTAAATGATGCAATCCAAGCATGTTAGGGCCTAATTTGGATGAATGGATGAAGAGCTTAAAGACAAACTCAATTTTGGCTACAGTCCCCTGCCAGCCCAGTTTCGTAGGTCATATTGCAAGATTTGTTTCAGCAACCTACATAGCTCGGATGAGGCCACATTCTTCATGAAAGTTGTTCCAATGGGTGTGTAATATAACATATCCAAAATTCAGCCCCATTGGATAAATATGGAGTCTGTTACCTAGCAAACACAGAGCCATGCTCAGGATGGATTTTATCAGCGCGCAAAATGAGTTAGCAATTTGTTTTGGCCTTAACTTCCTCCTCCGACCTTGGATTGGCCCAAATGATATATGGCTGGAAAGAAGACATTCTGAACTTCAAGTTTGAGTGCTTAAAGTCCTAATTTGATTAAGAGAAGCCCAAGTTGTAAGCCCTTGAAGTTGCTGGTCATGCTGACCTCAGCATGTGCTGGTTGGATGCTTGGTCATGGTGAGCTAGGTATGAGCTATCATTTCTGGTTGGAAGCTTGGTCATGGTGACATGAAGATGAGCTAGGGCTGCTGGTGGGATCTATTGGTGCATCAACCAATTCAAGATTTTCTAATACAAGTGCATCAACCATTTCAGATTTTATAATGGAAGTGTTGTATGCATTAGTGAAGTGCATCAACCATTTCAGATTTTATAAAACAAGTGTTGTACGCATTAGCCATACTTAATTCAGATTTTCAGCTTCCTTAGGCCTATATATAGTGAGGTTTCCCAAGCTTGTAAACACACCCCAAGGGGGGGAGCTCTCAAACACTTCTCTAGAGCTCCCTTCCCTTCTCTCCCTCAAATTCTCTTAGTTTCTCTTTCTAGTTTTCAATTGTTGTAATGAAATCTTTTGTGTTGAAATTTTCCTTAAGTTTTTCTTAGTTCCACTTTACTTTTCATTATGTAAATTCTTTTCTTTAGTCTCAAGTTTAGTTAGTTTCCAAGTTTCAATTATGGTTCATGTTCTTATTCATTATGCTTATAAGTTAATATGCTAGTTTGAATGATTGATCACCATTAAGGCTTGCATGTTAGCTATCTTGGTTTGAATTAAGAGTATACACCATGCTTTAATTCGAATTGAACTATGAATAGGAAGAGTATGTATGGACATTCGACAACAGGGATTAGATACATGCTTGGTTGTTTAAATTGTTCTTCTATGCTTAATGGGTTCCTAATGCTTAATTTTAGGTTAGACAACAAATGATCAAATTAGGGAATTAGGAACACAAGGTTATGACCACACACCATGGCTTAATCATACATTAGCTAGAATCAATCCGTTAATCTAATTGAACTTGGGAACTTATCTGCTTGAGTTAGTTATTTTCTTTCTTGTTTTATTTATTTCCCTTCTTTTTCATTTCTGTTTTGTGTAGGGAAAATGAATTGAATCATTCAATCACCAATCCTCGTGGGATCGACCTCGTACTTACATACGCTATACTACCGAACGGCTCGTGCACTTGCGAGTATCACAAGTTGAGGATGCAGCTGAATCCATTTTGGTGCAGCTGTATCTACGCAACATTTATCAGATCTCATCTCTACATAAGAAATCGGAGGGTATCGGTTATTAGTGGCAATCTACAAGCAGGAGGAACCCTATGAGGGTTCATGAAATGCATATTTACTTGAGTTAAACATTACAGTCAATTTGATGAAAATTAAATTGCTTAATGTCTCAAAGGAGTACATCTTCAAGCATCTACCTTTGCCTGCCACTGCAGATGCATATCTTACGCTGATGTCCCTCATACTTTTGCACTGACTCGACTGCTCATATCAGAGAAAATTGATCTTTATGCTCGTTGAACAGTTCTTCAACATCTGAATTCATTGAAATATGATTGAAAGGGATGAAAAAAATTATCAAAACCAATATTCAAGATGCAGTTAACTGAAAAGCTGGAGTCAAACTCATGAGCAATGAAAAAGAACCTTTTTGCACTCTAGGTAAACTAAGTTTAATTCTTCAAAAAATGACCCTCGAATTTTTCCTCTCAACCTGATTTGATGTCTCCAATATGTCAATATGAAATAGAAATAACAAGGATATCTTTAGAACCTTCGTCCTCATGAACTCAATAAATAGCATCACCGTCAAAATCAAAAATCAAAAAGCACATAAATTCAGAATTACCAAAGGATAATGAAAAATTGTTAATTAAATTTAGTGATAATCTTAATGTTTAATCAACTAAAGGCAAGAGAACAAGGGAAATTTCCATACTGTAAGATTAGTGCTGACTGCTACCATTCCATATGCTTTGCAACTGCATCAGGCCTGAAATTGTTACGCTCAATCATGAGAAAGAGAGAGGGGCAGGCAGATCTTCAAAACTTACATTTTATCTGACAAAATCAATGATTAACTACAAAGACATAATAAACCTTCACTCCATCATACCATCTTGAGGACTAAATTATTCAATTATAAAATTACTAAGCTATTCCAAATATGATTCATTCCCACCCACTCCCAAGCTCGTACACGTTTGTTTAAATTAACCCAAAGATTATTAAGCAAAAATCCTGAACTGAAACAATGTGTTCATATACTTGAAGAAGTGCTAGTAGTGCACTAACCCAAGAGAAGATGAAATCCATTCCCTAAGGGTTCAAACATTCAACATAGTTTCAGCTCTTGTAAAGGTCTTCGAAACTACCACAACTGCAAATATCAGAAATGGAATACTGCCACTCTTTATGGGCCATGTTAGTGGATTTTTACAGAATGCATCTAATCCCTTAACCCAATTTCCAAGACTACAACCAAATATTTACACAGAGAATTAATCTAACATAGTCTCTGAATATGGGCTATGTTTCTTCAACCACCACAACTACAACCAAACACACAGAATACAGATTGCTTTCAAAAATAAAAAAACAAAGAAAATTTGAAAGCATAAGCAAAAGCATGCCATGTCCTAAAATCCTATGTGCCGTATCAAATACAAAATGCTTCTCTACATGTCTTTAACAGATGAATGCATCCCTCCTTCAAGAACTATGCCACTGAAATAAACTCATGAACACAGACAATCTCATTGTTCAAATCAGGTAGGTCCTAAAATGAAGGAGCTAAAAGAAAGCTAATCCGCAATGTTTGACATCAGTAGTGGGAAATCACCTCAAAAGCCTCAAGACATGGATTCATACCATTAGCATCTTACCGGCTCTTAATTCATTGATATAGAGAACTGGAAAATAATCACTTAAAAATTGATACGTAAGTACTCACAAATGCAGTTGCCTTCCCCTTGCTGTTTCGATAGCCTCTGGATCTGCAAAATGTAATCAAACCAGTGAACACTACCCAAAGTTCATTCCAAAGAAAGCTTAATCATTTTCACAAGGAAACTCACACTAAATAGGAAACAAGGCAGCAAAATAGAGTTATGAATTGACAAAATGGAAAGAATCATCTAAACCTGTTTGAAGAGGACCTAAGAAGCTGCCACCGATACCAACAGCTATATTATCTTGCATCTCTCTGGGAGTTTTTGATTTACTCTTTTTGCCCATCTTATGGATCCAAAAGCTGCATTTCACCCAGATTACATTATTGAGAATTGACAAAATGTATTTGCAGAGATGCCAGACCTACCAGGAAAAAAGAAATCTGAAAAAAAAAGAAGGGCATTCAAGTTTTCGAAAAATCGGCGGGCTAGGCGGGCTAGGCGGTTCCCTTTGAAAAAGTAAATAGTATAGCCGCGCGGCTATACTATTTTTAAGTTTCATAATTGCAATAGCCCGCTAGAGCAGTTCCACCGAGGCCCCCTTGCCTCAGGCTGGGGGAGTTTTTTGCGAAAATTGGTTTCCAGCGGTGAGCCCAAGCACAGGCTGGAGTGGGTCCCACGCAACTCGGGCTGGCCCGAAGGCCAGTTCAGCCTGAGGTCCAAAACGCAGGTTGGTGCTGACGTGGCGTCGTCTGGGCTCTCCGATCTGATTCTTTCCTCCAATCCAACGGCAGCCAATTTTTTTGCAATAAAATACTGGAATTTTTTTAAAAAAATACCTAAAAATTAATGAATTTTTTTCTATAAATACTAGCCTTTTTTTTATTTTAAATTTATCTGAAATTTGAAATTGAAAATTTTATCCGATTATGAGATATGAATAGTATTGACACGTAGGAACCCGAAAATCTTATCCGAAAATATGATCCAAATTAATTATTGAGATAAAAAAAGTTGTGAAAAAAATAAAAAAATGAATAGTAATTGCCCTTAGCCATGGCAACAGGTGGAAACACAAAATATACTATTTGCAAGGGCAACCACTATTCACGTGAATAGTGGCTGCCCTAGCCCCCCCTTGCCATGGCAAGGGGCAAATGGGTGGAGTTGCTCTTAGGGAAAAAGAAATCTGGAAAGGAAAAAAAAAAGCCATTCAAGGTTTCGAAAAGTCGGCGGGCTAGGCGGTTCCTTATTTTTTTCAAAAAAATAAAATAAAATAATAATAAGTAGTATAGCCGCTCGGCTTTACTATATTTAAGTTTCAATTTGCAATTCTGTCTGAAGGTACTCTATCTTTCAGACACAGAAAAATAAATAATTCAATATGAGGTCTCTTAATTCTAAAACTGATATATAGTTTTTCTCTGCCTATGCATTGGGAGCATATAAGCAGGGGAATATCTATTATTTAAGTTTCAGATTTCGCCTTTAAAATGTTTTGGTAGCTTCTCATTATATCAAGGCTGGTATACACAAATGGAGGTGACCATTTTGGTGTTAGCATCAAATGGCATTCATTTTCTCTAGAAATGGCCACATGACCTTAATTCTAGTGGAGTGGTAAAGAATGACATGCTTTATAATTCCTTCCTATTAGATTTCTCCTCTCTTTCCTTTCGAATTGAAACCAAAACGACAGTTGGTCATTTGATTTTGATGATATTGATTGAACGCAGGCAACTCCCAAGGTTCACCCTAATTTATGGAAACCAAGGAGTGGCTTAGAGCTAATGAACAATGACCTTCCCAGCGCCAACCCTGAAGACTCTATCTCCTGTCACCAGGAGGGATGATCTCCATTTTTGACATGACAACATTTAAGGTAAACCCAACATAAATAGTATTCTTGAAATTTTCTATTCCCAGCCAAAACTTCCCAAATCTTGTTTGTCAATATGCTTAGGTTTTGTTTGCAAATTTCTCATGATCTAACTCATTGTACTCATAAAAATCTGTTGCGTAAAAACGCAGACGATGAATAAAGTCATGCCACCGCCACATGTGGCAACATGTCTTGCTTTTCACTCCCGAGATGATGGTATAGTTGCTATTGGCATGACAATTCCACGATTGTAATATACAATCTCCACTCAGACGAGGTAGTTTGTTTGTTCTTGTAAAAAAATAAATCATGCTCGATGTTGTGATGAAGCAAACCCGAAAAGTTTGTCATTGCCTTGATTTATATATTTTGCAGGTTACAAGGAAGCTTGAGGGTCATTCCAAAAGAGTCACTAGCCTTGCCTTCTCGAACAGTCTAAATGTACTAGTTTCTTCCGGTGCTGATGCATATTGGAAACTACAATATTACTTTCATACATGGATTCTACTCTAATGTGATTTCTGTTATTTAACGACGTTGTTTTGGCCCTGCTGATTTTTGTGTGGGAAAAATAGAGAAGCAAATTGTTGCAGATTCCAGACGGGAAGGAGTTGAGATCATTGTAAGATACTTACATCCAAATTCACCAGAATGAGCTGCACCTCCTTGCCATAAACAAGGCTCACCTTGCAGTATATGAAGTGAAAGAACTAGCTTGTGTTTAGGGGGAGAGGAGACTACCCCATCCCAAGGTCAGGGCATACCAAGGCCTCTTTGAGGAACCATTTGGCTTTTTAATTCTTCACTTCGGGATTAAAAACAAAAGGCACCCAAAAAGGGATCAGGCCACTCAATGATTCACCATGATTTTTATTTTTATTTTTTCATATAAAGATGAAGTCACCGCCCCTTCACAAGTGTATGATACTAACCTATACAAATTGTGTATCAATTTTAACTTTCCTTGCATTGCAAATGCTCAAAAAGAGCCTTCATATTTTACAATTGATTTCAAGAAAGATAAGGTTCTTTTTGGAAATTCTGCAAGCTAAGTATATTCTTCAAGTGGTCACACTATCTCTAGGAGGTTTTCCCTTAGGAATGACCGTCCGGTAGTTGCGACATCACAAATGTAAAACAGAGATGAGAGGCCTGCCACCTTTTTGGCTTTGACCTGCAATCATCTCCTGATTCGCTTTTATATGTGTTGTTGCATAAGGAACCTGTTGTGTCAAACTTTTCACATGGGCACTCTACCATCCTCGCCAAAAAAAAACTAAGCATGGCACATCATTGTGCTGTGGTGTTTTTGTATGCCTTGCAAATTCTCCTTTGCATAGAGAAAACGAACCATCAACGTAACCAACAGAGGGGATAAAAGATCAAGAGTCCTGAAAATTCCAAGAAACGGATCTCCTTGTAGAAAGGTCCTACTGAAGCTGCAAAATGCATACATCATGTGATTAACTTGCAGATCAGATGTAGTATTAAAATTCCATAACTGATTTCGGTTCATCATCATATCACATTAGTCCCACCAGTTTTAACTCAAAGTTTATTCTCAAGTCTCCATTAAGGTTGCACCAAATTTCAGTTTGTATATTTGTTTATCCAAAAAGATCCCAAATCTGCTTCAAATATTTGTTTTGTAGACAAGTTCATATAATTCCAAATGTATATGCTTGTATAAAATACCTATGTAATTTGAATATGAACTGTATGCCATATAGTCAAACAAAGTAGGGCAAATATTCATATATGCTCATATATGCTCATATTATTATTCTTCTCCAATATGGAGGTATTTATACAAGTATAAAGATGTGTTAACCCTAAATAAAATAGGAAATATATCTAAATTACAATAGAAAATAAATCTAAATTATAATAGGAAATAAATCTTAATTATAATTGGACTAGACAAATAGGTAAGTAACTAAAATCCTAACATTGTAAGGAACCAAAATCCTAACTAAGTAAGGACTCGCCAACACATACGACTAATTGCATTGAAAAGCCAATCAAAGGATTTAGCAGAAATAACCAGATTTAAAATTAAATCTTGCTAAACCTCAAACAGTATTTCTTTGGTCTATAGGATTAACTTCTCGTAACCGGCATTAGTAAAGCAGGGCAATTTCTACTCTTATCAAACTCATGAGATCAGAAGTCACATAAACTGACTATCAACACCTCAACTACAGAGGGACCTATATTCAATTAAGAAAAACCTACATTGCCAAAAGACAAAATTATGAATAAAGATGCTTAATATTTTATTAACACATCAAAGAATCATAATTTCTTATAAACTATAACTCTGAGCCTGCATTCTATACGAATAACTAACACTGCATTCTATAATGCATTAAGTCACCAAACATACATGCCAGCTAAAAAACAGGAGAAAAAAAAAAACAGTAAATCTTACTGCTTGTCAGATTTCTCCTCTCTTTCCTTTCGAAATTGAAATCGGAGCAATAGTTGGTCATTTGATTCTGATGATATTGATTGAATGCCAAGGTTCACCCTAATTTATGGAAACCAAGGAGTGGCTTAGAGCTGATGAACAATGACCTTCCTAGCACCAACCCTGAAGAAGAGGCTATGTCTTGCTTTGATTTGTCCAAGAATGATTCATATCTCATATCACCAACAGGAGGGATGATCTCCATTTTTGAGTATTTGCAGAGATGCCAGACCCGCCAGGAAAAAAGAAATCTAAAAAAAAACACGCCATTCAAGTTTTCGAAAAATCGGCGGCCTAGGCGGCCTAGAAGGGTTCTTTTTAAATTTTATTTTAATAAACAGTATAGCCTCGCGGCTGTACTCATTTTTAAAATTAATTATATTATTTAGAGGGTATAGCCGACCGGCTATACTTATTAAATTTATTATTTAAATAGTATAGCCGCGCGGCTATACTGGAAAAGGCAAGAAAAAAGGCCCAATCCGTTAAAGGAAGGATAGATTATCATCAGCAAGATGTTTCTCCGTGGGGATTCAGTTATCATTGTTCTTAGGAATCCTAAGTGAGGTGTATTGTATGTAGCTTTGACAATTCCAATAGACTTGTACAAGTAGAGTCCATGCTGAAGATTTATAAATTATATGTACTGAAGTTGGGAGCTTTTATATGCACTTTTTTTAGAGCAACTTTCAAGCGCTGTATATTTCTTTGGATTTGTTTGTGAATTTCAGTTTACATGTATTGAATGCACTTTTTAGTCGTATAGTTCTTGAACAAAACTTAACTCGTTTGAATCTGTTGGTGAATTCAATTGATAGGTACTTGCACTTCACAATACATAAGTAGTAATCTTAATTTACCATGTGATACTTCCACTAAAAATTTGCAACGTGTATAATTTTGTGACAACTGGATTCACACTCATTTTTTCTCTTAAAAAATAAAATTAGAGAGATTAAAAAAAAAATTAGAAAAATAAAGAAGAAAACCCCAAAACCCACCTACTTCATCGACAAACCCCTCCTACTTCATCGACAAACCCCTCAACCCCCACCCACACCCATCGTCTGCCATGACTACTTCGTCTCTTCAACAATCATTCCACTTTCACAGTCAATAGAAAAAAATTGATTCGGCTATTGATACATGTTAATGGCTATGCAACCAAGATTGGATTCCTATTCACCTACCTTATTTGCTTTTCTTGTCAAAGATCTCAACGGCCATATACCTTGTAGGACTTTGGAAACTTATCATATTCCTCAAAACCTTAGACTTCCTGACCTTCCTATGAAATTAAATGATTCCTTAAAGACCATAAACCCACCCTAAAAAAAGCAAGAACAATGGCAGAAAGTGGGGAGGAGGGGCTTTGGCGGCGATCTCAGGGACGTGGTTGCTGGGGATCTTTATTTAGATTATTATAAATAAACCCAATCCTAGACATGTATTTATAAAAAAACTCACACACTATTTAAACATAGAAACACACTCAAAATCAACCCCAAAATCAACAATTGTATATTTTTGGGGTGTGTTTATAAATGGGTTTTGAGTGTGTGTAATGATAGGTTTTGGGTGTGTTTATAAAGTGTTTTGGGTGTTGGGTTTTTTTATAATTTCAGCCTCCATTTTGGGTGTTTTAGTGAAACTCCCATTTTTATTAGACCTAACAACAAAAGACTCCCTAAAGATTTGAGGCCATTCTAAATATGGGCCTCGATGTATCAATTTCATCAATAGACACCCTAATGTTTTCAAAATTGTCCAATTTTAAATGTTTCTCCACTCATTTGGAAGATTTGGGCTTCACTGCTTCCAAGGCCGACTCTTCTTTATTCATCTATCTTAATGGGTCCATTCGAGTTTATTTATTAATTTATGTTGATGACATTTTAATTACAGGCAATGACCCAGCCCATATCTCCACACTCATTCAAGACTTGAGCCGTCTCTTCTCCATGAAGGACCTCGACCCTGTTCATTATTTTCTAGGCATGGAAATTCTTCGCACTCCTAACGGGCTTTCTCTCACTCAATCCAAATTAATAAAGGACTTGTTGGTGCACACAAAGATGCAGGACTTGTTGCCAGTGGACATCGTCTTAGCCTCCATGATGGTGTTCCATTGGATGATCCCTCTGAGTACTGAAGTGTCATTGGTGCCTTGCAATATCTCACTCTCACACGCCCTGATATTGCCTTTACTGTGAACCACGTCTACCAATTTATGCACCAACCTACCTTTGCTCATTGGGTTTTGTCAAACGTATTCTTCGCTATCTTAATGGTACTTGCACTCATGGCTTGTTCTATAAACCTGGTTCCCTGTCTTTAATTCTAATGCGGACTATGACGAAGCCAAGTACTGTCAACTTGCTTATACTGTTGCTGCGATTTCTTGGTTCCATGCACTATTTCGTGATCTACAGTTTTCTCTTTCTTGTCCTACACTTTGGTGTGACAACATTAGCGCCATCTCCTTGGCCTCCAATCCCGTCTTCCATGTGCTTACTCGTCATGTTGAAGTTGATTATCATTATGTTCGTGAAAAAGTTGTGCGGTAGGAGCTTAACGTTCGTTATCTTGCTACTCATGACCAAATTGGCGACATTTTTATGAAGGGGTTGTCTTTCCACTTTTCCAACTGCTGACCTCCAAGCTTCCAGTGCGTTCCTCCCCTGTCAGCTTGGGGGGTGTATTAGATGACTATTGTCCTCAGGACTCTATCTTGTATTTACGTTTATCCCATTTGGGATTCCTCTTGGTTATCTGATTACATTGTATTCTTATCATACTTGCTATAAGACTCTATCTGTAATACTGTATAAATCAATACAATAAGCCCTCATGATGATTGAGGCTTTACCCCATATGTTCCAATTCTTTTAGCCAGGAACGTAACTGCAAAAATGAACTATACGGCTAATGACCAAAGTTTATATTAGGAAAAACAAAACAACCTTCTTGAATGAATCCATAAAGAAATTCTGTGGCGAAAAGAGAAGGGTAGAAAAACATTTGAGAGAGAAATCTTAAATTTTCTTTGAATGACACCATACTGCGAAAACCAAATTATGAGCCTTGAACGCACAAAAAACCAAAGACAAAGAGAGAGATGGAGACAAAAAAAATACGAAAAGACAGACTATTATATATAATTAAAGACAGAGGCATATATAATTTAGGGAACCCTTTTTTTTTCCTAAAGAATTTAGGGAAACTTTGAAAATATATACTAAGAAATATCCTTTATTAATTAGACTTCTAAAACAAGATAACTTAATTAATATGAAATAAAGTAATAAAAGTAAAGTTTTAATATTAAAAAAAGGTAAAATAACGAAGTTTGTCTGTGGCTAGTGAATATTGATTTATGAAATTAAAGTCGGGCATATGGGATTAGGGCTCGAACAATAGGCATAGCTGGTCATCCTCCTAAATATTTTAGTTTTTTGGGGCTGATAGTTGTGTGTCAATAGGGATTAGGGCTCGAACAACAGTGGACCTGACTCTGTGATGCTTATAAATTTTTGGGATTATTAGAGAGAGGTAAGAATAAGTAGACATTGTGACCCAAAAACCAAAAAAGTGTTAGATTGGAAATACGAACCATTCATTAGGTGCATTCATTTGTATCTTTATGTGTGGTCTCATAATTTAACAAATATAACATGCCACATTGTATGATAAAAGAACACTCTGTTGTATGGCAATACGAAAAGCTCAAACAAAAAAAAAGTAGAAATTTATAAAAGATAAATGAAGTACAACACACAAATTTTGTTGAGAAATACACCCAATTAACCAAATGGAGCAACGAACTCAAACATAATTTCAAATCAAATAGAACTAGGATATTTTACAAAACGAAATTCTACTATATGAACAAAAAGTGACGTATCGCGTACTACAAATCCTTAATTTAAACAAAAAAGGAAAAACATACATACCGATTGGCTTCAAAAGTGACGTATCACGGTCAAGGGGTAGGAAAAAGACGGGAGGATTTTACGGTTAAGGGCTTGGCGTGTATTGTAGCGATGCTTATTTTTGAAGCTTTACCTAAACAGAACGCTGCTCTTAGGGTTATTAAATACTGATTTTATGATTTTTTTTTAAGCCAAAGTAAAATCCCTTAATACGTCAGTCCCGTTCTTAAATTTAGGAAACCTTTTGTTTTCCAAAGAATATAGGGAAACTTTCAAAATAAAATACTAAGAAGATGACTTAAGTAATATGAAATAAAAGAATAAAAGTAAAATTTTAATATAAAAAATATAAAATAACGTGTGGGTATTTTTATTATAAAACTTCCATTACTTCTTATTTTTATATTTCAAAAATATATTCCTTCTAAAAAAGACTTTACATATAAAATTAGAAAAATGGTAAATTGGTGAGCGTAAATGAAGTGCGCTCTCACCGTTGATTTCTTTCTCCGATTAATTCCTCTATCGTGGGTCTGTCTGTGGCTGGCTAGTGAATATTGATTTATGAATTAAAGTTGAGCATATGGGTATTTTAGTCTTTTGGGCATGATAGTTGCGTCAATTGGGCTTAGGGCTCGAAGAAACAGTGGGACTGACTCTATGACGCTTACAAATTTTGGGATTGAGAATTAAAGAGATTGTCACATGCACAAATTGTGTACTCATGCCCAATTTTAATTTAAGAAAAATTAGTATATAGTAATAATTATTATTTATAAAAAAAAACTTTAATATGGTAAATGGTCTATTTTTGTTTTGAGCTAAGTGAGTGAGTTTTAAATTTTGTTTTGTTAATGGTCAATGAGTAAGCTCAAATAGGAACACAAATAGAAGCCTTCATTTTTTAAGTTGAACTTTATTCATACTATTTTAAGTTGGTGCACAAATAGAAGCCTTCATTTTTTTGGTACTTTGGTTTCCGTAATTTCAATTTTATCATTGTAGTTTCAATTCGGAGCAATTGAAGGACATGTTTCAATTCATGTCACTTCCCCCAATTCCTATGGAGTTTTGACCACATGCCCATCACTTGGAAGGTTATTTCAGTTCAGTCAAGCCATCTAATAGTAAAACACAAGCTGAAGCTCTTTCCATTCACTTTAGGAGCAATTTCGAAAACATTTGCATCTTTGGGTTAAAATTTTGGTGTATTGGGAGGAATTTAGCTCGAGTGGACCAAAATACCCCTAAACCCTATATATATGCCACGTCAGCAAATTAAAGGAGTTTTTGACGGAACCTAACGGCAAAGACCATTTGTGATCACACATACAAACCTTGAGGACCACGAATGACAAAAAAAAAAATATATTAAGGATGCAATTTGATAGTTTCTTAAACTTTAGGGATGTTTTGTGATATTAAGCCTTTTTTAAAAACTGATATTCTATAGTGTAAAGTTTTAATTAATTAGTTTTTAGCTTTCCTTGACCTCTGTTTAACTTTTTGTAATAAGCTTGTTCAAAAAGGATTTAGATTAGTTTTAGGTTGTTGGCTTGTTGTGGTCCGCACAAAAAGACTGTCTTGATTGGCTAATCCTCAACAAAGCGGCTTTGGCGTTACTCAATAAAGGTAAAATCATGCTTTGCATTTCATTCCGTACGTGCTAATGGTCCACCTGAACGATCTGTCATCCCAATGATACAATTTTACCGTTTCTACCAGCCTTTGCTTCTTTGTCCATAAAATTCTCTTTGTCTTGTTTGATAGCCAATACACTGTTGACATATGTTACTTTTATCCTAGGGCAGCCTTTCATTCCCCTTGCTATAAGGAGGCAATAGTTTTAAGCAGCCGTCACCTACTTGGAAAATACAACTTGCACTTTTGGAATGTTTGAAGGCACAATCCTTTTCTTTGTGAGGGTGGTGAGGTTGCATTTATGAGATTTTAGGAAAAAACCAGTTTTTCATAAAATCTGCTTGTGCTCACTAAATCTGCGTCTAGATGTACTAAAACATATATATCATTCTAGATTTAGAGTACAGATTTTGAGATTGATTTTCTCCGAGAATGATCAATTGAGAAAATTGATCCTTTCTTAAATTTATATTTCATCACTGCATTTGGTTGAGTAGTGTTGTGCTGCTGGTGCTATGAGATGATTGAGCTGAAGGATGAAGTTGCCATTGTCATGACTAATCTTCAAGGTTAGTCCCAACAATTCGAGGGCCGACTTGACTAATCTTCCAAGCCCACCAGATCCGTTCACGCATAAAAGGAAATAAATAGGACCCCTTAATAGGCTTCAAAACCGTTCCTTATCTCACAAGGTTTTGGGCCTCAAGATACAACTTAATTTAAACTCTTATCAAAACCTGATATAACTTAGTATCTAGTGCACCGATCTAAATAGGAAAACATAACAGAGTACAGATGAAGAAACAGGAACATATAAAAACAAATTAATAAACTGATAGGATCGAAGAAACATAAAACAGATGAATAAACCAAAGGAAAGTACAAATTTGGTGTTTTTGTGTTCAAAAGATTTATCTGCTAAATTTAGATTGAATTCTCCTGCTATTGATTATGATAAATTTGGATTCAGAACTTATACTATTGAGGAATCTTATTTAAAATTATTATTTTATTAATTTTCTTATATGAGTTAACAGAGTTATTAGTTGGTTAACTAGATGGATAGATGACAAAAGTATAGGTAGGGGACAAGGAGGGCGCATAGAATTTGGGTTCAAGAGATACGGATGCATAAGTAAGTACGTATGATTAATTTCACTATAATAAAAAATACTTAAGATAGAAAAAGAATTAAAAAAAATAGTGGTAAAGTCACAAACCTTGAACTCTTCGTTGGTTTTCTCCAAGCATGCCTCAACCATGGTTTTCTCCAAGCATGCCTCAGCCATAATGCAAAACAAAAGTTCAACTCGGCTGCAATCACCAATTTGTTATTGAAAAATAAAGATGAGTTTGAAAAAGTTCAAACATTTAAGAGGGGCATCCATTCTTTTATAGAGGAGAGATATTCTTTTAGGAAGTAAACGAATCTTACTCTCTGAACTAAAACTTTCCATGCTTGAACCTAAAGAAATCAATAGAATCTTACCTATTTGTTAGTAAAAACAACAAAAGAAAAGATTACTGAAAAGCTACGTACTTTGGAGGATCTAGTTGACAAAACTAAAAAACGAAATCAGAAAATCAAAACTAGAAACTAATGCCCTGCTTATTAAAGACGTCACCGATACGTACCTGCATTAGGGTCTATTAGTTTTTAATGATAATTTATTATTCAATCAGGAAAAAAATCTCTTGCAATATCTAATATGTGGCCCTAGATGGACTGAATACAAGAAAGAAAGAAAAAAGAGTCACAAATTTCGGAAGTGGGGCTCAAACTCAATGAAGTATTAGCGCAAACTAAAGAAAGGGAAAAGGAAACGTAAAACAAAGGAAAAACTACATTAATTAACTTCCTTTATTTGGGACTCAAAATCACCAAACAATATTCCTACTCTAGCTGAGAAAAAGATAATCCCCTAAACCAAATCGGAAAATCAAAACTAGAAATTAATGCCATGCTTATTAAAGATCCGTGCATTCGGGTTCATTAGTTTTTAATGATAATTTATTATTCAAAACTTATATGGTCGGTTCAACCTGTTGGAAAAAATGGCTCACCTAAAGGATACAAAGGTTTTGGCGCTCAAAGGGAGTATTTGAAACTGCCTAAAAGCGACCGGTCGCTGGGAAGTTGCGACCGGTCGTTGTCTGGCAGATTCGAGGTCTGGAGCTAAACCAAGGAGCGACCGGTCGCCAGTTCTTTGCGACCGGTCGCATGAAGCACGAGCGACCGGTCGCCAGACATATGCGACCGGTCGCTGAGAAGCAGATTCAAAGTCTGGAGGGAAAACTTCTGGCGACCGGTCGCCCATTCCTGACGACCGGTCGCCCATTCCTGACGACCGGTCGCTCCAGTCGTGCTGTGACGTTTCCTTACGTGTTTTCAACTGTGTTTTCGATGGCTATCGCTTTCCACATGATTTCAGAAGCTTTGTGGGTCACTTCTGAGTTAATTGAATGTTGACTACGTGCTGGATAAGTTGGGAGAGCACTCATGGCTAGTTGGTTATCTTATTTCAAAGATATCACTCTCCATTTTCTGGTGTAAGTGGGAGGTGGCTGAGTTGGATTCTATTTACCTACTTGATCTGACATTTAGTCTAAGTGGTGACTAAAGGGAAGAACGTGGAGGACAAGCTGATATCTTATCTCTTGTCTATTGGCTTGTGTAGGAAATGGGGTGAAGTAAGATAACACAAGAGGAGAAAACAAGTTGGATAATTAGGAAGTGGCTGGTGCAGAAGTTGTAGTTTTTCTGTGAGAGTTTCAGAAAAGCCAAGGGGAGAGCAAGAGAGTTCTCTAAGTGTATCAAGGTGTTGAGCAAGGGTGTGAGAGAAACAGATTGTGAGGGTAGTGTTCTAAGGGGGTTTTCCTTTGTAAACCAAAGTTGTAACCTATCTTCATTAGTGAAATTTCTCAAGGTGATCACCAAAGAGGATGTAGGCAATTTGCTGAACCTCTATAAACACTTGTGTCATTTGTGCTTGGTTAATTTCTGTGTGTGTGTGTAAGACTCATCCATCATTGAGTTCTTTGTCTAAAGTCCATCAACAACAAGATCTTAAAAGGGCAGTGAGTTAGTCATTAATTCACAACAAGTGGTATCAGAGCTGTGTTTGGCAGCTGGTGCTAGTTCTTCTCTTGGAGTGCTAGTGTGTTGAAGATGGCAAGTGACATGGAAGCTGAGAGTGGTAGCAGTTCACAGCATATGAAGCAACCACAAGTAGCAAGCATGAAGGTGGAGTTAAAGCCTTTCACAGGGAAGGAGAACTTCACTCTTTGGCAACGAAGGATGAAGTCAGCTCTTACACAACAACAACTCCATGTTGTGTTGGTTGGCAAGGAGAAGAAGCCAGCAAGCATGACGGATGATGAGTGGGGAGTTCTTGACGAGTTAGCCAGAGGAGCTATCGAAAACTATCTCTTCGATGAGGTGCTCATCAACGTGATAAAGGATACAGCGAAGCAAACATGGGAGAAGCTCGAAGAGATGTTTGCAGGGAAATCGTTGTCCAACAAACTCTTCCTTAAGGAAGAACTCCTAAATCTTCGGATGGAGGAGGGAGGAAATCTAATGGAACATCTAAGTAGTTTCAATAGATGTGTTGCTGACTTGCAGAAAATGGATGTGAATTATAGTCCGGAGGATAAGGCTCTCATGTTGTTGACATCCTTACCTTCGTCCTATAAACACTTCCGAACCACTCTTATGTTCGGAAAGGTTACTCTTGATTTTGAGCCTGTGGTGCAAGACATCATGACACACCATAGGATGACTCAACGTTCGGGAGAAAACTCTCAAGGCGAAGGTCTAGTTGCAAAGACCGGAGAGAGAGGTCGTTCAAAGAGGCGTGAAGGCAAGAAAGGCAATAGAGGAAGGTCCAAATCCAAGGCGAAAGATGGTTGTTTCGAGTGTGGGTCAAAGGAGCATTGGAAAAAGAATTGCCCCATATGGAAGGAGAAGAAGAACAAAGGGAAGAATGCAGCGAACACAGCGGAGGATGTCACGGAAAGTGATGGTGAGCTTTTGTGTGTTAATAGCAATGTTAAAACAAATGCATTGGCTAATTCTTCAAGGTGTTCCTCTTCCTATTGGATTTTGGATTCCGGATGCTCATATCATATGTGCTCAAACAAGGAGTGGTTTGACACGTATGAGAAAGAAGATAGCAGTGAAGTGATGATGGGGGATGGCTCAATGTGTAGAGTCAAAGGAACCGGTACAATCAAGGTGAAGATGCATGATGGGGCTGTTAGGACGCTTGGAATGGTAAGGCATATTCCAAAGTTGCGTAAGAATCTCATTTCCCTTGGAACTCTTGATAAGAATGGTTATTCATTCAAAGCAAATGGAGGGAAACTCATAGTCTCAAAAGGTTCACTTGTGATTATGAAGGGAGAGATTCAACCTAATTGTCTATATAGGTTGTGTGGTACAACAATCATAGGTGGAGCAGCTGTATCTACAAGTAAGGACTCGGAAGATGAAACTCAACTTTGGCATTTGAGGCTAGGGCACATGAGTGAGAGGGGTATGCAGGAACTACACAACAGAAAATTGTTGAAAGGTGTTCAAAGTTGTAAGCTTGAGTTCTGCAGATTTTGTACCATGGGAAAGCAATCAAAAATAGCTTTCAAGCAGCGAAACAAAGAGGAAGAAAGCACGGGTGTGCTTGATTATATTCACACGGATGTATGGGGGCCATCACCGGTTAAATCGAAGGGTGGAGCTCGCTATTTTGTGACTTTCTTGGATGATTTTTCCAGGAAGGTTTGGGTCTACTTCATGAAGGAGAAATCTGAGGTCTTCACCAAATTCAAAGAGTGGAAGGCGGAAGTAGAGAACCTAACCGGAAGAAAGATCAAGATCCTAAAGAGTGACAATGGTGGTGAATATAAGGACAGCAAGTTCCTTGAGTTTTGCAAAAGTGAAGGCATTAAGAGGCACTTTACCGTGAAGAAGACACCCCAACAAAATGGAGCTGCGGAGAGGATGAACCGAACTCTAATGGAGCGTGAGAGATGTATGAGAATTCATGCAGGGTTGTCCGAATCTTTTTGGGCAGAAACGGTTAACTACGCTGCCTATTTGGTTAACCGATCGCCTTCAAGAAATCTTGAGTTCAAGTGTGCAGAGGAGGTATGGTCTAATAAGTCAATTGATTATTCGAATCTTAAGGTGTTTGGGTGTAGTGCATATGCACTTATTCCTAGTGATGAAAGATCCAAGTTGAAGCCAAAGTCTCTTGAATGCATTTTCATTGGATTTGAGAGTGGTGTGAAGGGCTACAAGCTGTGGGATCCAGTGAACCACAAGAAGATACTCAGCAGAAATGTTGTGTTTGATGAGAAGACCATACCTATGAACAAAGTCAAGAATTCAGAGGCAAAGGAGGATGTTGTTGAGAAAGGAACAACCATTGAAGTTCCACTCAAGAAGGTGTCAAGAAAGACTTCACGGAAACAGCCAACTGAAGACGGTCAGGAGGAGGTGGAGTCTGACATTGAAGAGGAAGAAGCTGGGCAGCATCAACAACACACTCAAGAAGAAGAAGAGGCTCAAGAACAGGTGGAGCCTTCATCTATAGCTCGATCCAGGCCCAAGAGAACCATCAAACCACCTCAAAGGTTTGGATGGGAGACGGATGCGGTTCACTATGCCCTAAATGCTAGTGAAGAAGAACCAACCACGTTCCAAGAAGCTGTTGAGAACAAGGAACGGGAAAGTTGGATGGAAGCTATGATGCAAGAGATGGAATCTCTACACCAAAACTCAGTTTGGGAGTTGGTTCCTAAACCCAAAGGTCGCAAGGTTATTGGCTGCAAATGGGTGTTTAGGAAGAAAGAAGAAATGCATGAGAAGGGTGCCACCTTATTCAAAGCTCGGTTGGTGGCAAAAGGATTCTTACAAAAGGAGGGAGTTGATTATGATGAAATCTTCTCTCCGGTGGTGAAACATACTTCTATACGACTACTACTCTCCATAGTAGCACAAGAGGACATGGAGGTGGAGCAAATGGATGTGAAGACTGCTTTCCTTCATGGTGAATTGGAGGAAGACATCTACATGAGCCAACCTCAAGGGTTCATTAAAGCAGGGAAGGAAAATCTGGTTTGCAGGTTGAAGAAGTCTTTGTATGGGCTGAAGCAATCTCCAAGGCAGTGGAACAAGTGCTTTGATTCTTACATGATGAAGATTGGGTATAGAAGATGTGAATCTGATTGTTGTGTTTACTCTCATGCATTCAAGGATGGTAACTTCATCCTTTTGCTTCTTTATGTTGATGACATGCTAATTGCATGTAAGGACATGTCAAAAATCCAGAATTTGAAGACATTGCTTGGAAGGGAGTTTGACATGAAGGATCTTGGTGCTGCACAAAAGATCCTAGGAATGGAGATAAGGAGAGACAGAAAGGAAGGCAAGTTGTGGCTGTCACAAAGTAAGTACATTTCCAAGGTACTTGAAAGGTTTAATATGATGGATTGCAAACCGGTGTCTACTCCTTTGGCGGAGCATTTTAAGTTAAGTGCAAAAGAATGTCCTTCTACGAATGTGGAGAAGGAAGAAATGAGTAAAGTTCCATATGCAAGCTTGGTAGGGTGTCTCATGTATGCAATGGTGTGCACACGCCCCGACTTAGCCCAAGCCGTTAGTGTGGTGTCAAGGTATATGGCGAATCCTGGAAGGCAACATTGGACAGCAGCAAAATGGATTCTCAGGTACTTGAAGGGCACCAAAAGGCTTGGGATATTGTTTGAAAGACAACAAGGAAATGCATGTGTGTCGGGGTATGTAGATTCTGATTATGCAGGAGATTTAGACAAGAGGAGATCCACCACAGGATATGTCTTCACTTGTGGTGGAGGACCGATTAGTTGGAGAGCGGTGTTACAATAGGTTAGTGCCTTGTCTACTACGGAAGCGGAGTATATGGCTTTAACGGAAGCTTCAAAAGAAGCGGTATGGCTGAAGAGATTGGCAAAGGAATTCGGGATAGCTCAAGACTTGGTGGTGATTCTAAGTGACAGTCAAAGTGCTATTTGCTTAGTGAAGAATCAAGTGTTCCATGGGAGGTCCAAACACATTGATGTGAGATACCACCGGATAAGGGATTGGGTGAATGATGGAGACATCACAATAATGAAGGTTCATACAAATGAGAACGCTTCAGATTGCCTAACAAAGCCAGTCACAACAGCAAAGTTCAAGCATTGTTTGAGCTTGCTCAATCTTGTTACATGCTAAAGATTGAGGTGGAGTTCTTGAGAGTTATCAGGGCGATTCTCAAGACATTACAGATGTCCTGGAAGGCAATGATGTCCACAAGGAGTATTAGGCTCGCCATGGTGGAGATTGTTGGAAAAAATGGCTCACCTAAAGGATACAAAGGTTTTGGCGCTCAAAGGGAGTATTTGAAACTGCCTAAAAGCGACCGGTCGCTGGGAAGTTGCGACCGGTCGTTGTCTGGCAGATTCGAGGTCTGGAGCTAAACCAAGGAGCGACCGGTCGCCAGTTCTTTGCGACCGGTCGCATGAAGCACGAGCGACCGGTCGCCAGACATATGCGACCGGTCGCTGAGAAGCAGATTCAAAGTCTGGAGGGAAAACTTCTGGCGACCGGTCGCCCATTCCTGACGACCGGTCGCCCATTCCTGACGACCGGTCGCTCCAGTCGTGCTGTGACGTTTCCTTACGTGTTTTCAACTGTGTTTTCGATGGCTATCGCTTTCCACATGATTTCAGAAGCTTTGTGGGTCACTTCTGAGTTAATTGAATGTTGACTACGTGCTGGATAAGTTGGGAGAGCACTCATGGCTAGTTGGTTATCTTATTTCAAAGATATCACTCTCCATTTTCTGGTGTAAGTGGGAGGTGGCTGAGTTGGATTCTATTTACCTACTTGATCTGACATTTAGTCTAAGTGGTGACTAAAGGGAAGAACGTGGAGGACAAGCTGATATCTTATCTCTTGTCTATTGGCTTGTGTAGGAAATGGGGTGAAGTAAGATAACACAAGAGGAGAAAACAAGTTGGATAATTAGGAAGTGGCTGGTGCAGAAGTTGTAGTTTTTCTGTGAGAGTTTCAGAAAAGCCAAGGGGAGAGCAAGAGAGTTCTCTAAGTGTATCAAGGTGTTGAGCAAGGGTGTGAGAGAAACAGATTGTGAGGGTAGTGTTCTAAGGGGGTTTTCCTTTGTAAACCAAAGTTGTTACCTATCTTCATTAGTGAAATTTCTCAAGGTGATCACCAAAGAGGATGTAGGCAATTTGCTGAACCTCTATAAACACTTGTGTCATTTGTGCTTGGTTAATTTCTGTGTGTGTGTGTAAGACTCATCTATCATTGAGTTCTTTGTCTAAAGTCCATCAACAACAAGATCTTAAAAGGGCAGTGAGTTAGTCATTAATTCACAACACAACCCACGCCTATACAAGAAATAAGTAAGAATCGCCTTCTTTCATTCTCCCCCAATTCACCCTAAAGCCAAGCTCTTTGTTTTTTCTCTGACAAACCCTAAACCCAAACCCCAAGCTCTACACAACAAAACCATGGACAACGTCTCATGTATGGAGGCCCTAAAACTGGATTCCCAGTCGGAGGTGATCGATAAGGACGGCGGCGGAAAGGACCTTTTCTCGCCAGCTATGATCCCCCTCAATACGCCAACAATCGGTATGTATGCTTTTCCTTTTTCTTTTACTTGGGTTCTAAATTTTATGCCACAACTTTTGTGTATGAAAAATTAGCAGGGGCAGAACCCTTGCCTCCACTCAGTCATGTTGTTCTATTTGATTTGGGAATACTTTTAGAGTAAAATTATTTATGAGTTCCTTGCTCCATTTGGTTAATCGAGTGTATTTCTCAACAAACAAACAAAATTGTGTTATGCGTTTCTCTTTTATTTTATGGGAGGTAATTGAAGTTGTTGGCATGTTGTTTTTATTTTATTTTTGTTGGTGAAATTCGAGGATGTTCTCTTTTTTTGCTTTTGTATTTAACAATGTATAATTGCATGGGAACAGGGAGCAAGCCTGAAAAATCACAGCCTGAAGAATCAGAGGATGATGAAGAATCAGAATCAGAATCAGAGGATGATGAAGAATCAGAGACTGAAGAATCAGAGGATGAAGAAATTGGTATGCTTTTGGAATATTTTTTTTATTTATAAATAGAAGCGATAGTCTATAACTATATTATTGGTAAGCGATAACCTCCCCCCTCCTCCCTCATAATCTTATTGATAAGCTTTTGACTTTAGGGACAAAAAAGATGCGACTGCAGCTTCTCTATTTTAAATTTACAATTTTTTTTTTCATTTTTTTCTCCCTTATGACATAATTTATACGTATTTGTCGTTATTCTATGCACTGTGCTCCTAGTACTAATTTTTAGGTTTTATCATCTTCATTCATTCATTGTCTTAAAAAAAATGATTATTTCTATTTTGCTTTCAATGTATTTAACAATGGATCTACAAATTGCACACAGGTGAATGTAAGTATTGTTTAAAGGTGGGTGACCACTATACGCAACTATGCTCTTACATGTATGAAGTCCCAGAGAACGCAATTGTTGGCGAGAGTTGTGTGGTTACATGTCTCGTATGTGGCTGCCTCTTTAGAGACTCACGTTGTGCTAATTGTGGCATAAGCCTAGGACGTGCACGTATCAAGTATTGTTCAATCTGTGAGAAGCGAGGTGAACACTTGCCTTTTGAGTGCCCGAAACGCGATAGGAATTCTGGTTTTACTTACAACCCTTATAATGGTTCTTTTTCTGTCAAGATTCACCCTTTGAAACCAGTAGAGAAGGCATAGTTAATTGTACTCTAGAGTTAAAGCAAAAGAGAAAGGAGTGCTCTTTTATGTCATTTGCCGTAAACATCATGTATCCTATCGTTTTGATGTCTACATCGTGTATTGTTTTTATCACAAATGATTGCAATTTGCAATACATGGTCTATTATATTCTTATGCTTGAAATGGTTTTTATCCCAAGATTTTGTTTTCCTCTTATGGGGCTAGTATACTTTATTTTCATTTAAAGACTTGCTAAACAACTAGGCATAAATAACCAAGGTTTGAATTGAATGACGACTTGGTAGACTAACGAAGGTAAAATGGAAAAGTTTAGTAATATATATGACAATGAGTTAAATGTCGCGGCGAAGAATAAGGATCGAGTAGAAATACATTCGAAGATATTAATAGTTGTAATAGAAGATATGTCATATGTTGTTTTAGATGTGTTGAGTAAGGAGAAACCTGAAAGGCTGTGCTTTACTCTTTAGTTATGTCACATCCCGGGATCGGCTCTGCCGTAGAACGGCATTGTCCACTTTGGGCCCCCCTCTCTACCCTCATGGTTTTGTTTTTGGGAGCTCACGAGCAACTTCCCAGTGGGTCACCCATCCTGGGATTGCTCTATCCCCCAACTCGCTTAACTTCGGAATTCTCATGACTCCGAAGCCAGTGAGCTCCCAAAAGGCCTCGTGCTAGATGGATGCGGGCATGTACATATAAGGCACATCAACCCCCTCTCCGTTGGTCGATGTGGGATCTTACAAGTTAATTGAACAGTAACCATAATCACCTAGAGACTTTTGGTCTACGTGGGTTTATGTTCTGCGATCTAGTTAACGCTGGGTCTTGTTTTCTTATGCTTCTATAAGTTTTGGATAGATAAGTCCAGATTAATAGATTGATGAAGGTTTCAAGGCTTAAAAAAAGTCATATCTTGATAAGGCATTTATGTGTCAATTACTTTTCTCTTGAAATATGGAGATTGAAATTGGCACCAGTTGATTCACGCAGAGGTCTGCGGATCAAAATCTATACTATTGTCTTGTTTCCATCCTTTTCTTTTTGGTTTCCCTGTTCTTATTTTGGTGCATTGCATTTGCAGGACTGTAATGATTTTTGGTAACTCTGTACAGCTACATTGAAATAGTTTATTCTTTTTGGTCAGTCAATTGCAATGTGACTGAGGTGGGTTTTAATTCACAAAGACCCAATTGCTTATAAACTGAGTAAGGCAACAAATTAACACTAGCACCCAAATCCAATAAAGCTTGCCCAATGCTAAAATTCCCAATAATACATGAAATTGTGGGACAACCTGGATCTTTAGGCTTGAGTGGAGTATTAGTTTGAAGAATTGCACTTACATTTTCAGTTAAAAATGTGGTCTTATCAACGTTGTGCTTTCTTTTGATAGTGCATTAATCCTTTAAATTTTTTGAATATGACGGAATTTGTTTTATAACATCCAAAAGGGGTCTATTGATTTTCATTTGTTTAAAAACCTCCAAAATTTCAAGATTGTCATTTGCATTAGGCTTCCAGAAAATGGAATTGCTTAATATCTAATCTTTTAATTTAAAAGCATGCAAAGTCAGTTCTTAATAATGAGAAAAATAGGCTTCCGGTTCTATGTCTTCAAACCGGTCAAATTAAAAAATATATAATTTCAATATTTATTTATATTCAATACTATATTTTTAATCTCATAACTAATATTTATCCAAGTTCAATTTCAAAATATCTCTCTTTTCTAGCTTTAATATTTTTTTTATATGAAATTGAATAATTTGTTAATTTTCAAGTAAAAAAATAAAATTTCAGTTGAAAATTGTATTAAAAAATAATTTATATAATCCGGTTCAAAATTGAACCGGAACCGAAACCAAACCAAATAGTATTTGAAATTTTTTTATTAAAATCGAACCGAACCAAACTGAATGAATAGTACCAGATCGGTTCTAATTTGAGGCAAAAACCGGTCCAAACCGAACCATGCCCACCCCTACTTTTGACAGTGCATTAATCCTTTAAAAAAATTTAATATGACGGAATTTGTTTTATAGCATCCAAAAGTGGTATATTGATTTTCATTTGTTTTAAAAACCTCCAAAAGTGGAATTTTTTTTTAGTATAGCCGCGCGTATAGCCGCGCGGCTATACGATTAATTTTGAAAAAAAAATTAAAACACAACATAGTATAGCCGCGAGGCTATACGCTTTAAATATATTATACTGAAAATGTATAGCCGACCGGCTATATTGTATATATATATATATGGGGCGGATCCGTGGCACTATGTTTTTGACACAAGTTTTGACACAATTTTTGGGCCATTAGATTACTCCACTTTCAATTGTTGAGATTAAATATTACATGGCAAGTAGTTTTAATTTTTTTAAATAGACAATCATTAATTTTATTTTCTCTCTCATAAAAATAAAAGAAAACTTTTCTCTCTCCAACTTTTTGGCTGGAAGACGTAGGGCCAGTTTGGCATTGTTGTGCTGTGAAAATAATCGCTGTCAGATTTGCTGTGAGATAAATCAGTTGTGAAAGAAAGCAGTTTGGCGTTTGGTAAACTTTTTGTTAAAAGTGTTGTTGGTATTGATTTCCTCATAATCAAAAAATTATTGCGGCATAATCATTAAACCCAGTGCCTCTTCAAAACTGATTCCTGCATAATCAGAAAATGAAAGCACCTCATTAGATGTTTTCTCTTATAGCCTTCTCTCACAGCAATTTTTAACAATAAGTGATTTTCTCACAGTTTACCAAACGGGCTGGACTTCCCAAATTTTTTTAAAAATCACTTATCACCCTAAATAAGCAATGCCAAACGAGCACGTAATCTCTCTTGCCTCTTTAATCTCAAATATTTATTAAGGTCTAATAAATAAAGAATCTCACCAAAAACTAAATGCCCAAACCACAATCCCACATTCGCACGCCTCTCTCTCTCTCTCTCTCTCCAACCTTTGTGCCTGTTTACCTTGCAGATTTTTGTTTTGAAGTGGTGCAAGTAATTCGTGATATTGTTCCAGTATTGGGGAGTGAGATTACAAATAAAATTCTTAATGCCGTATCTCCCCTACTTCTACTGATCTAGATAAACGTGTTTTTATCTGTGATCTTCTGGATGCTGTTGATAGAGTAGGTCCTTCTGTTCACTTTGTGGTACTGTGTGAACCCCTCTTTATCTCTCTTTTATTAGAATTTCATTGGCTTTGTAATTTTAAATTTTGTCATTATTTTCTCGTAACTCTTCAAAGGAATGCAGGCAAAACTTGTCCAGGACTTGAATGCAACCTCTAATACAGAATTGGGTAGCATGGATTATGACAATGTTGTCAATGCTTATGAAAAGATCAGTGTTGTATATTCTATACAATTCACTACAAGAAAAAAGGTCTTTCACGACGAAATCTTTTGCGACCAATCCAAATTTGGTCGCCAAACAGGGTTATGGGAGACGAAGTTTTTTAATTCGTCGCCAATAATTTCGTCAGATTTATGAACTAATTGACCATAAAATATGTCCGAATGGCGACCAAAATATTTGGTCGCTAGGGGAGGAATTGGCGACCAATATTAAGATTGGTCGCCTTTAAGCTTGAAAATTATTGGCAACCACAGTATTTCGTCTTTAAGATTGCTTGCGTCGTCTCTAAATTTGAGATGCCGCGAAAATATTTTGTGAGATGCCGCCCAAATATTTTGTGAAACTTGGCGACCAATTGTTTTGGTCGCGGTTCCTGTAAAAAAGAATATAAAGTATTAAAACTGTGTCGTTTTCCTTATTTGGGGGCTGCCGACCAAATAGCTTGGTGGCTGATTCTAGGAGACTATAAATTAAAAACATTTCCCTAACCGGTTACTTCCCCCAATTTACTTCTCTCGTATCCACTCTCTCCATCTTCCACACCATCGATGCCTTCAACTCCGTCCTCCACGGACGCTCGCAATGAAATCTTCCAACGATGCTGGCCAATCACTTATATACCCACTATCTCTTCGTCCCTCTTCAGATTTCTCATGGCCTTTATTTCTCACTCTCTTTCCCAAAATCATCCTTCATTAATGCCAACCACTTGCTGCTACGGCAACATATACTAGAGATTCTCTGCAATGTGCTCAGCCAC
The DNA here is from genome assembly GCF_965620075.1 of Prunus avium. Classification (NCBI taxonomy): domain Eukaryota; kingdom Viridiplantae; phylum Streptophyta; class Magnoliopsida; order Rosales; family Rosaceae; genus Prunus; species Prunus avium. The sequence goes on from NC_142289.1 coordinate 32,468,322, forward strand.
ATACCAACTCTGATTCAAAGGTGCTTTTATTATTTATTATTTATTTAGCTAATTTTCTGTAATTATTTTATTTTCATTTTGTAAAAATAAAATTTAGTTGGTTTTTGTCTTAGTAACGAATGAAACTATATAAGGATGAAACTCAAAGAAAAAAGAATTCTAAGCAAAGGATGATTCATGCAATTTGGCCAAAAATTAGAAACCTAATTATTTTTCTATTTGAGTCATGACAAATGTCTGTTTGTTCTCTTTTCTGCTAGGCTCTAAGTAAAGGAGTTCCAATTTGATTGCCCAATCCACTTCTGTAGGCTGTAAATTTGACTACAAATCTTTTAAAGAAAAATACTTAAAAAAGAATAAGTGAAAATATTTATTTTATGTAACGAAATTCTCAAGTGTTTTTTTTTTGAAAATAACGAAATTCTTTGAAGAAACTAGAGCATATTACAGTAATTTAAGAGGGCATGTGGATGAAAGATTCTCACTTTAAAACGGAAAGAAACAAAAGTTATATATATATATATATATTTTCAAGAAGAAACATAATATTTAAGGTTTGTTTGGGAAACGTTTTACGGTTTCTTTTTGAATAAGCACACGGACGTGTTTTATAATTCCTTATATAGTCCTTCAAATATAAGCAAATAATATAGGAACCAAGAGCAAAACATAGTCCAATTCAATTCTAAGTTAAGCACATACATCCGGATGGGCACCACCGTGTAGTGGTTGGGGCTTTGCATCTTCCCAGTAGCATTCCTAGGCTTGACCCCCCACATATGCTTGTGTGTGAGTTTGTAGATATTTATCGACCCTTTCATTAGGAGAGGCATTAAAGAAAACAAATAAAGCAGGTACATCCAACCAACCATAGGATAAAAACATAACCTAATTAGCCACACCAATATCACCATACTCATCATCAAAATCATGACCAACCTCGACACCATCCTCATCATCAAAATTATCACCACTATCGTCGTCGTCGTCGCCGCCGTCGTCGTCGTCGCCGCCGTCGTCGTCGTCGCCGCCGTCGTCGTCGTCGCCGCCGTCGTCGTCGTCGCCGCCGCCGTCGTCGTCGTCGCCGTCGTCGTCGTCGCCGCCGCCGCCGTCGCCGCCGCCGCCGCCGCCGTCGTCGTCGTCGTTATCATGGTTTTTTTTACCTTTCTTACGCAAGTATTTGATATGGGCTTGCATCTTCCGGATGACGCCAAGTAATTCATCCACTTTGCCTGACAACTCATCCACTTTATGCTTTGAATCATAAGAGGTGTTGGTGGCATTAGATTCAGAAATTCTACAGGAAGTACCCTGCACACGAAGACTAGAACCCACACCACGTATCTTTTTGTCCTTTCCAACCCCAAGTTCTGCAGACAAGATCCCTAATTGTAGCTTCTCAGGCACCATGATCTGATATGGTGGAGTATCATTCGGTGCACTTGAGGCCAGTTGTTCTTTCACTTTCTCCAATTCGGCTGCCATATTCTTCTGCAAGCAGAAAATTAACATGTTAGACATAAGTCAAAAGTATCTATAATAAACTTGTGAATTACTAAATTTATAGAACATTTAACAATTTAACTTTACCCCTTTTGCCTCAGCAAGCTCATTGACGTATACGCCACCCTTCTTTCTGTACTGATGCATGGCTTGCCAGTTGCTGATATAAGTAGGGTGTTCTCCTTTCTACATTTTCTCAACAATAAAAAAGAAAATGAGTATTTCCACATATCTGAAAAACATTAAACCAAGAACACAAATTACCGTTTCAGCAAGTTCTTTATGTTTCAGGAATGGACGTGAACCCCCTGTATGATTAAATTTTATATTTTGCCTGTTTTTGGCATTGGCTTTGCACCGTCTCTGCATTAAGAGCGCATGTATAAAAATTGCATATTCAATCACATTAATAATTCTTTTCTTATTACTATTTAATTAAATTAACAACGGAGCCACTTCGTAAATCAAGTCAATTTATTTTTCATTTCAACTGTTTGAGGTCCGATATATGAACATGGAAGACAGACGACAACAATTATAGAGGTTGGGATTTGAAATTTACAACAAAGAACAAAGTATACGGTGTGTCATGTTCCGACACAAAAAAAATTTGTCATGTCATCTCCAATTAGGTCATTGTAACACTAGAAGATTAGCTCATAACCTTGTACAATTATTAATGCTAGGATCTATGTAGGACACCAATAGCCGAGAAAAAATAGGATCTATTATAGGTATATATTAATTATATATATGTATATTATAATATATAATATATATGGATATATTATAACAACAATATATGCGTATATAAGTGTCTATATGTACATTATAATATATTTAATACATATGTGTATATTGGAAATATTGGAGAGAAATATTGGAAATTTTCAAGTCAACCAAATTGATTCAAAGTTTACGGTACCTGGTATTGCTCATTTGTGTACAAGTTATCAATAAGCCAATGCCATTCCTCTATTGTTCGTGTCGTACCAAATAGTTCTTTGGGGGGAGGTGTAGCCCGTGCAAGCTCAATGTCAGGATAAAACTTCTTAAAGTGTTTATGGAGCTTCGATTTCCACTCTTTATAAGTGGAGTACATATGATCATCAATAAACCTCCACATAGCCGGATCCATGAGGTCAACATCAAAGTTGAACTACCCACAATTACAAAAATAAAAAATAAAAATATTTACCTTAATATTAATTGACTATAAACATAATTACACAGCATTGAATTGCTCACTCACCTTCAGTGCCTCTGCCCATTCTTGCTTATCCTCTTTAGGAACTTTCTTCAATCCTAGAACATTCAGTGGAGCTTTCGCACGAGTGATTATTCCAATCTCATTGACAAACAATGGGTGAGTCTTTATACCCTCCACTAATTTCTGCTATGGATCCAACCGAATCTGAATTTGCCCCTGGGACTTATTAACCACGTCGTAAGTGCCAGCACCTTTTGTTGGACCACGAGTTTTCTTGTTATGCAAAGAAGTTCCTGCACAATCTCCATGCCATATAAGCAAAAGAAACCAACAAAAAATATAAACATAAATATTTCGATCACTCACTTGCTATGATCGATTGATCTGGTGATCGTGAAGAAGACTCGTGTTGTGGTGGTTCTGATTGATGGGGTGCACTAGATGGTGGTTGTGCTAGTGAAGATGGTGGAAGTGGTGGTTGAGCTAATTTTTGCTTCTGACCTATAGTTCGATCACTAGTTTTCTTCTTCTTTAAAGAAGGCCCTGCACAATGTTCATGCCCTAAAGCAAAAGAACCCAACAAAAACTTAGTCATTTAAATAAATAAATATAAACATAAAGTCGATCACTTATTTGTTGTGCTTGACTGATATGGTGGTGAAGAAGAGTCATGTTGTGACTGATGTGGTGCACTGGGTGGTTGTGCTAGTGGATGTGGTACAAGTTGTTGGGTTGATTTTTGCTTCTCACCTATAATTGGATCACATGTTTTCTTCTTCTGCAAAGAAGGTACTACACAATTTCCATGTCCTATACACAAAAGAAACCGGCAAGAAATTTTAGTAATTTAATTATAAAAAAAAATATATATATACAAAAAAATATTTCAGTCACGTACTTGACATGCTTAATTGATCTCGTGGCGGTGAAGAATCAGGTTGTGGTGGTTGCGACTGATGTGGTGTACTAGATGGTGGTTGTGCTAATGAATGTGGAGCAAGTGGTTGTTTAGCAAATTTTTGCTTCTTATGTTTACCTACCATCTTCTTGATCTGCACATAAAATTAATAAAAACCAATCTCTCATTTAAAAATTGTAGTACACCAAATTGGGGGACATGAAAAACCTTACCACTAAAAACAAAAAGATAAGTTCTTTGGAGTAAAAAAATAAATTCCATTAAAAAACCATGAAACAATACATAGTGAGGAACAACAAGTTAAAGGTGGCCTCGTTAAAACCTCCCGGAGAAAACCATGTAGGACAAAACTCCGGGGTAGGAAAGAGTGCCACTCATACTTTCAACTACCAAAAGAATCAAACTCGTACATAAAAAAAAATATATAAATTGAACATGTATTAAAAAAAAATGTCAATCCAAATCACTATAATCATCACTGTGAACACTATTTGACTCATCCCCTGACAATTGTTCTTCAATTGAATCATCATCAGTAAAAACTTCCTCATAATCATCAACTCCTATTGGTTCCAAACTAATCTCCTCCTCAACTATTTCAGGTTCTGCATCATCTCTACGAAGTGAAGTGCTTGGTAATTCATTCTCATCTCGACTTGTTATCACAATATCATCACCATCTTGGTCTACTCCTTCATCATAGATTGTTTCAACTTCATGAGCGGCTTCATTTTCAGGAACATCCCACACATGTCTATGTCGAATCTTCTGAATTACTTTCCAACTAGAACCCAATTTAGGGTCGTCAAGATAAAATATTTGTTGGGCTTGTTTAGCAAGCACATACGGATCATCTTTATACCATACATTGGTTGTATTCACTGAAGTGAGATGATAATCACGATGAATCCGGTGAATCTTTTTCTTCCTAAAAAATCTTGGTTGAGTATTAAACCACTCGCATTTGAAAAGTATAACATGATACCCATCTTGAAAACCTATCTTCACAACATTCACCAATCTACCATAAAAGTTAGATTGTTGATCACTATGTGTCCCAGGTACCATAACCCTACTGTTCTGAGTTGTGCGTGTTTCTTCTATATGCTTTACTTGCCACCGAACTCCATTTACAACACACCCTGTATACATACCAACTCTTTTATCTGGACCATATGCTAATGCATATAATTCGTTAGTTGCATCCCCCAATCCTTGTTTGCTCAATGTTTTGACACGAGTCTTTAACCATTGCGGAAACAATTTCCTTTGTCTCTGTTCCAAGTTATCTGGGCTTTCTATTTCTAACAGTTGGCGAAACTCACTGTAGAATGACATTCAATTTAAAATTCTTAGTTAATAAATTGAAACCAAAGATTAAAACAAGCACATTAAACATGGATCGACTTACACACTTTTTGAAAGGTTCAACTTCATCACAATTGTTGAGGATATACCAATAAGCTGATTCCATTTCCAACTCTGACCATTGAACCATTTTGTAGCCACCACACGGGCGTGCATTATGCATGAAAACTGATAGCTTCGCATTGGTTTCACCATCATTATTTCGTTCATGATGAGAGGAAAAAATTTCACCATTACGGAGATACATTGAATAGAAAGTTAATGATTCGTTTGCAATGTATCCCTCAACAATGGATCCTTCAGGCCGAGCTCTATTACGTACATAACCTTTCAATTTCCCTAGCATTCTGTATCCCACATAATAATATATTATGTAGACAATACAAAATAATTCAAGATAAAGTTAATAAAATAGCACAAAAAAGAAGCAATACCTCTCTATCGGGTACATCCATCGATATGCTACTGGGCCAGCAAGTTTTGCCTCACGTGGTAAATGGATAGCTAAATGAACCATAACATCGAAGAAAGCAGGTGGAAATATTTTCTCAAGTTTGCATAGTGTGAACACAATATCAACCTCCAACCTATCCAAATCTTCAACTTTTAATGTCTTTGCACAAATTTGTTGGAAGAAGTTCGACAATTCCATAAGAGGTGCACACACCTCTTTTGGCAAGTACGGCCGAATCCCAACAGGTAGAAGTTGTTGAAGCAAAACATGACAATCATGACTCTTCAAACCAGATATTTTCCCATCTTCTTTAACATTCTTTGATATGTTGGCTGCATACCCATCTGGAAATTTTACAGATTTCAAAAATTCACAAAATGATTGATGTTGATGTGGTAACAACGTGTAGATTGCTGGGTACTTCTTAACTAAGTTAGTTTCATCTCTATGTAAGTGCAAAGCTCTTCGTATATTCATGTCTATCATATCCAAACGTGCATTGATCGTGTCTTTTGTCTTTCCTTCTATGCTCAATAGTGTCCCAACAATGTTGTCACATATATTTTTCTCAATGTGCATTACATCCAAATTATGTCTTATTTTCAACTTAGACCAATACTCCAATTCAAAGAAAATACTCTTTTTTGTCCAATTTAATTCCATGGGCATTCGTTTCCTCTTTCTATCATAATTATCAGGGTGCTTACCAGGCTTACAAGGTCTGAGATGATTGAATTGAAGTAATATCTCATCACCAGAGAATACCCTCGGTTGATCACGCATCTCATACTTTCCATCAAAGTCACAACTTTTATGCCACGGATGATTCTTTCTCAAATAACGACGATGCCCCATGTAACAAATTTTATTTCTCAACTTGGTATGTGATGTGTCCTCAAGACACACGGGACATGCCAAGTAACCTTTAGTGCTCCATCCAGATAAATTGCCATAAGCAGGAAAATCGTTAATTGTCCATATCACAGTTGCCCGCATCTTAAATCCAGAATCAGTAAACTTGTCATAAGTTGGAACACCCTCCCACAACTCCTTAAGCTCATCTATTAATGGGCGCAAATACACATCAATATCCTTTCCTGGTGCTTTTGGGCCTGGAATAAGCAAAGTCATGATTGAGTATTGTTGTTTCATACACATCCAAGGTGGAAGATTATATGGAACAACCACCACCGGCCACATGCTATAACTTGTGCTCATACTTCCAAATGGGTTGAACCCGTCTGTTGCAAGGCCTAACCTTATATTTCTAGGCTCCTGAGCAAACTCAGGGTACATACGATCGAACTCCTTCCATGCAATACTATCAGCTGGATGCCTCATAACACCATACTCATCAACTCGTTTATCAAAGTGCCACCTCATTTGACTAGCTGTATGCTTTGACATGAACATTCTTTGTAATCTTGGCTTCAGAGGAAAATAACGCAATACTTTTTGTGGAACTTTCTTTCTTTTTTCATTAGTACTTGATTTATATCTTGGCTCATCACACTCAGGACATTTATCCTTCCCAACATGCTCTTTATAAAACAAAGCACAATCATTCACACAAGCATCAATATTTTCATACCCTAGACCCAAATTTTTCAACATCTTATTCGTAGCATAATAAGTGGTTGGAAAATTATGTGGCTTAGGACAAGCCCAATTTAGTATCTCTAACAATATATCAAATGATTTGTTAGTCCAATGATTTTCAACTTTGGCCTGCATTAACCTTACCATAACAGTCAAAACTGAAAGCCCATTAGTACCTGGAAAAAGTTCTCGTTCGGCCTCAACCATTAACATCTCATACTTTTTAGCCGCAACCCTATGCACATTAGTTCCATCATCTTCCCTATCACCTACATTTTCATTCCCTCCAAAAGTATCACATTCTCCCTGCAAATCTTGATTCATGTCTCGAGGAAATGCATCATTTAAGATATCATAAGTAACATCATTGGGTCCAAGTGCCTCTACACCATTTGGAAGAGTTGCATCTTGTCTAGGTAACCCAAATTTTTCCCCATGGTATATCCATGTGTGATAAACAGCAGACATCCCATACTCCCACAAATGTGCATGGACAGTTTGAAGAGCTTTCCATTGCGTATTCAAACATTTCTTGCAAGGACACCTCGTCTCATTTTTTTCATTCACTTGCTGAATTGCAACTCCCATAAATGATGCAATACCATCCATATATTCCTTACTCAACCTATTTTTCATCTTAATCCATTGTCTATCCATGTGAACGTCCTGTAACGTAATTTAGGTGACTTCATATTCTTTCCGAAACTGAAATGTCTCCTTATAACATATAAAGGATTGTATATCTATGCTATTTTAAATATTATGCCTGGTTAGTTAATTATCGTATTATTCATGTATTACTTCTGTTTTCTGTACACTTATAAAAGATATGGAAAAATTTGTGTTTGACATATTTTATCAAAGATATGCAAATGTATCATTCACGTATTATGTGCGTATTGACGTATTTTCCAAACAGTGGCCCAAGGTTTTGTTTCATTTCTTTTACCTTTCTTTACTCATTTTTAGCTTCCAATTTGTATATTGCATTTGTGTTGTGTTAAATAAGTGTTCTTTACGTACTCAAATTAGAACTTGTAGTAAGCCGACAGTTTATCGTGAGATCGACCCCGTACTTACAAAATTTATGCCCCAACAGATTTGTGCACTTGCCGGTACTTTTAATTGGATGATTAGCATATTAATTTGTGTCAATTATTAATGCAACAGTGGGAGGGGGTGACTTTAAATAAAATATTTAGATTATGAAATTTAGATACGGTGGCAATGCTTGTAATTTGCGAGATTTGTTAATTTCGGTTTAGTAATTTGAGATTCATGAATTGATTATTGAAATTTTATTGAATACGTAAATTTTGGTTTTGTGTGCTATATTATTAAACTATATAATGATCTTAAAATAAAGCTCTATTATTTTAATAGGGTCATTCTTTTTCTTCCTCAAAACTTTTGGAATTTTTATTCTGATACCTTTGAAATTACCTCAAGTCGTTTTAGCTGTATAATCTCAAAGTGTCTTTCTTGCATTTGGTTTTTACTTTGGGTAAATAACCGTAACCCTTGAAAAAATGTGGCTTCCAATGAACTACCAGCATCTAAATCCTATTCTCGAAGTAGTGAATTTATTCTATTACCAAATATACATTCACAACATATATATATATATATATATATATATATATATATATATATCGATCATTCATCATCATAAAAATCATATACAATCATACAAATCTAGCAAAAGTTGGAAATTTCTATAACACATAAAACCGTAACCACAAATAAACCACACCAAAAAAAAAAACTGCATAAATTAAGAGAGTACCTCTTAACCAAGCAACTGAACTTCGAACCTACAGCAAAATTAAGACAAAGAAAAAAAAATTATATCGATGCTTAATAATAAAATAAAATTCATAGAATTAATAAAGCAATATTAGTCATATATACCAAAGGCAAAACTTAGTGAGTTTGGAGAGACATGTTGCTCTAAAATTCACGCTCGTCATTCTTAAAATACATAAACTATTTTGAGACATGTTGCTTTACAAGGCCTCACTGGCTTGGTTTGAAATAGGGGTGGGCATCTCATCCGAATTATCCGCATACCGACCGTACCGTACCGACGGTTTGGTTTGGTTTGGTTAAATAATTATTTTTTAATTTTAATTATTCCAATCCGATCCGTACCGAAATGTTTGGTTTGGTTAACGGAAACAAAATTCCTAACCCGATGGAAACCCGTACCGATCCGATATTTATACTTATTTTATTATTTGAATACAAAACAAGAAACCAAAGGTAAATACAATCAGCATTTTGTATCACTGCTTTATCACCACTGTATCACTTCTTTGTCACTATTTTATCACTGCTTTATCACCACTGTATCACTTCTTTATCACCATTGTATCACTTACCCGGTACTGTAGCACTGTTTGGTTAGAGGAATTTGTGAACTTCCTATATTTTCTAGTTTCGACCTTTGTCCCGTTTTTTACCTGTAACTTTCCAACTGTTGATCCAAATTTTATGTTCTTTATATGGTTGGATTCAGCATGAAAAACTACAGAACCCAACATGGAACAAATGCCAAAAGCATTTACATAAATGTAGAAAAAGTTTGGAAGTATCTAAAGAAAGAAAAAGTGAGTTTTATAAAAGGATTTTTTTGTAGAAATGTCACATGAACTTATACTTTAGTTTTAGTTTGTCACCTTAAAGACCTCTCCTCCCTCTGTTTGTTTCTCACCCACAACCTCACCATCCCATCCTCACCCACAGCCCCAGCCCCACCCTCCCATTCTATTTGATGACTGCCTGCCAAGTACATAAGCGAATTATCCGCGTACCGACCGTACCGTACCGACGGTTTGGTTTGGTTTGGTTAAATAATTATTTTTTAATTTTAATTATTCCGATCCGATCCGTACCGAAACGTTTGGTTTGGTTAACGGTTAACAATATCCCTTATTCGACGAAAAGGAGATGAGAAGTTGCAGAGGGACCTGCAACTTTTCTTTCTTTTTTGGTACAGAACGTGGCAAATACAATGATTAAAGCTATATGAATTGGAACATATGTTGACTATTCAAATGTGCACAAGGAATCTTAGTATTTAAATATTGTAAGGAATGAATCATTTAGCTTTAATCTTTAGTTTCAATTGCAAAAAGCTATATGTAATATCACTCATGTCTTTTTGTTTAATTTAATTAATTTGTGTTTCAATTGCAAAAACCTTCAGTTCATCTACTAGTCCTATGTCAAACGTAATTTGTGGGTTATTTTATGGATGATGATGTTGAGAAGAAGAAAAAAAGAGTGGGGCCTCCTACCTCAAATTATTGGGATTGTGCTAGAGTCTTGATCAAGTTATTGAAGTTATACTACGAAGCCACTTTGATTAATGAGTTACAAAAAGGAGTCAAGGATTTTTTAATCCACATGTACAAAATTGAGACTGGTAAGTAATTTTAATTTTTTTATATTTCTTTTGGTTTTCAATTACATTCATATGACATATGTTTATTTTCTCATTTTCATAATTTGTTTAATGATGTAGAGGTATATTCTAATTCTCAAATGAAAGAGAAAGTGGTTGCTAGTCCATCTTGACTACATATTAAATGGTATAGTGATGAATAACCTTCCTTAATCTCAAATAACATGCCCATGTACTTGATATTTATTCTTTAACTTTGTTTTTCTTTGGCTACAGTACACAAATCAGATTTGGATTGAAGATTACTAGGCCTCTATGCTGCAATTTTTGGTTCTTTGAAGTGTTTAAACTAATTTCTTATTATTTTGTAACGTTATTTGCTATTTTATTATGTAGTTTCAATGTTCGTTTGTAACTTTAAAATTAAGTTATTTGATTTTGTATTTTATAAGGATAATTTGGTGTATATGTTTAAGTGAGAGAAAAGTAGAATCGTCTGTTTAGAAAAACTTCTTTGGTTTGAAAGAAAGAAAGAAAACTACTCAATCTTAAAGAAAGAAAAGTTATTGCATGATTAAAGACAAAGTTACATTAAAAACATTTCTTTGTCATGAGCTTTCAACTTTCAAGAGAGAAAGTTGCGTACATGGGCTTTCAATTTTCAAGTGCTTTCAACTTTCAAGAAAGAAAGTGGCATTGAGCTTTCAACTTTTATGAAAGAAAGTTAAGTTGTCGACAAAATTTTCTTTGACATTAAAAATATTCTTTTGGGGTGATAATACTAAAGGTAGGAAAAGCAAATATTCTTTCACATTAATGCTTTAATTAGTAATTAAGTATGAGGTTCTGCGTGTTGTTTTTGGGATGGGAAAGATTAAACAGCTTGTTGTTGTACTATTGTGATTTACCTTTTGGCTTGTTTTATGAAATATCCAGTTACCAAAAAAAAGCTACGATTTGTAATTGTGTTTTCTTGGTCAAATCCAGCCGCCGTGCCTTATTTGACCCACGAGTGTAAATATACGGGTCCTTGCAATATAGAAAGAACAATTAATTTGCACTAGATTTTGGTGCTGCAATCCTAAAAACATCCTCCCTCACCACAAATCGTAGCTTTCAGCTGCTTATTTTTAAATTATTTTTATTTTATTACAATATGTGCCCTTTGTAATTCTTTTGGCTTTTGTTCAAAGTTCAAACACCCTCCTTTTTTTCTTCAAGTATATAAAGGGCACAGCCACTTTTTTGGTACCAAGAAAAAACCAAACCCCAAAACTGAAAACTCAATCCACATGGAGATGGAATCTGCTAGTTTCTTCCAATTTTCTAGTGCCTCAGATTTCTCACCAAGTCTTCTTTTGTGTCTTGAATTTATTTACATTTACATATATGTTTGTTTAGTAGTTATGCTTATGCCGTTGGAATTTCCTTGTTAATTAGAGAATTTGAAATAGACTCTACTCTTATTTCAAAGTTTCAAGATACTGTTATTATCACTGGTAGTCTGGTACACAAATGCATCATTGGATTATGACCAAAAAAAAAATTTATTATTGGATACCCATGCTCACTTTTCTTCTTTCCAAGTTGTATTTGTTACCTTTTTTCTGTTTGTCAGACTTTACTCCTGCCTCAGTTTTGAGCTAGTTTGATATTGAAAAAAACTGCTTTTGATGTGCTGCAAGAATAATGAAAAAAATCAGTTAGGCATTTGATAAACTATATTTGAAGAGAATTGTGAGCAATTGGTAAACTTTTATACATAATAATGAGTATATAGAATGACAAAAAAAGCCACGAGATATAAAAAAGCCATGCTATCTTAGAAACCCCACATCCCTCCTAAGATCAAGACTTTTCTCTATTTCCCTCTTGTTTGTTTTCTCTCTTCTTCTTCGTCCTCTTTCTTTCCCTTCTCTGTTCTCTTTGTTTTGGATAGTGGGTAGAGATAGTTTCCTTTTCTTTCTTTTAATTTTTTTTGCTGGGCTAAGAAAAAAAAAGCAAAATACCTTGTGGAGGGATTGCGAGATGAATGTGTGGTCGGCGTCGCTAAAGGCAAAAGGTGGAGAGACCTTTCTACTAACCAAGACTGCAGGTACATTATAGTATAATAAGTTGAAGGTAGAAAAATTGAAAGAACAAAAAAATTCTTGGAACCATAATTGTGGACAGAACAGAGAAAATTGATAGGAAAATAAAAAATTTCTGTTAAAAAAAACACCTTCAAACTCTTTTTTTTTTTTTGGAAGTGAGAGAAGCAACACAGAATCGAGGAAAACAAACTCATTTTACCGGGATGCACAATTTTGCACGCTTGGGATTGAATTTTCGTTTGGCCTCAGAGACAGAGGGAGGAGATGCCTAACGTTGGGTTGTGTGGATCGATGAGATTTGGGGTTGAGCTTAAGAGAGAGAGATCGGCAGATTTGAATAGGTGGTATAATGTCGGGTATTTTGCTGGGTTGTAAGAAAGAGAGGGTGGATTGTAGTGGGTGGGTAGGAGAAGGGACCTTGAAAAGAGATTTGAGTTTCAACTTGCAGGGCATCCATTCCCTAAATTCACCATATGTGCCTAGATGTGCAAATCGAGCAGCTCATGCAGCAGCTTCGATTGGTTTGAGAGCTATGGAACTGAAAAGTTGGGTCACCAGAAAAGATGCTTCTTCTTTGAAGATATGGGAATTGGCCTTGTCTTCTTAAAATTTTGTTCTGCATGCCTTATATATTTTTATTCCTTCATGTCTAACCAATACATGATAATAAAAGTAATCTGGGAGAAAGTAACGATATTATTGTTTTTCTTTGACTTAAAATCTTTAAATTCATAATTGTATAGCCTTTTTTAATTTTAAAGTCTTCTCAGTTTGAGATATAAACTAGCTGAACTCACTATAATGTAAAAGTTTCTTTACCATGAACCCCACAAAACCATCTGTACATATGAGTACTCAGTTTTTCTTGTTTGACTGGAAAGTGCTGAGCTTTATTTGTTGTTTTTTATTAGCTTATTATATTAGAGACAACATGGAATGTGCTGAGCTTTATTTGTTGTTTTTGTCAAACTAATATTAAACAAAAGAAAAAACACAAGACAGGTATTCTATATGGTGTTGATCTGCTGGCAAAAGGTATGAATTCGAGAAGAGGAAGAATTGGTAAGAGGGACCAAGTGAAGTTTTGCCTCTCCCTCTCTGTTTTTTTTTTTATGAGAAAAGGGGGTTAAAGAACCGAAAGGAAAAAACACACAAATTACACTCAAACGGGCCTTAGCAGCCCCCAGCGAATCATCAGTCAACCGATTACTCTCTCTCTCTCTTCTTGTTTCACACAAAAAAAACTTATTTTATTAAACAAAGTTATGCAACTTATAATGATGGTCATGTATATTATGATTTTGGGTGAAACAGGGGGTAAAGAAAACCAAAACTTCTTAACGGTCTCAGCAGCCACAGCAGGAAGATGATGGAGGGACAGAGCAAAAAGCATAAGCGAGGGGAGCCACAGCCTTTAGATAGCAAAAAGCAGTTCATAGTGTAAGTTGGCAGAGACAGAGCCACGGCCTTAATCAAAATCTCCCTGCCAGCCCCACTCAACAGCTTACCTTTCCACCCTTGAAGCTTTTTCCACAACTTTTCTTTTAGGGAGGTAACTCTGACCCTGCCAACTTACACTATGAACTGCTTTTTGCTATCTAAAGGCTGTGGCTCCCCTCGCTTATGCTTTTTGCTCTGTCCCTCCATCATCTTCCTGCTGTGGCTGCTGAGACCGTTAAGAAGTTTTGGTTTTCTTTACCCCCTGTTTCACCCAAAATCATAATATACATGACCATCATTATAAGTTGCATAACTTTGTTTAATAAAATAAGTTTTTTTTGTGTGAAACAAGAAGAGAGAGAGAGTAATCGGTTGACTGATGATTCGCTGGGGGCTGCTAAGGCCCGTTTGAGTGTAATCTGTGTGTTTTTTCCTTTGGGTTCTTTAACCCCCTTTTCTCATAAAAAAAAAACAGAGAGGGAGAGGCAAAACTTCACTTCGTCCCCCTTACCAATTCTTCCTCTTCTCGAATTCATACTTTTTGCCAGCAGATCAACACCATATAGAATACCTGTCTTGTTTTTTCTTTTGTTTAATATTAGTTTGACAAAAACAACAAATAAAGCTCAGCATATTCCATGTTGTCTCTAATATAATAAGTTAATAAAAAACAACAAATAAAGCTGAGCACTTTCCAGTCAAACAAGAAAAACTTAAGTCGTTTCCCCTATCAATATAGGCCAGGTGTTGGACGCTGAGTGTTGGGGTTTATATTTTGGTCTGAAGCTGGCAGTGGCAAAGGGGCTGTCTAAACTTATTGTGGAGTTGGACTCGGCTGTGGCTGTTCAGCTTATCCACAAAGCTGATCACTTGGAATGCCATCCTCTTGCTCCCTTAATTAATAGCTGCTGTGATCTAATGAAAGCAAGTTGGGGATTGTGTGGTCCAACACATTTACAGGGAGATAAACTGTGTCGCAGATAGGCTTGCTAACTGGAGCCACAACCTGGACCTTGGTGTTTGTGTCTTTGATATTGCTCTTCCGTGGGCAAGTGACCTGTTGGATGAGGACTTGATTGGGATTCCCAGATCCCGTTTGATTTGTTCTAAGGTCTCTTAGGTGTTTGTTCCTGGGGCTTTGTCCCTTCTGTATATCCAAAAAAAAAAAAAAAAAAAAAGAATGAAGCTAAAATTGATAGAAATGGCGTTGGTTTGTGGTTCAGCTCTTTTTGTCGTATAAGGATGTAGAATGGAATCTAATATGAGAATGGGAGTATAGAATTTTTTATTTTATTTTTTTATTTGGTGCTAAGGAGGGCTAAAGCCCAAAAACAGAAACAACAATTATGAAGTAATTAAACTATGGGGAAAACTTTTGAGATGGAAGGTAAAGGGGAAAAAATAATGAAGTATGTTCCCCGTTAAGGGGACCTAATGCAATTCATTAATGATTATTTTATAATCAACTCCACTCTTTTTTTTCTTTTGTTGAAAAGATTGGGAAAAGCCAAGAGGAAAAAACGGAACACAGATCAGCCGGGGCTCAGCAGCCCCCAGCAAATCATCATTAAAACAAGGTGGTGATAATGCTGAGCACAAATATCGCTAACAGAGCAAAAATCACCAACAAAAAACAAAAAACCCTCCCAATTAAAAAAGATCATCAACGCCATGGCTGCTGTTGTGCCTCAAAAGAGGTGTTTTAAAATTTATAAACTCGCAAGCGCACGAATCGAATATAGCATAAGCGTGTAAGAGCGAGATCGTACCCAAGGGATTGCGTGTAAAGATAGAAAACCAATTTCACCCAAGTTAATTTCAATGCCAACCTAGTTGATTCAAATGGTGATTTGTTTGTTTAAAAAGAAAATAAAATAAAGCATAAAACAAATATAGAAATGACAATAAACTGAAATCAAGATTTACATTTATGAGAAAAATAACTAAGGTATTAGGTTTCCACTTTTAACATAAACATGCAACTCTTAATAATTTGATCCACAAAATATTTTCCATTGTAGTTGTTCAAAAATAATTAAAGCTCTTTTTAATTTCCTTTAGAAGTATTCTAAGCATAACTTGTACCATTGGCAACAAACTATCAAAAAATAATCTTCATCAAAATTCTATTAATCTTTAGTAATTCTCTTCTCTTTTAAAAGCATGAAAGTTTTTACTACACTATGGGAGAAAAACATGATTGAACCCATGAAATAGATTATCAAACTTTCATCAATTAATTAAAAAGAAAACTACAAATTCCATTTGAACAAATACTACAAATTCACATTAAAGCTTAAGTTTGGATCAAACTAATAAAAATTACACACTTATATTAAAAGCTAGCCTACGGAACCATGAGGTATTAGAATCCACACCATCATTCCATAAGATTCTAATTATTTATCTTTCAATTCCCATGGAGTAGCAATCTAGAAATCAATCTAATGCTTTCTCAAGATTTATCAATTAAGCTTGTAATTTAGATCATAAGTAAATTTTCCTTCCCTTCATAAGTACAAATTCTAAGCATAATATGTAAACAAAATTATTTAACTACAAAGGATCAAAGTTTCCTAAGCGTCCTATGTGAAAAAGTTCATTTGAATAACAAAATATCAAAGAAATTTGTAAATTAGAAATATAAACCAAGGATGAATTAATAGATTAATCCAAACTCTTAACTACCACAAATACATGTTATATCTCACAATACATGATAGAAGTGGTGAAAAGAAGTTTAATCTATTAATCATGTGAAGTGAAAATTATAATCATTGAACACCACAATATTTGAGAATTGAAAATAAAAACTAGAACTTTATTTAGTAATGGTGTTTCATCCAACCTTAGTTAGGTAATTTAAATAGACATAATTAATATTTAAAACAAAACAAAGAAACTAAAATACATAAATTAAATGAGAACTAGGAAAGGAAGAACAAGTTTAAAAGAGTTATTAGCTCTTGGTTCTTTCCTTTCCATCATTGTTCTCTTTCTTCCTCACTCTTTCTCTCTATCTCTTGCCGTGTGTTTCTTCCTCTATATATCTATGTTTTGATCTTTGCTCAAAACTTGTATTTATAGCCAAAGAAAGGGAGTCTTGAATTATATAATAATCAAGTAGCTTACTTTTCCAAATATCTTTCTCATCTTTAGCCTACTTCCTTTACTTTGGTTTCACAAAGATCTTTGAGTCTTCTTATCAATTGCTCCACTTGCTCCACTTGCTCCATCTCATCTCTCGTATCTTATAAAAAACTGCAGCAACTTAGTTCAAATTGTAGCTAGATAACAACTCAAGCATCATCATTCTTCTTTGCATTCATTGGTTGCAAGTAGTCAATTTGAACTTCTCCTTCATTGTTTATTCATTCTTTCTTTATTTCTTCAATGATGGAAGCTTGCATGCATGTCCTAGAGCATATTATGCAATTGATTGCTTCTTCTTTCCATTTGGCATTGGTGGAAGACACTTAATATCTACAAATAACCACTCATTAAATATAAAACAAGATTGGAAAGAAAACAATATAAATACTCTAATAGATTTACATAATAAAAAAGAAAATACTAACAACTATAAATTTAAGGATAAAACTTGTATTAATTTTGTGCTCATCAAATACCCCCAAACCTATATTTTGCTAGTCCTCGAGCAAAAGAAAATAAAAACTAAGTAGAAAAGAAAACTAAGCCACTTTCACAGGGATCTCGATTGCATTTAGCATATGCAACAAGCCTTTAAACCCCTAGGTTACCCTAGTGGACGAGTATAGTCTCGTGAGGGCTTTCAGTGATGATACCCACAAACATCGAAATGAGAGATTAAAAATTTATGCTACAACAAAATTTGAAAATTTAAACAAATGCTTAACCATCATCAAAAGCTATCTGGATTGAAAATTCATGAACAATTTTTAAAAGAGCAAACACGCTTCAAATTAATCCCCACATAAAGTCTTGATCACTTATAATCATTTAGTAAATTTTTCATTTGTTTCCTTTGGTGTTTAAGTGAACCAACACATTTTAGAGACAAAAGTTAATTTCAATCACAGTAACCTCATTATTTCAATCATTATCAAAATTCAGTGCAAATAACTAACCAAGGCATATATATAATTTTTTTTAAATTTATTTATTTATAAAATTTATTTATTGTGACTGTGCAATGTTTAGTTCCATTAAGCATTCTAATTAACCCATGTAGCGAGATTTAGGCCAACGACTCTCAAACCAAAGGTTTTAAGGCATTAGGTGTAGAAACACCCCTAAGGGCTTATTAACTCGAGTTAAAAAGGCTACAGAACTAAACTAGTCACAAAATGTATTTACCCCAAAACTTTACCGTTTGACGCGAACACTCGCTGCTGTTTAGGCAAGAGGCCCGGTTACTAAGTAAAACTCTGGATAAATTAACATCATTATTATTATTTTATTTATTTACTTTTTTTTTTTTTTTTTTTACGCCAAGGTCAATCAAGAGCAATGTCATCTAACTCTACTTAAAACAACAAAGTGAACTATAATTGATCTTTTCTTTCATTCTCACTAAAGTGTTGATGTGCATGTGAGAGTTCAAAGCATAACTCATGAATTATCCACTAAATAGAAATAAGTGAAAAAAAAAAAACTAAAATTATGGGTTTAAAATTTAATAATATGTTTCCAATCGTAAAAATCATTCATGAGTGTTGAATCTGATTTGATGATGGCAAGCATAAAAATCTAGAGATAACACCATTTTTTTTAAAAAATTTTTTTTTGGGTGAAATAAAATAATAAAAAACAAAACTTTTAAACCTTACCCCCAAACCTAAATCAAACATTGTCCCCAATGTTGAAGAATGTAGGTATCAACAAAGTTATAACAAGAAATGAAATGGAGTAAAGCAATTAAATAAAAGAACAAAAAAAGAATTAAAATTATAAATTAGTTGCAAAAATAATAAAAAAATAAAAATAAAAATAAAGCAAAACAAAAATAACCAAACAAAACAGTAAACCCTAACAAACAGTTCTACGCAAACCGAAACCCAAAAGACGAAGAAGTCCAGCCCATTGGAACCTC
Source organism: Prunus avium (assembly GCF_965620075.1). Classification (NCBI taxonomy): domain Eukaryota; kingdom Viridiplantae; phylum Streptophyta; class Magnoliopsida; order Rosales; family Rosaceae; genus Prunus; species Prunus avium. Next base: position 32,487,388 of record NC_142289.1, read on the forward strand.
CAAATCAATTGAGAACCCAATCCAAACGAAAGCCCAATTTTTTTATAATTTTTTTTTTTCGGAAAGAAAATAAATTAAGTTATAAAAGAAAAAGAAAAAGAAAAATAAGCACATTTCCAAAACGTTTTAAAAAAAATATATATATATATATATAACAAAAACTGGAAAAGGAAGGTCACGGATAAAAGAGGGAAAGGACGTGTCGGCGCGCATAGGCAGCGTTCAACATTGAAGCAGAAAACATGGAAAGTGAAAGTGAAAGTGAAAGCAAAAAAAAATGAAGGTAAAAGAAAGAATTTCTCCCCTCTAAAAACACGCGGCTGCAAAACGCTTGGGAAATAAAGGAATCCGAGAGAAAAGCAAACTCATAAGCCGAAGTCTATATAACCCGTCTCTGTTGAGTTGAGGTTGCGTCTGTATTTCATCCTGAAAACTCAGAGTAAAGCATCAATAAGCAAGAAACACACATCACAATGGCAACCTCACCCACTTCCCTCGATGATATGAATCTGGAGTTGGCCCTTGCGCCACCATTGGCTGAAGTAAGTGCTCCTCCGAACTCTGTTTTCCCAAACTCCACATATCATCATGGCTCGGCCTCAAACTTTGTTGAAGCAATACCGAACAGAGTAGTGCTGCCAGGAGGCATGACTGTTAGTAGACTCACACCGTCAGATCATCTGCACGTGGCACAGAGGTCAGACAAGGCCGCGGTGGAGGAGTCTCATGATTTAACCGTTCTCCACGCAACCTCCTCCACAAATCTGGGCATAAGATTACTGGCGAGGACGCGAGAGTGCGCAGTTCTGACCGAGGAAGTAGCCTCTTTGAAGGCTCAGATGGCGGATTTGCAAAAGCGGCTCTACTGTGCCAACCAGCAAGTAGAAGCACTGTGGAAGAGAAACAATGATCATGCAGAGCTTTTGCAGATTCTACAAATAAGAGAAAATAGAGGCAATTAGTATGATGCCTCAGGTGGCTCAGAATCTGGGAAGAAACATGTGATTTTTAAATATATGTATGCATTTTCACGTCTATGTATGTAATCACATGTTTATGAAATGAATAAGTATTTGAGCCAAATTTTCGTGTGTGCAATCATGAAGCAATCTACTTCCCAAACTTAACAACAAATTAAATATATAAACAAGTAAAAGAAAGAAAGAAAGAATTACAGTAATAAAAGCAAAGCGAAACAAGAAATTCGGAATTGCCTTAGTTGGAGATCGGGTTCCGATCTGTTTATTTATTTTTTTATTTTTTTTATTTTTTTTACGGTACTAAATAGAAAGATAATACCTGGAAAATATGCGTGTCAATCCCTTTGGTATTTATCCATTACATAATAAAAGACAAAAATAAATAAATAAAAAAAATCCAAGCAAAAAGAAATAAAGACCAAAATAAAATAAAACACACAAAAAGAAAACTAAAATCTATACAAACACGAAAAAAAAAAAAAAAAAAAAATCGCTCATGACAAAAAAAATACAAAAATAACCACACAAATAAATAAGCAAAAATTATATTGTTTTTTTTTTTTTGTTTTGTTTTTTTGTTTTGTTTTTTTTTTTTTAACACTCAGTAACTTATTTTAAAAACACACAAATATACAAGCAACTCACGGATGACCAGTTAAGGGCCTCAGAAAACACAGCCAGGGGATCCGGGAAGGTTGGAGGGGTCACAAAGGTCCCGCTTAAAACCCAAACTTCTTAAACACCAAAGGTGTCGCCTATAGAACTCCTAGACACTGTATTGACGAAGACGCTCACTGGAGTTACCAAAAGTCAGCTCATATGAAAAAAATTTAAAAAAAAAAATTGTTTAAAAAAAAAAAATAAAAACTAACAATAATACTAATAATAACAAAACAAGAAAAGAGAAAGGATTGGAATGCTCCCCTTGTAGCGATTAGGATTCGAGAGGATCATGCATTGGTCATTTTGTCTCATTGTGTCTATGACATGTCATCTGAAGAATTAATCTTGAGGCACAGTGCTTACAAGTCATTGCGTTCATTTGTTGAATTTGCTGCCCTAATACTTGGCCAAGTAGTGAATAACCACTGTGAAATGCCTGGTATGCCCGATAATACTTGGCCAAGTAGTGAACAACCACAGTGAAATGCCTGGTATGCCCGATAATACTTGGCCAAGTAGTGAACAACCACTGTGAAATGCCTGGTATGCCCGATAATACTTGGCCAAGTAGTGAACAACCACTGAAATGCCTGGTATGCCTGACAAGTACGTTGGCCTCTGATAATTGTTATTGGACAAGAGCATGCATTCAGAGAATAAAAAGCAAGTTTCTTTTGAACCATATGGGTAATGCTTTGAAGAGAGGAGCTTCTATTAGGAAGGTAATAAGTTTGTTCTTATCTTCCTGTAGGACTGACGGTATATCACACAACATCCTGTAAATACATTAACAGACCTTAATAAATATTTGAGATTAAAGAGGCAAGGCAAGAGAGATTACGTCTTCCAGCAAAAATGTTGGAGAGAGAAAATTTTTCTTTTATTTTTATGAGAGAGAAAATAAAATTAATGATTGTCTATTTAAAAAAATTAAAACTACTTTCCATGTAATATTTAATCTCAACCATTGAAAGTGGAGTAATCTAATGGCCCAAAAATTGTGTCAAAACTTGTGTCAAAAACGTAGTGCCACGGATCCGCCCCCATATCTATATATATATATATATATATATATATCTCTCTCTCTCTCTCTCTCTCTCTCTCTCTCATCTGGAATGGATGTAGGGTCGCTCTTGATATTTTGAAGGCCCTATGCTAAATTTAAACTAGAACCCTCACATAATCTAATACAAACTTACACCATTACTTAATGCCATTCAACAATTTTAAAAAAAAAATACAAATTATTATCAATTAGCATGCAAATCATAAATAAAATTTATAAAATTTAATATGAAAAAATTTAGGGCTTGTCTAATATGGGTCCTTACATTTTCTATTTCCTAGACATATACCCATCACTCTATAAATCTATGTGTAAAACCCAATTGCAAACTTAAATGACCAGTAGGATATAAGAGGTCATAGTATTCCTATGTTTTACCTCGTTGCGACCAAATTTCATATTTTATTTATAATTTATTTCAAGCATTTCAATAACTGCTATAATTGTAATTAATACTCCCTATTAATAGCATATCAATCACCCCATAGGTAAAAAATATAAGTATAAAAATATAGGTATATTATTTAAATAAAATATAGGTATATTATTTACCAAAAAAAAAAAATTAAAAACTAGGTCAGTTACTTTGTAATTGAAATTTCCATACATTTTTCACAAATTAAAAATAGGTACACAATAATTTATAGAAAATATAGGTACATTATTTACCCATAGGTAAAAATACCTATAAATGCGTATAGGTAAATTATTTACCCATAGTTTTTTTCCCTAAGGATTTACCTTACTTTGTTGTATATTAATGGGCTTGTCCAATATAGGTCCCTACAATTTCTATTTCCTAGACATATACCCATCATTCTATAAATCTATGTGTAAAACCCAATTTCAAACTTAAATGACCAGTAGGATATAAGAGGTCATAATATTCCTATGTTTTTACATCGTTGCCATCAAACTTCATATTTTATTTATAATTTATTCCAAACATTTCATTAACTGCCATAATTGTAATTAAAACTCCCTATTAATAGCATATCAATCACCCCATTTCTTTTGGTTGCCATTCCCTCTAACATATCGCCCCCTAAAATTGCAAACCAAAAAAAATGCAAATTACATATCCAATAATGTACATGTGAAAAATATAAATATAAATATATACCTATAAAAAAATATAGGTATAGTATTTACCAAAAACATTTAAAAAAAATAGGTCAGTTACTTTGTAATTGAAATTCTGTACATTTAACCAAGGTGGTTGGTGTGAGTGGTTCGGCACTCTCATTCCTTAAGAGAGGTCAGGGGTTCGATCCCTGCTCTCGTATGGAGTCACCACTTTGGCCAGCACTTTACCCCTTACGGGCCGACCCGGTGTGAGCGGGGATTAGTCTGGGTTGTGGTTAAGGCTTAAAGGTGCCACCCATAGTTGGGGCCCATCCAGGACCACCTCGCGGTTCAGACAAAAAAAAAAAAAAATTCCGTACATTTTTTATCAATTAAAAATAGGTACACAATAATTTATAAAAAATAGGTACGTTGTATAATTGAAATTTATGCACATTTTTTCAATTGAAAACAGGTTCATTATACTAGGTAAATTATAGAAAATAGGTACGTTGTATAATTGAAAATAGGTTCATTATACTAGGTAAATTGTTTTACTAGGTACATTATTAGAGAAGAAAAAAAAAGGTACATTATTTGGAGAGAAAAAATAGGTTCATTAAAAAAAAAATGTTTTCATAAAACAAACAATAAAAAGATTATCAAATTATTTTTCATAAAACAAGTAATAGGTGCTTTATTTGGAGAAAAAATAGGTTCATTTAAAAAAAATGTTTTTCAAAAAACAAACAATAAATAGCTTATCAAATTCTTTTTCAACATAATTAGAATAATTAGAATGTACACTATTATTCATAAAACTATAATAAATAGATTACTAGTCGTATAATTCATAAAAGGAAAACAACATAATTTTTATATTTAATAAACTGAAATGTTAATCACCTATAGATTACTAATACATTAATGTTGAATTTAATATTTAATTTCAAATAAGTTTCTAAATTAATTCCTACATCCATTACAACCATTTGGAGATCTTTCCAGATTCAACGTGTGTCATTAGTTACACCTCCCCATAACACATTAACTTATAAATAGGGGTAGTTTTGGAATCCAAAAAATACAATAAATCAGATTTTAAGTTATATTAGGTAACTTGCTTAGTTGGATCCTAGTCATCGGGTATTATTTGAAAAAATTGGGTATTTTAAATAGAAAAATAAAGGGAAGGTTGTAGGTGATTTAAAATGAATTTTATGGGTCTAAGCTCAATTTACTATATATTTTAATTTACCTACCTAGAGGCATAGGTAGCTAAAAAAAAGTAGCACCTTAGTTGGTTGTATATTAATTTACCTACCTAGAGGCATAGGTTGCTAAGAAAAAATGTAGGTAAATTCATGTACCTAAACACATAGGGGTCGTTTGGCACGACGGATTGTCATGGACTGGACTTAATTCTGGGACTGTCTTGGATTGGCCTATGCTAGATTAAGTACTGACTTACATTTGGTGCTGCAGATTGTAAAAATAGTGAAGACCTATGTTTGGTGATGTGTCGAACTAAAAAATAATTCTTATAATATTTAAATTTAATTAGGTTTTTTGACCTAAAAGATAAATAAATGCTACAAAGAAACCCAATTCAAAGATTTATAACAATATATATATATATATATATATATATATATATATATATATATATATATAATTTGTGTATATTTGACTTTTGATTTCAAACTGAAAAATATAATTTGACAAGGTAAAAATTGCTTGCGATAAAGAAAGCATCACATCATGAATTATTAAACTTGTTTCAATATAAATAAATAAAAATCAAACATTTGTAAATTACTATAGTTCGATTTTCCAAATGCAATATCAAAATAATTATTGTAATATTTTAATGATTTTTATCTAAAAAAAATAAATGCTGCAAAAAAAAAAAACCATTCAAAGATCTAAAACAATAATTAAAAGAAAACAAATAAAATTATGATATTTTCTAAAGAGAGGTGTCGGACTCACGCGTTCTATTTAGCAAGTGTGCTATTTAGCGAACCACTTTTCAAGCTCACTGTATTAGACGAGCAAGTGAGACGGTTTTTTCACTATTGGACTATACAGTCTCATTTAAGTTAGTCTCGTCTCTTACCAAACAAGGATTTCGAGTGCTATTTAACCCAGTCCAATCCAGTGAGGCGTACCAAACATGACCATAGGGGTCAAATAGAGAATAACATGTTATTTCCCTTTGAACAAATTAATTTCAAAAACCATAACAATTATTGAATTTGGAAATTGGTATAAATAAAAGGAAATAAATAAGCTATCAATTTGAAAATTAAAATACGAAATGATCAAGTAGTCAAATTTGAAAAAAAAAATGAATATATTCTTGTTTTTTTATAGGAACAACGAGTATATTCAAACCATACGGCAGTAATTACATTTTTTTTAAATAAGGAAAAAATTGATCCATTAAATCCTTGGAATCTATGCAAAATTGAAACACAATTAATCGGCATTGAATTGCAGCTAATTTCTTAAACAAATCACGTTAAAAATGTAATCAAGGTTATTATAGGAATTTAAAATATAACATTTAACACATTAAGGTTGATTAGGAAATTTGATGAGTTGGATCCTAGTCATCGGGTTTTCCTTATAAAAATCGGGTTTTATTTATAGAAAAATAAAACGATGGGTTGTAGGTAAGAAAATATTAATTTGAAGGGGAAGAGTCAAATTTACTAAAAAATGAAATACCAGCAACTCAAATAAAAATTTAAAAAGTTTTAAAGTTTCAATATTTATATATAAACTGTCAAATATATATGAACTATATGCAATGCTCGTCATCATATAACCAATCAACATGATAATGAAGTTAGTACATATAGATTTGAATTGAAATTTAAATCTGATTAATTAATTTTGTGTGACATTTATGAATTTAGGAATTAGAGTTTTCGATTTCCAACATTACACTCATTTCTGAAACATTATGACACCCAAATTGCAATGCAGAACCAAACAGAGGAAGTGAAATACTCAGTAGAATTCATGAACAAAGCAGCAAACCTACAACTTCTTTCTTAATGGGTTCTTCACCATAATCTAGACAGAAATATGCTCATGCATATACAAAATTCATTGGTGTATACGCAGAAATATGTTCATGCAAATTGGAATTTTTTTGTTTGGTTTCAACATCATTAAAAATCAGATTATGTTTCTGGTAACAGTTAAGGCACCATAGAATTCAAAACACACGAATTCGGAGAGGAAAGTGTGTGTAGATTATATATTCATTTCACGTCCAGAAAGTAACCCCATTAAAAATTCTTAATGGAATATCATATTATTGAAACAAATCCATCATCCATTGATCAATTGGTTAATATCTCACACCAACCGAGTGTACTGTCAAAAAAGAAAGTAAACCATAAAAGAAACAGAAATTAGCCACGCGAATAAACACACTTAAGAATCAAAACATTACATTGCAAATGCTTCAGTATCTTTTCTTCTATCGAAATCAAAATCACATTTGGCAAAAGTTCAGTGCTTTCTCTTGCGCAATTTTTCTATTGTGTAATCTAATGAAAAGTCCTTAACTGATGTAAATCACAAGCTCTCCCGTCGAAATAGATATATGGTAATTGCGGCCGGTTGGAATACTTTTGTATCCCCTTCATGACTTCATTGTCTGTAAGAAGATCAAAACTTCCAAATTCGACCTCATAATCATTCAAAAAATTAACAGTCATTCTGCTAAATTCACATTTGGGCTCCTCAGGGGTTCCTTTCATGAAAAGCATGACTAGATTATCGTCAATAAGCTTCTGCAGCCGCCTTTTCAAGGCATCATCAAGCCCATTTTGGGCTGAAATTTGCTCATCGGAAGATCCAGTTTCTTTTGCTAACTCTTGGACTGTCTCAAGACTGGTAGGAGCAGGAGCAGGTTCTCCAGCCTTAACTAACCCATCAACCCTAGCAACTTTAACCTACAATATTTATCAGCAATTAGAGATTAAAAACAAAACACCCCCACACACAAAACAACAGAAAAAACCCAGTTAGAGATGAAAAGTAACCTCGTCCATGTGCTTCGAAGCCTCACACCCCGAGGGCCAGACCACGCTATCAAGCTCCTTGAATTGCACATCCTTCACTGATTCACCCATCGATGACAGAGTCTTCCAAATTATGAACCCTAAACGCACAAAAAATCAAAAACAAAGAGAGAGATGGAGACCAAAAAAAACGAAAAGACAGACTATTATATATAATTAAAGACAGAGGCATAATTTAGGGAACCCTTCTTTTTTCCTACAGAATTTAGGGAAACTTTCAAAATATATACTACGAAATATCCTTTATTAATTAGACTTCTAAAACAAGATAACTTAATTAATATGAAATAAAATAATAAAAGTAAAATTTTAATATTAAAAAAAGGTAAAATAACGAAGTCTGTCTGTGGCTAGTGAATATTGATTTATGAAATTAAAGTCGGGCACATGGGATTAGGGCCCGAACAATTGGCATGGCTGGTCATCCACCAAATATTTTAGTTTTTTGGGGGTGATAGTTGTGTGTCAATTGAAATTAGGGCCTGAATCTATGATGCTTTTAAATTTTTAACAAATATAACATGCCACATTGTATGATAAAAGAACACTAGTTGTATGATAATACGAAAAGCTAAAAAAAAAAGAAGTAGAAATTTATAAAAGATAAATGAAGTCCAACACACAAATTTTGTTGAGAAATTAACCAATGGAGCAAACAAACTCAAACATATTTTCAAATCAAATAGAACTAGGATATTTTACAAAACGAAATTCTACTATATGAACCAAAAGTGACGTATTGTGTAATATAAACCCTTAATTTAAACGAAAAAGAAAAAACATACATACCGATTGGCTTCAAAAGTGACGTATCACGGTCGAGCTAGGGGTGGGAAAAAGACTGGGAGGATTTTAGGGTTAAGGGCTTGGCGTAGGGATGAGATTGTAAGTAGTGAGATTAAAAATACAGGTATATAGGCGTGTACTGTAGGGATGCTTATTTTTGAAGCTTTCCCTAAACAGAACGCTGCTCTTAAGGTTATTAAATACTGATTTTATGAATTTTTTTTAAAAGCCAAAGAAAAATCCCTTAATACATCAGTCCCTTTCTTAAATTTAGGCAACCTTTTGTTTTCCAAAGAATTTAGGGAAACTTTCAAAATAAAATACTAAGAAATTTCCTTTATTAATTAGACTTCTAAAACAAGATGACTTAAGTAATATGAAATAAAAGAATAAAAGTAACGTGTGGGTATTTTTATTATAAAACTTCCATTACTTCTTATTTTTATATTTCAAAAATATATTCCTTCTTAAAAAGACTTTACATATCAAATTAGAAAAATGGTAAATTGGTGAGCATAAATGAAGTGCGCTCTCACCGTTGATTTCTTTCTCCGATTAAATTCCTCTATCCCGGGTCTGTCTGTGGCTGGCTAGTGAATATTGATTTGTGAATTAAAGTTGGGCATATGGGTATTTTAGTATTTTGGGCATGATAGTCGCGTCAATTGGGCTTAGGGCTCGAAAAAACAGTGCGCCTGACTCTTTGACGCTTACAAATTTTTGGGATTGAGAATTAAAGAGATTGTCACATGCACAAATTGTGTACTAAATCCTATTTTTAATTTAAGAAAAATTAGTATATGGTGATAATAATTATTTTTTAAAAAAATTTAATATGGTAAATGGTCTATTTTTGTTTTGCTAAGTGAATGAGTTTTAAATTTTGTTTTGTTAATGGTCAATGGGTAAGCTCAAATAGGAACACAAATAGAAGCCTTCATTTTTTAAGTAGAACTTTATTCATACTATTTTAAGTTGGTACACAAATAGAAGCCTTTGTTATCGGTTTGTGGGGCGGTTAAAAATTTACTTTTGGTCCCTATAATTTACCAATTCTACCACTTTGTTTTCCGTAGTTTAAATTTTGTCATTGTAATTTCAATTCGGAGCAATTGAAGGATATATTTCAATTCATGTCAATTTCTCCAATTCCTGTACAGTTTTGACCACATGCCCATCACTTGGAAGGTTATTTCAGTTTACTCAAGCTATCTAACAGTAAAACACAAGCTGAAGCTCTTCCCGTTCATTTTAGGAGCAATTTCGAAAACATTTGCATCTCTAGGTTAAAATTTTGGTGAATTTGGAGGAATTTAGCTCTAGTGGACCAAAATACCCCTCCACATGAAGGGAACCTTGTCAAAACTTAATGGAATTGTGAGAAATTTTGACATAATTGAAACATGTCCTTGAAATGTTTCCAATTGAAAACTACAATGATAAAACTAAAAAAATTGAAAACTACAATTAAAACTATGAGCACCAAAGTGATAAGACCGGTAAATTATAAGGAACTAAAATGACATCTTCTTTTTTTCTTTCTTTTCTTGCAAGAATATAAACCTTCATTTTATTAATTTTTTATGTTCACAATTAGAATCAATATAGCTGGAAAGCAAGAGATTCATATGAAAATTGGCTTAATAATCTTCATGTGATATTGTGACAACGCTGCCGGATTATGTGGGCTAATAGAAACAACAAATTTAAGCAAACCTTGTTGTGGTTGCCGTACTTCTAATCGTCCTAATCCCACACCCCTCTCTATTTTAATTCCCTTCAAGAAAAGAAAATCTAAAAACAAAAAGAAAAATCCAGCCGACTTGAACAATGCAATGAGGTGTCATTGTCAAGCAAATAAAGATAAAATAAAATAAAAAGATTCAATTCAAATTATAAAAATATAAAAATATCCTTTCTATTTTCCTAATCCACAGACACGACATCGTTTCGTGGCACCGGGTCTAAAACGCGTGTCTAGAACGTTAAAAAGTCAAAAAACGAAGCACTCAAAAAAGACTCCTCGCGTTCAATTGACTTCGTCTCTGGGGCTCTATATGCTAAAATGCGCTGTGAGTTGAGTTGGTGACGTGCCTTGTTATTTATTACAAGTCCAACGCATATAAAGAATTGAGAAAATCTTCCTTCCCTGCACTTTGCAAACAACACACAATCTTTCTTAAGCCTCTGCTCGGACATCCTCGGTGTCTTTTGTGCTTTCTGGGTTCTCATTCTCCTTGTGCTTTCTGGGTTCTGTCTGTTTCTTTCCACATTTGAAGCTCAGCATCACAATTTGGTGGAATTTGAAGCTCGAGTCGGTAGAAATGGTTCTGATGAAGGAATTGTATCCTTGCTGTTTTGCTTTTTGTTTTGATTTTAATTATGAATTCTGGATTATGGGTTTGAATTCTCTGATGTTATTTTCTCTGGCTGCCAAGAAAAATGCCATTTGAACTTAATTTATGTTGTTTTAGTATAGGCTTACTTTGAGTGGGCAGATATTGGATTAACACAATTGAGCAAATTATTTTTTTGTTATAAATTATGGGTTGGTTTGTTCAATGCATACAAGTCTACAGTTACTGGCCTTTTTGTTTCTGTTTTTAGTTTCCTTTTTCATGTGCGCTTGGAGCATTAAACATTTCGTTTTCTTTGGTTGCCAAGGAAATGAAGAACAAAGAATAGGAAGACAAAGTTTCAATTTTTGCTGTTAATTGTGGGGGTGTCTATGGATAATTTTTGTTTTGGTGCTACTATGATGAAACATCAAAGGATTCAGATTTTAAAGTTTTCTGTTCTTCTTATACATTCATGCCTAACCAAACTGAATGCCACTTTCACACTTTTATCTTTTGCAAGTAAACTTATATGAAATCTGGCATTAGATGAATTTAGAATACATATATATATATATACATACATACATACATTCCAAAAATCAGTTCATTCTTACTACTTTTGCAATGCCATAAATCAATTCCCTTTATTTTGTGGTTTCCTTAACTCTTGACCTTTCAATTGGGGACTTGCGTGAAGTCGGATTGTGATGCCCCTGTCGTTGGAAGAGGTAATGCAGTTAACAAGTTCATAATTTTGTATTCTACTAAAATGCTTAGCCATTAGTTGTTACAATATTAGTTTTCACTTGTAAAAGAACTATGGAGTACTTGTTGAACCACATGTTTGAACTGCAGTATCAAGTAGCGCAGATGTACATGGTTAGGAAGATGCAGCAACAGAACACGACCAGTACTGAAGGGGTTGAAATATTGGAGAACAAATCCTTTGAAGATGATGTACTTGGAAAGGGTCACTACTCTTCCAAAATTTACCGTCTACAAAGGTAAATCAATACACATAATATGCGGTCAGTTTAAGTTTCTGCGAAATTGGCAAGTGAAAGGCGTTCCCCTAGTTTTAGAACCCGTTATTGTTTAGTGAGCAGTGAACAAAACATTATCTTAGACTGAAGATGTGTTGTTTTATAGGAGTAAGGAGAAACCTGAAAGGAACCATAATCACCTAGAGAGTTTTGGTCTACGTGGGTTTATGTTCTGTGATCTAGTTAACGATGAGTCTTGTTTTCTTAGGCTTCTATAAGTTTTGGATGGATAAGTTCAGATTAATATATTGATGAAGGTTTTCAGGCCAAAAAAAAAGGGGTCATATCTTGATGAAGGCATTTATGTGTCAATTACTTTCTCTTGAATTATGGAGATTGAAATTGGCACCAGTTGATTCACAAAAAGGGCTGCGGATCAAAATCTGTACTATTGTCTTGTTTCCATCCTTTTGTTTTTGGTTTCCCTATTCTTTTTGTGGTGCATTCCATTTGCGGGACTGTAATGATTTTTGGTAACTCCTGTTCAGCTACATTTAAATAGTTTATTTATGTTGACATTTATTTCTTCAGTTGAAAGGATAATTTAATATATTAGTTTGATCCTGATTTCACCACGTCATTGATACCACTTAGGTTCCTACATATATGATGGCCTTACTATTTCCTTCCTCTTTATTTTTGTGAAGTAGAACGACTGTTAATACTGTTTCATGCAGACATTTAATTTATGAATTCCAAGGTTACATTATCTTATTCATACATTTTATTATCCAGCAAAGCTCCTACTTGGCTCACCACTTTTGCACCGGCAGATGCTCTCATCATGCAAGAGGAAGCCTGGAACGCATACCCAAGATGCAAAACAGGTTTTCCATGTGTTCTTGATGTCAATTTTTGTATATCTTGTTTATTAAACACACTTTAAATTTGTTTTAACATGGTTTTTGGTTGTCTGCAAATGGATGCTCTATGTCACAGTAATCAAGGTAACAGAATTCTTGTCCATCTCTGAAAACAATTAATTGTCCATTTACATTCTTAGAATTTATCATTAAAAGAATTTAGAAGCATAATCGCTTGTGTTGCATTTTGCAGTGCCCATACTTTACCAAGTTTCAGCTGACCATTGAAACAGTTCACAGGGCTGACAATGGGCAGTCAGATAATGTAAGTTTCTAGAAAAGTTTCTGTTGCCTTTAGTTAAGTTTTTTTTATAACTCTATTTGTAGTGGGAAATTTATAATTTAATGTCCTTATACCCTACTTTTCTTTCTTGTTCTTCTCTTTGCCACTTTGAAACTAAAGGTGCATGGTCTAAGCAAAGGACAACTAGCAACCAGGGATGTGGAAATTGTTGATATTGCTTCATCTGCAAGGGATTACTGGAGTTACGTCGTTAGCAGTAGCAACACAGACTTATCCAAATTTACGTCAGCGAAAACTGGCCGTGGTCCACTTTTAGACGGATGGCAGGTTGGAATCTTCCCTACCAGTAGCTTAACCATGTTGTTTATGAATTTACGACGTGTCAGTTACTCAGTTTGGTTTATATATATATATCAGTCCCCTTCTATTGAGGGATCCCTCAAATAATTTTATTTGAGGGACACCCTTTAGGGTACCCTACAAATTTTTTTCCAACAATCAAAACCATCTATTTTTTAAGTCTTCATTCATAGACCATCCTTGCAAAAAATCAGACAAATCGGAAACCATTTAGACATCTAATGGTGTCCTACAAAATCAATGAACACGCCTTGTCACTTGAGTTCTCATGCAAATCTAGCTTTTAATCTGTTAATTATTGTCCAAAATTTTCAGGATAAGTCGAAGCCAGTTATGACAGCCTACAAACTCGTCACTATTGATGCACCATATTGGGGTTTTGGCTATAGAATTGAACACGCTTTGCTACTGGTAGGGTCTCTTGGGTTTTGAACGTGCACATTTATTATTTTTCAGAATGCAATGATGCATGCAATAGCTAGGCAAATGCCACCATCACTTCTGTATATAATATGACACAGACAAGTGATGAGTTATATTTACGATAATAATTTTTTATATGTTAAGATTTGTTTTGCAAGCAGAATGAGTCAACATCTTATTTTTGTCAGCAATAAAACTTAATGATAAGAAGAGGAAATACAGAGACAGGAAAAGTAGTTCCTACTCTTTCCGCTCATTAAAGAAAGTACCATAGAGCTAGACATTGGAGACACCTCTAACCTTGAGCTGATGGTAACTCATGCTTATGTGATAGCTCTGAACTTTCATTTGTCAATTAACTATATGTCGTCACGGACATACTGAGGCCAAGTTCAAAAAGTCAGTATTTTTGGTGTAATAGAAAAGTATTAGAGTCTTTTAAAGGAGAAAAATCTTAAATTGTTTAAGGGGATAATTTCAAAGTATCAGTTGGAGAATGAGAACAGAACAAAAGTTATTTTTCAGTAACTTTGTTGTGCAAGAGCTGCAAAATCGTAGGTTAGAACGTACACCATATGGATAACGGTAATTGCAAATGTGTTGTCACAATTATCATATGTGGGTTGTTGACAAATTTTTTTTAAAATTCTTAATGGGATATGTGTAGGGCCAGGATCAATTTGAAGAGCATAATTTTTTTCATAGGAGTTTACTTTTGGGGATGCCATCTTTGAATTTAATGCTCTAGTCATGCTTATCGGGCATGTCAAATCAAATATGCCCAACCATTCTATATATTTTTTTCTGAATCATTCTATCTGTGTTGCATTGTAGTTAGTTACCATTTTCTCCTACGTCATATATAAAAATTCAACTTTCTTGATGGCATATTTTATCTCTATCTGATTGGCTTGAAAACATCATAGATATGAGAAAAGCATTAAAAATCCAATGCTATGATCAGCGAAGTGATGGCCTCTAAAAAGTTATTAAGCAGTGTTTGAGGTTACCTCGTCCTCTTATGTACTTCATCTTTTCTCCATTAATAAAAAAATGTGCTTCGTATTTTTTAGAAAGTTATTAAGCGATGTAGTGTGAATTTTTTAATTTTACATCTGTTTCCATTAATCTTGCAGCATGTGGTAATTATTTTCAAATATCTATTCATATTATCAAATCTTTGTCCACTCTATGTTCGGTTATACCTTTTTATAGTGTTTTTTACCGGAATATTTTTTATAGGGTGAACGGGCTCTTTTCCTAGAAAGTCACCGGAATTGTTTTGCTTGGATCGATGAATGGTTTGGGTTGACAGTGGAACAGATACGTGAACTTGAACAACAAAGTGACTCATTGAAGGAGGTATGAAGGTTCTATACATGACAACTCTTTGGTAGACGTGAGATTGCATATTTTCTAAATTTCATTAGTTATCCAAAGCAAAAGAAAAAAGGAACTCCATAGTGATCAAATTTAAATCGTAGAGCTTTAAAGTAGTTATAAGAATTCATATTTGAAGTTATGCTTTATCTATATGGTGGTGACAATTTACTAAAAGTCTCAATCTGGTCCCTCTAGTTCAATTTGAATACTGTCAAACTTGTAATTTCCAATTAGTGCCAATTTAATCTGATAAACGTCAATCGTGCACATCTGGTCTTGTATAATTGGGACCTTCTATCCTATTCTATTAATCTAATTAGAGAAAAAAGACCACTTGTTACACGACACAATCTCAATTTCACTAGACACTGCATTTTCCGCAAATTACCTTACCAATCCATATTTCCCTGACCACGGGAGCAGCATGCGGTCTTTATCAGACTCTTCTCTGTTTCCAATAAGAAGTTTGATGAGTTATGGATTTTGTTATCTGGATTATAATTTTCCTAATTAAAACTGATTCATTTGAAGATTTTTTCAGATTAAACATCCTTGTGAATTGCTATATCCGTAATGGATCATAGGATGGGTTAGTGATCACTTTCCAACTCACATGTATATGGAGGGAGTTACTTATATGTGGACTTGAGATCACATTGGAATTATGTGGATGTTTTCTTTTCCTTTCAGTGTGGTTAATAGAAACAGATTGAGGAATCCATCGGCCATAATTGAAAAATGTAGTGTTAACATTGTTCAAGTTGAGATTCGAGGGAATAATAAAACTTTTCAGCAAACTAGAGGGTGGTAAAAGTGTACTGAGCTCTTTTTGTATCAATTTGTCCTATAGTCTATTTTGTCATTTTTGTTCTTCCGATTCAATTGTTTCCAGTCATTCAACTTCATTTCAGAGTGAACTTTAGCTGGATCAACTTGCTTAGAGTGTGGGTTTTTGTATGCCAGTGTGTTCTAGGTATTCCTAGTCTTAACATTGAAAAATGTAACTGACAAATACCAGAGTATGCTTGGCAATTGCAAAATGCAGTTCTATTTTAAAACTGAACATTACATTACAAGTCAATTTCTGCTACCTATTAACTTGCTTCCAAACCAGTTTTTAATGACTGCTATTACATTCTACACAGGAACTTGGGAGGCCGACTTTGGTAAAAAGTGTGGAAGATTTCGACCAGAGATTATTACCTGAAAGTGAAGAAATTTATAGCGGGCAGAGAGTTCAACTCTCAACTTAAATCCACACAGCAAGGGCTTTCGTTGACATGGAGCAAATTGTTTATACTTGCGTTGGGTTCTAATGACAATCACGTCCGTCCATCACATAACAGCAGGCCCCCACCTATTTCCTATTCGACTGCGCCAGTCGTACTGAAGGAATGTCAGTTGACTAGCAAGAGTTGAAATTGTTTTCCGGCTGATACATTTGGCAGCATAAACTTCACAGAAGAGTGTATAGCACGCTACATGTATCGTAGCCAGATAAATTATCAAAGAAGGAAAATACCCAGATAGGAGATTTTCTGTTTGTGTTGTTGTACCACAGTAACATAATACATTGTTCTGTTACCTTTACGAAGAATTGTAGATCAGCTTGATGGAAAGCACCACATTCATAATTTTGTCTCAGCCCAAAATACATGCCACATTTACAATGATAAGTTTATATACTGAGAATGCTACAATATACTTTCTTGTGCAATTTCCATCAGGTTCATTTTGGAAAAAGTGTCTTCCATGACAATCTGGTAGGCGTTTGAACGGAAAGCAACGGAAAGCAACGCCCGTCTTCCAAATCAAAAGGAAAATAGGCTCCTTGGGAAGAAATTGGTACTTGTAACAGTTACATTTCGGATTCACATTGTAATTCAGCTACAAGAATTTCAACCAAGTACAAAATGGCAAACAAACAACTTCTCGATTCTTTCTTTTCTATGAGAAAAAATAAAGAAAAGAACTATCAATGTCAAATTCACTTGTAATTGAAACCTCTGCTGAATTGAACTTCCTGAAATCTAACTAACAAACAAGTAAGCAGCTCTACCTACCAATATCTTCATCGTCTGTCTGATGAGGAAGTTGGTTGAGATCCAAGTTGAATTTTTTAGGATCTGTTCTGATCTCACCATCTTCTAAATTCATGGGTGCTACTTGAGCTGTTCCTCGAGCTTCTTCCACTGGTACTGCTTTATAGTTGTGACCTCTCTTGTGGCCTCCAAGCGCCTGACCCGTTGAGAACTTGCAGGGGCAAATATTGCACTCAAACTGTTTGATGCCATGTTCCACTGCTTCAGCTTCTTCATGGTATTTTCCCTTCCCAGCAAATTTAGTACCAAATTCTTGAGTTTTTCTTGCCATCTGCTTGCGGGTTTGGTAAAGTAAAGCAGTGTCTTTTATGGGTTTTGTACCTGTTTTCGAAGTCGACTTCATCGTCATCATCTTTGGCTTCGTCTTCCAACTAGTTTGAACAGCATTCTCATCAACATCTTGCATAGAAGCCTTTCCTTTACCTTCAAGTTTCAATTTGATCTTTAATGAAGGTTTGCCTTTGTATCCAACAGGTGATTTTTGTATTGGCTTCTTCACTGAAAGTTCACCAACTTGGTCTTCCACATATTTACTACTAAACCCAGAATCTTCATCCATGTTCACATCACTGATTGTATCTGATCTTCTGGATCCAAATTCTTGACGCTTTGTTGGAATCTGCTTGTGGGTTTGATCAAGCAAGCCAATGTCTTTCATGGGTTTTGTACCTCCAGTACTCTTACTTGCCTCCATGGTACTTTTCTTGTTACTTCTACCATCACATTTGATTTTTTTAGATGAAGGGCTGCCTTTGTATCCAACTGGTGATTCTTCTATTGGCTTCTTCCCTGCAAATTCACCAACTTGGTCCTCTGCATAATGAGGCATTCTTTGTCTTTGGTTAGATAGACCACTATTCTCTGCATGATTAGGCTCGGTTTGGTTAGCAATTAGACTCCTGCGTCTCTGTTCAATCTTGGTCCAGTTTACTAAGAAATTTGCTACATCATTATCTGTATCTATGGTGCGGTCAGATAAACTACTATCACCATCATCCTCATCTTCAGACACATTTTCATATGAAGAAGAAGAGTTGCTTTCGTCACACGGCGACAGAGCAGGCCCCGGAGGCCTGACACCCTTCCAGTCTCTTTCTCGGTGGAGTCTCATGTGACCGTGCAAAGATTTGATTGATGGGAAATTCTTGTTGCAAACATAGCATGAAATTTTGTTGCTGTGATCATCACCAACAGGACTATGTGCTTCCTTCAAAGAAAGATGTTTGTTCTTGGGCTTAAACAAGTTTTTGTTCTTCTTGGGAAGAAGAGATTGATTGAAGTGAACTTTTATGTGACCTCCCAAAGCTTTTCCATTTTGAAATCTCTTACCACATTGCTCACAAACCCGATCTCCGTTTCGATGATGAACATCACTCTGTACTACTTGTTTACCCTTCTGATCATCATGTAGTTCTACTTCTTGTTCTGACTCTTGTGAATGTATGTCCTCATCATCATGATCCATGCTTTCTTGATAGTCTTGATCTTCATCATCTTCTTGGAGGTGTTTATTTTTCTCTTGGAGCTTTTTCATGAAGAAGAATTATAGAAATCGTTTTGTACTGGGATTAGGGTTTTAACTAGAGAGGCTGCTTGTTAGTTTATCTATAACAAACTCTAAAAGAACGTTACAGTTTCAGTTTTATTGAGACCCTATCAACAAGGTTAAAGCCCTAATTGATTTCCTAGGAGTTCTTGCTTTGATGTGCTGCTCAGTTTTTTTTTTTTTTTTTTTGGGTGACAAAGAATCGCCCCAATTAATTAGTGATAATTAATTAAGATTTGATTGGAGTTTTGTGACTTCTAGGGGTTGGCTCAAATCTCTGATTCTGATCCGTCCTATTGTGTCCAGGTTAATATGTATGCGTATCCTACAAGCTCGCTGTAATTAAATTGGGTAAATTGGGGTAAAAAACATCGTTGGGTAAGAGATAATTGCTGAGTTCAAATAGGACACGATAATTTATTTATTATTTATTATAGTTTTATACACACTATGTTGGAGGAGGGGTTAATCGAACCTTGTACCTCGGGTTCAACCGTGCAGGGATAAATACACTTAACTACTTGAGCTATAAGACACTTGAAGGGCATAAGAATTTCATTGATCAATGAGTTTTTTTTAATTTTAATTATTTTAAATACAAGTGATTAAGGGAGGGGATTTACACAAATATTAATTGGGTGTTTGGGAGTTTCGAACCTCTGTCTACATAGGTGGAGGTGGAAATGCTCAACTAACTGAGCTACTTGTTATTTAATCTTTGAATGGTAAAAGTCAGTGCTGGTAAAAAATGAAGTCCAAGGAAGCACCTACTTCTATCTGCACCAAATTCAGAATCTGGGTGACTGGGTCCTTTGTAGCCATAGCCAAAGCCAAGTTTAAGCCCTTGAAGGCTGACAAGACTTCAAGATTCACATATTGTGGTGAGGGTGTTGTGGCATGGCAAAAAAACGAAAATCTTTGTACCCTGATAAGACAGAACACTTTGTAACAATTTAATTTATTTTAATTAGTTGAATTATGTGCATTAATCCTTATTAGTTTAATTAGAGGATCCATATCCAATTTAACCATGGAAAGAAAATTAATCCACCAAATTTTCAAGAGAAAAAGGCTGGTGACATAACGTACTTTGACATTCATTAACCCTTATACATCAAATTCCTTCAAAGTCCACAAGACTCCACCGTTAATAGATCTCCAAACTAATTCCATGTAGAATCAATTAGAACTTGTTTTAGTGATATACCTCTCTTCGTAATGTTGAAATAGATCCCAAGTTTGAGTTCCTTCCTCACCGATCAAAAGAAAATAAATTGTCCCATATTGAATAAGCCCCACAATTATTGAGAAAAAGTTTTGGTGGAAGTCTCATGCTTGTGCTAACTTGATGA
The DNA here is from genome assembly GCF_965620075.1 of Prunus avium. Lineage (NCBI taxonomy): Eukaryota > Viridiplantae > Streptophyta > Magnoliopsida > Rosales > Rosaceae > Prunus > Prunus avium. Next base: position 32,507,706 of record NC_142289.1, read on the forward strand.
GGTCTAACCACTCGAGGAAAACCATTTGTTCATACTTAAAATTTCATTTTTTGAATTGGTACTTCATTTTAGATCGCACTTTTACTAAAAAAAATGTATAAAAGAGAAGAAAACACAATATTACTTTACTTGCAAGCCCCATCTATATACGATAAGAGAACGGCTGCAACTAGAGACGTACGTTAAGCTTGGTTTAGGGGGTTTCTGCCATGCTCTCTTCAATTGCCAGCAATAAGAAAAATTATGGCAGACGCAGACCCCTTGGGGAAATGGCAGTAGTGGATATGGCACTGGCAGACCCCTTCGGGTGCCATGCTGACGACTTCATTTTGACTACTTCGACAACGATATTACTTTTGAGTGCACAAGGCTTTAATAGGGACGAGCCGACCGTGCACACTAGAGGCGGACGGGTCTATCCAACCGAAGGTCCAACTATGAGCTTTATAACTCAGATGTACTTTGTCTCCAAGACCCTAGCTGAGCAAGCTGCTTGTATTCTTCTCCAAATAGAGGTCCAATATATATAGGGTATACAAAACCTTATCTTATAAGGAATCCTAGTTACAATTGGCAATTAATTACAAATTTGTCAACGTATAAATTATATCCTAAATAGGATTCAGGTCAACCAAAAAAAGTCTATTTAATTAGAATTTAGTGACGTGCTTTAAAGAGAAATCTGTAAAAAGAGAAAAAAGGAAATCACCCACATTATTTTCGCAGAGGAAGAAATCAAATAGTAAAGCAAGGTTTCTACTTGAAAAGAAGTGATATATCAGTGATCCATTGAATTCCAAAAAATTAATCCAAGAATTCCAATCATCATAAGAGTTAATGATTTAAATGACTTAGATGAGTAAAACAAGGAAGGAAATTGAAGAGTAAAACAAAGATGAACTTATCGTTGCCAGCGTCGAACAGTAAGAGAGTTCTTGTTGCTGGTGATTGAGGAGGAAAGTAGGGCAGGAGGTATAAGCAAAAGATACATGAAAAAACTAAATGTCACTTAGGCTTCTATGACTTGAAGGGTATGGTTAAAAACTCATTTAATGATGTGTCATAGCCAACTCAGTAGGCACATTAGGTGGTCCACAAATATGTTATTGACGTTGAGCCGACTTGAGGAGAAACCACCAACAATTGGTTAACCGAATAGCTGATTTGATGCATTCTGGTTTGGCAACAATGTCGACGAGGGCAGAATAAGGAATTTTCATATGGGTGGGCTATTTTTATTATTTTTTATTTTGTTTGTTTAAGAAGTTGCTAGGGTGGAGTAGACTAATTTTTTTTGGAATGGAGTGGGCTAATCTTCACTAAATATGATGAATTTCCTAAAAATAACTCTAAATTCTTTTTCTTTTTTTCTAATTATTTGAACCAGGCTAGAGTTAGAGATCATCATTTGGCCTGTGGGCCGAAGTGGGTAGTCCAAGGCCTAATATTTAGGCCTGGTCTGCCTAGCCCGCTCTAAGTATGAGTAGGGCTTCAGCATAAGGTTTGAAACCTCAGCCCGACCCATTTGAGTCCGTCTAGGCCAAGCCCATTTGAGCCCGTCTAGGCTCGGCTCGGAAAAGCCCTTCTAGACCCAGTCCAGTCCGCTTATAATAAATAGAGTAATAAAGTTGCAACTTGGTGTAGACGAATAAATAACTAATATTGTAAGTAGCATAAATTCATCAAATAAGGCATGAATTATGAGTAAATTGTTGCAATAAGTTAAATATGAAAAAGAAAAATGTAGACAATGATGTTCCACATAGGTGAAATTCTACCTACCAACTATTAAAAGTTGCAATTGAGTATATATTGGTTTTGAAGATCATAGTTTTTTCATTGTTGTCTAAAAATTTGTAACAAAAAGATTTAATAGACTTAAAAAGAAAAAAAAAAGAAAAAGAAAGGCTTGACTTGTCTAGGCCCATGGCAGCCCAAGCCAAAGGCCTTTGAAACCTCGACTTGGCCTGAAAAATTAAATAAATAAAAAAATCGTAAGGCCCGGCCCAAACCCAAAAGTTTCAGGCCGACCTTGCCCAATGACGAACCCTAGCTGGAGCTCCCAGTCTAAGGGTGGCTCCGCCCTTGAATGCTAAGATCTAGTTTTGCTTTGACTAGATTTGGCGACAACTGGATCTAGTGGCTGAGTTGACGTAGACGGCAGTGGTGAAGCCAGGATTTCATGAGTCTGGGGGCCTCTCACAAAATATAAATAATAAAAACTTCAAACTCACAAGACATCAAAACATCAAAAATCATATTGTCTATAGTGTCTATTCATTACAATCATAGTTGTCCAAGTTAACTTCCGTAGTTTGGTTTGAACTACTTTCATTTTTCTTTTGACTATTTGCTGGTGACGACTCCACTAACTCAGACTTTGATTTTCTTTTGAAAAATCTTTCCATAACTGAAACACATATATGAACTAAATTTAAATTGAAACAATTATGAACATCTTCTCAAACTTATAAACCAAAGCAAATTGAGCATTCAATTCAAAGCAATATATTAATCAAACCAATAGAGAATTATATATATAGAAATTTATAAATTAAAATTAAAATTTCACCAACACAAGTTCACAATTGCATTAAAGGGATAAACAATTACATACTACGCAAGAAAAATTAAAAGGGATAGATAAATACATACTTGGAGTTGAATAGCGATTTACTAAATATCTCCAAAGCTTTTTCCATTTGGTAATCTACACATAAATTGAAAGACCCATTAAAATCAATAGAAATATAAAAAAAAACTTGATAATATAATTAGAATTTGAGAAGAAAAAAAACTCATAAGCAACTGGCTGGTCTGGTCGTGTTTCTGACCCGGGAAAAAAGAAAAAGATTTAAATTTATTGATTTATACAAGAAGATAATATATAATAATAATAATAATTCTAATCCTTTTAGGAATATGTAATGTATGATTTTGGGATATTTGGCTTGGCTGGTCAATAGGGCCCACGTTGAAATCACTTTTGGCTGAAATCTACTTTGGCTGCTGGACCATGCCACTATGGCTTAACTTCGGCTGAAATCTTCTTTGGCCCATATGGCTTCTAAATATGTAGCCAAACTCCAGAATACTAGTACTAATTTTTTTTTAAATAAAATTTCAGTGGGGGCCAGTGACTGCACTGGTCCCCATGTGCCTCCGTCACTGGTAGACGGAGAGCATAAATGGTTGAGAGAGAGAGAAGATCGAGATGGGATGTTTTATTTATCGTGAATGCAATATGGTGGCAGATAAATTAGCTGAATTGGGTTCATATCTTGAGTTGAGTTTGTCAACCTTTTATGATCCTCCTGATATTATTAGGTCTAGTATCGTTGTTTAGTTTTAGCCCAATTTCTTCACCAAGAAAAAGGGAGACTAACAAGAGAGAGAGTTGAGAAGAAGAAGAAGAAGAAAGGGAAATAGTGAGAAAGGGAGAGAATTCGAGAGAAACAGAAGCAAGGAGAAAAAGGGAGAAAGAAAGGGCGACAAGCGAAAAAAGTTAGGGTTTATCGTGACCCATCCGGTTTGGTTAAACCATGCAGACCAGATCAGTTTTCCAAAAGTTAGGATTTACTGTGATCAGTCCCGTTCGGGTCCTTAATGACAAATTAATTCTTGATTCTTTCTTTTTCTTTGAGGGATAATAGAGAAAAATTACATTAATTGTCGAAGTAAGTAAAATTAACTTGGAGCAAATTCAGCTTCTCTAAAATTTAACTAACTAATAAACAAGCAAATTAAGCGGCTGTTTCTATTTCTCTATCTACTGATTTCATCCTTCATCATTCCTCCTTGGGAGGTTCGTTGAGATCCAAGTCTAGTATTCTCCGACTTGCAAGATGCAATGCTTGTTCAGCCAGTTGCATTAATGGCGAGGAATCTACAGGATCTATGGTCTCACCATCATCATGATCGTCGGTCGATGCTACTTCAACTGTAGCTGCTGGTGGAGCTTCTGCTACTTTGACTTTATTAGCAACTGGTGGAGCTTCTAGCACTGGTTGTGCTTCATCGAAGTAGTGAGCCCTCTTGTGGCCGCCAAGAGCCTGCCCCGTTGGGAACTTCTTGTAGCAAATATTGCATGTATGGCCATCTAAGAATTTCAATCTCTTTGACGAGGAGAACTTGTTGTACTTTCTTGCAAAATCATTGTTATAATTAGGTGTTTGGTTAGCTAACTTCATGCCTCCCCTATCTTTCTTAGCCCAGCCTGGTAAGAACTTTACTCGGTCATAATCTTGCTCTTTAAGATCAAGATCATTATACTCAGCTGAAGATGATGTTGATGAAGAAGAAAAAGAAGGAGACTTGACTCTTCGACTATGGGATCCCATGTGGCCATACAAGGATTTCCTTGATGGGAAAATCTTTTTACAAATATGGCATGAGAATTTATTATCCAAAGAAGGATAATATTGTAATCGTCGTTGCTTGGTGACCTTAAACTTGTTATTCATCTTCTTGGGACCTAGACGAGGTTCAAAGTGGACACTTATGTGACCTCCCAAAGCTTGTCCACTCCCAAATCTTTTTCCACATACATTGCATATTCGACTTCGATCTGGATCTTGGTTGTTCTCACAATTTAGACTTCGTAGTACTACTTCTTTACCTTTACTATCATCAAAACCATGCACTACTCCTTGTTTCGTGTCTTCCGAGCGCATACGATGGTGGTCATCCCTTACTCCATCATATTCTCGATCTTCCTCTCGAAAGTTTTCCATGAGAAAAATAAAAATTGAGGATAACCTAAAAATCTGTAGTTTAACTGTGACAGAAAGAATATGTGAAAGGAGGAGTTGCTTGCTGCGTTTGTGATATGGTGACTAGGGTTTAAGAGAGGCTTGCTATTTATAAGGGAGGGTGCTTGAGTAAACACCTAAATTTAGGAGAGGCTTCTGACTTTGAGTTGGACTGTCGCTCTATCCACGGACTTATATTAAAGTGTTAGGATTGCACTTAAAGATATAGGAGCTACCAATGCTACCTAAAGTGTGAATTCCTATCGCCACTCTAATATTTCCTATAATAGCCAACTAAAACCCAACAATAAAGGGCAATTTTTTTTTATGGGCCATAGGTGGGCCCATCTGTAGGGTTGTGGGCCACTCTTTTGCTTGTAGGTCCGCCCAACTTGATCTGTTATTGGATTGGATCAATAGTCCGTAGTCTAGCCTGCGACCCGAATTTAATTGGTTGGGCAAGTGTTGGCGAGTCCTTACGTAGTTAGGATTTTGGTTCCTTATTTAGTTAGAATTTTGGTTACTTACCAATTATTATTTAGTCCTATTGTAATAGAGATTTACTTCCTATTGTAATTTAGATATATTTCCTATTTTATTTAGGGTTAACACATCTTTGTACTTGTATAAATACCTCCATATTGGAGAAGAATAATAATATGAGCGTATCTTAGCATAACTGAATATTTACCCTACTTTGTTTGACATGGCATTAGAGCCAACTTTTCTGGTGACCCGTGTGTTGTGCTCACCCGTGTTCTAGCCTCATATTTTTTTTCCTATCGGTGCCCTGTGTGCCCTCCTGGGTTTGTGTGTTGTGTCGCTGTGTTCGTGTCATTCGTGTCTTCGTGCATCTACCGTATTTGTGTATTTGCTGTGCTCCGCTGTGTTCCCCTATGATTACCTCTGCCAAATTGAGAGTCGTTGGCACTCCTCATTCCTAACCCATCATGGGTCTTCATCTTATGGTCTTTCTTGATGTCTCAGCTTCTCTATCTTTGAAACTTCATAACAAGTCTCTTTACTTCGTGAGCCTCGTCACCACTTACTGAGCCGTTGCTTTACTCCGTGAGCCTCGTCACCGCTCACCGAGCCATTGCTTTCCTCCGCGAGCCTCGTCAACGCTCGCCGAGCCATATCTGCCGTGATTTCTTCCTCTGTGTTACAGACTTGGTATCACATCCCAAGTCAAGCTTCCAATTAAGTTTCCAGGCCCGTCTGGCATCTGCAATCCCATACCATACCAGCATAAAACCAATTCATTCAAAGTTATCCCGGCCAATCCACACTGTTGTTGTTCCCTTTGCACAGCTACTTACTCTCTATGTGTTGCCGGTATTGTCCCGACTTCTTGTCTTGCCCATATCCCACATGCATTCTGTCTTCCAGTTGTTTCACTTTTTATATTCAATATTCTATGTTCTCTCTCTGCCCGCCAACACCCTTTGTGATTAGCTCTATCTCTTGAGCTCAATCTGTCTTTTCTTCTCTTGCCCACATGCTGGATGTCTTGCCTCTTTTTTTTTTATCCTTTATTTTATTGACTTGTTTTGCACCATATGTCTCTTCCTTTATCAACACCTCTCGCATTTGTCAACATCACCTACCCTATCTATACAAATTCATCCACCTCCCTACCACCTTCCCATCTTGCATTTGTTTCTGCCACGAGACTGGCATGTTTGAGTCTCTTTACTATTATTCAATTTCTCTTCTTCCAAATCTTGACCCTTTACCAGTGTCGGATTTGAGGGGGAGTGTTGCAACTTTATTTGGGTGTTACTTTCTCCAAATCTCGACTCTCATACATCGTCGGATTTGAGGGGGAGTGACACCGCTGCTCATCTATTCCGCTGTGATTTAACCACCTATCTGCCATGACTGATTCCGATACATCTTAGTGTTAGTCATGCATGTTTCTCAAGTACCATTGATCATATGGCTCCATCGACCCCTCCTCTTCGGGGGGAGAGGGGGAGTGAAGAGAAGTTGTCTCTGCTGTTGCTGGTGCCAATGCATTGTATTGCTGTTGATGATGTCTGTTATGTCTCTGCCTTGTTGCTCTTGTTGGTGCCAATATTGTTGCTCATGCCTTTGCTGATGTGTTTCTGCTGTGGTCATGCCCGTTGACCTTGCCTTTGCTCTTGACTTTCTTTGCCTTGCCTTACCCTATTTGTTAGGGTTTGGCTTTGCCTTGCCTTGCCATGCCTTGCCTTACCCTATTTTTAGGGTAAGGCTTTACCTTTGTCGTGCCTTACCCTATTTTTAGGGTTTTGTTACCCTATCTGGGCTTTCTTTGCCATGCCTTGCCACCTTGCCTTTGCTTGGCCTTTATTTGCCTTACCTTGCCTTACCCTATTTTTAGGGTTTGGTTGCCTTTGCTTTTGCCGTGTTCACAGGGCTTCTGTGTTCTGCCTTATCTGCTGCCGTGCTCACAGGGTTTTTGTGTTCTGCAATTGGTGCTTCTCAAGTATGGTGTTCACTCGTGGGTTTGCTCTTGTGTTTCCGCTGCGAACTTTGCTTTAGTTTGTCACTTGTTTCACTCGTGGTTGACGAAAAGACCTTCTCTATAATTGGTGCTTCTCAAGTATGGTGTTCTGTGACTCGCTTGTCAAGTTGGGCGTGCGAAATATCTTTACCCAACTTGAGGGGGAGTGTTGGCGAGTCCTTATGTAGTTAGGATTTTGGTTCCTTATTTAGTTAGAATTTTGGTTACTTACCAATTATTATTTAGTCCTATTGTAATAGAGATTTACTTCCTATTGTAATTTAGATATATTTCCTATTTTATTTAGGGTTAACACATCTTTGTACTTGTATAAATACCTCCATATTGGAGAAGAATAATAATATGAGCGTATCTTAGCATAACTGAATATTTACCCTACTTTGTTTGACAGCAAATAGGTCAAAGCATATATGTTCCTTTTTCAAATAAACATTAATGATTTCCAAACTAGAGCCTCTCCTCTTTGTAATGGGTGACGAGAAAGAAAAAAAAGTTTTAATGTAAATTAGAACCATCAATGAGAAAAAAAAGCTTGTGAGCTATGGAGCTTCCATTCGAGCCAGTCGCTTTTGTCAGGAAATCGGTTTTTGGTACCGGAAGGAACAATGGGCAATGCCATTGTTTCACATTTGCTATGATTGCACATTTCATTGGAGATGAGAAGAGAGCAGATTATCGAAAAAAATGGTTTCTTTTTCTTTTTCGTTAAAGTATATGTGTGTTTTAAAAACTTTTAACCTAATGATGCAATTTTATTTTATAAGTTAAGCAGATCATAGAGAACCCACTTCCCTCTATATAGGACTATGGCTAAAACTAAAACAACCCTTTGTTTGTGTAACAAGCTCGATGCCTCCCTCTCATCTCTGTTGTGTTGGACTCTTTGGTCTTCTACGTTTAAAGCGTAATGGGAAGCTTTTGGCAATGGAATTCACTGTGATTTGGCTTCTTTTGTTGAAATTCATTGCTTCAAGATTCAAGAATTACAAAGAAATAAGAACTGGAGTTGGTAGTGATTGTTGCTATTGACGCTTACATAATTTTGATTTGCATGAAATGTAACTTTTGGCAGTCGTGGACATGCTCCACAATGAGTAAAGGTAATTATAACATGGTCCTAGAGTATAGACACGTGGTACAAGTATATATAACTCTTTTATGTGAATATTTATTGATACTATATTCTAAATTGCAAAATCTTAACCCACCAATACATTATACTATGTGAACGAGTTATACCACTTAGGATGGGATGGCCCCAACTGCTAACCATCTTCAAACTTTCCATAAGCATTTTACATAGTAAATTTGACACGAGATAGAATTGCAGTAGTGAAATGGGGGAACACATTATATTAATTTATTAAAATTGAAAGTGTTACTATTTTTTTTTTTTTTTTTTTTTTCTGTTGGGTGTGTATTTAGGAATAGTTTGGGAAGATAGTGGAATTTTCTTAGAAATTGTGAAAATTTGAATTAGAAGTTGGGATGAACTTAGAATAAGGGGTGAAAAAAGAGAAGTGCGGGGTTTAAATAGAAAAACTATTAATTTATTAAACTAAAATAAAATAAAATTCAACCATGTTTGTCCTCCCTCATTAGTACAAGAGAGCTTCATCCAACAAAATACAACCGCTTTTTTGTTCCCATTCCAGAGTCTCATATTTATTCCTTTAGAGATGTTAGTTATTCAAGAAATAATATACTCATACTATAAATACCGATACTAATAGTTGTACTAGTGAAAAGTTTGAACCTCGTTGGAATTCTATATGGTACTAAGTGTTTTTTTTTGTTGTTGTTGCCACTAAACTGCATGCCAACAGTTCTACCACTTGGCTAAGATCCCATTGGCATATGCTACTAAGTTACGTATGTAATGCAATATATAAAGTATAAAATATTATAGTAAATCATTATAAACAAAAGATTATGATGTGTTTTAATCTTTCTTTCATTACTTAGTAGACATAACTTAACTCAAATCCACTATGCAATAGATTTGCTTCAATTCCTTGTGTCAAAATAAAAATTTATATGTTTAGTTCACAACAATTTCCATTGTTTTTATCCAATTTTTACCAAATTGATAATTTGTCAATATTTTCCGATTTTTGGACTACCTATATTTCCAAAATCCCTAATATTTAAAACCCTAGTTGGAGGATACCACCTAGATTTCATGGATATTCATAGTTTATGTGAACAATTTGTAAGATATCTTACCATTGTAAATTGAATTTTCTTTTTGCGTGTGTTCGTACATCAAAGATTCGTGAGATGATATATATATGTTATGTCTATAAATAAAACATATACTTTATGATTCAAACCCTAACCCTAAAAATTACCATCAATTTAGAGTTAGGGTGTGAATCATACTCATTTTGTTTTCTACACTCAAAATATCAGGATAAATTTGGTTTAAACTTAAGATTTAATATATTGCATTAAAACCAAAGTCCCAAACATATAAGTTCTACCTGCAGGTTGTTGCAGCTTGAAGTTAACAAAGGCACAACCTAATCGCTACTAAAACATCAAGCATGCTTAGCATTTCCCAAAGCATCACTTTGGTGTTCCACCTCCAAATTCGCAGTCTAGTTACCTGCAAAATCTATTGATGTGTGAGCTGCTTATAGCTCGGTAGGGAAAGTGAGCCAGTAATTATATTTAATCCATATATAATACACACAAACAATGAAAAAGAACTAGATAAATAAGTGAGTAATGGTGATAAATGCATGAACTCACTCTCTTTTAAACCCCTTTAATCCGTACGACGCATTTCAAAAGAAGCGATGTTGAAATACTTGTTCGCATGTAATGTACGAGTTCTTCTCATACATCATTTCCAGAAAGAACGAAAAAACAACGATTGGAAGCTCAATAAATCAGTTTTTTCTAAGCAGACGTACCAATAGCTGGTGGAAATTTGACTTACATATAATTCTGCAACACATCTAAAATTACACCCATTTTCATATTTACATTATGATTTATTGGGTCCAACAAAATCTGAAACAAACTACCCATAATACTAAACCTAATTTTAACTAATTATGGGTTCTAAAATAGACAACTTCAAGCATCAGCTGATTTTCACATTTTTGAAAGGGAAAATACAATAAGGAGCCGTTCCTCCATTTGCATACAAATCACAGTCTGACATGTGTGCATAAAATTATAATGAATTACTTTTGCCAATGTATTAGAATATGATTTGTCTGTAAAAAAAAAATATAACTCATTACATGTAACGAGCCAAGGAGTGTCGTCTTTGCCCAAGACACAAGACCACTCAAATAGAAATCACAGACCAACCATAATTTTTAGAAAAATGAAAATTTAATAAAGGCAAGTTCGGTGTCAACAATGTTGATCAATATCATCAACTAGAGACATACAGGCGGGCAAAATTAAAGCTATAACAAAGGTACGTATAGTAACATTAAACTTGTGTAGTGATTTGTTTACACAAACAGTTCCTTCAACACATGTTTGATTCATAATTTAACAAAAGTATAACTTTTAGGCTCGTTCGATAACCATTTTGTGTTCTTTTTTTTATGTTTTTTGTTAGATGTAGAATGGATTTATAGAAAGAAAAAGAGTGGGAGGAAACGGTATATAAAAAGGAAATTAAAAACTAAAATTGACTTTTGCGTTGTTATGTTTTCAAGTTTTTCCTTTTTCATAGACTCACATTCATTTCTTCGTCCTCCCTCCTTCCACCATTTCTCATCCCTCATTTCTTCCACAGATTGTTTCAACCTCTCTAACTATAACAAAATAAAAATCAAAACCCAAAACTAAAAGGTAGCAGCCTCTCTAACTTATGGCCGAAATTTCATGATATTTCTTTTGTTCTGTATTAATTTTCTCCTGGCGAAATTAACGAGACGAGCAAACTGACCTTCACTGAAGTTTAATTCATTTTGGGGACGACTAGTCGCGTCATCGTTCTCATCGTCTTCCGTGGCAGCAGCCTTCCTTCCATACATCCCATAGAGAAGTTTCTTCAAAGAAGCTCCACATTTGTACCCGATCGCAGGCTCATGAACCACTCTGTTATAATTCTCCACTGAAAACTCATGGGTTTTGTCCGCAACCAAACTTTCACGCTCTCTCCGATCAGTCCTTCCCCACTTGAACGCGAATTTCGCCAGATCAATTCTATCTGACGCCTTCACCACACCCTCGTCTTCGTCTTCCTCGTTGCCATTCGAGTACTCATATGAACAAGAAGAAAAAGAAGAAGGAGGAGGAGGTGGTGGTGGTCTGGTGCGGAGGATTTGTTTCAAAGAGCGGTACTTGATGGGCCGCCGCTTAAACTGGCACGTGTTGTTGACCATCGTCTTCATCTTGGGAAGAGGAGGAGTTTGGTGATAGAGATCATGGTGGTGTTCTTTTTCTGTGTCTTCTTCTGAACGTACGTTATTCTTATGGGCCCCGTTTTCTGGACCGGCATGAAATTGGAGGGACTGGTTTTTCTCATGAAAGTTCTTCATGGAAAAAATGAGAGAGAGAGAGAGAGAGAGAGAGAGAGAGAGAGAGAGAGATGGCAGAGAGAGAGCGCGAGAGAGAAGATATCGAAATGTGTTTTGAAACTACTACTGTGGCCCTGTGGGTGGGGATTGGAGAGAATTGGGATTAATAGGATTTTTTTTCTTTTTGGGAATTTGGGATTAATATAGAATCTCCAACCATTTTTCTTTACAAGGAGAATTGATGACGTGGCTGCCAAGTGGGTCCAGTTGGAGACTCTCCAATCGGATGACAGGGGGGGGGGGGTAGTATTTTGATTGGGTCATGTCATGCCTAAGTTGACCCAAAAAAAAAAAAGGACACAGAAATGGTAAGGTAGTTTCATGCATGGCTGCTGGGGCCAACAGAAAAATCCATCCTTGCGCAGAAAATAGGGAGAACTGAGCTTTTAAGCCAAACTTTTCTAGGTGGAAAGTTTCTCGGAAAATTTCAGTGGAGTCTCTTTTGTTTTGATGACATTTCCTAAAGTGTATGCCAAACATTTTTAATATTTATTTCTACATCTTCAACCGCGTATCTACGAAAATTCGATATCGATTACCATCAACGATAATTACTGGAATTTGCTCAAAATATGAAAACTTTGAATAAAACTGTAGCAAGTGTTAGTGACATTTTTATTTTAAAGTTCAGTCTGGTGTTGTTTTAACTGGGCATCAGTCCTTACTTTCATAGCCATAAATTTGTAGCATAATTATGAAGTTAGGGCCGCATCATGAAACTGTATTAAAATTTTGGTCACTTTGATTTGCCCAACATATCAGCGAAATCTTCAATTCTTTTATCATACAGGGCTGCGTTCGTCCTGGACGTGATTAAGGAAACTGGAGATTATGTTGAGAAGTTTTAGGATGGAGGGCCACTTGATGTATAGAAGAAGCCAAGAATGGTGCATGCATGTCCATGAGTAGACTCCATGGCTCAGTTGCTTTTGTTTTCTGTGATTGAAGCGTAGCAAAGCTTGTTTTCAATAATATAAAGGGGGGAAAAAAAATTATAACAGGTACGTCAATATGGTTTTCTTATGCTGAAGCTGTGTATAGTTACTGCTATAAAGAAGAGAAAGCAGAAAGGACAGAGAGAGAGAGAGGGGAGATTTGAGCCTTAAAACTAAAGAACAGAAGAGAAGAGAAGATAACGCAGAAAGAAGACAGGAGAGCTGAGCCTTAAAAGAGAGAGAGAGAGAGAGAGAGAGAGAGAGAGAGAGCGCTTTTATTATAAAAATATTGAAATTTCATAAAATATAAAAAATACAAATTCTTTCTGGAAAATCACTTGGGAATGCTTAGCGCTTCTAAACTTTTTTTCCAAACGCTGTCAAAAGCGCTTTTGGTTGTCAGAAATTCAGAAGCACCCCTAAACAGGACCAGGGAGAGAGGGGTGGTTAAAACATTTCTTTGAAATGAGGCCTTGTGTTATTGTTAAACCTTCTATTTAATAGAGTAATTCTAGTGTACTATTGGAGATCATTACATGGTATAATTCATCTACAGTTAAGTTTAGGTGGATATTTATTGATACAAGTTAAGGTTTAGGTGAATATTCATGGACTAGTACCTTCCAATGAGACAAGATTGTGATTTTTGTGTGTGGATGATTTCGTTAAATTTTTCAAGGTTTTTTTTTTGCATGGTATTTATTTTATTAATTAGAAGATTTAATGTCATAGATTTTGCGGTGGGTTTTTGGTCTTGTACGCGTTTTAAGGCTTTGGTTCACGGAACGGATTTGAGGGGAAATCATTTTCCATGTTATTTTCCAAGGGATGGGAGATGGAAGATTAATTTCCCACGTTTGGTAATGTTGGGAAAATAACCGAGAGATATTGCTTTATTTCATTTCCCATGTTTGTTATGAGTATGAATGGAAAACCAAGTTTGTATAATTTTTCAATTATACCCATATTAAATCAATAAAAAAAGAATGCATTTAATGATACATTGTAATTCTAATTTGTTAATGGGGATAAAATAGTCATGAAAAATGTACATTTAATGTTGGCTTATTTTCTCAAACTTTCTCATGAGGGAAAACAAAACCCAAGTTGGGAGGAAGGCTTCACTTTCCCACTTACTTTTTCATGTGCCATGCAACCATTTCCCATGCTTGGACTTACCAAACATGAGAAATCAATTACTTTCCCATGTTTGGTAAGTTAGGCATGGGAAATTGTTGCCTAGCATATGAGAAAGTAGGAGGGAAAGTGAAGCCTTCCTTCCTCCTTGGGTTTTACTTTCCCTTCCCATGGGAAAGTAAGGCTAGCATTAAATACACTTTTTTTCTGACTAATTTGTCCTTACTAACAATTCATAATTACAGTTTTTATCCAACAACTATTGGTATTCTTTTTTTATTTTTTTTATTCATATTTCTTTAATAGGGGTACAATTGGGAAACTAAACAAAATTTGTTTTCCATTCCTACTCAAAACAAACATGGGAAAGGAAATAAAGTGATATTTCCGAGTTACTTTCCCAGCATTACCAAACATGGGAAAGGAATCACCATTTCTCATCCCTTGGGAAATGACATGGGAAATGATTTCCCATCAAATCCGTTCCGTGAACCAAACAGGGCCTAAGGGTAATAGGAAACTTTGGTGTTCAAAGCGTTAAGAGAAGAAGTTTTAACTTAGAAAATACTTAAGAAAAATAAGTAGGCCGGAGTTCTATAATAATGGGTTCCATTGACTTTTATATATCATTTTATCCAATTACATAATCGAACTCCCCAAAAATAAGTCAAGATATCCTAGCAATTGTAAAATTATCACCAAATAGGCCTTATGGTTGTGCGAGCAAACAACAAAACCAAACTCTTCTCTCTCTTCTATTATGTGAGTATCAAAACTAGAGGTGTTAAACGGGCTGTGTTGGGTCGGTCTAACCTGTTTATAGTCAACTCATTTAATAAACAGGTGGTGCTGGGTCCGTCCATTTAGGAAAATCATCAATCCTAGCCCGAGCCCATATGAACTCAAACCATGCTGGTGTCGAGCCACCAAACATGCCGATATGGGCCCAAATCAAATTTGACTTATGTATGCAATTTTTTTTTTTGTAATTTTTTTACAACTTTATTTAAATCTTTTTTATAATTATGTATATACTAATAAGATTTATTATTTGTTTAAAAAAGAGATCAATAACTTTATTTAAAGTACATTTAACTAGAAAATGTGGAGATTATTGTTTGGGTTTTAAAAACCAATCTATTGATTTAACCAATATAAAATCACGTGTCACCTTTTATAAATAAAAAAATAAAAAAAACTCACGTGCCATTTTGACAAAAACCAAACCATTTCGGGATCCGTCGGACCAGAAAAAAACCATACGACCAAAAGCTAAACGAAACGAAACGAAACGAAACGGAGGAATATCTTATCGAAGTTTAGAGAAATAAAGTTTTTGTCGAATTCATGGTAACACGGACTTAAGCTTTCTCAGGGAAACCAGTTGGATTGGTGCGATGCTGAAGATAATCATGCGAGCTACAACTGCTGCTTCTTCTTCTTCTTCTTCTTCTTGCTGGAGCAGCAGAGGTATGAATTGTCTTCACTCTGACTCCAGTCTTGTTGTTTTCGTCAACAATTACTTTGCTTTCTTTCACTCTCAATCTTCTAAACCAATTAAATCTACAAGAACCCAACCAGAGCAGCCAAAAGGAGACTTGCCTAATATCACTAATCTAAACATTCTCATTAATTGTTATTGTCATTTGAACCAAATGGGGTTTAGTTTATCTGTCTTGGGACAATTCTTCAAATCGGGCTTTGAACCAGATGTCTGGACCTTCAACACTCTAATCAACGGTTTTCTTCTCGAGAATAGAGTGGCTGAGGCAGCAGGAATTTTCAACAAAATGATTGCGGGAGGTAATTGTCAGCCTAATGTGGTTACTTATGGCACACTAGTAAAGGGCTTTTGCATGAAAGGTAACAATGGTGCTGCTATTCAGTTGCTTAGGAAGATGGAAGAAGGAGCTTGCAGGCCTAACTGAGTTGTCTATAGCACAATCATCGACAGTCTTTGTAAGGATAGACTAGTTGATGATGCATTAAACCTCTTCTCAGAAATGATGTGCAAGGGTATTGCCCCAAATGTCATTACCTATACATCCTTGATTCATGGAGTTTGCAAATTAGGCGATTGGAAAGAAGCTACAAGGTTGTTGAATGACATGGTGAGTAGAAATATCTTTCCAAATGTGCGCACCTTCACTGTCTTGGTAGACACACTTTGTAAGGAGGGGATGATTGGGGAAGCACAAACCGTGGTTGAAATGATGATTGAAAGAGATATTGAACCTAATACTGTTACGTACAGTTCACTAATGAATGGTTGTTGTTTGCGAGGAAGAATGGACAAAGCGAAAAAGGTTTTTGAACTAATGCTTAGCAAGGGCTCCATGGTTGATGCTTTTAGTTATAGCATATTGATAAACGGATTTTGTAAGCATAAGATGATGGATGAGGCCATGATGCTTCTTGGGGAAATGTCTAGTAAAGGGCTGGTTGCAGATACCGTTACTTATAGTACTCTTGTGGACGGTTGTTGCAAAATGGGCAAAATACGTGATGCACAACAGCTGTTCTCTAAGATGCAAGCTTGTGGCCAACTTCCAGATGTTCAAACTTATGCTATTCTACTGGATGGCCTGTGTAAAAGCCGACAACTTTCTACAGCAATGCAATTGTTTAGAGAGATGGAAGGGAAGAGGTTTGATCTAAATATTGTGATTTACAATATTCTAATTGACGGTTTGTGCATAGCTGGAAAAATTGAATCTGCAAGGGATCTGTTTTGTGGTTTATCATCCAGAGGACTTCAACCAAATGCGAGGACATATAACATAATGATTAAAGGACTCTGTATTGGGGGCCTGACAAGTGAAGCAGAAAAGCTGCTCGCCGAAATGGAAGAGAAAGGTTGTTCTCCAGATGGGTATACGTATAACATAATTATTCGAGGGTTCATCAATAACAATGGGACAGTAAGAGCGATGGGACTTATTCAACAAATGGTGGAAAGGGGTTTCTCTGCAGATGCATCAACTACAGAATTGATAGTTGATTTATTGTGTAAAGATAAAGTGGATCCAGCATTGTTGCCATTGATAAAAAGAGAATTATGAACTTAACTCGCCTCTTTGAAAGTTGAAACACATCTTCTATCACAGTAAACATTGAGACTGCAAGTGGATTTCGTTGAATTTTTGGTCTGAATGATTGTTGATGAGGGAGTTACTGAGTGTTTTTCATTTTAGTATGAGGAATCTTTTACAACCATAATTCTTCTCAATTATCAATAGTATGTTTTTTTTTTTACTAATAGTTATATACATTCTATAAATTGCCATCAAAGTGGGTTGGGTATTGGGTATTGGATATTGATATGCATTGAGTTTTATAAGAACTGGGTCCTTTTGACTTTTATACATCATTTGGATATGCTCTAAGGTGTATAGCGTTATCGGGTTATTTGGTCAGACAATACCTCAAAAAATTTGTCCCCTATTCTTTTCATATTCTTTTCATATTTTTTAAGTCTTTCTTTTGAGGTTTCCTTAACTCTTGACCTTTCAATTGGGGACTTGCTTGAAGTCGGATTGTAATGCCCATGTCATTGGAAGAGGTAAATGCAGTTAACAAGTTCATGATTTTGTAAAAGAACTATGAACTATGCAGTATCAAGTAGCGCAGATGTACGTTGTTAGGAAGATGCAGCAACAGAACAAATCCTTTGAAGATGATGTACTTTGGTCAGTACTCTTTCAAAATTTACCATCTACAAAGGTAAATCAATACACGTAATATGTGGTCGGTTTAAGTTGCTGCCAAAATGGCAAATGAAAGGCGTTCCTCTAGTTTTAGAACCCCTTATTGTTTAGTGAACAGTGAACAAAAGATTATCTTAAACTGAAGGTGTGCTGTTTTATGGAGTAAGGAGAAACCTGAAAGGTTGTGCTTCACTCTTTAGTTAATTGCACAGTAACCATAATCACCTAGAGAGTTTTGGTCTACGTGGGAGCATTGATACGGCTTAGGTTCCTACATATATGATGGCCTTACTATTTCCTTCCTCTTTATTTTGGTGAAGTAGAACGACTGTTAATAATGTTTCATGCAGACATTTATTTTATGAATTCCAAGGTTACATTATCTTATTCAGCAAAGCTCCTACTTGGCTTACCACTTTTGCACCAGCTGGTGCTCTCATCATGCAAGAGGAAGCCTGGAAGGCATACCCAAGATGCAAAACAGGTTTTCCATGTGTTCTTGATGTCAATTTTTGTATATCTTTTTCGTTAAACACACTTCAAATTTGTTACAACATGGTATTTGGTTGTCTGTAAATGGATGCTCTACGGCACAGTAATCAAGGTAACAGAATTCTTGTCCATTTCTGAAAACAATTAATTGTCCATCTGTATTCTTAGAATTTCTCTACAAAAGAATTTAGAAGCATAATCGCTAGTGTTTCATTTTTGCAGTGCCCATACTTTACCAAGTTTCAGCTGACATTGAAACAGTTCACAGGGCTGACAATGGACAGACAAATAATGTAAGTTTCTAGAAAAGTTTCTGTTGTCTTTTGTTAAGGTTTTTTTATAACTCTCTTTGTAGTGGGGAATTTATAATTTAATGTCTGTATACCCTACTTTTCTTTCTTGTTCTTCTCTTTGTCACTTTGAAACTAAAGGTACATGGTCTAAGCAAAGAACAACTAGCAACCAGGGATGTGAAAATTGTTGACATTGCATCATCTGCAAGGGATTACTGGAGTTACGTAGTTAGCAGTAGCAACACAAACTTATCCAAAGTTTCGTCAGCGAAAACCGGCCGTGGTCCACTTTTAGAGGGATCCGGTTGGAATCTTCCCTACCAGTAGTTTAACCCTGTTGTTTATGAATTTACGACGTGTCAGTTACTCACAGTTTGTTTTATGTTTCTTTTATTTTAGAATACTTTTTTTGTGACTATCCATGTGCTATCTTCTCTCTCTTTCTCTCTCTAGTGCATTATTGTTTTCTAATCCTACTTTATGCTAGGGCACACAAATTCTATTTTATGAATGTGTGGAGAATGGCATTGTTTAATTATGTTCTCCAAGTGTCTGGCTGGAAACAAAAAATGCTGTACATGTGATAAAACCTTAGTCTTGCATTTTCTTGGATATTACTTTTTACATGGATAAAAAGTATTGCAAAACAATTGCACTCTCTGATTTGCCTTGTCGCTTGAGTTCTCATGCAAATCTAGCTTTTAATCTGTTAATCATTGTTCAAAATTTTCAGGATAAGTCGAAGCCAGTTATGACAGCGTACAAAGTCATCACCAATGATGCACCATATTGGGGTTCTGGCTATAGAATTGAACACACTTTGCTACTGGTAGGGTCTCTTGGATTTTGAACATGGCCATTTATTATTTTTCAGAATGCAATGATGCATGCAATAGCTAGGCAAATGCCACCATCACATCTGTATATAAGGTTTCTTTTGCAAGCAGAATGAGTCAATTTGAATGAGTCAATGCAAGCAGCTTTGGGATTGTATCCGAGTCTGGGCCTCACTTTGGGCTTCTGTTTCAGCAGAGTTTAGGAAGATTAGTTTTCAGCTTATCCATCTAGATTGGAAAGCGGTAGTTTTGTAGTGTAGAGCTTATCCATCTCGTGTGCTGTTGATGTTTTATTCTTTCTGAATAATATTGTTTCTTTTAAAAATAAAAAAAATATTTGAAGAACACAATTTTTTTCATAGGATTTTACTTATGGGGATGCCATCTTTGAATTTAATGCTCTAGTCATGCTTATTGGGCATGTAAAATCAAATGTGCCCAACCATTCTATTTTTTTTTTCTGAATCATTCTATCTGTGTTGCATTGTGATTACCATTTTCTCCTCTGTGATATATAAAAATTCTACCTTCTTGATGGCATATTTTATCTCTATCTGATTGGCTTGAAAACATCATAGATGGGAGAAGAGCATTACAAATCCAAATGGCAGTTTGATGAGTTGGATGGATTTCATTATTTGGATAAAAATTTCCTAAATGAAACTGATTATCCTTGTGAATTGCTATATCTGTAATGGATCATAGGATGGGTTGGTGATCACTTTCCAACTGATGTTTATATGGGGGGAGTTTATATACGTGGACTTGAGATCACATTGGAATTATGTGGATGTTTTCTTTTCCTTCCAGTCTGGTTAATAGAAACAGATTGAGGAATCCGTCAGTCATAATTGAAAAATGAGGTGTTAACCTTGTTCAAGTTGAGATTCGAGGGAACAATAAAACTTTTCAGCAAACTAGAGGGAGGTAAAAGTGTTCTTTGCTCATTTTATATCAATTTGTACTCTAGTCACATCTATTTTGTCATTTGTGTTCTTCTGACTCAATTGTTTCCGGTCATTCAACTTCATCTCAGAGTGAACTTTAGCCGGATCAACTTGCTTAGAGTGTGGGTTTTTGTATGCCAGTCTGATTAATTTCTAGGCATTCCCAGTCTTAACAATGAAAAATGTAACTGAAAAATAGCAGAGTATGCTTGGCAATTACAAACTGTAGTTCTATTTTAAAACTGAACATTACGGTGCAAGTGAATTTCTGTTATTTATTGACTTGCTTCCAAACCAATGATATTTTAGTTTTTAATGACTGCTATTCTATGCTACACAGGAACTTGGGAGGCCGACTTTGGTGAAGAGTATGGAAGATTTCGACCAGGGATTATTACCTGAAAGCAAAGACATTTATAGTGGACAGAGGGCTCAACTTTCAACTTAAATCCACACAGCATGGCCTTTCGTTGACATGGAGCAAATTTGTTATACTTGTGTTGGGTTCTAATGACAATCAGGTCCGTCCGTCACATAACAGCAGGCCCCACCTATTTCCTATTCGACTGCGAAGGACGTACTGAAGGAATGTCAATTGAAATGCAGGGGTTGAAATTGTTTTCCTGCTGATACATTTGGCAACATAAACTTGACAGAAGAGTGTATAGCACGCTAACATGTATCATAGCCAGATAAATTATCAAAGAAGGAAATACCCAGATAGGAGATTTTCTGCTTGTGTTGTTGTACCATAGTTACATTGTTCTGTTACCTTTAAAAAGAATTGTAGATCAGGCTTGATGGAAAGCACCACATTCATAATTTTGTTAAGTCCAAAATACACAGATAGTATAATATGTGGACAATTATTTCTTAAGAGAACACGAAAAACCTCAAGGGTGTTAATGTAAACACCTCTTTAGAAAAATACTTAAGAAATACAGAAGAAAAATAAGTAGGCGGGAGTTCATAAGAACAGGGTCCTATTGAGTTTTTGCATCAGTTTTATCCAATTACATAATCGGACTCACCAAATAGGCCTATATAAATTATCACAAAAATGACATTCAATGTTTAGTAATTCCTTTGAGTTCGGGGTTGACGTGCGTCTACCGTGGCCATGTTCTAGGATTTGCCCTCTAACTGGTGTATGTTAGTTTTTAAGAAAAATTAGGTATTAGACATAAAAATCTTTACTAATGAGGATTTGATACGTAGAGTATTTCTGTTTTAGTTTTGAGCATAACTAGCCTCGCCAACCCCTCTGTTCATGTGAAGTATTTGCATCACCTCCATCTCTGTCTGTCTGTATTCATACAAAAGCTTCTTATTTGAGTTAGAAATGATGCTTTTTATAATAACATGGTTTTGAAGACTAATCTCTTCTGCATTGTTGCAGGTAATATTTTCTACAGAAGCAGATCCTCCAGTTCTCAGGATAATTGATTACAAGTATGATTGCTTTCATATGATTTTAGAACAAGTCCATAATTTCTCTTCAGTTTGACTGTTTCCTGTTCTTGTTTTTGATAAATGCTCAAAATGAACTTTCGCTTACCAAATTATAATAGAGATATAGTTGTTAATTTCAAGTTTAGTCATGAACTACATTACTGATTCTGAGGTGTAAGTTTAGTCACATTAATATACTTTTTGCAATCATGTCCTATTCCTTATCATGACCTACAATTATCTGATATCAGGCAATGATCTAATTTAGCTGCAACTTCTTATTATAAAGCTCACTTACTATGCATTTGTCTTGATTTGGAAATGGTATTGCAAAACCACTTTGTACAGGTTTTATTTTTATTTTTTTTGTTTTGGTCGAAATCATATCTCATTTCATTAAAACGCCGAAGAGGCAGGTGTACAAAGCACAAACCAATGGCATAACAGAACCGTAACACAACCAGGAAAGAACATCTAAACTCAAACCAAGTTTAGAACAAAGTTCTCATACCCAGTACAATAACAAAAATAACTCAAAATAAAACAACACACAAAGTCCAGTGGCCCACCCCAAATACAATTAGGGCCCAAAAATAAGCATACAGCCCAGTTCACACTCAAAGCTAGGATTTTGGCAAACCCTATCCTAAGCACACAAAGGCCGCCGTGAGAGGAGACATCACCACCGCACAAAGCAGCATAGTTGCACACAAAAGACCCACAAATCTGCCACCAAGACCAGAAGTTCCCTCAACCAGATAGCCGTATCAGCTCCAAGACATCCATCCATGAATCACCAACTCCACCAAGCTTGAACCCGCCTATGCCCCACTTACATATAACAAATTGTATACTACAAATCAACTTACCAGCTTGTTACAATTTACAAGAGTCATATATTAGACCCACAACCACCCAAAAGGCCAAAATTGGCTTGTTGCAAATGCCACATCAAAGCACAGAGAAATGAATAAATTCAATCACATGGTACACTTAGAATGAGTTCAAAATGATGATTTCTCTCTTCACTAAAATAACAGAAGAACAAAATGAAATCAAAGCCTAACCATTAAATTCAGCTGCAATTCCATTACAAACTTCCAAGACAAAGAGAGAAGCTATCTTTCAGCTACAAATCAGAAGCAAAAACAATTGCACAAAACTAGTACAATAAATAAACCAACTTTCTCATTTTCTAACTCTAAAAATGAGGAATTTGTGAATATAGACACATTTTATCAGCAACCCAATTTCCCAAAACAGATGTAACTCACCCAATGTTTTGGTTAAACTTTTATTAAGACTCTTAGCTAGCAGCTTGAAATGATGTAGAAAGTTTGGTCTCTTGGTTGGGGCGTAGTTTGTTGGCTAAGAGCATCCGCAATGATGCTCTCTATTTCTTAGTTAAAATTTAGCTAAAAATATAAGAAAGCTATTTTAGGAGCTCTCTAAAAAATTTGAACTCCAACCATACTCCCTAATTTGGAGAGTCATAAATGCTATAACTCTTTTATGATTGGTCCATCTCTATTAAAAAATAAAATAAAAAATAGTTAGCATTAAATAAAGGTTTGAAATATTCATTAAATAAGGCAGCATTAAATTATAGGGAGCCATTAGGAGTACTTTCTCTCTCCTCAGATTTAGGAGCTCCTAGAGGACTCCATATTTTAGGAGGTGGATAGGGAGCATGGTTGGAGTTGCATTTTTACAATTCCTCCCTAAAATTTGTCTAAGGAAGTGGTTTAGGGAGCCCATTGCGGATGCTCTAAGCATTGTAAGAGTTGGGGGTCAGATAGTGATCTATGTGTGCATGACTTAACCAATATGTCCTAAGCAAGACATGCTTCAGGGCAATGAATACAAAACATGATTAATCATTTATTACATATTAAATGCTGCTTGCTTCGCTATGTTACCTCGTTGTGTAAAACCTAATCTTGGCCAACAAGTTTGAGCAACTTGAAATCAAGGTAAAATTTGTAAATACAGAGATGAAAGTTGAACTCTTGTTGTAAGCTAGAGGTTATGAGTATCCGAAGACTTAGATCATTGGACTATTATGAAATTAAAACAATTATGTGTCTATCTATGTTCTTTGGATCATTCAACAACACCAAAACTAAATGAATTAAAACATATGTTGTACCTAAGTACCTAACAGATAGACTTTGTTCAATCATAGAGGCAATAGTAGGGAAACTGAATTTGGTTAATATTACAGGGAACAGTCTTAGGAAAGTAGGAAAGACATACATCCTCTCTGTAATGTATTGGCTAATTTGTATTTTTGGTGCCCCTAAAGAAAGAAAGGACTAAACATCAACCAAAGCAAATATGCCTATCACAACTAAAGAACAAATAAATTAGTTTCCTTCCATATTGAAACGATCATAAACCACAACATAAAAGTTAACATGTTCATATCTCTAACCTAAGCCATACAAACTAAGTCGTTGAATTTAAAACGTTCACAAGCCAAACACAAACAGAAAACACAACGATTCATACAATAAACACTAGAAAATACTGAAATGAGAAATCAACATAAGAATAAACGGTGAAAATACATACATCAGAGGCGTTACAGATGAGCTCATGGAGAAAGATCTCCTTGTTGCTGTAGAAGGTGTTGATGATCAAACTCAGAAGCTGGTTGATCTCATGGATCAGGACCTGAGTCCACCTCCTGAGTTGTAAAACGACGTTGCCGAGGTTGGCGTATCCCGCTCATCAAAGAAGAGCTTCATCAATGGCGGCCGCAGAGAGAAAGACGAAGCGGCAACCCCTTTGGCTTGGAAGAATCGTCGTCATCGGCATTGTAGAATAGGAGATCCCGGTTGAAAATCGGGAACGCCGGACGAATCTGGCCATTTTGGAATATATCGTCGACGGAAATCGGCAATCCATCGGGGTTGGTGCATGCGAAAGAGAAATCGTCTTCATCTTCGTTCTTCTCGCTAGCACCACTGACGTTTGCCTTTTTGAACACCTTCCTCTGGCAATTGACACCTCCAATCTACAGAGTAGCCACAGAACTCCACGAGCTTAACCACTAGCTCTGTTTATATCGAAAAAATGGAAATTAGCACCAAATTCAAAGAAGAAACTGAAATTGAGTTGAAATTCAAATAAATTAAGCAAAGGTCAAAAGGAAAATAACGAATTGAAGCAGATGGAAAAAACCTGTAAAGGAAATGGAGGCATCGGCGGGGAGAGCGGCTTGAGGCTTCAAACCTCAGGAGTGGTTTTGTCGAATTTTTATGTTCTTTGCATTCTATAGATTTTAATTTTAAACAAGATCCAAAACTAATTTAATGCTAAAAAAGGTAATAAAGATATTTCACCTTACTAATTAAATTAAAAATATATACAATTGTTGATTTTTGGGTTTATTTTGGCTATGTTTAGAACGATTAAATGGTACAGGATTTTGTAATAGGGCTTGGTGTAGAATTGGGTATTTAACTAAAAAACTAAATAAATAAATATAATAAATAAATAAAAAGAGGCTCATGATATATCATACGGCCAAAAACTAAACGAAACGGAGGAATTTCTTATCGAAGTTTAGAACTTTTAGAGAAAGAAAGTGTTTGTCGAATTCATGGTAAATGAATCCAGTTGGAGCGATGCTGAAGATAATCAGGTCTACAACTGCTGCTGCGGCTTCTTCTTCTTCTTGCTGGAGCTGGAGAGGTATGCCTTGTCTTCACTCTAACTCCACTCTTGTTGTTTTCCTCAACAATTACTTAGCTTTCTTTCATTCTCAACCTTCTAAACCAATCAAATCTAGAAGTACCCAACTCAAGCAGCCAGTGAGAGACTTACCCAATATCACTAATCTTGGGGATGCTTTCAATATGTTCGATAGAATGCTTCAAATGCGTCCTCTGCCTTCTGTTGCCCCTTTCAATCAAATCTTGATTCAAGTTGCGAAATTGAAACATTATTCGGCCGTCATATCTTTGTACAACCAAATGGGTATGTCGGGAATTGAACCTGATGGTTATACTCTAAACATTCTCATTAATTGTTATTGCCATTTGAACCAAATGGGGTTTAGTTTATCTGTCTTGGGAAATTTCTTCAAACTTGGTCTTAAACCAAAAGTCTCTACCTTCAACACTCTAATCAACGGCTTTCTTCTCAAGAATAGAGTGGCTGAGGCAGCAGGAATTTTCAACAAAATGATTGCGGGAGGTAATTGTCAGCCTAATGTGGTTACTTATGGCACACTAGTAAAGGGCTTTTGCATGAAAGGTAACAATAGTGCTGCTATTCAGTTGCTTAGGAAGATGGAGGAAGGAGCTTGCAAGCCTGACCTAGTTGCCTATAGCACAATCATCGACAGTCTTTGCAAGGATACACTAGTTGATGATGCATTAAACCTCTTCTCAGAAATGATGTGCAAGGGTATTGCCCCAAATGTCATTACCTATACATCTTTGATTCATGGAGTTTGCAAATTAGGCGAGTGGAAAGAAGCTACAAGGTTGTTGAATGACATGGTGAGTAGAAATATCTTTCCAGATGTGCGCACCTTCACTGTCTTGTTAGACACACTTTGTAAAGAGGGGATGGTTGGGGAAGCACAAACTGTGGTTGAAATGATGATTGAAAGAGATATTGAACCTGATACTGTTACATACAGTTCACTAATGGATGGTTACTGTTTGCAAGGAAGAATTGACGAAGCAAAAAAGGTTTTTGAACTAATGCTTAGCAAGGGCTCCATGGTTGATGCTTTTAGTTATAACATATTGATAAACGGATTTTGTAAGCATAAGATGATGGATGAGGCCATGATGCTTCTTGGGGAAATGTCTGGTAAAGGGCTGGTTCCAGATACCGTTACTTATAGTACTCTTGTGGACAGTTGTTGCAAAATGGGCAAAATAGGTGATGCACAAAAGCTGTTCTCTAAGATGCAAGCTTGTGGCCAACTTCCAGATGTTCAAACTTATGCTATTCTACTGGATGGCCTGTGTAAAAACCGACAACTTTCTACAGCAATGCAATTGTTTAGAGAGATGGAAGGGAAGAGGTTTGATCTAAATATTGTGATTTACAATATTCTTATTGACGGTTTGTGCCTAGCTGGAAAAATTGAGTCTGCAAGGGATCTCTTTTGCGGTTTATCATCCAGAGGACTTCAACCAAATGCGAGGACATATAACATAATGATTAAAGGACTCTGTATTGGGGGCCTGACAAGTGAAGCAGTAAAGCTGCTCACCGAAATGGAAGAGAAAGGTTGTTCTCCAGATGGGTATACGTATAACATAATTATTCGAGGGTTCATCAATAACAATGAGACAGTAAGAGCGATGGGACTTATTCAACAAATGGTGGAAAGGGGTTTCTCTGCAGATGCATCAACTACAGAATTGATAGTTAATTTATTGTGTAAAGATAAAGTGGATCCAGCATTGTTGCCATTGATAAAAAGAGAGTAATGAACTTAACTCGCCCCTTTGAAAGTTGAAACACACCTTCTATCACAGTAAACATTGAAACTGCAAGATGATTTCATTGAATTTTTTGTCTGAATGATTGTTGATGAGGGAGTTACTGAGTGTTTTTCTTTTTAGTATGAGGAATCTTTACAACCATAATTCTTCTCAATTATCAATAGTATGAGGAATCTTTTCAACAGCGCATCTAAGAAAATTCAATATCGATTAACGTCAATGAAAATAACTGGAATTTGCTCAAAATATGAAAACTTTTAATAAAACTGTAGTAAATGTTAAATATGCAAGTATATGGCTGGCCTTGCTTCTCCATAAAACTGTGACATTTTTATTTTGAAGTTTAGTCTGGTGTTGTTTTCAGTGGGTTGCATCAGTACTTACGTCAATAGCCATAAATTATCAAAGAAGGAAAGACCCAGATAGTAGATTTTCTGCTTGTGTTGTTGTACCATAGTTACATTGTTCTGTTACTTTTAAAAAGAATTGTAGATCAGGCTTGATGGAAAGCACCACATTTATAATTTTGTCAAGTCCAAAATACACAGATAGGAAATTCTCTATTCACATTTACGATGATAATTTTATATACTGAGAATATGCTACAACATATTTCTTGTGCAATTTCCATCGAGTTCATTTTGGAAGAAGTGTCTTCCATGACAATCTGGTAGGCTTTCGAACAGAATGCACCGGTGACTGCCGGAGATGGTAATAATAGTATCATTTTTTTTGAGTTTGTGAATAAAAAATTATGTTGGGTAAGATAAATTGTAAACTGTCTTGATACAGCATTGATTTATGGATATTCTTCCCGAAGCTCTGTTGGCATGGAAAACATTAGAGAAATGATTGGAGTTTGTCCGCAGGTGAACTGCTTTCCCTGCCTATACGCGCATATGAGCATGTATATGAATGTCTGTACTCTGTACTTCAAGAGTATGCAAGTTACGTAGTTTCCATCGTTTCGCTTCAACTCATTGCTAAATTACTCAAGGAGTAATTCTTCCCTATCACTGTTTGTATACCACCGATGATAGGGAAGGAAATCTTCCTATTGCGTACTTTCTTCTTTGCAAATGTTTGAACTCTGGGCATTATATGTAAGAAGGTTTATTGCCTTAAACCTACTAAAGTGATCTTCTAATCAATGAAGGATTGCAAGGACTTATTATTTATCAAGGACTCATATCCTATCTTGATTAGGCGCCTGCAATCAGTGTTTAAGGTTGTTTACAAAGGCTTAAGGTTTCCTAGTTCTATAAGGATTGGAATACATTAATTCTATCGCATGAAGGATATCTCTAAGTGTTTCTTGATGGGCAAGAAACTTATTATTTTCACCTATGTTCATCCATGGCTGCTTTTTTTTTTCTTTTCTTTTTTTCTTTTTCTTCTTTTTGCAGGGGAGATTTCGATGTTGGTGAATGGACAGGTAAGAATTAGAAAGAACAATTCTTAAATTAATTAGCAATTAATTTACATATATACATGGTGTTGTAGAAAGCTTGGTGTGTGGCAAAGCCTGCAGCACCACAACAAGCACTGCAGTCAGCTCTGGACTATGCCTGTAACTATGCAGATTGCAGCCCTACAAAGAAAGGAGGTTCTTGCTATGACCCAGATAGGCCAGTGCACCATGCCTCATTTGCCATGAATGCTTACTACCAGAAGATGGGAAGAAACCAATGGAATTGTCATTTTAACAATGCTAGTCTCATTTCCTTGGCAGATCCAAGTAGGCCTTCAATTTCATAATAATAATAATTTGTTTCAAAAGTTCAGATTTTCTTTTTCAGCAAATTAAACATTTTGGTTCTATACCATTTTTGCAGGTTACAATCCCTGCTGCCAATTTGTGAGTGGTATGTGTCTATAACTATAATGAGTTTTGCACATTTTCATATGCAAAAATATTTGTATAACTTTACTTTCACTTTCCCTTTTGAAATTTGTAGGAGGATCAGGACCTCCACTGCCACAAGAAAAGGAGGTAACTCAAATCCAAACAGTACAATTTAAACCAAGATTTCAAATCATCTTAATTATATCAAAATCATTTCAAATGCTTAATTAAACTTAATTAATTACTATTATGCTGTGTTGGGTTTGCAGGATACTTGGTGTGTGCCTAAAAGAATGCAGTGAAATACAAGAACATGGTTCATGCTACTTTCCAAATACCCTCATAAACCATGCCTCATTTGACATGAATCTTTACTATAAGACCGATGGACGCTACAATTGTGATTTCAATGGCATTGGCCTTATCATTCTCACACGCTTCTACTCAACAAAATACTGAGTACATGACGGTCGATTAACTTGTTTTATTCTCTACATTTGAGATGATTTTTTTTAAAAGTTTAATATGTTGGTCATTTCTCTTGAGTTGTATCAAGTCCACTTGAATTTATGTTCTGGTAATATACAACTCGTCCGACCATTGTTTCTCTGTGGGTGAAGTGTGATACAAAGTATATAATATATCTAAGCCTTGCTTGTCAATTCATGAAAGGAGTGGGTATGTGGTTAGAATTAATATATGTTGACAGATTTTCTTCTCATTAGTCATTGACTCATTGCTGAGAGAATTATCTTAGATGAAAATGGAAGTATATTAAGCTCAATTATACTTACAAAGTTAAGGTTGAAATTAGAGCTCTATGTATGCAAAACATTACACTGGTACAGGATCTTGTTCGAGGATTTCCTTTCCGGGGGCGGGGGGGGGGGGGGGGGGTGGGATTTTGTGGGTCCACTGTAAATGGCTCACTAAATGGCACAACACTTTTAACCTGCAAATAAGTTTATAAGCATCTCAGAATTTGCAAAAGCTTTTAACTTCCAAAAATAGCAAATTACAGCCACATCACACAGCACACAATTAAGGGACATAAGTCGGGCTGTGACCTCAAATGTCTTGCCAGATGCATAGGGTCTTTCCAACGCAGCAACACAAATCTGAGCAACCTCCTCTCTTGATATCTTACCCTGCATATATATAAATACTATAAATCATAACATTCAGATATTATTACTATTATAAGGGAAAGAAAGAGCAATACATGTCATCACATGCTTCAGATTTATTGAAGAAGTTCAAAATGGACCTATGCAAACCTTGTCCTACACCTTTGCTTTCCTCTCAACAGCTCTCTGCCCATGATGGTGATTCTCTTTCAGATCCTGAAATCTATCGTAGCATGGTTGGAGGACTTCAATATCTCACTTTATCTCGCCCAAACATTGCATATGCCGTCAACCAAGTCTGTCAATACATGCACAATCCCAAGACTACTCATCTACAAGCCGTCAAACGCATTTATCGTTACATAAAGGGGACTATTGAACATGGCCTTATTTATCGCTCTTCCCCTTGTTACACCTTACGCGCCTTCTCTGATGCAGATTGGGCCGGCTATCTTGACAATCGTCGTTCAACTAGTGGGGCCTGCATCTTTCTTGGTCCCAATATTCTCACTTGGACCGCCAAAAAGCAATCCACCGTCTCTAGGTCCAACTCAGAAGTTGAGTATAGAGCCCTTGCTGAACTTCAGTGGTTTCGTTATCCTTTCCGTTAACTTGGGGTTCTGCTTCGCACTCCACCATGCGTCTTTGTCAACAATATTTCCACCCTTCACATGGTTGCAAATCCAGTCTTCCATGCTCGCATGCGTCATATTGAAATTGATTATCATTTTGTTAGTGAATTACTGGCACATGGAGTTCTTCGCACACGTCCCAACATCAATTAGCCAATATTTTTACCAAAAGTCTCTCCAGAGAACGGTTCTCCTTTTTTTCTGGCAAGCTCAATCTCCATTTGGTTCTGTTTCGCTTGAGCGGGGGCTGAAGAGAACAACAATCAAGCCAAGAATCCCACTATCCCAAGTCAACCTCCCATCACAACGTGATTGGTGCAATTTATGTACAAATCCCTGTAATCATGTATTTTCCTCTTTTGTTATAGTTGACCACCACTAGCATCCTGTATATATGGTGTATTGTTGCTTCGATTCAGCTGCACCAAAATAGATTCAGCTGCATCCTCAACTTGTGATACTCGCAAGTGCACGAGCCGTTTGGTAGTATAGCATATGTAAGTGCGAGGTCGATCCCACGAGGATTGGCGATTGAATGATCCAATTTGTTTTCCCTACACAAAATAGAAATGAAAAAGGAAATAAATAAAAAAAGAAAAAAAAAAGAAATAACTCAAGCAAATAAGTTCCCAAGTTCAATTAGATTAATGGATTGATTCTAGCTAAAGTATGATTAAGCCATGGTGTTTGGTCAAAACCTTGTGTTCCTAATTCCCTAATTTGATCATTTGTTGTCTAACCTAAAACTAAGCATTAGGAACCCATTAAGCATAGAAGAACATTTTAAACAACCAAGTATGTATCTAATCCCTGTTGTCGAATGTCCATACATACTCTTCCTATCCATAGTTCAATTCGAATTAAAGCATGGTGTCTACTCTTAATTCAAACCAAGATAGCTAACATGCAAGCCTAAATGGTGATCAATCATTCAAACTAGCATATTAACTTATAAGCATAATGAATAAGAACAAAAACCATAATTGAAACTTGGAAACTAATTAAACTTGAATACTTAAGAAAGAATGTACATTACAAATAAAAGTAAAGTAGAACTAAGAAAACTTGAAGGAAAATTTAGTAAACTCATTTTGTTACAACAATTGACAACTTGAAAGGAAACTAAGAGAATTTGAGAGAGAGAAGGGAAGGGAGCTCTAGAGAAGTGTTTGAGAGCTCCCCCCCTTGGGGTGTGTTTTGAAGCTTGAAGGCTTCTCTATTTATAGGGCTAAGAGGGAGGAACATCATGATGAACTCCCACACCATCCTTCATCTTTTGCTGCACCTCAAGCATCTTCACATGGGTTCAAAGGTGATCAGTTGTGGCTGCCTTTGCTACCAACCCATGTGGTTGCCTTTTGGTTGCCAACCCATGTGGTTGCCTTTTGGTTGCTGAAAAACGAGTTTTCTGAACCAGTCTTGGTGTAGGAAGGCCAGAGGTTTCAAAACGTATCCAATGGTGCTCAAATTTGGATATGTTATACTAGACACCCATTGGAACAACTTCTATGAAGAAAGTATTCCCATCGGAGCAGTAGAAGTGTGCGTTTTGGGCCTTGCAAGTTGGCAGCCGAACAGAGACTGGAATTGACTTCATTTCATTTCTTTGCTTTACATGCATGCACATGCTTTCTCTATAATAGCTCCAGCATGTACCAACTTGCTCCTTTAGAATTTCATAGCTGGAATGCCTCCCCACTTCACTCATTATGTTGGATCCAAAGTCAGTTGCAGCATGGGTGAGGCACATGGCTTAAAGGAGGAGACAAGGCTCAAAGCTGGCAGCTGCAAATCCTCCTGAGCATGGTTGGGTGTTGGACGGGCTGAGCACTCCACAAATGTCCAATTGGGCTGAAATTTGGATATGTTGTAGTAGACACCCATTGGAACAAGTTTCATGAAGATCTTCACCTCATTCGAGCCCCATAGCATGCTGATCCAAGGCCAAGAAGTTGACCTACGAAATTGGGCTGGAAAGGGGTTGTAGCCAAAATGTGTTTGTCTTTAAGCTCATATTCCTCATATGCCAATCAGCCCTTAACATGCATGGATTGCATCAAATGTTATCTCTTGCTATCTTAACCTACAAAACACACAAACATAGGTAAGTGACTCAAAATAAAGAGAAACTAAGCAAAATCACTAAGTAAAGAAGGCATGCAAGTGTATGAAATTATGGACTTATCAAAACAGAAAATGGATTAAAAGCACAAGTTTAACTCAATAACATAACCAAATCATAAGCTAGAAGGGTATAAAATGATATACAATTATGAACCGATCAAATACCCCCAAACCTAGATTTTGCTAGTCCTCGAGCAAAACAACACAAAACAAAGTTAAAAACAAAAAGTTAACTAAACCACTTCCGCAGGTAACTCGATTGCATTGAGCATATGCAACAAGCCTTTAAACCTCTAGGCATCCCTAGTAGGAGGAGTTGTGTCTCCTGAGGGTTTAACAGAAACGATACCCACAAACGTTTTACTAACTCTACAAAACAAGGTGGTTAGAAAACTTATTAGATTTGTTAGTCCTTAAGCAAAATAAAATAAACACAAAAACCAAAATAAAAATAATTACAAAACCAAAATAAATAAATAAATAAATAAATAATGTAAAAAGTAAACTCAAAACAATCTTTCCGAACATTTTCTGAAGAGAGATGACTCATGCACATGACTCAAAAGTTAAAACTCAATTTTAGACATTATTTACAAGGCGGCAAAGTTCAAAGCACAACATGCTCAAAGTGTATAGTGTGATAGCCAAATGCAACAAATTCTCCAATCTTAGTTTCCACACAATTTCAAAAATCATACCAAGCACAAATGCAACTTCAAATCTCACCAAAGTTGTCCTCTCACAAATGAATTACTCAGAAGAGGGCTACAATGCATCACTCAGTTATAAACATGAGATTAGAGTTAAACCGTAAAGGAGTTAACTCAAAATAGGAAGATGAAGAACTTGCATTAATATGATCTCAAGAAGGATGCCAAACACTTAAAAGTAGAAAAATGAATGCAATTCAACCACATGACATTTAAGATCAATTTAGGTCTTTAACATAGGTTGTAATGGGGCCAATGGTGTAAGGTGAGTAAGAAATGAAAGGTATGGATAATACAAAGTCCAAGGAACTCAAAAATGTAAGAGCATAAAATAATTGTTTACAAGACTTCGAATCATCACGATTAAATTTTTTCTTTTACATGATCAAAACTCCTTATACCTTCATTTACAATGATTTAAACTCCTTTCCAAACACCAAATTATTTTGAAGGCCCAAAAATGAATTTTTAATCAACCACCACTTAATCACAACTTCTTTTTTTTTTTTTTTTTTTTTTTTTCTTTTCTTTTCTTTCACCAATTGTGTGAATTTCTCTTCTTCTTTTTTTCTTTTTTTTTTCCTTTATGTAATATCCCTTCCCAAACTTAGCATGAAAAACACATCCGAATTAGAGCTCATGAGTTCCTTAGAAAGGTAAATATTTGTTTTTTGGGCTAAGGTGAGGAAATATAATTGGTAAAATGAAAGAAAAGGTTTACATGTAGGCTCAAAATGGTTAACAATGGAAAATCATGCTTAAGCATGCATAAGGTTAGCTTGAAAGGCACAAACGATCCAAAGAGGGCCTTAATATCACTTCTTAAATGTCATGAAATCAAATTGCATAAGAATGAATGACTTTTAAGTGTTCAACCAAATCAATGAATAATGAAATCAAACAACAACTTTGATGACAAGAAAATAAGAGTATGTGTATAACACTCATGAAATGAAGCACAAGGCTCAAAAGCTCACATTATATGGTTATATAAGTCTAATTTATGCTTGATACAATTCTTTGGGTCATGCAAATCCTTTAATTGGAAAATTATGAAACAAATGGCAAGTGCAAAGAAGGTTTCGAACATATCATGCTAGAACAATGCCAAATTTATTATTTTTTTTTTTTTTAATATTTTTTTTTTTTTTTTTACAATAAAAAATTTACAATAAATAAATAAATAAATAAAATTCAATTTTCATTTAAGTCATGCAAACATTTATCACAATCTCATCATAAGTGTTCGGAAAGTGACTCAAAACAAAACAAGACTCAAAATAAATATAAAAAAAAAAACAAGCAAGAAATTAATTTAAAATTTGTTGTTTTTTTTTTTTAAAAAAAGAAAAACCAAATTTACTTGCTAAACTCCAATACCCCCAAACCTAGAAATGAACATTGTCCTCAATGTTTAAAAATTAGGAACAAGCAATGTCATAACAAGAAATGAAAGGTACTAAAGTAAGTAAATATAAAATCACAAAACACACAAGAATTAAAATACAAAAATAAAATAATTACAAAATAAAAATTACAAAACAAACAAACAAATAAAAAAGAAACGAAACAGTAAAACACTCGAAACAAAAAGCCATAAACAAACAGTCTTACGCAAACCAAAATCCAAACGATTGAAAGCCCAACCCAAAAGAAAATTAACTCACTTTGAAACCTAAACAACGGTGAAAAGCCGACCCACAATGAAATCCGAAGCCCACACGTTTTTTTATTATTATTATTTTTAATTTTTAATTTTTAAGATGACACGTGAATTGGGAGTGCAAAGACGGGATTTTTGAAAAGAGAGAATGTGGTCCCTGATGTCTCGGCTCCTGTGAGGTTACGGGCAAAAGAGGTGAGGGACGTGTCGGCGCGCAGAGGCCGCTTTCACATCCCCCAAGCCAGAATTATTGGCCTCTTGGGTGAAGCGGGACGACTTTTTCACTTTGAAGGTTGTGAAAGGTGAAAATGCAATTAAGGGGAGGTTGGGAAATGGGTGCGGCGATATATAGAGATAAGCCGTAAGGGCCGCACATAACCCAGAACCGCAGCGGCTAGGGTTTAGCAGACTAAGTCTATAAAAAGGTAAAAAGAACGGGTGAAAAACACAAACTCAGAAACACACAAAACAGAAAAGAAAGAAGAACAAAGAGTGAGAAATCAAATGGCCTCTTCCTACCCTTTTTCGTTGGATCTCAACCTAGCTCCACCGACTTAGACACGAGGCCAAGCAGCGGCACCAGTATGGATGCCTTACTTTGCTTCCGCACGGGGGCCTGTGACAGTAACTGACTCAATACTCCTGGACAACGATGTTGCTATTGGAGTGGCTAGAAATTTAGTGACTCCTAAAGATATACGTGTCCTGGGGACAAGGGATGACAACCGGGTCGTGAGCGATGCCCTGGCACTGAGCGTGCAGAGTACGGCAACAGTCGCAAGTTTGGGTCATCGCCTACTTGCGAAGTCCCATGAGGTAGAGGTGCTAAAGGGTCAGTTGGCGGCGGAGCGAAGTATGGTTGAAGAATGTCAGAGTGCTATAAAAAGCTTGAAAAAGGAGAGGGCAAGGATAGTGGAGGTGAATCGACACCAGCTAGAAGTATTGCGGGACGAGAATAAAAACCTATCAAAGATGGTAGAGTTGTATTCTCGCGACATGCGAAAGCAGCTGGAGGACCTAGACCGACCGAGTAAACGCAAGCAAGCAGATCGCGAGAGTAATTACGCTCAAGCTAAGATTGCGATCTTTGGGAGCTCAAGTGGTGAGCCCCAAGAAGCTGTACGTGAAGCCCCGGAAGAGGACAGCCAGAGGGCCAAACTCAAAGCTCCAATGGTCGAGACACCAAGCACCGAGAAGAAATGATTTCCTACTACATTATTGTTGTTTTTATTTTATTTTGTTGTTTTTGTAATTTCGTTATTTTATTTCGGAAATAAAAGTAAAGTTGCAGAAGGAAAAAGAAAACGGAAAAGAAAGCACAGTTCCCTAACTAAAATAAAATAAAGATGATAGCCGAAAGGGAAAAGCAAAAACACAAAGCTCTAGAAAATGAAAGTAACGGGCAAAAACACAAAACACCAGAAAACACGGAAAAAAGAAAAGTAAAGTGAAAGTTAATGTGCTCCCCCTTGAAGCAATTAGGTCGAGCATGCCCGGGAAATCCGAAATGGTGTTGGCTCTCTCTCATCAGCATATGTCTATTTAAACCACACCTCTGCAAGCGGATGATACCCAGCATTTCTTCCTGCAAACTCAAGGAAAAACATCAAAAAATTCAGAAGCAAAACAAATGGCATCCTCATGCACTCACCTTGATGATCTCAACCTTGAGCTCTCACTTGCACCACCGAATGCCCAGACAAGGGCTCCTCCAACTCCTGTCTTCCCAAACTCCACATATCATCACGGCACGGCCTCAAACTTTGCTGAGGCAATACCGAACTTTGCTGAGGCAATGCCGAACAGAGCAGTGCTGTTGGGTGGCATGATTGGCAGTATACTCACACCGGCAGATCATCTGCATGTGGCACGTAGGTCTGACAAGATGGCAGTGGATGAGTCCCACTCTTTATCTGTGCTCCATGCGGTCTCGGCTACCAATTTGGGCATGCGATTACTGGCGAGGATGCGGGAGTGCACAACGCTGAACGAGGAAGTAGCTTCCTTGAAGGCTCAGGTGGCGGACTTGCAGAAGCGGCTCTACAGTGTCAACCAGCATGTAGAAATGCTGCAAAAGAGAAATGAAGACCATGTAGAGCTGCTGCAGATTCTACAAGTGCGAGAAAATAGAGGCAAGCCATGATGATGATGAAGATGAAGAAGATGATGAAGAAGTTTTTGTTTTTGTTTTTGTTTTTTTAACTTTTTTTTTTCTTTGTTTGTAATGCAGAGTTTGAAGTGAAATAAAAATGTGTTTTTAACACTCAGAAATAAACTAACTAACCATACCACGTAAATAAATAAATAAACTAACTTAACAAAACAAAAACAAAAACAAAGATTATACAGAAAAGAAAACAAAGAAAATAAAAATAAATAAATAAATAAATAACTTAATTTAAAAACACACGAATATACAAGCAACTCACGGATGACCAGTTAAGGGCCTCAGAAAACACAGCCAGGGGATCCGGGAAGGTTGGAGGGGTCACAATGGTCCCGCTTAAAACCCAAACTTCTTAGACATCGAAGGTGTCGCCTAAAGAACTCCTAGACACTGTATTGACGGAAGTGCTTACTGGAGTTACCAAAAGTTAGCTCATATGAAAAATAATTTTTTTATATAAATTTTTTTAAAAGATATTCTCGTAAGAAAAAGAAACAAAGAATTCAACGTGGACCAAAAGGCAAAAATAAATACGGAAATAAACATAATTCAAAGAAGAGAAAGGATTGAAATGCTCCTCCTTGAAGCGATTAGGTCGAGCATGGATGCACTTGGAGGTCGACTTCTCCCATTGCTCCACACTTCCCATTCTTACGATTGAGGTTGCCATCTCTCTCCATTTTTATTAAGCTGTCATAAATTGCTAAAACCAACACACAAACTTGAAATGGAATTAAAAGGATTAGGAATGAACAATAGAGAACTAAGTAGACTTTAAACATTATAAATAAATAAAAAGTAGGAAAATCAAATAGAATCAAACAATGTTACCGATCCCCGGCAACGGCGCCAAAAACTTGTTGCTTCGATTCAGCTGCACCAAAATAGATTCAGCTGCATCCTCAACTTGTGATACTCGCAAGTGCACGAGCCGTTTGGTAGTATAGCATATGTAAGTGCGAGGTCGATCCCACGAGGATTGGCGATTGAATGATCCAATTTGTTTTCCCTACACAAAATAGAAATGAAAAAGGAAATAAATAAAACAAGAAAAAAAAAGAAATAACTCAAGCAAATAAGTTCCCAAGTTCAATTAGATTAATGGATTGATTCTAGCTAAAGTATGATTAAGCCATGGTGTTTGGTCAAAACCTTGTGTTCCTAATTCCCTAATTTGATCATTTGTTGTCTAACCTAAAACTAAGCATTAGGAACCCATTAAGCATAGAAGAACATTTTAAACAACCAAGTATGTATCTAATCCCTGTTGTCGAATGTCCATACATACTCTTCCTATCCATAGTTCAATTCGAATTAAAGCATGGTGTCTACTCTTAATTCAAACCAAGATAGCTAACATGCAAGCCTAAATGGTGATCAATCATTCAAACTAGCATATTAACTTATAAGCATAATGAATAAGAACAAAAACCATAATTGAAACTTGGAAACTAATTAAACTTGAATACTTAAGAAAGAATGTACATTACAAATAAAAGTAAAGTAGAACTAAGAAAACTTGAAGGAAAATTTAGTAAACTCATTTTGTTACAACAATTGACAACTTGAAAGGAAACTAAGAGAATTTGAGGGAGAGAAGGGAAGGGAGCTCTAGAGAAGTGTTTGAGATTTCCCCCCCCTTGGGGTGTGTTTTGAAGCTTGAAGGCTTCTCTATTTATAGGGCTAAGAGGGAGGAACATCATGATGAACTCCCACACCATCCTTCATCTTTTGCTGCACCTCAAGCATCTTCACATGGGTTCAAAGGTGATCAGTTGTGGCTGCCTTTGCTGCCAACCCATGTGGTTGCCTTTTGGTTGCCAACCCATGTGGTTGCCTTTTGGTTGCTGAAAAACGAGTTTTCTGAACCAGTCTTGGTGTAGGAAGGCCAGAGGTTTCAAAACGTATCCAATGGTGCTCAAATTTGGATATGTTATACTAGACACCCATTGGAACAACTTCTATGAAGAAAGTATTCCCATCGGAGCAGTAGAAGTGTGCGTTTTGGGCCTTGCAAGTTGGCAGCCGAACAGAGACTGGAATTGACTTCATTTCATTTCTTTGCTTTACATGCATGCACATGCTTTCTCTATAATAGCTCCAGCATGTACCAACTTGCTCCTTTAGAATTTCATAGCTGGAATGCCTCCCCACTTCACTCATTATGTTGGATCCAAAGTCAGTTGCAGCATGGGTGAGGCACATGGCTTAAAGGAGGAGACAAGGCTCAAAGCTGGCAGCTGCAAATCCTCCTGAGCATGGTTGGGTGTTGGACGGGCTGAGCACTCCACAAATGTCCAATTGGGCTGAAATTTGGATATGTTGTAGTAGACACCCATTGGAACAAGTTTCATGAAGATCTTCACCTCATTCGAGCCCCATAGCATGCTGATCCAAGGCCAAGAAGTTGACCTACGAAATTGGGCTGGAAAGGGGTTGTAGCCAAAATGTGTTTGTCTTTAAGCTCATATTCCTCATATGCCAATCAGCCCTTAACATGCATGGATTGCATCAAATGTTATCTCTTGCTATCTTAACCTACAAAACACACAAACATAGGTAAGTGACTCAAAATAAAGAGAAACTAAGCAAAATCACTAAGTAAAGAAGGCATGCAAGTGTATGAAATTATGGACTTATCAAAACAGAAAATGGATTAAAAGCACAAGTTTAACTCAATAACATAACCAAATCATAAGCTAGAAGGGTACAAAATGATATACAATTATGAACCGATCATGTATCTCAACATGATCAAAGTATCGAGTGATTCAACCCAAACTTCTCTCTTGTCTATTTTTCTACACTCTCTTGATATCTTACCCTGCACATATAAATACTATAAATCAAAACATTCAGATACTATTACTATTATAAGGGAAAGAAAGAGCAATACATGTCATCACAGGCATACAACAAAGAGAGAATAGTGATCTTCTATTTGATTATATACCGTTATATTGTCTCCTTGGTCAAAAATGAGATCTGCTCTGGCAGGCTCCTCAGTTAACGCACAAGGCCTCACAATTGTACATGGTATTCCACTTTCCCGTATTAAATCCTCCCCCAGCTCCAAAACTTATCAATGTACAAAATCAAAAGAGCTAAATCCGACCCAGAAAAAGAAAAAGAACAGAAAAGAGCTAAGAAGTGGTATTTTGATACACTGTTTATGTATAAAAATATCAAACAGCTTGCACTGAATTAGTATGAAACCTTCAACTTGAATGTCAGGATAAAATCCAATTCCTTGTTTAAGCGAACAGCAAGAGGTTGTTTACTTAGATCAAGTCCAGGCCTATCAGGTCGGGTAACTCCTGCAGAACCTACGTGTACTAACCTACACGGAACACAAGCAAAGAGATTCTTTAAACACTAAAACAGAAAGTGCACCTAGCAGATTAATTATGTTTAGTCATAAGAAGATAATCCAACAAAATGAAAAGAATGTGAAACCTGGGAGTAATAGGCTCTTTTAGATATGCTCGTATGCTTGATAATGGGAGCTTAAATTCCCCTTCCACAAAAGTAGGATTCACTTTCCCATCAAATTCAAAGTTGCTAAACATGAGCTGCCATAATTTTGAATCCCATCAATAAACATAGAAGAAAATGAAGTGAAAGAATAGACTAAAAGAAAGTGGCTGCAGAAATGTGCCTGCAATGACACAATATTGCTGGGGTCAAAAGGTTGTGCATCTGATACAGTACTTGCTCGAAATATCGGCTTCAAAGAAGAATCGCCAGGCAGTAGGCTTAAAGAACAAAAGAAAAGAACCAGACCCACCCTGGCACCCAGCTAGACCTGCCTAGACCAGCCTAGACCTGCCTAGACCAGCCTAGACCAGCCTAGCGCCTCCTAGACCCGCCTAGCGCAGCCCAGACCCTCCTAGCGCCACCCAGACCCTTCAAGCTGTAAATTGAAAACCTTTACAGCAACATGTATCCCACCTGAAATTGTACCTTTATATACAACTTAGCCAAAACCACCAGTGCCGAGTAAGTTGCTTTCATCAAATCCATTCGTCGCCCTCAGAAGTTCAAGGCGTGAAACTCTTCTCCAAAGAAGTCGAGGTAATAAGGCAGTGTCTGTTGCAACTTCTACTTTCCTTTTCCTGCACAATATGAACATTGATGCAGAGGCCACCAGGAGTATTGCTGATATGATCCCTGGAATAATATATTTCAAGTTGGATGTTCTAGCTTTCCTTGAATTTGGTTGAAGTGTATTATTTTGGCATGGTGGAACTTGGAGTCGGGCTTCACCACAGTGCGCACCATTCGATACCTTTTAAAGATGATATATTTTACATAGTATAGCCGCACGGCTATACTACGGTATTTTTTTTATAAAAATAGTATAGCCGCACGGCTATACCGTTTTTGACACGTAAGCACCAAACAGCTAGGCTGGTTTCATAATGGATGACAAACAATCCTCCTGCTCACAAAATCACCATCTTCCTCTATCCTATTGACACGTGGGCGCCGAATAGCTCGGCGGATCTTTTTTTATATATGCGGCTATACCCCGGTTTTTAAAAAAAGGTATAGCCGCGCGGCTCTACTTGTCGTTGTTATCTGCAATTTTTAAGTGGTTTCAATTTTTGTTTTATTGATATGACGAACAACTCTATCCAAGTGTCTATATCACACAACGTTTACTGGAAGGAGTTATTGATGCTTGTGTATGTCTAGGTGGCTTTTCTTATTATTCAGTTTGTTAAGGTAAGTTATTTTACTCTATAGTTCTGTACAACTAAAGAAGCTTTTCTAGGAACTCATCTATTCGCATAACGGACCTTAAAATGCTCTCCAAAAGATATGATCATCACTAGCCATGCAATCAAGTTCCGTCTTTCTAATACCTCTGCATTTGCTTCCAAAGCACCATGATTTTAACTTTTGTTACTGAATTATTGGGTCCTGAACTCCTTGCAGGTAAGGTTAACAACCAGAGTAGTAAGATTTCTTTCACGGACACTATAGAAACACTTAACTATATACACTCAAGCATACATATAAAGAATGATGTCCAGTTGAACATAAATATTATCATTTCGTAGGTACCAATTTCAGTCTCCGTTACGCTCTTTGAAGCCAAATTCTTATGCAAAGGCACCAGGGTGATTGCATCCAAAAGGAAAGGAAATCACAGAGTGGAAGTTGCATCAGATTTTTCCTTACTGCAGCTGTGGGATAGTAGCTGGTATGGTGGGTAGCCTACTTGGGCTGGGAGGCGGTTTCATCTTGGGACCCCTTTTTCTTGAATTGGGAATTCCTCCTTAGGTATAGTTCAACGCAAGACAAAATTCACTGTATTCTTTTTGTCAGTCAGAAAATCTTGTCAAGAAATCCTTGGCAAGGAAAAATCACTGAAGAGGTTTGGATTCAAAATTCCTTGATCATTGGTTTTGATCCCAAGTCTTCCACTGCCATTTCCAAGTGTTAGTTCTTTCTTATTAATCTTTTCTTTTAACTTGTTAGTTTAATCTTAATGTATTCACTTTAGACAGAATTAAAGAACTATATGCCATCCTATTGGTCATGCAGGTAAGATAATGGGTGCTTCAGTTTCAACTGTATACTTCAATTTGAGACTTAGGCACCCAACACTGGACATGCCCCTTATAGATTATGATCTGGCATTTCTCTTTCAGCCAATGCTAATGCTGGGCATCAGCATAGGAGTTGCCTTCAACATCATGTTCGCCGACTGGATGGTCACAGTTCTACTTATTATTCTCTTCTTAGGTAATAACATTTTGACCACAATTTCCTAACTAGTTTTCTACTTTGAGAACTGAACTGATAAAATGGAATATGAACACAACTAAAAGAAAAGCACATCAAATCTTTATATTTATTGCGCTTAATCGTTCTCTAGAAACTTCAAAACTTGGCATAAAATGCTTTCAATACCAAACATTTGAACTATTTTGTTATAATTTCAAAGCTTCTACTGGATTGTTTATTAACTTTCTTTGTTCCTTCTGAAAGTCACTATTTCTTGAGTTATTTGGAAAAATGTAGGAAAATTTTATAGAATAACCAACCATTATCCAACTAAAAAAAATTCTATGTAGTGTCTACAGAATATACACTCCCAATAATCTTATTAGATATTCTTCTGAGTTCTGG
The DNA here is from genome assembly GCF_965620075.1 of Prunus avium. Classification (NCBI taxonomy): domain Eukaryota; kingdom Viridiplantae; phylum Streptophyta; class Magnoliopsida; order Rosales; family Rosaceae; genus Prunus; species Prunus avium. Next base: position 32,551,199 of record NC_142289.1, read on the forward strand.
CTGGTATAGCAACAAAAGCTTTAATGAAAGGCATATAAACATGGAAGAAAGAGACAATGATGAAGAAGGTAAGATTTTCACACAACTATCCGGATCTCCTGGGCTATCAATGAGTAGGGTCTGTTGCCAACGTACTAACTGTTGAGAGTTAAGCTGCATACTAGCCTCGAATCAAGCTGCAGATGTTAATCCTGCAGATTGACAGTGAAGAGGATGAAGAAATTCAAGGAGCTGAAGAACTTTCCTTTTATAGCAATAGCCGTTATAGGTTATGTCCAACAGCTAGTTTTCTTACTATTTTGGGAAACTCTACAGCTGTCATTCTTAGCTGTCTTAGTCCTATCTGCTGTAACGATTCCTAGGCTAGGTGTAAGAATCGTAGCCTCCAATGACCTTGAATGGCTGGAGATGAATCCTTGTGTCCTAGATTTTTAGGATCTGTTTTTGACAGAATGAGTCATGCATATAGTCAATGTTTTTGGCTCTGATGCAATACAAGAAAATATTTTTGTCCTAGACTTTTATTCTCTCTGAGTTTTTCATTTCTCCTCTGCATACGTTTTGTGAAAGGTTTTGTTTTGCTTTCTGAAAATCAATCACTGTAACCAGAAAGTTATAGGCCAAATTCTAACACTAACAAGGAATTTGAGGTTTCACATGACTTTCAGGAAGAAGAAATGCAGTTGGAATTGGGTCCAAACGTGGCGGTGAGTGTATATATAGACCAAGTTTAGAGATTATGCACTAATATGAACTAAAAGAAAACTCTAAAGCACTTGGACCCGATGGAGTGTATACCAACTCATATTACCAATAACAAAATGCTGCTCTTTAGTCATAATGAATTACTAATTTGCAGCTCAAAGGGGTTTCGAATTTGAAATCAATGAATGGCTCAAGGCTCAAAGTCGAAACCCTTTCGAGCCAATTTGGTTTGTTTTGTAAATATGCAAAACTTGGAAACGCCGCTTGCGTTGGAACCTCATTTGATTTTCTATTGCCTCTACTTTCATTACATAATTGGTTTTCCAACTTAATTATATGCAGAGGGACTTCGTTCTCTGTCACTTAAAGAAAAATGTGAAAAAATCAGATGAGAATACTGATGTTGCAACAACCTGTGATGAAGGTGAACCTAGTACTCACAATGCATCTGATTTTGAAAATCAACCAGTACATGGCATGGAGAGTCTAGAGGTGAGAGTCGTGAGACTTTAATTTCCTGATATGAGCTTCTTCATGTATATATGGTGCAAAAGAAACATGTCCAATAAATCAACACTTGCTACCAAGTGCTTGTAGCTCAAGTGAATATGAGCGGTCACCCTGCATACATAAAAATATATATAAAAAATAACCAACACTTATTTTATAGTTCCAAATGTAGGAAGATACTCGGCCACGAGAAAATCTGGACTATTTTGAGCGTACAAGGGATCTTTGGCTTGCAAATTTCCGTAGTAATAATGATCACAATGCATTTCAATCTGACTTTGAAGCAAATGACCCCGAGGCTGAAGAGTTCGCCAGATCGCTTCTTATTGATCCACAATGTGACACAGATACAGAACCAATCCATGTAAGGGTAAAAAAATGTTCTGGAGTAGCTATTGGAAAACACTCCAAGAGCTACTGAACCACACTACGTTTATCTGTAGGAAAATATCACAAGGAACCGCTGTAGTAATGTGAATAATGTGCCTGTCATTCACATTATTACAGTCCTTTCTAATGATATTCTCCTATAGATATTAAAATCAAAATTTTGTGCTGTTGATAGTTTGCACAGGTCAAACACTCGAAACTTTGCTTCAGGGGGTTTATGGGTGAACTTTTCCAAGTATGAGCATGCATATGAATGTCTGTAGACTCTGTACTTCAAGAGTATGCAAGTTACGTAGTTTCCATCGTTTCGATTCAACTCATTGATAAATTTAGAGTTAACTTGTCTATATGTTGCCTATGTTCATAGTTTGACATTCTGTGGGAGGCATTGTCTGGGCAAGAGCACCTCCGCTTGTTCACTAGTATTAAAGGCCAACCCCTAGCTTCAATCAAATCGGTATGTGCTATGCTAATTATTCAAGGAGTAATTCTTCCAAAATGAGAGCTGAGAGTTACAGTGGAGGAATGTGTCAAACAAAGTAGGGCAAATATTCAAATATGCTCCTATATGCTCATATTTTTATTCTTCTCCAATATGGAGGTATTTATATAAGTACAATCCTAAATAAAATAGGAAATAAATCTAAATTACAATAGAAAATATATCTAAATTACAATAGGAAATAAATCTTAATTATAATTGGACTAGACAAATAGGTAAGTAACTAAAATCCTAACATAGTAAGGAACCAAAATCCTAACTAAGTAAGGACTCGCCAACGCTCCCCCTCAAGTTGGGCAAAGATATTTCGCATGCCCAACTTGACAAGCGAGTCATAGAACACCATACTTGAGAAGCACCAATTGTAGAGAAGGTCTTTTCGTCAACCATAAGCAAAGTTCGCAGCGGAAACACAAGAGCAAACCCTAAAAAATAGGGCACATAGCAGAACACAGAAACCCTGTGAATACGGCAGCAGATAAGGCAGAACACAAAAGCCCTGTGAGCACGACAATAGATAAGGCAGAACACAGAAGCCCTGTGAGCACGGTAGAAGATAAGGCAGATAGCAGAACACAGAAACCCTGTGAGCACGGCAACAGATAAGGCAGAACACAGAAGCCCTGTGAGTACGGCAGAAGATAAGACAGAACACAGAAGCCCTGTGAGCACGACAGAAGATAAGGCAGAAACCAAACCCTAAAAAATAGGGTAAGGAAGGCAAACACACCAGCAAAGGCATGAGCGACAATACTGGCACCATAATAAGCAGGAGCAACAAGGCAGAGACATAACAGGCATCATCAACAGCAATACAAGGCATTGGCACCAGCAACAGCAGTGACAACTTCTCTTCACTCCTCCTCTCCCCCTGAAGAGAAGGGGTCGATGGAGCCATATGATCAATGGTACTTGAGAAACATGCACTGACTAACACTGAGATGTAGCAGAATCAGCCATGGCAGATAGGTGGTTAAATTGCAACGGAATAGATGCGCATCGGTGACAATAGCAAGGTAGGCAGCGATGACGGTAGCAAGGTAGACGGCGGCGGCGGCAGACTAGGATTATAGGGTAGTAGTCTCTAGGGTTAGGGTAGAGACAGATCAAAACACAGTAACATCATCGACAATGACCATAACAACGGCAACAATAGCGGCAATGGTAACATCAACGACAGTAGTAGAGGTAACGGCAACGACAACAGCAACAACAACAGTTCTTCCATATCAACTTTAGCTAATTCACACAGACAACTTCTCTTCACTCCTCCTCTCCCCCTGAAGAGAAGAGGTCGTCGAAGTCAAGAAATAGGCTATATCTTCATGGGAATACATCAAGGTAATGGGGATACGTCAATAAACATATCCTTTTCACTCCCCCTCCCCCCCTTGAAGAGGAGGGGAGGAGAACACTTAAATTGCAAGGAGAACACTAACACAGGTCACAAGAAAACCTAGGCTCTTATACCATGTCAAACAAAGTAGGGCAAATATTCAAATATGCTCCTATATGCTCATATTTTTATTCTTCTCCAATATGGAGGTATTTATATAAGTACAATCCTAAATAAAATAGGAAATAAATCTAAATTACAATAGAAAATATATCTAAATTACAATAGGAAATAAATCTTAATTATAATTGGACTAGACAAATAGGTAAGTAACTAAAATCCTAACATAGTAAGGAATCAAAATCCTAACTAAGTAAGGACTCGCCAACAGAATGAAACGTCGCCTGAGTTTTGCAATAGCCCTTATTGGTGATCCAAAGTTAGTCATCTATCAGTTAAGGATTAGGTGGATATTTATTGATACAAGTAAAGGTGTAAGTGAATTTTCATTGATACTCTACTCTAAAGTGGGAAATCTTTTAATCTTGCCCTTTACTTGTATTATACGTGCTCATATTATAATATGTGGACAAATACGCGTGACCATACTCTACTAGTACCTTCCAATGAGACAAGATTGTGATTATTTTTTTTTGGTGGATGGTTTCGTTAAATTTTTTAAGGTATGTTCTGCATGGTATTTATTTTATTAATTAGAAGATTTGAATTTTAGTGGAATAGATTTTGTGGTGGGTTTTTGGTCTTGTACGTGTTTAAGTGTAATGGGAAGCTTTTGGCGTTTAGAGTGGAGTCATTTACACTAACACTCTTGAAATTAAGAGAGTTATTTCTTAAGAGAACATCAAAAACCTCAGGGCGTTAGTGTAAATTAGACCCGGCAATATTGCACACGACCCGTTAACACGACACGAATTCGCACGAAAATTGAATCTGCAAGGGATCTCTTTGGCGGTTTATCATCGAGAGGACTTCAACCAAATGCGAGGACATATACCGTAATGATTAATGGACTCTGTATTGGGGGCCTAACAAGTGAAGCAGAAAAGCTGGTTATCGAAATGGAAGAGAAAGGTTGTGCTCCAAATGGTTGTACCTATAACATAATTATTCGAGGGTTCATCAATAACAATGAAACAGTAAGGGCGATGGTATTTATTCAACAAATGGTGGAAAGGGGTTTCTCTGCAGATACATCAACTACAGAATTGATAGTTGATTTATTGTGTAAAGATAAAGTGGATCCAGCATTGTTGCCATTGATGAAAAGAGAATTATGAACTTAACTCGCCTCTTTGAAAGTTGAAACTCATCTTCTATCACAGTAAACATTGAAACTGCAAGATGATTTCATTGAATTTTTGGTCTGAATGATTGTTGATGAGGGGAGTTACTGAGTGTATTTCTTTTTATTATGAGGAATCTTTACAACCATAATTCTTCTCAATTATCAGTAGTATGAGGAATCTTTTCAACAGCGCATCTATGAAAATTCAATATCGATTAACGTCAATGAAAATAACTGGAATTTGCTCAAAATATGAAAACTTATAATAAAACTGTAGTAAATGTTAAATATACAAGTATATGGCAGGCCTTGCTTCTCCATATACTAGTGACATTTTTATTTTGAAGCTTAGTCTGGTGTTGTTTTCAGTGGGTTGAATCAGTACTTACGTCGATAGCCATAAATTTTTGTAGCATCATGCAAACTGTAGTAATGAAGATTTCAGTTATTTTCACTCAATTTCCGCCAACTTATCGGCGATATATTCAATTCTTTTATTGGACAGTGCCCGGTTCGTCCCTGGACGTGATTAAAGAAAGTGGGAGGACCATTTGATATATTGAAGAAGCAGCCAGGAATGGTGCATGCATGTCCAAGCACCAAGCATGGGGTATAGCACGCTAACATGTATCATAGCCAGATAAATTATCAAAGAAGGAAGTACCCAGATAGGAGATTTTCTGCTTGTGTTGTTGTACCATAGTTACATTGTTCTGTTACCTTTAAAAAGAATTGTAGATCAGGCTTGATTGAAAGCACCACATTCATTATTTTGTCAAGTCCAAAATACACAGATAGGAGATTCTCTATTCACATTTACGATGATAAGTTTATAGACTGAGAATATGCTACAACATATTTCTTGTGCAATTTCCATCAAGTTCATTTTGGAAGAAGTGTCTTCCATGACAATCTGGTAGGCTTTCGAACAGAATGCACCGGTGACTAGCATCACACCGGTGACTGGCGGAGATGGTAATAGTATCTTTTTTTTTTTTTTTTGAGTTTGTGAATAAAAAATTATGTTGGTTAAGATAAATTGTAAACTGTCTTGATAACAGCAATGATTTATGGATATTCTGCCCGAAGCTCTGTTGGCATGGCAAAAATTAGAGAAATGATTGAAGTTTGTCTGCAGGTGAACTGCTTTCCCTCCCTACACACGCATATATGAGCATGTATATGAATGTCCGTAGACTCTGTACTTCAAGAGTATGCCACCGATGCTAAATTACGTAGTTTCCATCATTTCGCTTCAACTCATTGCTAAATTACTCAAGGAGTAATTCTTCCCTATCACTTGTACTTGTATACCACCGATGATAGGGAAGGAAATCCTCCTATTGCCTACTTTCTTCTTTGCAAATGTTTGAACTCTGGGCATTATAATCTTTCATTTTTGTCTCCATGCTTTATGAGCTCAAGCAAGAAGAAAAACTGTTTGTTCCTTCTCTAAGAAGTCCTTGGCAGAGGTGAGGCTCACTGAGGCAGCCAAAATGAGAGCTGAGAGTTACAGTGGAGGAATGAAACGTCGCCCTTATTGGTGATCCAAAGTTAGTCATCTACCCGTTAAGGTTTAGATGGATATTTATTGATACAAGTTAAGGTTTAAGTGAATATTCATTGATAGTGTACTCTAAAGTGGGAAATCTTAATCACGTCATTCACTCATATTATAATACGTGGACAATTATTTCTTAAGAGAACACGAAAAACCTCAAAGGTGTTAATGTAAATACCTCTTTAGAAAAATACTTAAGAAATACAAAAGAAAAATAAGTAGGAGGGAGTTTATAAAAACAGGGTCTCATTGAGTTTTTGCATCAGTTTTATCCAAATACATAATTGAACTCACTAAATAGGCCTATATAAATTATCACAAAAATGACATTCAATATGTAGTAATTTCTTTGAGTTAGGGGGTGATGTGCGTCTAATGTGGCCGCATCCTAGTCTTTTCCCTCTAATTGGTGTATGTTAGTTTTTATCGATTTTAGGGCTCGTTTGGTTCATAGGAAAGGAGGCTTGGAGATGGAAAATCAATTGTTTTCCCATGTTTGGTAAGTCCATGCATGGGAAATGGTTACCTTGCACATGGGAAAGGGGGGGAAAGTGAAGCCCTCCTCCCTCTTGGGTTTTGTTTTCCCTGCACATGGGAAAGTTTGCGAAAATGAGCCAACATTAAATGTACATTTTTCATGACCATTTTGTACACATTAACAATTTAGAATTACAATATATTATGGCTTATTTATGTACATGCCCCCTATGCTTTCAAACTTGTCTCAGATTACCACCCGTGTTTCGAAACGTCTCAAAATAACCCCCATACTTTTAAAAACGGTCTCACGTTACCCGTTCCGTCAATATTATAGACGTTCCGTTACGAGCGTTGGGCCCCACTTTGTTTCAGTCACTTAACATTGGAGAAAAAGGGTTTTCGAGTTTCAAAAAAGGGGAAGGGGGTATTTGGGTGAGAAGTGGAGATTTGGAGAAGAAGGCTAGGGCTTTTGCAAAATCTGAGGTGGGGTTCGAATTTTGGAGAATCTGGAGAAGAAATCACTCTTTGGCGTTATACTTTAAGGCTAGAAAGTGCGAAGATGGTGGTGCTTAGAGAATCTGGAGGTTGTCAACTCATATGTAAGTGGACCCATTCTCACTCTATTTTCTTTTGGCATGTGCATTGGACTGTTGTTGGAGTTTTTTTTGTTTTGTTGTATACTTTTTGACTCTGTGCTGGTCCTAGTGTGGCATTGTGTGGTCCCTTGTGTGTTCCTTGTCTGGTCCTTGTGTGTTGCTGGAGTTTTTTTTGTTTTTTGGTATACTTTTTTACTCTATGTTATGGCTTATTTAGACTGAACCTTACAAACACCTTACAAAGCACCTTGGTATTTAGACTGAACTAAAATCTGCCAAATATTATTTTTGTTTTATGGTATACTTTTTTACTATGTGCTATGGCTTATTTAGACTGAACCTTACAAACACCTTGGTATTCATATAGAACTAAAATCTACCAAATATTATAGTTGTTTTGTCTTTGTTACCTTTGTCGATTTGTTAAGTGAATCTTCCTCTTACACAGATTTAGATGCTAACGAGGTTGTTACATTTAAGTTTTTCCATGAAGGTAAACTAGTTAAAAATAGAAGGGACAATGAATGGTCTTATTTGGGTGGTGAAGTCAATTGGTTTGATTATAGTGAGGTTGACTATATGTCCATGTTAGAGCTATTTGGAATGGCTAAAGATTTGGGATATGGCGATGGGTATGATGTGAGTTTTTATGGTGAAGAGTGTGAAACTGGTAGACTCATTCAAATAATATCAGATAGTACGCTTTTAGCTTGTATGAGCACGGTACCTAAAAGCAATATCAGGGTGATAGTTTTGTACTTGAAAGTATTGAGCCTGACTTCAAGCCAAGTGGGGAATGATAGCAGTGATCCAGAATATTCTTGTTCCGAGGATGATGATAGCAGTGATCCAGACTTTGAAGATAGTGACTATGCACAGAGTGATGAAGAGATTGACTTATTGAAGAAGGATGATAAGTGGTTTGAAGGTTATGTGGATCATAGTTGTACTGACAATGATCCTAATGCAGAGGAAAATGATGAGTCAGACAATGGAGAAAAGTCACCTACACTTACCTGCCCAAATAGCTCTTCAAGTGAAGATGAAGCAGTAGGTGAACTAAGAAGGAAGAAGAATAGAAGGCCAAAAGGTGAAGATTTCAGACTTGAAATTGATATGGCAAACTCAGGTTTCAAAACAGGTTTAAAGTTTGCAACTGCCGAGATGTTTAGGAAAGCTGTCAAGATATACTCCATTAATTGTGGAAGGGAGTTGATATTTATGAATAATGACCGTAACAAAATAAGAGTAGTATGTGAAGATGGTTGTCCTTTTGTTATCCATGCTTCAAGTGTTAGTGGTAGCACTTACCTGCAGGTGAAAACCTTTAATCCTACACATGTTTGTAGTAAGGGGAGTAAAAATATACATGCCACTGCTAGTTGGTTGGCTGAAAGATATTTTGGGCAGTTAAGGCTCAATCCAAATTGGACTGCTTCTTCTTTTGCAGAGCAAGTTCACCAAGACGATGGTTACAGACCATCTAGAACAACTGTGTACAGAGCAAGAGCCATGGCAGTTGACATTGTAGAGGGGTCTTACAGTAAACAATATGAAGTATTGTGGGATTATTGTCATGAGTTAAGAACCAGAAATCCCAGAAGTACAGTTATCATTAAATCTGAAATGGAAGGTGATAGGCCACGGTTTTAGAGGATTTACATCTGTCTTGCAGCATGCAAGAATGGGTTTTTAGATGGTTGTAGGCATGTGGTTTTCTTGGATGGGTGTCATGTCAAAGGGCCTCACCCTAGGCAAGTGCTTTCTGCAATGGGAGTTAATGCAAACAACAGAATGTTTCCACTTGCCTATGCATATGTAGAGATTGAGAGCAATTCAACGTGGCTATGGTTTTTAGAATTATTAAGTTGTGATTTGAATATTAGGAATAGTCATGGTTATGTATTTATGACTAACAAACAAAAAGGTTTAATAGATGCTGTGGATGCTCTATTCCCTCATGCAGAGCATAGACATTGTTTGAAACATCTGTATGGAAACTTCTATTTGGAACATAGAGGTCTTGCTTTGAAACATCAAATGGAAGCAATTGCTAGGGCCACAACAGTGCCATGGTTTCATGCAGAGATGAGAAAGATGTTGGAGTTGTCTAAACCTGCACATGATTGGCTTGTTGAGAAAGATCCTAGGCATTGGAGTATGGCATATTTCAAGAGTGATTCCAAGTGTGACATGGTTATGAACAAACTATGTGAGGCATTCAACCGTAGCATAATGGATGCCAGAGACAAGCCTGTTTTGACTATGCTAGAAAGAATTCGGTTGTATATAATGTTGTTGATGGCTGGAAGAAGGGTTTTCTGTAAGAAATGGCATGGACAAGTTGGGCCAAGAATTAGAAAGATATTAGAGAAAAATAAAGGAAAAGCTTAGTGGTGCATTCCTAAGGCTGCTGGACAGAATAGGTTTGAAGTCATGCACCGTAGTGGCCGCAACTTTGCTGTTGATTTGAATGCCCACTCTTGTTCATGCCATGCCTGGGATTTGAATGGAATACCATGTTTGCATGCTTGTGCTGCAATAAGTTGGTTTCATGGGAATCCATAGGACTTTTGTGATGCAGTGTACAAGAAAGAAGCTTATTTGAGAGCCTATGAACCAATGCTTATGCCTATGACTAGCCAAGATCAGTGGATGAAGATTAATTTACCTCCATTACTCCCTCCAAAATACCACAAGCAGCCTGGTAGGCCTAAGAAGACAAGAAAACAAGCTTTTGATGAGCCTAAACAACCTGTTAATCCATATAAGCTTCCTAGGTATGGCATCCCTTTAAAGTGTGGCAATTGCAGTGAAGAAGGGCATAATCGAATTAGATGTAAGGTATGTGTCATCATCCAAAATTGTTTTACATTTAAATCTATTTGATTTGGTTTCTGACTTGATGACTTTGCTTATTATAGGAACCTAGAAATCCCAACATAAAGCCTACTAGGAAGAGGAAAGTTGCCAAGGAAAAACTTCCAATAAGTGCCACGGTTTCAACTATGTTTTCACCATTCAAATTGTCATATCATGCCTACCTAATTATTATTTGTTTTAGGTAAAAAGGAGAGATGGTGAAGACCAAAGTAGCGGACAACAAAGTATGCAACTAAGGCAAAGGAAACAAGCAAGTGGTTCCCAAGGGCCTTCTCAATCCCAAGCATCTGAAGTAGCCCAGGCTTCTCAATCCCAACCATCTCAAGCAGCTTATGCTTCTCAATCCCAACCATCTCAAGCAGCTCAGGCTTCTCAAACATGTGATTCATCTCAATCTGCCAAACTATCTCGAGTACAGCTGTTGTTCCTCAAAAGAGGTGTTTTAAAATTTATAAACTCGCAAGCGCACGAATCGAATATAGCATAAGCGTGTAAGAGCGAGATCGTACCCAAGGGATTGCGTGTAAAGATAGAAAACCAATTATACCCAAGTTAATTTCATTGCCAACCTAGTTGATTCAAATGGTGATTTGTTTGTTGATAAAGAAAATTAAATAAAGCATAAAACAAATATGGAAATGACAATAAACTGAAATTAAGATTTAAACTTATAAGAAAAATAACTAAGGTATTGGAATCCACACCATCATTCCATAAGATCCTAATTATTTATCTTTCAATTCCCATGGAGTAGCAATCTAGAAATCAATCTACTGCTTTCTCAAGATTTATCAATTAAGCTTGTAATTTATATCATAAGTAAATTCTCCTTCCCTTCATAAGTACAAATTCTAAGCATAAAATGTAAACAAAATTATTTAACTACAAAGGATCAAAGTTTCCTAAGCATCCTATGTGAAAAAGTTTATTTGAATAACAAAATATCAAAGAAATTTGTAAACTAAAAATATAAACCAAGGATGAATTAATAGATTAATCCAAACTCTTAACTACCACAAATACATGTTATATGTCACAATACATGATAGAAGTGGTGAAAAGAAGATTAATCTATTAATCATGTGAAGTGAAAATTATAATCATTGAACACCACAATATTTGAGAATTGAAAATAAAAACTAGAATTCTATTTAATAATGGTGTTTCATCCAACCTTAGTTAAGTAATTTAAATAGACATAATTAATATTTAAAACAAAACAAAGAAACTAAAATACATAATTTACATGAGAACTAGGAAAGGAAGAACAAGTTTAAAAGAGTTATTAGCTCTTGGTTCTTTCCTTTCCATCATTGTTCTCTTTCTTCCTCACTCTTTCTCTCTCTTTCTCTCTTCCTTTCTTTCCTTCCTTCTGCCGTGTATCACTCTTGAAATTATCCTCTCCACCCTCTTGAGTTGCTGCCTATTTATAGAAGCATGAAGTCCCTTTCATTCCAGCTGCATGTGCAAGCTGTCTTCTAGAACCTGTCTTGGTGTGTGACAGCCTGTGGATTGAGTTTTTATCCAATTGCTCCAAGTTTTGGATATGTGTTAGTCGACATCTTAATGAACAAATGTCATGAAGGATATTTATTCATTTGAGCATGGGAGAATTCTGTTTTCAGGCCTGCAAATGGACTGTACAGCATGAGCTGTAAAAGGCAAAGTCATCAAATCCAACTTGAGTTCTTCTCTCTTTTTGCAACACATTGCCTATTTCTCCTCCTTCTCATGCCATTGGTGGAAGACAATTAATATCTACAAACAACCACTCATTAAATACAAAAACAAAGATTGGAAATCACCAATACAAATACTCTAATAGATTTACATAATACAAAAGAAAATACTAACAAATATAAATTTAAGGATAAAACTTGTATTAATTTTGTGCTCATCAAATACCCCCAAACCTATATTTTGCTAGTCCTCGAGCAAAAGAAAATAAAAACTAAGTAGAAAAGAAAACTAAGCCACTTTCGCAGGGATCTCGATTGCATTTAGCATATGCAACAAGCCTTTAAACCTCTAGGCATCCCTAGTAGGAGGAGTTGTGTCTCCTGAGGGTTTAACAGATACGATACCCACAAACGTTTTACTGACTCTGTAAAACAAAGTAATTAGAAAACTTAAAAGAAAGAAAAAAAAAATAAAAAAACAAAAACAAATTCAAAATAAAAACAAAAATAAAAACTCAAAACAATCTTTCCGCACATTTTCTGAAAAGAAATGACTCATGCACATGACTTAAACGTTTTAACAAAGAAAGCTCAGTTTTAGACATTATTTACAAGGTGGCAATGTTCAAAACACAATATGCTTAAAGTGTAGTAGTGTGATGGCCAAATTCAACTCATTCTCTAATTTCAGTTTTTACAAAACTTCAAAAATCATACCAAGCACAAATGTAACTTCAAATCTCACCAAAGTTGTCCTCTCACAAATGAATCACTCGGAAGAGGGTTACAATGCATCACTCAATAATAAATATGAGAATAGAGTTAAACCATAAGGGACTTAACTCATAATAGAAGGATGGAAAATATGCATGACTATGATCTCAAGAAGGATGCCAAACACTTAAAAGTTAAAAATGTGTGCAATTGAACCACATGACATTTAGGATCAATTTAGGTCTTTACCATGGGTTGTAATGGGGCTAAGGGTGTAAGGTGAGTGAGAAATGAAGGATATGGATACAACAAAGTTCAAGGAACTCACAATGTAAGAGCATATAACAGTTGATTACAAGACTTTGAATCCTCACGCTTAAGATTTTTTTATTTTATTTTACGTGATCATTTAGACCACAAAGCTTTATGCCTCCATTTATTTTGATTCACACTCCTTTCTTCTATTTGAACAACCATCAATTTATTTTTTGAAGCCAATAAAGAAACTTGGACTCGAAATCTGAATCCAATGTCACTTAACCACAACTTTTCTCTTTTCTTTCACTCTTTGAGTGAAGTTCTTCTTCTTTCTTTTTTTTTCTTTTTTTAAAAAAAAAAAATGTAATATCTCTTCCCAAACTTAGCATAAAAAACACATCCAAACTAAAGCTCATGAGTTCCTTAGAAAGGTAAATTCTTGTTTTTCAGGCTAAGGCTAAGACTAATAATTGGTTAAATGAAAGAAAAGGCTTACATGTAGGCTCAAAGTGGTTACAATGGAAAATCATGCTTAAGCATGCATACGGTTAGTTTGAAAGGCACAAACGGTTCAAAGAGGGCCTTAATATCATTTCTCAAATGTCACGTAATCAAATTGCACAAGAATGAATGTTTTTTTTTAAGTGCTCAACCAAGTCAATGAATAATGAGATCAAACACCAACTTGGATGACAAGAAAATAAGAATATGTGTATAACACTCATGAAATGAAGCACAAGGCTCAAAGCTCACATTATATGGTTATACAAGTCTAATTCATGCTTGATACAATTCTTTGGATCATGCAAGTCCCTTAACTAGAGAATTATGAAACAAATGGCAAGTGCATAGAGTGGTTCAAACATATCATGCTAGAACGATGCCATTCAGTGAATACGTGAATAATAAATTTTTTATATATAGACATTTTCAATCAAGTCATGTAAACATTCATCACAATCTCATCTTATGTGTCCGGAAAGTGACTTGAAAACAAAATGACTCAAAACTGAAAAGAAAACAAACTAAAAGAAAGCAAGAAATTAAGTGAAACGAAAATAAGACTTGCTATCCCTTCCCAAACTTAGAAATAAACATTGTCCTCAATGTTGAAAAATTTAGGCATCAGCAAAGTTATAACAAGAAATGAAAGGGATTTAAAGTAATTAAATAAAAGAACAAACAAGAATTAAAACTACAACTCAGTTGCAAAAACAAAACAAAATCAAATGGAACAAAACTAAACTAAATACAACAGTAAGCCCTAACAACAGTTCTACGCACGCAGAAATCCAGCCCATGAGGACGTTCAAATCAATTGAAAACCCAACCCAAACGAAAGCCCAAACACTTCTTTTATTATTATTATTATTATTAAAAATTAAAGAAAACAAAGAAGCGTTGTCAGAAGCGCAAGGAACGAGATTTCTGAAAAGAAAGAAGAGGGGCCGGATGTCTCGTTTACTGATAGGTCACGGGCCAAAAGAGGTGAGGGACATGTCAGCGTGCAGAGGCCGCTTTTACATCCCCCAAGCCAGAATTATTGGCTTCGTAGGAAGGCGCAGCGACTTTTTATTTCTTGAAAGCGCTGAAAGGCAGAAATGCAGTTAAGAGGGTTGGGGGACGGGTGCGGCAGATGGAGATAAGCCGTAGGGGTGCGCGAAACTCAGAAGCGCAGCGGCTAGGGTTTAGAAAAAATTAAGTCTATAAAAGGCAGAGAAAAAATGAAAAACACAAACTCCTAAACACACAAAAGAGAAAAGAAAGAAGAAAAGAGAGTGAAAAATCAAAATGGCCTCTTCCTATCCATTTTCGTTAGATCTTAACTTAGCTCCACCAACTCAGACTTGGGGCCAAGCAGTGGCACCAGTATGGGTGCCCTACTTTGCCTCCGCACGGGGGCCTGTAACAGTAAATGACTCAATACTCCTGGACAACGATGTTGCTGTTGGAGTTGCGAGAAATCTAGTGACTCCTAAAGATATACGTGTGCTGGGCACAAGGGATGACAATCGGGTCGTGAGCGACTCCCTGGCACTGAGCGTGCAGAGTACAACATGTGTCGCAAGTTTGGGTCATCGCCTACTTGCGAAGTCCCATGAGGTAGAGGTGCTGAAAGGTCAGTTGGCGGCGGAGCGAAGTATAGTTGAAGATTGTCAGAGTGTTATAAAAAGCTTGAAAAGGGAGAGGTCAAGGATAGTGGAGGTGAATCGACACCAGCTAGAAGTATTGCGGGACGAGAATAAAAACCTATCAAAGATGGTAGAGTTGTACTCTCGAGACATGCGAAAGCAGCTGGAGGACCTAGACCGACCAGGGAAACGCAAGCAATCAGATCGTGAGAGAAGTTTTGCTGAAGCGAAGATTGCGATCTTTGGGAGCTCAAGTGATGAGCCCCAAGAGGCTGTGCGTGAAGACCCTGGAGAGGACATCCAGGGGGCCAAACTCAAATCTCCTATGGTCGAGACACCAAGCACTGTGAAAAAATAATTTCTAATGTTTTATTAGTGTGCTTGTTTGTTTCGCCCTTCCCCTGTATTTTTCATTTTCATTTTGTTTCACTTTTTTTTTTTTTTTTTCAGAAATAAAAGAAATTAAGTTGCAAAAGAAAGAGTAAGCACACTGCCCAAACTTAAAATAAAACAAAGATGACAGCCGAAAGGGAAAACACACTTCCCAAACTTAAAATAAAACAAAGCAAAACACAAAGCACCAGAAAATGAAAGTAACGGGCAAAAACATAAAACACCAGAAAACACGGAGGTAAAAAGAAAAGTAAAGTGAAAGTAGAAATGCTCCCTTCTAAATGCATGCGACCGCAAAATCCTCGTGAAGCGTAAGGATCCGAGAAAAAAGGGCAACGGCTGGATAGCAATCTGGAGATCCGAAGTGGATGTCGGCTCCCTCATCAGTAGATGTCTATTTAAACCGTGCATTGGTTAAGTGTTGGAGTACCCTTCATTTCTTCCTGCTAACTCAAGAAAAACCATCAAATAATTCAGAAACAAAGCAATGGCATCCTCATGCGCTCACCTTGATGATCTCAACCTTGAATTGTCCCTTGCACCTCCGAATGCGCAGATAAGGGCTCCTTCAAACCCTGTCTTCCCAAACTCTACATATCATCACGGCACGGCCTCAAATTTTGCTGAGGCAATACCGAACTGTGCTGAGGCAAGGCCGAACAGAGCAGTGCTGCTGGGAGGCATGATTGGCAGCAAGCTCACACTGGCAGATCATTGGCATATAGCACACAGGTCTGACAATGTGGCAGTGGATGAGTCCCACACTTTTACCGCGCTCCAAGCGGTCTCGGCCACAAATCTGGGCTTGCGCCTACTGGCGAGGACGCGGGAGTGTTCAGCACTGAGTGAGGAGGTGGCCTCCTTGAAAGCTCTGGTGGCGGATTTGCAGAAACGGCTCTACTGTGCCAACCAGAATGTAGAAGCACTGCAGAAGAGAAATAATGATCATGTCGAACTTTTGCAGGTTCTACAAGTAAGAGCAAATAGAGGCAATTAGCATGATGCCTCAGGTGGCTCAGAATCTGGAAACAAACATGTGATTGAGAAATTTATGTATGCATTTTCACATTTGTGTATGTAATCACATGTTTATGAAATGAATAAGTTTTTGAGCCAAATTTCTAAGTGTGCAATCTTGAAGCAATCTACTTCCCAAACTTAACAACAAATTAAATACATAAACAAGTAAAAGAAAGAAAGAATTACAGTAATAAAAACAAAGAGAAACAAGAAATTCGGAATTATCTTAAAAATAAATAAATAACAAAACAAAACTTCTAAACCTTACCCCCGAACCTAAATCAAACATTGTCCTTAATGTTTCAAAATAAAAGCATAGCAAATGTATGAAATAAGAGGGTAAATGATATAGAAAGATAATACCTGGAAAATATGCGTGCCAATCCCTTGGTATTTATCCATTGCAGAATAAAAGACAAAAATAATAAATAAATAAAAAAAATCCAAGAAAAAATAAATAAAGACCCAAAAAGAAAACTAAAATCTATACAAACACGAAAAGAAAAAAAAAATCACTCATGAAGAAAAAAAAAATTAAAAAAAAAAATAACCACACAAATAAATAAGCAAAAATTATATATATATATATATATATTTTTTAACACTCAGTAAAAAAAAAAAACTAATACTACGTAAAAAAAAAATTAACTTATTTTAAAAACACACAAATATACAAGCAACTCACGGATGACCAGTTAAGGGCCTCAGAAAACACAGCCAGGGGATCCGGGAAGGTTGGAGGGGTCACAATGGTCCCGCTTAAAACCCAAACTTCTTAAACACCGAAGGTGTCGCCTATAGAACTCCTAGACACTGTATTGACGAAGACACTCACTGAAGTTACCAAAAGTCAGCTCATATGAAAAAAAAAATTTTTTTTTTTTTTTTAATAAAAAAAAAATAAAAAATGTTTAAAATAATAATAATAATAATAATAAAATAATAATAACAATAACAAAACAAGAAAAGAGAAAGGATTGGAATGCTCCCTCTTGAAGCGATTAGGTCGAGCATGGATGCATTTGGAGGTCGCGACTTCTCCTACTACTTCATACTTCTCCTCCTTATGATTAGAGTTGTCTTCTTTTCCTTTTTTATTGATACCTGTACAAACAAGCACATAAAGTTCAAGCAATAAGCACACAAATTGACATAAAGAAAAAGAAATGAACTTTCTTAAAATAAAATAAAATAAAATATAAAACTTCTTCCAAGTCCAAGGCTGCACCAAAAGAAGCTTTGATTATATAACTGAAACAAAGAAGTGAAAAATTAATACACAATGATATTACAATATAAACAAGAGAATTAACATTTTCTTTTTTCTTTTTTTTTTAAAATTTTTTAAAAATTAATTTCGTTTTTTTTTTTTAAATTTTTTTTTTTAATAAAAGTTTAATATATATTACAATAGAAACAAGATAATTGAAAAAAAATCTAAATTTTTTTTTTAAAATTTTAAAATTTCGTTTTTTTTAATTTTTAAAGTTTTATATATATTACAAAACTAAATTATAACTAGTGGAAGAATTTAATTAACCAGAATTTGATTAGTTTTCCGTTGCAATCCCCGGCAACGGCGCCAAAAACTTGTTGTTCCTCAAAAGAGGTGTTTTAAAATTTATAAACTCGCAAGCGCACGAATCGAATATAGCATAAGCGTGTAAGAGCGAGATCGTACCCAAGGGATTGCGTGTAAAGATAGAAAACCAATTATACCCAAGTTAATTTCATTGCCAACCTAGTTGATTCAAATGGTGATTTGTTTGTTGATAAAGAAAATTAAATAAAGCATAAAACAAATATGGAAATGACAATAAACTGAAATTAAGATTTAAACTTATAAGAAAAATAACTAAGGTATTGGAATCCACACCATCATTCCATAAGATCCTAATTATTTATCTTTCAATTCCCATGGAGTAGCAATCTAGAAATCAATCTACTGCTTTCTCAAGATTTATCAATTAAGCTTGTAATTTATATCATAAGTAAATTCTCCTTCCCTTCATAAGTACAAATTCTAAGCATAAAATGTAAACAAAATTATTTAACTACAAAGGATCAAAGTTTCCTAAGCATCCTATGTGAAAAAGTTTATTTGAATAACAAAATATCAAAGAAATTTGTAAACTAAAAATATAAACCAAGGATGAATTAATAGATTAATCCAAACTCTTAACTACCACAAATACATGTTATATGTCACAATACATGATAGAAGTGGTGAAAAGAAGATTAATCTATTAATCATGTGAAGTGAAAATTATAATCATTGAACACCACAATATTTGAGAATTGAAAATAAAAACTAGAATTCTATTTAATAATGGTGTTTCATCCAACCTTAGTTAAGTAATTTAAATAGACATAATTAATATTTAAAACAAAACAAAGAAACTAAAATACATAATTTACATGAGAACTAGGAAAGGAAGAACAAGTTTAAAAGAGTTATTAGCTCTTGGTTCTTTCCTTTCCATCATTGTTCTCTTTCTTCCTCACTCTTTCTCTCTCTTTCTCTCTTCCTTTCTTTCCTTCCTTCTGCCGTGTATCACTCTTGAAATTATCCTCTCCACCCTCTTGAGTTGCTGCCTATTTATAGAAGCATGAAGTCCCTTTCATTCCAGCTGCATGTGCAAGCTGTCTTCTAGAACCTGTCTTGGTGTGTGACAGCCTGTGGATTGAGTTTTTATCCAATTGCTCCAAGTTTTGGATATGTGTTAGTCGACATCTTAATGAACAAATTTCATGAAGGATATTTATTCATTTGAGCATGGGAGAATTCTGTTTTCAGGCCTGCAAATGGACTGTACAGCATGAGCTGTAAAAGGCAAAGTCATCAAATCCAACTTGAGTTCTTCTCTCTTTTTGCAACACATTGCCTATTTCTCCTCCTTCTCATGCCATTGGTGGAAGACAATTAATATCTACAAACAACCACTCATTAAATACAAAAACAAAGATTGGAAATCACCAATACAAATACTCTAATAGATTTACATAATACAAAAGAAAATACTAACAAATATAAATTTAAGGATAAAACTTGTATTAATTTTGTGCTCATCAACAGCAACGTAGGAGGAGGATGAAAGATCAACAGAGGAGCCATTTTGTCAAAGATCCTTTTTTTCATCCTTAGATGTGATGATGTTGAACTTTTGCAACTTGTTTTTGAATTAGGATAAACTCTTTTTGAATGGTTTGCATTATACATTCTGCAATTAGTTACTTTTGTAAGACTTTAATGGTTTGATTATCGTTGCAATTAGGTTGTTGGTTTGTGGGATTATTGATGTCTGTGATGGTTGGTTTTATTAGGCTTTCATGTCTATCAAGGTTTTTGAGTCAAGTACTTAGATGTAATTGACCATTTGATATGTAATGTGATGGTTGGAACCTGTTTTGCTGTTGTGCTTATATTGATCAGGTATTGAGATGTAACCATTTGATATGGCATGAACAAGATATGCTTATGAGTAACTTGTTTTTGTAACCTGTTTTTGGTATCCAATGAACAAGATATGCTTATGAGTAACCTGTTTTTGGTTTGATGCTTATCAGTATGTCACCATTTGTAACCTCTAAACAAGTTTACATTCATATCACAGATCAAAGAACTAATGATGCAAACTCTAAACAAATAGAAATGAACTAATGCTTACTGATAAAACTCAAAACAAATTACATTGTTTTCCCACCAAATTACATTACATTACACCAACTAAACTACTGCTACATTACATTAGCATTTGTTCTCAAATTACATTGCCCACTGAACTACTGCTTCTCCATCACATTACACCCACCAAATTACCAAACATATTACTCTTAATTCCTCCTAATTCCTCCTAATTCATCTTCATGGCAAACACCACCAACCAGGAAAGCAACATAGCAGCCCACAATATTTTTGACTTTGCTCGAATCTTTACATTTTCCTTCTCCACCCTATCAATCTTCCTCAGCAAACCAGGTATCAAAGACTTTGAATGCTCACACATTTCTGCATCAAACCACTGAAAAAGCTACATCCTTTTTCACCACTTCCCTGTATCAACCAAGAACAATGACTGAAACCCTAAACCATTTGATCAATGACTGAAAATTTCATCAATAACAACTCTATCAATTTGTGATGCCCAAAACAATGACTGAAAATTTGATCTTAAACATTCTTACCTTTGACTTTGGCCAGACTAGAAATCTCCATCCTGGGTTTGAAGGGGTCCACAAAGTCTTCATCGGTGCTAACTTCCCACAATGACACCATTGGGCATGCCTTGCTTCTCCTCTTTCCATCTCGTCTTCAATTCAGTCAGTATTCACACAGAGAAGAACCAGCTGAACCTCCAAATCTAAAATCCCCCTTCCCCCTTTTCTCCCAAATCTTGCTACCCCTTCCCCCTTTCCCAAATCCGAACTCCACTCAGAAATTCATAAACCCTAATATTCTACTCAAGAATCTCCCAATTTCGAACTCCACCTCAGAGTTTTATGAACCCGTGATTTCTTCTCCAGATTCTCCAAAATTCGAACCCCACCTCAAATTTTGCAAAAGCCCAAGCCTTCTTCTCTAAATCTCCCCTTCTCACCCAAATACCCTTTTCCCCCTTTTCTGAAACTCGAAAACCTTTTTTCTCCAATGTTAAGCGACTAAAACGAAGTGGGGCCCAACGCTCATAACGGAACGTCTATAATATTGACGGAACGGGTAACTTGAGACTGTTTTTAAAAGTATGGGGGGTATTTTGAGACGTTTCGAAACACGGGTGGTAATCTGAGACAAGTTTGAAATCACAGGGGGCATGTACATAAATAAGCCATATATTATTAAAAGTATTTTTTTTTTAATTTAATTTAATATGGGTATAATTAAAAAATTAAACAAACTTTGTTTTACATCCCAATCATTGTAAAATGAGTGCAAAACAGCAAAACCAAAAGTCTTTCTCTCTCCTTTCAAAACAAAAAAATAAAGTCCGCTCTCTTCTATCAAAACCAATATAAACTCCACAAAATAAATAAATTCTCGCGCCATTCAGACCAAAAACCAAACCATTTCGTGGTCGGTAGGACTAGGAGGAAAAAAAAAAAAGGCTCATGATATATCATACGGCCAAAAACTAAACGAAACGGAGGAATTTCTTATCGAAGTTTAGAACTTTAGAGAAAGTAAGTGTTTGTCGAATTCATGGTAACACAGACTTGAGCTTTCTCAAGGAAACCAGTTGGAGCGATGCTGAAGATAATCAAATCTACAACTGCTGCTGCGGCTTCTTCTTCTTCTTGCTGGAGCTGGAGAGGTATGCCTTGTCTTCACTCTAACTCCACTCTTGTTGTTTTCCTCAACAATTACTTTGCTTTCTTTCATTCTCAACCTTCTAAACCAATCAAATCTAGAAGCACCCAACTCAAGCAGCTAGTGAGAGACTTACCCAATATCACTAATCTTGGGGATGCTTTCAATGTGTTCGATAGAATGCTTCAAATGCGTCCTCTGCCTTCTGTTGCCCCTTTCAATCAAATCTTGATTCAACTTGCGAAATTGAAACATTATTCGGCCGTCATATCTTTGTACAACCAAATGGGTATGTCGGGAATTGAACCTGATGGTTATACTCTAAACATTCTCATTAATTGCCATTGCCATTTGAACCAAATGGGGTTTAGTTTATCTGTCTTGGGAAATTTCTTCAAACTTGGTCTTAAACCAAAAGTCTCTACCTTCACCACTCTAATCAACGGCTTTCTTCTCAAGAATAGTGTGGCGGAGGCGGCAGGAATTTTCAACAAAATGATTGTGGGAGGTAATTGTCAGCCTGATGTGGTTACTTATGGCACACTAGTAAAGGGCTTTTGCATGAAAGGTAACAACAGTGCTGCTATTCAGTTGCTTAGGAAGATGGAGGAAGGAGCTTGCAAGCCTGGCCTAGTTGTCTATAGCACAATCATCGACAGTCTTTGTAAGGATGCACTAGTTGATGATGCATTCAACCTCTTCTCAGAAATGATGTGCAATGGTATTGCCCCGAATGTCATTACCTATACATCCTTGATTCATGGAGTTTGCAAATTAGGCGAGTGGAAAGAAGCTACAAGGTTGTTGAATGAAATGGTTAGTAAAAATATCTATCCAAATATGCACACATTCAGTGTCTTGGTAGACACACTTTGTAAGGAGGGGATGGTCGTGGAAGCAGAAGGTGTGGTTGAAATAATGATTCAAAGAGATATTGAACCTAATACGGTTACGTACAATTCACTAATGGATGGTTACTGTTAGCGAGGAAGAATGGACAAAGCGAAAAAGGTTTTTGAACTAATGCTTAGCAAGGGCTCCATGGTTGATGCTTTTAGTTATAACATATTGATAAACGGATTTTGTAAGCATAAGATGATGGATGAGGCCATGATGCTTCTTGGGGAAATGTCTCATAAAGGGCTTGTTCCAGATACCGTTACTTATAATACTGTTGTGGACGGTTGTTGCAAAATGGGCAAAATACGTGATGCACAACAGCTGTTCTCTAAGATGCAAGCTTGTGGCCAACTTCCAAATGTTCAAACTTATGCTATTCTACTGGATGGCCTGTGTAAAAACCGACAACTTTCTACAGCAATCCAATTGTTTAGAGAGATGGAAGGCAAGAAGTTGGATGTAAATATTGTGATTTACACTATTCTTATCGAGGGTTTGTGCATAGCTGGGAAAATTGAATCTGCAAGGGTTCTCTTTCGTGGGTTACCATCAAAAGGACTTCAACCAAATGTGAGGACATATAACATCATGATTAGTGGACTCTGTATTGGGGGCCTGACAAGTGATGCAGAAAAGCTGCTAACCGAAATGGAAGAGAAAGGTTGTGCTCCAGATGGTTGGACCTATAACATAATTATTCGAGGGTTCATCAATAACAATGAGACAGTAAGGTCGATGGGACTTATTCAACAAATGGTGGAAAGGGGTTTCTCTGCAGATGCATCAACTACAGAATTGATAGTTGATTTATTGTGTAAAGATAAAGTGGATCCAGCATTGTTGCCATTGATAAAAAGAGAATTATGAAGGTAACTTGCCTCTTCAAAACTTGAAACACATCTTCTTCGGACTATCACATTAAACATTGAAACTGCCAGATGATTTCACTGAACTTTTGGTCTGAATGATTGTTGATGAGGAACCTTGTCTGATATGACCTTTGGACCTGATTAACTTTTAAGCATAAGCATAGATACAACAAAACCTCATTAAAACTAACAAGTCTTGATTATATTCTTATAGTCCTGTGTTACTTGCAGAAAGTTTACTTGCATGATTATCACCCTGACCTTAGCTCTCTTATAATAACTTGTTCAGTTCCAAATTTTAGCTGGGTTGTTGCGTTCAAGGAATTTGCACACCCTGCAATGGAGCTTTTCTCTGCATTGGATACAGTAGGACCAACCTTATTTCTTGCAACTGCCATGTTTGGTTTTGTGTTTCAAATGACTTCTTTAATCACAGAGAAAGAACTAAAGCTTCAACAGGTGATGGCTTTAAGCAGCTTTAAGTTAATGCATAACACTGTTCAGTTAAATGGCTTTAACTATTACTAGCCTCGCTGTTATTTTGCAGAATCAATTAATTATCTAGTGTTTTATTTGTTTCGCCAAGCAGGCAATGACAATGATGGGTCTTTATGATTCTGCATACTGGTTCTCATGGCTCACATGGGAGGGAATCATAACACTTCTCTCATCACTTTTCATCGTTCTCTTCAGAATGATGTTTCAGTTTGATTTTTTCCTTAAGAACAATTTTCTGGTCTTGTTCCTTGTCTTCTTTCTTTTCCAACTCAATATGGTAAGACTTTTTCTTGCAAATTTGCAATTACTTGTTTTAATTCATTCTGATTTATGTTTTTCAACAAGCCTCTTGGTTTTATCATAAGTTCATAACCTCTGATCCTTCCTCCCTAACATTTCATGCCAGCTTGGTTTTGCCTTTATGTTGTCAGCCTTCATAAGCAAGTCATCTCCATCCACAACTGTGGGTTTCTCCATATTTATTGTTGGTTTTATGACCCAGGCAAGATTCCTCAGTTCAAGATTTATATATTAGGGATTGTTGGTTCAATGGTGCTAACAGAATCCATTTTGTCATTGCAGCTTGTTACAGCATTTGGATTTCCCTATTCTGATAGCATCTCCAGAACCTATCGAATCCTCTGGTCATTATTCCCACCTAATCTTCTTGCCAAAGCTCTGCAGATACTCGCTGGTGTAACATCCAATCCTCTAGATATTGGGGTTAACTGGAGTAGAAGAACAAAAGTGTGCACTAATGATGATGACTGTGCTATAACAATTGTATGTAAACACATTGATCCTCAAACTCAAAACATTTATGATAGGTTATTAGTCCTTTGGACACCAAAACCAAAAAAAAGTTTTATATATATGCCCAGTTCCACAATACATATTACAACCATTCGGAGACCAAATAATACACAAGGTCCAACAAATACTGGAGAGGCTAGAATGAGGAGGATGAGTGAGGAGGTTATTTGAGGAGGTGAAATCTCACCATCAACAACTAAAAACAAAGTACATGGGGGGGTGCATTGGGGGGTCCACACCCCTTTTGATGGTGAGATAGGCCTCCTCAAATAGCCTCCTCACTATAAACCCTCATTATAGAAGCTCCCCAACAAATACACAGCAAAATAAACGGGCAAAAAAAAAAACAAGAGAATCAACAGCCCAAGACAGAGAGGGATGCCCAAGCACGCAGAATTGTGCCAAATTAATTTTAACATATATGGGTCTTGCCTGGCCTCAACAAAATAGTCTCCCTCCCCAATGGATGAGGCAACAAGCAAGGCAATATCGCCCTCATGGGTTTGGCAAGGTTATATTTCTTTATATATATATATATATATATATATATATAAAGAAATACTATTATGTGGACGTCCGGATGTTATTATCATATAAATATCATGTATTTTCTACTACATCTCCCTATTTTCTTTCCTATTTATAATGGCATCTACACGGTAATAATGTGCGGACATCTGGATGAGAAAATAATATATATATATATATATATATATATATATATATATAATAAATGGTTTGGATTAGTGAAATATAATACGGAGTGGGCCCTATAAGGGAGGGTGTCCCTCAATGGAAGCTCTCTATATATATAGAGTCCTCTTTTATTGAGGGACACCCTTTAGGGTCCCATACGAATTTTTTTTTTTCAACGATCCAAACAGTCTATTATTCAAATCTTCATTCATAGATCATCCTTACAAATTGAAAATCATTGATAATTGGAATCAACAAAATATACGAACACGGTGCTTCAAGAAAAAAACTATAATAACAACCATCTAATTATGTGGTAAAATGGTTTTAGATTCAAGTATTTTTTTTGCAGATATGATCTTTGAGGAAATATCTAAAAACTAGGCGTTCGGATTATTGAAATACAGTGCATAATGGGGCCTATAAGTGTGTCCCTCAATTGAAACTATATATATATATTGGACATTCATCCATATAATAAAATTTTCAATTATTAAAAATATAAAAAATTAATAAATGTCTTGATCATTTGTCTAATTTCTTGGATGAACAAACTTTTGATAAGGCAAATGTTAAAGCTAAAGTGCCACAAAAGTCACCAAAGTACAAATTTGCCTAAAAAGTTTGCCTATAATTTAAGAGATGTTCTAAGGAATAAAGTATTATATGACATAGTTCTGAGAAAAAAATTTTAAAAAAAATAAAACTGAAAAAATAAAAACAAGTGATTTGACTTATAGAGAAACGAACAATTGTATCTTTATTTGCACTTTTAATTAATTAATTAATGTAGGCATCCACCTGCTTCTTCAGACTCAATTGATTAGCCAAAAAATGTCTAGTTTAAGAGAGATCTCTGAACCAAGCATTTGCCTTGGAGCTTCGTGCGGTCAAATGGGATGTCCTGTGGCTCATGTCGATCTTAAAAAAAATTGTATCTTTGTGAATTTTAAAGTTCATTCGAAATAGATATCAATTAAATAATCACATATGCACACAATGGAAACCTTACTTAAATGAACACTGCATTCAAATTCAAGTTCAAAGATGAGAAGAACTAAAGATTGGTCAAAGAATCACATATACACACAATGGTTAAACTACGTCATTCGATGGAGAGATTATAGAATACTACGACAGTACAATCAAGTGATACATTTTGTACACATATTATAATATAAGTAGATATTTATAAATATTATTCCCTAAAATGAGGAAAAATAAACCCTATCGTCCACCTATATTATAACACGTGTACAAAATGTACCACATAACCGTATTACCATAGTATTCTATAATTTCTCCATTCAATAGGTTGACCTTCCAAAAAATAATAAAAGTCTTTGAGATAATTTGTTTTAAATCACATAACTTTTTTTATATTAACCATTAAATTTCATTTTAACACTAATTTCTCTCAACATGAGAACTGGAAAAATTCTTTATTTTATTTTACGTAGGTTACTCTTGATGTAGTAGAGACCGTGTTGAGTCCGAGGATTAGAGCATGTGGCTATGAACCATATTGTTTGGAATTCAAATCTCTTCTCGCCCACAATTGATCACAGTGTTAATAAAATTATATACTTTTAAATGGTAAGGAGTAAAGAGTCATTTCAGTAATAATATACTTTGAATCATTATTACTTAAGTTCCAAGTAACTGGTTTCTGTGCTCCACGTAAGACTTGTGTACATCACATAGCGTCGTCTCGTCTACCGTTATGAATTTTACAATGACACTTCTGCCCTCAAGAATGGTAGAGTGAATTGAACAAAGCTCCTAATTTCATTTGCAATACAAATGGAATTAACTAATCAATTCGTAAAACATTTTGTAATACAAGGTTCATTACGCAAAATGATTTAAAATTTTCGCCAACTAACTCTTGGTCTAATTGTATTTCTCTTTCCAACATTGAAAGATGTCCTAAATTTAACCAAGGTGGTTGGTGTGAGTGGTTCGGCACTCTCATTTCTTAAAAGAGGTCAGGGGTTCGATCCCTACTCTTGTACGGAGTCACCACTTTGCCCAGCACTTTACCCCTTATGGACCGACCCGGTGTGAGCGGGGATTAGTCTGGGTTATGGTTAAGGCTTAAAGGTGCCACTCATAGTTGGGGCCCATCCAGGACCACCTCGTGATTCAGACCAAAAAAAAAAAAAAAATCCTAAATTTGAAATCCCAAACTTATTGATAACAAAAAGAAAAATCCAATAATATTTTTTGTATTTTCATTTTTTTTAAATAAATTTTTTTTTTCACTTAAACATTTCATCACTCATATATATATATATAATTTTAAAAAAATCCATTTGATCACCCAAGGGGTTAATGACCTATTCCGCACATAAACCAACACGAAAGGTCAAATAATTTACCCAAAAAAACACAAAAAGTCAATTTTGAACAAAATAAGATAATAATATTAATAATAAAAAAACAGCGCGAAATATCACCAACATTTCTCAGGCGCCTTTGACCAAACACCAAACAATCTCACAACATTTGGCAGAAAGTCTCCGGCCGTCCCTCGTGGAGACGAACCTTCTTGTCCTAAAACAAGCGAAGCTCAGTGGTAAATCCGTAAATTCCACCTAAACCCAAGGCTAATTTGGGAATTCATCATCACCTGCCAAAACTCAACGCGTAAAACCGCGCCCTCTGAAACAGAACTGAACCAGTCCACTGAAAATCAGTATAAAGCATAAAGCTTCCCCCAATCCCCCCACACAAACTCTCAATTCAAAAGTCCACAGCAAAAGCTCAGAGAAGCCATGGCATTACGCAGCGGTTTTCCGCTGCTGCACCAGCAATTCAAGGCTCTGTTCAGGAAGAACCTCCTGCTCTCATGGCGGAACAAGAGGGCTACATTTCTCCAGCTCTTCTCGTCCTTCATCTTCATCTTCCTCATCTTCTGCATCCAGAAAGCGATCGAGGCTCGAAACGCGTCGTCCACGTCGTACAAGAGCGTCACCGATCCTCCATCTCTGGTTTCGCTGCCGATCCCGCCGTGCGAGGACAAGTACTACATCAAAACGCCGTGCTTTGACTTCGTGTGGAGCGGAGATGGGAGCGCTAGGATTCAGAGAATCGTCAGTGCTATCATGGATAATAATCCCGGCAGGCCCATTCCTGCGAGCAAGGTAAGGAGGGATTTGGATTATTGCTGTGTAGAGCTTGGTGTTGTGTTTGGTTGTCGAGAAAATGGGGGAGAAAGTGTTCGGGGCCGTTTTTCTTTTTCTTTTGATTCTGTTTTGTTTGTTTTACTTGGGGAAATGATAACCGTCCGCATTAGTTAGCCACGTCAGCAATGTGGTCTTCGTTGGATTTAGACTAAAGGCATATAATTTGTTTATTTTTACCATAGGCTTAGAATTTTTTACCAAGGGCACACGGCCCATTTCCAGTTACTTGAAAATAAACTGTTCCACTTTGGGCTTGAATTTGATTCTGACTCTGCAAATTGATTTTGCTACAGCATCAATCTGATTGTTTTCTCTCCAGCAGTTTTATTGTTAGCTCATTTAAGTATATATGTAGCATGCATAATACTGATTTTGGTGATGGTATTGTGTTGCCTGAGCTTGGGATATGAGGGATCTGGGTGATGACAAATTGCTGGCATTGGCTTTTCAGATTTTAGAGGATATATGCTTTACTTGATGCACATGTAAGAATGAAAAGCCAATGCCACCTAGTGCAGGGCTGTTGATTACTCAAGCCTCCATGTAAAACCCCAACAAAGATAAATGATACGCCCTTTTGACCTGATAACCTTTTAAGACTAAACAATGCAAAAATGCCTTAGAAACCTTGTCCGGTATGACCTTTGGACCTGATTAACTTTCAAGCATAAGCATAGATGCAACAAAACCTCATTAAAACTAAGAAGTCTTGATTATATTCATATTCAGTTATGAATTTTTGTTTATATTTCGAATATGGTGGTGACATTTGATATCTTAAGATTGAATTGTTACCATCATTGAGAATCAAAATTTTGGGGTTTGGTTGTTGAAAAATTGAGGCTAAAAGGGGGGAAGGGGGAGAAAAAATTCAAAATGTTAAATCTCATTTATTTATGCTTCACTTAAATAGGTTGGTTCACTGAGTTGCATTAAGTTTCTTTCTTTTGCATTGTTTGTTACTGTTAGGGTGCTTTTGGTTCATGGGAAATGGGGCTTGGGAAAGGGAAATCACAATTGGGTGTGAGAAAGTCTGAATAACAAATATCATGTAATAACTCTTGTCGTGCCTTTTATTTCTGCAGGTCAAATCGTTTAGAACAACAGCTGAAGTGGATGCATGGCTGTATAGTAATCCAATGTATTGCCCAGGAGCGTTGCATTTTATGGAAAGAAACGCCACTGTTATTAGCTATGGCATACAGACTAATTCTACTCCTGTTGCAAAACGAGGGCAATATGAAGATCCTACTTTCAAATTTCAAATTCCGCTTCAGATTGCTGCAGAGCGTGAAATTGCTCGGTCTCTGATTGGAGGTATTAGGCTTTGTTTCTTAAAGTCCTGTGTTACTTGCAGAAAGTTTACTTGCATGATTACCACCCTGACCTTAGCTCTCATATAATGACTTGTTCAGTTCCAAATTTTAGCTGGGTTGTTGCGTTCAAGGAATTTGCACACCCTGCAATGGAGCTTTTCTCTGCATTGGATACAGTAGGACCAACCTTTTTTCTTGCAACTGCCATGTTTGGTTTTGTGTTTCAAATGACTTCTTTGATCACAGAGAAAGAACTAAAGCTTCGACAGGTGATGGCTTTAAGCAGCTTTAAGTTAATGCATAACACTGTCCAGTTAAATGGCTATTACTATTACTAGCCTTGCTGTTCTTTTGCAGAATCAATTAATTATCTGGTGTTTTATTTGTTTCGCCAAGCAGGCAATGACAATGATGGGTCTTTATGATACTGCGTACTGGTTCTCATGGCTCACATGGGAGGGAATCATTACACTACTCTCATCACTTTTCATCGTTCTTTTCGGAATGATGTTTCAGTTTGATTTTTTCCTAAAGAACAATTTTGCGGTCTTGTTCCTTGTCTTCTTTCTTTTCCAACTCAATATGGTAAGACTTCTTCTTGCAAGTTTGCGATTACTTTTTTTAATTCATTCTAATTCTTTCTGATTTATGTTTTTAAATAAGCCTCTTGGTTTTATTCATAACCTCTGATCCTTCCTCTCTAACATTTCATGCCAGCTAGGTTTTGCCTTTATGTTGTCGGCCTTCATAAGCAAGTCATCTTCATCCACAACTGTGGGTTTCTCCATATTTATTGTTGGTTTTATGACCCAGGCAAGATTCCTCAGTTCAAGATTTATATATTAGGAATTGTTGGTTCAATGGTACTAACAGAATCCATTTTGTCATTGCAGCTTGTTACAGCATTTGGATTTCCCTATTCTGATAGCATCTCCAGTCCCTTTCGAAGCCTCTGGTCATTATTCCCACCTAATCTTCTTGCCAAAGCTCTACAGATACTCGCTGGTGCAACATCCACTCCTCAAGATATTGGGGTTAGCTGGAGTAGAAGAACAAAGTGTGCACCAAATGATGATGACTGTGTTATAACAATTGTATGTAAACACATTGATCCTCAAACTCAAAACATTTACGATAGGTTATTAGTCCTTTTGATTAGTTCGTAATTATAATATTCTGATTTGAACTTTGATAGAATGACATTTGTATATGGCTGGTGGCCACATTCTTCCTCTGGTTTGTATTGGCTATCTACTTCGATAATATCATCCCAAACGTATCTGGTGTGAGAAAATCAGTGTTTTACTTTTTGAAGCCTGGGTACTGGATAGGGAAAGGTGGAAACAAAGTAGAAGGTAAAAATAAGACTGGAATGCAGATTGCGTGTGAGTTTCCCTTGTTGGATATTACTTGATGCTTTTTTTCCTCTTTTTCATAGAGGGTGGCATTTGCAGTTGCATAGGTTCAGTTCCACCACAGGAGCAACTTACTCCAGATGATGAAGATGTCCTTGAAGAGGAGAACATTGTAAAACAACAAACTAGGGAAGGCATAATCGATCCGAACATTGCAGTTCAGATACGTGGCCTTGTAAAGACATATCCTGGGACCACAAATATTGGTTGCTGTAGATGCAAGAGGACTTCACCTTACCATGCCCTCAAGGTAAAGAACCTTTTCTGACTTTTAGTTCTCAGTGAAAGTTGAGAGATTAAAAGGACTTCTCCTTCAATCACTTAGCTTCCTAGAGGAATACCCCTTTAAGCTAAAATGATTGATATTTCATGATTTTCATCAGCTGTCATTAATATTATAACACTTGAGACAAAAAGTATAATGCAGACACAGCATATATGTTCGGGTTTTTTTTTAATTAATAATAACAATGGATTTCTTTTGAACAACCTTCAGGGTTTATGGGTGAACTTTTCCAAGGATCAGTTATTTTGTTTACTTGGACCCAATGGAGCTGGGAAAACCACGGCCATTAATTGTCTGACTGGCATCACACCGGTGACTGGCGGAGATGGTAATAGTATCATTATTTTTGAGTTCATGAATAAAAAATTCTCTGATGAAATCAGTATGGATATGATAAATTGTGAACTGTCTTGATAACAGCATTGATTTATGGATATTCTGCCCGAAGCTCTGTTGGCATGGCAAAAATTAGAAAAATGATTGGAGTTTGTCCGCAGGTGATCTGCTCTCCCTCCCTACACACATATGAGCATGTATATGAATGTCTGTACTTCAAGTGTATGCAAGTTACGTAGTTGTCATCATGATGCTTCAACTCATTGATAAATTTAGAGTTAACTTGTCCATATGTTGCCTATGTTCACAGTTTGACATTCTGTGGGATGCATTGTCTGGGCAAGAGCACCTCCACCTGTTCGCTAGTATTAAAGGCCTATCCCCAGCTTCAATCAAATCAGTATGTGCTATGCTAATTATTCAAGGAGTAATTCGTCCCTATCACTGGTTGTATACCACTGATGATAGGGCAGAAAATTTCCTGCATGCTTTCTACTTTGCAAATGTTTGAACTCTGGGATTATAATCTTTCATTTTTGTCCCCATGCTTTATGAGCTCAAGCAAGCAGAAAAACTGTTTGTTCATGTATAAGATGAATGCTCCTTCTCAAATGTAGGTTGCTAAGAAGTCCTTGGCAGAGGTGAGGCTCACTGAGGCAGCCAAAATGAGAGCTGGGAGTTACAGTGGAGGAATGAAACGTCGCCTGAGTTTTGCAATAGCCCTTATTGGTGATCCAAAGTTAGTCATCTTGGATGAACCGGTATGGAAATTATAAACTTTTCCCTGTATTCGTATTAAAATAAAATTTATTAAAATATGAGGAAGATCATTATGTTGCATTACTTATGAAGAATAACATGGGTGCTTATATGGGACACCAAGACATAAATCTCTATGAAGATTAGCCTTGAATTAAGCTAATCAGACAATAAGCCTCAAATTCAGCTACATGCCTAATAATCAGAACTTAATTTAAGCTACAAATCAGCCATTGAACTAAATGACCAATAATCAGCCTATGCCAACAAGAGAGTAAATCTAGACGCTCTGTTTATGTGTTTTAGTTTATGATCTGCAGACAACTGGTATGGATCCAATAACTAGAAGACATGTATGGGACATCATAGAGGATGCCAAAAAAGGGCGGGCAATTGTCCTAACCACTCACTCAATGGAAGAAGCTGACATTTTAAGTGACAGGATTGGAATAATGGCAAAGGGTAGGCTCCGTTGCATTGGAACTTCAATCAGGCTGAAGTCACGGTTTGGGACTGGTTTTATTGCTAATGTTAGCTTCACTGGAAGCACCAATGGACAAAGTCCTCCAAACAGTGATGCAGTTGCTACACCTCACCATGAGGCAGTGAAGCAGTTCTTTAAACATGTATGATAATTTCGAAAGTGATTTAAACATTTTTTTTTAATGCATACAAAGGTTAATTTCTAACATGGGAAATGTTTTGACAGCATTTGGATGTTTTACCAAAAGAAGAGAACAAATCCTTTCTGACTTTTGTTATTCCTCACGACAGAGAGGGGCTTTTGAAGGTAATCATTTCACTTTCTAGTATATCTGTTATAGCAACTTTTTCTTTTCAAGGTAATTACAGTTGTTTTTATACTGAAACTTGATGGAAGAAGGATGGCACAATGTCTAATTCTCGTAGGTTGTGGCTAATAAAATGAATTTGAAAACTCTCATGTTACTCTCTATTTGCGGGAGAAGGAAGATGTTATGTTGAAACCAATATATTTGATTATTTGATAATAAAATCGTGTAATGCAGCTTATGTTTTTGGTTTCGTTAGCTTGGAGGACACATGTAATTGCCAAGATGGTATACGTGTTTTCATATATTTTGTAAATCTTCTGCAGAATTTTTTTGCGGAGCTACAAGACGGACAAAGTGAATTCGGTATATCAGACATCCAACTTGGTCTTACAACTCTAGAAGAAGTTTTCTTGAATATTGCAAAGCAGGCAGAGCTAGAAACTGCCACAGCTGAGGGGAGGTTGGTCACTCTCACTTTAACATCCGGAGCCTCAGTCGAGGTAAGCTCAATTCCTTTCTCTTTATATCATTCTGTAGTGAGATACATAAGCAATGGCAATAAAATCACGTGTGATTTCATGTTTTCTTGTTTTTCTCTTATTGTATCTCAATGATTATGCAGATACCAGTCGGAGCTAGGTTTGTGGGGATTCCAGGTACAGAATCTGCAGAGAATCCAAGAGGGATTATGGTAGAAGTTTACTGGGAGCAAGATGATTCCGGTGCCCTCTGCATATCTGGCCACTCACCTGAAACTCCAATACCTCCTAATGTTGAACCAATGCCTTCTTCAGCTGCAACCTCGCGCAGAAACTCGATAGGCCGGTCACGACCGGTTCATGGAATTGTCATTCACCCCAATCAAATCAGTAGCACAAGTCCTCATTGACACTGTTAGTTATTAAGATACCAGAGGTACATAACTTTTGTACATTTACTGAGTACCCCACTGGAAGCACATAGCCACTTATAGTTCCTTAAATAATCTATTCAGAAATTTTACAGAAGTTTGTAATTTATTGAGAATCTTGTTACACACACTACTTCATTGCTTGTTTCTTTATGTATGTTTTGTTCTTGAAGTATAGGCCAGTACCCCAATTATATTAAGAAAATTTCAAAATCTAGAAGCAGCCCTTAAATTTTTAATTGGTTAGGTGACATGTTGGCCATTTTTTCTTTTCTTAGAAAACAATTGGAAAGTTCATGTTGTCTTTCTAAAGTCAACCAAGAAACCAAAGGCGGCTTAGTCAACATATGACGATGAATTCAAACTTGGAACTTTTGTCCATTATTAAAGACCCTTGACATTTTGGCCGCCTTCAGATTACACAATGACCCTTACATTTTCTATTCGCCATCTGCCTCTACAAAACTAGTTGTGATTTATACGAATAATATCCCAAGGAAGTCGCAGAGATCCATGGAGTCCGGTTCAGAGCTCCCAAGCGAAGTTATATGCTTTCAGATACTTGCCAGGCTGCCGGTCAAGTCCCTCATGCGCTTCAAATGCGTTTGCAAGTCTTGGTCCTCTCTCAACCGCAACCCTTCATTTGTCAATGCCCATCGAAACTTCCACCGGAACAACCACACTCAGCTCCTCCTCACCACCTGGGACGAAGCCATGCTGCAGCAGACCTTCTTCTCCATACAAATCAAACAAGGAAGTCCAACGCTCGTTATCCGCCTTCTAGACCTTCCAACACCACCAACCAAGAATGGTGAACGTCTCTACAATGCACTGAGTGTCAATGGCTTAGTCTGTCTTTACCTTTCTAACCTAGTGTTTCCCAATCGAACCGACCATAACCATCCCGTTCGAATACTCAACCCGTGCACTCGAGAGTCTATAATTCTTCCTCATGATTCACCTGCATACAGCGCCATCCACCTTACACACCACTTCGGGTTCAGTCCTCTTACGAACGAGTATAAGGTTCTTCAAGTGAAAAGGTTTCCGCCTCTAAATTCTATAGAGGATATGAGCTTCATGTTCAGGATTTTCAAATTAGGTACAAGTTCATGGAGGAGAATAGAGGTAGACCTTAATGATCTCCCTTTCGATCTGCTCAAGTGCCAGTTTGACAGGAGAAGTGTGTGCGCTCATGGAGCCATACATTGGATGCACACGTCAACCCAGAACATTATAGCAGTTTTCGACCTTGAAGACGAGAGATTCAGAGCCATCCCACTTCCTGAAGATTATAACTATGGCATCCATGGTATCAAGAATACCCTTGGGTACATAGT
The DNA here is from genome assembly GCF_965620075.1 of Prunus avium. Classification (NCBI taxonomy): domain Eukaryota; kingdom Viridiplantae; phylum Streptophyta; class Magnoliopsida; order Rosales; family Rosaceae; genus Prunus; species Prunus avium. The sequence continues at coordinate 32,587,089 of NC_142289.1, forward strand.
TGAACTGGATGGGTGTTTGGCTCTAATGGGTGACAGGCACCTGATGCAACAGAACATGATGGAGTTATGGATTTTGAAGGACTACGAAAACCAGGTTTGGGTTAAGGAGACCATCACATTTCCCATTTATTGGGGGGACTTAGGGTACCCTGTCCCTTTGTATACGATTCACACTGGTGAGCTGCTTCTGCAATCTTCAAGATTACTTAGGCAGGACCCTGCACAAGTGAAAGTGTTCTTTTACAACATGGAGAGTAAAAGTTTCAGAAGTGAAATTGTTTCGCCACAGTTGAGAGTCTCGGATCATCTTCTGTTGAAGTTGCTTGTTGGTTGTGGTGGTGATAGCATTGTCCCCTTAAGATGAGAGATGGCCTAATTGCATCATCTAATTCTAAGCTTCAATTCAATGGTTGGTTATCTTCTATAAAATTTGAAATTTCAACTTGGTGATGTTTTACCTTCACACTATTTGTCATGTTACTCTCCTTTTGCTCTACTTCTTCATTTCTCTCTCATTCACTACTTTAATGAAGACTGCAAACTAGAGAGTAATTACATTAATTATGGAATAATTTCATACATTTAGAGTTTAAAATGTCATCATCATTATGTTATACATTTCTTTGTAAAGGTTTTTGGTATTTTGAAATTAAAAATTAAAAATTTCAAAATCATACGCTCTAAAATTCCTGAAAATACTGTCAGAGCATTATTTGCTAGTGGTTTAGAGTTCGATTTTCGTTTCTCACTTCTTAGTTGGTTTGCAGGGTGTAGGGCAGTGATTGTGGAAACAAAAAAAAAGGAGTAACCATTATAGTAATACAAAAGTTAAATAGATGAATAATAGAAAAAGACTTCTTCGTCGTTCATCCTTTCTACTTGCTAAGTTGCCAACCCAATTTGAAGTACATCTTCTCTTGTTATAGAATAAGGGCCAATGCAAAAAAGCACAGTAACTATGTATTGACACTGACGAGGAATATAAAATCACTGAGTAAATGTTTGTTTTCTTGTTTTACTCTTCAAAGTTTTAAACAAATTCAACAAGCGACTAAACCAAAGCAGATTTAGTTTCAATCTGTCTTGCTCTTGACTTCCTTCTGATAAAAAAACTATGAACTTTAGATTTCCCATCCACCATCTGCCCCTACAAAACTATAACTTTTAGACTTATAACTTGTAAGGAAAGATAATAATATTATAAGATCAATACATGGAAGCGGCAGCGGATCAAGAGCTCCCCAGCCAAATTACATGCTTTGAGATTCTCCCAAGGCTACCATCCAAGTCCCTGATGCGCTTCAAATGCGTGTGCAAGTCTTGGTCCTCTCTCACCCACAACCCTTCCTTTGTCAATGCCCATCAAAACTTGGGCTGCAACAAGCACACTCACCTCCTCCTCTCTGCCTTGGACAAATCCACAAGGCAGCAACACTTCTTCAGCTCACAAATCAACCAACAAGGAAGCCAAACACCCTCCGTCCATCTTCTAAGCCTTCCAACGCCGCGCACCAAGAACGAACGTCTCTACCTTGCGCAGAGTATCAACAGCTTGGTCTGTCTTTACCTTCATAACACCTTTGTTCCCAATCAAACTGATCCTGACCACCCTGTTCGAGTATTTAACCCCTGCACCCGAGAGTCTATCGCTCTTCCCCATGCTTCACCAGCTTCCCACACAGCCCATGTTACACACCATTTCGGGTTCAGTCATCTTACAAATGAGTATAAGGTTCTCCAAGTGCAAAAGTTTGTCCCTACCTTGAGGGGTAACCATTTTATGTTCAAGATATTCAAATTGGGGACAAGTTCATGGAGGAACATCGAGGTAGACCTTAATGATCTCCCTTCTGATCCTCTTAAGTGCCCGTTTGATTCTCGAAGCCTGTGCGTTAATGGGGTCATACATTGGTTGCATGCGACACAAAATGTTATATTGGTTTTTGACATTGTTGAAGAGAAGTTCAGAGCAATCCCGTACCCTAAAGATTATAATTGTTTTCTGCATTTGGTTAGTTATATAATTGGAGTGGATGGACGTTTGGCTCTTGTAGCTGACGAGCAGTTGATGGGACAGGACCTGATGGGGCTGTGGATTTTGAGGGACTACCAAAACCAGGTGTGGCTTAAGGAGACCATCACTCTGCCCTTTGTTTGGAGGGAGGTAGGGTACCCTCTTCCTTGTTGTACCATTCACACAGGTGAGCTCCTCTTCCAGTCTTCAGGGTTAAGCAGGCATCACCCTGCCTATATGAGGGAGCATTTATACAACATGAAGACTGCAAGTTTTAGGGCAATTGATGAAATTGTTTTGCCCCCCGGATCGACATTTCTGAAGGATAATGCATTGAATTTACTTGCTAGTTACGAGGATAACATTGTGCCCTTATGATGAGAGATATGACCTATTTCATCATCAAGCTTTAATTCAATGGTGAACTTGCAAATAGAAGTTATTTTGGTGGCTTCTCTTACCTTGAAAAACATATTGGGTTTTTTCATGGTGCCTTGTGCTTACATATTGTTGCAAGACAACAAGGCCCTGAAATTTGATATTTCTGCTGCCATGAGAGTAAAATAAGTTTGACTCCCCATTAATTTTCAATTTAAAAATATAGTAAGAAGATATTGGGTGTCAAATTTGTGTGAAGCAACGGTACGTTATGTTACAAGATACAAGAAACGGGAACGATCAGCTATACCACAACAATTCCCGCATCTAAAACAGTTTTTTTTTCTTTTAACGAAAAAAAAAAAAACCAAGTAGAAAATGTCATGAGGATGATAATGGTATTGGTGTAGATTTGTGTGAGTGTGAATGGCATGATTATTCACATGTTATTGTGCACACATCTCTGCTCTAATTCCAAGAAGACGCTGGAACTTGAGAGGAAGCATCTTTGCACATCCTCCGTTCATCAGAGTTGTTCTCAACGAACTTAATGCCATCCCAAAATAATTGCAGAAAATAAAATATTGGAGGAAACTAAATTTTCTGTTTGCAATACAATGACTTGTGTTTCATAAACAACAATGTTGTATGGACCATGTCTATACGACAATGTTGTATGGAACAGATTATGTTGAATTGTTTACTTGAAACATTGTCGTATGTAAACAATATTTTTTGTTTTTGTCCCAAGTACTGATATGAAATATATAATTATGGAATTCATTAAATTTGTAATATTAATATTCTTCAATTAATATAGATGCACATGGAATTCAACACCAACTTGGAACTTGTCATGTTTCTTAAAGAACCTTTCACTTCAATCCGTCTTGAAGCTCTTGGCTTCCTTCTGATAAAAACTCTACTTTGGATCCCATCCACCATCTGCCCCTACAAACTATCAACTTTTAGACTTATACTTGTAAGGAAGGATAATATCCTAACAAAGTGACATAGAGATCAATACATGGAGCCAGTTGGAGGTCCAGAGCTCCCCAGCCAAATTACATGCTTTGAGATTCTCCCAAGGCTACCCTCCAAGTCTCTCATGCGCTTCAAATGTGTCCGCAAGTCTTGGTCTTCTCTCACCCGCGACCCTTCCTTTGTCAGCGCCCATCAAAACTTGGGATGCAACAAGAATGTTCACCTCCTCCTCACTGCCTGGGACAAACCCACAACGCAGCAACACTCTTCTCCTTGCAAATCAACCAAGAAGAAAGTCTAATCCCTGCCACCCATCTTCTAAGCCCTCCAACACCGCAAACCACGAATGAATGTCTCTACAATATGCACAAAGTATCAACGGCTTGGTCTGTCTTTACCTTTATAATACTACAGTGCCCAATCAAACCGATCCTGACCACCCCGTTAGCATTTTTAACCCCTCCACCCGAGAGTCTATCGCTCTCTCCCACGCTCCTGCATCACGCAAAGTCTATGTTACATATCATTTCGGGTTCAGTCCTCTTACAAATGAGTATAAGGTTCTCCAAGTGCAAGAACTCATCCATGCCTTGAGGGGTGAGCATTTTATGTTCAAAATATTTAAATTGGGGACAAGTTCATGGAGGCACATAGAGGTAGACTGTAATAGTCTCCGTTTTAATCCTTTTACATCCCCATTTCATAAGCGAAGTGTTTGCGTCAACGGGGCTGTACATTGGATTCATGGGATTAACAATGTCATACTGGCTTTTGACATTGGAGATGAGAAATTCAGAGCAAATCCACTTCCTAAAGATTATAATTGTTTTACACATCGTATTGATTTTCCCATTGGGAGGAGTATAGTTGAAGTGGATGGATGTGTGGCTCTAACAGGTGACAAGGAGTGGAGACTGAACATTTTAAGGCTTTGGGTTTTGAGGGACTACCAAAATCAGGTTTGGGTGAAGGAGACCATCTCTTTTCCCCTCATTGGGGGGAAGCAGGGTACCCAGTTCCTTTTTGTACCATTCACATCCGAGGGTGCTTCTATACAATATGGAGAGTGCAAGTTTTAGGGGAAGTGATGAGATTGTTTTGCCCCCCAAATATACATCTCTGAACGATGATCGATTGAAGTTGCTGGCTAGTTATGAGGATAGCATTGTGCCCTTAAGATGAGATATGGCCTATTTCATCATCAAGCTTCAGTAACTAGAGGATAGCATTGTGTTCTTAAGATGAGATATGGCGTATTTCATCATCAAGCTTCATTTCAAATAGTCACAAGGAAAAAAAATGCAACTAGTTTTTGAGGTGTTTTTTTGTTAAGATTTCAGAGAGAATGATCAGCAAACTAGCAAATATTGATATTGTTCCCAACTTAATCATCTACCTACAAAGTCCAATAGGTGTTGAGTTTTATCACAAAAAGCCCCAATATTATTTGAAGCGAACCACTTAATATATATTGTATTTTATTTTGTCAAGGTTCCAACTTAATTAGGTATTTATTTTTGTCTATAGTTTATTTTTTTGGGCCCTAAACCCTAAACGTAGAACATCTTCAACAAAGTAAAGAGAAATACAACTAGCCGACTAGCCAATAACACAAAAAAATATTCCCCCCTCCCCCCTCCTAATGTGAAGAGCAATTTGCCTTGCACATGTATCTGTCAATTTTTAGTTTTGAGTCTAATATTTTTTTGGTTGCCCTCCTTTTTTAACTTCTTGGTTTCTCTCATTTTTTTTCAAGCGAGTAAACCAAAGCAGCTTAGCTGCATAGTCAGCTCAGCATATATAGCGATGAACTCAAAGTTAGAACTTGTCAATTCTTTGAAGACCCCTTCAATCTGTCCTGGACCTCTTGGCTTCCTCCTGATAAAAACTATGAACTTATTTTGGAGAAATTTGACGTACATTGTAGGATCCACTATACTTTGGTTTGGACTATAGTTTGACTTATTATTCACCATGATTCTTCTAATTTCACTTTCTGAAAATTTTGGCCTTCATAATTTTGTTTGGTTTGTAATCAAGTCGAAATCGTAAACACCGTAAAATTAATAGATAAAACTTGAAATGGCATGTGTTAGCATGTTTTTCATAAGAGTGTTGTAATTAAGGGTTAATTTTACATAAATGCCTAATTGGTATGTATTATAGCATGAATTCAGTTAGGAACACAACATCCCAATTCTAATTAGGTTGATTTTTGGGGGTGATTAGTTGATTGTTGGGTGCATGGGCGTAACTTGTAAACTGATTCTGGATGTTCACCATAGAGGGTCCTTCAATATTTCCTAAAACATGTATACTTAAAGTTTAATATGTCGTGTTAAAATGGACTTATTGCTAAAAACCTATTATTTTTGGTGTGTAGACCAAAAGGGCTGTATTTGTAATATGAAACTGGTGATAAGGTATAAGAAACTGGTGATTCATTTTAAATGATCAACTACTGTAAGAACAATTGTTTAGTGTAGAAAATGTCATAAGGATGATAAGGGCGTTGGTGTGTGGGGCGTATTTGTGTGAGTGAGGTGAGAGGCATGACTATTCACAAGTTATTAGAATTAGGATTAATGTGCTTGTGCACATGTCGCTCAATTCGTAAACATAGGTTTTTGGTCATAATGTTTCAAAGATTGCTCTTTTTTGCTATATAGAGGTTATTGTTATCCCAACATAATTGCAAAAAAAACAGATGAAATATTGGAGGAAACTAAGGCCCTGTTTGATATCCTACTCAAAAAAGTAAACTGAAAAACTATAATTCTTTTTTAAAAATATGAGTTTTCAAATAGTGATTTTAAGATCTAAAAACTTGTTTGGTATTGAACTCCAAACTATTTTTAAGATCTAAAAAAAATTGAAATTAAAATAAAAAAATCATAAACCCTAATCCCCAAATTGAAATTAACAAAAGAAAAGGAAAAAGATGTGAGGCTGTATTGTAATATGAAACTGGTGATAAGGAAGAGGAGAGAGGGAGAGAGAGATAGAGAGAAAAAAAAAACTATAAAACCTCACTTTCTTTGTTTTTAATAATAGGCGTGTTTCTGAATTTTTTTTGGGTTTGGATTTTTAAAAATGAGCCTACCAAACGGCTTTTTGGGGCAAATCAGTTTTTTCGATTTTGATATGCTACAAGGGTAAGGAATTGCATTAGTTAATTTGAATATAAATAAAATAAATTATTCTTACTCAGCCTAGTTATAATAATTTAAAAAATATGATAAATAACTTACAAATCTTGTAACCTTCTTTTAAGGTTTCTAGTACAAATCAAGTACGAATGTTGTACATAACTAGTTGTTGATGCAATTCTAGACACAAGAAGTCCTTGTTATTTAGATCCAAACCTTGCACCTTAAGAGTGCTTTTCAAGTAGCTCTGATGTTTTCATTTAGCGATCAACGTATCTTTCAAAGCCATTTGGTCGATGTAAACTCTGGGTACCAAACACCATTCGCCATCAACGTGATCATAATCTTTGTGAACACTCAGATAGGTTCGACCATCCGCAACTGAATTGAGGTACAATTGGCACACACCTGTTAACAGTTTAGAAAAGGAAGCTTAAGAGTTGAGAAAGCTGAGAAGGAAGAAGAAGATTCAAGAAAATGATATGCTCTGTATATTGATCTTTCAGAATGGAATTACAATTGTGTGTCAACAGTTTTATATATCTCTGTAACCAAGACTTAACAACCTAACTAATTACAGCTAATACTAACAAACAACACGTGAGCACACACGTGACAGCTTAACTGAATACAAACTAACTAATATTGTTATCATTCGCCCTCAAACCCAACTCTGGATCCTGCTCTGGATTTCCAAGTCGCATACTAATACAGTGACTTAAGAAAATAGGACTATGCAATCCTTTAGTAAACACATCTGCAATTTGCTCTTGAGTAGGAACATATTGAACCACCAGATCATTCCTTTGAACCCTTCACGAACAAAGTGAAAATCTGTATCCAAGTGTTTGATTCGTGAATGATAAACAGGATTACTACTAAGTGCCAAAGCAGATAGATTGTCACAAAAAATGGTAGGAGGTTGAGGCAAGCACACTTTCAAATCTAGCAAAACCTGTCGAATCCAAGCCAAATCTGCAGCTGTATTAGCCAATGCCCTATACTCAGCCTCTGTTGAACTTCTGGATACAGACCCTTGCTTCTTAGACTGCCATGAGATAGGATTATGTCCAAGCAAAACCACAAAACCTGTAGTTGATCTCCTAGTATTTATGTCCCCTGCCCAGTCAGCATCACTATAAGCTTGTAATTGCCAAGGACCATGAGTAAACTGAATCCCATATTTCATAGTACCTTGAATGTATCTCAAAATTCTTTTGACCAGGTTGAAATGTATCTCAGTGGGAGCAGTCATATACTGACACATAGTATTGACAGCATAGGATAAGTCAGGTCTTGTGAAAGTTAAGTATTGCAAGGCACCAACAATACTTCTATAAAATGTAGGATCCTGCAGTGGTTCCCCTTCAGACATTAAAACTTGATTATGTGGCTTGCAAGGAGTAGGACAAGCCCTACAATTACTAAGACCAGCCTTTTTCAACAGATCTTTAGCATACTTGTGCTGATGTACAAAAATGTCACCTGTAGAATTGTAAGATATCTGAAGGCCAAGGAAATAGGTAAGTCGTCCCATGTCCTTCATCTCAAACACAGCTCCTAAATCATCAATCACTGTCTGCACTAACTGTGCATTGGAACCTGTCAAGATAATATCATCAACATATAATAATAAAATGACAATATCAGTGCCTTCATGCTTGACAAATAAGCTGGGATCAGAATGAGATGATTGGAACCCTATAGCTGGCAAATATCCTGTAAATTTGGCATTCCATGCCCGTGGAGCTTGCTTAAGTCCATACAGAGACTTATTCAACTTACACACAAACTCAGGCTGCTTGGGGTCTTCAAAACCTTGAGGTTGCCTCATAAAAACTTCTTCTTCAAGCTCCCCATGTAAGAACGCGTTCTTAACATCCAATTGTCTCAAAGACCACTTGTGCATAGCTGCGAGACTGAGAATTAACCTCACTGTTGTATGCCTTACAACAGGACTGAATGTTTCACTGAAGTCTAAGCCTGGTTTTTGACTAAATCCTTGAGCTACCAGTCAAGCCTTATACCTTGCAACAGAACCATTTTCATGTCTTTTGATTTTATAAATCCATTTGCTACCAACAATGTTTTTCTGGTGAGGACAAGGGACCAAAGACCACGTACCTTGCATATGTAATGCATCAATCTCTTCTTGAATTGCTTGAAGCCAAGCAGGAGACTGAGATGCTACTTTATAAGAAAGGGGTTCATTCTCTTCATGAATAATAGGTAAGCTGGTATGATAACAATGATAATCAGGAAAAGACTTTTGTTGACTAAGACCACTCTTAGCCCTAGTCTGCATAGGATGAACATTAGTAGACTGAGGAGTAGATGACACACTAGATGCAGAAGAAGTATCATCACTAGAAGAAGAAATAGGCAGAATAGCTTGTAATTGCTGATCAGTTAGAGTATTAGAAATGACATCTGTACCAATATCATGCTGCATGGAATCAATTGTACCAATATCCTGAGGCATTGAATTCTCTTGAGACAGTGAACTATGAGAATCACTAGAGACTAAATTGGGCATAGAGATCACTAGTGGAGCTGTAGTAGCTGAAGACATAAATGAAGGCATGGAACTGGATTCTGTAAAACCGTGAAAAGGATAGCAGGTCTCATCGTGGACTACATGTCTAGATATCACAAATTTTCCAGTATGAAGATTGTAACATATAACTCATTTATATCCTTGAGCATATCCAAGAAAAACACACGAAGCAGTCCTAGGTTCAAGTTTATGTACTTTGTAAGGTCTCAAATACGGATATACTGCAGTCCCAAATACCTTAATATGTGTAATATTAGGAACACTACCATACAACCTATAATAAGGAGACTGATAAGACAAGCTCTTACTAGGCATTCGATTTATCAAATAAGCAGCATGAGCAGTGGCATGAAACCAAAATGAACTAGACAGATGTGCAGCAGTTAAAAGAGTGATAGCAGTTTCAATCAAGTGCCTATTCTTTCTCTCAGCCAATCCATTTTGCTGAGGAGTATATGGACAAGAAAACTGATGTTCAATGCCCTTAGAGGCCAAAAAATCAGTAAAAACCTTACTAACAAACTCTCCACCTCCATCACTTTGAAAACACTTGATATTGGCATTAAATTGATTACCAAGCAAGGCATAAAATTTGAGAAACATAGGAAATACTTCTGATTTATGATAGAGTGGATATAACCACATATAACCAGTACACTCATCAACAAAGATTACATAGAATCTATAGCCATCCACAGACTTCACCCTAGACGGCCCCCACACATCGCTATGTATTTTCTGAAAAGGGATAGAGACTCTTACATGAGTAGTAGGAAAAGGAAGTTTGTGCATTTTCCCATGAAGACAAGCAGGACAAACAAAAGACCGACAATCATCACTGTATGAGATGTTGTAATCCTTGAGCATAAGTTGCACCACTTCATTAGTTGGATGCCCCAACCGTTGATGCCATAGAGAAGACTTAACCCGCTGACCAAGAAAAGCTACGGATGAACTTGAACCAGATTTTGAATGCTTTGACTTCTGCAGAGACGACCTCACAGAATTAGGGATGGGATATAGACCGTGACTACTCTTGCCTTGGAAGAGGATTTGCTTGGTGAACTTGTCCTGTATATAAAATCCAGACACATCAAATACAACATTACAGTTGTTATCTTGGCATAATTGGTACACAGATAATAAATTGGCCTTGAGTTGAGGCACATGAAAGACAGAGGGAAGACGTAAAGAAGAATCAGCACAATGAAGTTTAGCATTGCCTATATGACTTATATGCAAACCTTCCCCATTGCCCACAGTAACATTCTCAGCAGAATCACAAGCAGTCACATTAGTCAACTGATCCAAATTAGACACCATATGATGTGTAGCACCACTGTCTGTGATCCACACTTGATCTGGATTATAGGTTGTCTGAGCAGTCATAGCAGTCAAGGAGGGAGGAGGACGCTGACCTTGAAAGGCATAGTTAGACCGATGGAAACAGTCTAACGCCCCATGACCCTTCTTACCACAAATCTGACACTCAAGCACAGAGGCAGCATTGGATGGAGAAGAATTGCGAAAATAGCAATTAGCAGTTGTATGGCCACGCTTACTGCAGATTTGACACTCTGGAATAGCAGATTTGTTTGATGAAAAACCACCACGAAAACCATTTGAGGAGGAACCAGTTCTGCCATAGGCACCCTTACCACGGCCATAATTGCCATTGAAATTAAAACGAGAACCAGAGAAGTTCGAAGGAGCACTCCCAATATAGCCAATTGGTCCTTGAACTGGTGTAGCAAGCAAACCTTGACTAGAATGAACAGAAGAGGAAGAAGCACCGCCATAGCTCACAGCAGATGCATTTGAAGCGTTGGATATGGAATGTGGAGTAAACATAGCAGAATGAGTAACGATTCTCGCCTCAGCAGTCTGTTCAGCCGCAAGAAGTTGAGCTCTGAAATCTTTGAAAGAAATCGGGGTATCACGAGCAATCAATACCGTCTTGATCATATCATATTCCGGTGGTAAACCATTCAATGCTGCAATAATGAAATCATCGTCTGAAAGCTTCACACCAGCGGCTTGCAATTGATCGCGCACATGTTTCAGACGAAGAAGATAACGTTCTATGGAATCTCCGCCTTTCTGAGCCGTCTGCAGCTCAGTCTTCAAGTGATTGATGCGAGCCCTAGAAACGGACGCATAACGATCTGTAAGATTGAGCCATGCCTCTCGTGCTGTGCGACTACCGATCACATACTCAATTGCCTCGTCAGAGAGAGAGGCAATAAGCAAGCTTAATAAGGCTTTATCAGTACGCAACCACGCCTTATAAGCCTCAGTAATTTCAGAAGTAACACCTTCCTCTTCCAAGATGGCGAATTTCGGAGGAGGAACCACCGATCCATCAAAATGCCCAAATAGGTCATAACCTTGAAGCAAAGCTTCGAGCTGATAGCTCCACTTGAGATAATTTCCATCATTCAATCGAATGGTGAGCAGACCAAGGAGACCTTCAATTTTGAGAGAGGACGCCATGATAGAGCAAGTGAAGAACAATCGAAAAATAGGAAATCGACCGGGAGAAGAAAAATAAGAGAAATTGAGAACAACGATTCAGGAAGAAAGAAGAAATACAGTGAAATAGACCACAGAAAACGAAGAAAGGAGGAAGAAAGAACGAAGAAATCAAGGAAACTACGAAGGAGACGCCATGGAAGTCAGAAAAATCTGAAGAACGGAAGAGAAAAATTGGGGATCGAGAAGGAGAAGGAGAAAATTAGAGAATGAGGATCGAATTTGTGATAGCCACTGAGGGCTCTGATACCATGTTAACAGTTTAGAAAAGGAAGCTTAAGAGTTGAGAAAGCTGAGAAGGAAGAAGAAGATTCAAGAAAATGATATGCTCTGTATATTGATCTTTCAGAATGGAATTACAATTGTGTGTCAACAGTTTTATATATCTCTGTAACCAAGACTTAACAACCTAACTAATTACAGCTAATACTAACAAACAACACGTGAGCACACACGTGACAGCTTAACTGAATACAAACTAACTAATATTGTTATCAACACCTAGAAAATCAATTTTGACTACATATTATCGTTGGAGTAGGGATTCAAGCTAATAATAAAATCACATTCACACCAATACAACAGACCATTGTGAGGAACACTGGCATCGGAACACAAATGATTCTCACTAAAGCTTCGTGGGCTTGATGCAACAGTCTCTGTTCATTTACCACTCTCACAACATAACATATGCAAGTTGAATTGAAAGGAATTATCCCCTGGACTCTCATGAATCATTATTTGCATAATCTTGTCCTTGTAGTATTCTTCTTTTCCATCTCCAATGCCATCATCTTCCTTAGGACTGCATATGAATTCGGCTCGTATGTTATTGTGACATCGAGGGGTGGGAGGCAGAGCACACCCACTGCTTGTGTAGAGATTGCAGATGTCACGTTGATTGAGGCAATGTGTGCAGCAACAAACTAGATCATTATAGGTCCCAACCAAAAGTAGTACCCAAAGGCAATTTGCGTTGTTGCCCATTTTGAATGTGGGTTGCTTGTCTATTGAAAAAAATTACGTCAACTCTCTCGTATCATTCAAGAAAATCAGGGTACGTATAATGGGTTTTTGCTCTTCAACCAATACAAGGTCAGGCAGGTCATCAATATATTCATGAATTTTGATGATGATATCGGCAATTCTTTTAATCTTTTAAAGTCAGACTGAACATGATCAGAGGATTGTTCAACTCTATTTAGTGACTGCATGTTATTGTATATACCTAATTAAATTGGGATATATCATGATTTGGTAAGTACAAATCTGAGGATATATATGTGGTTCACCCTTACATAGTAGAAGAGATTGATTCAAACATAATATCTATAATGAGAGAGATCATTGCAAAGTGGGGGAGTGGTATCCATTTATAGGTGAGGGAGAGTCTTCAATTCTTGAAATTTTGAAATGGAGCTCAAAGCACTTCTTCTGGTGACAACACGTGGTGGTGCTCCATTTGCTATGGCGATGGCCTATGGTTGCATGACACGTGATGTTCATGCTAAGCTAGTCGTTCAGTTATTCATGTTACAAACAAATTTTACTAACAATAATACTATTTGTATCAGATTTATTGATCACATTATTCTCCACGTCTCTAATAGAGGTGGGCCCACTAATATATGTATGATGTTGGTTTGCATCATAATGTGTTCATACTATACTTAAGAATACCCGATCTGATGACCAAGAACAAGAATGGATGCACTTGGAACTTGTCATCTCTTTAAAGACCCCTTCACTTCAATCTGTCTTACTCTTGGCTTCCCTCTGATAAAAACTATGAACTTTAGATTTCTCATCAATCATCTGCCCATACAAAACTATCATCTGTTAGACTTGTAACTTGTAAGGAAGGATAATATCCCAAAGTGGCATAAAGATCAATACATGGAGCCAACTGCAGGTCCAGAGCTCCCGAGCCAAATTACATGCTTTGAGATTCTCCCAAGGCTGCCGTCCAAGTCTCTCATGCGCTTCAAATGTGTATGCAAGTCTTGGTCTTCTCTCATCTGCGACCCTTCCTTTGTCAGCGCCCATCAAAACTTGGGATGCAACAAGAACACTCACCTCCTCCTCACTGCCTGGGACAAACCCACAACGCAGCGACACTTCTTCTCCTTGGAAATCAACCAACAAGGAAGTTTAATACCCGTCCATCTTCTAAGCCTTCCAACGCTGCGAACCAAGAATGAACATCTCTACCATGTGCAAAGCATCAACGGCTTGGTCTGTCTTTACCTTCATAACACCTCAGTTCCCAATCAAACCGATCCTGAACACCCCATTCGCATATTTAACCCCTCCACGCGAGAGTCTATCACTCTTCCCCATGCTTCACTTGCATCACACACTACCAATGTTGCACACCATTTCGGGTTCAGCCCTCTTACAAATGAGTATAAGGTTCTCCAAGTGCAAAAGCTCATCCCTGATGCCTTGAGGGGTAATCATTTTGTGTTCAAGATATTCAAATTGGGGACAAGTTCATGGAGGCGCATAGAGGTAGACCTTAATGATCTCCCTTTTGATCCTCTTAACTGCCCGTTTCATAAGCGAAGTGTTTGTGTCAATGGGGCTGTACATTGGATGCATTGGACAGAAAATGTCATAGTGGTTTTCGACATTGGAGATGAGAAATTCAAAGCAATTCCACTTCCTGAAGATTATAATTGTTTTATACATCGTGTTGATTATCCTATTGGGAGCATAGTTGAAGTGGATGGATGTGTGGCTCTAATAGGTGACAAGCGGTTGATGAGGATGGGGATGATAGGGTTGTGGATATTGAGGGACTACCAAAATCAGGTTTGGGTGAAGGAGACCATCTCTTTTCCCTTTCATTGGGAGAAAGCAGGGTACCCCGTTCCTTTTTGTACCATTCACACAGGTGAGCTCCTCCTCCACTCTTCTAGGTTAAGCAGACATAAGCCTGCTCATCCGAGGGTGCTTCTATACAATATGGAGAGCAAAAGTTTTAGAGAAAGTGATGAAATTGTTTTGCCCCCAGAATCAACATGTCTGAACGTTGTTCGATTGAAGTTACTTGCTAGTTATGACGATAGCATTGTGCCCTTAACTAAGATGAGATATGGCATATCTCATCATCAAGCTTCAATTCAAATGGTTCACCAAGAAAATGCAACTTGTTTTTGTGGTGTTCTTTAGGTACATCTGCTTCCTATTCAAAGGATATATAGATATTATCTCGAGAAACGTAGGCCTTTGTACTCATATATGGCTCTGAAACTTCTTTTTTTAACTTCTTGGTTTCTCTCATTTTCCTGAAAGTCCATTGATCGTTCAATTCTATTTGAACATGTGCATTTTCAGTTCTTTACTGAGGGAGAGCAAATTCTGCAACACCACCAGTTAATTTTGAGTTGGTGGGGTGAAAGGTTAACCATTCTTTAACCTAAAGTTTAGAAAACTTGAGTTATTTTTGTATTTTTAATTAGGACTTTTAAAGCGAGTTAACCAAAGCAGTTTTGGCTGCATATAGTCAGCATATAGCGATGAACTCAAAACTTAGAACTTGTCAATTCTTTGAAGACCCCTTCAATCTGTCCTGGACCTCTTGGCTTCCACCTGATAAAAACTATGAACTTCATTTTTGGAGAAATTTGTAGGATATATAAACCACCTGAGTTACATTGTAGTTGTAGGATATATAAACCATATTTTGGTTTCTATAGTTTGACTTATTATTCACCATGGTTCTTGTAATTTCACTTTTTTGGAAATTTTGGCCATCGTAATTTTGTTTGGTTTGTAATCAAGTTGAAATCGTAAACGCCGTTAAATTAGAGCATGTTTGATAACCATTTCAATTTTAGTTTTTAGTTTTCATTTTTTGTGCTAAAGTATTGAGTAAAAATAGGGAGAATGGAAGTGAGAATGAGAGTGGAGATGAGATTGAGAGGGGAAGATGAGAGGAGAGGATGAGAGAGAGGAGTAACGAAAGTGAAAACAAAAACTAAAAATTGAAATCTATTTTCAAATTGTTTTCACTTTCAAGATTTTGTTTTCACTTTTGTTACTCCTCCCTCTTATCCTCCCCTCTCATCCTCTCTCTCAATCTCATCACTTCCATTCTCACTCTCATTTTCCTTTATACTCTAGCACAAAAAATAAAAACAAAAAGCTAAAATTGAAATGATTATCAAACGGGTAAGTGAAATTTGAAATAATAGCATACAACCACCACATGTATATGTATTTGTTATAAAAGTGTTGCTATTTTCACCATTTGTCTTATCTCTAAGGCACGCTTAGAGCAAGTCCACCGCATGCCCTTTTGCCAGGGCAACAGGCCCCCCCAGCAGGAAATGGACCTCCAGCGCAGGAAAAGCAGCCGGGGCAAGCCCTGGGTCCCACCAGCCCGGGCAAGCCCAAGGGCAGATCTTGACTGGGCTTCAGCCCGAAGGCGCTGACGTCATGCTGACGTCAGCGAAGCAAATCAATTTTTTTTTTTGGTTAAAAAAAATCAAAAAAAAATCAAAAAAATACCAAAAAATTCTGGATTTTTTCTCTATAAATACCTATCAATTTCATTCACTTTCCACACCAATTTTCATATAAACTCTTCTCCTTCCGTATGTATGAAGAATTGTTGTATTGTTTCCCTTTTATTCAATAAAGAAAGCATTAAATAATATGAATATTTATTATAAATATTTGCAAATGAAAACAAAGTTTAATTAAAAACAAACGTATAAAAAAATTATGGACACGTGGCAACCAAAATTATGGACACGTGGCAACCAAAATTAATGGTTTAAAGTATAAAAAAATAGGAAATAAAGTACAATGAATAGTATTTGCCCTTGCCCTAGCCTTTTGGGGTGGAACCAAAAAAGGCCCCTTGCCTTGCCTTAGCCCTTTGGGGTGGACTTGCTCTTAATGTATCAATTCAACATAAACACTCTTCTCACTCACCCCCTCTCTTCCTACGTAACTTGTTTTTCCCCCATTGACCAATTAATATTACAAACTCATACTTTTACTTGTTTGATAAATTGTTCAGTTGTGTATATTAACTTGTAAGCATATAACTACTTTGCATGAGTTTGTAATTATAAACATCGTTGGTCCATAAACCAAAAGAAAAGCAATATGGTACCCTCCATCAATCTTTCCTGTATAAAAATTTTCAAAAACATAAAAATATAAAAAATAAAAAAGCCCAAACCGCAATTTTACAAGAAAGGGGTGGACATTTGAACTAATGAACCAATTAACCGAATTGAAAAAAATCGAAAAACAAAACCGTGTTGACAAAAAAAAAAGTCTACCTATGCTCAAAATTTTAACTAAACTGAACCGTTTTGGATCGTTATCATCACGGTTCTTCTATTGGAAAAATCGGTATAAATTATTAGAAAACCTAATTAATATTCAAATAACACTAGTAACCCCAAGTAATATATAGATATTTTAGCCCAATTAATACTCAAATGTTTTAGTTCCAATTTATTCCCAACTAAATAACTACTCTAGCCCATTTTCTTTTTCTTTTTGGTGAACCATATCTGTTATTGTTGTGCTTTTGTCTTTCTCTTTCTTCCACATATTTCTTTCTAGGGCCTCTCTTTCTATTTCTCTTCCTATTTATCTCTTCACCTCTTTCTCTCTTATTTTTATCTCTTCTACCTCTTTTTCTCTTATTTTATCTATTGTACATATTTTTCTCTTCTTCCTATTTTTCTACATCCTAGAATAGGTCTGGTTTGATTAGATTTTTCTAGACACTTTCAATAAAAACTAAATCTGATTGGACCGTGTGTAAGTTCCAGTTTCGGTTCCAATTCAAGAGGAAAACTAGATTGAACCAGACTGTGCCCACCCATTTATCTTCTTTACCGAGAGAAAAGACTCTTAGTGGCTCCCTATAATTAAATGATGTCTTACATTAATGCTATTTTAGGTGTTTATATAATGCTAACTATTTATTATTATTATTTTATATGAAGAGGGAGCATTTATGCTAAACTAAAAAAAGAAAGAAGCACGTTTGGAGTTGAAATTTTATAAGGAGCTCTTAAAATATATTTCTAGTGTTTTTAGCTAAATTTTAACTAAAAAATAAGGAGCATGATTGTGAATGCGATGAGCAATGATATAAAGAGGTTGCTTATCTTTTTAGGTGCCCTTTGTCATATTTAGATGCCCTTAAATATATTCAAATATTTAAACAATATAGTCGCGCAGCTATATTCTTCACATATAGTATGTTTTAATTATTATTTAATATAAAAAAATAAAAAATAAAGTCCACAAAATAATTTAAAATAATTAATTACTATTTATTAAGTAATTTATGAAATCAATAAAATATTTAAATATTCACTAAAGAAATAATCATTAAAACATAATTATTAATTAAATTAATTTAAAAAATATAATACTTAATTACATATATTAAATTAAGGAAATTTGCCAAAAAACAAAAATAAAGAAACTAATTTATATTTTTAAAATTTATTATAAATAAAAAATATAAAAAATAAAAGTAAAAACACCTCTCCCGACCAAATTTCGTCAGTACATGTCTACGCTAGCGAATATTTGCCGAATTAGAGGTCTCCCGAAGAAATTTACCTTTATCGATGAAATGTCGTCGGGAGAGATTTAATACGGCAGAGTTTCGCCGGGTTAGACCTGTGCCGACGCAATTTCATCGAGAGAGATTTTTTTTAAAAATAAAAATAAATTTAGTATCTTTAGGTCAATATATTT
Organism: Prunus avium; assembly: GCF_965620075.1. NCBI lineage: Eukaryota > Viridiplantae > Streptophyta > Magnoliopsida > Rosales > Rosaceae > Prunus > Prunus avium. Next base: position 32,605,447 of record NC_142289.1, read on the forward strand.
TAAAAAAAAATTTCTATAATTAAATAATATCTTAACTTTATTTAATTACTTTCATTAGTAATTATTTTTTAATTATTATTTCTTTATTGAATAATTAGTATTAATTATTTTAAATAACTTCATAAATTATATTACTTAATAAATAGTACTTTTTTAAAAAAAAATTGTTCTTTAATTAAATATTTAAATACAAATTATTCACTAATTAAATAATAATTAAAACATAACTATTCATTAAAGTAATTAAAAAAAAGAAAGTCATAGTATGATTTTTAAACGGTATAGCCGAGCGGCTATACTGTCAAAATTATTTATACCGTATAGCCGCGCGGCTATACCTTAAAATATTCTATTTAAAGACTATAGCCGCGCGGCTCTACTGTTAAAATTATTTATACAGTATAGCCGACCGGCTTTACCGTAAAAATATTTTATTTAAAGACTATAGCCGCGCGGCTATACCGTAAAAATGTTCTATTTAAAGACTATAGCCGCGCGGCTATACTGTTACAATTTTCTATTTAACGAGTATAGCCGGCGGCTATACCTTTAAAATATTCTATTTATAGAGTAGAGTATGGCCGTTCGGCTATACCTTTAAAATATTATATTTACAGAGTATAGCCGTCCGGCCATACCCTTAAAATATTCTAATTTTTAGTAAATAAAACTAATAATTGAAGAATAAAAAAAGACCCAACAGCGAACTCCCACAGCAACCCCAAATCCGCCGGCCACCAAAACTCCCACCCACCTAATCTCGTCAGCCGCCGGCAAAGCCTCCTTTTCGCTTTCTCTCTATCTCCTTTTTTCTACCTCTGTCCCCAAACTTCATCTCCCTTGATTTCTCTGCTTCACGCTCGATCTCCCTCTCTCTTTCAAAGAAGAAGCCAGAAGAGCAGGGGAAGGAGATAGGTCTGGATTCAGAATCAAGTGGGAGAGAGAGAGAGAGAGAGAGAGAGAGAGAGAGAGAGAGAGAAAGGGAAAATGGTAACAGGGGAATTGAACTCCTTCCTTATCTCTGTTGCAAAATCTCTCTCCGTAACTTTGGGAAAGCCAAAGCGGCAAAACGGCTGCGTTTAAAACAGTTCCACCATCCTCCTCAGTCACTCCTCTGTCTACCTTGCAAGCTTGCAGGCGCTCCATAGCTCCACAGCTGCACAAACGGTTCTTCTTCTACTCTTCTTTTTCTTGTAATTTAACTTCTCATTCTGTTTCTACATTCTAATGTCCTGATTCAGAAATTAGGGGTTTAGGGATTCAATTAATGTCTAATTTCTGATTTTACATAAATGCCTAATTTCCTGTTGTTGTTGGCTTATAATTTTGGGACTTCTTGGCTTGAAAAGATACAACCAGAAAATATATTAGTGAAAAACTCTGATTGCATAGAAGATCTAATAAATATTCCAAACTCTATCAGAATTTTTTTTTTCTTCTTTGTGCTGAGGGTGAAACACTATTCTAAAAACTGTCACTTCTAAGTCTCTGTCTCTGTCTCTGTTTCTTTTTTTTTTTTTTCAATAATATTTGGTAAATTGATATTATTGTAGCATGGGTTCAATTAAGAACACAGCATCCTTATTTTGTAGGTTGATATTTAGGGTGATTGTTTGGTGCATTGAGCATTACTTGTAAATTGATTCTGGATATCCTCTAGATGTCTTCAATATTTACTAACACATATATGACTTGAGGAAAACAAAAGGTGGGTTTCTTTTGTTACCAGTACTTTCTGTTGTATGCTCTAATTTCTAACTGTTTGATCTTGTTGTAGGATTAAATGGCGCGTAAATGGAAAGCGAAAGGCGCAGAAGCTAAAGCTCTTGCAGATCCCATGTCAAAGATAGTATTGCAGCTTCAGTCTTCTCTAATCCAATCAGAGGCTCGAGGAATCTTGTGTGGGTGTAGTGTACTTCTTGCTGCAGAAGAAGAACAAGCTCATCTCCTTGGCCGTGCCTACTTTGGCAACCATGTTATTAACGCCGAGAAGGATAAGCAGTGGTTTCAGTTGGATATGGAAGAGGCATTTTTCCTATGCTATTCTCTCAAATGCCTCAAGATAGTGGGTGAAGATAAACGCCCAAAGGATGTTCAAGAGCTCTGGCAGTACATGAAATCCAAAAAAGCAGCTTTCCCTGATTTTTACAAGGCTTATTCTCATCTTCGACTGAAAAATTGGGTTGTAAGGCCTGGATTTAAATATGGTGCAGACTTTGTTGCCTACCGTCACCATCCGAATTTGGTCCATTCTGATTATGCTGTGCTTGTGTCATCAGAAGGAGATGGTGAAGCAAATGGGCGATTGAGGGTGTGGTCTGATATTCATGGCACCTTAAGGCTTTGTTTAGGTGTTGTAAAGACACTGCTAGTTCTTAGTATTAGTAAAAATGGTCATGATGCTGCCTGCCCATCATGTTTGGAGAACTATACGGTTGACGAGCGCACGGTTTCAAGATGGGTTCCAGAACAAGGCCGCGAGGATGATACATCAGTTGATGTTGAATCACAAGTATCACAATAGTTGAAAGTGGATCTAGCTCAGTGATAGCATAGAATCCTATTTCTCATTTTACAAATTCCATGAGCATGTTGCAGGTTAAATGACTCTGTTTCATATCTAGGGAATTTTCAATCCAGAGTTGATTTTCTGCATTTTCAACTTGAAATCTATTGCCTTGTTGCAAAATGACATCTTTTTTTCTTCTCTCAAGTGGATAGATGATTAATACAGAGAAAATAAGGTGCCGATAATTCACATATACAGCCAACTTATGAAAAATCAAGCCAAAGTCATGATGTTCGCTTGTCTAATACAAATAAGCCCTACGAGTGCAATCCCAAAACCTTAAAGATACATTTTTCACAGAGTTTAGTTTCCAAGTATCAGATTCTCTATCATTATAACTAGAGTTGGAAAGCACTAGGTTGTGATTTTGTCATCCGAGCCTCGCCATAGGGTTCATCGTTGTCAATCCGACGATTGTTTCGGAATGCTGCACAGCCAATCACATAGAAGATAACTAGGATGATTAATACAACAATGTTGATCACGGAGACCTTCCTCCAGCTCTTCCTAATGCTGGCCAGAACACCAGCTTTGCAAGAGTTACAGGAATAGCATAGTTGTCGTTGGTCATTGTTCCACAGTGTGCAGTCAGGATTGGTTCCCGTTATACCTCCTCCAGTTTCCCAAGTCGTCTCATTCACATAAGTAAAGCCACATACTGTAGGGGGCTTGCAGCAGCCAGACTGTGAACAACATTGGTATTTTAGTCATCATATCAATACAAATACATTGCCCTTTGTGGGCAAGTTAAGGCCCCCCATTTCCCTCAGTTCTGTCAATCTATAGAAATTGCACAACCTGCTTCATAGAAAAATTGTTTCTTCTTTCCCAAGTGATTTTAAAATGGATGGTCCAACATGTGAAGAAAGTATGGAACATGGGTTAGGCCATGCATCAATATCTGGAAAACTGAATTCTTCGCACCTATAATTTGGACTTTTGTTCTTTACAGCAATCATGTAGACTTGTCGACAAAGAAAAATACACATAGGAAAATGAACCCAAAAAAGATTTGGGCAAGAGTTCCAAGTTTGTTCCAAGCCTGTAATGATCATTACTTGCTATCTCTAACAGGGAAAGCAGACAAAAATGAGAAAGGGATATACCACCTAAAAGAAAATCTGTTACGATAAAGCAGAAAAGGCCACCATCCAATCCAATGCTCCCAAAAGACAACATTCTTTCTGAAAAAATATTTATTCAAAAGATTTTGATCTAACGACAGAAAACCTAGCTAATTGTAAAGGGTGATATGATGACCGTTAACATTAATATTGATGACAAATTATGAAAATATTGGGAGAAAATAGGAAAAGGTAAAGAGTTAAAGTCATGAGTGTTTACTAAGAGATTACGTTTCTTAATTGAGCAAACAAATTAATCTAAGATGATTATAGTCCTACAAAGTTGAGTGGACAATGAGTTATTACGTTCGAACTCCCATAACACTTCTCTTTTTGTAGTTCAGACTATCACTTGTATTTTTTAAAAAATCTCTAAATAAGTATCTTCTAATTTTCGTTGATTTAAGATAAAACTAAAATTTCTGACAAGTTTTGTAATAAGTAAGGATTTCATCCACCGCATAACTATTGGAATTATCTCTTTCTCTTCGTCCAAAAAAAAAAAGCTGCTTTGTCTCGATTTAGGTCACCGCCCCTTGTGGTCCATCGTGCCGTTACTTCAGTGCCCTTTACAACCATAAGGGTATTTTATTTTATTTTTATTTTTTGTGAAAAAAGAAAAAAGAAAAAGAAAAGATAGCACTTGAGATATGAATTTGCGAAAAATTTGTATTCTAACCACATATTACTGATCAATTTTCTACAATTCTTTTGTGAATATGACAATTTTATTTTCTTTTTAAAAAAAATAAGAAATCACATAATTAGATAAGTACAGTGTACAAGTGGGAGTACTTTGGTTCTATGTTGGTGGGGTTTTCCGTCATTATCAAGAAAACATAAATAAAACAAAAGAGGGCCAACAAGAGGCAATTTTCCATTGGTGCAAGTACCACGTATTAAGGAGGGCTCCTACCTCAAACCCCACCCATGCTTGTCATATTGCCTGTACCCATGTGCCATAACCTTCCTAAGCAAATAGGAAAAATCTAACAAATCTTAAACTAGATCTACCACTAAACCAAAAATTAATCTTCTTCGACTTTTTTTTAATAGCGATATTCTAAATTACTCTAATTCACGAAAATTGGGTGAATTCGGATGCCGGGTTCTTTCCCGGCCCTCTAAAGTCTAAACCACAAAAATCAGAACATGACAAAAAATTCCTAATTCAAAACCCAAGCACTAAAGTGATCAGATTAAGTTGTGCTATATGAACACAACCCAAAATAAAATTCCTAATGAAACCCAATTCTTTTTTTTCTTATTGTTCATAAAGAAAAAAAAATCCATGGCTGTAAATAAAATGAAACAAACATGAAAACAAATTTAAGTACATACCTGAACAGAGCTGAGCTTTCTGTTGAAAAACATGTCGGCAGTCTGAGGCACACCATTCACAGTCCTCCCCATCTTCTGGCAAACCTTGGAGTCTCTAACACAAGAGGCAATCTTTCTCCAGTTGCTGTCTTTAGCTACATGCTCCTCCAGCCAGCCGGAATAGTCCCCCAGATAATAGTCCATATATGCCTTGTTCGTCAGAGGCCTGCCTGATCCTTTGTCTGTGACAGCATATGCGAAGATGATGAAGCCAATCAGAGCTGCTATGATGAAGAACATGACGAACAGGTAAACCCACATGAGGAAAGTGTTCCTATAGCAGGCTCCTGCAAACCCAGCTAGGGAAACCACCATGATCGAGACCCCGATGATGATGAGCGGCCATTGGAGGAACTTGAGGCAGTCTGTGTTGTTGGCTCTGCCGCTCAGCCATATGCCCCCTCCAAGGATTGGGATTGAGAGGAGGAAAGTGGCGAAATTTAGTAGCCCAATCAAGTGGTTGCTGGACCTCATGATCTTGGTTTCTTTTTTCGTTTTCTGAGTTGTTGTTGTTTTTCTTGGAAGATTTGAAGATTTGCTTCTTCTTCTTCCTCTGCTTTCCGCTTTCTGCTTTCTGCTGTTGCTGCTGTTCTGATACTTAAAGTTGGAGTTTTGATTAGGGGTTGAGTGAGATGTGGGTGTTATTTTATAGGGAATGGAGGTTTTGGTTGTTTCGAGAGTGAAAAATGCAGAAAAACTTATGCACTGTTTACTGTTCTCCGCCAATCACAGACTACCACGCGCTGTAAGAAATGAGATATATTACTGTTCCTGCCAATCACAGACTACCACCGCTGTGGAGAAATGAGATACGTGTATCTGATCTGACATAACTGGCCATATGTTTTGAATTTGTCTTGTTACTTAAAAGCGGCCATTGGGGGCAAAATGGGAAAATCATTACGTGCAATTGAGGAATTATTGTGTTGACTATGTGGGTAGACAGGCAAGATATTGTTACTGTGTGAAGATATTGATTTGTAATTTGTTTTATTCAATTGGGTTTTCTGCTGTTGACAATGACTTCCAATTTAATTCAGCCAAAAAGGAAGAATTTCAAAATACATAATAATGACTTTTTATGTAATCATATAAAGACTGAGGATATTTTAAGCATGTCATGTGTGCATGAAGCTCAAAGTTTGCTTCTTTATAAATATTTATGGAACTAGTGTTTGTCTGTCCATGTGAGCCCGGAATTCGTGGACGGTCAAGATTGGGGTTGATTTCCACTATATATGAACTCACAGGTCATTTTATAGTGAGAGTATCATATATGGACTATAGATGTGGATTTTTACACATGATTCATTTGAGGGGTCCATATATGGCTATAGAATTTCGCATGAACTCATGTAGAGATTGGATTGGGTTTTCAGAAGTACCAAGACCACTAGATTTTTACTCTTCAAAAAGCAATGTTCTATGACTGTCATAATTAGTTAATTACAATTTTGAAAACATGGCATAACTTGACTAGTAGGTATATATATAATTTAGAAACTCTCTCTCCTCTGTCCCATCTCTTTCAAATCCTAAATCTCCAATTGCAAAACTCAAATTGTCTATCTGCCTCTTATCACATCTTATTCTGAAATCACACGCTTCTTACTTCGAAATCATACTTCATTACTCATTTCTACTCTCCCTCCAATTTGTTTAATCACTTTCAAACAATAGATCCTAAGTATGTGATTCTTTGTGACAATATATTAAAACATCGTTAAAATTGACCCAATTGACCGTGAACAATATCAAGTTGATTACAACAAAAATTACAATATTGTAAGAGCAGTTATCCCTACATCTGAGGTCCTGTAGTCAAATCGCCCTCTCTCAATACCATTTGTATAAAACAAAAAATTATGATAACCATTTAAATATCCCAAAATCGCTTAACCTCAAGTGTAAACACCTACCTAAAGAAATGGCAAGCTCCCAATATCCCCCAAATACTGCTGTGATAGAGACTAGTGGATTCCAGCACAAGATATTCATCATTACTTGCATGTCGATTGAAGATAAAGTCAAATACATTTTAAGGTTTTGTTTTTACTTTTGTTATTCATCTCCTCTCATCCTTTCTCTCAATCTCATATCATCACCTCCATTTTCACACTCATTTTCCTCTATACTCTATCACAAAAACTAAAAACTAAAAACTAAAAACTAAAATTAAAATGATTATCAAACAAGCTCTAAATAATTAACGAAAAATGTGGAGGGTTGTTTTTCACATGTCAGAGTGATGCCAACTTGTCCACCTAACGTACACAGCAAGTTCTGGCCCCCAAAAAAAAACGTACGCAGCAAGCAAGTGGCTGAAAAGAAGGAGAAGGTATGAATGCTACATGATTATGAACCTAGAATATTAAAAAGTTAAAAGACTTGGAAATTGGAATATGCAAGAGAGAAGGGGAGGGGGCCCAAAAGAATGAACGTTATAGCCGTTCTTGAATGACATCTGGAATATGCAAAACCGAAAGTACCAAGAAAGTTTTCATAAAAAAAAATTATAGTACCTAGAAACTACCAAGTAGTCGGTGCTACCTGACTTTTTGGTCAAACTTATCTATATATTTATCTATACATTTTTTATTTTACATTTGCATCCATTAAAATGATTTTTTTTTATTTTAGGGAAGGAAAAGGGGGAGGGGAGAGTAAGATATTAAATTGCCTCAAGATAGAATTTGGCTCACTTTTCCGCTATGGTGCTACCCCGTGTGCCATCTATTAAAATGTTTTATTGCATTAATTTTGACAAGAATTGTTTCGTATTTCAATATTTTTTTCGTATTATTAAATCTGACTATCTAATCCAATAATTCAACATCAATTGGATCGGATCTTAAACCATACGGATTAAATTGGATCGGAAAATCCACAATCCAGTACGTATTAGATTGGATTTGGGTGCCCAAGTAATAAAAAGGTCCATAAGCCCCACAATCACTAGGTTGAAAGGCCCAACAACAGATAAGGAAGCCCAAGATCAACCAACCCTTCTTTCTTGTTAGGCCACACCAGGAGAGCCCAAGGCCCCTCTGGGCGCCAATAATCATGCCGGGAAATAAATAAATAAAGTCACATTGCCAACACCAAATTTAAAATAAACAAATAAAAAGAGTACATTTTAAATAAATAGAAATAGAAAATGACCAATTCAATCCTTTACTTCACATGGTACCCAATTTCCATACTTGATTTAGAAAATATTTCTTTGCAAAATGCAGTATGTAGCCCTACTTTTCTGTTTGGAAGTGCTTCTGTTAAAACCAAAAACGCTTTTGATAATGTTTGATATAAAAATTTAGAAGTGCTTTTTGGAGAAGCACTTGCTATGCGCTTCTTCCAGAAGCTTTCCCAAGTGCTTCTCTAGGAAGCATTTCTATTTCTTAAGAAAATTTCAACATCTTTATAATAAAAGCGCTTTTACTTAGCATAGCTTATAAGCATAAGTGCTTTTGAGAAAAGTAATTCCAAATGAGCCCAAAATCAAATATGAAAATTTGTAAAATTGCATAAAGTCGAGCTAAAAAATTCGAAAAAAATAGTTTTTAATTCTATATATGTTTTATATTTTTCCTTCACCCGCTCTCTTTTTTTTTTCAATTTCTCGGCATGTCATTGAAATTTGAAAAAAAAAACTGAGGTGAGGAGATGGATGATAATAATAATATCCAATTCGGACGTAAAAGTCGAATTAAATTCAGTTTTATGATCCTTTTTAATATACGACAAATAGTCCTCCCCTGTTTTTTCTGCGTACATGCCTCTCCGCTCCACCTCCAACAGTCCACTCCTCCACTCTCCAAAAGTCTGAAGTCTGAACAAACAAAGCAAAGCCTTTCTCATATATAGAGACTGCAGAGAGCGCCTCGAAAACTGCAACAACAAAAATTAGAAGAAGAAGACGAAGAGGAAGAAGGACATTCCTCATACTCTGCTTCGTGCATTTACAATATACTTCATTATCTCCCACAAGCTCACCAAGTAAGGTTGACCCATTTCTCTTTTTATGTCTCCATTTTTTCGTTTTTTGTTTTTTGTTTTTATTTTGTAATTTTCTGTGAACTTTCCCAAATATTCTGCTCTTGGTTGTCTGCTGCGAAAATGTGGGGATACAGAGGAAACAGAACAGCACTATCCCATTACCATGCATTTTCAAGCATTTTGCTTCTGATGTCCCAATGGGTTTTCTTTTTCTTTTATTTTCCTACATTTTCCTGGCAACCAAACAAGGTTAGTTCCGTTTTTGGTTTATTTTCATCTTTTAAAGTTTTTTCAAAACTTTTTTTTGTAGTCTCAAGGGTAATGATGTTTCTTTTGAACTTCTTTTTGGCTGAAATGTGAGTATATAAAAAGAAGTTCCTCTGCTAAGTGATACAATACAATGCAGCTCTTCTTTTCTGGCATTTGCAGACTTTGAGCTTCAGCATTTGCAGGCTTTTTGTCTTTTGCAGACTTTGAAAAGCAAAATCGAATCTCAAAAAGTTGTTCCATATAATCTACTTTCCCTTTCCCTCTTCCAAAGAGGCCGTTGATTCAATTTCTTCAGCTACATTACCTGCTTTATTCTGCAGATTCTGATTCCATGGTTTATTTTATTTTATCTCTTTTGGGTTTATGCTGTCTCCAGATCTGTTTCTGTGTGTTTGTTTCAAGGGAAAATAATGATACCCTTCCGAGAAAATAGTGTTTTCTTCGAAAATCAAGAGACAAGCTGATCTGTGGGGGGTTTCAACTCACATAATACATTACCAAAAAGCTTTGAGCAGTTTTGAGAAAACCATTTTGTGTTCTTCCATTTTTAAACTGGTGCCCTCATTTCACGGCAGAACTGGTGGAGGGAACTTTTTCTCCCTAATACGAAACTGCCCTCGTTTGGGAGCGAAATTAGCTGACTATGTTCCTTGTTAGGATAAGGGGTATTTCTGTAATTTGGTCGGCTAGCTGTGATTACAATGATGGGTCTTGATCATGGTTAGACCCTGTGGGGCTGTGGTATCAAGCATTAAATTTGTTTGTTGAGATACCATTTTTTATCTTTTGGTTTGGAACGTTGAATTTATGTTTGGCACATCTTTGCTATAATGGCTTTCTTTGTGATGATAAGGAGCACATGTCCTTCATGAAACCCATTTATTTCTTTTACATTAAAACATTGGATACCCTTGTGATTTTATCTCAACTGTTTCAGGTCGTGTGGGTCGCAGGCACTCAAGTGGTGAAGCTTAAATTAGTTCAATCTCATTCTCACCTTTGTTCCTAGAAAAGGGCAGTTGAATATGCAGACCCCAAAAGCAAGGTAACTTCACTTGCTCTCTTTTATGATTGGTATCTTCTCCTCCGAGGAGCTTGTTCGTATGAGGGGTTGTTTTGTTTTTTGAGGCAACAGGTAATGCTGTATACTTTTCGTTATTGCTGTATAATCTAATGAAACTAATAATGGTGAAGGATACATTTCCAGAAGTGCTAACTGATGCTGCGAGAAATTGACGTTGTTGTTAGCTCTTTTTTATGCATTTATATTTCTTTATTGCGAGCAGCCTCTCCTTTAATTTTTATAAACTCAACTTTTTACATCTGGTTTCGAGTTTGTCCTATTTCTGTGGAACATCGTACCAATCTATTTGTGGCACGTCCACTGCTGATAGTAGTGGACTGGTTTTGTGGTAAGGGCCTTGGTAGCAATATCTATCTATCATATCAGCATCAAAATAAAGATTTGGCAACTTGTCGTCTCCTCTGCCTTTGAGGTTAAGCTGGGGCCTCTTGGCAGCTATACTGCTGCCCTCAAGACCCAGTGCAGCTATCAAAGGAACGTAATGGGCCCCATGAACCAATTAAGTGACTTTAGTTGCATAATCTCATGCGCACATTAGATTGAGGACTTATTGGTTGGGCAATTTGATTATATGGGGAAGGAATTTTATCATTAGTTGGTATCAGCATCATTATGTACAACTTCTTAGCTTACAAAAGAGAAGGATTATATCACTGTGTTGCATTTGTTTGTAATTTTCTGTGTTGGCCTGTGTTTGTTATGTGGAATCTTTTTATTACTGAAGGTCATTGCAGGAAACATTTTCTTGGTCGTTTTCTTTGTGTCAGTGCGTATACTACTTTATGTTTGTGTGGGATCTTTCCATTACTGCAGCTGATTGGAATTGTGGACTTGCAACAATTATGATTCTCGAAAGTTTGAAATTTTTTTAGGTCATTTGTTTGAGAGTGGATAAAAACTGGATAAAATTGTTTTATGATATGAATATTGTAAATGTTGGTAAATTGTTTTAAGCAACCAAACTGTTCATGTCAAGTGGAATTATATTAGTTGCACGGAATATGGATCTTAGTTATACTGTAAATCGGCAAACAGTGCCCCCCAAAACGTTCTATACGGGGAAAGTTGTTTCTTTCCAGTAAATATGGCATCCCTCTTAATATTGTATCAACTTTACTCATTTTATTATTTTATCCTCCATTAAATATTTTGGTAGAGACTTGCTCCTAAGTTCTAAATATGTTGCCAAGGTTTGCACAATGTCCATTTATCCACCAGCCACTGTAGGATATAAGTCAAATGTCAGTATTCTAGGATGAAATCTTGCAATGTACATAACCTGTGTTTTTCATGAAATAAAGCACAAGTTCATCGTTCTGAGAGTTACTATTTTGAATTCCTTTTGAATTCCCAGAACATTGTGATAGTTGACCTGATCTTCATTTGATTCATTTATTAATTTTCTATCAGGAGTGGCTCCTCTGAAGTGCCTCAAAGGGTCTCTCCACCTCAAAGGGTCTCCCCTCGAGTTGCTCGCCAACTCAGGCCAACTGCATTGGAGACTGATTCTGCATCTACTTCAAGTCAAGCTAGAAGAATATCTAAAGACAAAAGCCCAAAAGTGAATGAGCGGAGATCACCCAGAAGTCCATTGCCTGAGGTAGTTTTGAACGGATTCCATGGATCCTTCTGTTTCACAATATATAGAATGCTGTATAACCACTAGAGTGTACTGTAAGGATAGTCTAAACCTGGGGTTTTATACTTTATGTGCTAGAAGCTTCATAAATGCTTTAGTTGCAAGAGAACCTGTTTGGATTTTGAATAGACATAATTATATGAGTTTGCTTTCTGGTTGGATTTTTTTCTCTTTCTTATAACTTTATGAGAAATGGCAACATATTTTTAGGCATCACATTTTTCTTTAACTTTTTTCCTTTCTGTTTAAAAATATTGAAGCTGGAGGCCTTTGTTTCTTCTTTATTAATTTTTAGTGTCATTCTTCTTTATTAATTTTTAGTGTCATACGCCAACATAAATTATGATGATATAGAAGGAACATTTTGGTTGTAGAGGCGGCAGAGAAGCTTCTCATTTCTGAAGAGAAAACCCTGTTCTGCCTAATCTATAAATGCAGGCCCATTACAGTACATGTAACATTTAACATGTTTCTTCAGTTATTCTTACCTTTACAATTAATACATATTCATGGTTTTTGTTAGCTCAGTTCTTCATCATGTTATAAAAGGTCTTTCTTCATCTTGTCTTTGCTCCAATGCCATCCTTACTTGGGTACCTTTTTCCTCATGTGTCACAGCTGTGAGATTTGCTAGTAAAAATGTTTGTATTGCATACATTGTATACTTGTTATGTGATGTAGAAAAGGTTCTAAAAATTCGTCTATATTCTTGACCCAGAAGAAGGGCCCTAGTAGAATATCTGAATTGGAATCTCAGATTTCTCAGCTCCAGGAAGATCTGAAAAAAGCAAAGGACCAGTTGCAATCTTCCGAATCATGCAAGGAAAAAGCTCAGCAAGATGCCGAGGAGTCCAAGAAGCAATTACTGTCCTTGTCTTCGAAGCTCGAAGAATCCCAGCTGCAGCTTCCGGAGCTTTCTCTTTCTGAGGAAGCTCGTGTTATCAAGCTCCACAAGATATCACAAGAAAAAGATCGAGCATGGCAGGTCGAGCTTGAGGCTGTGCGGAAGCAGCAATCAGTTGACTCAACTGCCTTGGTATCTGCCATTGATGAGATTGAGAGGCTTAAGGGGCAACTTGAATCACTAGCTGCATCTGAGGCTGAGCAGACAAAGCATGCAGAATCAGCAAATGCCGAGCTCCAAAGCTTGAAAGGAAACTTGGCAGAAACGCTTTCTCTTTTGGAGAACATGAAGAACCAATTAAAGGACAGCAAGGAATCAGAAGCTCACGCACAAGCACTGGTTGGTGAAACCCTACTGCAGTTGGAATCTGCAAGGACAACAGTGGAGGCACTCAGGTTAGATGGCATGAAATCAACAGAAGCTTACAACTCCATTGCTTCAGAGTTAGATCAGTCAAAGGCGCATATAAATTTACTAGAAGAACTTGTTAGCAAACTCAAGGCTGACCTAATTATTGCAAGCAGCAATGTTTTGCAAAATCAGACTGGTGACCATGACCTTCAGCAGGAATTTGGAGAAAAGCGAGAGAATATGGAATCAAACCAGACTGAGGCAGAGTTTCACACCTTGAAGTCTGAAGTAAAACGGCTAAGATCTACTCTTGAAACCGCTGAGACCAAATACCATGAAGAACAAACTCAGAGCACAGTGCAGCTAAGAAGTGCTAATGAACTGGTGGAGCAGATAAAATTTACATCTAGTCAGAGAGAGGGGGAACTGCAGGCAGAACTGAAGAAAACCAAAGCTGAAATTGAAGAGTTGAAGGCACACCTGATGGATAAGGAAACTGAATTACAATGCATTTCAGAGGAAAATGAGGGGCTGAATTCCCAACTTGAGAAGAGCCTGTCATGCCAGAGAGAGTATGAACTGGAAAAGGAATTGAAAGAACTGAAAGGGCATGTTGCAGATTTTAAGGCTCATTTGATGGATAAGGAAACAGAACTACAGATTATATCTGAAGAGAATGACATGCTGAGATTGGAAATCAACAAAATCCAAATGGACAAGAGTAAAATAAACAATGAGGTAGTGGCTGAAGTAGAGGCAGCAAGGTACGCGGAGCGAGAGGCTCTCACGAAGCTTGGGATTGTGATGGAGGAGGCAGATAAGAGCAACAAGAGGGTAGCAAGGGTGGCTGAACAGCTGGAGGCAGCTCAAGCAGCCAATGCAGAAATGGAGGCAGAACTGAGAAGGCTAAAAGTGCAGTCCGACCAGTGGAGGAAGGCTGCTGAAGCAGCTGCAGCCATGCTTTCAGCCGGAAATAATGGCAAGCTCATGGACAGAACTGCATCTTTGGACAGCAGCTTTAATCATGTTACTGGGAAGTTTGGCTCACCATACTCTGAAGATATGGATGATGATTTACTGAAGAAGAAAAATGGGAACATGCTAAAGAAGATTGGAGTCTTTTGGAAGAAGCCGCAGAAATGAAACGCCGCCGGACAGGTTGATACTTTTACTTTTGCTTACATCCATCAACTTTAAGGTTTTTTCATCTTGCAATTACTTATAATCTAACTACATTTTTATTTTTCTTCTGACAGATGTTATGGTTTTGGGGGAAGAGCTAATCCAGTTGGTTTAAAGTTGGCAATCTACTAAGCTTCTATTACTAGTGTAGCGGCAGCAATGCATAGATTATTTTGGTTCATTCCCTTTAACCCAGAAGAGAGTTTATAATTATGAATTTTCTGCTATATGAAAAAATTGAGCTTTGCTGCCATGAGTTGTGGAAGGTATATATGTATGTATTAGTTAAGGACAAATATTACTGTTATGTGAGACATTATTTACTTATTAAAATATCTGGGTTAGCTCCTTCCCCTCCTTATTGAGCTGTTTGCTTAATTCCTTTGTTAATTGTTGATTGGAAATTTCCTCCTTATTATTATCTGAGTTGATTAAAGTGATGATGTGCCAAGTTCCTTTCTTTCTGCTTTATTTGAAGTGTCATGGTGCATTCTTACCACTAATGTGGCTTCAACCCAAGAGAAGCTCAAACTTCCTACCCAAATTAAGTGTCCCTCATGTCATAATTTTTATTTTCATGGAAGGTCATTTCATAAAATCTCATTAGCTCTTCTTAATTTGATGATTCTTTTTATTTTTATTTTAAATAAACCAAGCGAGCAGGGACTTTTTTGGTTTTTTCTTTTTTAGGGTGGTCATTTTCCCACTCCCCTTTTATCCACCTACACTCCCTTTTATTTTTCTTATACTTTTTACTATAAGATAAAAGAGAGTGTAAGTGAACAAAAAAGGAGTGAGAACATATAATTTTAAAAAAAATGAAGTGTAAGTGGATAAAAAGGGAGTGGAAAAATCAGTACCCTTTTTTTTTATCAAAGAGAAACTTCGTATTGTGTCATGTCTTTTCAAATTTATTGTTCTTGTCCGTTTTTTTTTTCTTATGGAGAAGAAAATTACCACACATATCTCCTAGGATCCCAACATTCGTTCTATGAAAACAAGTTTTAGTTATCACAATAGAAGGAAAGTAGTGAATCTGGATTTGAGTTTATACAACATTTTATAGATCAAAATCAATTACTGGCAAGTTGCAATAACTGAAAAAAATAAAATAAAATAAATTGGAAACTTCTCATTATACAAATGGTACCAACAAATACAATACTTAATTGTATTAGTAGGTCGTACCATTTTCGTCGTGCCAAGAAGTTAGTGTCAAGCAAGAGTAACTCACTTTGGCACAAAAATTTGACTCAAAATTTCTTTAATTAATTTGGATCCGGGGCAAGCCTTTTTTCATTTACCCATCTACCCGAGATCATAGTTTCGGTTCCTCTTTTTCTCAATATCGCTTATATATAAATATAAATATATATACAGTTATTCTCTTATCCGGATGTCCGCACGTTATTATCGTCCGGATCCTATTGTAAACAGGCAGGAAAACAGAGAGGGGTAGTACAAAATACACTGCGTCCGCACGATAATAACGTCCGGATGTCCGCATAAGAGAATTTCTAAATATATATATATATATATATATATAAAGAAAATAAATGGATTGGACTCTGGAAAAACCTCCACATTCAAAGATAGTAGGCGTATGTGTAAATTGAAGTTTAGTGGGCCTTTCATTTAAAGTAGCGTAGGCCCATTATTTGTTTTATATCTAAGCCCAAAACGAAGACCTATATTTAAGTGAGAGTGATAAGCCCCTAGGGTTTCTCATTGCTGTTGGTGACCTAGAGCTGTTTTCTTCTTGCGGCTCCGAATCTTTTCTGCTAGTCGTCGAGTCTCTTCTTCGGTCACCATGGGGTAAGCTTCCTGTTCCTACATCCATTCAATTCAGCTTTCACTTTCTGTTTGTTTTCTCAGAAACTAGTTTCTCGATAGAATTCATTGTATAGAATCTACTCAAAATCTCAGCAATATTAGTTGAATCAAATAGTTTATAGTGCACACGTTTTTAGATCTAAGAACCGAGTGAATATGTTAGTTTTTCAGTGACCGGTTTGTGTTTTTTTAAGAAAGAAATTGAAGCAATGCATTTGACTCGTTTCATTATGGTTTCGATTGCTTAAGTTTCTCCAGTTGGAAAAATTTTGATGTTCGTTTGAAAGGAAAAGTTTTCGTTTCGTGACCATTTTTCCGGGATATGTTTTCTTGACATAAGAAGAACCTTTATGTTGAGTTGGTTCTGTAACCAAAATACAATTGAAATAAGCCGAACCTAAGTTCTAGAAGGCGTTTTTGTTAAATACCATATGACTAAACTTGACTGAACAAAAATAAGCACAAAACTGAAATAGTTTGGGGAAATTTTATATTGATTAGCTGGGTTTTTACCATGTTTATCTTCTTGTATTAGTTATTTGATGCAATGAAAAAAATCAGACTCCATACGTAGTCATCTGAAGTGACTATTCTATTGGCTGTGTTGTTGATACAAGTTTATTAAAACCAACAATGTCAGTACGGATTTTAAATCCTTCTAGAAATAATTGACTTAACACTTGTAGCAACTTTTCGCAGGAAGACACGTGGTATGGGAGCAGCTCGCAAGCTGAAGGACCACCGCAGAAGGCAAAGGTGGGCTGACAAGTCTTACAAGAAATCTCATCTGGGAAATGAGTGGAAGAAACCATTTGCTGGATCTTCCCACGCAAAAGGCATTGTTCTTGAGAAAATGTATGGAAATTCAGCTTGATCCCTTATCCTTCACTTTTTCAACCAATCCTTTGAGGTCCGAATTCTTAGACAATAGTTCTTACATTTTTTTTGGTGTTGAATTGTGCAGTGGTATTGAAGCCAAGCAGCCTAACTCTGCCATTAGAAAGTGTGCTCGAGTTCAGCTTATTAAAAATGGAAAGAAGATTGCTGCCTTTGTGCCAAATGATGGTTGCTTGAACTACATTGAAGAGAATGTGAGTATAGTAGAGAATAAATGCTGCCAGCTCTTGGCTTTCATGTTTGAAAAAATTAAGTCTTTTAGTTGATTGGTTTTGGCTGTACTGATTATTGTGGCCGCATGCAGGATGAGGTTCTGATTGCTGGATTTGGTCGTAAGGGACATGCTGTTGGTGATATTCCCGGAGTTAGGTTCAAGGTTGTGAAGGTCTCAGGCGTGTCACTTTTGGCTCTCTTCAAGGAGAAGAAGGAGAAGCCAAGATCTTGAATTTCCTATAAAATGTTTTGTCTGTTGTGCTACTTAAACGTTTTGATTTGCTACTTAAACGTTTTGATTTAGAGATTTTGTCAGCATTTTATTCCTCCATTGTCCGTTCTCTTCTCCTTTCTATAATCAGATGCTTATGTTTTAATGGAAATTTTGTGGCAAAATATGTTCTTTTTCTCTGATTATGTTTTCTCGATCACTCCAATGCTCATATTTGACTTGGCCCTTTCATCCTTAAATGCTTGTTTATGCGTCGACTGTGTGCATTGTTTTTGACCCAGCTTCTATGTAGGTGCAGTATCAAATCTTTTAGTAGTTAGCAATGTATAGAGACGTGAAGTTTCTGCCTGCATGATCTAGTATCTAAATTTTGATTATGTCACTGCGGAACGAGCCCCATTGCTGGTTTCTGTATTGGTGCTTCTTCTACCTCTTAAAGTGTTGAGCTTTTTAGAGCTTTCTCCTCGTTTGAATTCTCTGAACAAGTATGTAATTTTCTCATATGATTATTGTCCATTTTACCAATACCATATCGATACCTTCAACCTTGCCTGCAAATCTATTAACAAATTCCAAATCCCAAGCAATTTCTTCTAGTTGGCTAACAACTAAAGACGCACTCTACTAACTGGTTTTGCAGTCATCATGATATGGACATGGGTTTAACAAGGTAGATGGTTCTATTCATTGGTCAAGCTCTTGTTTTTTCCACTCCACTAGCAATGGATCATTCTCTTGCACTTGCATATATAATGTATGTTCATTTTTAATTGGGAAAGATTTATGATCTTAATTCTACTTCTACATTTTCTCCAAAACCCAAGTCTCAGTTACCTTTTATATTTGGCCCAGCACTGAGCACACTCAACTCCTTTGTTTTCTCCATCCTATTCACAATCTGCTCTGCTTGTGTAGTTAGCCCAAGCCTGATATGGAAGGAAACAAGTGAAAGGCCCATTTCTTTTGCCCATAATAAACGGCCTCTCTCCCTCTCTTTGTATCTTTCCTTCTTTTTGGCTCTTAAGCCTCTTATGTGAACCCGATCACACCAAAAAAAAAAAAAAAAAAAAAAAAAAAAGGACTCTTATGTGAATGGTAACCTCTTTATTTTTTATTTTCTTTTATACAACCGAGATTGAAAAAAAGGAGAATCAAACCTAGGATATTGGGCGCATAACTAAATACTCTTACACTTAGCTTCAAGTTCAACCCATTTGCACATAAAAACTCGAAATAACTAAATACTCTTACACTTAGCTTCAAGTTCAACCCATTTGCACATAAAAACTCGAAACAACCCGTTATGGAAGTAGCCCTGCATATATACAATCTTATTAAACTATATAATGCACATATTTATATTAAATACTAATGTAAAAATCAACTACCCTAGCTCAATTGTTTTATGTCAAAATTAGTACATCTAATAACATAAACAGCATCTAACCTGATCATCAATGCCATTTCCCCTACAATCTAAACTACTATTTCATATAGGTATGCATGAGATGCTACTTACAATGCAACTCTTAACAGGGATGGTCACCAAGGCAACGTTTATCTTAGCAGCTATGCCTGACACTTTTCTAATTGTCTTAGTTCTTAGTTTTTGGAAGTTTTAAAAAATGTATATACAAGGGCGGATCCACGCTTGGGCTAGAGTGGGCTCTAACTCAGTGCTGACTTTGGAGAGAGACATTGTGTAAGCTCAATTTAGGAAAATTAAATAATAGCCCACCCCTTTTTCTAGAAAGCAGCCCACCTCATATACATTATCTACAGTCGAATACTTTAATACTTTCATTACTAGAGTCTTTTTTCTCTCTCTTTCTTCTTTGGTTTATTTAGCCTCTAATTTGGCTCAAATAATGTTTACATCTCTCTCTAATTTTGTTTTTTCAATTTTATTCATTTTGCTTCTTTTGAAAATATTGAAATATGGACCCTTCCTCATTGAACCACTCCGCCGACCCAAAGTTGGTGAGCTTCAAACTGATCTTCGTCTAAGCCTATGAATTTTGGTTTGTGGTTTTGTGGGTTTTCTTTGTTTATTGTAGGTTTCTTTATTCATGTATCTCTTTGAAAATAGTTTTTTTTTATTAATGAATTTTGAAAATAGTTTTTAATATGAAGGAAATATACTGAATAGTCCAAAAGTATACCACTTTCATTAATCTGAAGGAAATATTGCTTCTTATAAATAAATAAAAATTAGTTAAAAAATAGGGCTTATCTCTAAAAATAAAATAGCCCACCCCCTATAAATATTCCTGGATTCGTCATTATATATATTATTGTTTTGATGAGCAAAAGTTTAAAATTTTGTTGAAAACTCTGAACATGTGACCACTTCTACCATTAAGAAGAGAAATATCATTTTGATGAAAACTTCTGAAAAAAAAAACTAGAAACATCTCTTTTGGAGCGTGACTAAAATATCCATATCATTTGAGTTGAAAATTCGTATAAAATTTAAATTTTGTTGGGGGGAAGAAGATTTTCATTTTAAGAAAAGCAAGGAGATTTAGGTGATTTTATTTATTTGGTAGTACTAGGAGATTTCGTTATCTTGACTAATAAGATGCCGTACCAATTAATATATCTTATATAACAACTTGAGGAGAGCCTGATATCATATAATTATGCAAATTGGACAAATTTTGTAGGGTATGTTTGGTGAGTGAATAACGACCCCTTGTCGTTAATGAGCACTGTCATCTTCAGTATGACATGAAAATCTCATCAAAACCAAACATACCATATCATATAAAAAATTCTGAAGTTGGAATTTGCATGTTTTCATTTTCTATTCTGAAAATCTGGTTGTCCCACTCAAATTCAAAAGGCAGTAAATTTGGCAGACCAGTAATAAAATATGAAAACCAGGCACAGCTGCCTTAAACAGAGATTTTCAAACAGAAGCTGCTGATTCTGCTGACTATTATCTCACGCCCAAATCCTAACTTGGATTTGGTCTGCTAATAATATTAACAGAAAGAAATCCACCAGGAAATTGGTGCCTCATGGAGTCATGCTTCACTGAAATTTTTATGCTTGGGGAGAAGAGAAGAGAACCCTATATCAAATATATAATTATTCCTAGGTAATTTAATAATCCCAATTAAAATATTCCAAGAATATCTACCTGAAAATATGATGTAATCATAGCAGAATATGTTGAAAACACCACTCATTCGAAATCCAAAGCCCTCTCTCTCTCTCTCTCCAACAACTTTGCTTTTCAAAGAGTCAGAGAGTTCAGACTGCACAAACCATGAAACATCACTCTCACTCTCTCTCTCTTCTCTCTCTTAATCTTTTTCTTTTTTTATATGGAAATGTACATATGATTCTTTGGCAACCTCTGCAAGTTTCTCGACTTGGTTAGCAAACAAATCTTGGGGATTTCATGAGTTTTATCAACCAATAAAAAAGGAAACCAAAACTAAGTAAAATGAAAATGGAGATGATGATGATGATGATTCAAGTGAATCATATCGATATGATATAACATCTTAATGCAAAACTTAAAAGCACTAAAACTGACATTTTAAGTCTGATAAGTGAACAAATTAAAGAAGAAGAAAGAAAAAGAAAAAGAAAAACCTATTAAAAACCTATGCTTTCTTAGCTTTTGTTTTTCTTGCTGATCATCACACTAAACACTGCTGAATTCATTAAGGGTTTTACACTAGGGGACTGTGGAGAAGCCCATGCCAAGATGGAGCAAGACCATTCCAGCTCTCTACTCTTCCTGAATCACACTCATTACTAACCATATTATTGTTTGCGTCTCCATTGAGCTGCCATGGGAAGCCCCACAAAACCCTGTTGCTCTCACTTTGATGATCTCTTGCATTGCAAAGCTCTTGCTTCATTGTTGTCACTGTGACTGCTGTGGTGGTTGAGTTGGTCATTTCCTCAAATGGGTGGAGCCCCATTTCTCCACATACCCCATTTTCAACCTCACCCAAACTGCTGCTGTTGCTCCCATTTCCAAACCCATAATACATGTTCTGGAAATTACCATTATGGGTTTCAAGAAACCCAGTCCTGAGTGCATCAAGAAACCCAGGTGCTGCAGCAGCTGAAGTAGCGTTCATGTTAAGGCCATGGTTTCCAAGAATAGAATGATCACCATGGGAAGTGGTGTTGTTGTGGTTTCCCAAAATAGAAAGGTGGTCTTGGTCATCAAAACCCAACTGCCCACATGACTGTCTTTGGAGCCTAGCAAATGCAAGGGTGAGGTCATTTGAGTCATATCCAAGGGAAGGGAGAGGGTTATTGGAATTGGGTGTGAGGGGTTGTTGGTCTTGTGATCTCTTTGATGAGGAGGAGGATCTCTTGTTCTTCCTGCACCCACCACCCACTGGAACATTTCTCAGTGTACCCCCCTTGGTCCAGTACCTCCTGCAGGCCTTGCAGAAGTACCTTGGCTGAGAGAGGCTGTAGTTGTTGTAGTAGCAGAACTTGGTGTTTGTGGAGTCACATCTTGGGCACTTGAGAGCCTGCTCTGGTTGAGGCCTTGGCTTCCTGTCTTGCTGCTGCTGCTGCTGTTGGGTTTTTGAGCAGACCAGCATGTCCAGTGAATGAGCTGACATTTCCTGAATTGGTCAACAAAAGTTGAAAATATTAGAAACACAAAATCAGACAAAAATCTAGGTAAGTCAAGAAATGGAATAGTAGTGCTGGATATATTCTAATCTTAGCTTTTAAGTTACATATGTTACTAATTACAATCACACATGTATCTTGACAGCTTTTTAAAATGAGCCGAAACGGTTTTAGACTGTGAATCTGGATTACACATTAAAAATATGAACCCAAGTGAATTCTAGTTTAGGTTCAAAGTAAGATGATAGCAACATGATTTCATGTTTGCTTGTTTTTGAAGTTTTCTTGACACAAAGCGTGATTTTTTATTTTTTATTTATAAAAAAGACGAAGAGTAAATTAGAGAACAAGAAAGGGGATTATTATTTTCTTGGAAAATTAGACCCCATAACAAAAACCAAAAAGAAATAAATTCGTTCTTCTGGCCAAGTGTGAAAATTCAGTGCCAAGAAAACAGAAACAAAACCCCATGAATTTAATAATTTTCTTAGAATAGAAAACGCGTTATTGTAAATTGTACCCACTCAAGGACAAAAGAAGAAGAAAAAACCATCATATATGCATAAATAACCAAAAACACAACTCAGAGATGAATTCTTCTTATGGAAAGTGAGTACTCTATGCTTCAATTCAATTCAATATTTTTCTTCTTCTTCTTGAAGAGTTGGGACCCAAGAACAAAGAATTAGCTACCAACCAGTAATAAGGTAGATTAAAATTTTATGAAGCACTTATGGACCATGCTAATATTATTGAAAATACAAAACACAGAAACAAGAACAAAAATAAAAGAGAGAAAAGAAAAATAAAATTTGCCCAATTCTTATTGATTCCTACCTGGTGTTGTTGTCCACTTGAAGGATCCATATAGTTCATGCAATCAATCAAACACCTCTCCTTAATTTGAAAGAAATGTTTAGTTTGTGTATGAGAGAGAGAGAGAGAGAGAGAGAGAGAGAGAGAAACTGAAAGGGTATGAAGAGTAAAGAGGGAGTTTTGGGTATAGGCAGAGTATGTCACATGCACAGTGAGGTATATAAAGCAAAGCAAGCCCAAAAACACAGCACAGTGAGAGAGAGATGGGGTAATGATGATGATGGGTTTTGATCGATGAGGGATTTAGATGAGCTAGCTTGCACGCAGAGAAAGTGTGCGTGTTGAGAAAATTCGAGTCTTGTTCATATCTCTGTTCTCTGCAACGGTTTCATATATAATGAGAGAGAGATAGAGAAAGAGAGAGAGAGAGCCAACCAGCAGCAACATCAGCCAGCCCCCACCACCCCCCTCTACTAGTCCCATTCTTGTGTGTGGGGTCCCACTCTCGCGTGTATTCAACTATTTGTGGGCCCCACAACCCCACATTAGTGTGGTCCCCACCACCACCACCACCACCACTTCTTCTTCTACTTGTAATTAACCACACCTCACCTCTCTCTCTCTCTCTCACTCCCACCGCTCAACCCAATTCCTCTCCTAAACCCTTTTATGCAGACAGACTGCAGCACAATCCTCGTGTTCCAAAAACATGAAGAAGAACAAAAAATGATTAAACAGAATTTTAAATACAAAATAAAACAGAGATTTGGTCTAACCCTAATAAGAGAAGAGAAGAGAAGAGAAGAGAAAAGAGAAGAAAGGAGGAGGTAGGTGTTTTTGGATTCTAGCGGTGGATGGCGGGGGCCCACAGAACAAAAACATGTTTTTTATTTGATTAATTTCAATTCTATGGAATAGTTTGTCTTGTTGTTACTGTGATTGTCTGGTTGAAGGTTCTGATGATGTGGACTGTATCATGATGGCTGGGACATGCCACTGCAGCTGATTGTGTGAGAGAGAGAGAGAGAGAGAGAGAGAGAGAGAGGATCTTGATTTTTCTTTTTCTTTTTCTTTTTCTTTTTGTTTAGAGAATAGCTTAGCTTAGGTTGTGGTCCATCTAACATTGAGAAGATTGAGAGAACATTTTGTGACCAGTCCTAATCAAACCTAAAAGCATGCCAACCACCATTATTTTGTACCACTCTGTACTGGTTTTACGGCTGGGTAGCATATGTACGTCTACTTCATTGATTATGTACTCAAATTATACTTGTTTTTCTTTTGTCTAATTGCAAGCCAATGAGGGAGTATACCTTAATGTGAGTGCAATCTATAGATTTATTGAGTTCAAAGACGGGATACAGCTAATGTCATTATGTGCATTGACTGGAATCTTAAGGAAGAAGGGAAAGGAAATTGATTTCTGTTGGTTTTATTTGGTTTTGTGTGACCGTAACTTGGTGTTGTTTAACTAATTCACATGTTATAATATAAGAAGACGACGTGTATAGTATAAGTTGCTCTTTTGTGATCGGTTAATTAGATCGACCTGATCGATGATCAAGACTAATAAATCTTAAATTGTCTAATAAGATAACATTTGTCTTGTACCATGCACCTTGTACACCTTAAATTAACTACAACCTGCAAAAGTGCAATATCGAGCCCAGATCATATCATATATAAGCTCAATGCTTCAACCAAATCTTCTCTTTTTTGCTCTGCCCAAAAAAATTAAACTATACGTAATTACCATTTCCTGGTCTTGATGAAGGTTCGTTTTCTCTGCAAAATATCACCTCTTAGATTTGTGTGGACTTGTGCTTGGAATATAATCACCGCACTAACAATGACATGCTCATCATAAAGCACAATTTTAGTTTTCTTTCCATTTCCCAGTAAAGAGAAACCTTGCCTGTTTTCTTGAAAGCAATGCCAAGACTCTGATCAATGTTTTTTTAATATTGGATCATTATAAAACCCAAAAAAAACAAAAACAAAATCTTAAACATGACTAGGGCATGTTTGGATATGTCACTTAGAAAATGAAATGGTTTTTGTCGGTTCTAAGGTCTTGATCTTAATCATTCACACTTGAACACACGGCAGCTTTCTTGCTCTATCATTAAAGTTTTATCTAGAGCTATCATTCCTTAATGAGAATTATTAGCTCACTAATTGGCTTATTTGTTTTAATAATCAAATTAAAGACATCATTCTTTTGTTATCCACATGCAACCCACTTATGATGGTCGATAGATCAGCCAATCAAGTGAAGATCCAACGGTTGATAATCATCCATCTTTACATGTGTTCAAATTTGCCATATTCGGACCAAGATTCTTGGAGTAGCTAGCGGGAAACACAATGTACCAACCAAGATTTTCATGTATTTTGCATGTTATCACCTGTCAGAAACCAAGAAAATAATAAACAAACAATGATTGAGACCACCATCATATCGCATCCTTTGGATCCTAAGAATATGAAGTTTTGGCTTCGTCTCCAACAATCCATTTCAAGAAGAAACGTATGTAAGAGCAGTTACAATATATCCGAGGTCTTGCGTTCGAATTCACCTCTCTTTCTTAGTAACGCTTGTATAAAAAATAAAAAAATAAACATTCTAAACAAGAAATTTTGATGATGAAAATAGTTGAATAATGCAATTCACAAGCAAGCAGAGCAACTTTGGGGGTGCAATTACAAAACATTGTGGTGGTGGGCCAGGGATGAGATGTGGGGCCAGATGGGGATGAAATCATCGGGATTGATCAGTCAATTGAGTTGACTGGTCAAATGGATCGGTCAAAGAAAATACTGAGGGCGCAAAAATGAGAAAAAGAGGTAAAGTGGGATGGGAAACTGTGCCAGGCTGGGACATACATATACATGACAGTGATAGTGAATAGTGAATAGTGATTGTGTATGCATCTTCTGTGAAGAAAAGAATCTGGACTTTGAGTGTTTGGTTTATAACTTAATATCACACATTCACATCACACCCATATCACACTCATAGAATTTGATGGTCAAATGGATGCATCTTTTCAACCATCAAAATCTACGGGTGTGATGTGAATGTGCGCCTTCATTTCTTTGTGATTTGTTATAAGTAAAGCGAATTTAATTTGATGATTCGGTTTTTTGATCTGTTGTTAAAACAAGTTTTACAATTATTCCTAATAATATTCTCACTGCTGAAGTTATTGCTTCATGTAATTGATTAACTTGATTTATTGAACGTGATTTTTCACACATTTTTTTATAGACGGAATTCTAAGACATTTTAGAGAATCATTACTTTCGCTCGTATCGAATTCTCACTATTTAATTTCTCAATTGGGCAGCATGCATTTTCTCATGTTTCTTACAAAGCAATGGTACAATGAATGAATGGTGAAGCATTGTACTTTCCTAGTTTTTCCTAATTTGTTTTTGTTATTTATTTATTTGTGAAGAACTATACATTAAAAATGAAACTTTTTTTGGCTAAGGTTTCAAGTTTAAATGTATATTTGTTTATAAAGAAAAGAAAAAGAAAAACTCACATTAAAAAAAAAAAGAAAAAAAAGAATTGAAGTTGAAGTTGAAGTGTGAACAAAGTGGAGGCTGGTTGTTAGAAATTCGAGAAGCGGGAATAGGAGGAGCCGACTTGGAGAAGCAAAGAAACACGTAGGGACAGCTGTGAGTGATATGGTCGGTGTAGTGCGGGCTCCACCGGAAAAAGCCCCGGTCCTTCTTGCTCCGACACGTGGCACCACCGATGCGGCTACGAGACGAATATTTCAGTTTACGAGGAAAGTACACCGCAGCACCGCAAACAGTCCCTACACCCTCACCTGTCAAGTCCTACTGGGCCGCCTTAGTGGGCTTTACCGGTGGACCCCCACCTTGTCCTCTCTTCTCAAGCAAAGGATAATTCTCCTCAATTATTTTATTATTTTTGGTATTTTTTAATTTGACTATTCTTTATATTTTCTTTATACAAAGGAATTTATAAATTAATCCATGTTTATTTATCAATAATGAATATGTATTCTAATAAATATTTAAGTTAATGATTGGTTACATACTTTTAATTTCAGTCGTTGAATTGCATTTAAGAGGCTACAAACACATTTAATGAATGTAGTCCAATAACTAGGATTAGAAGTATATAACAAATCTTGAACATAAAATACTTATTGGAGAATCTCCCTATGAAAAGAATGTGAACGATTCCAATTGCCGACTTCTTAGTCTTTTTTTTTTTTGGCCAAGCCAATTCCTTGGTGTTTTGGGTTCCATATTAAAATCCGTAATAACACTCACTTAGAATTTGTACAATTCCTATTCATATACTATAATTCCATATGGATATGACTTATTTCCATACAATTTCTTTATTTCCCAATTTCTTTATTTTCCATACAATTTCTTTATTTCCATATGGATATGAATTTGGGTGTTGGGTTTTTTTATAATTTCAGCCCCCATTTTGGGTGTTTTAGTGAAACTCCCTTTTTAATTTTACTATTCTTTATATTTTCTTTATACAAAGGAATTTATGAATTACTCCAATAGCATGTTTATTTATAAATAATGAATATGCATTCCAATAAATATTTAAGTCAAGAATTAGTTATATACTTCTAATCTCAGACGTTGAATTACATTTAAGAGACTACAAACACATTTAATGAATACAATCTAACAACCACGATTAGAAGTATGTAAACAATCTTTAACATAAAATATTTATTGGAGAATCTCCTTATGGAAAGAATGTGAATGATTCCAATTGCCGACTTCCTAGTTTTTTCTTTTCTTTTGCCAAGCCGATTCCCTGGTGTTTTGGGTTTCATATTAAAATCCATAATAACACTCACTTAGAATCCGTACAATTCCTATTCATATACTATAATTCCATATGGATATGACTTAATTCCACACAATTTCTTTCTTTCCTAATTTCAAAGTTTTCTGATCTCTTACATTCCTCGTTTATGGTGAATAAACATGCTATAAACTCATCAAATCTACAAAGAGAGTGATTCAAACTTTAGTGTAACGGAATGGACTCACCACATTAGCCTAACGGCTTACCCTACAATATTCTATTTTTATAATGGAGATGAGGTTAGTTGGTTATTGGGCACGTGGGAATAATGATGGGAGAGTCACGCGGGGCACGAGAAGGGAACAGGTACACGTCATCATGGGCCGGATGGGATGAGATCATGAGAGAGGGTGTTTGGTAACGGACTGGGTTTTGTCGCCAAGTATGGGAATGGCTTAGTTATGAAACATGTTTGGCGACTCCGGTCCAAATTGTATTTAACTTATTACGAGAACCTTGGTAACATATACATTTTATTTTGTTCATACATTCCATGCAATGTTGCTTGAGAGCCACAAGGTCCATTCCCTCTATCACATAAAAACAAAAACAAAAAACAGATTTTCTCAGATTTCGAACTTAATCTTTGAGATTTTCTTTGATTATGTTAAATTGTATTATCAGAAGTAATTAACTTTAAAAAATAATGCAAAAAATCGGATTCAAACGAAAAATATAATATGTAATAAGTTTTCATTAGGTCATAGAGTTTTTTTGTGTTTTTTCAATAGAAAACAGGGGCGCTCATGGAATAGTGCAAGTGGTTGCTTGAACTACATTGAAGAGAATGTGAGTATAGTAGAGAATAAATGCTGCCAGCCCTTGGCTTTCATGTTTGAAAAAATTAAGTCTTTTAGTTGATTGGTTTTGGCTGTACTGATTATTGTGGCCGCATGCAGGATGAGGTTCTGATTGCTGGATTTGGTCGTAAGGGACATGCTGTTGGTGATATTCCCGGAGTTAGGTTCAAGGTTGTGAAGGTCTCAGGCGTGTCACTTTTGGCTCTCTTCAAGGAGAAGAAGGAGAAGCCAAGATCTTGAATTTCCTATAAAATGTTTTATCTGTTGTGCTACTTAAACGTTTTGATTTAGAGATTTTGTCAGCATTTTATTCCTCCATTGTCCGTTGTTCTCTTCTCCTTTCTATAATCAGATGCTTATGTTTTAATGGAAATTTTGTGGCAAAATATGTTCTTTTTTTCTGATTATGTTTTCTCGATCACTCCAATGCTCATATTTGACTTGGCCCATTCATCCTTGAATGCTTGTTTATGTGCTTTTAGTAGTTTGCAATGTATAGAGGCGTGAAGTTTCTGCCTGCATGATTTTGGTTATGTCACTGCGGAACGAGCCCCTTTGGGTTTAACAAGGTGGTTGGTTCTATTCATTAGTCAAGCTCTTGTTTTTTCCACTCCACTAGCAATGGATCATTCTCTTGCTCTTGCATACATATTGTATGTTCATTTTTAATTGGGAAAGATTTATGATCTTAATTCTACTTCTACATTTTCTCCAAAACCCAAGTCTTAGTTACCTTTTATATTTGGCACAGCACTGAGCACACTCAACTACTTTGTTTTCTCCATCCTATTCACAATCTGCTCTGCTTGTGTAGTTAGCCCAAGCCTGATGTGGAAGCTAACAAGTGAAAGGCCCATTTCTTTTGCCTATAATAAATGGCCTCTCTCTCTCTCTCTCTCTCTCTCTCTCTCTCTCTCTCTTATGTGAACCCGATCAATCACAGAGAAAAAAGAAGAAAAAAAAGGACTCTTATGTGAATGGTAACCTCTTCATTTTTTATTTTTTTTATACAACCGAGATTGAAAAAAAAGGAGAATCAAACCTAGAATATCGGGCGCATAACTAAATACTCTTACACTTAGCTTCGAGTTCAACCCATTTGCACATAAAAACTCGAAACAACCCGTTATGGAAGTAGCCCTGCATATATACAATCTTATTAAACTATATGATGCACATATTTATATTAAATACTAATGTAAAAATCAACTACCCTAGCTTAATTGTTTTATGTCAAAATTAGTACATCTAATAACATAAACTACCATTTAATATAGGTATGCATGAGATGCTACTTACAATGCAACTCTTAACAGGGATGGTCACCAAGGCAACATTTATCTTAACAGATATGCCTGACACTTTTCTAATTGTCTTAGTTCTTAGTTTTTGGAAGTTTAAAAAAAATATATATATACAGGGGCGGATTCACGCTTGGTCTAGAGTGGGCCCTAACCCAGTGCTGACTTTGGAGAGAGACAAATCAGGCTTAATTGTATAAGCTCAATTTAGAAAAATTAAATAATAGCCCACCCTTTTTTTCTAGAAAGCAGCCCACCTCATATACATTATCTACAGTCGAATACTTTAATACTTTCATTTCTAAAGTCTTTTTTCTCTCTCTTTCTTCTCTGGTTTATTTAGCCTTTGATTTGGCTCAAATAATGTTTATATCTCTCTGATTTTGTTTTTTCAATTATATTCATTTTGCTTCTTTTGAAAATATTGAAATATGGACCATTCCTCATTGAACCACTCCGCCGACCCAAAGTTGGTGAGCTTCAAATTGATCTTCATCTAAGCCTATGAATTTTGGTTTTTGGTTTTGTGGGTTTTCTTTGTTTGTTGTAGGTTTCTTTGTTCATATATCTCTTTAAAAATAGTTTTTTTAAAAATGAATTTTGAAAATAGTTTTTAATCTGAAGGAAATATACTGAATTAGTCCAAAAGTATACCACTTTCATTGATCTAAAGGAAATATTGCTTCTTATACTGAATTAGTCACGCGGGGCACGATAAGGGAACAGGTACACGTCATCATGGGTCGGATGGGATGAGATCATGACAGAGGGTGTTTGGTAACGGATTGGGTTTTGTCGCCAAGTATTGGAATGGCTCAGTTACGAAACATGTTTAGCGACTCCGGTCCAAATTGTATTTAACTTATTACGAAAGCTTTGGTAACGTATACATTTTATTTTGTTCATACATTCCATGCAATGTTGCTTGAGAGCCACAGGGTCCATTCCCTCTATCACATAAAAACATAAAAACATAATAGAATTTCTCATATTTCGAACTTGATCTTTGAGATTTCTTTGATTATGTTAAATTATATTATCAGAAATAATTAACTTTAAAAATTATACAAAAAATCGGATTCAAACCAAAAATATAATATGTAATAAGTTTTCATTAGGTCATAGAGTTTTTGTGTGTTTTTTCAATAGAAAACAGGGGCGTTCATGGAATAGTGCAAGTGGCGCTACCGTGCTGGGTCTTTGATTTTCAAAGGCTCTCGAAAAGAAAAGTTAATGAAAATCGATGCGATACGAATCTCCAATACTCATTGTAGAACTTTGGCCCTGATTGAATATAGTTCTTTAGACGACTTCATACAGAATGTGAAAGCCTAAAAAGACTTTAGCATGTCAATGAAAAACAATATAGTAAAATGAAAAGTGAGGTGGATATATATTCCATCGTTTTGGCATGCCAATACACTTTTTTATGCAAAACATTCCCCGTTTGAAGAACAACCAAGATTTCATTATTATTTTAATCCACGATTTGACTAATAAATATACCTTGTCGGCATTATTTTTATGCTAAAACAAGGCCAAGTGGCCATGTGTCGTCCTCAAGATTAACAACTAATTAAGGGCCTTTGCTTTCTCATCTTGACACATCATCAGCCAGGAAGCCACAAGGCTGCTTCCATTATGCAAGATCACATAATAATATTTAATTCCAATTAAACCAAAGCCATACTTGATTTAATGTCAGATTTAACAAGGTTTTTAGTAATTAAATTTTTATAATATTGTTAAACACTAGTTAACTTATGCGAGAAAAAAATAAGAAGTTAGAATCCATCTCATTTAGGTTGGAATCCTTTCTCATCACACCACATTGCGTGCACTTTGCAGCACACATTGTTATATGACATTGAATAACAATGAAAAAACGTTATATTTACCGGCAAGGATAAGGAAGGATTTGCACCATTGTTTCATTTCCATGATATTATCAATTTGAATATTATATTTATGTATAGACATAAAATGAACATTTATAAAATAAAATATTTTTTATATGAGATATCGGAAGAAACTAATACATAAGCCTTCAATGATATCATACATGTGAATTCTAAAAATATTATGAAGCTGTGTTTGTAGAGACAACAAATTTCAATAGACTTTTTGGAGTCTATAAAGTTGCTTCATGCCAAAACGGTAATTTGAAGAAGTCGCCTCTTTGTTCTAGTCCCTCAAATCAAGAAGAGATCAAGAATATATTTGTGACATGTTGGGAGTTACTATTGTCCTATGCCATGAATATTATTTGGGTCTCCCTACTAATGCTAGAACGGATAAACAAAAGATGTTTCGAGACATAAAAAATTCGTGTGTGGAACATAATTCGTGGTTGGGAAATCATGTTGATGTCTACGGCAATAAAGAAGTTTTAAAAAAATTTGCGTGTCATGCAATCATGTCATATCCTATAAGTGCGTTTTCATTGCTAGTAAGCATATGTTATGAGATTCAAGATGTTGGTGGTCGAGACGTGATGGTAAGAGAATTTACTGGAAATCATGGAAATCAATGTACTTAAATTTTAGTGATGTATTGACTTCAGCGAGTTTGTGAGTTTTAATTAGGCTCTACTTGTAAATAGCGTTGGCGAATTATAGAGTTGTCTAACTCTTTGATTGCATGAATGTTCAAGGGCAGATACTTTCTAAAATATGTTGGCAAAGAAGCATTCTTTTTAATTAAAATGTGGATGTAGAGATTGTGATTGTCATATATTAGTAGGGACACCAAGTTAAATGCTGTAAAATGTTGGAATCTATTTTGCTTTCGACTTCTTTTGTGACTTCTATAGTTAAATATCATTATTTTATTCAAGAAGGCAAGGCCACACTTTTAAACATCAATATTATTTGATTTGTTGAGATTAATGAATTCTCATTTGACTTTAAAAAAAAAAAAAAGAAGCTAAAAGACTATAAATATTGAAAATTTTCACCAAGCACATACCAATTTATCAACTTTTAGGTAATTCCAAATTTTGTAAATAAGGTCCACTCAATGGTACTATTCACTCTATCGATACTTGTATTTTATTTTTTGTAATTTGGGCTTCATTTTCATGGCTCAAACAAAATTTGGGACCCTAAGATTTATTTATTTATTTATTTTTTTGAGAGAGGGACCCTAAGATACTTGGGTTGGAGAAGGTTTTTGAGTATTGTTGAGGCCCTGAATTCACGTTTCTTACAACCCAATCTAATTTCCATTTTTAAAGAGAAAAAAATTAAATAAAATTAAAAGTGAATAAGCAAAACATTTTATGGTCTTTTGAGCATCTCGGAAAATATCTCAGGCGCCGTCTGGAACTTATCTCAACCCGCCATGGCGGCGTCTTCTGTTGCACGATCCGCAACAACCCCTTTCCCACTAAACGTCGTATCGAAACCCTCGCAGTCCGATCACTTTCCCAAAACAGCTTTAAACTTCGACCCTCGCTTCAAATGCTGTCGCATCGCCCTGGCCCTGGCCTCTCTTCGCTCAGACGACAACGATCGCAGCAGCAACGGCGGCCACGGCCACAACCACCTGGTTGGAGGTGCTCTAGAATTGGACAGCAGCGCCTTCGAGGACTTCCCCTATGACGTTTTATCGAAAGACTTGCATACTCTCCCAAGTACCATTTTTCGCCCTTGTCATTGTTGTGATTGATCTGTAACAAATCCGGTGTCATTTTCGATTTCGTGTCTTGCTTGCTTCAGGACCTTTGTCATCGACCCATCTCTCCAATTCGGTCTCTGATGGCTCCCGCCTTCGTGTTGCATATCAGGTAAAGAGAAAAAAAGAAAAAAAATAGCACTCAAGTGAAACATTTCCACTGTTATGACTGAAAGTAGCTGCCTTTTTTTTGTTTTTTTGTTTTGTTTAGTTAGTTACTTATATGTGTGTATTCTAGCAGGAGGAATTTTAATTGATCAACTAACATTCAATTTCTGACAAAGGGTTTTCTTTTTAATTAACAAGCATGGATTTCAATATTAATAGATGAGTAGAATATCATGACTGTATATGCATATATTGTATATATCCTTGATGTGTATGTATTGATTATGTTCGAAGTGCACCTGGTGTAAAAGTAGCTTGACTTTATAACTCTCACTAACTTTTTATTGAGTTGGTTTTATTAGAAACCAACCCTTGATTGAACATTCTTCTTGTATCCATCATAAGTGCCAGTTTTATGATAATTGAAGATTAGGAGCTCCCCTATCTGGAATGTGAATAATATTTATAGTTTGATAAAAAAAAATTTGTTGCTTTCAAATAGATAGGAAAACATCAAATGTTAATTGGTATCTCATTAGACTTAAATTTTGCATGCACGACAACTATAAAGAGAATATGCTGTCCAATAATGGCTTTGGACAAACATTCTAGTTTTCTTACCATGCAATTTTGCAACAATTGTGATTTTCGATAAAGTTGAATTATGGCTCTGAATGATACAATTTTTGATTCACAGTTTCAAACGAAAGCATCATTATGTGTGTGTGCGTGCGTAATGCTATTCTCTATGACAGTCCTTATATAAGGACTTGTTTCTCATTTATAAGGACGGTTGAAGTCTCACCTATTGTGTGTATTAGCTCTCTAGATTTGATCTAATAGCTTATGTAAGGCTTTTGTAAATCTGTTCTAAATGGTTAATATACTCAACCAGAGTCATCGCTTTATTTTCTGGCTGGAACTTGAGGGTCTTCAACTGAGGTTTTCATTTGATCATTTTCATATGCATGTGTGTGATGAATTTGGTTAATGCTAATTTTCCCTCAAATTATTTAAGTTTGGGATTGGTATTGAATGAAATTAATTCAATTGTTTATAAATGGTTGAATGTTGAAATTTCAGGGGGTTCGTGGAGCATATAGTGAATCAGCTGCGGAGAAAGCATATCCAAACTGCGAAGCAGTGCCTTGTGAACAATTTGATACCACTTTTGAAGTGAATACTTACTAATTTTTTATCATCATCATTTTTCTCATTGTTGGATCAAACTGTGCAACTAACTTTCATTTTAGGTTTTCAATATTTGTTAATGAGTATTCACCTACAATGCATATGGAATGTGGAAATTAAATGATTATGAGGCTCCACAGTTAGTAATTGTTAAGGGAAACTGCATTTGATTTCATGGACTTTAAACCACTGGACATTGCTAAGTCAGGCTGCATGTGAAAGGTTTTTCCTTTAGGGGCTTGATTTTGTAAGAAGTAAAGTAACTGATAGCATGATTTTGGAATGGTGAAAAATTAGTTATCCTTCCCTTGGAATTACTCTAACTTCTGATTATGCAAAAATTTGGAGTTAGAAGCCTTTTGTATATAAAAGAAGGGTCTTTGGTATTATCAAAATGATGGACAAATTTACCTTAATATGTTAAAGTAGGGAAGGAGTTTTTAGGAAAATATTGTATGCTCCATATTTCTTCCCCTTCGTGTTGTTTTTGACTTGTGCATATTTGATGCCACAAGGAGTATGGTTATCAGCTTCATCTCTAATAGGAAAACCACTAAACTGTCTAATATGGAATTCATGTTCTTAAATATGGGATTAACTGTAAGTGTTTTATTCTTTCCCCATTCAACTCAATGCAGGCTGTTGAACGTTGGCTTGTGGACAGAGCAGTCTTACCAATTGAAAATTCATTAGGTGGAAGCATCCACAGAAACTACGACCTTTTACTCAGGCACAGGTTGCATATAGTAGGGGAAGTGAAACTTGCAGTTCGGCATTGCTTACTGGCTAATCATGGTGTTGAAGTGGAAGACCTGAAGAGGGTTCTTAGCCATCCACAGGTATATAAAGCAGTGCTCCTAGATTCTCTGTCCATCTAGTATTTTCTCATGATTCCCCCCAATAACTAGTCATATTTCAGGCTCTTTCTCAGTGTGAGCACACGTTAACCAAGTTGGGATTGGTCCGAGAAGCAGTGGATGATACTGCTGGTGCAGCAAAGGTACGCCCTTGATCAGGTAGTTGGGCAGCTGATTTTCTAGTCCATTAAGTCCTGATACGAAGTTACCTCATGAGTCAGGATATGTGCATAGTATTTGTGTTTGTGTTCGGAGTTTTTCTTCTCTATCTTTCCCTCCAAAAACTATAATTGGGTGTCTATTTAAGTGGAGCCGCTTCAATACAGTCGTCGTGTGGGGCCTGCCTATTTTAAGTGGAACAACTTTCATTACTCTCAGCTCAGGGGGCCTTCTGGTCCAGTATGGTTGAAGTAGGTTGCATTATTTGAGGCTACAGATAAAACTACAATCTTCTTAATTAAATTGTCTATTACTTTCACCTAATTGTAACTATCATGGCTTTTATATTGGTGTCGCTGACTGTACTCTATAAATTGTAGCATGTTGCTCTCCACAAACTAAAAGATACAGGAGCTGTTGCTGGCTCAGCGGCTGCAGACATTTATGGTCTGACGATACTTGCACAGGATATCCAGGTTTGTCGTGAAGGAAATTTGGTGTGTTCATGATTTATACTTCACTCCAGTGGTAATTTATATGCTTCTATGTACAGGATGATTGTGACAATGTGACCCGGTTTCTAATGCTTGCGAGAGAACCTATTATTCCTGGCACAGATAGGCCATTCAAGGTTAAGCCCTTGCAGGATTAACAAGTTTTGGTTGTTGAATACATTGGTATCCAGTTTACTGTAGGTAGACCTCCTTTTATAAATTGATTTTTTTGTTAATCACACGGTTATTGAATTTATAGACGAGTATAGTTTTCTCACTAGAGGAAGGCCCTGGGGTCCTTTTTAAGGCGCTTGCTGTTTTTGCTTTGCGTCAAATCAATCTCACGAAGGTTGGTCCTGGATTTTTTTATTTATGAGGCTTCCTATAATTGCTTCGTGCAACTGTTGATTTCTTAGTTTGTTTCATTAACCAGATTGAAAGCCGTCCCTTGCGGAAGCAACCGCTGCGAGCATCTGATGATAATAATGGCAGATACTTTGACTATCTTTTTTATGTGGATTTTGAAGCATCAATGGCTGATCAAAGTGCACAAAATGCCCTTAGGCATCTGAAGGTTCTTTTTTTCTTTTTGTTGGGTTTTTGTTTTGTTGTGTGTGTGTGTTTGTGGGGTGGGGGGTGGTGGGGTCGGTGTACTGTGTATCTTCAGTTGAAATTTTTTCTCAACCCTAAGAAGGGAATAAATCTTTAATTATCAGTGAATTAGCAATATGCATTTCCTTGGCAGGAGTTCGCCACATTCTTGCGGGTGCTAGGGAGTTATCCGATGGATAGAAGCATGATATGAATGACCTACAAATGTGGTAAGAGTAACTTGTGAATCCTTTCATATAAATTTGAGCCCTTCAAGGTTTGGTTGCACCACAAAGTCACATATGTTCCATTAAAACAAAATTAAATTACAAGTTCTCTCTTGCATTTTTTTTTCGTACTTCTAATTTCAATGTGGGACCTACAATTATTAGAAACTTCCTCCCATTTCTGTAATTTTCTTTTAAATGAAGTGGAAGGTTCTACTCACCTATAAAAAGGGCTACTATCTCTTTTTCAAAAATTAAATCCAATAAGAGTAAATTACACAGAGCTCTCTTGAGGTTTACTGAAATTTCAGAAACCTATTTTAACAGATCACACAAAGCTCCCTTGATACAATACACTAAGCATATGTAATTTTTTGAAATAGTAAAAAGTTCCTGTAATTTTCCTAAACCTCGATGTAGCTTGATGTAGTTTCCTTATAAATAGTTATGACAAAGTGTATGCAAAAGAAAGTGACAGGTATATCTTTTTCTTCCTAATATCAACTCTCTATACTTCTTGATCCTTCCATCATTTTCGTTATTATGTAGAAAATATTACCTATATTAAGAGTGTTGTGATAATGTCAAATTTACAGCATAATTTAGGGTGCAGTTGTTTTTGCATGTTTTATGATGTTTCAATTCTATTCTGATGAGCGTTTGATTTCTGATACTTTATTTTTCTTTTTATCATTGGTCTTTCTGTTGCATGGATTATGAAGGTATCTTTGAAATGTGGATGATTTTCCTTGTGCAGCTTTCGTCTTCCATCATTGTCAAATTTCAAGAATAAAATTGACCAAATTACATCACAAATATTTCTGAAGCTCACTTTACTCTTTGCTGTTGTGCGCCCCTGCAAGTACAGAAGTTGGATAATGTATTGTTAATAGATGCTGGTTGACATTGCACGTGGATGCAATTTTGTATTGTCTTCTCTCTACTTTTTTCATTTAATTTTTAGGTTTCCCCTCAATTCTCGAGAAAATTTAGTCATCTCGCCGGCATTCTTGTTGCTCTCATCTTCTCAGAATTTCTGCCCCTTGTTTATCAAGTATTTTTTTATTTTAAATTGGACTTGTTTACCAAGTTGAAATAATTATTATAGATTGATTATCATCAATATGACGTTCTTTGTTAAAATTTCTAGTTTCAATGTCTAGATTATTTTTGAAAATTTGAAACATACAGTTTAAAATCCTCCATTCAACACTATTCTGCCACCTACAAGGAGCAGTGGGATTTGTTCAACATGCAAAATTCAGCTCTTTGTTGGAGCATAGAGATGTTCAGAGAACACAAAAAAACTATAGGAAAATCTGCATAGAACAAGTATTAGAAATATGGAATTTCTGAAGCTCTAGAATGCCATCAAATGCTTCTACTTGCCGGTATGCTTATGTTCCCGGTCCTAGAACCAAGGTAAGTGGGCATGTTCTATAAGAATTCTACAAGCATCTCATAAAAAAATATAAAAGGAACTGAACGGATTTCTACGAATCAAACAAGCAGATCTATCTAAGCTACTTTGTGTTTAAAGACTTCCCAAAACATCGGTTCCTCTCTTGTTCCCTTATACATTCTCTCACTTTGTAAGCAAACCTCACTTAATGGGCATGAGATCTCTGATCTGCCTGAGGATCTCGTTTCGCATTCCAGCAACAACAGATGGGGTAACCTGCCCCTGCACAGCAGAGAACCACATTTTATCTCCATCTTTGTCTTTCCTTCCATACCAGCTGCATATAACCCTTGCAATGGTCAACACATACAGGCCACAATCATAACCGTTCATTTGCTGCGGTGAAGAGTTACACTCTTGATAAACGGGCTTAGTTGCGGAACTGGAGACACTCATAAAGCTAACAACAGCATTGTAAAGTCGTTTGGCGTGGACACTATTCATCCCTCCATTACTATCATGATGAAAAAATTTGTTAGCGTTTCTCTCAAATGCAAGTAGGCTCCAGTGAGACCCGCCTCCAGCTTTACTCACATCATCATTGTCATTGATGGGAAAGATCACCAGTTTTTTCTCAGGCAAATGAAGAGGTTCTAAGAACTCTGTTAGGCCTTGACCAACTGGGTAATTCATTATCCAGAATGCAATCGAAGGTGGAACCAGCAGGATCTCCTCAGAACACGATGACAGATAACTGAAATAGAACTCAATGATTCGATCATTGAGAAAATATGGGCCACTGAGGATATCCAAGTCTGATCGTCGGAGTACAACATCATTGTAGCTGAGAATCTTTTCATCAGGATTGGTTTTTCCCATTTGGTAGATAATGTTTATGTACTCCTGATCAAACAAAATTCAAAAACCCGAGTTAGGCCATCATACAGAAAGCAAATATTCAATACTTTAGAAACATAATAATGAAAAACGTAAGAAATCGATAGAAATAGGCCATCAAAGTAACAATAATGTGATAGTCAGACAGTTGCTCACACCAGGACCATCCTGTGCAAGCTCTAAATGTGGCCCTCATCAACTCTAACCTCACAACCTGTGGCGGAGCCACTCCTAGGCCTGGAGTGGCCCTGGCCCTCTTAGATTTTGATCTTTCCTATATCACAACAACCGTCCTTGGCGCCACTATACACAGGAACACTCATCTTCCAATTGAAACACTTAATTTATGAAAAGAAGGACAAAATCACAAACATTATCTTCCCAAATTCAGCTTCTTGAACGAAATGCATTCAACCAACACTCAAAAGAACGAAATATACAAATTCATTGCCCTTTGCATAAGAATGCCATCGAACATACCAACATATATCATTGCGTTCCTAAAAGGAATATCTACGTTTTTTTCCCGTGACAAATAGTGGTATAACATTTCCAAATTCCGGTCCTTCCCATATGGATTAACATAAACCAAACATTCTTTCTTACCAAGTGGAGGAACACCATTCACCTTTACTGGTCTTGCAACCAATCTTTGGCATCAATATACTACAATTGCATAAACCTTTTACACAACTGGTTTATTCACAAACAACCAACTTAGCAGAAAAACAACAGTATACGAAAGCGGTCTACAATTCATTCTATCAAATCTTGAACTCAATACCACTTCCCGTACTAATATACAGTTCTTTCGGCTCTCTGGGGTGGAAAAAGGTTGAAGAAATGTAGAGCACAATATAGCAGAATAGAAAATTGCTTGTGTGAGTGTGTGCCCCAGAACTGAAAAATGGGTAACCCTATAACCATTTCAATAAGAAATCAACGCAACCCACCATCAAAAATTCACCCAAAGAACAAAACCCAGCTCAGTTTCCCATTCCATCAAGTTCAATTTTCACTAAAAGTTATTTGGCTCCAAAATAAAATCCCAACCAAAGCAAGAGAAATTCCGGACCTCACTATCAGTTTGGGTTAAACAACCTAAGGGTTCTTGTTTCTTTTTCTTGAATTGCTTAAATATTATTAAGATCAGAGATTTTATATCTCAGGGTTTGATGACGATTTTGATGCAAAGAACAAGGCAAGAGATTTATAAACGATTGAAAAGAGAGAAGGTAGAGCAACTTACAGAGCGATTTCAAGGACGTTTGGTTAAGATTGAGAAGACGAAGCCCTCTCGCGCTTGAATCTTTGTACGGACACTGTCACACAGGTGTTGAGAGACAAATGGGTTTTTTTTATATTTTTTATAAGAGACAAATGGGTGGGGTTGCTTTATTAATCTTCGTTACTTTTAGCCCACGTATTTTTTTTTAACCCCTTTTTCATTTCAGTCCTTATAATTTCAATTTTACAGTTGTAGTGTTGTATATTAATTTGACTTGCAATGAGGTCCAAATCTCTTGCTTATATATAACTCCGACCAAAAAAAATTGTTGGACTTAGTTTGGGCTACCATAGTGCTTAGACTCCTAAATTGTGGTTAATTGGCCATGACACTCATAGTGGAGCACTATGCCAAGTTGTCAACTAGCCACTAGCCATAGTGCTTAGAGAAGAGCACCAACTCCTAATTTTATTTTATTTTTAAAGTTTTCTTTTGACATTGTAAAATGGGATTAATAATTTACAAAAATAAAAGTCATTTTACAATTTTCTTTTGTATTTTTACAACGGAGAAAATAAGTGCATGATGTTTGTTTTGGAGTATCAAGCTCTCAAATAAAACGTAAAAACTTATTGAATAATTAAAGAGTTCTAAGTAGAAGTTAGAAAGGAAACACTCTATTTAGCACAACTCATGCTAAATGCACATAAATATCTAGACTACACCTCCTTTACATGCCCTTTACATTTACAGCATCGACAATAACAACAACGACAATATATATCAAGAATGCTTGCTTATTTTACAAACCTTCTTAGAGAATTTCATTGCACGGCTCAAAATGGGTATTGTGGCGTTTAATATACAAATATGGAAATCCAAGTGGACTTTATTTATGTTGTTATGTATAAAACTCGAATCAAGCGTGGACTGTTTGACTTTTTAGCTTACTTAAAATAATAAAAAATCTTTTATCGTATTTTTTACATTTGTGAATCTAGGGTTCATTATCGAGTTGGGCAAGCTTTAAATTTTTGGGCTAGGGTCAGGCTTGGGTCAAGTCTTGTCAAGCTTTTTCTTTTTTGGGCCAGGCCAAGTTATGTCGAGGTTTGAAAGGAATTGGCCCGAGCCCGCCCATATGGCCGTGCCTAAATGAGGTATCGATATTGATATAAACTATATCTTATACTTAAACTGGATTTTCATATTTTGATTTGTTGGGAATTTAATTTCTAGTATTTTTTATTGAATCCAAATAAAGGTACTTCCTTATTGACATTGTAAACTTAAGTAAATGGAATAATATAAAAATAAATTAAAGTAAAAAGACAAGACATTTACGTAAATCTATATATATAAAGCAAAAGGCAGAGAATGGTGAAACATTCAAAATACCAAAAAATGCCCTTGGTTAATGCAAATATTAAAAATTGAAATTATTAATTAAATGAGGATAATATGGTAAATTTATACTTTTTCATAT
The DNA here is from genome assembly GCF_965620075.1 of Prunus avium. Lineage (NCBI taxonomy): Eukaryota > Viridiplantae > Streptophyta > Magnoliopsida > Rosales > Rosaceae > Prunus > Prunus avium. The sequence continues at coordinate 32,647,846 of NC_142289.1, forward strand.
TAAAAAAAAATAAAATTAAAAGAAAATCATATAATGGATCCTATTTTTATGGAACACAACAACCCATTATTTTTTTAATTCTAAAATAAAATTTTAAATTTTTTTAAAAAGCCTCTCATAGGCGCGGAAGCGCGTGCGGAGAGGCTAGTGTTTAGAATGAAAATACGGCAATATAAGGGGAAACAAAAAACAACAAGGCAATGAGCGGGCTTAATTGAATCGGGTCGGGTTAGGCTATGGGTGGGCCTTGTCAAGCCAGGCTAAAGGTTTCAAAACCTAAGCCTAAGCTCTACCCAACCTTAGAGCGGGTTGGGTTGAGCATGCCTAACTATCGAGTTGAGTCGGAGTTTAGCCCATCAAACCTCAAACTACCCACGCCAACCCACATACCGCGGACTAAATGATGACCCCTACTTGAATCAATCTGCATAGGGACATTATTTTTATCTTGAGAAATGCATAGGGACATTTTGGTTGAAATAAACAAATACAAACCACATGTCTTATGCAACAAACAATTAATGAGATGTCTTTTACTATGCATGTTCGATGATATTACAATTCAAGATGGAAACAAAATTAATATTTGACTATTACTTTACATGTTATGTACGAACTTAAAAATGATATCATTTTTTATCAACGGAATCTAGCCTAATGAAAAAGAACATTCATTTGCACATTCATGTTTCACATTCATTGGAGATTAACTATTTTTTTTCAACATATGTGATTTGTATGCATACAATGAACTTGTAAGGGATCATTTTGTTTTAAAAATGGATAGTGGAATGAGGGTGAATATGAGAGCTTGAAGAAGATGATGGGTATGAGTTACCAAATATGGGCCCTTAGAATGTAGTCAAAAAATAATTGTTACATTTAAAAATTCTTTGACCTCAATAGTCATTTTATGTTAGAGGAAACTAATTTTTCATATTCAAAATTTAGTGGGTGTCTTCAATATATTGGGGCTGATATAGAATTCTCTTAAGCGTTATTAAGCGTTATGGGGTTTGATCATGAAAACACTTGTCTCCAAATTCAAAGCCTTTTTCTATTGAGCTATTATGGTTAAATTTTAAAATTGGCCAAAAATCCTCTTATTTAAGAGAAATTTTCAAACATAAATACTTCATTTGAAAAAGATAAATACGTAAAACAATAATCCATTAAAATACAAATAAAATTAGAGTTCATATGCCTACTATACAAGTACAACATTTGGATACAACATGGATTTAATTGGAGCCTAATACATGGTTAATTAACATGGAAAGTTCGGCGCAGACTAGGACTTCACTTAACCACCTTTGGCTCTACACCAACCTTAAAACTCTTTTTAGTTGACCCAAAAAAAAAAAAAAAACCTAATATTATTTCCTTTGTCAAAATAATATTATTTCCAACATCACTTGGCATCGGGCATGGAAAGTGATGCGAATTCTCCGATTCTAATGGCAGTTGGCAAGAAGAAAAGCAAAAACCCGAAAATGAAAACCTCGGAATAACGCACTAAAACCACACACACTCACGTAGAGAGAGAAAGCGAGAGAGAGAGAGAGAGAGAGAGAGAGGCAGTTTTCAGTTTCAGATCTGAAAGAGAGTTTCAGATCCAGAGGCGAAGAAAGAGAAAAAGAAAAAGAAAATCAGTTTCTGTTTGGTTGCCGAGAAAATGGAGAAGTTCATCGACAACTTACCAGCCATGGATCTGATGCGCTCCGAGAAGATGACCTTCGTCCAGCTCATCATCCCCGTCGAGTCTGCCCACCGCGCCATTTCTTATCTCGGCGAACTCGGCCTCCTCCAATTCCGAGACGTAAGTTTTCGAGAACTCAGATCCGACGACTCGGTCTTCGTGAATTGTGTTAGATTTGGCATCTCTCTGTGTCTCTAGTGATCTGAAGTGAGAGGTTTGATTGATTGGTTTAGGATAAATGAGAGTTTTGCTTCAGTTTGTTTAAATTAAGTAGTTGATTTTAGACGTCCATCTTAGAGTTTTGGATCACACGCACATTGCATTTGAGAGTGCTTTAGATCTGGTTATATTGCATATATTCCCAGTTAGGAGGGGTTTGCATGGAGGCCTATTTTGCTTGATTTTAACAAGAAAAATCCTCCTGCATTCCTAATGGTATTTTGCCTGGGTAGGTTGAGAAATGTTCAGTAGCATGTGCTAAGTTATAGGTCAAGTATCCTAAAGGTAAAGGATGCCTTACCCTCATTGTGCAAGATATACAACCGCATGTTTTCATTAATTTGAATAATTACGTACTAAATTTAAGTTCTTGCACTTGTGAATAAATTTTTAAGTCTCTATACCAGATTAATCTACTTCACAATTAGATAAATTACATCTTCCTCTCAATTAAGGTATTTGAATTTTAAGTTTCAGTTATATAATCCATTTGAGTTGTCTTTCCGGAATGCTTATATCCTATTATCACTTAGATCAGGTTTGCTAACTTCATTTGATGGACAAAACCGTACTTTTGGGTCTGTGAAGTATTGGGACCTCTGTGGCTTTGCCTGAAATGCCTTTGGGCTTTTTAATACGATGCTTCCCTAGGTCTAGGATACTTGGGCTATCCTTTGGTATTCTGTGAGATTCACATATTCCATTTTCCAAGCTTGAGTGAGTTTTTGGAACTGATTTGTTTTGACAAGCCCAGTTCTGCCAACGGTTTTATGCTGTCCATGTAGGTGGTGCCCTGCACATCCACATGTATTTGTGAAACTATCTTCACTTATAATCTTCCTGTACCCAGTTTTTCTTTATTGATCACGCAAGTAGAGTTATTTGGATTACCCATTATGCAATTAATTTTGTGGATGATTCTGAACAATTAGTTGTACTACTAATTATATTTTTCAAAATGATATAGTAAAAGTGAGGCTGTCCATGGTTACTATCATAAAGTCTATTATGCTAATAATCGTAACTCATAAGTCGTTAGAGAATTTTTGTTGATGTCCTCTTTAAAGATGTACTGGGCTTGCTGTAGCACCTAACTATTGAAAGACTTCAAATTATACGTTGTCAAAATCTGTCTTAGTAATTCCAAGAATCAATTCTCCATTTTGATTAGTGTGGTGGCAGGGTTTCCGATTCTAATGGCAATTGGCAAGAAAGGAATAAGCTAAATCCTGAAACTGAAAGCTTCAAAATATACATTGTCTAAAAGTGGTTTGAGGATTTTTTTTTTAAATAGTTCTCTTTAAACTGACTATGTACTGAACTTGTAGCATCAAACTATTTCTAGGCTTGAAAAAAATAGTTTGAGAAATTTGTCTAATTTGACTATGTTTTGAAGTGTTGAAACCAATATATTCAAATCCACAGCAGCTTGCAATCTAATAGGATAATAGAAAAAAGACAACTTCTAAGTTCTATAGAAACCAGAGCAGAGAAATGTGCTCAAACTTTCCATATCTAGTTGGGTTTAAACAATTTTGTAACTATAAATCATTAAACAATGCCAAACCCCTTTGAGTGTTCTTTATAAAGTAGTACTTTTAATGCCCTTGAGTGATGGCTATTCATACTTTCTTGTGTTAGCATCTGAGAGTGCATATTTCCATCAGAATATGTTGAGTTTGCATTTTCTGCAACACTCTGTATTTATTGGTGAAACACCTGAATTTTTATTGTATATGAGACATCTTATGAAAGCATTGAAATTCTTTGTTCTTTCTTTTCTGGTCTCCTCTCATATATAATTTCTTAAAATGAATATGTAATATAGTCTTTTTAGTTTTCGTTCAGATATACTTATGGTCATATTATTTTTGCAGTTAAATGCTGATAAAAGTCCTTTCCAACGAACATTTGTTAATCAGGTATCTACTCAGATTTTATTAGAACTGCAGTTGCAATCTGAATGTTTTGGACTGCAACATCTATCTTTCTTGTTGGAATATTTTGCTAATATGATATTTCAATGTTTCATTTCTTGAATTGCTGGTGTTTTAGAGACTTCATGCTTTCAGTTTTTAGTGTGCATATTCTTATATCCTGGAAAAACTGACTCTATGCCCCCTCAATTTTGTGGTGTCTGGATTTGCTCCATAAGAAAAGGATTGGCTCACATTTCCCCCTGTATTATGAATTTGTTCCAATATGGGTCTTTTGCACAACTTCATCCAGAATTCTTTGAAAAATGTGGAAGTCTAATACAAGGGGAGTCTGACAGAATCTTTGATGGAGTTGCACAGAAGACCCATGGTGCAACAAATTTATACGGGGAAATTGAGTCAATTGTTCTTTTCAAGGGGTAAGTGATAGATTCCAAAGTTGAAGGGGCATAAGTATAATTTTCCCTTTATCGTTGCATATTCAATAACTGGTTTTCCACTTCCTTGTGTATCGTGTCTGACATGACTATGACTGCCAGCAACATTCTCCAACATTAAACCTTGATCGCGCATGCCCCACTTTCCTTGTTATTTACCATAGGAAAAAAAGCTATGGATCTTTAACTAGAATTAGTATTCTGTGGTAGTCTTTTTATCTACCTAGAATCTGTGCAAATTGAACCCTGTTTAGGTAATCTCTATAAATTATTAAACTGATGAGATTTGAAGGTTGAGATTGAGTTTATTGAAAAGTTATTGATTATATTTCTACTATAATAATTCCATAGTTGATAGTGATGTTGATCGCAGTAGCCGATCATCCTTAAGTTTAGTTGTTATATCTTTGTGAGGATTTCCACAGGTAAAGCGATGTGCAGAGATGTCAAGAAAGCTGCGGTTCTTCAGAGATCAAATCAGTAAAGCTGGTCTACTTTCATCTGTACATCCTGTTTTGCAACCAGATATTGAGTTAGAGGAATTAGAGGTGCATTTACTGTTACCCCCTATCTCTCCCTCCTTTGGCTGTGGTTTTTATAATGGCAGCAGTAATGTGAACCTGAAACTTGTAGTCCAAAATGGCACTAACCAATTGCGCCCTTATTTAGAGAGCATTTAATTCTGTAAACTGATACTTTGAATTGTATGTATCTATTCCAGATACAACTTGCCGAGCACGAGCATGAGCTAATTGAAATGAACTCTAATAGTGATAGACTTCAACATTCATATAATGAACTCCTGGAATTCAAGATGGTATTGCAAAAGGTAACTAGCCTTTACTGATGTGTTAGCAGCCTCCTATCTGCTGCTCTTTCCTTTAGTACACCTTAATTATAGTTTCAAATGCCTTTTCTTGTGCCTCATTATATATCTTCATGTCGGCAATCTCAGGCAAGCGGATTTCTTGTTTCAAGTAATAGCCATGCAGTTCCAGAGGAGAGAGAACTAGATGAGAATGTTTACTCAAATGATGACTATAGTGATTCAGTTTCATTACTTGAGCAGGTACTTGTTAATTATGCTTTTCTAAATCTAATGTCTTCTTGGTGCAAATCCTTTTGCTATGATTTCATTTGTAATTGATTATGCATTTTACAGGATATCAGACCTGGGCCATCAGACCAATCTGGTTTGAGTTTTGTTAGTGGAATTATTTGTAAATCCAAAGCTCTCAGGTTTGAGAGGATGTTGTTTCGCGCTACAAGGGGCAATATGCTTTTTAATCAAGCATCAGCAGATGAACAGATCATGGATCCTTTATCTACCGAAATGGTTTTCTTCTGCCTCAGTACTATAAAAATTGTATTTTTTTTCTTTTTTTGGTGCGGTTTCTTTTAGCTTTGTTATGTGTAGAGTGAGAATGTCTGTTCGCTTCTTTTACTAATTCCTGAAAGTTGTGCAGGTTGAGAAAACAGTGTTTGTAGTGTTCTTCTCTGGGCTGCAGGCAAAAACAAAGATTTTGAAAATTTGTGAGGCATTTGGTGCAAACTGCTATCCTGTTCCTGAAGATATAACTAAGCAGAGACAAATAACTAGAGAGGTAAGCATTCAGTTAAGATAGTTGGCAGTTCATTTATTCTTTAATTGGAATGAAGTTTCAAGCTTAAAGATGGAATCCTTTTTATTTTTTTAATTCAAATATCTTTACAAAACTTTGTTCTGCTTTAATGTTTGTGTATATCTGATGAGCTTGATAGCATAATTATCTTCAAATTCCCTTTAATTTATTTTATCATGTGATAGCATATATTTGCAGGTCTTGATTATAGCATCAACAAATACTCTATTCCGTCTTTTTGAAAGTTCAGGTTTTGGGTTGCAGGTTTCATCACGTCTTGCTGAATTGGAAGAAACCTTGGATGCAGGGATCCGTCACAGAAATAAGGCCCTTACTTCTGTTGGGTTTCACCTAGCAAAATGGATGAACATGGTAAGATATTGGTCCTGCTTGCCTCTTGTTAATTGTTATTTCTTTGGCTTGAGCAAAAATAAAATAAAATATTGATCTAATATATGACTAACAGTTTGTGTGAATTGGAGTGGTGTAGCTTTATCCTGATAGTGACAACTATGTCGTGTTTTCTACTCTGTACCAGGTGAGAAGGGAGAAAGCTGTATATGATACGTTGAACATGCTTAACTTTGATGTTACAAAAAAATGTCTTGTTGGAGAGGGCTGGTGTCCTATATTTGCAAAAACTAAGGTAACCTCTGTCACCATGTTCATCAATAGTTTTATTGCAGTCTCACAAGTCCAATGATTCTTTTGGGTTAGGTCTCTCATTAATGATGTGTCCGCATAATTTTATGAGTTGATTGTACATTTTTCTGTAAAAATCAATAATGCGTCTATGAATGTCCAAGTCTTACATAGAATTTGTATTTTTTTGGCCAACATTCGTCAATATCTATGAAACAAGGTCCGTGAAGAACCTAAGGTTGTGTTTGAAAAAATAATTTATGTAACGGTAATACAGATCCCTTATCCTAACGCAACATAAGGCCTTTTTTCACCTCTAGAAAATGCATGTACCACAGATAGATTAGCCTATGTCCTATATTTCACTTTTGATGCAATCATTCATTTTAATAATGTATCTGTCTTACAGGTACATCAGTTCATTTGTAATACATAATTTTATAGTTATCATGAGTTGTCTTTGATAGATATTTATGAACATTTTCCAAAATACAACTTTTACGTAAAGTGGAATGAAATATGTGAGTTTTAGAATTTACGTAGATGTACAAGTTATTACATTCAATACTTAAAGGGCATTAATGATATTTCCAAAAAGCCATAAAATAAGGCAAGATCCAACAGATACCATTGGACTCATGTAAAAAAAAAAAAAAAAAAGCTAGTGAGTATCTATATCTAATTTTTAGCTTTCTCGAGGGTATGTTGTTACTTGAATACTTTTTGATTGTAGATGACTTTTGCGAACTTGTGTTAATTTTACATAGTATTTTTATTGTTGAACAGATTCAGGAGGCACTGCAACGTGCTACATTTGATAGCAATTCGCAAGTGGGAATAATATTTCATGTGACAGATGCAATAGAATCACCTCCTACATTTTTCAGAACCAACCGCTTCACGAGTGCATTTCAGGAAATTGTTGATGCATATGGGTTAGTCAAAATATGATATTTAGACACTTTATCATTTCTTCTGTTAATGAAAGGAAATTGTCTTTAAAGTGATGCATCAATTTCCTTGTGAAATCACAGTCAACTTATGAATGAACAGTGGCAAAGGTTCTTAGAAATGATGAATATTTTGGATTAGAAATTACATTCTGTTTGTACACTTTTCACATATTGGTAGGTGTCTATGGTTGACACATTAGGAAGGAAAGCCAATGCATGCTGGCACAAATGATTTACTGCGTAGATTTTTTGTTTTTCAATTAACAAGCAAATTAAATATCAGAAATCATGTGCTTTACATGTCCAACCTACTTAAGGGTGGAGCTTGGATGTGTTAGGAGTTTGTCGAGGAATGGGATGGGAGGCTTGCATTTGCTGCAAGTTGTTACTTTACAACTAAATAATGAGGAATATTCTGTATTTCCTTTGCCCGCACCTAAAATAGGGGAATTAAACTTTTCAATTTGGTTTGAAAAATTAGCTGAAATTCTAGAGAGTTTAGCGTTCTAACTACTGGATTAAATCTTAATAATTGATAGAAGAAAAAAGAAAAAGAAAAATTAAGAGCGAGAGCCAGTTGCAAAGTACATGATGGGGCAACAATTCTCCTTTTAAGTAGTATTTCTGTTAGCATTTTTCATTACAAAGGGAAAATGATAAGTGAATCAACATAATAAGTTGTTTAGGTGACGAGCTATACTATCATTTGGCAGTGTTGCAAGATATCAAGAAGCCAATCCTGCAGTTTACACTTGTATTACTTTTCCATTTCTTTTTGCGGTGATGTTTGGGGACTGGGGTCATGGAATTTGCTTGTTGCTGGGTGCATTAATTCTTATAGCCCGTGAAAGTAAGCTCAGTGCTCAGGTACGCCCTTTTTGTCAACTTCTAGCATTTAAATTTAAGAGGAATGTACTATCAGAAGACGTTATGCTTGATCCCTAATGAATTATATTGCTTTAGTTAAGTCAAAACTTCTTCAAGCTGCTCAGTAACATTTACCATTTTCCAGTTCATAGGCATTGACTCGATCAGCTGCTATTTAAAGTATCTTTCACTCTCTCCAGAAGTCGTCAAAAGATATGTTGTAACCCTAGCCATAACCAATATTGCCCACTAGTACCAGTTGACCCTGAACTTTTTTCTGGCTGTCACTGTTACTGTGTCTATGCTATTCAGCAAGATTTAATATAATAGAGACCGGTTTTTGTTGTCCAAGGATTCATAATATAACCAATCCCGCAGCAAAGATTTAGCTAGCACCAACATAATATTCTGAGCTAGATTCACAATCTCATGGTTTATTTATGGAGGAATGATGTGGTCTTACTGTCGTAATGATGACAGTATCAAATAATAATACTTAATAACAGCAACGGTAGCAATAATTTCTTTCATATTGGAGCAATAAGTAGGATAGTTCTCTCAGTTTTCGTTTGAACAAATATTTGTTATGATTCTGGTGTTTAGAAAGAACATAACATGCATTTAACATGTGAAAGAGAGTTGTGTTTTTTCCACTTGTCTTAATATGAAATTTTATATTACTTCCTACCAGAAACTTGGGAGCTTTATGGAGATGCTATTTGGCGGGCGATATGTACTTCTTTTGATGTCCCTATTTTCAATCTACTGTGGGTTGATTTACAATGAGTTCTTCTCTGTTCCTTTTCACATATTTGGTGGGTCTGCTTACAAATGTAGAGATACCGCTTGCAGGTAGGCTCTCTATTTTAAATCTTCAATCTCTAATTTTGCCTTAATGTGTTGTATCTTGTATTGAAGTCACCTTCAGCTGGGTTGTTTAGAATGAGTTTGTGTTCGACAATATACCGCTCTGATTTCTTGTTTTAGAGATTGAGGTTTCTGGAATCTTTGTGCTTAAACCCCACTACTAGTCTGCTGTTGCACGGCTCTTATCACACCTCTACTTAATTAGAGATCAATCCTTGTAAGAATTTTTAATGTTTTTCAAATAATCTAATATTTTTAAGATTCACAGAATCTTCCTATTAAAAGTTTAATAATTTATTAATCTAAAACTTATTTTTCATCATCATCATTCTGGATGGATTAGTGGTTTCATTGCCTCCTTTAGAGTTCATACCTATGGCCCACTGCCGCTAGGGTCATCCCTCGTTCGATCCATGGGGATTCTCCCCATCTTGACTAATGACTTTGCTGGTGTGTTACTTTCGAGCATCTGTCTGGTCTGTTGTGCACAGAGCTTGAGAAGATATGATATCTATCCAAGCCATGTGTATCGCTGTTGTTGGAACATACGTTGATCTGCTAATCATAACTGTCATTCACTAGGCATTTATGGCACTCTATTGTCTGGCGTTTTCTCTATAACCTCTATTTTATAACTCTTAAAATCTTCCCATGTTTATGCTCGCTGAACATATGACTTTCCTCAGCAGAAAACTAACTACTTATCATAAATTTGTCTTCTTTTGAGCAGTGAGGCGTACACTATTGGTTTAATCAAGTACCGAGATCCATACCCATTTGGTGTGGATCCCAGTTGGCGTGGAAGTCGTTCAGAACTGCCTTTCTTGAATTCTCTCAAAATGAAAATGTCGATTTTGTTGGGTGTGGCGCAAATGAACTTAGGAATTCTACTTAGTTACTTCAATGCACGGTTTTTCAGCAGCTCGATTGATATAAGGTGGGTCTCCTGTTTTTTCACTTTTCCCTTTCTTGTATTACTTGCAAATGAAGTGCACAAGCCTTTGACTTGTTCTGTATCTTGTTGTTAGGTACCAGTTTGTGCCGCAGATTATCTTTCTTAACAGCCTTTTTGGATATCTTTCACTTCTTATTGTCATCAAGTGGTGCACCGGCTCTCAGGCAGACCTCTATCATGTAATGATTTACATGTTTTTAAGTCCGACTGATGATCTTGGTGAAAATGAATTGTTCTGGGGCCAAAGACCACTTCAGGCACAAGTTCTAATCTTCTTTTTATTGTTACTTTGTATATATAATTGCTTATGTTCTCAATTTATGTTATGATTAACAGGGCTCTGTTTTTGCAGATCATTTTGTTGCTTTTGGCTCTAATTGCAGTTCCATGGATGCTCTTTCCAAAACCTTTTATTTTGAAGAAGCTTCATACAGAGGTACTGTGGTGTAACTTTCTTAGGCTTCAGTTTTGGATTTTTAAGAAAACCAGCAAAGGAATAAAATTAAAACCAAATTTTTCTTTGACGTTTCTGTTTTGTAAATGTTGTTTAAAATGTGATTACTAGCGATTAGTATCCTCAATTGGTGGACTTAGTTTACTTATGTGTAGTATAGACTTGTCTTTGACTCGCTTAAAGGTATTTGAGGGGAGATATAAGGAGCTTGAGAATATATGATATCTATGTTTTCCTGATGTTATTTTCCAGAGGTTTCAAGGTCGTGCGTATGGGATGCTTGGCACCTCAGAGATGGACCTTGATGTGGAGCCTGATTCTGCGAGGCAACATCATGAGGAGTTTAATTTCAGTGAGGTATTTGTACACCAGATGATACACTCCATAGAGTTTGTTCTTGGTGCAGTTTCAAATACAGCATCATATCTACGACTATGGGCTCTGAGGTATACCTATATTGTTTACATATTTTGTAGTTTACCTGTATGTATATATATTTATTTGCTTATTCCATGGTTTTCTTTAATCTATGTGGTAGCCCTTTTCTTTAATATCTGTTACTGCAATTACAGCTTGGCGCACTCAGAATTGTCAACGGTTTTCTATGAGAAAGTCCTCCTCCTTGCCTGGGGGTGAGTTCCAACCTTTAATTCTCTATCATTCCATGCATGTGCTTCTTGCTGCTAGTTTTTCTTGCTGCATATGATGGTGCATGTATTCTTCAATCAGTAATAATAAACTTGTGAAAATAATTATAACAGGTACGACAACTTTGTTATCCGGTTAATTGGGTTAGCAGTTTTTGCGTTTGCAACAGCATTCATACTACTCATGATGGAGACGCTCAGTGCTTTTCTTCACGCCCTGCGTCTTCATTGGGTGGAATATCAAAATAAATTCTACTATGGAGATGGCTATAAGTTCAAACCTTTTTCCTTCGCCTCCATAACCGAGGATGAGGATTAGTCCACTTGTACACCAGTTTTCTTATTCGTTGGAAGGAGAAGATATGTAAGCTAAGCACCAAGAATGGCAGAGTTCTAGCTCCAGCCTGAAATGGAATTTCAGAGAGCCCCATTTCGGGTGGTGTGGAGGAGGTAGATGCTCGATTTTGACGTAGAAATGTAAAGTCCTGGCTCATATTCTTTTGGTGTATCATTGGTATAAAAAAAAGTTTCCATATAAGAGTCATGGTTAGTTCCCTTCATAGGTGTATTTACGTTGTTTGTATTTCATTTATATCTAATCGGAATGAGAGGGGAGAGGGGAATTAGATTCACCGTTTGTAAAGAGGAGCTGGGGAATCATCATACCGTGTAGCGTTTCTGGGATTTTAGTTTATTTAGCTTACACACACGTGCACTTTAAGTGCTGATTTTGCTGGGAATTGGTCCTGGATTCTTTACAATTGTGACATGTATAAGTTTATAAATCTCAAATTCAAAGAAATTCATTTTGTAAGGATAAATAAGTTAGATAATTCCAAGCTCAAATATGCTTATTGTGCCTGAAAAATAGCATGATATTCGTAAAATGTTCAACTTTAAGAGCTTAATGATATGATGGAAATTCTTCCCCGTGACAGTTTTAATTTTTAGCAACTTTCTTTATGAATTTTATTCCGGAAGATACTCAAGAGTATACTTCCAATTTTCAAGTATTTCAGCATCGTCTTTGCAATGAGTACGCAATACCGGTCGATTTTTTCTACAGTTATATTTGAATATGTAGGCGGTGCTTAACTTTAGGGGACATGTTTGGAATCAAAGAATTTGAATAAAAGCGATAGTCTAAATTATAAGGAAATGAGGTTTTTCACACACATATTATCAAGGTGTTATGGTCTAAATTATAAGGAAATGAGGTTTTTCACACACATATTATCAAGGTATTATGGGGATTCAAATCTGAGACCACTGGTTTGAGATTGTGTTGTTATACACTATTTGCTTGAGCAATTCAAGTTGAGCTTATGGTGCTCAAATCCCCATCTCGAAGATCAGTCTACTAAGGCCATCTCCAATGCAAGGACCCAAACCCAAAATATTGTCCAAAACCTCCCCCAACCCAACAAAATGAAGGATCCAAAATTTGGGAAAACCCAAATTTGGACCCAAATATGAGTCTACTTTTTACTTGGACCCAAATGCTTTCGTGGAGCCCACTTGCAACTCAAACAGCCCTCATGTGCAAAGATGCTGACCTGGGCCCCACCTCCAAATTTGCAGCTGACTTTTTCCTTCTCTTTGCGGGGATCATTTTTGCTCACCACTTTAACCATAGGTGTACCCTCACCACCATTTTCAATGCTTGACACGTGTCGACATAACCATAGTTCCATAAATACAAAGCAAAAGTTAACTATGGTTATATCTATGGATACGTGTCAAACATTGAGGATGGTGGTGAGGGTACATCTATGGTTAAAGTGGTGAGCAAAAATGCACCCCTCTTTGCTCCACTTGTCAGCGTCCCATGTAGTTTCAATTATGTTGTGTGTTTACTTTTGGAATAAAATTAAATTTATGGAATTTCAATTTTTTTTAGGTTAAATTGTTCAAAAAATTAAATTATGATGTTATTTAAAAAGATTGAATGAAGAAAAGTTATCCATAAAAAAAAAAAATTAGACTTAAATCATTCTTAAACAATTTAATAAAGTTGCAGACTTAAAATTTGGGAACGGAGGGTTAGGAGAAAAAATGATTTGAGTCCAGGCAAAATCCAAATAATCACTTTTTGGAGGGGGAAAATTTGGGTTTAGCCTCTCATGGGTTGGAGATGGTCTAAGGTTGATAATGAATCGACTCATTTATAATTCATGTTTAACAAATTCTATCAGATTCGTGTTCGTGTCAAGTAACGATCAAACCAAATCCGCTAACTTCATTACATAAATCATCAAAGTCAAAACTATCCTCCATCCCTTTAGCTTTAACCCTTCGACCACAAGGGAATCATTCGTAATTTCACTCAGCAGTCACGTGGTCGCTGTCCATTTTGTCTCCATCCCCATCCATCCTTTGGCGCTCGTCGATCCATTCAAAAATTTTAAGATCCACAAACAAAAAAACAAACAATTTGCAGACTTCTGCATTACGCCCATTTCCTTCGATCATTTCCCCCATTTCCCATTCGATCTTTCCAGAAACTTTGAGAGAGAGTGAGAGAGAGAGAGAGAGAGAGAGAGAGAGAGAGGGTGATGGAATCCGACGTCCCTCTCATCGAAATCGCTGAAGAAGACGATTCGCTGCTTCAATTGATCCAGGACGATAACGTTTCGAGCAGTAACAGAAGCAAAAGCACCAGCGACGACGCCATTTTCTTTTGCTCGCCTCTCCAACCCCGCAGATCCAAGCCAGTCGGTTAGGGTTTTCTCTTACTCTCTCACTGAGTCTATGCTTCACATTTTGCTCTCTGTTTTGGCTCTCTAGGGTTTCGTTTTTCTCTTCATTTGAATAATGTTGACTCAGATTGACCTCTAACTGTGCTCTGTAGTGTACAATTCGTCTTCTTAGTGATTTATATTTACATGTTTATATGTATATGAACATAATTGGACCTACATTGCATGGCATACAATGAAAACTATGTGAATTATATTGCAGTGGTGAATGAGAAATCCCAAAAGCCAAGCTCTCCGTCATGTAGAGATAGTATAGATAAAGAGAATAATGGTAGTAATGCAAACAAAATAGAGGAACAAAAACTCAGCCTCCAGCCGCAGCAAATGAAGAGGAAGAAGGGGGGAGGATACAATTTGCGTAAAAGCCTAGCTTGGGATCGAGCCTTCTTTACTGATGAAGGTTATATTTTGTTTCTGGATCGTACTAATTTTTTTCATATAGAAAAGAAAATTAAAGCTGGGATTATTGTTTTCTTTCCCATTTTGGTACTTTTGTCAGGTGTATTGAATTCCGAAGAGTTATCCCTGATTAGTGGAAGTGCAAATTCTAATGGGTTGCTGTCAGTTATCCATGAAGACACAAATAGCATTGCTGATTCAGAAGATCTAGAGGTGATTGAAGAAAAATTATTCAAGGTATTGCCGGAAAGTCCTTCAAGTAAAGATAGGACTGTTGGTGGCAGTTTATTACCAAAGCATGACTCATCAGCTAAAGATAAGGCAGCGCCAGGTTCTGCGGTTAGTTGTCAAATCCCTTATAGGATGGCAAAGTTTTCCTTAAGTTGAAGATTGTTCAATTGGAGTCATGTTTCTGATTTTTAGGCCAAGAGGAAGGTGCTTTCAGCCCATGATATCAATAGAAGTGGCTCAAAACGCAGTGGTTGCCCTCGACCTCTGGCCTCCTCTTCATATCCTTTTGATTAATTTTTCTATATGTTGGAGTTTTGTGAGTCTTTTGTTATGTTAATGAATTTTTGGGAGAGTTTGCCTTGACTTATGTGAACTCTGAAAAGGCCTGCGAATGTGAATACAATGAAATCACCGATTAAAGAACCAAGAATTTCTACACTACCGGTTCAAAAACCTGATCCCTATCTGCTGTCTAGGACTTCCAAGAATGTGATGGTTGGTGCAAATGATTTAAAGAGGAATCAGATTGCTCACCCTGGTAAATATTTAGATATTGACTGTATTTATTAGTGAGATTTATTTATTTATTTCACTACTTCTAGAAGGCCTTGTAGTCTAACATGTTCGTACTTTTTTAAAGGATAAAGAGATAAGATTTTCACATTTGAATCAAATGGAAATTATTTTTTTATATTTTGTTAACGACTTCTCTCTCATGCAGCAGGGAAATTGAACAACAACAAAACTAGGCCAAATAATGCAAAAGTTGCTCCTGGAAAATCTTTAACTTCTAAAAGTTCTGTTCGGCAAGCCAGAAGAAATGTGGTGAGAGCTTGAAGCTTTAGTAATGGTCTTTGTAAATTAACTACTAATAATACGTGTGACAATAGACATTTCCTTTGTACTGCGTCAACAATCTGGTATTAATAAAGATGCATGTGCTTCCTGTGTTGTGAATTTCCTTTATTTTGCAGGCCAGCTTGGTGAAGGGTTCACCAACCAAAATACCATGTCCACCGACTATTGAAGCAAATAATGGCATCAAGGTGATCTCAAAACAGACACTTCCTTCTACTGGTCATGCATCATATGGCCATGATGACAGATCCAAAAAAACTGCAGTTCCGCAGGTGATCTCAAAACAAGCACTTCCTTGTACTGGTCATGCATCATATGGCCGTAATGACAGATCTCGGAAAACTGCAGCTCCAGAGGCGATCTCAAAACAAGCACTTCCTTCTACCGGTCATGCAACATATGGCTGCGATGACAGATCCAGAAAACCTGCAGTTTCTCTTCCTCATACTGGTGTGAACTTGTCACGTACTCAGCTCCCAACATCAAAGCCATCAGGTTTACGGATGCCATCACCATCACTGAGTTTCTTTCATCAGGTATTTTTCAAACAACTGTTCTGCAGCTGCATAAAAGAGATGATATTTTCTCAACTCCATATGTCTGATTTTCCTTTGCTATATTTTTGATAAATTGTTTGCAGCCAAAAGCTTCTTCTTTGCCTAGTCCTTTGAAGACAAGCTCTCAACCATGCATTATTCCTAATTTGAGGCAAGTTGGTTCTGTAGATCCAATTCATGAATTGAGGCCGCCCTCTTCCCTTGGGAAAAAGCAAAATGTGATCAATGATCGGACGGTAATTGGAAATATCAATGTCCAATGCTCAAGTTCAGGTTGCTCAGTTTCATCTACAATTAACTCTGCCACAAAGGACAAGGTGGAACCATTCTCGCAAGTAACAAATATGCAGAAGGTGGAACTGAAGGTACAATCTAGCTCAAATAGTTATGATATGACAGAGAATCAGCAAAAGTTCAATAGCATTCCTGTTCATGAAGACCAACAATCTATGGGAGAGGTAGAATTTCAGAGGAACGATGATAAGTTTCTTTTACAGGGGGGATCCTGTGAACAATTGGTTAAAGATGACAATAGCGTGAAGGCTGCTTTTGATATGGAGAAACCCCATGTTACACCCCATCTTAGTTCTGCAGTGAAATTTCCCTGTTTTTCTGGCGAAAATGGCATAACTGTCCATCACCTTCTTGATGACAAATCTCATGACTTGCCACAAAAGAATTGTGGTGTCCTTTTAAGGTCCAAATCTGAAGAGGCAAGTTCTTCTGGTAGTGTCTTAATATCATATGATGATCAGTCAAGCAGCGATTATAATGTCAATGAACTGCGTGGGGCAGAAGCTGATCTGTTTAAACCTTTGGCCAGTGAATGCAACCAAATTTCTGATGAGGATCAAATGATCTGGGAAAACACGGGTAGTTTCACCAAGGAATGTCAAGTTTCTGAAGAGATCCAGAGCTATAGTTCTGTGAAGGTTGCAGATGTCAGTCCAAAGGTCCAAAATTCTAGTGCATCTGACTCTAGATTTAAAAACCAAGCAAAAGATGATGGTAGTAGATTTAACACAAAGAGTAGGAACCCACATGTGGAAGATGCACAAATGCTGGCTTTAGGTGGAAGGATGATAGATGAAATGAATGATGTTGACCTGAGCACTTCAGCTCCAGAAAATTGTCAACTGGTGATAACTGATTGTGGAAATGAAAAACCTGAACAGCTAGACCTTCCAAATTCCTGCTATGTTGGAGAACAGGTTTTGCAGGAAAATAAATTGCACTTAAATGATTGTGTGTTGGATGGATTCAGTATTTTCCCCGAAGAATCCCGGCAGAAAAATGTTCTTCAATGTGTTGATTCAAAAGAACCAGAAGGAACTGGTGCCTGCAGAAGTGAATCAGAAGTTTCCAGAACCCTTTCCCTAATTGGAAATATTAATGTCCAATGCTCAAGTTCATGTTGCTCAGTTTCATCTACAAGTAACTCTGCCACAAAGGACAAGGTGGAACCATTCTCACAAGTCACAGATATGCAGAAGGTGGAACTGAAGGTACAATCTAGCTCAAATAGTTATGATATGACAGAGAATCAGCGTAAGTTCAATAGCATTCCTGTTCATGAAGAACAACAATCTATGGGAGAGGTAAAATTTCAGAGGAATGTTGATAAATCTCTTTTACAGGGGCGATCCCGTGAACAATTGGATAAAGATGACAATAGCGTGAAGGCTGCTTTTGTACTTACTCCAAAAAGTAAAGATATTACACCCCATCTTAGTTCTGCAGTGAAATTTCCCTGTTTTTCTGGCGAAAATAAAATGACTATCCATCAACTTCTTGAACACAAATCCCATGACTTGCCACAAAAGAATTGTGGTGTCCTTTTAAAGTCCAAATCTGAAGGGGCAAGTTCTTCTGGTGGTATCTTGATAGCATACGATGATCAGTCAAGTAGGGATCATAATGTCAATGAACTGCATGGGGCAGAAGCTGATCTGTTTAAACCTATGACCTGTGAAGGCAACCAAATTTCTGATGAGGATCATATGATATGGGAAAACACAGGTAGTTTCACCAAGGAATGTCAAGTTTCTGAAGAGATCCAGAGCTACAGTTCTGTGAAGGTTGCAGATGTCAGTCCAAAGGTCCAAAATTCTAGTGCATCTGAATTGAAAAGGTCTGATGCTTTGTCTGACTCTAGATTTAAAAACCAAGCAAAAGATGATGGTAGTAGATTTAACACAAAGCGTAGGAACCCACATGTGGAAGATGCACAAATGCTGGCTTTAGGGGGAAGGTATATAGATGAAATGAATGATGCTGACCTGAGCACTTCAGCTCCAGAAAATTGTGGAAGGTTAATAGATGAAATGATTGATGTTGACCTGAGCACTTCAGCTCCAGAAAATTGTCAACTGGTGATAACTGATTGTGGAAATGAAAAACCTGAACAGCTAGACCTTCCAAATTCCTGCTATGTTGGAGAACAGGTTTCCCAGGAAAATAAATTGCACTTAAATGATTGTGTGTTGGATGGATTCAGTATTTTCCCTGAAGAATCCCAGCAGAAATTTCTTCAATTTGTTGATTCAAAAGGACCAGAAGGAACTGCTGCCTGCAGAAGTGAATCAGAAGTTTCCAGAACCGTTTCTCTAATACCACATGGTATGCTAGATTTCAGTTCTAATGTTGCAGAAATAGTAGAGTCCCAGAATGTGGATAATACTGCATCAGTATCTGAAAACAACGAAACAGTGGTTGAGAGTTACAACCTGGACTCACAGTCAATGAGTGACTATCAGCTTCATTGTCAAGACCGTTCTTTGAAATTGGATAGTGTGGGAGATTTCACGTCCAAGCTAAATGTGAAAGTGCAAGTTGAGGGTGGCTCTGCGATAAAAGACGTAATTGAGCCCAATGATTTTGGAACCAAAGATTGCAACTTACCTGTTGAAAGTTGCTATGGTGTCCCTCAGTTACAGACTGAAGATGACAAAAGCTATTGCCAGCAAGATACTTCAGTAGAGCAGAGTGATAAAATCAATCTCAGTTCAGATATTGGTGTCATACTAGAGTACCAGGATATTAATCCAGGATCTTGTTTGAATGGAACCTTGCTTGCAAACAACGCTTCCTGCAAGGTATTTGAGGAAACTGTTCATGAGGTTGGTTTAGATGACTGCGATGCTTGTGGAATTGAATCAAAGAGTTCAAAAGTAGCAGCAGCAATGCATGATGGCAGACCTGATTTGGAGGAAAAGGCTGACTACTTACAAATGGAAGTTGCAGTGACCAGCTCTTTCAAGATTGAACCATCATCAGAAAATCTTCAAAGTTGTACGAAGTCCAGTCATGATAATAAGCTAAGCAATCAAGCTGGTTCTGTGGAGTCTGATGTATCTGTAAAAACAACCAATGAAGAAAACTTTGTGTCAACTTTGGCATATAGTTCCTGCGAAGGGGAGTTATGCTCATCTGTCATCTCTGATCTGAGATCATCAAGTGGAAGAATTCTGCAGGAAATTGAAGTTAACGTATTGAGCAGCAAAACTTTGGCAGAGGAATCTGAAATTAATAACTTAGAAGAGAATCACACTCTTAACAGTGAACTGCAGCATGAGTTGGAAGATACCTTGCACCCCACAGAAGATAATGAGCCAACAAAAGAGATGTATGTACCAAAAAGCCTAGATCAATTTTATCTACTTGTATGCGTGCGCAATGGCATGTGTGACAAAAGGCCTTTTGTCTTTTGAGCCATTTGGTTCACATAATTTATGGATTGTTTTAGATGGTACAAAAGTTCTGTGAGAGATTTAATTTTCCTGTCTGATTGCAGTAAGAAGTCTGGAAGTGATAGGAAACAAGAAGCCCCTGTAATAAAGCTTCCACCCGATGCTGTTCCATTCTCGGATGAATGGTTAGCTGCACTTGAAGCAGCCGGAGAGGTAATAGTTGTCCTGCAAAGCTTTTTAGTGCATGCACACTATAACTTATAACACACGAACTGCATTTTTGCAATTCATGCCAGCATTTTGTAACTTTTTGTTTTTATTTACCAAATGTCTCATGGCACTACAATTGCTACATATTCTCTCTTCATTTCTTTTGGATCCTCATATGCAATTAATTGTTACTCTCCACTCCTTTAAAATCAATGAATTGTGATATGGCACTGCAATTCTTAAATATGCTTTATTCATTTGTTTTGCACCCTTATGTATGTAATGGTACTGTCCCACTTCTTTAAAATCAATGAAATGCAGTTCTGGGTTTAAACAAGGACACATTTTATAGTAAGACAATTAGCCTTAATTTCTTTGATATTTGTAATCTTATACCAAGTTTTGGTGCAGGAAATTTTGACAAAGAAAAGTGGTGCTGTACAAAATTCACCCCCGAACAAATCTGAACCTCAAATAGGTCCATGGTCCCCGGTATGGTTTTGCTTACTGGACAATCATCTATTCGTTGTTTGCATTTCCATACATAGACTTGGACCCCCCCACAGAGAGATAGAGAGAGAAACAACACCATATCTGAATTTTTTTCTACACAAAATGAATTCTGCCACCTTTTCCTTAGTGGTAGATGGGCTTTCTTAGTATGTAATTTTATTATTTGCATTATCTATTTTGCTATGAGCTCATGTGTTTCCATTGTTGAATTTCAGGTGAAACGAAAAACTAATCAAGTAATCGGACCATTTGATTGTACAAAACATACCAACAACGTTCCTCCTAGTTCTCAATGACCTAATTAATAGGAGTCTGCCTAATCACTAACTGTGTGATACCATTCTTCTTTCCTCCTTTTCTTCTACTTTTACAGATAATTGCCACATTATCTTGCTCTGAAACATACAAACAAAATCAAGCAATTCTTATTATTATTATTTTCGTTTCTTTTTTACCACTTTGGTTTAATATAGTGCAAAGTTTGTATTGTCAATGCACAACCGTTTACCTGTTATTACTCGCTTGCTTAACTAATAGATAGTAATTAGTTTTGTATTGGTATTAAGGAATTTGCATGCAGAAATTCAATGAGATAAAGAAACAATATCATGTACTAAGAATGGAAATTACGACGAGTAGTCAAAATTTTGTTACAGCCAGTTACACTTGTACAATATATCTAATTGTCAGCTATGATCTCCTCCTCTATTGATGAGTATATATAGGAATTGTAAGTCTGATCCATAGAGGATTTGGACCAACAATTGTTTTGGTTTAATGGTTTAACTGACCACATTATAAACATCATCGAGTGCATAAGTTGACAAAGGCTCTGCATCTTCTGCCAATAATTCATCCACGGTGAAGAATAAATTCGGATCTTGATGATCATCGGCATTCATATTATGTTGCCATGTTGATCTTGCTAGTTGATCGCTATTATACTCAAGATTACTCAGATTGCTGGTGGCTGCTTCCAGTGGTCCATCAAATTGATTAACACAGATGCAAGAAGTTGGCAAAGGCTTTTCTTGGCTTTCAACAATCTGAGGTAGTTGCTGCGAGTGTAACAATGGCGGTTCGTGGTCTAGTTCTACAAAGAGTTCATCAATGTTGAAACTTTTATGATTGGTATCGATCAAATAATCTTGATCACAAGTTGTAATGTCGTTGATCATCAACTGATTGCTCTCATCATTCATAATTTGCGGCTCCACTGAATTTTCAGTCTTCATCTCCTTTGTAGATTGATCTCTTTCCATCTTCTTGTTTGATTGATCTTGAGATGAGCACTTCCTCTTTTTCCCGGACTTGTCCATATTGCACTTCCTTCTCAGCCGACAAATCACAACGTCAAAATCATAGCCATTATGACTTGTGCGATTCTTGCAGCCCTTTTCGAAAAGGCTATATTCATCCAAAGCCAGCCGGCGTGGTCCTCCGAAGTATTGCCGTTCTCGTACCGGAATTTCCGTTTTCTACCTATAATCTCATCCACCTCATCTTTAACATCTTGATAGGTTTCGGTTTCACTCCAAGTACCGCAGCGGCCCGTCTTGCGTTGGATGCGCAAACCGTTTCTCTGGAGCTCGGAAACGAAGTACAAGTCTTGATCGTCAAGTTGATCCCCTCCGTAATCTCTCCAAATTTCTGAGGGTTCTCGTTTGTTGCCGAAGAGGTTGCACTCGTGGATAACCTTGTTGTATGGCGGCATCAAAGTTAGAGGGTTGTTCGCCACCACCATCTTGTAGAGAAAGAAGCCGATAATTTCTTGGTCCGTGGGGTCGAACCGGAAGCCGAGCAGCTGCGTCACGCCGGAATTAGCCATGAGAGATAGAGAGAGGTAGAGAAAAGACCTTGGTTCTTGTTCAAGTGTTTGTTTGCTTATTTTTGATCAACTGTGTTGATAGCAGCGACTATATTTATAATCCAGCAGTTACTTGGAGACAAAGAATAGCCGTTGGAGACTAGTTTTCCTTATTTCGTTTGGAAATAAGACAAACGCAGAGAGAGAGAGAGAGAGACGCAATGCCTGAACGAAACGAGAGAGACTCTCTCTCAAACGCAGCTATATTTTCTTCTCATTCTGTAAGGAAAAGAGAAATACGACTAGTACGACTTCGAGAAGCAACGCGACCTCAACCCTTACGGCGACAATGCCTTCGCTCGTCTCTACGCTGGCGTCGACGATAAAATCTAAGCCGCTCCTCAGGTTTGTTTGAATCGCGTCTGTTCATCATTCCATTGTTTCTGTTTGGTTGCCGAGATGTAGCAACGGAGAGAAAGGGGAAACGGAAAGATTTGAGTGCCTGGTGTTTGATTGTCTGCTGAAATGTGCAGAAAACCGAGATGGGTGAGTACTCAGGCTGTGGCGGTTGAATGTGGAGATTCAACGGACCAAAGCTTGATTGGTGGAGGAAGTTCCTAAGCTGCCGAAACTGGGAAAAGGTTTATCAAATCATCTATTTTTGTAATTTTAAAATTTATGTATTTTTAATTTTAATTACGCTGGAATTTTAAGAATTACGTCTGATTAGATATGAGAAATTGAATTGTTTATCTGATAGGCTTTTTCTCCAATTGTTTCTTTGTTTTGGAAAAGTGGTGTGGATTGAGCCTCTGTAACTCTCTGTCTATCCATGATGCACAAGTGTCGTTCTTGTAGTACTAGATTAGAAATAGGATTACTCTAGAAGAATCTAGAAGGAACTAGACTAGGAATTCCAATTGGCATTTCCTCTTTCTTAATTGGCACCTGTAGCAGATTGTATTTACGATTAGTTGGAGAAATTTTATACAACTGACAGAATGGTGAGAGAATTGGAAGATATCTTACTGATTTAGATAAACTTTTGGCATATATATGTATATTTGACCCATGATAGAATACTATTTTTAAGCTCCCACCTAATTAATTGAATGGGGATCGACAATCCATGGATGAATACATCAATAGTCGTAGCTACGTACCGTCTGGTTTTTTTTTTTCTTCATAGGATTTGAAAAACAAACATTTGCAGCTCATATAGTTTGTCTGTCAAGATTGTGTTATTGGATTGAAAAACTTTGGCAGAGGAATCTGAAATTAATATCTTAGAAGAGAGTATATACTCTTAACCGTGAACTGCAGCATGAGTTGGAAGATACCTTGCACCCCACAGAAGATAAATGAGGCAACAAAAGAGCTGTATATGTACCAAAAAGCCTAGATCAATTTTATCTACTTGTATGTGTGCAATTGCATGTGGTGTACCTGTGTGTTTTAAGCTATTTGGCTCACAAAAGTTCTGTGAGTGATTCAATTTTCCTGTCTCTGATTGCAGTAAGAAGTCTGGAAGTGATAGGAAACAAGATGCCCCTGGAATAAAGCTTCCATCAGAATCAGATGTCGTTCCATTTCTCGGATGAATGGTTACTTGCGCTTGAAGCAGCCGGAGAGGTAATAGTTGTCCTGCAAAGCTTTTTAGTGCATGCACACTATAACTTATAACACACGAACTGCTTTTGGATCCCCTGCCAAATTGCTTTCGTAACACACAAATTGCTACAACAATTGCTTATAAGGATAAAACAATAAAAGCTTGTTTATTGATATGCCCCGTGTGCTTTATTGAAAATCTCATTTAATCCTATGAATTTGAAATTGACTCAATGCCCCGTGTGCTGTGCTTTGTTTCCGCGTCCTCCATTACCCAAAAATAAATGAAGAAAGTTAATGCTTTCATGGCACCACAATTGCTACATATTCTTTCTTCATTTGTTTTGGATATCCTTATATGCAAGGAATTGTAACTCTCCCACTCCTATAAAATCAATGAATTGCTACGCAATTGCTCATGTGTTTCCATTGCTCTTGAGTTTCAGTAGAGCCGATTAATTTGATGAGTGATAACATCAATTTCAGTTCAGAGGAAATTAATGTGATTATTAGGTGCACTTACAAATGTTTGCATTTCTTTTCCTAAAATAGAAAAATTCTTTCTGTTGACTTACAAATCTTTACAAATTCTTTCTGTACTATTCTTTTGGATTTATTTAAAGAGTTGTTCTATTTAAACCAAAATAGAACAACTCCTTTTTTTTTTTTTTCAATTGAAATAAGGAAACCTAATTTCACTAGAAGAAAGAAGTCAATTGAAATAAGGAAACCTAAATATAGCGAAACGTGCAAAACCCAGAACAAGCAATCATAATACTCACCTATCAACTGGGCCCCATAAAAGATATTGTGTTGCTTCAGCAGCATCACAAAAACATCAAATCTCTGGAACTTCAAGCGCCAATAAAATTGCTTCAGCAACAGAATTTTGGAACTTGCCTAATTAGAATAAAAGAATAAAAACTTAATTGGGGTTTAATTAAAAAAGAGAAATCAAGTTTCCTTGATCGTGAGGGAGAATTTCACTGGTTAACAATTAGAGTTCCTTTTTGGTACTGATTTAGAGTTCTTATAAAACAAGGTGCCTTGCTTGTCAATGAACCCCAGGACCGATATTCACCCCTTTTTAAAACCCTAGCCAACCCTTTTCAAAATCCAAAGTCTCTCTCTCTCTCTCTCTCTCCAACCACTCCAAGAAGTACTGCCACTTATATCACCATGAAATCTTCTGACAGAGCCCTTCAAGAACTTAAGCTTTTCCATACAATCGATCGCAACATATATTCTCGACTCTTGATGGGGTTAGGTTTTGACCCTATCCTATCCAAGTATATCGTAGCCCTTTGGCACACGCTTGAAAGACAAAGTATTGGCCAGAAATTTATGGTGAATACCTTATTTTTGCACGATCCATTCTTCAATGACTTGGCAAACGAATCTTTTGAGTTATTGAAACGTTTGTATTCAGATTGCGTTCATCCCCCCTTCGAGGACATCGATAGCCAGTTTCCGAAACTGCGTCTTCTTGTTCCGGTAAAAGTTTCACTAAGTTCTGTGTTTAACAACAAGGAACACACCAAGCAAATCATGGAGGAATTTGTGAACAAAGTGTGTGAGAGAGCTTTTAGTGATATAGTTCCAATATATCCATATTTGGCTTTTATTCCACAACCTATTGTTTCCCAGCAACCCTTGTTGCATTTGATGAATGGTCTAATAGTGCAACAAGGGTTTCAAAATTCAGTTAATTTGTGCGTTGATCCTAATGTTGTTGAGGCTCAACCTTCGTTGCCAGCCCAAGAAGCATGTGATGAAAGACCTGATCGGCACCAGCCTAATGCTGACAAGAATGAAAGAACTTTGTTCTTGACCTTCTCAAGGGGCCATCCTGTTTCAGAAGAAGAACTCAGAGGCTTCTTTACAAGGTGCTTCTCTACTCTGTTTTTTCGTATTTCTATGTTTGTACAATCGTAACTGATGATATTCTCATATACCGTATTGGGTCGAATCTCTATTTAGAGACCGTAACACATGATTAGTTAAGATGATATAAATAATTTTGTTATTCTCTATTATTATTTCATTATCAGCTTTGACAAGATTTGAATTAAATGTTTTAACGCGTCGTGTATGTTATACGTAGGAAATTTGGAGAGTGTATAGAAGCAATATGTATGGGAGCAGAGGAGCGAAATTCGCAGCCACTGTTTGCTCGTGTTGTTGTTAAGTCTTCCTCAGACATCACAAAAATTCTTGTTGGCGTAGACGACAGCGGCAAAGTCAAATTCTCAATTCATGGGAAAGATGTTATCGTGAGACGCTTCTTTCCAAGACAAAACAAGTAGGCAGCCAGGGAGCCAACCACAAGATTGGATGGGCCACATCATCTTTCCATGGTCAAAATTAGTCAGTTGTATAGACCACATCAAGTTTTTGGTCAGAACACCCAACCCATTATAGGCAACAAAGGCGGGGACCAGGGTTGGCTTGGTTGTATATGTCCTTTTATTTATTTTTGGTAAATATCATCATATTATATATGTTATGGCACGTTTGTTTTTACGTACTAATTGCGAAATGATCAGCTTTTTTTTTCTTTCTTCAGATTATCCTTTGACACTGTGCATATAATCTAAACGATGGAGCTAATAATAAGAATTTTACTCCAATAATCCTTCTATTAGAGTACTTCCACCAGTGCTTATTTGCCGGGGCAAAAGGGAGTCTAGGCTTGGAACAAGCCCCTAACAATGAAAGGTAGGTTGGGCAAAGATGGGACCCATTTACCCAGGTCAACCCAAAGGCAAGAATTGCTTGAACTTTGCTGATCTCATGTTGACATCAGAGACCAATTTAAATACACAAAAAAGAAGGAAAAAATACCCAAATATTCAAAAAAAAATTCCTATAAATACACAAGGTTGAGGCCTCAACGAATTCAGCGTCGCGGTTAATGCTAAGACAATTATGCCCTACAAAATATTTGAATCCAAGATTATGCAGGAAGTTTAACAAGTTAAAAAGGTTAGGCTGATATCTGATATGTTAAATTGTTAGATAATTCATCTCTATGTGATCAATCTAAGATCAGATTGACCAGACGATGTTATATTGTTAAATTCAACCATTAAATGTGAATATATAACTTGTCCCTCAATTTAAGCCCCTAAATTAAGCATTTCCACCCAAGTACTTAGGCCCCGTTTGGGATTGCTTTTTTTCGCCAAAAACCTGCTTCACTTTAAAGTTAAGCAGTTTAAGGTGTTTGGTAAAAAAAAATATCCCAATTATTTTAAAAGCAATGGCCTTTTGACAGCAGCTTTTAAAAGCAGGCTCTGGGTTGCTTTTCAAAGCTGCTTTCAAAAGAAGCAGAGATGAACATTTAATGAATTTTTTTAATTCCCAAAATACCATCATTCATTTTAAAAAATGACACCACCTCCACTTTCACATCCAACTCCACCACTTGCACCACCACATTCACTACCTCCACAACCACCGCCACCAAATCCTCTTCCTCCTCATCCTCCACCACCACCACCTCCACCACCACCCCCTCCTTCACCTCCACCTCCACCTCCACCTCCACAACGACCACCACCACAACCACCACATCCTCTTCCTCATCCTCCGCCACCACCACCACCACCACCTCCTCCTCCTCCTCCTCCTCCTCCAAAACCACCAAATCCACCACCACCACCTCATCCACCACCACCACCACCACCTCCTCCTCCGAAACCTCCAAATCCACCACCACCTCCACAACCGTCATCCCCACCACCACCAACTCCACCTTCATCACCACCACCACCTCCACTCCATCACTACAACTACCACCATGCTACCACTGCCACCACCACCACCACCTCCACAACCGCCATCCCCACCACCACCAACTCCACCTTCATCACCACCACCACCTCCACTCCATCACTACAACTACCACCATGCTACCACTGCCACCACCACCACCACCTCCACAACCGCCATCCCCACCACCACCAACTCCACCTTCATCACCAACACCACCTCCACTCCATCACTACAATCACCACCACATGATTAGTACATAACACTTTTAACATCATGTCTATTTTAGTCATTATTCACAGTTACAACAATTTTATATTAAAATTTACCAAACGCTTTTACACTGCTTTTTGTACTAACAACACTTTAAAAATATTGTTTACCCAACATGGAGCTGCTTTACTTTACAGCTAATTATTTTCAAAGCACAGCATAAGCAACTTTTTTTAAAAGTGACAGCAATCCCAAACTAGGCTAGCTAGCAATTGCCAAATAAAAGTGAATAGCAACTAAAATCAGGTACATATAAAAAGTTTTATTCATGTGTTCGCATAAATCAGCAGCAAAAAATAGGCACAGATGGAACAAGCATGTACTAAGAGCAACTCCACCGGTTAGCTGAGCCCAAGGCCTGGGGGGGGGGGGGGGGGAAATGACGTTCCAGCGAGGAGCCCAAGCCCGGGTTGGGAGTGGGACCCACGTAGACGGGCTGGCCCTCAGGCCAGTTTCGCCTGAGCTCGAACTCGAGGGGAAATTTAAACTCGCGCGCGCTGACGTCAGCCCTGTGCCAGGTCCAACAGGTAGAAGATAGGTGTCAAGCCCTGGGCGCTCCAATCTGCTTCTCTCCTCCAATCCAACGGTTGGCATTTTTTTTGGCAATAAAATTATGAAAAAAAAAACCAAAATATTCTGAATTTTTTTTTCTATAAATACCTATGAATACCCTTCACTTTCAACACCAATCCTCATACATTTTCTTCTACTTCTACTATTATTCACTCTTTACTCAACATTTTCCTCTCTTTCAAATTGTATTTTTATTTCTTATATTTATGGCTTCTTCTATCGAAACCGGAGGGGCGTGGAGCACCATGGAAGATGTTTCCTTATGTGAGGCTTGGCTCCAAATTTGTCATTGTCCTGTGTCAGGCAATGAGATGAAATTTTTTCATATGTGGAAAAAAATTCATGCGGAATTTTGTGAAAAAATTCCGGGGTCGACTCGTCCGGAAATGGCATTGTCTAGTAGGTGGAAAATTCTCAATAAAGAGTTGGGAAAATGGAGGGATGCCTTGGCAAAAGCGATAGACAACCATAGAAGCGGGGAAAATCTTAGTAACGAGGTAAGTATTTTGTAATTTTCGTTTTATTAAGTTTAATGTCCTAATATATATATATATATATATATATATATATATATATATATATATATTTATTTATGTTTATTGCATTTTCAATATTTTGTTAATATTTCTTGCATTTCCAATTGTTTCTTAATATTTCTTGCACTTCCAATATATTTGTAAGGTTAATTGCATTTCCATTATTTTTTTTTTGTTACTTGCATATCCAATATATTTTAAATATTTCTTGCATGTCCATTTTTTTTTTTTTAATAGATGATTCAAGAACAGATGTGGTTTGGTGCAATTGGGCGAGGCAAAAAAAGTTTCAACCATCATGAATGTTGGGACGTGGTGAAAAATTGCAAACGCTTTAGAATCATTCCCACGGGTCCCGCCGTTATGTTAAACGAGACGCCACTCCTTGATTCAATGACATCGGATTCACCTGTCGATTCCCCTATGAGTCAAGACTCACCCATCGAAAATGAGTCGAGGCCCATTGGCCGAAAGGCTGCGAAGGCAAAGAAAGGGGGTAATAATTGTAGTAATACATCAAATTTTTTGGAGGAAATTGTAAGGTAGAGCGTCATAAGAGTTGAAATGGAGCAGAAACGCCAAGAGAACGAGATGGCAATGGAAGCACAATATGCACAAGAAAGGGAGTATTTGCGCAAAAAAGAGATGGACAAGACGGATCGGGAAACCATGGCGATGGATACAAGCCATATGTCTCCTGAAACAAAATAATTTTGGAAGCTAGAACGAAGGGATGTTATGAGAAGAAGACTTTTCCGGGATGATGGGCCTAGCAACACGGATTGGTTAAATGATCAAAACCATTAAATTAGTTGGCATACCTTTTATGTATTTGTAGTTTTCATGTTTTCTATTAAAGTTCTTGTAATTCATGTATTTTATTTTAGTAGTAGTAATTCTTAATGACTTGCATTGGCTTTCTTTATTTAATAAACAAAGCATTCAATAAAATACCTTTTTATTCAACATATTCCATACATCAAACAAAACATAATTAAAAGGAAAAACCACAACCAAAGCATAATAAAAAAACAAAAAAAAACTACAAACATAGCACAATAATAATAACAAACCACAACCAAACCATAATAAATAAAAAACAACACAACCAAACCATAACTAAATAAAACCTAACCAAAGCATCTATGCTCCATCATTCATCTTCATTGCCTTTCACCGCCCATAGATGCTCCATCAAGTCAAGTTGACGCCTTTCATGAATATACGAAGATTGCATCTCTGTATATCGATCTATCATACGGGTCATGAAACGACCATCCCTAACTAACGGATCCGGCTCAAACAATTCTCCACTTAGCCCCATGGGCCTTTCATAAATTCGTGTCAAGGCCGTGTTCATGGGATCCGGTTCGTAGACCTCTGGAGCTTCATAATCATACTCGTCTTCCACAATCATATTATGGAGGATGATGCAAATCATCATAATGCTTCTGAGGACTTCCTCATCAAACATACGGGCTGCACCTCGAATAATCAACCACCGAGCTTGAAGGATGCCAAAACACCTTTCGACATCTTTCCTATATTTTTCTTGATAGGTAGCAAATAATTTTTGCTTTTGGGATCGGGGATTCGGAATGGATTTGACAAATGTGGTCCACCTCGGGTAGATGCCGTCAGCTAAATAATACCTCGTCTGGTAGATTGTATCGTTGACTTGATAGGTGATATTGGGGCCTTGGCCTCTCAAAACATCGTTGAAGACCGGGGATTGACCCAGCACGTTGAGGTCATTTTGGGATCCAGCAACTCCGAAGAAGGCATGCCAAACCCATGTGTCGAAGCCAGCAAAGGCTTCAAGGATGATACTTTTTTGGCCTTTTCTATTTCCGTAATCACCTTGCCAGGTAGTTGGGCAATTCTTCCATTGCCAGTGCATGCAGTCGATGCTACCAATCATTCCTGGAAATCCTCGGGATTCGGCTTTTTGTAGAAGCTGTTGGAGGTCCTTGGGAGTAGGTCTGCGCAGGTAGTCTCTAGTGTACAGAGTTTCAACTGCATCACAAAATCTTACCAAGGCCTCCAACGTAGTGGACTTCCCCATCCGGGCAATCTCATCCACCTGATCAACAGATGCTCCATACGCCAACATTCGTATAACAGCTGTAAGCTTTTGCTCCGGAAGAAGTCCGACAACCCCAGCAGCATCACACTTTTGAACAAAGTATGCATCATAATTGCAAATATCATGCATGACTTTATTGAACAAATGGGGTTGCATTCTATATCGCCTTCGAAAATCAACATCAAAGTACAAACAAGTTGGGATAAAATAATCTTCCAAAAGATTCTTACCCCGAGACTGCCTATGTCTGTCCACATTCCGGCGACGGCCGACTTCTGAACCACGGTAGCGACCTTGGTTCTCTTCATCAAGCATAGCCACTGCTATGACAACTTGTTCATCTTCTTCTCTCTGCAACATATTTCTTTCATCTGCTCTACGACTTCTCTCATTTGTTTCTCGCTCTTGCCTCTCCAAGCATCTCCTAAAATCTTCCATTTGAGAATGGAGTATGAATTCTAAACTCTCAGAAATGAAAATATAGAAAGATGTGGTGTGAGAGGTATGAGTTGAGCCTCTGGTTTTATAGAAAATTTTGGCCAGATAGAGATGCCACGTGGCTTGATTTGATTGGATGAAAATCTTATCTGAAATTTGAAATTCAACCGAAATTTGAAATTTGAAATTTATCTGAATTTTGAATTTTGAAATTCATCCGAAATTTGAACCCAAAAATCTTATCCGGAAATTTTATCCGATTATGAATAGTCTTGACACGTAGGAACCCGAAAATCTTATCCGAAAATATTATCCAAATTAATTATTGAGGTAAAAAAATTTGTGAAAAAAACAAAAAAATGAATAGTAATTGCCCTTTGCCATGGCAACGGGTTGAAACACACAATACTATTTGCAAGGGCAACTACTATTCACGTGAATAGTGGCTGCCCTAACTCCCCCCTTGCCATGGCAAAGGGCAAACGGGTGGAGTTGCTCTAAGAGATTGACTATTTTATTACCAGCAAGGAAATGCAGGAGGAAATTGAGATAACGGAGAATGAGCCGAAGAGAGAGTCAGCTACGATTGCTCCGATGATTGGGGAAATACTTGAAGAACCGTTAACCAAATTTGCAATCTGAGCAGCATCAATGCTCTTTACATTGAATTCTTCAATAAGAAATACAATCAAATTTGAGAGCCATCCTCCGGCTGTAAGTGTCAGGCCTACCAAAGCCCCTGCGCAATATAGAAGTTCATAATCATAACTCGGATACTATGTTCGACAATCACTACACTAGTGTGAGTTAGCAAACTAATAAAATGAAAGAGACGGATAGAAAGAGAGAGACTAGTAATGAATGGGAAAGTGATCCAACCACCGCGCCTGCAACCGGAATGTGATGATGATGCATGGGCTTCATCATTGTGGGAAAGGGACTCATACATGTTGGGTGGGTGTGTGTGTGTATTTTCGGGGGTGTAAAGCCACTTTTCCATCCCCTTTACTTCTCCGGGGGGTGTAAATATGTTTTTGGCTCCAATAGGAAACGATGTAAATCTAAAGATGTATAATTGATTTGTTTGTCTTAATTTGTTTTTGTGTTAACTTTATAAAATTAATTATTTTATGTATTAGGTTAATTTTATTTTTTCAAACAAATATACCTAAAAATATTTAAATTCAGAGATGATATGATTTCATCGAAAAAGAATCGTTGGATTGTAAAAGATAGGAAAGCACAATAATTAAAATTAAAAAAAAAAACCAAACCAAACCAAATCTTTGAGAGTAAAGAAGAATTGTGATTTTATGAACAAAGAGGTGAGTATATATAGAAAAATCTGAATTTTTTTGGCCTTTGGATTATTGTATCTGAATTTTTCTTGGACCCTTGGATCAACTACCCATTGGACCTGATTTCAGATGCATGCCTAATTCAAGCCGTTTTCTGTTGGCTGTCTTTGAAAAATTAAAGCTGTTGGAGATGATTTAAATGTTGGCACAATGTAGCCGTGGGGAGGAGAGATGACAACCAAAAAATGGGCCTGCATATGAATTTTGGTCCAGCAATTACTGTAGCAGTGGGTCCCACCTTTTTATGCTGACTTTTCTCCACTTTTTCTCTCATTTTCTCAGTTGGGTCCCACCTGTAAGAGATGTTAAAAAGAGATGTACAAGTGCATCTAAATTTACATCTCATGATGGTGATGTAAATTTCCACTCATTTACACCTCCCCATTGCGAGTGATTCCGATCACAACGGGTATATATTTAACATACACCCCATTATACATCTCCCACTGTGGATGCTCTTACAACTTGTAGTGTGATATTCAACATGAACCCGTTGAACGGGTTAATATATATTTGAGAAGGGATATGATTTCCCCACTCCCCTTTTCCACACTTACACTCCCTTTTGCTTTTTAATATTTTTTAATTAATTGTGTTCTTTCTCTTTCCTATTCTACCCTTACCCTACATTATTTTCTTTTTTACTTCACTTTTATATTAGTTCTTTTTCATTATACTTAATTAGTTCTTTTTCATCTATATATATAAAGCAAAAGGCAGAGAATGGTGAAACATTCAAAATACCAGAAAATGCCCTTGGTTAATGCAAACATTAAGAATTAAAATTATTAATTAAATGAGGATAATATGGTAAATTCACACCTTTTCATATTTAAAAAAAATATAATTAAAAAATAAATAAATCAGATAATGGCCTATTTTTATGGAACACAACTACCCATTATCTTTTTTAATTCTAAATAAATTTATTTATTTTTTTTAAAAAGCCTCTCGCAGGCGCGGAAGCGCGTGCAGAGAGGCTAGTTATACTTAATTTTCCAACTTGCACTACATTTTCAGTATTTTTTTTTCCTTTAATCGAGTAAGAAATTAAGTTTTTTTTCTCCCTTTAATACTGAAAATGGAGTGTAAGTTGGAAAATTAAGTATAAAGAAAAAGAAATAATATAAAAGTGAAGTAAAAAAGAAAACAATGTAGAGTAAGGATAGAATAGGAAAGAGAAAGAACAAAATTGATTAAAAAGTATTAAAAAGTAAAAGGGAGTGTAAGTGGGGAAATCAGCTCCCTTTGAGAATCCTTCAATTCTACACAACCCACAAAACACGTTTGCAGTATATTTGCTATTATATTTATGGTGTCCTGAATTTCTGTTTGTTAAATTAACAGTCCTTCATGACGTTATTATTATATGTATTTCATTAAGAAAGTTATGTTATTTAACACAACTTTTTTTCATTTAAATTACCACTTAATACGTTAAATTACCACTTTTTTCATTTGGATGGTTCTGTATTTTTTCATACTTGGATGGTTTTTTATGCAGTTTCTCTTGGTGTTGCTGTCTTCTTCTCGAATTTGTGGCGGTTGTTGCCGTTTGCTGAGTTTTTTTGTTTGTTGCATTTCATAGACTTGGGTATAATTAAGTGTTTGTTGTTGTATTTCATAGAATAATTGTTTGGTTCTTGTAAACAATTGGGTCATTGGCTTTGTAAGCTATTTGGAGCACCTAATATGCTAATTTTCTCAATTTGTAATTCGATTTTATGTTCATTTATTCGTAATTTGTTTCATATTTGTATTTGGGTGTAACTTCTGAATGGGTGGAATCCAGCCCAAGGCGCGAGCGCTTGGGTTTCAAATTTTTTTTAAACAAAATATTTAAATATTTAGCATTGAGCACGATTCTATAGTTGTGCCTGCACATATATGTCTAATCAACTGATAAAGTTGCTAAGTTATAGCTTATCAGAATGGAAAATACTAGGGAGACCAATTTGGGATACCAACTTGTGTACCAACTCTCTAATAGAGCGTGACCCATTGTATTGGTGGGCTCCACCTCTATTAGAGAGTTGGTACACAAGTTGGTAACCCAAGTTGGTCTACCTAGCATGACCCTATCAGAATACAAGCACAGATGCCTCTTTTCGTGCTCTATAGTGTCTGACACAAATGACCAATTAGTGTCCTATAGCAATGGAAACTCCTATATAGGAAACCGTCAACTTAAAAGTGGCTGCATCGTGGTATTTGATTATAAAGCACAATTATTTGTGTCTTTTGAAGTTAAGAGCACAAATAAAAATGGTGCCTAAACCCAAATATTGTAGTAGTGTATATGGAGCTTTAGTTTAAGCCCACTAAATAGTTTATTAATATATAAAATAAGAATATAATTTTACCTACTTTACATAAGGCCAATGCCTAAAAAATAGGATGTAATTTTACAATCACGCAACGAAAAAACCTCAAAATTACAAAACTATTATTAAATGCTGTCAAATTTTATTATTTTATTTAAACTCAATCACAATAACTGCTTGCACCATCAAACTCAATAAATGACAGTTGTCTTAATGCCAAAATTACACAAATTGCACAAATATAGGCCTTTACAAACACACATGAGTTTTACTTACTGTATGGGTGGAAATATGAAAAGAAAACATAAACTAGCTGCAAATTAAAGCATGTCATTTTCTTTTTGATAGAAAATATATAGTTCACTACATTAAGAAATCACTTCGTAAAAATTCTCCCTTCCCTTCCAATCGCAATCCTGGCATTGGGGCAAGCATTTTCCATCATGGCTAACTAGTTCCAACTTCTAACCAAGCAAACCATCTAAAGAGTTTGACTGGTATATATGAACCAGACAAGAAACAAAAGAGTTTTAACTTGGAAAAATAGTTTAGTTAACATAAAGATGGGTACTCAACACAAGTTCAATCAAGGAACTATCCCAAAATAACACACTCCTCTCCAGAACATCAATGAACTAGAAGCCATTAGTGTATATATTATACATTATGTGGGAAGAGAGACAAACCAACCTTTGATTTTCAAGATCCTCTGTAGATAACTAATTTTGAAGTCAATGTCAATTGACTTAACCTATAATGGTCTATGTTTTGTCAAAGTTTCTGATCCCGAAACAGTAGACACATTATCTGTAGAAACATTTTCAAGCTAGGACAGTCGTGAGAAGGCACACCTAAATTTATATATTTGGCCTTCTATATACTGCAAGATGCCAAGTGACAGGAATACAAAGTAAATAAATCATCATAGATTAAGGGAAAAGTTCAAAAGAGATATCCCACTAAACAGAACTAATACCAGAAATTAAGGATGCAAGTGAGAAGGCATTTTCACCTCCTGCCATACGCACAACCACTGTAATACCTTTATGGTCGTTGAAGGTGCAGCAGTTCCAAATTTCATTGTCCACAAATGCATATTAATTTCACAGTGATTTTTTTATCAAAGGCAACAAAGCAGGATCCACTTCATCTTTCGACAGTAAATTAACTATCAACTCCATTGTTGATGCATCTGCAGAAAAACCCTTCTCTACCATTGTTTGAATAAGTACCATCGCCCTTGATGTCTGTTTATTATGGATGAACCCTCGGATAATTGTGTTAAAGGTCCAACCATCAGGAGAACAGCCTTTCACTTCCATTTCAATAAGTAACTTTTCTGCTTCACTTGTAAGGCCCGCGAAACAGAGTCCATTAATCATTATAGTGTATGTCCTCACATCAGGTCGAAGTCCTGATGATGATAAACCACAAAAGAGATCCCTTGCAGATTCAATTTTTCCAGCTATGCACAAACCTTCAATAAGAATACTGTAAATCACAATATTAATATCCAACTTCTTCGCTTCCATCTCTCCAAACAATTGCATTGCGGTAGACAGTTGTCGGTTTTTACACATGCCATCCAGTAAAATAGAATAAGTTTGAGCATTTGGAAGCTGGCCACAAGCTTGCATCTCGGAGAACAACTTTTGTGCATCCTGTATTCTACCTGCTTTGCCAAAACCATCCAGAAGAGTGTTATAGGTAACAGGATTTGCAACTAGTCCCTTATGAGACATATCCAGAAAAAGCATCATGGCCTCATCAATCTTTTTATGCTTACAATATCCATTTATCAATGTGCTGTAACTAACAACATCAACCATCAAGCCCTTGCGAAGCATTAGTTCAAAAACCTTTTTCGCTTCGTCCATTCTTCCTTGCAAACAGTAACCATCCATTAGTGAATTGTACGTAACCGTATCAGGTTCAATACCTCTTTGAATCATCATCTCAACCACGCCTTCTGCTTCCACGGTCATTCCCTCCTTACAAAGTGCGTCTACCAAGACATTGAATGTGTGCGCATCTGGAAAGATACTTTTACTCACCATGTCATTCAACAACTTTGTAGCTTCTTTCCACTCGCCTAATTTGCAAACTCCATGAATCAAGGATGTATAGGTAATGACATTTGGGGCAATACCCTTGCACATCATTTCTGAGAAGAGGTTTAATGCATCATCAACTAGTGTGTCCTTACAAAGACTGTCGATGATTGTGCTATAGACAACTAGGTTAGGCTTGCAAGCTCCTTCCTCCATCTTCCTAAGCAACTGAATTGCAGCACTATTGTTACCTTTCATGCAAAAGCCCTTTACTAGTGTGCCGTAAGTAACCACACTGGGCTGACAATTACCTCCCGCAATCATTTTGTTGAAAATTCCTGCTGCCTCCGCCACTCTATTCTCAAGAAGAAAGCCTTTGATTAGAGTGGTGAATGTAAAGACATCTGGTTCAAGACCAAGTTTGAAGAATTTTCCCAATACAGATAAACTAAACCCCATTTGGTTTAGATGACAATAACAATTTATGAGAATGTTTAGAGTATAAACATCAGGTCCAATTTCCGACACATCCATTTTGTGGAGAAGTGCAGCTGCCTCCGCCACTCTATGCTCAAGAAGAAAGCCGTTGATCAGAGTGTTGAAGGTAAAGACATCTGGTTCAAGATCAAGTTTGAAGAAATTTCCCAATACAGATAAACTAAATCCCATTTGGTTTAGATGACAATAACAATTTATGAGAATGTTTAGAGTATAAACATCAGGTCCAATTCCCGACACATCCATTTGGTTATACAATGAGATGACGGCGGAATAATGTTTCAATTTCGCAACTTGACCCAATATTTGATTGAAATGAACAACTGAAGGCGGAGGACGCATTTGAAGCATTCTATCAAACACATTGAAAGCATCCTCAACAGTTGTGATTGTGGGTACGTTTCTCACTGCCTGGTCTAGTTGGGTTCTTGTAGATTTGATTGGTTTAGAAGGTTGAGATTGAGAGTGAAGGAAAACAAAGTAATCGTTGGCAAAAACAACAACAGTGGAGTGAGAGTGAAGACAAGGCATACCTCTCCATCTCCTGCTGGTGCAATAAGAAGAAGAAGAAGCAGCTATATTCCGCATCATCATCTTCAGCATCTCTCGAATAATACCTTTATTTAAACACACTAAAATTCTAAACGAACTTCATTCAAACACGCTTTTTGTCATCTTCTACTTGTTGGAGTGTGCACAGAACAACCTCATCCATGGCTTTGGAACGAACCATCCGCCTTCGGGTCTCCTTCTAATTATTTAGGCTTAATTACATCAATACCCCTGAAATTTTGGTCAAATTCCACTTTGCCCCTTCAAACTCAAAATGACCCAATTTCATCCATTGACCGAGGTTTGGTGACCCACTTTGCTCTCTCCCATTAACTCCATCCAAAAGTTTGTTAACTTTGATGACGTGACAGGGGTGTTTTTGTAATTTCGTACACATGGATCATTATCCATCAATTGAGTTGGTGATGTGGCAAGTGGAGCCCACCTCCACATAAGAAATTTTAAAATCATTTTTTAAAATTTAAAATAAATAATAAAAAAAACTATCATACCCAAGCCCCCCCCTTCCTGACCCCAATCTCTAGCCCCTACTGCCTAGATTCATCCCAACTCAGAGCCCTAAACCACCCCTCCTCTCTCTCTCTCTCTTTCTGCAAATTCAAAAATCAAAAAATTATATATTAAAAAAAACCAAAATAATACACAAAAAAAGAAGGAAAAATACCAAAATGTTCAGAATATTTTTTCTATAAATACATAGCCATGTTCTTTACTTTACTTCACACACCAAAACTCCATACAAATTCCTCTGCTCATATCTCATGTGAATAATGCTTGCTTTTACTTGTCATGGCAGTGAGTGGAAAAGCAAAATAAAAATGAGTAGGGTAGTCACTATTTATGTGAATAGTGTCAGTCCTTTCTTGCCCTTATCCTTTGCCATGGCACCATGACACCATGGGTGAAAGTGCTCTTATATTTTTCTTATAATTTCTATTATTTTCCGGTTGGAGGGGATGAAGATCAAACTCTGTTTTTGGTGCAATTTTCTTTTCTACACTGCGGCAGAGTTTGAAATTTAAGACAAGGAAAAAGAAAAATAATATTCTCCACACATCGATTTCAATGTTAATAAAATAATTTAATAATTTAACCCAAAATTTAAACTATTAAGATAAGGCTTTCATTTTCTGATGTGAGATAATCCTTTCAACAATTAATACATACGGATCTCTTTCATCAACAATAGTAGAAATACATAATATTGGACTGAGACAACATCACTTTTCACTATCAGCAGAGCCAGAATTAACATCTGCACCCTTAACATTTCGATACTTGTACAACTTAGCACACACTAGATAATAACCAAAATTGAGCACCCCAACCACAACTAACATCCAATACACATTGTCTAGCTTCCCATTATTTATATCATTTGGTAACCACCCTGTAACCCTCTGAACCAAATTAATCACACCTGTGCTTAAATAAAATGCAATCCCAATGACCAACGAGATCATCGCGGTCGATGTGCTTCGAAGAGACACTGGAAATTCTTGATAGTACAATGCAACTTGTCCCGGAAAATGAAATGCCTCTCCAATACCTGCCAAAACCAACTGCGGGAAAAGCCACAAGGCCAGCATTGGTACAACAGGTTGGAGGTGGTTCGCTTTGGCTAATTTGAGCCTTTTTGACTCTACTAGTGCTGAAAGAGCCATGCTAAGAACATTTAGCACGTGGCCTAATCCTATACGTTGGAGGGGCGTTGGAGATCGACCAGTCAGCTTCTGCCACACAGGACATAAGAACCTATCAATAAGGGTGAGAGAGATGGCTGTGGAGAGTAGGACAATGACTATAACAGAGCCAGATGGCATTTTGAAATGAGGGCCAATGTGACGGTCCATGCTTAGAGCTTGCAGGACTATCATGCTGGACTGGACTCCTAATGGGGTACTTAAGAATATGGTTGTCGACCATAATGGCAAAATTCTTATAATTGTCTTGAAATCTTCGACCTGTTGCATTGTGCTTAGTCTCCATGGTTTTGCAATGGAACCATCTGATCTGATGTCTCCTTCAATTTTTTGTGCTGCACGGTTTAGGAATCTGTATGCAAAGAGGGGACATCAAGTTCGTATTTCTATAGTCCAAATTGAATCGATCTCTCAACCCATATTTCTACATGATCTCTATATTATACGACATTGACTAGTTTAATAAAAAAAAGAAAAGGAAATTGTTGTCTTGTGCCAAACTATGATTCTAAGATGGCCAAGATTCACTCTCTGACGACATAAGCATTTGTTTGACAACAAAAGTTTGGTAAGATAGCATAACTTTTCGATCTAAGTAATTAACCCTGTAAAGTTTGTACCTGAAACTGTTGCTAAGTGTTCCAGTCACTATGCCTT
This sequence comes from Prunus avium, assembly GCF_965620075.1. Classification (NCBI taxonomy): domain Eukaryota; kingdom Viridiplantae; phylum Streptophyta; class Magnoliopsida; order Rosales; family Rosaceae; genus Prunus; species Prunus avium. Next base: position 32,688,623 of record NC_142289.1, read on the forward strand.
CTTTCACTCCATCATGTCCATCGTAATAATCCTTGCTTTCGGAGGAGAGCTGGAGTTTCCTTTTTTGAAAAGCAGCAACAGCAACCCTAGCTAAACCAACAAATGGACTTCCTTGTGGCTTATCAATGTTATAAAACCGGGTTCCAGATAAGAATACGGCCAAGCCAATTATGTTGGTAAGGACACATAGGCCAAACCCCCATCTCCATCCAGCATTGTCCTCAATGTAGACAATAACTGTTAGGGCTACAGCTGTAGTAGAGTATAGAGTAAAGAAGTACCAGTTGAAGAAACTCGCTTGATTCTTAGGCTTGTCAAACTGGTTTGCTCCCATTGTTGCCAGGGTATAGCGGGTACCGCCCAAGCCAATAGAAGCTAGAGCTATACCAGTATACAATACTGCATCTTGTAATGTTGAAGTGGGTTGGCATAACTCTGATCCCACAACACAAGGTTGAGGCCTCAACGAATTCAGCATCGCAGTTAATGCTAAGACAATTATGCCCTACAAAATATTTGAATCCAAGATTATGCAGGAAGTTTAACAAGTTAAAAGGTTATGCTGATATCTAATATGTTATATTGTTAGATCATTCATCTCTACGTGATCAATCTAAGATCAGATTGACCAGACGATGTTATATTGTTAAATTCAACCATTAAATGTGAATATATAACTTGTCCCTCAATTTAAGCCTCTAAATTAAGCATTTCCACCCAAGTACTTAGCTAGCAATTGCCAAATAAAAGTGAATAGCAGCTAAAACCAAGTACATATCAAAAGTTTTATTCATGTGTTCACATAAATCAGGAGCAAAAAATAGGCACAGATGGAACAAGCATGTACTAAGAGATTGACTATTTTATTACCAGCAAGGAAATGCAGGAGGAAATTGAGATAACGGAGAATGAGCCGAAGAGAGAGTCAGCTACGATTGCTCCGATGATTGGGAAAAAACTTGAAGAACCGTTAACCACATTTGCAATCTGAGCAGCATCAATGCTCTTTACATTGAATTCTTCAATCAGAAATACAATCAAATTTGAGAGCCATCCTCCGGCTGCAAGTGTCAGGCCTACCAAAGCCCCTGCGCAATATAGAAGTTCATAATCATAACTCGGATACTATGTTCGACAATCACTACACTAGCGTGAGTTAGCAAACTAATAAAATGAAAGAGATGGAGAGAAAGAGAGAGACCAGTAATGAATGGGAAAGTGATCCAACCACCGCGCCTGCGACCGGAATGTGATGATGATGCATGGGCTTCATCATTGTGGGAAAGGGACTCATCCATGTTGGAGGGTCAACTATTTAAGCAAGCTCAAAGTTGCTGATATGCTTACAACTTGTAGTGTGATATTCAACACGAACCCGTTGCACGGGTTAATATATATTTGAGAATCCTTCAATTCTACACAACCCACAAAACACGTTTGCCATATTTGCTATTATATTTTTGGTGTCCTGAATTTCTGTTTGTTAAATTAACAGTTCTTCATGACGTTATTATTATATGTATTTCATTAAGAAAGTTCTGTTACTTTACACAAGCAAGCATTGCTCGTAAGTTAATAACTCATCACCAACTCTTATATAGGTTTGAATATCTTCCAAATGTACCCCACATTCAATTATCTTAAGCCCTTGTCGATTTTTAATTATTTTAGGTTCCCTAGCTATTTATAAAAATCACTACTAGAAAAAGAGGCAAAAGCCACAGTTACAACAATAACAAAACTTTAATTGGGTTGCCATTTCCAGAAGGGGGAAGAATGAATGATTTTACACGCGATGTCAGGACAAAGACAAGACGATGGCAGTCCAAATAGATATACTTTTTTTATGAAGTCTGAAACACGCATATTGGAAATCAATTAAAGAAGGATGCCCTGCCTAACGAAATGATCTCATGTGGGAGTGACCCTTTGTTAGGTTGATTTTATATGCAAATTTTATACCCCTTACACTTATTATTTAGTCATGATTTTATATTAAATTGGTGAGTTTAATGTGTCTTGTGTGAGTTTTTGTAGAAAAGATGATTTGTGAATAAAGCAGGGAATTGGAAGCTTAAAATAGAGAAACAAAAAGAATTACCAAGTGGGGTGTGAACTGATGGGCTGAAGCAAAGAATGGAGCAATACATCATATAGGGAATTGGATCATTAGGGCACGCGAAAGTTCGTCATACGCGCTTGCACACTTGCCACGCCAAGCAAATAAGCAACATGTCGCGCTACAAGCTTAAGTGGGCCCAAGCCACTCAAATGCTCGGGGCTTGCTTGAGTGGGTTGTGGTATGGATGGTAATAAGTCAACATGAGGCCCATTGATGGGCCGAGAAATGGAAGCCCCGAGTCGCTTGGGAGCCTCGGGACTCAAGCCCATTTCTTAGGCCCAAACATGTGGGTGAGCACAAGAGGAAGAAATAGCCCAGTCAAAATAGCCTATGAACCTTACCAAAAGCCCAAACGTTTAATGAAAATAGCCCAATAAAAAATAGCCCAATCAAAAAGTAGCCTATTGACTCAACCAAAAAGCCCACTTACTTAATGAGCCATCTTGGCCCATACAATTACCCCAGCTGGCTGGGAGAACAAAAGCCACGAAGGGGGAGGTATGAAGGTTTATTGAATAAAGCTGTTGTAGGTTCCAGCACATGGGGGAGCAAGTTCCAAGCAAAAATCCTTCAAGGAACCAAGGGATATTAGCACGCAAGGAGGGATGCCATCCCTTGAACCAGCATACAAACCCAGTTTCTTTCCTTCATCAAATTTGGCCATGGAAAAAGGAAGAAAGAAGAGAAAGAAGATGGGTGAAAATAGAGGCTCTCCTCTGAAGCAGCCAAGGGAGGGAGCCTTGAGCCCCCAAAAGTCTCTGATTTTGTGGGATTGGGCAGAGCTAATTATTGCCACCATAAGGTAAGTCAAGAGGGAGGAGAAGAAAGAAGGAGGAAAGCTTAGCTAGATTGGGAGGAAACCATTAGGGTTTCTTGGAGAAGAGCAAATCCCAGCAGCTATAAATAGGACCCCTCTCTACCCAACACAACACACTTGGGAGAGCAAGCTTCCTCTCCTGCCTGCAAGCTCAGTAATTTTCGTGCTTTGCTGGTCTATCACCCTTATTCCCCTCATTTTTTCCTCTTCTGGCAAGCTGCTCAAAGTCACTGACGAGCTGCCGGAAGTGATACTCAAGTCACTCATTTCTCTTTCCCTCAATCTCAACCAAACCTCTCTGCAAAACCCTTTCCTCTCCTACCTTAATACCCCATCTTTCCCCTAGAAACACTTAATTTTCCCTCAGTGCTAAACTCATGTTGATTTTGCTTCCATGCCACATGCCTCTCATGCCAAGCCCAAGATTTTATCTGTAAGCATGAAGAAATTATCTGTAAGTTGCTGTTGTTTTGGTTGGTGAAGGTAACCAAAATGCTTCCTAAGGCTCTACTGGCCTTTCGAAGTATTTTTGGGGCTTAATTTTCGAACTCAGACAAAGGGGACAATTTCATCAGCTAAGCCCACCTGCCGCCGGAAGAAAAAGACCACTACAACCAGCAACCGATCAATCAAGAATTACGTTCGTGCCGTTCGGCACCCCCAGATCCTTAGCATAGCAGAAGGCCGCAGCGACAAGGTCTGGCGAATCGGTTGGGAACCTATTACCCTATCTGAAGAAGAAGAACGAGGCATCATCTACCCCCACTCCGATCCCATGATCATACGAGTCGACATTTCAGACTTCGACGTAGGCCGAATCCTCATCGACACCGGCAGTTCAGTCAACGTCCTCTTTGCCGATGCTTTCAATGCCCTCGGCATAGACCATCGGCACCTAAACAAGGATATCACCCCCCTCTTAAGCTTCTCTGGTGACTTGGTTGAACCCATCGGCAGTGTTCAGCTCCCATTTGCCATCGGCACTATCCCCAGACGAACGATAATCTACACTCACTTTCTGGTGGTCGATTGCCCGACGGCATACAACGCCATCATCGGCCGGACGTCGCTCACAAAGATGAAGGCCATGCTGTCACCACACATGCTCCTCCTCAAGTTCCCCACGCACGCTGGCGTCGACCAAGTGCGGGGAGATCAGTTGAGTGCACGGACATGTTACGTTTCAGCAACAAAGGAATCGGCACGAGCAACGCTTCGCGAAGCATACTCCGTATCTACCAAAATGACTGTGTCGAATGGCAGGGGGACGGACAAACCAGATGACCCCCGAGATGAGGCCGTCACCCTGCAAGCACAACCCATCGAAGATCTAGAATCGGTCACCCTCTCCGAAGCACAGCCCGACCGACAGGTCCGAATTGGCACCACCTTGAGTTCGGCACTACGGGCCGATTTTATTGCCTTTCTGCGCGCCAATACAGAAGTCTTCGCCTGGTCATACAACGACATGCCCGGCATCGCCCCGAGCGTCATCAGTCACAAGCTCAGCATTTGTCCCACTTTCAAACCCATAAGACAGAAACGGCGGGCCTATGATGCCGAACGATACGAAGCAATGAGGCTCGAGGTACAAAAACTGAAAACAATCGGCTTCATCCAAGAAGTCACTTAGCCAATTTGGTTGGCCAATTCGGTATTGGTCAAAAAATCAAGCGGCGCCTGGAGAATGTGTCAGGATTATACCGATCTAAACAAGGCTTGCCCCAAAGACAGTTTCCCTTTGCCAAGGATCGATCAGATGGTAGACGCCACGACAGGCCATGAACTTCTCAGCTTTATGGATGCTTACTCGGGCTACAACCAGATTTTCATGAGCCCTGCCGATCGCGAACATACGGCATTCATCACTGACAAAGGCCTTTACTGCTACAACGTCATGCCGTTCGGCTTAAAGAATGCTGGGGTAACATACCAGCGATTGGTCAATAAAATTTTCTCTGAACTCATCGGCACCTCGATGGAAGTTTATGTGGACGACATGCTGGTCAAAAGCAAAACGGCCGATTCTCATCTCCACAACCTCTCCCTCATGTTCAGTGTCTTGAAAAAATACAACATGCATCTCAACCCAAGCAAGTGTGCCTTTGGCGTCTCTTCAGGAAAATTCCTTGGCTTCATGATCAGCCCAAGAGGCATTGAGGCCAACCTTGAGAAAATCAAGGCATTGCTCGACATGCAGATACCGAAGACACAGAAGGATATTCAGAGTCTCACTGGACGCGTCGCCGCTTTGGCCCGATTTATATCCAAAGCTACCGATCGATGCGCCCCATTCTTCAAGGCCCTCAAAGGAAGCAAACGGCAGATTATCTGGACTGCCGAATGCGATCGAGCTTTCCAAGACCTTAAGGCCTACATGAGCAGAGCGCCCCTATTATCCACTCCTCTTCCCGGCGAAGAACTCATCCTCTACCTCTCGGTTTCAACAACAACACTCAGTTCCGTGCTCATTCGCAAGCCGAACGGCATAGAACTCCCAATTTTCTATACCAGCCATGCCCTACAGGATGCCGAGCTTCGGTACCTTGAGCTCGAGAAGCTCGCCTACGCTCTGGTCCTCTCGGCACAAAAGCTTCGGCCGTATTTTCAAGCTCACAGCATCACCGTTCTCACAAATCAGCCTCTATGCCAAATACTACAGAAACCCGAGACGTCCGGTCGACTAGTGAAATGGGCTATCGAGCTCAGCGAATTCGACATCCACTACCACCCTCGGCTCGCCGAGAAGGGTCAAGCCGTAGCTGATTTCATCTCTGAGATGACCACGTCCGAAGGCGCTGATTCGAAACACATCGCCCCCGGTTCGGCTTCGGCCTCACCAGTCACCCATCTGACCGAAGGAACGTTTAATCCATCAATTCCTCTATGGATCCTCTATGTGGACGGCTCATCCAACCGACAAGGCAGCGGGGCCGGCTTAGTACTGAAGACCCCTGATCAAACGACCATCGCATATGCCATCCGATTCCAATTCCAAGCTTCCAACAATGAAGCCGAATATGAAGCTCTGTTGGCAGGCCTTCGCCTCTCCAAGGAAATGGGTGCTCAACAGCTAAAGATATGCAGCGACTCACAACTGGTCGTTAATCAGATACTGACTGAATTCGAAGCCAAGGATACTTCGATGGCAGCCTACTTGACGTATGCCCGCCGATTGCTCCACCACTTTGCTGCGTATCGAGTTCAGCAGATCCCCAGATCCGAAAACAGCCACGCCGATGCCCTGTCACGCCTGGCATCGGCAATCGACGACAACGTCGGCCGCCACGTGCTGATCGAAGTCCTCGCTCGGCGTAGCACCATTGAAACCGAAGTACATGCCGTTCGGCAGGATCCAAACTGGATGGATCCGATCCACGATTACCTCACAAGCGGAACATTACCAGAGGACAAGACCGAGGCCAAAACTCTACGTCGCCGATCGGCACGATACCTCCTTTTGAATCAGTCCCTCTATCGGCGCGGTCATTCCTTACCATTACTTCGGTGCATGACCCCACAGCAAGGGAACTACGTCTGGCCTTCAGGACCATTCGGCAAGGGTACTATTGGCCAACTCTTCATGCCGATGCCACTAAACTCGTCCAGAAGTGCGACAATTGCCAGCGTTTCGACTCCATCCCGCACCTGCCTGCCGAACCGCTAACTCCGATTGTCAGCCCATGGCCCTTCGCTCAATGGGGTTTGGATCTCATCGGCCCAATGCCACAAGGCAAGGGACAAGTAAAATTCGCCATCGTTGCCGTTGACTACTTCACGAAGTATACCGAAGCTGAAGCATTGGCAACCATCACTGCTGCTAGGGTCGAGCACTTTGTTTGGAAGAACATCATTTGTCGATTCGGCCTCCCGAACGCAATCATCACCGACAACGGTAAACAATTCGACTCCTCTCAGTTCCGGCACCTATGCCACCGATTCAACCTCAACTTGTTCTTCGCATCTCCAGCACACCCACAATCAAACGGCCAGGTAGAAGCAATCAACAAGATCATCAAGAAGACATTGAAGAAAAAGCTCGGGGCAGCTAAAGGAGCCTGGCCTGACTTGCTCCCGGAAGCGTTATGGGCCATCAACACCTCCTACCTACGAAAGTGGTCTAGTTAACTTCTTGTTTGTTTTTATCTTTGTTTTCCTTTTGTTTTGCTCGAGGACTAGCAAAATCTAGGTTTTGGGGTATTTGATCGGTGCATATTTACATATCATTTTGTACCCTTCTAATTTATGATTTGGTTATGGTTTTGAGTTAAACTTGTGCTTTTAATAAGTTTTGTGTTTGTTTCAGTGTAATAAACTTGAGGACTCACTAATTGCATTTTGGAGACAAGTTAGCTCAAAACGGTGTCTGCAGATCAGTCAACTTCACGGATTGGACTGTACTTGCTCAAGAAGAACCAGATGATGAGTCATATATCATTGGAAAGATACAGAAGTCTAGTTTCTGTATAATTTTACGGTTCATGATTCCAAGTCTTCTAGAGAAAGTTATACATGTTTTGGCAACTTAAGGTCAAATTCGGCAGCATCTGCGTTACTGGGCCAAAAATCACATTTGAAGGGCTTTCCGATTTTTCCTTGAGCTGGGCTGCATATGCTTGGAAAGATAAGACAAAGAGCTTCAAGATCCATATTTTTCCATATTTTTCAGATTGGAGCCAAAAGCCCAAAACGAGCCCACAAGCTGGCTGCAATGCATTGTCATGCATGACATATGCATGATGAAGTGTTGTTAATTGTGGGAAAGTTTGGTGAAGCATATTCAATACCTATTTTTTAGTGGAATTTTGCAGCAGCCAAATGAATTAATTGAAGTTGAAGTGGGGGTGCAACACTAAGCCTAAAGACAAGAGGAATTATTTTCAAATGCAATTGTGTGTTAGGTTAAGTTGGTGAATTAAGTGTAGTGTGTTAGGTGAAGTTAGTGTGTTTAGATAATTCAATTGTATAATTCAGATTTTCAACTTCCTTAGGCCTATAAATAGTGAGGTTTCCTAAGCTTGTAAACACACCCCAAGGGGGGGAGCTCTCAAACACTTCTCTAGAGCTCCCTTCCCTTCTCTCCCTCAAATTCTCTTAATTTTGCTTTCTAGTTCTCAATTCTAGCTTTCCTTTTGCTTCTTAGTTGTAATTTATTTTTCTTTGTTATGTAAATTCTTTTCTTAAGTTTTCAAGTTGAATTAGTTTCCAAGTTTCAATTATGGTTTTTGTTCTTATTCATTATGCTTATAAGTTAATATGCTAGTTTGAATGATTGATCACCATTTAGGCTTGCATGTTAGCTATCTTGGTTTGAATTAAGAGTATACACCATGCTTTAATTCGAATTGAACTATGAATAGGAAGAGTATGTATGGACATTCGACAACAGGGATTAGATACATACTTGGTTGTTTAAAATGTTCTTCTATGCTTAATGGGTTCCTAATGCTTAATTTTAGGTTAGACAACAAATGATCAAATTAGGGAATTAGGAACACAAGGTTATGACCAAACACCATGGCTTAATCATACTTTAGCTAGAATCAATCCATTAATCTAATTGAACTTGGGAACTTATCTGCTTGAGTTAGTTATTTCTTTCTTCCTTGTTTTATTTATTTCCTTTCTTTTTCATTTCTGTTTTGTGTAGGAGAAATGAATTGGATCATTCAATCACCAATCCTCGTGGGATCGACCTCGCACTTACATACGCTATACTACCGAACGGCTCGTGCACTTGCGAGTATCACAAGTTGAGGATGCAGCTTAATCCATTTTGGTGGAGCTAAATCTACACAACATGTACCCTAGGCCCTTCATGGGAAGGTCCTTACGAGGTCGTCTCCATTTGCCGATCGGGAACTTACCGATTACGTGGTATTGATGGCTATGCCCTCGACCACCCTTGGAATATCGAGCATCTCAAATACTACTACAAGTGATTACACCTTCGGTCGTCACCTTTGTACACGTGACTGCACCCTCGGTCGTTCATCGCCTTTGTATTCGGCATCAATTTTCATATTTCCTATTCTATGCATACAGCACTGCCTTAAACAACCAGTCCTATATCCAAAATATATTATCTACGGCATGCACACATACAAGAACACAGGAAATAGCACATTAAACCGAATCAAAGTAAACTTGAGATGAAAGGGCCACCAAAGGACCATCTGTCTTAACAAATCGCCATTCGGCATGTTCCAAAAATTATACATTCCCAAAAATAGGCAATTAAAAACAACAAAGTCTAAGGGGCAGGGGGCTCGGTAGACGCAGGCTCGGCAGCAGCCGAAGCTTCGGCAATAGGCGCACTAGCTGCAGTTGGTGCAGGATGGCTCTCCTATTCCCCGCTACTAGAATCGGTGTCGTCGGCTTCTTCAGGCTCGGCATCCTCACCCTTGTAAGCCTCCACCATCTCTTCAGTCACGCCTTCCAGCAGCGGTGGCGGGTCCCGGAGGAAGTTCAGATTCAGCTTCTTGTCCACGTTGTAACGCTTGAATCGGTAGACAAGGTCGTCACATTGATCCATGACCTCCTTGTCCACCAGAAGCGTGAACTCCTCCGTCCTTCGGTAGTCAGCAATGGTTTTCGCCTTAGCCTCCTCCACCTCCCTGGCATGCGACCGCTCAGCCGCATCCATCGCCACCTCTATAGCCGCCTTGGCCTCATGAGCAGCCACCACCTCCAGCTCGGTCGCCGCAAGCTTAGACGAGAGCTTTGCAATCTTCGCGGTATTCTCCTCAGCCCGCCGATCAGCTTCCTGGAGGAGCTTACCGGCTTCGGCGATCTTCGAACGGCCCTCTTCAAACTTCTTTTGGTATCGTTCGACAGCATTAACGGCTCGCTTTACGCAAAGCCACATCTCCATATCAGCCTGTAAAAAAAAAAAAAAAAAAAAAAAAAGGTTCAGTAAGTACCGATCCCACAAACGCTTTAAAACAACAAAATCTACACTTACTGCAGCCTGAAGCTGGAGGGCGCGTCCGGTCTGCTAGCGCACCGTCTTCATAGACAACTGCTCGATCTCTGACAGCTCCATCTAAGCGCCATAAATCATGCAGTTGATGAACGGCACGGCCTTCCGAGGGCAGGCAATGTTCACCGGCCCCTCTTCTCCCTCCCCTTCATCGTCGGGAATTAGCACAGAGGTCCCCTCGTTCGGCCCCATCGGCTTCTTCGGCATCGGCGTCACATCGAAGGCACCCTCGATCTGCCTCTTGCCCGTCACCTGGAGGTGGACCTCCCGAACGGCCTCCGCTTCGGCCACCCTCTTCTCCCGACGACGATCGGCCATAGTCGTCTCATCCGCCGAAGCCCCTCCAGACGCCTCTACTGCCTTCTTCTTCTTCGGACGAGGGGACTCACCCTTCTTCTGCTTCGACGCCCCATGGCCCTCCAGCCGCCTCCTCGTCGCCTTGCTCATCGGCCTTCCACCTGCCACTGCAGTAAACACAAGTCAGATAGGAAACGGTAGAAACGGAAAGAGATGAAAGAAACCTGCCGAACGGCATCTCTTACTTTGTCTTTTTTCTTCCTCCTCTTCCTCCTTCACCCTTCGGTCGTGTTATGCTTTGCCGATCAAGCCCGCCTTGAACAGGTTCCGAAAGCCCAACAGCTCCTTAAAGAACCGATCTTCTTCGGCAACCTTCACCCGAACACGCTCGATCGCCTCCACCTCTCGGATCGGCGTAGCAGGCCGTTTCAAGGACACTGAAACAAAAATGCAAACGGTCAAAAAAAAAAAAAAAAAAAAACCACAGACAACCCTGCTGAACGGCAGGTTCAATCCTACCGACTGTCTGAAAGGTTGTAGGGATCCGCCTCTCGACGATCACTCTTGGTGCCGATTCCCAGTCACCAGAGACAATCACCCGACGCTTGCGCCACGTCTTTTGAGAGCTCGGCACCCCAACCACAAAATGTCCACGCTGCCCTGCCGAAAGAAAGTTGGACTGTACCCACCCCCCTTGATCGGCACTCTTCGCCCTCGTTACACTGTACAGTTGGGCAAACTGTTCATAGCTTGGCTCTCCCTCCCCAGCCATGCCGAATGCAGCGATCGTCCCGAGCAACGTAATCCAAAAATTAGGATTATATTGCCCCGGCGCATACCCAATCGCCGCCAATATCTTCTGCACCGAATGCCTCAACGGCAGCCGAAGCCCATGCTTGAAGACATCGGTGAAGAAGACCACGCCCTTGTCATTGTCACTCAATGACTCCAACGGCGCTGGAATTCACATCCCTACCGAATCAGGGATATTGTACTCCGCCCGAATCTTAGCCAGCTCAGATTCGGTCAGCGTGTTCGGCTCTAAGTGATCTACTCCGAACACCAACTCCTTCGGCTTCGCCATTGGGATCCGTTGCCTGCCAGTAACAACCCTCAGCACCCTTTCCCCTGGTGCAGCAACGGACACGTCACCTGCGCCGACCTCACGACCCAAAGTCGAAGGCTCACTACCTTGAGCCAATCCACGCGAAGTACCACCAGCCTCGGTGCGTACTCCTGCCCCTTCCACTATCTCACAACTTGACGAGCTCCCAGAATCGGCACTCTCACTCCCCTCGGACGAGCTTCCCGAGGACGAATCGTCCTCGAATGCCCTCGGACTATGACTACGCTCGGATTCGGTATCTGACATCTACAACAACACACGATGGGAAACTAAGTGCCATGCTGGAATCAAAGTCCTATTCTACCTCCTAAACACTTATGTTCAAGCTTGTTCATGCTTGTTCATGCTTGTTCATGCTTGTTCATACTTTGTTCATACAAATATTCATACAAATATTCAACAAATTCATCACTTTGATTCACAAAAAATCATAAACACAGCAACATACCTTGTTCACACGGTGGTTCCTAGTTGCCGGAAATCGCCTCCGCCTTGTTCAAGCTCGCCGGAAATCGCCTACTCAGCCTTCACACGGTTGCCGGAAATCGCCTATCTCAAGCTCTGATTGTTCTCAAAAACTTCCAAGTATTCCAACTATCGTCACTTCCTCACATTTATAGGACGAACCTAGCATCGGGAAGCGAAGCGACGCATCGGGATATGAAACGACGCGACTCTTCACAGCCATGCCGACACGTGTCACACATGTATGGGTGAGCCCAAGCATCGTCATACGAAACGCTTCAACTTCCTAGACGTTGCAGCTCTAGCCACTTTCGAAGTCCACTGGCGAACGGCAGGCGCACATTGATGAGTCTTCACTCACCTCTCGTGCCGAACGGCAGGCGCACGTTGATGAGTTTCCACTCTCCTCTCGTGCCGAACGGCAGGCGCACTTTGTTGAGTTTTCACTCACCTATCGTGCCGAACGGCAGACATTTCCAAAACGGGGCCTCCATACCCCTCAACCCATTCGGTACATCATGCCGCCTCTTTTCCAAGCTCACTCGCTCGGACACTTGGGGGACTACATGCCACCATTGGCAACAATGAGACCGTCGAGTCCGGATCAGAATGCCGAAGACAGATTCAAGTCCCCAACCGAGAAGTCGCTTCTCAATCGGTAACTTGGGGGACTACTGTTTGTACCATATCTGACCCTCCACTCATCCAATGACACGTGGATCAGAGAAATTCCCCAAGTGCCCAAGGCTCCGAACAATCGGCATTGGCTTCCGATGACATTATCTCAAAGCAGCAAACGGTCGCTACAGACCCAGCACTGTCTACAATCGGCATCCCCTACCGATTTCGCAGAATCAACCTCGAAGCACCCGCCCGAAATATCTAAAGACTCGTGTCAAGTTCATAGGGCCCTCCCACGAGTCCCACATCGAAATTAAGAATTAAGAGCATACAAAATGCCCTCTATAAATAGGCCCCTTCACTACAATACAGGGGTAAGACTTTTCAGCTTGACTTTTATACTTTTATATTGTCAACAGCAAGAGCTCTTAGAAACAATCTTATTTTAGCATCGGAGGGTCTTAAGCTGGTTCCACACCGGTTCCATAGGCCTCACGAGCTTCGCCTTTCTTCTATTCAGGATCAGCATCCGAGGACGGGAAGAATCTCCATCTAAACACTCAATCGATCTCTAGATCGTCCACATCACTTGTAAGTTGCACTCATCTCTATCTGTTCAGTTTTAGTGCCAACATTTTTCATCTCCCAAACCCCCCCACCCTACCTCTCCTCCGAGTTTTTCTTCTCCTCCAATTCCCCCATTCCCCCATGACCACCACCCTTCACTCCCAAACTAATCCCCCACCCCACAGACCCCTCCACTCACCTCCCCCATTTTTTTTAAACCCTTGAGCCCAGTCCGCCCCCCTCCCTTCTTGGGTTTTCTTCTCCTCCCATTCCTTATGTGACCATCACCCTCCACCCTCAGACCAATCCTCCATCCCCAAATCAATCCCCCACCCCACAGATTCCTCCCCAAACTCCCCATTCTTTTTTATCTCTCTCCCCAATAGAGAACCATCCCCACGCGAGATCCACCCCCAGACCACCCTAAGCCCAAAGCCACCATACAACCACCATCTTCCCCACGCGAGATCCACCCCCAGCCGAGACCCATCCCCCATCACTTGCCAACCAAGACCCAGACCCATTCCATCCCCCAGCCCTTGCCTCCAGACCTAGACCCATCCCTCCCTTCCTCTCCTGCGGTGACAATAGATCCATGCTCCCGCCCCCACCCACAGAACCCAGCCTACACTTGCAAAAAGAGAGAGAGGGAGAGAGAGAGAGAGAGAGAGAGAGAGAGAGAGAGAGAGTGTGTGTGTGTGTGTGTGTGTGTGTGTGTGTGTTATTTTAATTTTCAGTTTTTCATTTATTTTTAATATACAAAATGATCATTTTGCCCTCATATTTAATGGAAAATCGGATGAAATGTTGCAGATTTAGACGGCAGGGGGGAAATTGGCGAAACAAATAAGTTCATATCCTTTATTTTCTAAATAAAAAATAAAAAACATGGGGTAAATCGAAAGTTAGATATAAATTCAGGAGCCAAATCACCAGTTAACCTTTACTACAAAATCGGTCAAAGAGTCTTTGACAAAGACCACCAACTTAAGAGCACGAATACATGTATTGTGCCCTCCCCTCTAACTTACCGCACAAACAAATTTTATTTGTGCTTTTTCATATAAAACACAAATAGTTGTGTTAAATCGATTTGCATAGAGCACATTCTTTTACTGGACACAAAAAATAATGCCAAAAATCAATTTAATGTAGGTATCAAGTACCAACTGACAAGTTCTTCGAGAAAAGTAATAATCTTTCTTGTGTAGACACAAATAGAAGTTGTGTCTTTATCTGACACATGTGGCGATACTACACACACAAAAACTATATTTGTGCCCAAAAATCACTACTCTAATTTAAATATGGTGTACTTTTCTAAGTTAAAAAGAAAAAAAAACAAGACTGTTTTATTTTTTATTTTGATGGCAAAGTTTAAAAAACTAAGTCTGTTTTATTTTTTCCAAGGCTTTTTCTCTTCCCAAGTTCCCTACCTCTGCATCCTTCATTGGAAAAAAAAATGGAAGCTTCTACTTTTGGAGGTCCTTCTAGATCTGATGAAGCTCTACTTTTGTATATGTTTGTTTGGTGAAATTTTCTGGGTTTTTCTCAGTGATGATAGACGGGCAGAGGCTGCTAGGATCCGACAGAAATACCAAGATAGAATTCCAGTAAGAATTTGAATTCCCAACTCAGTTATCCATTGTCAATTTCTGTCCATGATGTGAATTACCAGTACATATTTTTTATGCAGTAAATGATTTGGATGGTTCTGTATTTTTTCGTACTTGGATGGTTTTTTATGCAGTTCCTCTTGGTGTTGCTGTCTTCTTCTCAAATCTGTGGCGGTTGTTGCCGTTTGCCGAGTTTTGTTTGTTTGTTGCATTTCATAGATTTGGGTATAATTAAGTGTTTGTTGTTGTATTTCATAGAATAATTGTTTGGTTCTTGTAAACAATTGGGTCATTGCATTTGTAAGCTATTTGGAGCACCTAATATGCTAATTTTCTCAATTTGTAATTCGATTTTATGTTGATTTATTCGTAATTTGTAACATATTTGCATTTGGGTGTAACTTCTGAATGGGTGGAATCCAGCCCAAGGTGCGAGCGCTTGGGTTTCAAATTTTTTAAAAATAAAATATTAGTATTGAGCGCGACTCTATAGTTGTGCCTGCAAATGTCCTATAGCAATGGAAACTTCTATATAAGCAACCGTCAACTTAAAAGTGGCTGATGGAAACTCCTTTACAAATTGTACAAATATAGGCCTTTACAAACACACATGAGTTTTACTTACTGTAGGGGTGGAAATATGAAAAGAAAACATAAACTAGCTGCAAATTAAAGCATGTTAAAGTTTCTGATACCCGAAACAGTAGACACATTATCTGCAGAAACATTTTCAAGCTAGGAGAGTTGTGAGAAGGCACACCTAAATTTATATATTTGGCCTGCTATATACTGCAAGATGCCAAGTGATAGGAATACAAAGTAAATAAATCATCATAGATTAAGGGAAAAGTTCAAAAGAGATATCCCATTAAACAGAACTAATACCAGAAATTAAGGATGCAAGTGAGAAGGCATTTTCACCTCCTGCGGCCTGCCATACGCACAATCACTGTAATACCTTTATGGTTGTTGAAGGTGCAGCAGTTCCAAATTTCATTGTCCAAATAGGCATATTAATTTCACAATGATTTTTTTATCAAAGGCAACAAAGCAGGATCCACTTCATCTTTCAACAGTAAATTAACTATCAACTCCATTGTTGATGCATCTGCAGAAAAACCCTTCTCTACCATTGTTTGAATAAGTACCATCGCCCTTGATGCTTGTTTATTATGGATGAACCCTCGGATAATTGTGTTATAGGTGCAACCATGAGGAGAACAGCCTTTCTCTTCCATTTGGATAAGAAACTTTTCTGCTTCACTTGTAAGGCCCGTGATACAGAGTCCATTAATCATTATAGTGTATGTCCTCACATTCGGTTCAAGTCCTTTTGATGATAAACCACAAAAGAGATCCCTTGCAGATTCAATTTTTCCAGCTATACACAAACCTTCAATAAGAATATTGTAAATCACAATATTAATATCCAACTTCTTCGCTTCCATCTCTCCAAACAATTGCATTGCCCTAGAAAGTTGTCGGTTTTTACACAGGCCATCCAGTAAAATAGAATAAGTTTGAGCATCTGGAAGTTGGCCACAAGCTTGCATCTCAGAGAACAACTTTTGTGCATCCTGTATTCTACCTGCTTTGCCAAAACCATCCAGAAGAGTGTTATAGGTAACGGTATTTGCAACTAGTCCCTTATGAGACATATCCAGAAAAAGCATCATGGCCTCATCAATCTTTTTATGCTTACAATATCCATTTATCAATGTGTTGTAACAAACAACATCAACCATCGAGCCCTTGCTAAGCTTTAGTTCAAAAACATTTTGTGCCTTGCCTATTTCTCCTCGCAAGCAGTAACCATCCATAAGTGAATTGTACGTAACCGAATTAGGATCAATATCTCTCTGAATCATCATCTCAACCACGCCTTCTGCTTCCACAACCATCCCCTCCTTACAAAGTGTGTCTACCAAGACGCTGAACGTTAACACATTTGGAAAGATATTTTTACTCACCATTTCATTCAACAACCTTGTAGCTTCTTTCCACTCGCCTAATTTGCAAACTCCATGAATCAAGGATGTATAGGTAATGACATCTGGGGCAATACCCTTGCTCATCATTTCTGAGAAGAGGTTCAATGCATCATCAACTAGTGTATCCTTACAAAGACTGTCAATGATTGTGTTATAGACAACTAGGCCGGGCTTGCAAACCCCTTCCTCCATCTTCCTAAGCAATTGAATAGCTGCATGGTTGTTACCCCTCATGCAAAAGCCCTTTACTAATGTGTTGAAAGTAACCACATCCGGCTGACAATTACCTGCCCCCATCATTTTCTGGAAAAGAGCTGCCGCCTCTGCTACTCTATTCTCCAGAAGAAAGCCGTTGATCAGAGTGTTGAAGGTAAAGACATTTGGTTCAAGACCAAGTTTGAAGAATTTTCCCAATACAGATAAACTAAACCCCATTTGGTTTAGATGACAATAACAATTTATGAGAATGGTTAGGGTATAAACATCAGGTCCAATTCCCGACACATCCATTTGGTTATACAATGAGATGACGGCCGAATAATGTTTCAATTTCGAAACTTGACCCAATATTTGATTGAAACGAACAACTGAAGGCGGAGGACGCATTTGAAGCATTCTATCAAACACATTGAAAGCATCCTCAACAGTTGTGATTTTGGGGGAGTTTCTCACTGGCTGTTCTAGTTGGGTTCTTGTAGATTTGATTGGTTTAGAAGGTTGAGAGTGAAGGAAAGCAAAGTAATCGTTGGCGAAAACAACAAGAGTGGAGTTAGAGTGAAGACAAGGCATACCTCTCCATCTCCTGCTGGTGCAATAAGAAGAAGAAGAAGCAGCTATATTCCGCATCATCATCTTCAGCATCTCTCGAATAATAGCACTGACAATGAGTAAGAAAATGTGCAAAACTAGCCTTTATTTAAACACACTAAAATTCCAAACGAACTTCATTCAAACACGCTTTTTGACATCTTCTACTTGTTGGAGTGTGCACAGAACAGCCTCTTCCATGGCTTTGGAATGAACCATCCGCTTTAGGTCCCCTTCTAATTATTTAGGCTTAATTACACCAATACCCTGAAATTTTGGTAATCCCACTTTGCCCTTCGAACTCAAAATGACCCAGTTTCATCAATTGACCGAGGTTTAGTGACCCACTTTGCCCCCTCCCGTCAACACCATCCTAAAGTCTGTCAATTTTGATAACGTGGATGGGGTGTTTTTGGAATTTCGTACACATGGATCATTATCCATCAAATGAGTGGGTTACGTGGCAATTGGAGTCCACCTCCACATAAGAAATTTTAAAATCAATTATAAAAAATGAAATTTAAAATAAATAATAATAAAAACTATGAGCCCGAAGCCACCCCTTTCCCGACCCCAATTCCTAGCCCCGACTGCCCAGATTCGTCCCAACTCAGAGCCCCAAGCCACCCCTCCTCTCTCTCTCTCTCTCTTTCTGCAAATTCAAAAATCAACAAATTGAAAAGAAAAATAAAATTCAAACACTGTCAGCGATGGTAATGGGGTTTGGGATGACGATGATGTGGAGGGGAGAGAGAGAGATAGCCAGTGTAATGGGGTTGTAATTATTTATTTATTTTTTGACAAAAAGAAAAAAAATGGTATTTATTTATTATTACTATAAAATACTATTAATTAAGCCACTCTCCAGTTGCAAGTGTCAAGCCTGCCAAAGCCCCTACATACTTAACATAGAAGATAACCTTATTAATTAATATTCAAATATATATAACTGCAACAAAGTTAGTTTGTGTGTATGAGAGAGAGAGAGAGAGAGAGAGAGAGAGAGAGACCGGTGATGAAAGGGAAGGTGATCCAACCACCGTGTCTTCTACCGGAATCTGATGAGGTGTGGGATTCATGATCATGATGGGAGAGGGAGCCTTCCATGTTGGAAGGTCAACTGACAATGAAGCTCAAGGGTGCAGAATATACTTGTACACTTGTGGTAGTAGTGTCAGTTTCAACAAGAAATGCGAACCCAATATGTCAATATATATTCTGAGGGTCCTAATGAAGTCTTCTGCATAAACCTAATGGCTAGGCTTCCATCTCCTCATTGAAGTGATTTGTTGGTATGACTACAAACTGATTATTTTCAAAGCACAGCAGAAGCATCTGTTTTAAAAAGTGACAGCAATCCCAAATTGACCCTATATAGCACCGTTACATGATCTCACTAATCTAGTTAGACGTACTTTATTTATTGATATTATACTTTAAAATATAAACTCCTCATTCATTCATATTGTAACACGTGAGTTATTAACACCGGCCATCTCATAAACAATTTTTTTGCATTTGGGACAAGAGGCCCAATAACAAACTGAGTAATCAAACATACAACATTTGGGTCCATGGTTAGTGGAAGGTAATTTTAATGAAGTATTGAAGCTTAATGAGTATTTGGGTTGACGATATAGATCGACGTCACAAATGCGGGACTTTGGCATGGCTATTGAGGATTGTGGTTTGACATCGATGAAGTATAAAGGTTACAAATATACTTGGACAAACAATCAGTCTGGGGATGACAGAGTCTAACTTCGGCTGGATAGGGGAGTGGCCAGTGTTGCGTTTTTTCTTCCTTTTCCAGGAGCGATAGTACATCATGTGAACTCTTTGGTTTCAAACCACCTTCCTATCTTTATACATTTTGTGGGCTCAAATTTGGTGCGTTGGGCTCGAAGATTTATGTTTCAAGAAATGTGGTCTGAAATTGATGGGTGTACAGAGACATTTGCTCATGCTTGGGGAGAGGAACAAGGTGATGTTGTTACTAAGATAAAAGATTGCCAACAGTCCTTACTGGGTTGGAATAAATCAAAGGTGGACCATATTCCCACGCAGATACGTCGGATTCAAGGGCAACTTGATGGATTCAAAAGGAAACCGCAAACAGATGATGTAGTGCGATGTCAACGTAGGTTGGCTGGTGAGTTGGATATGTTACTCACGAGAGAGGAGATGATCTGGCAACAAAGGTATCGAGTTTCTTGGCTTAAATATGGGGATCGGAACACAAATTTTTTTCATGCACAAGCTAAAAAAAGGGGACGGAGAAATTTTATGCAAGGTATTTTTGATGATCATAATGTGTGGAATACTTCTAACGAAGGCGTTGGTTCTATTTTTTGTGAGTATTTCAAGAAGCTATTTACCACTAATGGTGAGAACGATTTTAGTAATGTACTGGCAGCAGTGCAACCTAAAGTGACTCAAGAACACAATGAAAGACTAAGCCAACCTTTTACTAGAGCCGAATTGGAAGGTGTGCTCTCACAAATGTTTCTCACTAAATCTCCTGGTATTGATGGGATGCCAGCTCTATTTTACCAGCGGTACTGGCACGTAATTGGAAATGATGTGGTGAGTTTTTGCCTAAATGTGCTAAATGGCGAGGCAAGTATGCGAGAGATCAACCACACTCTCATTACTTTTATCCCAAAAGTGGACAATCCAATATGAGTTACTGAGTACTGGCCAATAAGTCTATGCTTGGTTCTCTATAAACTGATATCAACAACACTGGTGAACAGAAGGAAGGGAATTATGTAGGATGTCATCTCGGAGTACCAAAGTGCTTTTGTTCCTTCTCGGTTGATTACTGACAACATTATTGCTACTTTCGAAAGCATTCACGACATTCAAAGGAGGGGGGGGGGGGGGGGGGAAGTGCTCTAAAAAAGATGATATTGAAGCTTGATATGTCAAAAGCCTACGATAGGGTGGAATGGAATTTTTTGAACGGTATGATGAGGAAATTGGGTTTTAACAACATATGGGTGGATTTGATTATGGATTGTATTTCTACTGTATCCTTCTCTGTGAAAGTTCGGGGGTCGGCAATGGGTTTCATTACTTCTTCTAGGGGATTAAGATAAGGGGATCCTCTTTCGCCTTATCTTTTTCTCATTTGTGCAGAAGGACTTTCGACATTGTTGTCTCAGGCTCAAAGGAATAAGCAAATTCGTGGTGTTGCAGTGGCCCAAGGCACTCCTACCCTTTCTCACTTATTTTTTTTGCAGATAACAGTTTATTATTCTGCAATGCCCATTTATCTGACTGTTATAATCTAATGATTCTTCTCAGAACCTATGAGCGAGCGTCAGGCCAACAAATTAATTTTGCGAAGTCTACAGCGAGCTTTAGTCCTAGAATAGATCCAATCATGAAGTGTCTTATTTCATCCATTCTGGGAGTACGTATTGTGGATTGTTATACACGTTATCTGGAGTTGCCCACTATTACCGGAAGGAGTAAACATCGATTGTTTAATTATGTGAGGGACATGTTGTGGAACAAGCTTCACATGTGGAATGCTAAATTGCTGTCAATGGCAGGGAAAGAAGTTCTTATTAA
Source organism: Prunus avium (assembly GCF_965620075.1). Lineage (NCBI taxonomy): Eukaryota > Viridiplantae > Streptophyta > Magnoliopsida > Rosales > Rosaceae > Prunus > Prunus avium. Next base: position 32,709,613 of record NC_142289.1, read on the forward strand.
AGTAGTGGCTTAGGCGCTCCCAACATACACAATGGGGGTGTTTCAACTGCCAAAAAGTTTATGTCAGGAATTATCAGCAATGGTGGTGAGATTTTGGTGGGGGAAGTTAGGGAAACGGAGCATACATTGGAAGAGCTGGTGGAATCTGTGTTGGCCAAAATGCTTAGGAAGACTGGGGTTCAAAAATTTTGAAGCTTTTAACCAAGCTATGGTAGCCAAACAAGCATGGCGGCTGTTAGAGAACCCTTCCTCTTTGGTTGGTCGAATCCTTCAAGCTCATTACTTTCCAAATGGTGATTTTCTTACAGTTGGGTATGGTTAGTCACCTTCTTTAATCTGGCGCTCAATTGTATGGGGAAGACAAGTTATTGAACAGGGCCTTATCTGGTGCATTGGTGGTGGGACTAATGTGAGGGTATTTCATGATAAATGGATTCCAAAGCCTTATACTTTTTTGCCTCTATTAAATAGAGGTCTTTCTATAGAGGCCAAAGTTTCTAATCTAATTACAGCGTCGGGTGGTTGGAATAGGACTCTCCTAAATCATTCTTTTTGTGACGAGGATTGTTCGGCAATTTTGAGCATTCCATTGTCATCGGTTGGGCATATTGAAGATAAGCGTTTTTTGTTTTTCTCAAAAAAGGTAAATATTCTGTGAAGACTGGATATTGCCTTGCATTACGAATTTGTGATCCAGAGGTCAATGGGGGGATTGGAGGTTCCAACTCTAGAACTCAATGTGCTTTTTGGAAAAAACTTTGGCATTTGGAGGTTCCAAATAAGGTTAAAATCTTGCTTTGGAGGGCAAGTTTAAATATCTTGCCTATAACACTAAACCTTGTTCAACAGAATGTATTGGTCTCAACTTATTGTTCTGGCTGTGGGACGGCGGCGGACGACGTTGTCCATCCTTTTTGGGGTTGTAAACCCAGCAAACAGTTTTGGGCGCTAACTTCCTTCAATATTGATTTGGCGGTCAGACAAGGCTCTTTTGCTAACTTTTTGGATGTTATGTTTCATACTATGTCAGACTGTGACTTGGAACTTTTTGTGTGTTGCTGTTGGAGAGTTTGGAAGCTTCGCAATGAGGTGCTTTATGGAAAGACCGCTGATGGGCTTTCTAAGATTGTTGAGTGAACCATGGAGTTTTTGGAGCAGTTTAAAATTCATAATGCTCACACCAAGCCAGCAACGGTGCCATAGTTTATTAGGTGGATTAAACCTCCTTCTTCTGTGTTGTTATTAAATTGTGATGGAGCGATTGAACAAGCTGGTTGTAATAGAGGGGTTGGTGGTGTCTTAAGAGACTCTGAAGGTAACTTTATTTTGGGGTTTGTAGATCAAGGCCCAGCAAGTTTGGATGTTTTGGCTACTGAATGTGCTGCTATACCCATGGGATTGTTGCAGGCTGTTGTCGGCCGCACAAATCTCACGGCCTGGTGCTCCGGGCCGAGGGGATGTGCGTTAACACGTGGCTTCCTGCTTTTGGATGCGGTGCGGTTGTGCGCGGGGGTGCCAGCACGGTCTACCGTGCGTTGAGATGTTGATGTGGATAGAATGGTCAAATGGTGCGCCTGTTTGAACTCGTCTTCTAATCAAACGATTGTAGCCGAGAGAGGAACTGATCTCGGCTGTTAGGTTCACGGCCTGAGCTACAAGGCCGTTTAGGGGTGGTGAAAATGGTGGGTTTTGGGCGGTGCTTCGGCGCGCTGCTCAAGGAGTGACGGTCGTATGATATATAGGGTGAATGAGATAGTAACAGGGATGATGCTCCGGCGCCTTGAAAATCAAGGGTCGTATGATATATTGATGAATGAATTTTCTTTACAATCTAACACTACTCCTAGGAAAGCAAGTAAAGATATTGAAAGTGCATTACAGGAAAATATAATTTGCTCCGTGGGAGGCTTTTGTTTGGTGTTTGAACCCGTTGAATGTAGCTTGAGCTTGGTATTTATAGGAAGAGCTCTTGGAGGAGTAATCGAGGCTGAAAACATGTGTGGTGGAGCCTGATCAGAACAAGTGGGTAGTCCAATCGATATTTGGGATCATGAAGCATGGTGGTGTGACTCCATAAATCCTGGCAAATCTCGGCCGCCGCCCTGATCGTGGGTTCTGCGCCTCTGGCCGTGGAGACGCATTTATGATTCTGATAGCTGGTGACCTAATATCTCAAGCTGCCAGAATTCTTGTGAGAATGTTCGCGTCTAATCACTCTAATTCCTATCACCAAATCCTGACTTCAATCACTTCCCACCTTCCCTCGTGCATTAAATGCTTATTCGTGGCCAGTGGGTTTGCTGCAATAAACAGAGGCATTACTTCATTAAATGAAGCGTGGGACCCTGCTGCCACTTGATGATCTGACTTTAATACTTTTGGCCGCGATTTTGTTCGGCTTCGGCCTCGGCCTATAATCGAGGCCGAGATGATCATGCCTTTGCAACTTTTCTTTTATTTTTAGGAAGGCCAAACATCTTTGGCAAAACGCCGCATTTTAGCTTCACGAGCAAGTACTAGGGCCGAGACAAAGGGCTCCTTCGATCAGTTCATGGCCGTGATTTATTAGGCACAAACAGCTGTTGAGTTGGGAATCTCTGATTCTTTGGTAACATCAAACTCGCAAGAAGTTGTGGCTTTACTGAAGGGAGACGGTGAGCTATGGAGTAATCTGGGTAATATTGTGGATGACATTAGAAGGTTGCTAGTACAATTGAGTGTTAGTGATGTTCTTTTTCAGCTTTGTTTGGGTAATCGGGTCGCTCACTCTTTGGCTCAGTTTGGGTTGCGAGAACAGCATCCTTCTTTCTGGGCTGGTCTTGCTCCTGAGTGGCTTGTACCACTGTTGGTAACAGACGTGGAGGGTGGGTAGTTGTTTTGGTTATCATTATCGGATGCTGTGGTACTCTTTTTCCTTGACCGAATTTCCTCCATTGGGGGTTTTTATGGCAAGGTTTTAATGAGGCCACCTCTTGTTGCATTGCATCCTTGTTTGATTGCAAATTGTATGTTTGTTGGTTGGGATGAAAGTTTCTTACTCTTTGATAAATTAAAAAAAACAAAATATTGACCACCATTTATGACCAAGTACAAAGTTGAAATTGCATATCTATGGTATATATAAGCACTACGTCTATGCTATTATAAAACGGGGAGATTTTCCTTCCTGAATTTCTTCTTTTCAACGCCAAATTTTCTCAAAGATGAAAGATAGATTGAGAATGGTGCTACAAGGTTGGAAGGGAAAGCTCTTTTCAATTGCAGGTAAGGAAGTTTTGATCAAGGTGGTTGCACAATCGATTCCTACGTATATCATGAGTTGTTTTCAGCTGCCGGTGAGCATTTGTAAGGAAATTCAAAACTTGATTGCTCAATTCTGGTGGACACATAGGGGGAGGGATAAGGGAATTCATTGGCTAAAGTGGGAGGAGTTATGCAAGGCCAAGAAGAACGGGGGCTTGGGGTTTAGAGATATTCAAGCTTTTAACCAAGCCATGTTGGCTAAATTGGCATGGAAAATTCATACTGAACCACATTCTCTCATTGCTCAATTACTGCGAGCAAAGTATTGTACCAGGAAAAGTGTTTTGGAAGTATATGCAGGTCAAGGTTCCTCATATTTATGGCGTAGTGTAATATGGGGGCGAGGTTTGATGAAGAATGGCCTCCACTGGAGAATTGGGAGGGGTGAGTTAGTGGGTGTTTATGTTGATAGGTGGCTACCGACACCAACTACGTTCATGGTCTCTTCCCCTCCAACTATGCCCATTAATTCTAAAGTATGCGATCTTTTGACACCATCAAGTGATTGGAATATTGAGTTGATTGACCGATGCTTTCTGGCCCATGATGCTGCAACTATTTTATCTATTCCATTGACAGGAGGTATGGCTAGAGACCGAGAAGTTTGGCACTATGAAACACATGGGCGGTATACAGTGAGAAGTGGATATTTGTTGTATTCCTAAAAGGACACAAATTAATGTGCAAACAACCAATTAAAAATACCAGCAAGTGCACGAATCTATTGAGGTATAGATTATGTAAGTACGGGGTCGATCCCACGAAGAACTTGTCGGCGTCCTATAAATTCTAATTTGAATACATAAAGAACACTTATTTTACACAACACACAAAAACAATACAAATTGGGAACTAAAAATGAATAAAGGAAGGTAAAAGAAAAGAAACAAATCAAGAAAACTAAAGAAAAACACAAACAACATTTTCTATCACCATTTTATCACCTGTGAACAGTGCCATGAACAGTGAAAATGAACAGTGGCGACCGGTCGTTGTACACTGGCGACCGGTCTTTTTTTGCACAGGTTCGTTGGCGACCGGTCGTTTTTTAGGCAGATTCGTTTTCTCTGTTTTTCAGTTTCGACCTCTGTCTAGTTTTTAACCTATAACTTTCCAAACGTTTATCCAAATTTCAAGTTCTCTATACGGTTGGATTCAGCACAGAAAATGCAAGAACACAACACGGACCAAAAGTCCAAAACAACTATGGAAATAGACAAAATTCAGTGAAGACGATACACAACGTGTCAAAAACACACACACATTTTGGGGGGGGGGGGGGGGGGGGAGGGGGGGTTTGGTTTGGTTCAAGTGACCTAATTCTAATGCATGAAAGTAAATGAACGTTAAATCTAAATGAGAATGCTAGAGATGGATTATCAAAGTGTGAAAATTAAAATGTAACAAACACTAGGGTTTCGGAATCCACCCTAAACAATTCACCCATGTTCATGGATACTCAAGTGATGAACTCTAAATGTGTTGATGAAGATGTTCACAATCAAGACCAGTACTAGTGGCTCAAGACGCATTGATTCTCTCTAATATACTTAAAGTGCAGTACTAGTGCTACAATGCTTGTGCCTTCCCTATAACCGAATCTAGGTGTGCTTAGTACTTTGATTAAATTACAAGAAAAACCCATTAAGCTCAAAGAGAATATGAACACCATAAGAACCCTAATAGCATGATGTTTACATTAAGTATTCAAGAAACCAATTCACATGGATGATTCTTACTTCATCCATTTATTGCTTAGGACAACATGAAGATACACATAATCCCAACAATCTCAAGAAGCATGCTTTCAAAGATGGCCAACCAAGGAAAAACACACATCAAGGATAGATTAATTTGGTGAATTGGAATTCATCAACAATATCTAGAAATTCATACACTCAAGCATCAAAACAATAAGGTTTTCATGTTTAGGGCTTCAACCTAAGCCCTAGCTATGGAGTTTAGCTACTCATACTTACTTCAAACACAAATTCAAAATAAAACTAGAAAGAAGTTACAGATTTTGGAAGTGATGAGAGCTTGAAGTCTTCAATGGTGGAAGTCTTCCTCTCTCCCCTTGCTTGGCTGCACCTGCCTTCCTTCCTTCCTCTTCAGCTCCAAAAACTGCTCAATTTCTCCCCAAGGATGAATCCCACGTTCAAAAGCTGATCCATTTCTGATTGCACTCCCTTTGCCTTTGCCCATCCTCACTTTCCAGCTTTCCCTTTTAATATAAAACTCATTCTTTTTCCAAAGCCTTCACCTATTGTCCTTGTCAATGATGAAGTTTTGTCATTGTAAATATGCTCTTTGTCTCAGAAAATCTCTTAACCAAAGTAATTTCTTGTTACCAAATGGCATGGTAACAAGTAGAAATGAGGTAACACCAAGTGAAAGTAAAACTGGCCCAAAACAGATTTCCAGAGCCAGCATCAATTGTTAGATCAGTTGGATAGGCTACACTTGTCCAATGGAGCTCAAATTCGGATATGTTGTAGTTAACATCCATTGGAACAAGTTTCATGAAGATCTTCACCTCATCCGAGCACCAGAGCATGCTGATACAAGACCAAGAAGTTGACCTACGAAAATGAACAAAAATCAGAATTTATAACCAATAATGCACTTTTAGCTCATTTTCATTCTAACCAAGGTAAAACCTATGAAAACACAAAAAGGAAGTAAAAAGTTATAAAATGTCAAGAACTAACTCAAAATAGTGGGTGAATAACATGATAAATCATGTGTAAAAATGAACCGAACAATATTGGGTTGCTTTCTTCGAAATACAAAGACAGAAAGGGAGGTTAAGGCAAGGGGAGTCTAGTTCCCCAACTGTACAAGGCATGTGGAAACATCTTTGGAGGTTGAAATTACCGCCTAAGGTACAATTTTTCCTTTGGCGTGCACTAAAAAATGTCATTCCTTGTCGAGCTACTCTTGCACGTCGACATGTGATATCCTCAGGTGTATGTACTCGTTGTTTGAGAGCAGATGAAGATTTAGTGCATGCGTTATGGTATTGTAAGTTTTCACGACGAGTTTGGAAGTGCTCCCCTTTCTGTCAACTAGTTGGAACACAACGGGTATGTTCTTTCATGGACCTTTTTTACCATGTTCGTAATACTTTTCAGGAGGAGGATTTATGTTTATTCGCGGTGATAGTTTGGATGATTTGGGCTAAAAGAAACAAGAGCTTCCATGGAGGCATAGTAAGAAACCCTTTTGCAGTTTATGAAGCATCACTAGTCTTTTATAAGGATTTTGTTGATCTATGTCCATCGCCTAAGTTACCTCGCCATGTTGCTACTTCTTGTTGAAATCCTCCTGAGGGGTACTTGCTGAAATTAAATGTTGATGACGCATGTTGTGTGGCTGATAGAAAGATGGGGCTAGGAGCAGTAGTCCGAAATGCTAATGGGGAATTAATGGGTGCAATGGCTAAACCGGTAATTGGTTGTCTTTCCCCTAAGGCTTTTGAAACCTTGGCTATGATTGCAGGTTGTCGAATGGCAATAGATGCAGCATTCACAAGGTTAATTATTGAAAGTGATTGCTTGGAGGTTATTAACGCCGTAAACCGATCTGAATTTGACATGAGCATGGAAGGAGAGTTGATAGAGGAACTGAAAGAGTTACTTCGTCGTTTAGTATTTGTATCCTTGCAACACCAACCTCGTACATGTAATTTTGTGGCTCACCAATTAGCCAAATTTGCTTTATCTTGTAATAAGACATGTTACTGGATGAAAGAGGGGCCTAGCTGGCTTCACTCTTACCTTCAGAATGATTTGCGTTCTACATTCTATTGAGGAATAAAGTCATTGGCCTTTCACCTTTAATAAATAAAATAAAATAAAAAAAAGATCTCTTCTACTTTTATCAATGTTTAATTCACTAAAACCGTTTTGTCACTTGGTACAACTTTCTTCCTTTGGAAAAAGTATACCCACTTAATAAATTTATTTGTTTATTTGAACGATTTCTATTTTTATGAAAATTTATTTTCATGTCGTTACATCAATAGTGTCTAAAATCTGAAAAACTATTGTCAAAAGTTGTAGTATTATTAATGTCAAATAAATTATCGTGGTAATATGTCCAAGAACTACCCACCAACCGACACCTAGGATTATTTTATATATTTCCTCATCAATACTTTTGATAATTTAATTGTGGGTGCTTAATTTATGCAAATGATTAAGCAAGATTGTCTTCTGTGTGTTGACTACGAATAGAATATATTCATTTCAACATCTCACAACTGCCAAATAATATTGATTGCCTTTTAAGAACAGAAAAAGAAAGCAAAATACTTTACACCAAACAATAAAAAAGCAAAAGCCCAAAAGGTTGGATAAGCCTAAGTTATGTTTTTCTTACAATTGTACATACTTACGTAGAAGATAAATTATTTTAGGTACCTAATTGGCATGAGCCAATCAAGTACTAGTTCAATCCTCTCCAGAACATTATCAGCCCATATCCCAAATATAACACACTCCTCTCCAGAACATCAATGAATTGCCAAAGTGATAGCTGGGAATACAAAGTAAATAAATTATCATAGATAAAGGGAAAAATTCAAATCTAAAATATAGGCCGGGCAATGCATACATATCTGAATAAGAATTTAAAGCCATTAACTATATATTCATACAATCCCAGCATGATGAAAAAAGAAAAGGATTTGGGATCAATTAATGTCTAAATTAGAATTGACATGAATTCAGACCCGAACCTTCATAGTTTTTTTTTTTTTTTTGTCAAAGAGAAATTTATTAAATGCGAATGTGCAGCTTGATTACAATTCCGCGGAGCATGCATAAACTCCTCCTTGTGAAACTGTTGAGTCAGACATAGAACATAAAAAAGAATCCCTTAAATCTCTACGTCCTTGCTAGCTTCCTGATTTAACATATTAGTCAAACTAAGTGACTCTGATTCCACCACTACCTTATCATACCCAAATTCCAAGCGAAACTGTTGACTGGTATATATGAACCAGAAAAGACACAAAAGAGTTTTAACTTGGAAAATTAGTTTAGCTAACGTAAAGATCGGTACGCAACACAAGTTCAATCAAGGAACAACAGTATATATACCGTTATCCCAATATAACACACTCCTCTTCAGAACATCAATGAATTGCCAAAGTTTAGGCTCATTATTTCATCCTCAAACTAGAAGCCATTAGCATATATATTATACATTATGTGGGAAGAGAGACAAACCAACCTTTGATTTTAAAGATCCTCTGTAGCTAACTAATTTTGAAGTCAATGTCAGTTGACTTAACCTATAATGGTCTATGTTTTGTCAAAGTTTCTGATACCCGATTAAGTAGACACATTATCTGTAGAAACATTTTCAAGCTAGGAGAGTCGTGAGAAGGCACACCTAAATTTATATATTTGGCCTTCTATGTATACTGCAAGATGCCAAGTGATAGGAATACAAAGTAATTAAATCATCATAGATAAAGGGAAAAGTTCAAAAGAGTGCTAGATATCCCATTAAAGAGAACTAATACCAGAAATTACGGATGCAAGTGAGAAGGCATTTTCACCTCCTGCCATACGCACAACCACTGTAATACCTTTATGGTCGTTCAAGGTGCAGCAGTTCCAAATTTCATTGTCCACAAATGCATATTAATTTTACAGTGATTTTTTTATCAAAGGCAACAAAGCAGGATCCACTTCATCTTTCGACAGTAAATTAACTATCAACTCCGTTGTTGATGCATCTGCAGAAAAACCCTTCTCTACCATTGTTTGAATAAGTACCATCGCCCTTGATGTCTGTTTATTAAGGATGAACCCTCGGATAATTGTGTTATAGGTCCAACCATTAGGAGAACAGCCTTTCACTTCCATTTCAATAAGAAACTTTTCTGCTTCACTTGTTAGTCCCGCGATACAGAGTCCACTAATCATTATAGTGTATGTCCTCACATTAGGTTCAAGTCCTTTTGATGACAAACCACAAAAGAGATCCCTTGCAGATTCAATTTTTCCAGCTATGCACAAACCCTCAATAAGAATACTGTAAATCACAACATTAATATCCAACTTCTTCGCTTCCATCTCTCGAAACAATTGCATTGCCCTAGAAAGTTGTCGGTTTTTACACAGGCCGTCCAGTAAAATAGAATAAGTTTGAACATTTGGAAGCTGGCCACAAGCTTGCATCTTAGAGAACAAGTTTTGTGCATCATCTATTCTACCCACTTTGCAAAAACCGTCCATAAGAGTGGTATAAGCAACGGTATCTGCAGCTAGTCCCTTATGAGACATATCCAGAAAAAGCATCATGGCCTCATCCATCTTTTTATGCTTACAATATCCATTTATCAATGTGCTGTAACTAACAACATTAACCATCGAGCCCTTGCTAAGCATTAGTTCAAAAACATTTTGTGCCTTGCCTATTTCTCCTCGCAAACAGTAACCATCCATGAGTGAACTGTACGTAACTGTATTAGGTTCAATATCTCTTTGAATCATCATCTCAACCACGCCTTCTGCCTCCACGACCATTCCCTCCTTACAAAGTGTGTCTACCAAGACGTTGAACGTGAACACATTTGGAAAGATATTTTTACTCACCATTTCATTCAACAACCTTGTAGCTTCTTTCCACTCGCCTAATTTGCAAACTCCATGAATCAAGGATGTATAGGTAATGACATTTGGGGCAATACCCTTGCTCATCATTTCTGAGAAGAGGTTTAATGCATCATCAACTAGTGTATCCTTACAAAGACTGTCAATGATTGTGCTATAGACAACTAGGTTAGGCTTGCAAGCTCCTTCCTCCATCCTCCTAAGCAACTGAATAGCAGCACTATTGTTACCTTTCATGCAAAATCCCTTTATTAGCGTGCCAAAAGTAACCACATCAGGCTGACAATTACCTCCCCTCATCATCTTGTGGAGAAGGGTTGCCGCCTCCGCCACTCTATTCTCTAGAAGATAGCCGTTGATTAGAGTGGTGAAGGTAACTACATTTGGTTCAAGACCAAGTTTGAAGAATTTTCCCAATACAGATAAACTAAACCCCATTTGGTTTAGATGACAATAACAATTAATGAGAAAGTTTAGAGTATAAACATCAGGTCCAATTCCCGACACATCCATTTGGTTATACAATGAGATGACGGCCGAATAATGTTTCAATTTCGCAACTTGACCCAATATTTGATTGAAACAAACAACTGAAGGCGGACGACGCATTTGAAGCATTCTATCAAACACATTGAAAGCATCCTCAACAGTTGTGATTTTGGGTGAGTTTCTCACTGGCTGCTCTAGTTGGGTTCTTGTAGATTTGATTGGTTTAGAAGGTTGAGAGTGAAGGAAAGCAAAGTAATCGTTGGCGAAAACAACAACAGTGGAGTTAGAGTGAAGACAAGGCATACCTCTCCATCTCCTGCTGGTGCAATAAGAAGAAGAAGAAGCAGCTATATTCCGCATCATCATCTTCAGCATCTCTCGAATAATAGCACCGACACTGAGTAAGAAAATGTGCAAAACTAGCCTTTCTTTAAACACACTAAAATTCTAAACGAACTTCATTCAAACACGCTTTTTGACATCTTCTACTTGTTGGAGTGTGCACAGAACAGTCTTCGGTGTAATGGGGTTTGGGATGACGATGATGTGGAGGAGAGAGAGAGAGAGAGAGTGTGTGTAATAGGGTTCTAATTATTTCTTTATTTTTTGACAAAAAGAAAAAAAGTATTTATTTATTATTACTATAAAATACTATCAACCTTTACGTCAAGGTTTGCCCAAATATTTTCTTACTTCAAGGTTTTAACTAAGGCAAGAAAAAGTTTACTTCTTTCAGTACTTCTTAATTTCATGCCCTTCTTAGGATCATTGAGTATGGCAACTGCATCTTTTGCATTCACGTATTAAGGGTTAATGTGGTAAAGGAGCTTTTGTGTTTTCTAAGTGAGATCATGCACCATGCTAGTTACTGTTAAGAGTATTGTCCCACGTTAAAAAGTTAAGAAACATATACGTGGCAGTTTTATTACCACACATTAATTTTTTATTTTTAAAAAAATGTATATTTAGCGTTCCTTTGTATTGTGAATGTCAAATATGCATTTCTGTACAAAAGATAAATAGGAGATATACACGAACTAGCTAAGTATGATTTGGCTTGTGAGTGTTTTCTTGTTTAGTATGAGCTCCTTGCTTATTTTATTCAGAACATATTTTTAGAGGATATTATTTTTAGAACATATTTTGTTTCAAATTAATAAACTTTCCTTTGTAACGTTCGTTTTATCTCAAAACAAGAGAAATACATGTAACTTGATAGTAATATTCTATCATTTGGCACATACTTGTCATGGTAGTTAATTGATAACTTAGATAATGACTCCAATTAGCCACTAACAACACATCACTTCTCACTATCAGGGCCAGAATTACAATACTTGTACAAGCTAGCACTAGCGGACCTAGAATTTTTCTGGCTGAGGTGCAATATTGATTAGGTATGAAAAATGATTTTTCGGAATAATCATATTCTCAAGATATTTTTGGCGGCTTTTATTCCTTACACATCAAATAAGAAAACTTGATTTTATGGGATTTTAGTATGAAGTATATATTGACTTAATGAGCCATCATTTTTAGCCTAAATCGTATTTTGCACTAAAACCGATTTTTCATATTTTGATTTGATGGGAATTTGATTTTCTAGTATTTTTATTTGAATCCAAATGGGAGGTACTTCCTTATTTACATTGTAAACTTAAGTAAATGGAGTAATATAAAAATAAATGAAAGTAAAATGACTAAATGTTGAAAATGGAAATAAGGTAATCTGTACACCAGTTGAGCAAATGGGCAATTTGAAGCACCTACAATAGTTTTTCCAACGAGGGGAGGTGCACCTCCTTGCGCCTTAATAGGTCCGCCTCTGCAAGCTAACACACACTAAATAGTAACCAAAATTTAGCACCCCCACCACAACTAACATCATGTTAGCGAGATCCTAGCTTAATTAGGATATTTGTTTCCTAGTTTATTAGGACTATATTTCTTTCCTTTTGTACAGATATTGTGTAATTAGGATTTTATCTTGTTTCCTAGTTTGACCCTACTAGGGTTACGTCCTTGTACTATAAATATCTCCTTTTGGAGAATGAAATATACCCTAAAAAATATTCTACCCATATTGTTCGACTTGGCATTAGAGCCAGGTTTTCTAGTAACATGTGTGTTGTGCCCACCCGTGTTCTAGCCCCATATTTTTTTCTCTACATGTGCCGTGTGTGCCCTCCTGGGTTTGTGTGTTGTGTTGTAGTGTTCGTGCCTCTACTGTGTTCATGTCATTCCTGTTTTCGTGCATCTATCGTATTTGTGTCTTTGCTGTGTTCCGATGTGTACTCTGTTGTGTTCGTGCCTACCTTCGTGCATCTCCGTATTTGTGCCTCTGTTGTGTTCCGTTGTATACTCTGCCGTGATCTGTTGAGTTTTTATTGCAATCATGCGTGATAACTCCATTGTTGCTGTTGTTGCTGCTGCCTCTACACATTTGTGTGTTTCTGACTCTATTTTAGGTATTGGCTCCAATACTTGGATAATTGACACTTGTGCTTCTAATCATATGACTTCTGATGCTAAATTTTTTGATGAGTTGTCTAGTAACAATCGTGACCCATACATAACTAGTTCTAATGGCTTGCCCTATCTAATTACTGGCGAGGGCACAATCTCTCTCACTCCTACTCTGTCCTTGTCTCGTGCTTTACTAGTTCCCAATATCCATTATAACTTGTTATCTGTTGGTCGATTACTTGATACACTTAATGCTTTTGCTACTTTCTATCCTACGCGTTGCTCTTTTCAGGATCTCAAAACTCACGAGACGATTGGGCATGGTAAACGGATAGGGGGGTTATATTATTTGACATTGCCTTCTGCACTAGTTTGTGATCTTGTCGTTTATACTGTTCAAAATTGCAGTGTCAAAGACAAACAGCAAATTTGGTTATGGCATCGTCGCTTGGGACACCCATCATTTGGCTACCTTAAGCGTCTGTTTCCATCTTTATTCCGCTCTTGTGATGAGTCCAGTTTTAAGTGAGAGACATATATTTTGGCCGAGAGCCATCGCACTGTGTTTCCTTTGAGTGACAGTAAAGCTGCAAAGCCTTTTGATTTAGTGCATTCTGATGTGTGGGGTCCGGCTCTCGTTACTTCGAACGGATTTAGTTGGTTCGTCACATTTATTGATGATTGTACCAGACTCACTTGGGTTTTCTTGCTAAAAAATAAACATGATGTTGCTTTTTTCCTTCCAGAGTTTTGTACTATGGTGTCTACTCAGTTTCATGCTCGGGTCAAAGTATTCCGGATTGATAACGGATGCGAATATGTGAATAATACTTTGGCGTCTTTCTTCCGTGCTCAAGGTATTATTCACCAAACGACAATCTCATTTACTCCTCAACATAATGGTGAGTCTGAACGCAAGAATCGTCAATTACTTGAGTTGCCCGCTCCCTTATGTTGGACATGTCCGTTCCCCATCATCTTTGGGGGCATGCTGTTTTATCTGCAGCCTATTTGATTAATTGTACTCCTAGCCGGGTTCTTGATTTCAAGACTCCGCATGATGTGTTTGGTGACCATGTTTCCCCTGTCTCAGTCTCCAAGTTGGCCCCTAAAGTTTTTGGGTCACTACAAAAAAAAACCCCTTGCGCGACCAAACTTTGCGCGACGAAACAAAATTCGTCGCGCAAAGTCACTTTGCGCGACAAATATAAATCATCATCGCTCAAAGTCTTACGCTACTCAATTTTGCGCAACCAAAACAAATCGTCGCACAAAGTCACTTTGCGCGACAAAACTTTGCACGACGGCAAAGAATCGTCGCGAAAAGTAACTTTGCGCGACGAATACTAGAATTCGGTGCACAGAGTTTTGCGCGACGAATAGTGATTCGTCTCGCAAAGTATTTACAAAAATAAATAAATAAAAAATTATTTTTAAAATTTTTTGGATGCCTTTCGTCTCGCAAAGTCTATACAAAAATAAATAAAATAAATAAATTATTTTGTTAAAAAAATATATTATTGTAGTTCGGATTGGGTTTTTGTTAGAAAATATATATTTTAAATTGACGATCAAATTGGTTCATTGTATTCATATAGGGTCAAGGAATGTAGCTGTAAAAAATCATCAAAATCGGAGTTAAAATAACTGTTTAATCGTGATTTTTGTTTATAACCATCGAAAAGTTTTGTCCCATTACGTGATCTCTGAATGTTTATTTTTTCCGATTTTTGAGGTATACGATCTCGAAGTATAAAAAAACAAGTTTGACGGTTGGATCGTTGAAACTGGTTTCATAGAATACATATGCTATTAAAACAATATATTCACTAACAATTAAGAGTTTATTTATACTTTTGTTAAATATAACATAAGATTTTGTGGTATCCACTAGTATAAATATTTTAAATTGACGATCGAAGTGGTTCATTGTATTCATATAGGGTCAAGGAGTGTAGCTGTAAAAAATCATGAAAATCAGAGTTGAAATAACCGTTAAATCGTGATTTTTCGTTTATAACCGTCGAAAAGTTTTATCCTATTACATAATCTCTGAATGTTTATTTTTTCCGATTTTTGGCGTATATGATCTCGAAGTGTAAACAAACAAATTTGACGGTTGGATCGTTGAAACTAGTTTCGTAGAATGCGTATGCCATGAAAACAATATATTCACTAACAAATAAGAGTTTATTTATACTTTTATTAAATATAACATAAGATTTTGTGGTATCTACTAGTGTAAATATTTTAAATTGACGATCGAATGCAATCATTGTATTCATATAGGGTCAAGGAGTGTAGCTGTAAAAAATCATGAAAATCAGAGTTGAAATAACCGTTAAATCATGATTTTTCGTTTATAACCGTCGAAAAGTTTTGTCCTATTACTTAATCTCTGAATGTTTATTTTTTCCGATTTTTGGCGTATATGATCTCGAAGTGTAAACAAACAAATTTGACGGTTGGATCATTGAAACTAGTTTCGTAGAATGCGTATGCCATGAAAACAATTTATTCACTAACAAATAAGAGTTTATTTATACTTTTATTAAATATAACATACGATTTTGTGGTATCTACTAGTGTAAATATTTTAAATTGAGGATCGAATGCAATCATTGTATTCATACAGGGTCAAGGAGTGTAGCTGTAAAAAATCATCAAAATCAGGGTTGAAATAACCGTTAAATCATGATTTTTCGTTTATAACCGTCGAAATGTTTTGTCCCATTAATTGATCTCTTAATGTTTATTTTTTCTGAATTTTGGTGTATATGATCTCGAAGTATAAACAAACAAGTTTGACGGTTGGATCGTTGAGTAGCTTTAAATTTATTTATTTTGTACGTATAACACTTAAGAAATTGAATAGTATATGTATTTATTACTAGCTTTAAATATTTTTTAAGACTTTGCGCGACCAATTGGTATTTCGTCCCGCAAAGTATACTCTCAAAATTTGGGCGTGTACCCAAAATGGGAATTTTTTTATAAAAAAACTTTCGACTTTGCGCGACCAATATATAAATATTCGTCGCGCAAAGTATACTCTAAAAATTTGGCCGGCACCAAAAATGGGATTTTTAAAATAATAAAAAAATTTCGACTTTGCACGACCAATATATAATTATTCGTCGCGCAAAGTATAAATTCTAAAAATTTGGCGGGCACCAAAAATGGGATTTTTTTTAAAAAAAATTTCGACTTTGCGCGACCAATATATAAATATTCGTCGCGCAAAAGTTTGGGCGACTAGAAATTCGTCGTGCAAAACTGAAAAAATTTGGCGGGCTCCGAAAATGGGAATTTTTTTTAAACACTTTGCGCGACCAATATATTGTTTCGTCGCGCAAAGTGATACGTTCTTTAAAAGCAAAATAACTCCTCCACCATTTTCTCAATGTCTTCTAAATCCTACCATTTCTCTCTTTCCCAATCCCCAAATCCTACCATTTCTCTCACACTCACTCCTCTCACTTAATCTCTCATCTCTCTCTTCATTATCTCTCTCTCTCTCTCACTCACTCTCTCATCTCTCTTTTCATCATCTCTCACTCTCACTCACTCTCTCATCTCTCTCTCACTATCTTCTCTAATTCTCTCACACTCACTTCTCTGTAAATTTTAAATTTTTTTCATTGATATGTGTTTTTGGAGTTAGTTTTGAGTTTATGCCAATTATTTGTCATTATTTTATGTTATTGTTTTGTTATTTGACAATATTTGTTTTTTTTTTTTTGTAGGGAATTGTTGAGGCTTTGATGGCTAAAGTTGAGGATTTGATATAAGAGGCTTGTAGATTTTATTATTGTACTTTGTTAATTTAAGTGTACATTTTGAATATTATGTATATTGGATAATTTGACCATTATTTTTCTTATGTAATTTTATTTTGAATATGTCAATTTAAATTAAAGTAATTAAGAAAAATAAAATCATACAATTAAATTAAATTTAAAAAAATTAATATAATGAAATTGATATAAGAGAAATAATAATAAAAAATGTCAAAAACCTTGCGCGACAAAATATTTCGTCGCGCAAACTATTAAATTAGTTTATTTTAGTTTAAAATTTTCAAAAAACAAAATTTTTAAAAAATGAATATTTCGTAGCGCAAACCTTTGCGCGACGTTCACATTCGTCGCGCAAAGTACACTTGCGCGACATTAACTTTCGTCGCGCAAAGTATATAATATTCATCGCGTAAAGTAATTAATATTCGTCGCGCAAAGTTGTTATTGTCCGTTGCGCAAAGTTTTCAGGATTCGTCGCGCGAAGTAATTAATATTCGTCGCGCAAGTTGTTATCCTTCGTCGCGCAAAGTGGCTTTGTGCGACGAATAATTTTGGCCGTCGCGCAAACCCTTTCTCCACGAGTTTTGCGCGACGAAATTTTCCTTTGCGCGACCAAAAATCATTCGTCGCGCAAAGTGGTTTTTGTAGTAGTGGGTGTATTGCCTATGTTTATGTCTACTCTCATCAACGGAGTAAACTTGATCATTGTGCTCTGCGATGTGTCTTTATTGGTTACTCTTCTACTCATAAAGGTTATAAGTGCTATCATCCACCTACTTAGAAAGTGCTATCATCCACATACCTAGAAAGTGCATGTTACTTTGGACGTGACTTTCCATGAAAAAGTGTCCTATTATGTCTTTCTCTCATCTCAAATTCAGGGGGAGAGGGGGGTGAATTGGAGAGTCTTTGACTTGAATTGGAGAATGATGTGTTTGAAGATACTACTCTTGGGAAGGAAATGAACGATCGCACTGAAGCAAGTGACCGGTCGCCAATATCTGAAGATAAAACATGTGGTCTCTGTGAAGAAACTACCGGTAGCCCTTTGGAACTCGACCGGTCGCCCATATTTGGAGATGAAGCAGGTGCTCAGTGTCGAAACGACCAGGCACACTGAAGCAAGCGACCAGTCGCCTGTATATGAAAATAATGACAGTGATTATTGTATGGATGAGTTCGATGCATTACCCCCCCCTCTGCCCTGCCAGTGCCCCAATCTACTCGTGATAGTGAATAAAATGAGGTAATTTCTAATGATCTATATGTGTCAACTTATCAGTTACCCACACGAACCACTCGTGAGAAACCTAAAGTACAATATTCTCTCGATATACATGCCAAGTCTAAATATCCCATTAGCCATTATGTGTCAACTCATCGTTTGTCTAAGTCATATGAATCATATTTGTGTCAATTATCTAGTGTATGTGTGACAACTAAGCTGCAGGATGCTTTATCTAACCCCAAATGGATGGATGCCATGAATGTTGAAATGGATGCCTTGAACAAGAATAAAACATGGGATTTAGTTCCTTTGCCACAAGGGAAGAAAGCTGTTGGATGCAGATGGGTGTTTACTTTGAAGCATAAGGCTGATGGTTACATTGACCGTTACAAGGCTAGATTGGTAGCAAATGGTTATACTCAGACCTATGGAGTGAATTATTTGGAGACCGTTGCTCCAGTGGCAAATCTCAATATTGTGCGTGTACTATTGTCCATGGATGCTAACCGCGACTGGCCCTTATTGCAATTCGATGTCAAAAATGTGTTTCTACATATGACCTCAAGGAGGAGATTTACATGGATCTCCCTCCTAGTATTTCAGTAACCTTTAAGGAGAGTGTTGTGTGTAAGCTGCGGAAGTCTTTATATGGATTGAAGCAATCTCCAAGAGCGTGGTTTAGGAGATTTGCAGCATCTATGAAGAAATTTGGGTATGTGCAGAGTAACTCAGACCATACTTTATCTCTAAAGCATCATAAAGGTAAATTGATAGTTTTAATTATTTATGTTGATGATATGATTGTGACTGGAGATGATCAAGCAGAAATGCAAAATCTTCAGAAGTATCTGGCTTCCGAATTTGAGATGAAGTCATTGGGTGTTTTGAAATACTTTCTTGGGATTGAAGTTGTCAGATCTAAACATGGTATCTTTCTGTCTCAAAGAAAGTATATTTTGGATTTACTTGCAGAGATTGGAATGTTGGATTGTAAACCAATTGATACCCCTAGTGAACAAAATCATACATTGGGGTTGTATCCTGATCAAGTCCCTGTAGATAGAGAGCATTATCAACGACTTGTGGGGAAATTGATTTATTTATCTCATACACGTCCTGATATTGCATATGCAGTGAATGTAGTGAGTCAGTTTATGCATTATCTAAGTGAAGATCATATGGGTGCTGTGATGCGCATTTTGAGGTATCTGAAAGTAACTCATGAAAAGGGGTTAATGTTTTGCAAGTATGGTAATATAAATATGGAAGGGTATACGAATGTTAATTGGGCTGGTTCAGTCACTGATAGACGTTCTACGTCTGGGTATTTCACATTTGTTGGTGGTAATCTTATTACTTGGAGGAGTAAAAAGCAAAAAGTGGTGTCTAGATCTAGTGCCGAGGCCGAGTACCGTGGGATGGCTCAAGGTGTGTGCGAGTTACTATGGTTGAGAAGATTGTTGAGAGATCTTGGGTTTGGACCCTAGAAACCCATGGATTTGTATTGTGATAATAAAGCTGCAATTGCAATTGCGCATAACCCTGTGCAACATGATTGTACAAAGCACGTGGAGGTTGATCGACATTTTGTTAAAGGGAAGTTGGATGCAGGAATTATTTCTTTTCCGTTTATATCATCTGAGTATCAACTAGCAGATGTTCTTACGAAAGCTGTGTCTACTATGGTCTTTCTCAACTCGCTTGACAAGTTGGGCATGCGTGACATCTTTGCTTGCTCCAACTTGAGGGGGAGTGTTAGCGAGATCCTAGCTTAATTAGGATATTTATTTCCTAATTTATTATGACTATATTTATTTCCTTTTGTACAGATATTGTGCAATTAGGATTTTATCTTGTTTTCTAGTTTGACCATACTAGGGTTACGTCCTGTACTATAAATACCTTCTTTTGGAGAATGAAATATACCCTGAAAAATATTTTACCCATATTATTTGACTCATCCAATACACATTCTCTAGCTTCCCATTATTTATATTGTCTGGCAGCCATCTTGTTACTTTTTGAATCAAATTAGTCACACTTGTGCCTAAATAAAACGAAATCCCAATGATCAACGCGGCCATGGCGGTCGATGTGCTTCGGAGTGACACAGGAAATTCTTGATAAAACAATGCAACTTGTCCCGGATAATGAAATGCCTCTCCAATGCGTACCAAAATTAACTATGGGAAAAGCCACAAGGCCAACATGAGGACAATTGCACCAAGCTGGTCTTGGAGGTGGCGGGTTTTTGCTATTTTAAGCCTTTTTTACTCCACTAGTGCTGAAACAACCATGCCGAGAACGTTTAACACGTGGCCTAATCCTATGCGTTGGAGGGATGTTGGGAATTGACCAGTCAACTTCTGCCACGTGGGCCACAAGAACTTGTCAATAACGGTGAGAGAGTTGGCAGTGGAGATGAAGACAATGACTAAAATAGACCCTGCTGGGATGTTAAAATGAGGCCCAATCTGGCGGTCCATGGTGAGAGCCTGCAAGATGGTTAAGCTGTATTGGACTGCTACTGGGGTACCTAAGAAAATAGTAGTTGATCATACTGGCAAAATTCTTATGAGGGTCTTGAAATCTTCTGCTTGTTGCACTGTGCATTGTCTCCACGGTTTCTAATTGAACCAGACCTGCATATATATATATATATGGGGGCGGATCCGTGGCACCATATTTTTGACACAATTTTTGAGTCATTAGATTACTCCACTTTTAATGGTTGAGATTAAACCTCACATGGCAAAACAATATTTTTTTATTTAATTAATATTTATACATTTGAATTAAAATTCTGATACCATATTAATTAAGAATTCATTCTCTCTCATCTCATTAATTATCTTTAATTAATTAATTCTCTCTCTTTCTTCTAAAGAGAATTGACGCCTCCTCCTTTGCCTCTGCTTCTTCTTTCTCTCTCTCTCTCTCTCTCTCTCTCTCTCTCTCTCTCTCTCTCTCTCGTCCCATTCTCATCCCCAAAGCCACCCTAACCACCACCACCACTCCAACCCCTACCCTACCTAAACCACAAATCACAGGGACTCTCTCTTTCTCTCTCCTTCCTCTCCAGTAACACCATCGCTTCTGTACAAGGAAAGAGAGATTTTGAAGATCGCCGATCTTGGACTCGGCCGCTCCTTCACCCCTCAAGAGTTACACGCACGAGATTGGTTTAGCTGACTTTGTCTTTCTCAATTCCATTATGAACTTTGTAGCCTAATAAAACAAATATTATAAATAAAAAAGTGCAAAACGATCTAGTTTTCTCAATTCCTTTATGACTCAGTTTGGCTTCATGTCAGACTTCTGGTCAAGTTGCCATTGCACTGTAAATTTTACTTTTACTTTTTAATTCTTTCAAATGTTGTCCCTTAAAATAATTATGCATGGATTTTATAATATTGGGAGGGATAGTCCGAGCTACTCTCTGAGCTTCTTCCAAATCTTTCAAGAATCTGTTTTTCCCAGCCAAACAATAATTAGACCGGAGCATCTCATATTAGACAATTTCAATAAGCTACAATAATTCACTAGAATAGCCTCAAACAATTACAACATATAATTGAAAACCTCCAACAGTCGATGCATAAGCTACAATAATTCACTAGAATAGCCTCAAACAATTACAACATATAATTGAAAACCTCCAACAGTCGATGCATAAATACTTGTACCAAAATCTCTCAAGCAACTGTCTACCAAGCACAACCTCCCATTGTCCAGGATTGATCAGGCGAGCGAATATGCTTAATTATCATGTTCTCAAAACTTTCTAGGAACTAATATGCTAGATGAATTGTACCTATATGGAGAGAGAGAGAGAGAGAGAGAGAGAGAGAGAGATTAAATTACCAAGAAGAGAGATTACGTTTCCAAGAAAAAAGGGAGGAGAGAGAAAATTATTTTATTTTATTTTTATGAGAGAGAAAATAAAATTAATTATTGTTTATTTAAAACATTAAAACTATTTCCCATGTCAGATTTAATCTCAACCATTAAAAGTGGAGTAATCTAATGGCCCAAAAATTGTGTCAAAACTTGTGTCAAAAATATGGTGCCACGGATCCGTCCCCTATATGTATATATATCTAATTTAGCTGTCCAAAGGCTTTTCAAGCATATTAGAAGCTTGTAGCGAAAGCGAAAATTATAGTATAACAAAAGGGCATAAAGAAAAACAAAACAAAACAAAAAAGGCAAGGAAATGATCTTTTATGAATAAGGTTTTTATCTTTTTGGCACAAAAATAAGGCCAAAATGGAGAAAATTGGACTTTGGTTGACGCAAAAGGGGATTCAAATTTGGACCTCTTCCGACATTAGAAAGAGAAACACCACTAGATTAAAAGCTAGAAAAATCATTTTCTTTCAATGACAGAGGGATGAGTAGGGATCATATGCCCCCAAGAGATGACAACTAGGCAACAAAGTCTACCCATATAATGAGACTTTGTAAAGCGTTATAGTTAAAGCATTTGGTGCATTTTGTTTTTCTCTCACTAATAATTAAGTGCATTTTCTTTACATGAAATCTCTCTACACAATTGTGCGCCATGATGAACACACAACCATTTTGACTGCACCATAACTAATATCTCTAATGCTAGCTCCTCCTCCTGTCCTGACGAATCAATTTACATTGGTGATCATCAAGACCACTGCCTGCTCTAGCATGTCAACCATTAATTGGTGACCTGTTTTTAAACCCTGACAAGATGACTTATTATTAAACTATGATGCATTATTTCACCTAAATGGCTTAGTGAACAAAAAAAACATCAACATCTTCTCAAAAAGAAATCTAAATGGCTTAGATGTTGGACGATCATTGGATCTTAAACTGTTACGAAATTGGTCAATAACGATAAGGCATATGAGAGAAAGGATAAATCAAAGCATGGTTGATACTATGTTATACTAACCCTAAAATCTTAAGTTAGCTAATAAAACATTAGAAATTTAAAGTAATGCTTGTACCTGAAGCTGGAGCTAGGTGTTGCAGAACCCACCAAGTCATCTGTCACTCCACCATGCCCATAGTAATAATCCTTGCTTCCGCCAGACGAGTGCTGGAGATTCCTTTTCCGAGCTGAAGCAACAACCATGCGAGCCAAACCCACAAATGGGCTCCCTTGTGGTTTATCAAAACGATAGAAACGGGCCCCACACAAGAAAATGACCAGTCCGCAATGGCGCACAGGCCAAACCCTAATCTCCAACCCACATTGTCCTCAACATAGACGATGGCTGTGATGCTGACCACTGTAGCTGCGTAGAGGGTGAAGAAGAACCAGTTGAAGAAAGTGGCTTGGTTCTTAGGGTTTTCAAACTGATTTGCTCCCATTGTTGCCATGGTGTATCTGTTGTGAATTGAGCACAAAACTCAACTCACCCTCCCCTAATGATCTTGTTGTTGATGGACTTTGTGACACACACAATGATGGATGAATCACACACACACTACACACTTGAGACAACAACCAAGCACAAAGTGACACAAGCATTTAGAGGTTCAGCAATTGCCTACATCCTCTTGGTGATCCCCTTGAGAAATTCACTTCATGAAAGAATAAGTTACAACTTTGGTTTTACACAGAAAACCCCCTTAGAACTCTATTCTCTCCCCAAGCTCTCTTTTCTCTCACACCCCTTGCTCAACACTTTGATGCACTTGTCAACACTCTCACAACCCTTGGTGTTTCCCCCCTTTGGTGTCTAGACTCTCATGACTACAACACTTCCTCCCTTGATGATTAAGACACCCTTGATGGTATTACAATTACCCTCACCCTTTGTGAACTTAATCACCCCTTGGAGAATAAAGACCATCCCTTGGTGAACTTAACCACACCTTGGTGAGATAACTGTTGCGTAGATTTAGCTCCACCAAAATGGATTAAGCTGCATCCTCAACTTGTGATACTCGCAAGTGCACGAGCCGTTGGTAGTTTAGCGTATGTAAGTGCGAGGTCGATTCCACAGGGATTGGTGATTGAATGATCCAATTTAGTTTCCCTACACAAAACAGAAATGAAAAAGAGGAAATAAATAAAACAAGGAAGAAAGAAATAAGTAACTCAAGCAAATAAGTTCCCAAGTTCAATTAGATTAATGGATTGATTCTAGCTAAAGTATGATTAAGCCATGGTGTGTGGTCATAACCTTGTGTTCCTAATTCCCTAATTTGATCATTTGTTGTCTAACCTAAAATTAAGCATTAGGAACCCATTAAGCATAGAAGAACATTTTAAACAACCAAGCATGTATCTAATCCCTGTTGTCGAATGTCCATACATACTCTTCCTATTCATAGTTCAATTCGAATTAAAGCATGGTGTATACTCTTAATTCAAACCAAGATAGCTAACATGCAAGCCTAAATGGTGATCAATCATTCAAACTAGCATATTAACTTATAAGCATAATGAATAAGAACAAAAACCATAATTGAAACTTGGAAACTAATTCAACTTGAAAACTTAAGAAAAGAATTTACATAACAAAGAAAAATAAATTACAACTAAGAAAACATTAAGGAAACTAAGAGAACTTTGAGGAAGAAAGGAAGTGTTTGAGAACTTTGAGGAGGGAGAAGAAAGTGTTTGGGAACTTTAGAGAATTTTGGAAGAACATGTGTTTGAGAGCTTTGAGGATTTTGGAAGGGAATGTGTTTGTGAAGTGTTTGAGACATGAAGACTTTTGGAAGAGAAGGGAAGTAGAGAGATGTTTGATATTTAGTACAAAGAAAATTTAATAGAATGATCTTATTACAACAATTGAGAACTACAAAGGGAAACTAAGAGAAATTGAGGGAGAGAAGGGAAGGGAGCTCTAGAGAAGTGCTTGAGAGCTCCCCCCCTTGGGGTGTGTTTACAAGCTTAGAGAACTTCCCTATTTATAGGCCTAGGGGAAGTGAAAATCTGAATTCAAAATGGCTAATGCATACAACACTTGTTTTATAAAATCTGAAATGGTTGATGCACTTGTATTAGAAAATCTAAATTGGGTGATGCACTTGTATTAGAAAATCTTGAATTGGTTGATGCACTTCACCAATAGATCCCACCAGCAGCCCTAGCTCATCTTCATGTCACCATGACCAAGCTTCCAACCAGAAATGATAGCTCATACCTAGCTCACCATGACCAAGCATCCAACCAGCACATGCTGAGGTCAGCATGACCAGTAACTTCAAGGGCTTACAACTTGGGCTTCTCTTAATCAAATTAGAACTTTAAGAACTCTAAATTGAAGTTCAGAATGTCTTCTTTCCAGCCATATGTTATTTGGGCCAATCCAAGGTCGGAGGAAGAAGATAAGGCCGAAACAAATTGCTAACTCATTTTCCGCGCTGATAAGATCCATCCTGAGCATGGTTCTGTGTTTGCTAGGTAACGGACTCCAAATTTATCCAATGGGGCTGAATTTTGGATATGTTATAGTACACACCAATTGGAACAACTTTCATGAAGAATGTGGCCTCATTCGAGCTATGTAGGTTGTTGAAACAATGCTTGCAATATGACCTACGGAACTGGACTGGCAGGGGGCTGTAGCCAAAATGAGTTTGTCTTTAAGCTCTTCTTCCCTTTATCCAAATCAGGCTTTAACATGCATGGATTGCATCATTTCCTATCCAAAGCCATCATTGTTCCCTAAAGCTGAAAGATAAACACAAAAAGGATTAAAAGTACAAGTTTAACTCAAAAACATAACCAAATCATAAGCTAGAAGGGTACAAAATGATATACAATTATGAACCGATCAATAACCTCCATTGGAACACAATAGCTCCCAGCTACTTGACCACCTGAGATTAACCACACCCCTTGAGGAATAAAGAGCACTCCCTTGGTGAACTAAGTCACCCCTTGGTGAACCAAGTCACCCTTTGGTGAACTTGTCCACCCTTAGGTGAACTTCTCCACCCTTGGGCAATTAAGCCACACCTTGCTGTCTTGCTTCCCCTTCCCTTTAATAGACAAGCCTTTGGACCTTGGAGAAGGCTCCATCTTGTTCTCCCACATTCTGCCCTTGGATTCCAGACTTAGACCACAACTTGGGCAGACCAAAAGCTAGTCAATAATAGCTGCAAACTCAGCCACCCTATCTAGAGCCATAGGGTAGGTACTCATTGAAACAAGTCAACCTTTGCTGCTACCTTGCATCCTAAATGTGAGCCATTTTTCCAACAATCTCCACCTTGGCGAACCATTTAATCACCCCGTGAACCATTGTTGACCTCTAGAACCTCTTCAACCTCTTTAGAAATCGTTCTAGTAATTTCCAAGAGCTCCACCATGGCAATACACCTCTTGCCTCAATGCACCTTTGGTGGAAGGTGTTCCTCCCAAGCCTAAACTTGAGTAACTTGGACCTCTTGTGCAGAAAAGAATTCCCCCATGCCAAATTCGTTGCTTCTCGCCTTCTTGGAACCTTGAATCATGGACTTCCTTTGATATGCAAAACACATACCAAACCTTTGTTCACTAAATCCCCTCTTAGCACTCCTTGCTCTTGGATTTAAGAACACCTTTCTTTTCATCTATGCACCTCTCCAACTTTCCCGTTTCATGCTCCCTGTAGCACTCCGAAACGTGGCTGGAACTTCTTAGTCCATCCATCCAAAACCTAGGGACGGTTTGATGGATTCCTTGGGCCCGGACCTTGCACTTGATGATGGCTCCACCTCAAGTAGAACCCCTTTGTGAGTTTGTTGTTGTTGCCCTCCTTCTTCAGCCCTTGTGTCAAGCTCCACCTCAAATGGAGACTCCTCCATGACCACCTTGGCAAGAAGTTTCCCTTCAACAACATCCTCCACATCATCCCTTGTCTTGACTTCACCTTTGTGGAATTTCCTCTCCACACTTTCTGTACCTTTGAAATCAAGCACCCTTGATGATGAACTTGCATGCAAGAAGAACTTGCTATGACTTCCTTGAGTACTCCTCTAGTCAACTTGTCTAGCACACTCCACTCCGCCTCTGTCATGGCTCTTGTCTTCTTCTCCTTGCCTCCCAAAACAATGCAGATATTTTTCTTGTGTAAGGGCTGACTTCATCCTCCATTTGCTGACAGCTTTGTGGTTGCCTCTGCTGCAGAGAACCGCTTCCACCTCCAGCTTCCTTCAGCTTCCTTGTCACCTGCCATCTTCAACACACTAGCAACTTGCTGCTCCAACACACAGCTCTGATACCACTTGTTGTGAATTGAGCACAAAACTCAACTCACCCTCCCTTAATGATCTTGTTGTTGATGGACTTTGTGACACACACAATGATGGATGAATCACACACACACTACACACTTGAGACAACAACCAAGCACAAAATGACACAAGCATTTAGAGGTTCAGCAATTGCCTACATCCTCTTGGTGATCCCCTTGAGAAATTCACTTCATGAAAGAATAAGTTACAACTTTGGTTTTACACAGAAAACCCCCTTAGAACTCTATTCTCCCCCCAAGCTCTCTTTCTCTCACACCCCTTGCTCAACACTTTGATGAACTTGTCAACACTCTCACAACCCTTGGTGTTTCCCCCCTTTGGTGTCTAGACTCTCATGACTACAACACTTCCTCCCTTGATGATTAAAACACCCTTGATGGTATTACAATTACCCTCACCCTTTGTGAACTTAATCACCCCTTGGAGAATAAAGACCATCCCTTGGTGAACTTAACCACACCTTGGTGAGATAACCTCCATTGGAACACAATAGCTCCCAGCTACTTGACCACCTGAGATTAACCACACCCCTTGAGGAATAAAGAGCACTCCCTTGGTGAACTAAGTCACCCCTTGGTGAACCAAGTCACCCTTTGGTGAACTTGTCCACCCTTAGGTGAACTTCTCCACCCTTGGGCAATTAAGCCACACCTTGTTGTCTTGCTTCCCCTTCCCTTTAATAGACAAGCCTTTGGACCTTGGAGAAGGCTCCATCTTGTTCTCCCACGTTCTGCCCTTGGATTCCAGACTTAGACCACAACTTGGGCAGACCAAAAGCTAGTCAATAATAGCTGCAAACTCAGCCACCCTATCTAGAGCCATAGGGTAGGTACTCATTGAAACAAGTCAACCTTTGCTGCTACCTTGCATCCTAAATGTGAGCCATTTTTCCAACAGTATCTTGTGCCTCCCACCCCAATTGTTGCTAGGGCTATAGCTGTGTAAAAGATTTCATGCTGTAGCTTGGAGGTGGGTTGGCATAGCTCTGGTTCCTTCACACAAGGTTGAGGCTTCAACGAGTTAAATAATGTCTCGGTTAACGCTAATAGAACAATGCCCTGCAAGCCAAGCCAAGCTAAGAGATGATTATTAAGATTGCAATATGATCATATATATATGTGGAGTTTTGACTATTTAGGGGGTCCATGTGATGCATAGTTATGTCTTTTAAGTCACTAGCGAGCTAGGCATTTATAAGCAATAATAATGCATCTTTTCACTCCAAGAAAGAATAATACTAGAATTATCACATTTAATTACGATTTTAACTAACCACATGACATGATATTAGAGTTTAAAGAATTGTTGTTGTGTCATACACGACTTCCCTTTTTAAACATTTTTATAATTTAACTTTTAAAACACGTATGTGCTACAACTATAGTGAAGCTCACATATATGTTGCATATCAAAGTCACATGATGTGCTCATACAATAATTCGTGCGGAAGTATATATGTAGAATTGTGGCTGTTTCGCGTACTTCTTCATTGATTTGGGAATTTAAAGATCCATCGATTGGGATTTGTTTCTGTTTTCTGTAAGATTACTACGTACTCAAATTGTGGCTGCTCATATTGATTTGACTTGCTGACTTCAATTCCATGTTTGGCTATGGAGCTTCTATTTCCTCAACTATGATATGTGGTGGATTTCAGATTGTTAATTAGTTGCATTTCTGTTATTTGGGTCATGTGGATGTTCTTTTGGTTGAGTATGTCTGTTGTTTATCCTCTATCTCTCCGATTTCAACAATTGGAGAATTACTATGTTCAAAGATTCAAGTTTTGTATTCACTTTTGATTGATAGTTATAGTAGCCGATGTTGTATATGTTGCTAGAATCCCAAATCAAATATAACGGGTCCTAATTTTATAAGAGAGGTAGTTATAGTACATATTGTTTTATTCAAATTGACTGTGTAATGTTAAGGGACTCACATTTTCTAATCACATTAGCTAATTAGATTATACATTTCTTGATGTGTCTTTTATATTAATCATTATGGCCAGTGGTTATAGTTAGAACATGTTAACGAAAGAGAAATAGAGAAATAGAGAGAGAATTAAGAAGAAGATGAACTTTTCTGTATTGTTTCTCATATAACTATACAATTACAGAGAGTTAAGCTTTATAAGGCTCTAACTGATTATAACAGCTTAGTAACTATTTCTATAACATCAATCAATAGGTGACACCTGTCACAATCCTAGTTCTACATAATCTAACATCCCCCGACAAGATCATGGGTGGAGAATCCAACCATGAGATTGGAACAATGTTTAAACCAAAGAAGCAGAAAAGCATTGAATTTTGCTGTAGTTGAAGCAGAGTAGACTACATTTTTGTTTTGTTTGGAGCACCAATCCAAAGCTTGAGACATAAGAGTACTGCTATAGTGAGCTGCATGTGAAGCATAACACAACAAAGTTGTCCAATTTGAGGAGAAAAACTTAACATGAAATAGGGATAACACTATTTTGCTATCCCCAGCCAATCAAGGTATGTCACGCGTGATAACTTTTTCATATGATAGCCTTTGATTGGTCGGGGATAGCAAAACAATACAATCTCCGTTTCATACAAGTTTTTCTGCAATTTGAGGCATATCAAAAAGAGTACCAACTCTATTCCATCATTTTGCTCCAATGAAGACATATGCCCAACCTAGTATTGTAACCATGGACAACTCAAAATCTGATATGCTCATTTGGCTTTGTGAAATTCACTCACCAATAGTAAAAAAAAATTTGATTTCAGCCGTTGACGTCAACATGTTCTGGCCACAACCCTAGGCGATTCTTGCTAGTGGGCTTGCCCAGGTTGGTGGGTCCCACCCTTTGCCCGGGCTGGACCTTCCGCACCGAAGGGATTTTTTGGGTCTTCTCTTTTTTTATTAAAAATTTTTAATATGAAAATTATTAATTTACTACTTATCTTTATTTAATGAATAGTTTTATTTATTAAAATTTAATTAATTAAGGGTATTTTGAATATTTTACCGTTCTATATATTAAAAAAAGAATATTTTACTGTTATTTGCCTATGTCATTATATTATGTGCTTTGACTTGTAGATAGGTGGTTTAAAGTTCGAGTCCCCATGATACTTTGAAAGTGTGTATTAGATAACCCAATCACCCATCCTAACTTAGCAACAACCAAAAAAAATATATAACTCGAAAATTTGTAATAAAATGCTTCAAAACATTCAAGTAAAAATAAAAGCAATAGAGGATGTAGGTCTAACTAATGGAAAACTTAGGAGAGTTTAAAGTAGTTTTAAGCATTCACTCCAACATCCAAATTCATCTTTTCACATTCTTTATATGGATTAACGAGTAGTTATTGTCTGCCTAGAAAATCAAAAGATACTGTTTACTCATAATTCCTCTCTAGTAGTAGACTCCAAGACACTTGCTTGATCTTAACTCTTAATTAGCAAACATAACCATCAACCATCAGAGCCTGAACTACCTTCTACTCCCTTACTAACATTCTGATGCTTGTACAACTTGGCACATAACAAGTAATAACCGAAATTCAGCACACCAATCACAACTACCATCCAGTACACATTGTCAAGCCTCCCTTGGTTTATATCATCCGGCAACCACCCTGTAACCCTCCGAACAAGACCAATCAGAGCCGTGCCCATGTAGAAAGCAATGCCTATTGTCATTGCAACCATTGCAGTCGCCGTGCCTCGAAGCGACGCTGGAAATTCTTGATAGCACAACTGAAGTTGCCCCGGAAAATGGAAGGCTTCACCAATGCCAACTAAGGCCAGCTGTGGGAATAACCACATAACCAACATTGGCAGCGTGGAGCTGTGGGCTGTTTTGAGACGCCTTGACTCCACTAATGCTGAAACAACCATGCTTATGATATTTAGGACATGGCCTATTCCTAGTCTTTGGAGGGGAGTCGGAGATTGATTGGTCAGTTTTTGCCATACGGGATATAGGAAGCGATCAATTATTGGGAGAGAGATGCAAGTAGATATTTGAACCAAGACTAGCAAAGATCCAACTGGGATTTTGAAATGTGACACGATGCGACGGTCTGTGGTTAGAGCTTGGAGGGTTGTTAAGCTGCCTTGGATTGCTATTGGGGTGCTTATAAATATACTGGATGACCACAAAGGGAAAATTCTAATGACAGTTTTGAGATCTTCTACTTGTTGGAATGTGCACAGGCTCCATGGCTTTGCAATTGAGCCATCAGGTTTCAAGTCGCCTTCAGTTTTCAGGGCTGCACCATTTAGAAAGCTGCAACAAGAGAGCAAAGTGAAATTGTCATTTCTTTTTCTTTTTATGAAGCTGCAACAATAAAAATGAAAAAAGGGTTTGCTAGGCCCTTCAGAATATGACTGTCAATGGTTTAGAGGAAAAGCACTGTCTGAGCTCCCAAACTCAACAAAGTTTTTAATACCCTTTCCTCTGCCTAATTAATTAGTCTCGCCCCGGCCTAAGCCTAGGCCTAGGCCAGGCCACCGCCCAGCAGGCCGGTGTGCTGCATGCCGAATAACAAGGCTGTTATGACATTACCATGACGTGGTCATGCCGTCATTATGATGATAATAATGGATAGAATATGACATGGAGAAAACGTTTCCTTCCTCTTTGACTCAGCACAAAGTGAACACTGCAGCTGCTCACCAAAGGTGTTTCAAACATCCCAAAGTGGCCAACTCATCGAGCAATAGAAGATAAATGTATCTTATACGTAAAATTGTGTCATTTAGTCAAAAGAAGCAAATTAAAAGTTGATTAAGCTTCAAGATCTTCTATCTTCAACTATATTTTCTTTTCCATCAGACAGAAAAGCTACCATCATCTCCAGTGCACTATACTATTTTCCTCCATCCAAAAGAAATAACGAAAATGAAACCGAGTATAAACTGTGAAGTACTTTTTCTTCCGCTTTGTTCTATAATGATTTGCTCCTACATCAAAATAAATAAATAAAGTACTGACTCTTCCATTTTTCTTAAGAAATAGGAAGGTTGATGTGAATATGTTTATAAACAGGAAAATAGGATACTTTTTATAAAATCAAAGTCGCACCTCAAGCTCTTTTTATGTGTTTCAGGAACCATCTTTGCCTCTCCATCATTGTGGTAGTGATAATCCTCGCTTCTGGATGAGAGCAGAACTTTCCTTTTCCGGACGCTTGCAACAAGAACACGAACCATATTCACAAATGGGCTGCCTTGTGGCTTATCCCGACGATAGAAATTGCTTCCCGATAAGAAAATGAGTAAACCAATCAAATTTACAAGAGCACATAGGCCATATCCCAAGCCCCAACTGACATTGTCCTCAATATAGACAATGGCTGTAAAACTTATAACAGAAGCTGTATACATTGCAAAGAAAAACCAGTTAAAGAAATTCCCTTGCTCTTCTGGTTTATCAAATTGGTTTGCACCCATTGTTGCTATAGTAAAGCGAGTGCCTCCGAGTCCAATCGATGCCAGAGCTATACCGGCATAGAGAACTGCAAACTGAGATTCTGATGGTGTTTCACACAAGCTTAATCCGTCATCACATGACGTAGGCCTCAAGGAGTCCAGAGTTGCAGTCAAAACTAATAGGACCAGTCCCTGCAAGGGTAATGAATTTAAAAATGAAACTCAAGGTGTGTGTGCGTGCTTGCGCAAGAGTGGAGACAGAGTGAGGCTGTTACCAGAAAAGAGATACAAGAAGAGATTAAGATGACAGGGAAGCAGCCGGAAAAAGAGTCTGCAATAATTGCTCCAATGATTGGAAATAAACAAGTGCAACCATTGACTACATTTGAAACCTGAGCAGCATCAATGCTCTTCACGTTATATTCCTGAATCAGATACACAATCAAATTTGATTGCCATCCTCCAGCAGCAAGGGTCAAGCACATAAAAGTTCCTGGTCCAAACAAAAAAAACACATGTTTTTCTAAGAAATAGATTTGTGCAAACATACAGAAGTGATGAACATATATATAGTCAAGTCCATGAGTGAGTAAGTGAGAGAGAGAGAGAGAGAGAGAGAGACCTATGATGAATAAAAAGATGATCCAACCACCGCGGTTACCACCGGAATCAAGCATTTCTGCATCTCTATCAACAGAGAGTGATGCATCCATGTTCCAACCCAACTGCTGCAACTCTGTGGCAGCCTCCTGTCCTAACTGAAAATGCATGTTCATAGGCTCCCGGCCCTATTAAATAATGCAAAAAAGTTGGTGCAGTCCTGTAGGTGCCACACTAATTGTGGTCTAGCTTTCCCTTCTGGCATCATCAGAGGACCCAGCTGCCAGACTTAATGGCAATGAGCACCAACTCCCAATTCCAAATGGTGGTAACTGTCACAGAGCCAAAAACCTGTAGATAAATCTACCTACACTAATTTTAGTCCTGTAGATGCCCAAACTTTCAATTAGTCTAGTTTCCGAAAACGAAGGCAACCCTTGAGAAGACCTATTTGAAGGAAACTTGAAGCAAGTGGTCCAACTCAGGTAAGCAAGTTCATGTAATTGCTTTTAAGGACGAAAATATCGGCCGATACACTGGGGGGTAAGCTTATTTCTCTCCTCATACTCTGATAGTTGACAGTTTCATGAATTTTGAAGGTTATTACAAGGAACAAGATGCAAATTCAAACCAAAAAATATCTCTAATTAAGTCAAATATAAACCAAATCAAACCTTAATTGACATTCTAATCCAAATAAAACCAACAACATTGATGTACACCGATACCAAAAATAATATCAATATATCTCCCAAAATATTCGTAAATTGGAGTACCGATACTATTTGCACAGCCGACATTTTCATCCTTAAATTCCTTTCAGATTGAGCATGGGGTACCAATTACTACACATTAGAAGAAAGATAGACGTTGAATCTTAATAGTCTCATATGAAAGATGGATGTTGGCCGACAGCATTGCAGTTAGATCTTAAATGCTGGAAATGAATTACAGTGACAAAACAAGCAAATAAGCCGGCAAGGAGGACTCCGATGTGAAATGAGTTTTAATTTACTCATTGCCCAACCATATTATATTAATACCAAAGAGAATATCTTACATCAAAGAAAAACATCTTTAAAATATCTTATATAGAACTCATTGATCCACTCCCAATCTGCCAAATAATCCATGGTTACGGGGATTAAGAAAATGATGGAAAATTTGTGATCCTAAATAATCTTCCCCTGAGAATCAAGTCACGCATAAATTGGTCCATCAAACAAAAGGCAGAGGAAATAAGAACATCAGCTTCACAGCTTGTGAATGAAGATCCCAAATTAGTCTCACAAGGAGTGAATAAAGATATTTATTGAATCTCAGTTAGGTTCCTCAATACAATCTTGCTATACATGGTACAAGTTTGGTACAGCCAAAACAAAAAACCAAAAACAAAAAAATTAAGATACAAACAAGATAAATAGAATACAAGTTCGATCACCAAAAAAGAAAAAAGAGGAACTGACCTCAAAAATTAATATAGAGGTCTAGTAAAATTGATGGGCGGTCATCATGGAAAAAATCAGCAAACCCACCTAAGTAATGATGTAGATGAAATAGGACGATCCTTGTGCTCACTGATGATTGCAATATTTTGGTAACAATAATCTTTCCTAACCTTTTTATCAAAGAGCACTGAAAATGCAAATCTTTCTATTTCATAGGTATAGAAACCGAGTACTAATGCTGCTTTTCAAATCAAGCATACTCTGGGTTGAGTGCTATAGCCTCTCTGTAAATCATATCTTTCATTTGCTCTTCTCCCAAGGGTTGTTGCTCAAAATCAAAGGAGAAAGGCTCATTGCAGATTGGTTCATCAGCTACGTCATGTAGTCTTTCCAGGTAAGGATGAGCCAATGCTTCTTCAACTGTGGAAGCACAAGTTACACAATTAAAATTCATAATTGGGACCTCAATGCGTCAACATTCTATACATATGGCCGGTAAAAACAGCACCAAAAGAAGAATGGCATGGGAGTAGAAAATTACCAGTTATCCTTTTAGTAGGATCAAATGTCAACATTCTATCAATGAGATCAATGGCCAGCGGATTAACGTGTGGGAAAAGCCTCGCCAATGGCTGACGAGGATGCGGGGGGAGCTGCCGTATATATCTTCTAGCATCCTCATTCCGTACAAACCCAAGATCAGACTCAGTTGGTGTCCCAAGAAGCTGTAACAAAAAATAAAAAGCATGTGTAAGTATTTCAAGTGACATGGGGGAAAACAGAATGGTAGAACTGTAACTACTATAGATACTTAGTTAAATTCAATGCAGCAGCCACTTTAATTAAAGCAGAAAACCATATTCCAGATGTAGAATAAATATTTCAAGTGATATTTCATTTCTTCTAAAGTGTGATTCTTAAATACCAAAGTCAAAGTCAGGTCTTCTTACCTCTGTCAATAGGCGCATCTGATGCACATGATCTTTGCCTGGAAACAAAGGCTTCCTATTCATAAGCTCCATAAAGATGCAGCCTACCGACCACACATCTATTGCAGCAGTGTAATCTGAAGAGTTCAACAGAAGCTCAGGTGCCCTGTACCATCTGGTAACAACATACTCTGTCAATAACTCATTCTCTGCAGTGGGACGAGCGAGGCCAAAATCACATATCTTAAGATCGCAATTGGCATTCAACAAGAGGTTGCTGGGCTTCATGTCTCTATGAATAACATTTGCCGAATGTATATATTTCAGTCCTCGAAGAATCTGATACAAGAAGTACTGCAAAGCATACCAACATACACCAATCAGTCCTCAAATGATAAAAACCATTTATTTACACAAAAACTACCAACCAATGGAGCTTGGCTGTAGAAATCAAAAGGCAAAGACTATAAAGTACCTGACAATGCTCCTCAGATAAACCTTGATTCGAGCGAATAATTTGATGGAGGTCAGTATCCATGAGTTCCGTGGCAATGTATACATCCGAAAATTCTCTCCTCAAAGGCGGAGGAATCACATCCCTGATAGCTACGACCTGTTTGACAATCATCAAATTCTACTTTTAGCCAACCCCTCAACTTTCCATCTCTAACAGTAAACTCTTATAAAATTCCTCAATCTTTCCCAAAAGCTTCTACTTCAGCCAATTAACTAAATATAGTAATACCCCCTTTCTGAGTCCATAAATAGTAAGAAACTAAAGAAGTCAACTTTGTCATAAATACAAGCAATTAGAACTGAATTGAAACAACTGGTAATTAATACAAGCACTTAATCTCACATTTTCATGATCCAAATGACGAAGCAGCTTAATCTCACGGAGCGTCCGCTTGGCGTCCATGTGATTGTCAAAGGCGTTGGCGATTTTCTTCATCGCCACCATCTCCTTCGTCTCCGAGTTCAAAACCGAGCTACAAAATCCCAAACAACACTCCAATAATCAAAAACCAAAACTCAAAATAAGGAAGAAGGAGAAAAGAAAGAATCGATTCTGAGAAAAACGACGTACCAAACGATGCCGTACGCGCCGCGACCGATCGGCATGATCGGAGGCCGGTATTTGTTGGTGATCTCGAAGAGGTTGCCGAAGATGTTGTACTGAATGTACTGGCCGCCGTGCGACGGAACCGCCGGGAAATCGCCACTGCTGGGAGGGACGTCGGCCATGTCAATACACTGTGCAAGTCCGTGACCTGACTTTCTCTCTCTAATAGTCTTCAGCTTCTCTCTCTAGAAGTTGCTGCTGTTTGTGTTGTGGTGTTGCTGTTGGTGTTGGTGTTGACGAAGAAGGAGAAGAATAAGAATAAGACGAGCGCTTTTAAAAGCTGAGAGGAGGGGAAGAAGGGCGTTGGGCGTTGGGCGCTGGTGTTGGGAAAGCGCGCCAGTGAGAAATTGCGAGGACGCGTTTGGTAGAGGATCAGAGGGCCAAGATTGCAGCCGCCTCTGATGAACGGCTACGATTCGTTCAAACTTTTCAACGGCCATCATTCTGCCTTTTGTTTTTTTTTCCTTGTATGACTACTCTGGAATTTGTTTTTAGTATTTTATGCGCCAGTGATTGCGTGTGAGCAGTGGCAGTGAGACGTGCTGAAGCACTTCCTCCGTGGATTGCTGTGGGACCGTTTACCATGTTTTGAACATGATTTTTATGCCTTCACAAGTAAAAATACCTAGAAAACAAGAAATAGGATCTAAACTTCCAAAAAACAAAGGTTGTCAAATGGTCTGGGATTAAGAGTTTGAAATATGGTCCTATGTTCATACTTTTTAACGAGATTTTGTACATATACGTAAATGGACGATGTTATGAATTTTCAGTAACATTAGAAGGAAGCAAATCTTTCACTTATTCTACTCCTAACTTCTATTTGTAGTAAATATCAAACTGACACGGCGTGTTCAATTTTTAAATTAATAACTATCATATATGAGATTTGAACTCAAGGTCTCCTCAAACAAGGAAAAAAAACATAATGCTAATAATGCTCATTGTGTCAGTAAGTTTTTTTTATCAACAACGGTGGCGTGGTTCAAACTTGTGATCTCTTTTAACAATGGAAATTAAAATATCACTAGATTAACAGCTAGTTGGTGAGTAAAGTATATTAAATTGACAATAGTTGAGTCCTGACTAATAAGGATCATCTCATACTTATCACGAGAAACACTTATGTGAAACGGGGATAACATTATTTTGCTATCATCGGCCAATCACAGCATATCATACATGATAACTTTTCCACGTGGCATTCTGTGATTGGCCAAAATAGAAAAACAATGTTATCCCTCTTTCATACAAGTTTTTCTGCCTTACGACACCTTCGAGATTATTATGCGTGTCATTGTTTCTTATATCTATTTGTACACTACTATTTAAGACAACTTTACTCATCAACTGTTTTTGCAAAGTTGAAATTATGTGCCACATATTCTTATCGAGCAACAGCTACTTCTACACATATAGTACGATTGCTAATTTAAACAAATGATGTTTGATTGTTAGACTAACAAATATAAGAAAATAATAGATGTTTGAGAAATTTGATCAAAATAAATTGCCCGACATGAAATTTCAAGGATGAGATGACCAAGTCAAGAACTAAATATTGTTGAATTGTAAATGTGTAAAATTAATGGAAGGGTAAACGAACACTTTGTCGTTTTGATTTTGGAAGGACACAGGATAAGAGTTTTATTGTAATGAGCCCACCTGTAACAAGGACAAGATTCGAAAGATGAGGAGGAGTGCTCCATTATTGGTGTTCTTTTAATTGCGTGTCTCATCATCATCCTTCACCGCTTTGCTATATTATAAGAACACGTTTTTCTACCAAAAGTCCCTGGAATTTATATAAAAGACTGACTGCTGGGTTCGGTTTGGAAAACTTTTTGGCAAAATGGACTTGACACAAAAGCTACAAAAGAAAGACCATGACGAAATTACCTATCCATGTTCTCAAGGCAAACAGATTTGGTCAAAGTAAACAGGCTTCTTTTATATTATCTATCTGGTTTAAACCCTAATGATGTGTACTAAAATACAATAAGATATATCATAAGAATGCATGTGATGGTTGCAAATCCACTTTAGAATTAAAAATGGTCCACTTCATTTGTGTTTAGTTCAAAAAATAATAATCGTCTAGAGTGGAAATGAAATTTGTACTTCATTTGTAACACCACATCGACATGTCAGGTGATATTATCGTCACACACAATAATCATTTAGAATGAGAATGAAAACTTTCATCCTTAAACACAACACATATAATTATAATTATGTTGTGGGTAAAGGGTGTTGATCTGTTTTACATTTATCCAAATTCCAAACATGTGTTTGACCAAAAAAACTAAATTTTCAAACACGTGTAGCATTCTCCATTTCACATGAAAATGAAGATGGGAAGTAGATTTTTTAGACTAGATTATGAATTCTACGTGAGCTCCCTTTCTTCCATGGATATGGTTTGGGATGAGAAGCGTGCATCTGGTCTCAGAAAGTCAAAAAACAAACCCAGCGTAGATTATGGGGAAAGTTGACCTTTGACACCATGCAAAAGTGGATGGGCTATTTTCTGAAATGGATCCTACCACGAATTTTACATTAATCAACTACCGTCAGTGGCTTACACACATACATGCATGGACATTGATAGTTGAAAATGAGTTTTACATTGATCAACTACCGTCAGTGGCTTACACACATACATGGACGTTTTTTGGTTTTTTTTTTTCAAAAGTGGACTTCATTAAAAACCCACAAAGGGGCATAACAATACACCCAAAAGTGAGACCCAACCAACTGGGCTCACTGACAAAGCAACAAAGCCATAGGCCCAAATAAAAAGCAAAATAACCAACAAGAAATTAAAAACCCAAAAGGCATTAAGCCCACACAAGCCCAAATCAAGGCCAATAAACCCTAACCAAAATTCCAGAAAATAAAGGGAAGATCAATATGAGTCATAAAATATCATATTTGATGAAGTTGACATCCAAAATTGATATCAACTTAGATAGATATGTGGTGGATGATGTGTGAAGGCAAGGGCCTTCAGCATGTGTATGTGCCTTTGGGGAGATAAGGCACGAGACTGCCTTTGGTGGGTTAAGTGGAAGGTGAGGACCTTCAGCAAGTTAATGACTAGTGAAGGCCGTCGGCAAGTTATTGCCTTTACCAGTCAGTAACGTTCATTATAAGTAAAGTAAGTAAATAAGTATGCAGAGGACAAGGTATACTTGGTTCACCCGAATGATGGGTAACATCCACGGAGAATGATGTTCTCATTATAATAATATTTGTTTATATTTGTACAAAGGGCTAGACCCAAAGATAAATGGAAGAAAGAAGAAGGCCCAAGGCCTAAGGTCCAAAGCCCAAAAGTTCAAAGCCCAAGGGTCAAGACCCTTTTTTAAGTGGAGAGCGGTCTTCCTTTCTAGGTGAAGGAGAGTCTCCACCTCTTATAGTCTTCCAATGTGGGACTCTTAACAATGCCCCTAGTTGTGACTTGTGGCAAAGCTTCTTTGGCTAAGGTGACGACCTCTCAAAACACAGCATGTGGCTGATATTGCTTAGCTAGTTGTTCGGTTAGTCACGGTACCAATAGATGACATGTTTACTAATATGCAATCAAGTGAGGAGGAATTGAATTAAGGATGAGTTGGATTGAGAAGAGTTAGAATCCTAATTTCCATTGAAGTTGTTTACTAAACCACATGGAATCGGGGTAGGAGTGGTACTGATTCATTATAAGTTGTTTACTAAATTACCATGAATCAGAATCGAAATCAGTTTGATTACTAAATTGCCTTTGTTGTTGGGTTAAAGTATATGACAAATTTGGAATTTTAAAATTTGTGTGAGGATATAATGGGTAAAAAAGATGGGTTAGTTCTCCAGGAAATAGAATACGACCTCCCACCCAAGAGTCCAATTCCTCCATGTGAAGTAAACACATGAGTAATCCATAAAGAGTTGAATTTTGATTATGAATTAGTAAACATGCCATGAGTTTTTGTCAAATTTTTTTAATTCTAATTCTTTTTTCATATGAAAAGACCTATGCATTTTGAGTTGAACGTGTATATTTATAAGGTCGAATAAATGGCTCAACATAGAGGCAGTTTTATCCCAAAAAAAATGATAAAAGAGTTAGAATTATTTAATTTGTT
This sequence comes from Prunus avium, assembly GCF_965620075.1. NCBI lineage: Eukaryota > Viridiplantae > Streptophyta > Magnoliopsida > Rosales > Rosaceae > Prunus > Prunus avium. Next base: position 32,750,409 of record NC_142289.1, read on the forward strand.
GTAATTGCTCATAAGTAAAATAAAAAAGGTTTATTTTCCCATTTACCCATAATGGGGTAAATATTCATTGAATATCTAGAGTTTTTGATCCTCAGCTCAACCAACTAAGTTATTTTCCACTAACTTCACCCACATTACTTGAGCTAGCTTAATTATTAACTAATCTAAACACACGCATAAAACAAGAATTGGGTACCCCAAAAATTCCTTATACTTTCGCGATCACACACATCCATTTTGCATCACCAATTAAGAGTTGGTTTGGAACAGAGATATGGCACAAAGCCCAACTCAAACACGAGTCAACACCAAACAACCAAAAACAAAACCGTGCAATGAGAATATACTTGGGCTATCGAGTCGTCAAACATCAGCCGCTCCAACGTGCTGCTTTTAGTTGTTGACCCGCAAATATAATCGGAAGCAGAGTCGCACAAATCAACTATACCAGAACTTGTCCAGAGTACACATAAAACACGCATCCCAGCAAATCTTTTGGTGAACTGAATTATACGGCTGGATAGGATTTTGAATTATATGGCTGGATAGGATTTATAATCCTAGTCAAATGCATGACAGAAAAACATTGTGATTTCAATTATGTCTAATCATATTAGGTCATCATATTGTTGGGATTAAGTTGAATTGGATTGTGTCTAATCTTGTTAGACCGTTAATAGCATATTTCAGTGCAAAACAATTCTATCTCATAATTGAATCCAATCCTACTCGCCAAACATGGCCTAATAGCTCATATATTAATGACCAAATTGCCCACATTTTCGAACAAGGGCACAAAAGATGAACAATCAGCGAGACCAAACCCAGGCAGAGAAAAATACCGGTATTATTTAATCTAAAGGATGATTACCACATCATTATATCCAACTTAACATATTAATTCTCCAAACTGAAGCAGAAGTCACAACTTCCCTAACCCAATAGAAAAAAAATTACCAACAGCCTAAAACCCCAAAGCTAAGAGGCATCCAAAAGACAAAAGCATGGCACGAAGGCATTGGCATCATCCTTGTAGTCTCGCAGCTTAGGCCTCAGCAAACCTACAAAATAAAAGCATGTAATCGAAATTAAGGCCAATTCAGTGTTGAATAAACTTCAAGAGGAAGTAGAACTAGAACTAATCACAAACAACATAATAAGAATATAAACATTACCCAAGCTCAGAAAGCCTCTGGTGAGCTGCAGCGTAATCAGCAAAGAAGGCATCTTCATCCTGAAAGTTAATTTTAACAATCAGGAAATGCAGCAATGTAATGTTTAAGTACACAGATGCAAACTTTTCGAACTCAAGAAAACACGCACCGCAGCATATTTTTCAACAAGAGGGCGGAAGACAGGGTCAGACAGAAGGGCGGTGTCAGTTGGAAGCATTAGAAGACCATCATACTTTCCACTCAGGAGCACCCTAAAACATCAAACAACATTATATGCATTACTTGCATAGCTCTATGCAAAAAGGGGTATCAAGAAAGCATAGCAGGGAAACAAAACTCACGTGAAATACGAGTTGTCGAAGATAAGGGGGTTGGGAGTCCAGGGTCCTTCAAATCCAGATCGCTCCTTGTGGCACCTTCCCTGCAAGGTTCCATAACCAGTGAGCATACAGAAATCAGTATTGACATTGACACAATAACAAATGTTTCATTACCAACTGCAATCTCTTAGCACAATATACACCGAAGCAGATAAAAAAGGGCAATAAGAGTTAACAAACCAGGGTGTGACCGCCAGAGAGAGCAACGATATCCTGGTCGCTGAGGCCCATGGTTTTGCCAAAGACACACCTTAAATGGTCATTACCTGCAGCATTGCAACATAATATCAGCATTACGCACACACAACTGGAGAAACAACACACTAAAACTAAAACAATGAGATAAAATCATGTAATTATCAACCCTTGGTAGCATCAGGAAGACGGCCTTCTGGAGGTGGCTCAGGCTTGTCCTGGCACAACAAGAGGAATATCAATATAACAAGACAATGAAGCAAACAAAACATTGTACTAGCATATCCAATGCATAATTCAAAAACTGAACCAATGATATTATAGCAAAGCAAAAACCTTTATTTGAAGAAGAAAAGAAAGCACAAAAAGATCAAGATTCCCTAAATAGTCAAAACAAATTTGTTTAAATCTAAGACTACTGAACAACCACATGAAAAAAAACTGACGCAAAAGAAAATTTGTTGTGAAACCATAACGAAATCAATTACTGGAAATGAGGACAATCAACCAAACATTATTAATCTGATTTACAGAACAAATTAAGCTCTTTCTGGAATGAAATCGTTCAAAATAGATGACTATCCACGGCAATACAATCTTCTAATTCAACGTATTTGGGTTTATTGCACCAGGAGCACACAGATAACATACATTCAATTGAAAACAAAACAAAAAATCCCATCAAAAAACGAAATATCCCAAACAAGATCAAAGGCAAGGAAAAATTCGATATATTCATGGTAATTAAATAACAATTACAACTTTTACTAATACATTATACGAAGAAAAACAAAAGTTACTGACCTCTCTTCCTGCGTGGAAGGGGACATCAGGCCCACCAGTAATCTCAACAGCAACAACACCAGCCAACTATAAACAAAATTTAAAATAATCAAATCAAATCCGATTCAAAAATTAGCAACCCTTAATTCATTTTTGTAAACACAAACAAACTAAAATAAAATTAATTACAATTGTTTTTTTTTAATATTACCTGATAGAAGTCAGCGTAAGAGAGAATTGGGAACTGTTGCTTGATGGGCTCCAAGAGCCTGACAGCGATATCGAGACCAGCGTTGGCCCCGTGTGATTGCTCAGCTGCGAGCTTCATAGTTCCGAATGGGCCACCGGTCTTTGTTTTCGAATCGTAGGTACCAGCAGAATGCCATCTGCACCCGACCACACGCAATCAAATCTCACTCGCACAAAAACACATAGAGAACAATATACACACAGAAAAATACAGAGAGAGAGACGTACGCGATACGAAGCATTAGAGGAGCGCAGGCCTTCTCGGCGATGAATCCTCTGAGCTTCCTCTTGGCCTTGTCGATGGCCTTCTTGTACTCTTCGCTCACGGTAGGGTAGCACTTCCCCATGGTCGTTCTGCAACATTTCACACAAAAATCTCAGATCAAAATCAAACCAAACAGCACAGCTCAGCTCAGCTCAGATCCGATTTTCAGAGGATCGGCATTCTATAAACGCGGTCGTTTCGATCTGCTAGACTGTGAGAGTGCTCAGCACGTACCTTGGAAACAGAGGCTGGTTGTTGGTGATGAGAGAAATGAGAGCTTCGAAACCCTAGTGATGGAGTGGCACGAGTAGAGCACAAGCTCAGGCTGAGAAGGGAAGATATAGGGGGTTTGGGAGGAAGAGAAGGTTCTAGTGCTTTTATCTGAGCCGTTGGATTTTTTCTGATCTTGTGGCTGGCTTCATGTTGTGGTTTTTCACGGTCGAGATTTATTTAGGGAATTGGATATACGGTAGTGATTACGGGGTTGGTGGCTGATTTAAGGAGACCCGAACGGTCAAGACCTTGTGTTTGGGGAAAATTTCAGATTTTCTGGGATGGCGAAAAAATAAGTGGGCCCACCAGAGAAAAGGTACATTTTGAGGAATTTTAATCGGATTATCGTGCGTATTGACCAAAATGCCCTTGGTGCGTTGGTCCAAGGTAGAAAAAGCCATAATGAAAAATCTGTGGATGCCGCCCATGGTTTTGGTTTTTTATTTTTTTTCGGTGAGAGTCTAAAAATGAGTTCAGTTGTAATTTCATCGTCTTGACCACAAAGAAAATGAGCTCATTGTAAATATTATCGAAAATATTCGCATGGAAATGTTTTGTCATTCACATTTTTTTGGTAAGATGTTTCTTTTTTAAGATTAAAATTAACAACTAAATATGTCAAACGTTACTATAAACATGAATTAAAGAAAGGCTTTTTATCACAAATGATCCTTGACGTTTACGAAATTATCGCGAATGGTCCTCGAGGTTTTTTTGTGACACTAATAGTCCTTAACATTAGTGTTTTTTATGGGGGTGGGCATCTAAAACCGAAATACCGAAACCGTACCCTAACCGAACCGTACCATACCGATTTCATACCGTTTCATTCGGTACCGATCAATATTCGGTACCGTACCGTACCGTACCAATAGAGTATGGTATGGTAGAGGTATCAAGTATTTGGTACCGATCAATACCGTACCGTACCGAATACTATTCAGATATATAATTTTCTATTGAATATGTTGATGGATATTGCATATGTTGATTAGGATTTGGTTGATTTGGATATTGAATATGTTGATGGATATTGAATATGTTATATTCAATGGATATTGAATATGTTGATTAGGATTTGGTTGATTTGGATATTGAATATGTTGATTAGGATTTGGATATTGATAATTGAATATGTTGAATCTTTGAATTTGTAACTTAGGCATCACTTATTTTGGTAAATGAATATGTTGAATATTGAATTGGTTCATTTTTTAGTTGTGTCATTTTTGTACCGAAATGGTACCGATACCGTACCGATACCGACACGGTACGGTATGGTACGGTACCAATTTTGACAAACGATAATCTCATACCGTACCATACCGATTTAAATTTTCGGTATCGGTAGCGGTACGGGCTCAATACCGTACCATACCGTACCGTGCCCACCCCTAGTTTTTTATCATAAATGGTCCCTGCCGTTAGAAATTCTGTTAAGTATGACGTGGAAGATAAGTAGAGCCCACATATCCAATCACATTGTGACATGTGGATGAAAAAAATAATTAAATAATTTTTTTTAACGAAAATTCCATTTTTTTTTTGCTGCAACTTTTCATCCCCCTTCCTCTACTCCATCTCTCTCCCCCTCTGCCCCCTCTCTCCCCCTATGCTCTCCCTCTCTCCTCCCTGTCCTCTACTTCTCCCTCTGTAAAAATAATAATATAACTCATATATCTTTCTCCATCTTTGTATAGTTGTATATATATCATAACCCACAACCTAAGAATTCCCTTTTGTTTTTTTCTTGCCCACTGTCACCCGCAAGAAAAAATGGTCTCTGGGATTCTTTTAATGATCTCTGTTTTTTTAACACTGCCACCCGCAAACCGCAACCCACGCCCAACTCCCCTACCCTCTCCCTCTGTATTTTCTCTCCTCCTCTACTCTCCCCCTCTATTTTTAATTATTTTAAGTTTTTGAATAAATGTTTGTGTAAAAGGAAATGTGAATCTACCTTGTGCAAGTGATTATTTTGCAAATTATACAGAGGGAGAGGGGTGGGTTGCGGGTGGGCATGGGGTGGTCAGGTTGCAGAGGCAAGAAAATAACAGAGGGAGAGGGAGAGCACAGGGAGGAGAGAGGGCAGAGGGAAAGGGAGAGAGAGCGGCTAAATGGATTTTTAATGGATTTTCATAAAAAAAAATATTTTATTATTTATTCAATCCACATGTCACGATGTGATTGGACATATGGGCTCCACTTATCTTCCACATCATAAACTTAACAGAATTTCTAACGGCAGGAACCATTTGTGATAAAAATCCCTAACGTTAAGGACTATTAGTGTCACAAAAAAACCTCGAGGACTATTCGCGATAATTTCGTAAAAGTCAAGGACCATTTGTGATAAAAAGCCTTAAAGAAATTAGGGAAACACGAATCGTGAGAGTACCGACTTAGAAAATTTATAAACAAATATACAAATATTAGGTCCATTTAGGAACAATCTTTTTACGAGATAATTGGAATTATCATAATCTTTTAATATATATATATATATATGTATATATATTATAAAACATATATAGGGAAAGGAGGAAAGCAATTAAGAATATAGAAAACATGAAACATGCCAGAAAAGATAACCGTTTTGAGGAGAATAATCACTTACTAAAAATAGAGAAGAAAGAGTCGTGACTCGTGATGAGCTATAATGTATGTAAGGTCACTTTGGTCATTTCAAAACTCTAAAGTGGTTAATAATTTATCCGAGCGGAAAAATTAATTTTACCCCCAGTGTGAACGCATCTCGCTTCGGAAGATTCCATTAGGATTATGCTAAAGCCACCTAATACAACAACGTACCTTATATCACTCCTTTAATCTGATTGGCTGACTATTGGTTGTGCGTCGCTCCGAACACGAATGATAAAATGCCACGTTGATATGCCTGATGCCTCAGTGACAACACCACGTGACAACGACCGAAATCGCGCACTAGCGCCTGGCCTCTTGTGTGTACCGCTTCACACGTTGGATTGGAATAAAATTTGAAGTCAATAATCATAACTCAATCTCATCAAATTTGAAGTCTCAACTTTTTTTTTTTCAAATTCAGAAAATCAACCCAAAAATAGAGGTCAGTAGTCACTAGCCTAAGTAACAATAGACTCCCATGTTCGAATCTACATGACACCTTGATAGTATGTACATGAGAAACTCCCCTCACGTTTTAGTTTAGACTATTGTTTATGTTTTTTTTTTTTATAAAAAAAAACAATAGACAAAGAGCCAAAGGCATCTATGATATGCCTAAGTTTCTCCAAGATGGGAGGAGAATTCTTGTATATTTACCGATTGATTATATAGCTTTACATTTATATTTGAGCTTCATATCAATGATATTACTATAATATAATTGATAAGGATGTGACATGACTGACTGTTTTGTAGTTGAAAATAAAATTAAAACAATATATGGACTCACGGGCTACTAGGCATATAAAGCATTATTCTTGTAGTAATAATACCGGAGATTCTAACTAATGTTACAATTTGTTACTTGTTGTGATGCCCTTAAAGTGTAAATAGCACTTATTGCTTGGATTATGATAGTGCTGGTCGTTGCACTTGTAGCGTGGGTGGCTTGCCCACTATCATTTTCCATTGGTTATCAGTTTCTCTTTGGTGGTTGTCGACTTAGTTTGGTTGCACAGTTTGTGGTTGTTGGATTGTGCAACACATATTGTCTGCCGCGCAAATCTCACGGCCTGGAGTTCCGGGCCGAGAGGATGTGCGTTGACACGCGGTTTCCTGCTTTTGGGTGCGGTGCGGTTGTGCGCGGGCGTGCCAGCACGGTCTACCGTGCGTCGAGATGTTTGATGAGTGTTGGATGGATAAATGGTGCGCCTGTTTGAACTCGTCTTCTTAATCAAACGATTGTAGCCGAGAGAGGAAATGGTCTCGGCTGTTAGATTCACGGCATGAACTACAAGGCCGTTGAGTGATGGTGTTGGTGGCGGGTTTTGGGCAGTGCTCCGGCGCGCTGCTCAGGGAGCGACGGTCGTGTGATATATGGGGTGAGTGAACGAACAACAAGGATGGTGCTCCGGCGCCTTGAAAATCAAGGGTCGTATGATATATTGATGAATGGATTTTCCTTACAACCTAACACTACTCCTAGGAAAGCAAGTAAAGATATTGAAAGTGCATTACAGGAAAAAATAAGTTGCTCCGTGGGAGGCTTTGTTTTGGTATTGAACCCTTTGAATGTAGCTCGAGCCTTGTATTTATAGGGAGAGTCCCTGGAGGAGTAATCGAGGCTGAAAATCTGCGTGGTGGAGCTTGATCAGAGCAAGTGGGCAGTCCAATCGACATTTGGGATCGTGAAGTATGGTGGTGTGACCCCTGAAATCCTGGTGAATCTCGGCCGCCGTTCTCTATCGTGGGTTCTGAACTTCTGGCCGTGGAGACGCATTTATGGCCTGGATAGCTGGTGAACCAATATCTCAAGCTGTCAGAATTCCTTGTGAGAATGTCCACGTCTAATCACTCTGATTCGCATCACCAAATCCTGACTTTAATCACTTCCCACCTTCCCTCATGCATTAAATGCTTCTTCGTGGCCAGTGGGTTTGCTGTATTAAACAGGCACTACTTCATTAAATGAAGCATGGGACCCTGCGATCACGTGGTGATTTGACCTGACTATCCTCGGCCATGACCCTTCTCGGCCTCGGTCTCGGCCTTCAGTCGAGGCCGAGATGTCCGTGCCTTAGCAATTTCCTTTGATTTTCAGAAGAGCGAAGTATTCTGGCGAAACGCTGCGTTTCAGCTTTTACGAACAAGTGCCAAGGCCGAGAAAAAGGGGCTCCTTCGGCCAGCTCACAGCCGTGATTTATTAGGCACAAACACATATATGTTATTTGTTTTAGGGTTTCTTAAGGCAGTGTTGTATTTTGTGGGCTTTTGTCTATTATGGGCTTTGCTATTTGTGGGCTTTTTGCCTTTATGTTTTTGGTTGGCTTTGGTTTTATGTCAGTTTTGAGTTCTGAGTTTAGGTCAGTTTTGGGTTATGACTTTATGCTAGTTGTAAGTGTTATGCCTATTTTGAGTTTTATTATTTTAGAGAGTTTTTTCAATTGAATTTGTTTGAACTCATTTTTTTGAGTTTCTCAATGAAACTTGATTTTGAACAAAAAAAACCCCTGTGATTATGGGTTTGGTCATTTTGTTTTGGCAGCCTCTATTTGGACCCAACCTTTACATAAGTTAAGCCAACTTATTTTTTTGACCAACTATATTTCAAAATAATGTATATATATGTAAGTGCACCTAATTACATTCCAAAACTATCATTAGAAACCAATCGAGTTGAGCTACGAAATTTTATAAGTGAATTCAACTCACCCTCATATAGGGATTGCAACAGAGCGGATCATGGCCAAATTGCAATTACCCTTTTGTTATCGGGATAATTCCCTTTTGAGTTGGTACAATACTCTAACATGCACCAAGATTCTTCTAAGTTTTGGACACCAATTGGTACAGTAGTAATGGACTTGTAGCTCAAATGGTTAATATCATTTTTACCCATGTACTAGAGGTTTAGGTTCGATTTCCCCTTGCGTCAATATCAATTGTATGAAAGAGAAAAAAATATCTAACAAAGTAAAGGTAGTGTGCCACTCTATGAAATGGTCCTTGATCAATTCGAGTTATTTTGGAATTTGTGATTTAAAATGCTTGAATTTAGTTAAATTTATGCCGTTCAATTGCTTAAGTATTTATGTTTGCATTAGAAAAAACAGAAAGAATGAATTTAGAAGGGGCTTATAGCTCAAATGGTTAATAGAATTTACCCATGCATCCAAGTTCGTAGGTTAGATTTCACCATCCTCGATTTCAATTGTATAAATAAATAAATAAATTGAATTTATGATGTTTCATTGAATCTAGTCATGTGAAATAACTCATATATTCTATAGGCTGGGCGTGTCCATTTTTTTTAATATATAAATAGTATCGCCGCACAGCTATACTATTTAAAAAGAAAATTTAATCGTGAAATGTCGCCAGCATAGACCCAGGTTTTTTTTTTCTTCTAAATTTAAAAAAAATAAAATTAGTTTATTTACTTCTGTTTTTTGACCTATTGATTGTAACAAAATCTCTCCTAATTGATTCACCAACACCAGGATGCCTAACCTTTATGGCAACTACTATGAGGCTTCACATGTTGACCAGGCTACCTAAATCTTAAAGTAGCTCTCGATCGATGCACTTGAGCAATACTTCCAGATGCTACAGGTTTATCTTCAAAATTATCAAAAATCTTAGGGAGCTTGCAGCCAAACGCTAGTTCGATAGTCTTCTTGGTGTAGGCAAAGCTATGGTCAGGAGCTTTGGTGTGAAGCTCTGAGAGCTTGGTGCATGCATAAATCTCTCGGGAAGAGATGCAAATTTGATGATTCAATCACCGAAAGATATGGAAATTTGATTCCATTGTTTTCAATGTGGGATTTTATAGTCCTGAGTCCTGACTGAAGGACGAAGCACTGCGAAGCTGGTGGCTAAGTACCGGCCAGGCATGCCAATTTTGTATGTGTCAGCTGGTGCCTGAGAAAACAACTCTCTTTTTGACTGGTCATGCAGTGATGCAAATCCAGCAAGGCGTAGCCTCATATACACGGGTGTTTTCCCTCTTCTCAGAATCTTAGCTCTGGCTCCATAAGAGCTTCTCATGCTTCTCAAAATTACAAAACTATTATTAAATGCTGTCAAATTTTATTATTTCATTTAAACTCACTCACAATAACTGCAACTGCACCATCAAACTCAATAAATGACGGTTGTCCTAAACCAATGCCAAAATTACACAAATTGTACAAATATAGGCCTTTTCAAACACACATGAGTTTTACTTACTGTATGGGTGGAAATATGAAAAGAAAACATAAACTAGCTGCAGATTAAAGCATGTCATTTTCCTTTTGATAGAAAATATATAGTTCACAAAAATCACTTTGTAAAAATTCTCCCTTCCCTTCCAACCCAATCCTGGCATTGGGGCAAGTATTTTCCATCATGGCTAACTAGTTCCAACTTGTAACCAAGCAAACCATCTAAAGAGTTTGACTGGTATATATGAACCAGACAAGAAACAAAAGAGTTTTAACTTGGAAAATTAGTTTAGTTAACATAAAGATGGGTACTCAACACAAGTTCAATCAAGGAACAACAGTATATATACCATTATCAGCCGCTATCCCAAAATAACACACTCCTCTCCAGAACATCAATGAATTGATAAAGTTTAGGCTCATTATTTCATCCTCAAACTAGAAGCCATTAGTATATATATTATACATTATGTGGGAAGAGAGACAAACCAACCTTTGATTTTAAAGATCCTCTGTAGATAACTAATTTTGAAGTCAATGTCAATTGACTTCACCTATAATGGTCTATGTTTTGTCAAAGTTTCTGATACCCAAAACAGTAGCCACGTTATCTATAGAAACATTTTCAAGCTAGGAGAGTCGTGAGAAGGCACACCTAAATTTATATATTTGGCCTTCCATATACTGCAAGATGCCAAGTGATAGGAATACAAAGTAAATAAATCATCATAGATTAAGGGAAAAGTTCAAAAGAGATATCCCATTAAACAGAACTAATACCAGAAATTAAGGATGCAAGTGAGAAGGCATTTTCACCTCCTGCCATACGCACAACCACTCTAATACCTTTATGGTTGTTGAAGGTGCAGCAGTTCCAAATTTCATTGTCCAAATATGCATATTAATTTCACAGTGATTTTTTTATCAAAGGCAACAAAGCAGGATCCACTTCATCTTTCGACAGTAAATTAACTATCAGCTCCGTTGTTGATGCATCTAAAGAAAAACCCTTCTCTGCCATTGTTTGAATAAGTACCATTGCCCTTGATGTCTGTTTATTATGGATGAACCCTCGGATAATTGTGTTAAAGGTCCAACCATCTGGAGAACAGCCTTTCTCTTCCATTTGGATAAGCAAATTTTCTGCTTCACGTGTTAGGCCTGCGATACAGAGCCCACTAATCATTATATTGTATGTCCTCACATTAGGTTGAAGTCCTTTTGATGATAAACCACAAAAGAGATCCCTTGCAGATTCAATTTTTCCAGTTTTGCACAAACCTTCAATAAGAATACTGTAAATCACAATATCAATATCCAACTTCTTCGCTTCCATCTCTCCAAACAATTGCATTGCCCTAGAAAGTTGTCGGTTTTTACACAGGCCGTCCAGTAAAATAGAATAAGTTCGAACATTTGGAAGCTGGCCACAAGCTTGCATCTTGGAGAACAACTTTTGTGCATAATCTATTCTACCCACTTTGCAAAAACCGTCCACAAGACTGGTATAAGTAATGGTATCTGCAACCAGTCCCTTATGACACATATCCAGAAAAAGCATCATGGCCTTATTAATCTTTTTATGCTTACAATATCCATTTATCAATGTGCTGTAACTAACAACATCAACCATGGAGCCCTTGCTAAGCATTAGTTCAAAAACCTTTTTCGCCTTGCCTATTTCTCCTCGCAAACAGTAACCATCCATGAGTGAATTGTACGTAACCGAATCAGGATCAATATCTCTTCGAATCATTATTTCAACCACGCCTTCTGCTTCCACGACCATTCCCTCCTTACAAAGTGTGTCTACCAAGACGTTGAAAGTGAACACATCTGGAAAGATATTTTTACTCACCATTTCATTCAACAACCTTGTAGCTTCTTTCCACGCGCCTAATTTGCAAACTCCATGAATCAAGGATGTATAGGTAATGACATTTGGCGCAATACCCTTGCTCATCATTTCTGAGAAGAGGTTCAATGCATCAACAACTAGTGTATCCTTACAAAGACTGTCGATGATTGTGCTATAGACAACTAGGTAAGGCTTGCAAGCTCCTTCCTCCATCTTCCTAAGCAACTGAATAGCAGCACTATTGTTACCTTTCATGCAAAAGCCCCTTATTATTGTGCCAAAAGTAACCACATTAGGCTGACAATTACCTCCCCTCATCATCTTGTGGAGAAGGGTTGCCGCCTCCGCCACTCTATTCTCAAGAAGAAAGCCTTTGATTAGAGTGGTGAAGGTAAAGACATCTGGTTCAAGACCAAGTTTGAAGAATTTTCCCAATACAGATAAACTAAACCCCATTTGGTTTAGATGACAATAACAATTTATGAGAATGGTTAGGGTATAAACATCATGTCCAATTCTCGACACACCCATTTGGTTATACAATGAGATGACGGCCGAGTAATGCTTCAATTTTGCAACTTGACCCAATATTTGATTGAAAGGAACAACTGAAGGCCGAGGACGCATTTGGAGCATTCTATCAAACACATTGAAAGCATCCTCAACATTTGTGATTTTGGGTGAGTCTCTCACTGGCTGGTCTAGTTGGGTTCTTGTAGATTTGATTGGTTTCGAAGGTTGAGAGTGAAAGAAAGCAAAGTAATTGTTGTCGAAAACAACAAGAGTGGAGTTAGAGTGAAGACAAGGCATACCTCTCCATCTCCGACTGCTGCAATAAAAAGAAGCAGCAGCTATATTCCGCATCATCATCATCTTCAGCATCTCAGTGAGTCAGTGAGTCTCAGCCAACCTTCAACATTTAGGAAGCGAGACCAAATCTCGAAAGGGAGCGGCGGAGCTCTCAAGTGCGTGGATGATGATCCAGTCGACAAAAACTTTGTTTCGATGAGTTTCGAATTAGATTTCCTTTTCTAATTTGCATTTAGGCAACAACTTCGAGAATAATGCTATGTCGGGAAAGGGTTGGGCTTTTCTATGTCGAGAATAATGCATTTTAACAAAAAGATTATTTCAGGAAAGGGTTGTTACCAATGAATTAAATATAGAGTGTTTCGGAATTATCTCGAGTCCTCATCAATATTTTTAATTTATAATATGGTATCTTTACTCAAACCAATGCAATTCGTGTGTGAAGGAAACCAAAATATTGAATTTTAGATACTTTCCATGCTATCTTTTATATTATTTTAGGGTGCTTCTATTTTATAGAGCATATGCTCCAATAAAAAAAAATATGGGAAATATATTTGTATGTATTATAACATCTACAACTATACTTCTTATTTTTTAGGTAAAATTTAGCTTAGAAACTAGAAAGCTATGTTTCCTCATCAATACTAACTAGGCTTATTTAATATAGTACTCCCTGAAACTTCAGTCAAATCTCACTTTACCCTCCCAAAGTTAAAGTGACCCACTTAACCCCCTTGACTGTGATTTCGTGTTCCACTTTACCCCCTTCGTTATCTCCATTAATAACTATGTTAGTTTTGATGATGTGCTATGGCTATTATAGTCTTTTTACCACAAGTGATGATATGTCATGTGAATGGCCCACTTTTTTTGTTTCAATTGAATTAAATATAAAATAATGTAATTACTTGTTTAATTAAAAACTAGTCTCTCCGCACGCACTTCCACTCCTACGAGAGGCTTTTTAAAAAAAATTAAAATTTATTTTAGAATTAAAAAAGATTATGGCTAGTTGTGTTCCATAAAAATAGGCCATTATCTGAATTTCTTTTAATTTTAATTTTTTTAAATACGAAAAAGTGTGAATTTATCATATTATCCTCATTTAATTAATAATTTCAATTCTTAATGTTTTCATTAACCAAAGGCATTTTTTGGTATTTTGAATGTTTCACCATTCTCTACCTTTTACTTTATATATACTAGCCTCTCTGCATGTGCTTCCGCGCCTGCGAGAGGCTTTTTAAAAGAAAAAATTAAATTTATTTTAGAACTAAAAAAGATAATGGGTAGTTGTGTTCCATAAAAAGAGGATCAATTATCTGATTTTTCTTTTAATTTTAAATTTTTTTAATATGAAAAAGTGTAAATTTACCATATTATCCTCACTTAATTAATAATTTCAATTCTTAATGTTTGCATTAACCAAGGGCATTTTCTGATATTTTGAATGTTTCACCATTCTCTGCCTTTTGCTTTATATATATAGAAGATATAGATAAATATATAAATAGGAAAATTAATAAATAAAAATATTACCTCTCTATGCTTTAAAAAGAAAATTAAATTAAATTAAATATAGAGTCCTCATCAATATTTCAAGAACAATGCTATGTCGGGAAAGGGTTGGGCTTTTCTTTTTTCGTCATTTTTACAAAAAATTTATTTCAGTGGGTTAATTCTTACCAATGAATTAAATATAGACTCCTCATCAATATTTTTAAATTTTAATTAAATATAGCCAATGCAATTCTTGTGGGAAGGAAACCAAAATATTGAGTAATATTAAAAAAAAAAAAAAACAACAACAACAACAACAACAAAGTTGAGCAATTCTTAAGCTACTGTCCTTGTCTCTCACATTTTGAGTTTTGGATACTTTCCTTGCAATCTTTTATACTATTTTAGGGTGCTTCTATTTTATAGAGCATCTACTCCAACAAAAAAATAAATATATTTTCATGTATTATAACATCTACAACTATACTTCCTATTTTTTAGTTAAAATTTAACTTAGAAACTAGAAAGCTATGTTTCCTTATCAATACTAACTAATACTAACTGTCTAACACCTACAAGTATATTATATTTTTCTTCATCAATACTTAATAATATTTTAATTGTACAGGGGGGAGTATGTAAGATCCCACATCGACCAACGGAGAAGGGGTGATGTGCCTTATATGAACATGATTGCCTCCATCTAGCACGAGGCCTTTTGGGAGCTCACTGGCTTCGGAGTCATGGGAACTCCGAAGTTAAGCGAGTTGGGGCTAGAACAATCCCAGGATGGGTGATCCACTGGAAAGTTGCTAGTGAGTTCCCATAAACAAAACCGTGATGGTAGAGAAGGGGGCCCAAAGAGGACAATATCGTGTTACGGTGGAGCCGATCCTGGGATGTGATAGAGTATATCTACTTTAACTAACTTGACTAAGCATATATTTATAAGCAACATTGTCTTTTATGTGTGTACTACGAATAAAATATATACTACTACAAAGGGTTAACTGGTGATTTGCCCCATGAACTTTTAACCAGCTTTCGATTCACCCCTATCTTTTATTTATTTATTTATAAAATTAAGGATATGAACTTTTTTTCCGCCAATTTCCCCCCTACCATCTAAATCCTCAACATTTCATCCACTCAGATAAATTATTTTTAAAAATTATTTTTTTGGAAAACCCTTCCCCCCACCTCCCCCTTCTGTATTTTTCATTCCCCGAACCTAGCCCACCCTCCAGGGGCGGATCCACAGAGGAGCAAGGGTGGTCAATTGACCCCTGCAACCCTTGAATCCGCCACATGAGGAAAGAAAATTGACCCCTGCAAGGGCTGGATGGCTGGGCAATTCATGCCCGCCATCTGTTCGAGGAAATGCCTGAAAGGAACGCAGAACCTTCAGCGCAGCAAGCAGCTCTGCGTGCAGCGCGCTCCTTCTATTTTTTTCATCTTTTGCTTCACCTTGAAACGACACCGTTCGTTTAAGTTCTTTTTTCTTTTAAAAACATATTAAAAAAAACAGGGGCAGCAACCTGCTACCCGATAAAACTCCACAATCCAAATACATTAGACAATTCATATGAAATATACTATTCTGTTTCCAATTTTTTTTCTTTTCCCAATCTTGCCTTTTCTCTTATTTTTCAGTTAATTTTTTTCTTTGTTCCTTTCGCTCTTTACTTCTTCTTTTTTTTGGTCTGACTTTTGCTCTTTACTTTGTGTTTTGTTTTTATTTTCCTTTTTTCTTTTTGCTTACACCATATGCGAACTTGGTAATGGCAAGGAGGTCTGATAAGACTGCAATGAAGGAGACCAATTTTTTCAATGCTCATTGTGCTGCTTCGGTAGCAAATGTAGATTGTGTCTACTAGCGAGAAACCAAGAGTGTGCCACATTGACTGCTCAAGTCGCCTCCTTGAAGGATGAAGTTACCGAATTGCATAGGCTCCTCAAACATGCAAACCAACATATAGAAGCACTAAAAAAGAAAAATTGAGACTTTGCTGAACTGGTGGTATTACAAAGTAGTGTATCAATTTGAGATGAAGAGATGCAATTCTCTATGATAATGAACATGAGTATTTTGTATGGTTTTATTTATTAAGTATGATATTATCGTTTCATTTCGATGGGTCTATTTTGTATAATTTTTTTTTACCTTTTACATGTTGACCCCCGGAATGAAAATTCCTGGATCCGCCACTGCCACCCTCCCTCTCCTCTGGGTTTTTCTTCTCTTCCCTTTCCCCCATGACCACCACCCTCCACTCCCAGACCAATCCCCCACCCCACAGATCCCTCCCCTCTTCTATTTTTTTACCCCCGAGCCTAGCCCACCCCCTCTCCCCTTGGGTTTTCTTCTCCTCCCATTCCCCATGTGACCATCACCCTCCACCCTCAGACCAATCCTTCATACCCAAATCAATCCCTCACCCCACAGATCCCTTCCCTTCCTCCCCATTCTTCTTTTTGTTCTCTCTCCCCGAGACCCATCCCTCATCCCTTGCTAGCTAAGACCCAAACCCATTCCATCCCCCAACCCTTGCCTCTAGAACAGACCCAGAAGAGAGGGAGGGGGGGGGGGGTGTGGTGGAGGTTGAGGATTAGTTAGGTTTTTAGAGGAGAGGGAATTTTGAAATATATATATAGGTTTTGGGATGAACTATTGCTGCTGGAGATTGGAATCCGGTAGATAGGGCTGCTGATGGGGTCGTTTTGAAGCCAGGTTAAAAAAAAAAAAAAAATTAACACACATGGACTAAAACGGCGTCGTTTTGGCTAGGCGGTTTTATAAAAAAAGGAAGCTCGCGTCGCGCACGAGTACAAGCTTTTTCTTATTTCCTCTGCTAGGCATTTCGTTGAGCACTTGGTGTGCTCCTTGGGGTCGCCTGACCCCATTTATCCCTCTATGCATCCGCCCTTGGTTGGCTTTGGCTTTTTGTCAATTTTGGGCTCTAGCTTTATGCCAATTGTAAGTGTTATGCCTATTTTGAGTTTATTATTTTAGTGAGTTTTTTCAATTGAATTTGTTTGAACTCATTTTTTTGAGTTTCTCTATGATATAATTGCCATTGACTTTTTATTAATGAAACTTGATTTCGACAAAAAATAAATAAATAAACCTTGTGATTATGGGTTTGGTCATTTTGTTTTGGCAGCCTCTATTTGGACCCAATCTCTACATAAGTTAAGCCAACTTATTATTTTGACCAACTATATTTCAAAATAATGTAAATATATGTAAGTGCACCTAATTACATTCCAAAACTATCATTAGAACCCAATCGAGTTGAGCTACGAAATTTTATAAGTAATTCAACTCACCCACAAATAGGGATTGCAACAGAGCGGATCATGGCCGAATTGCAATTACCCTTTTGTTATCGGGATGATTCCCTTTCGAGTTGGTATAATACTCTGACATGCACCAAGATTCTTCTAAGTTTTGGACACCAATTGGTACAGTAGCAATGGGCTTGTAGCTCAAGTGGTTAATAGGATTTTTATCCATGTACTAGAGGTTCTAGGTTCGATTTCCCCTTGCGTCAATATCAATTGTATGAAAGAGAAAGAAAAAAAAATCTAACAAAGTAAAGGTAGTTTGCCACTCTATGAAATGGTCCTTGATCAATTCGAGTTATTTTGGAATTGGTGATTTAAAATGCATGAATTTAGTTAAATTTATGCCATTCAATTGCTTAAATATTTATGTTTGCATTAGAAAAAAAAAATGAATTTAGAAGGGGCTTGTAGCTCAAATGGCTAATAGCATTTACCCATGCATCCGAGTTTGTAGATTCGATTTCACCATCCTCCATTTCAATTGTATAAATAAATAAACTGAATTTATGATGTTTCATTGAATCTAGTAATGTGAAATAACTCATTGAATCTGCTCCTTTCACATACAATTGTTTATATATATATATATATATATATATATATATATATATATATATGAACGTTCCCATAATAACAAAGAAAAACTAGAACAGAATAATTATAGGCCAAGCCATACTATTGGCATAAGCAACCATGATATTTATTGAGGGGGAATATCAAAGATATGCAGGTCGAAGTCATATTGGCAAGGCAGTAAAAGTTTGTTTATGAAATAAAAAAAAAGTGGATGTTTTTTAAAGTTTAATACGTAACTTGTACCAAAAACTCAAATTCAAGTTCCTTATTTTAAGCCTATTATTATAAAGGGACCTTCATTAATATATCTAAAATAAGGGCTGAAATTATTTAAAAAACCCTACATGGAATGCACTTTAGAAACACACCCAAAATCCAGTTACTACATAAGAAATGAGTGTTGAAGTTTCTATAAATTACATGACTGTCATTGATAAACTTAAAACAAGCCCAACACAAAAAACCAAAAAAAAAAACCCCAAATCAAGCCCAACAAGCCCGAAGTACATTGTTAATACCATATTATAGAAGTACATTGTTAATACCATTTCATACAAAAAACAAAAACAAACAAAAAACCCAAAAAAGCCCAGCAAGACATCTGATATCCTTTGCAGAAACTACCTCCAATTGTCCACAATTTCATCAGAAACAATTGTAAAAGCAAAAGGAAATACCTTTACAAGAAAAAGAAAAAAAAGTACACTGTTAATACTATGTCATAGAACTATCTTCCTAGTAAAAATCACATTATGCATATCATAAACTTCAAGTGCACAACTATAGAGCAAAATATAGAGAATGCTTTGTTACTGAAAATCTATTAATACTATATCATAGAAGTACACTGTTAATACTATGTTATAGAAATCAACTCAGTTGCAGGGTATGAACAGTATAACCACTGTTCATACCACTTACTGGAAGTTAACAACTACATCATTTTATTTGCATAATAGGTACGATAAAAGTGACAACTCCATACCACTCAAAATCAATACTCAACAATGATAAAAATATAGAGAATGACACCATCTCAACAATAGTTGCAGGTCTTGACATTCCAAATGATGAAGCAACCTTGGAAGCTAAAGAGTTGTTGCATTCCTAAAAGGACACAAATTAATGCGCAAACAACCAATTAAAAATACCCGCAAGTGCACGAATCTATCGAAGTAAAGATTATGTAAGTACGGGGTCGATCCCACGAAGAACTTGTCGGCTTCCTATAAGTTCTAGTTTGAGTACGTAAAGAATACTAATTTAACACACCACAAATGCACAAATGCAAATTGGAAACTAAAAATGAGTAAAAAAATGTAAAAGAAATGAAACAACACAAGAAACCAAACAAAAACAGAAACAGCACTTTCTATCACCCTTTTATCACCTATTTATCACATGTGAACAGTACCGTAAACAGTGAAAATAAACAGTGCGACTGGTCGTGAACAGTGATTGGCGACCGATCGTATGAACAGGGCGACCGGTCGTTTTAGTACAGAGTCGAAACTCTGTTTTTCAATTTCGACCTCTGTCCAGTTTTTGACTTATAACTTTCCAACCGTACGTCCAAAATTCACGTTCTCTATACGGTTGGATTCAGCACAGAAAATGCAAGAACACAGCGCGGACCAAAGGTCCAAAACAATTATAGAAACAGATAAAATTTAGTAACAAAGACACATAACGTGTCAAACACGCAACTCACACACACATTGGGGGGGGGGGGGGTTTGATTTGTTTGAAGTGACCTATTTCTATTGCATGAAAGTAAATGGACTTTGAAATTAAATGAGAATGGCAGAGATGAATTATCACAATGTGAAATTAAAATGTAACAAACACTAGGGTTTCGGAATCCACCCTAAACAATTCTACCTATGTTCATGAATACTCAAGTGATGAACTCTAAACGTGTTAATGAAGATGTTCGCAATCAAGACCATGGGTCGTGGCTCAAGACGCATTGATTCTCTCTAATATACGTAAAGTGCATGGTTCGTGCTACAATACTTGTGCCCTCCCCATAACCGAACCTAGGTATGGTTCGTACTTCGATTCAATTACAAGGAGAACCCATTAAGTTCAAAGAGAATATGAACATCACAAGAATCCTAATAGCATGGTGTTTACATTAGGTATTCAAGAAACCAATTCACATGGATGATTCTTACTTCATCCATTTATTGCTTAGGATAACATGAAGATACACATAATCCCAACAATCTCAAGAAGCATGCTTTCAAAGATGGCCAACCAAGGAAAAACACACATCAAGGATAGATTAATTTGGTGAATTGGAATTCATCAACAATATCTAGAAATTCATACACTCAAGCATCAAAACAATAAGGTAATCATGTTTAGGGCTTCAACCTAAGCCCTAGCTATGGAGTTTAGTTGCTCATACTTATTCCAAATACAAACTCAAAACAAAATTAGAAAGAAGTTACAGATTTTGTGAACATGGGAGCTCAAGGTCTTCAATGGTGGAAATCTCTTCCACTCTTTGCTTTGTTGCCTTTGTCTTCCTCCTTGAGCTCCCTAGCTCCAAGCTTCATCTCCAGCTCCAAAATCTCTCCAAAATTGTAGAATGATAGAAATGGATCCCTCTCCCACGTTGAAAAGCCTCTCCAATATCAGATTGCACTTCCTTTTGCTTCCCTCTCTCCTCCTTTCCAGCTTTTACTTTTAGTATTCTAATGCAAAGTCTTCACCCATTGTCTTCTTGTCCCCTTGCAAATGATGAAGCCTTGTCCTCACAAAGATGCCAAATGATTCAGGAAATATCTCATCTACTAAGGTAAATTCTTGTTACCAAGTGTTATGGTAACAAGAATAATCAAGATGACACAATGGAGGTAAAAGCTGGCCAATTCCGGATTTCCAGAGCTGTGGTAACATGCTGGATTGGTTGGATAGGCAATACTTGTCTAATGGAGCTCAAATTTGGATATGTTGTAGTTAACATCCATTGGAACAAGTCTCATGAAGATCATGACCTCATCCGAGTACCAGAGCATGTTGATCCCAGGCCAAGAAGTTGACCTACGAAAATGAACAAAAACAAAGTTTATAACCAATAATGCACTTTTAGCTCATTTTCATTCCAACCAAGGTAAAATCTAAGAAAACACAAAAAGGAAGTAAAAAGCTATAAAATGTCAAGAACTAACTCAAAATAGTGGGTGAATAACATGAAAATGAACCGAACAAGAGTGTGCTAAGGACAAGCTACAAAAGACATTTATGACATATAATCATGAAGAAAAAGCAGGACTTGAAGTAGGGAAGAAGGCAATGAGGCCCCTGGTAAACCAAACACTCCACTTATCACACAAACAGAAGAGACACACTTGCCGGAAGTAGGAAATCCTTATATATTCAAAGTATATCCTGAAATTGGGTCAGAAGACATCATCAAGGAGAGTCCAAAAGAACCTGAGTACCAAAACGAATTCCTTGAGGAAACTCCCAAAGCCAGTGACACTGCAAGTGAAACAATTAACGATGATGAAAATTCAAAACGACCTTTTGGCAATCCATGCATGAATATAGTAACAAGGGAATCACAACAACGTGGTTTGTTTGACATACTTTCTTTGCCAATGTCAAAGAGTTACATATAGTAACAAGGGAATTGCCTCAGAAGCATCAAAATGAAGATAATAAGTTATGTTGATAAGCATTCCCAAATTGTCCATCCCTCCATCTATTTCCAATTCGACATATAAATTGTCTAAATTTCTTCGGCTAAATTAAGCCAGTCTTTAATGAACTTAGAGAGATAAAAGCATTCCCAAAATTGCTCAGTACATATATTCATACATACATGCATATATATATATATATATATATATATATATATATATATATATATATATATGTGTGTGTGTGTGTGTGGATTAAAGGTAGATTTGGTCACGCTCAACCCAAAATTGCTCAGTATATATATTCATACATACATACTGATTGGTGAATTGTTGAATTAAAGGTAGACTTGGCTTAAGTGACTACATTCCCTAAAAAATTCAGCAGCAAAATCAACAATTTGCAACCGAAAATTTACCAACATAACCAGATGATAATGCAAAGTAGGAGAAGCAACATGCAACCAAATAAACAAATTCGTTCAGCTCATAAAAATGGAAATTCGAAAATAAAATTATAAAATTCAAACCACATGCATGCATTAATTCCACTGAGAGCTACAATTCACAAAACCAAAATCAAAATACCAAAAACTAATAAGAACAAAAACATCAGGATAAGGTAGAGAAGCAACAGTACCTGAGCCGATAAAAGAACTGAAATTCTAGTTTGAGATCAAACCACCGATAGCCATTTTGCTCTGTACCTCTTGATTGAAGCTAAAGCTCAAACAATCAATTGTTTCAGCTCAACAAGCTCTCACACCATTTCAGAATTCAGAGTCCAGCAACCGAAGAGCTGAATGCAAGGCAGGGAGTGAAAAGACAACATTTTCACGCTCTCAAAAGCTAAAATTGATCCCAAATAACTATACTATCAGCAAGAGCATGAGGAAAGGATCGAAATCCATACCTGAAACTACGACAATGGTCGCCGGAACCGCCGGAAACAGTGTTGGAAAACTCGAAACCCTCGAAAGTTCCTGGAGCTCGTAATGGCGCAAGGAGGCTGGGCTCAAGTGTGGTTCGCCGGCCTCCTCTGGTCATTTTCCGACCGGTCACACTTCTAGCTATGGCCGGAGCACCAAGATGTGTGTGTGTGTGTGTGTGTGTGTGTGTGTGTGTGAGAGAGAGAGAGAGAGAGAGAGAGAGAGAGAGAGAGAGAGAAGATCACCTTCTCAGCCAAACCACTAGCAAATTCTTCCCTCAAAGCATCTTCTCTCTTTTGTGTTTCCTTATTCGAACGTTCTTGGACAACTGCAGCTTTTGCTACTCTAAAAGCAATGTCATACTTGCGTTTCCACTCCTGAGCTTGTTCCCGAGCAGCAGCCAGCCTTGCTTCACCAGCACTGCATCGGGACTTGAGAATTGCAATTTCAGAACTAGCTTCATCTTCCTCAGCCTTCTGCTTTGATATGACCTGTCACCGCGCGGCTATACCATTAAAATATTCGAATATATTAAAGAGTATAGCCGGGCGGCTATACTTTTAAAATATATTCGAGTATTTTCATGGTAAATATTCGTATATATTTAGAGTATATAGCCGCGCGGCTATACCATTAAAATATTCGAATATATTTTAACAGTATCGCCGCGCGGCTATACCTCCCCCCCTTTAGCGCTACTATATGAGAGGCAATACATAGATACAAACTTTGACATTATGGTAAAGTTCCCTGCAAAACAATGTTCAATAACAGTAAGAAACTCAAAATATAAACTTCAAGGGGTAAAAGACTTATATAGAAAAACTCATTCTGATTCTCAAAAGGAAAAGAGAAAATGGAACCAAAAAATAAACAACCACAGCAAGTAGGTTTTGATGCTATAGGATGCAAAGAAAACAGATAATAAAAAGATTGATAAAAAGTAGACAGTTAAGCACTTACTAGTTGCTGCCATTGATCATACTGCAGCAAGCCACGGTATGGTATCATCACTATCCTTGTAAACGGCTTTCCATCCTTTCTCCACGCCAGTCAAAAGCCCATTCCGATACATAAACACAACCAACTCACAAATCAGATGATCGTTTCTCCACACCAGTCAAAAGCCCATTCTGATACATAAACACAACCAACTCACAAATCAGATGATCGTTTCTCCACACCAGTCAAAAGCCCTGCTGAAGCTACGTTCAGAAAATGAGGATGATTTCAGATACCACGTTGATTGTAAAAATATTCCTTCATTTCTGAATATGAAAGGGTTCAAATAAGGCTAAGAACAATCAAGTCCAGTGGCCCAATATGCTTCAACTGTTTTTTCAGAAAGGCTTAAACCAGATTGGTTCATGAAATGGTTTTGGGAATCTCACATGTAAAATCAACAACCTCAAATCCACAATCATCTGTCATAATAAGAGCACCACATTTTACAACATCAAAATTCCACATCACTATTCAAATTCATGTACCCTTTATACTTTCAAAATCGTAAACTTCCAAACTTTACCTCCTCATCTAAAAACTAAGTATGAGGAAGCATATACTATGTATGATATCAGGCGTTCCTCACCTTCTAAGTTGTGACGGAACGACGGCTTGTGGGCTTTATGTATGATATCATATATTATGTAGGACTTGAAAGGCTTGGGCCATGCATGGCACACAAGCCCAAAGCGCTTAACAAGGCACTCATCTAAGCAAGGCTTAAATGAAGTCAGCCCAATACAAGCCCAAAAGCTCTTCCCCACTAGGAAGGTTAGGTCGAGCTTAAAGAGGAAAGCCCAACATGACTTAACCTTGAACAGCAAGTCTTCGGTGAATCAGTCCAAATCATCAACATCTCCTTATTTATTAGAGCATTTCAACTGGGAGGCCACAGCCCGGGCAAGAGGCCCCACAGGGCCCCAAATGTGTTTCTAGCACCCAAGTCTTGCCAG
This sequence comes from Prunus avium, assembly GCF_965620075.1. NCBI lineage: Eukaryota > Viridiplantae > Streptophyta > Magnoliopsida > Rosales > Rosaceae > Prunus > Prunus avium. Next base: position 32,775,212 of record NC_142289.1, read on the forward strand.
GGCAAGAGCTGGGCTCCACCAACCTGGGCAAGCCCAAAGGCAACACTTGTCTAGCTTGCTTAGGGGTGTAAGTTGGATTGGAAAATCCGATTCCGACCGATTCCAGTTCGAATATTTCCAAAAAAATTCCGACTCCGATAAATCCGATATCCGAAAATGCCGAATCCGATATTTCCGATAAATGCCGAAAATTCTGCAATTCCGATCCGAAAAAATTCCGAAGCTCTCCGACCCATTCCGATCCGATTTTTCCAATTTTTTCCGGAAAATTCCGAGTTTCTAATTATAATTCCATTATTTGTAGTATATAGGTCTTATTTTCATATCTTATTTGCTATATTTCAATACCATTATAGAAATATTCATATAACAAAAATGCGCTTGTTTGAATGTAACAAAAATGCATATGTGTGCTTGTTATATCCAAATGTACTACATATATGGTAAATGTAGGGAGTGTCATACTATTTCATTTTATATTCTATGTATGTATGTATTTTTTTAAAATTTTAAACTATTTTCATTTAAACTTTTAATTATAAAATTATTTTATACATAAAACAACATAAGTATATTCATTGGAGCTTGACAATTATAGTATTCCAATTGTCTAGAGCAAGACTAACATATTGAATGCAAGTTTAACACTCTTATTCCCCTAGTATTCCAATAGTATAGATTGTTGTGTATATATATATATATAATATTTAAATATAGGGTAGGCTCGGAAGACAAACAATAAAACACATTTTTTAGTTATTTATGAAACATACATTTTTCTTTATTGATTTATTTTAAAATTAGGCCAAATCCAAGTCCAACTTTAATACAAACTCCATGCCCAATTCCAACTCCAAGCCATTTTAAATTGTAATCTTTTATACCCAAGCCCAAACATGCTTTTCTCCCAAGAGTCCAAGACTAACAACGCATGTTTTTTTTTTTTCTTGGTCTATCTCTTCTCTTCTTTTTGTCTTCTCTATGTCTTCTCCCAAAATTGGATGTGGAATAAAGTCGTTGTAGTCTCAGGACCTACTGGAGGAAAAACAGCTTCCATGAAAGCTTTCGCCCTGGCATCTCTCTGTTTCTATCTTCTTTATTCTCTCCTACATATTGATATCCCTCTTTTTGTCTCTCTTTTTGTCTCTCTCCCCCTCCCAACCTGATTATAGTTCGAAATTTCCAGTTGGTTTCAATGGGAGTTTGTGAGTTCAAATTTCTAGTTGGAAAATTGGAGAGAAAATCTTACGAAATGTAAGATAGCCTTATTTTTCAAACTTGGAGAAGAGGAGTTGTAGTTGGGGACTAATGAGGAAAAAAAGAAAGAAATAGAGTGCAGAAATTGGAAAAAGAACTAAGAAAAATATGCAAAAATGAGGAAAAAATCTGCAGAGATGATAAAAAATAAGAGAAGTATAAAATTAGGTTAGTTGATTTTGATCTACCATAATCCATACGTTCTAGCTGCAGAGGTGTTCTTTTCTCTGAAAAGTGGAGCATAATGCCAATCAAAGTATAAACTTGAAAATCAAAGTTTAACATCTTGGGAAGACCCATACCAAGAAGAAATATCATCAAGTGTCAGAGCAAAACGCCTACATTGATATTTGAGAAACAGATGAGAGCAAGAAGAGCTCTCATGCAGCAGACGCAGACCCATTTCTGAGAGTTGTTGGAGTCCCACATCGACTGAAACATAAACTTTGGATAAATATGTCCCCCCTCTATAAATATGTTCACCCTAAACAACATCGAACGAACTTCAAATTCAGCCTAAAATTCTATGCGGGCTAGTGGCTATTTATGAAACTCCTAGTTGGGCTTTCTTAATAGAAGTCTAATTGGGATTTTTAATATTAATTTTTTCAGTTAAGTTTAAAATTTGTATATTATGTTCTGAAGAATTTAGAACTTCGGAATCGGAAAGTTCCGAATTTTTCCAAAATTTTTCGGAATCGGAATCAGAATTGTTTATTGAATTCCGAAAGGTTTTGGATGGAAATTGGAATGGCTGTTTCCGATCCGAACCGGCCAAATTGCAGGCCTAGGCTTCCTACCTGGGCAAGCTGACCTAATGTTGACATCATTGTGACACCAACAAACAAAAAATTGAATAAAAAAAGGAATTAAAAAATAATAATTCAGAGTTCTAGCAAAATCATCCAAGTCGACCAAAACCAATTGCTAGTCCTCAGGAAAAGTATAGATCCGGAATATACCTATACAGAAACTTATGAATATGCAAAAAAAACTAAATAGAAACCAAACCAAGACACCTGCAATTGTGGGGTTCAGATGGAAGAGAGAGGAAGAAGAGATGAGGGAAATGGAGGGGAGAGGGTGAGGGGGAGGAGGGGTAGAGACTAGGCCTGGAAAATGGGCCGGGCCGGGCCAGCCCGGCCCTAAGAAGTGTGAGCCCAAGCCCTATCTTTCACGGGCTTTTTTGGCCCTAGACAACTATCGGGCCGGGCCGGGCCAGCCCACTATGAAATATGCAAAGCCCAGGCCCTACCCACGGGCCAAACTATTTCGGGCTTTCAAGACGGGCCTATATGGCCCTTGTCTATATATATAACATTATTAAGACACAATTCCAATCCGAAAACAATAATAAATCTTCAAATCAATATAATATTTAGAGACTATGAATGCCAAGGCATTTATCAAAAATCTCAACTAAGATTTATGCTAAAATCCAATAATCCAAATGAGGATTTCGGCAATCTAGCAAGAACTTCAAATGGAAGGCCCATATACAAATGACTGACCCTGCCAAGCTATTTATAAAGGAAAAAATAATTGTGTTGATGTGTGAAGTCGATGTGGGACAGAAATAGACACCCACCCCCACTTACTCTTTCTTTTTCTTCCTTCCCAGCCTCCTCCACTTTATCTTTCTTCCTTTCAAGAGCGGGAAGAAGGAGACGAAGGAAGAGAAGAGAGCGATGGAAAAAAATAGAAAAAAGAGAGAGATATGGAAGATGACGCAAAAGAGGGAGAAGAGAAAAAATTGCAAAGACTAACAGAGGAAGAAGGAGGAAAAATAGAAAGAGAGAGGGAGAGAAGAATAAGGAAAAAAGAAATAAAAGAGAGAGGGAGAGATGGAAAGTAACGGAAGGAAGAAGAAGGGAAAAAAATAAAAAATGAAGGTGTTGGGAGGAGAGAGAGATATGAGACAAAGCATGCTCTTAAAAAATGAAGGTGTTGGGGAGATATGAGACAAAGTAACGGGCCTTTTCAAACTATTAATATTATATATAATATAACTATATTAATAAAATAAAATAATTATAATCGGGCCGGGCCGGGCTTTTAAAGGGCTTAAAAATGAAGCCCAAGCCCTACTCATTAGACTTCGGGCCGGGCCAAGCCCGCCCATTACTTCGGGCCGGGTAAGCCCATGCATTAAAAAATAGGGCCGGGTTCGGGCCAGCCCATCGGGCCCGGGCTTTTTTTCCAGGCCTAGTAGAGACCACCTCCCCCCGGTGCAGCGCTGAAGGAAAAGGTGTGGGGGCTAGGGTTTTTCTGGATGAATATTTCCTAATATTATATGGTTAAGGTAAGTGAGTGATTACCATCAAATATATATGAAAACAATTGAGGACTTAAATATATGAAATAATCAAGTAGTCATACCATCAATTTTTTTGAGTTTAAGAGCATCAACAGTGGGCTCTCTAACTAAACCACCTTATTAGACAAATTTTAGGGAGAAATTGAGAGAGAAATGACTCCTGGTGGCTCTCTATAATTTAATGTTGCTTTGTTTTATGCATATTTTAAACTTTTAATTAATGCAAACTATTTTTTTTATTTTGTATAGAGATGAATTAATTATATTGAATTAAAAAATAATTATAGTATTTATGACTCTCTAAACAAGGGAGTATGATTGGAGTTCAAATTTTATAGAGAGCTCCTAAAATAGCTTTTATGTATTTTTAGCTAAATTTTAACTAAAAAAAATAAGGAGCATAATTGTAGATGCTCTAAGCAAAATTGAAATTACAGTTAAGTATGGATGGAAAAATAGAAAAGTAGGTATCAATAATAATGTGATAATTATTATGAAAAAGAAACCAAAGAGTTGTCCAAATAAAGAGATGAAATATAGGTTCAAGAGAAATTATTATAAAAGCAACACAACCATTTATGTTCCGAATGCCTGGAGCTTGGACTTTTGAAGGAGCCCAAATCCCTGAGTTGGCATTGCGATGTGTGATTGTAATGGGTGAGAGATGGAATTTAATATGAAACCAAGCACAGAGCAGGAAAAAGAAAGTATAAGGGGAACATGTATTGCAATTAATTCCCAATACATTGAGAATTCGGGCTGACTCACATGGTTTGGCCAAATGGTGTAAGCTACATTTGCATTATATAATAATATTATTTTATTTAAATTGGAAGGAAAAATAATAGCACAATCCCATTGTCGTGATGAACCCAAATAATTGTGTATTTCATGGGAAGCACATAAGAAACTTATTCCTACTCGTACTTCAGTTGTGGATTATTTATTTATTTACAAAGAGAACAATACTTGTGAACCATCATAGATCAAATGCCAATTAGCTCCAACTATCAAGACTTTCAAAGTGCACACAGTTTTTTGCTCTTTTCATCCTCTTACACATGCATCGCGTGTGTGATCAAATGCAAACTGAATGAAACTATGAATTACTAAAATCGATTATTGTGTTTTCTAGTTTGTATTTGTAACCATAAACAAAGATTACAATTATGTTTAGTTTGTAAATATATTTTCTCTTACATTCCTATCCACTAGAGTTTTTTTTGTTTTTTTGTTTTTTGGTTGCTGTCGAAAAGGATGTTTCATTAAACGAACACAGCAGAGAGAAATACATCCACAGGGCAGCTTAAATTATTCTTGCCAGCCACCAGATTGTTGATGGATTTTCATAATCTGTCAGAGTAAATGTCATCACTTAAAGTCAAATTACATAACCATACACAAAATGATTAAATGAATACGTCTGAAATCACTTTGCAAACTCATCATTTTAGTCTACATTCTTTCAATTCAATTAATGTCATCTTTATCCTCGTATGTGCACATCAATGTTATCCACAATGTCAATTACGTTTAAATTTGTGTCAAAATTAAGGGTAACATCTTCTAAGCTCTTGAGATTATTGTCAAGTCACTCCCACACTCCCCACCACCCATGAAGTGTTTAATGATGGATTAAAATGAGTAGTTTAACAAATACAATGTAATTTCAACCTATCCTAATATCATGAAAATTTAAAAATTGTTTTACCAAGCTAAAGTCATGTTCAAATTCTTGTTAATACAAAGCATATTACATTTACCTGTATCAATAGCTTTTATCCCACACGCTTAGCGAAGAGTTAGTTAATATTTTGAGTCGTAAATTTAGATGTCTTCTGTTCGAAGCGGGATTAATACATAACATTAGTTTACCTAATAGACATAATTTCTCAAGTGGGTAATGAAAGTTTTGAAGGTTTTTCATCTTAATCTTGTAATGTAGTTTTTAAAGGACTTAATTGCATATAATTGGATTCACTCAGTCACACAAATTGCTTTAGAAGATTATTCTTTTTCTTGAAATTTTGCTAGAAAAGAAATCCAATGGTCATAATTTATTTTCCTAACACACCAAAAGGCAGAAATATAAACAAAATAACTATAGAATCTTATTGGGTGGATAAAAACCAAATACATACTTGGCAAACTTCCAATACACCACCTAATTAAATTTAAAAAAGAAAAGAAATATACGTGTACAAGACCGGAAAAATACATAAATCCAATGGGGCCAGATACGTTATTAGAAGAAGAAGCGAGTTCCCAAAAGTCGACAAAACCGGAAAAATAAGAGCAAAAACAAAAGAGCCAACGTTGGCCAGGCCACAAGGGAAAGGTTACATGTCGGTAGTTTTACCAAAATCCAAGGGCATTATTTCGAACTCGTTTATATTTAATTGACAGCGACGCGCAGAGCAGCCAAATAACCCATCCAAACAAGCCCTTCTCTCCATCTCTCTCTTAAAAAGCACCCCCTCTTATTGTGGCTCTCTCTCTCTCTCTCTCTCTCTCTCTGCGTTGCGATCCTCACACCACAATCTCATCCTCTCACAGATTCGTCCTCTTCTTCTCGATCCCCAACTGTAAGTCTCCTCTTCTCTGCTATCTCTTCTCTCTCTTCTCTAGCCCTAATCTGTCCGTCCGATCAATTTCTTTCATCCTCCAGATCCCTAATTAATTTAATCTATTTTGTACGAGACTGAATTTTCAATTTTGATTTCAAATCAGTTTACTCTGTTTAATTACTCGGAGGCTGTTGCCGTCTGATTGACCTCCATTCACATCCTTGCCTTTGGTTCCTTCTGTTGCATGTCAACGATTCCGATTAGGTTTTTAATTACCGGTTTTTACTTTAATTTTGATAATAATTATGTATTTTTTCAATATTTTTGTTGTTATTGATGTTTGATTTTGATCTGCTTTGCCTACGATTTTGATCTGTTTTGTGTCTTGGGAGCTGATTTTGGGTTTTGAATTTGTTAATGTACTACTGGCGCTTGCCGAAATAATTGGGCTTTTAGGGTTTCAGTTTGGGGCTTTTCCAGACTGGTGCAAGCTCAATTTTTTGGTTCGTTTTATTGTGATTGAGATTTTTCTAGGGTTTTGTCATTTTTTGAATTTTACTTTAAATAATTGTTACTTGTTTGTGGCTGTTTCCATAATGTGAATGTCGATAAGTGAATGACTAATATGAATATGCTATCATGATGTTAAAAAAATTGCTATTGAGCTGCATTTGCATATTAAATTAAATAATGTATATTGGCGACTTTGAGCTACCACATTTTCTGTTTTCTGCTTCTTTCTGCCTAGTTTTCAAACTAGGAAAAAGGAAATACAGGAAATTCTGAATTGTTTTTTATGTTTGAGTTCTTCTTTTAGGCTCATGTCATTGTTAGTTTCCTCATAAAATGGCACATATGTTATTTATATTTCTAACATCTCTTTTGTTTTTAATATTTTCAAGCATTTTTTGCTCAGGTTTAAGTCGAGCATTTGGATTTTATTTTGCAATTTTAAAGTTTTTTTCTTCCTCTGTTTCTTATCTGTATTCACTTACCTATTAAGATTAATGCTGTATTGAGTATAATTGCATTAATCTTCTGCATTGTGTTTATTTACTTTTTACACTTTATTTTTGAATTTTTTTAGGGTAATCATGAGTGACCAGGGCGAAAAGACTTGTCCTCTTTGCGCGGAGGAGATGGATTTGACAGATCAGCAATTGAAGCCATGTAAATGCGGTTATGAGGTCTGGGACACTAACTTACCTCTATCTCTCTGTGGGTTGGGGGGAGGTTTGGTGGATAGTTGTTCCTATTTTGTCTACATAGTGCTTTTGATTTGAATTTCGAACTGCATGATTAGTCATTCAACTAGTCACTTCCCATGGACTGTTCGTCGCTACTAAAAGTTTGCAATCCTAATCTATTTGGTTATGTGACATATCCTGTGCACTCTTCAACTTATTTGGGCACTTCTATGAATTTATTTTCTGCCTGGCACATTATTGAAACAGTTCTATGTGGATTTGGTATTGAGTTTGCAAGTTACGAAGAATAGTGGCAAAACCTATGGGTAGTATAAGATAATTTTTCATCATTGCAAAGCAAAGCATAGAACTGAGTCTCTTTATAGTCAACCGTCAATACCAATGAAAAAAGGTATTAACATTTGACTCTACTAGATTCAGTCCAGGTTGGTTCAGTACTGGTTTTGTTCCACATATTGTCTTATGCTTCTCTAGAATATTTTTTTTGGAACGTCAGTTGTTCCTCCTTTTCAAACTTGGAAAGTGTCTTTATTTATTTATTTAATGGCTTTAATTGAGAAAGCTTCAGTGGTGTGAGTGTTTCTAGGAACCCAATATTCCTGTGTATAGCTGACATCCTGATTCACTGATGGAAAACTGCCTTTGCCCACTGTTGGAGAAATACGAAAAGTTTTCCTCACCACAATTAATCTCTTACAATTGTTTGGTAGGATGGATGGACAGGATAAAATCATAAGGGAAGGATAAAGTGATTGGCAGACAAAGTGTACCCTCACTTGTTTAGAGGCAAGGGACAAAAAAAAAACAATTGCTGTGTATAAACCGTTGAGTAGTTGGATTGAGGACAGAGTAAAAGTATCAAAAGTTTCTCTTTGCCTCCCTCCTATGATCCTTTCAAAGTTGGACAGATTTAGTTTGTTTGGTCCAGAGGGTTCCTTTCCCCTTGCTTTAGTAGTTGGGTCGAGGAGAGAGAGTACAATTATCAAAGGTGTCTCTTGTCTCCCTCCTTTGTTCCTTTCAAAGTTGGACAGATTTGGTTTGTTGGGCCCAGAGGGCTCCTTTACCTTTCATTCTCCTTCCTACCAAATGAAGGATAAACTCTCGTTTCCTGCACTCCTATCTGGGCCTCTTTACAGAACTTAGCGTTAGACATGATAGTAGAGTTTTCTTTTGGGATATTAGAGTGCAGGGTATTGAACTGTGTGTGAGTGTGTGGTGGCTTTGTTCAGAATCAATATGTATGCCCCTGCCAGGCAGTCAAATATTTGGGATAATTCGGTTTTGCTTTTTGTTAATTGTGAATCTTTGTATTTATGTTTGTGTACCTTGAAAGTTATAACTTTTGCGTGGGCTTTATTCTAATTTCTGCTGAATTCTGAAATTCTCTACTTGATCACAGATATGTGTTTGGTGTTGGCACCACATAATGGACATGGCTGAGAAGGATGAGACAGAGGGGCGGTGTCCTGCATGCCGCACTCCTTATGATAAGGAAAAGATTGTAGGGACGGCTGGAAAGTGCGAGAGGTTGTTTTTCTGTGGACCATAATTTTTTTGCATCCAATAGATGGCCACATCAATTTTTAATTAGATAAGTAGCAACTGTCGTTGTAATTGCTTGGACCTTTTTCTTTTACTTTTGCCCCACAGATTGGTGGCTGAAATCAATACCGAGAAAAAGATGAAGTCTCAGAAGGCAAAGGTTAAATCAACTGAAGGACGGAAGCAGCTCAGCAGTGTGCGAGTGATTCAAAGGAACCTTGTTTACATAGTTGGGTTGCCTCTTAATCTGGCAGATGAAGATGTAGTCTCTCTCTCTCTCTCTCTCTCTCTCTCTCTCTCTCTCTCTCTCTCTCTCTCTTTGTGTCTGGCGTCTTTCTGTTTTGGCTTGTAGAGGCTCACTAATTTAATGCATCTCTTATGCAGCTTCTGCAGCGCAGAGAATATTTTGGTCAGTACGGGAAGGTTTTAAAAGTTTCTATGTCCCGAACTGCAGCTGGCATCATTCAGCAATTTCCAAACAATACATGTAGTGTGTAAGTAAACCTGTTGATAGAGAATTGGTTTGGTATTTTTTTTTCATTTCCATATGTTCTTTGGAGAGATGTTTTTATACAGCTGAATCCCACTGTTTTTATAATTAGCTCAAAAGTTCGTATGCAGTATATGTTAATTTTCTTGTTTACAGCCATGTGATAGTGATTGTTGCTTGTTAGTTTTCTTATTGATATTTTACGCATTCACCCTTCATTTGATTTGATCGCAATGTTCAATTTTGGTAGTCTAATATTAAGACTCCAGCATAGCATAGCATTAAGCTTGTTGCGATCTTCTGATTGCCATTGTGTGCTTAGTGTTGGTTTCATAATGTTTCCTTGTGCTCAGATATATTACTTACTCGAAGGAAGAGGAAGCGGTTCGTTGTATTCAAAATGTACATGGGTTCCTCTTGGATGGTAGATCGCTGAGGTACATGCATGTTTATATTTGTTCTCTCATTAATGAATTGCATGATTTTACAGTGTAGAGTCGTTGGTATAATAATCCGTTACATGTATGTTTCAGGGCATGCTTCGGGACCACAAAGTATTGTCATGCATGGCTGAGAAATGTGGTATGAATCATTACTTGGTCTATCTGGGTTATAAAATTTCTCTATTGTAGTTGTATTAAATTTTAAAGAATCTATTTGAGGACTGACTTTTGTTCTTTCCAGCCTTGCACCAATCCTGATTGTTTGTATCTGCATGAGGTTGGGTCTCAGGAGGACAGTTTCACTAAAGATGAAATAATTTCTGCATACACTAGGTATTTAGTTCGCCAACCTGGCCATTCTTTTTCAAATGACCCGTGTACTGCATTATTGCTGCCCTTGTTGATTGTAATAAATCTATCAGGAGGTTTTGGAAGAGGTATTTATTATGGCTTCATTCGCCAAAACCTAGGCTAGAAATATGTTACCAATGAGATGAGCCTTGGGTGTTCAACGATCTTTCTTTTTCCTCAAGAAACATTTTTTTCCTACAAAAATACAGTTGGTGAGGCACAATGTGTATGAACCAAACCTATAGCACTTCCAATGAGCCTGGAATTGTAGCCCAAGCTCTTCAATGTGCATAATGGCCTTTCTTCAGCCTGATGCTTATCATGTTGTCTAGAGTAATGGTAAGCATTCTCTGTGTTGGGATTATTTGGAAGGATATAGTTGGCCTTAGGCCTGATAAATCCATCCCAAAGATGGTCGTGAACATTAATGATAGATGGTTGTGGAGATGAAGGTTAAAGAAATTTATCATACATTAAATGCTTTAATATAGTTCAATTTTTTCATATGTTGTCATTTAAATAGGCTTTTTCTTGCGCTGTCTACATGTTTTATAAACTTTGGGTGGTGTTTTCGTTGGATGATTAATTAATTTGGATAATGGTTTCCTGAAGGAGTAGGGTACAACAAATTACCGGTACTGCAAACAGTATGCAACGGCGTTCAGGGAGTGTTTTGCCTCCACCACTAGATGATTATTGTAACAGCAGTTCTACTTCTGCTGGAGGACCAATTATTAAAAATGGTTCAAGTGTAAGTGTCATATCTCACTGGGTAGTTATGGAATTGCAATGATAAGCTGTTTGCTATCATTTCTGGTTGCTTATTGTTTATTTTGAGCGTTCGTATTTTCCTTTGAACATCTTTTTCATACTGGATAGTTTAGAAATATTCGACAAGAATTCTGGAAACCTATATTAAAGTTTAGTTAAAGTTATAGATAGTTGTTAATATGAAGTTGTCGGGTTGTGATCTTTTTACAGGTAGTTATGGAATCGCAAGGATAAGCTGGTTGCTATAATTTCTGTTTGCTTATTGTTTATTTTGAGCGTTCGTGTTTTCCTTTTAACATCTTTTTCATACTGGATAGTTTAGAAATATTCGACAAGAATTCTGGAAACCTATATTAAAGTGAAGTTAAAGTTACAGATAGTTGGTAATATGAAGTTTAGGTTGTGTGGTTGTTTGATATTAGCCGGTTATAAGTTGCAGTTTTGAGTCATCTTATTGTTTTGATTTTGTTTTTAACCTGGCAGAATACTGGAAGCCTTCTTAGAGGTTCTCCTCCAAATGGAAGCTCTGGTAGATCTATTGCTCTTCCAGCTGCAGCCTCATGGTATCGGGTTATTTATTATTTTTTCCTTTACATTGTTTTATGATTGTAATCAATCCTAAAAGTACTGAGTGCACATTGCAGGGGAACACGTGGTTCAAATTGCCAACCACCAGCTACAAATATAATAAATTCGAATGGACATACTAAACAGAAACCTGATGTCAATTGCACATTGCCATTTTCTTCAGCAGCGGTTGCTACTGCTCAGGCTTCTATACTGCATAGTGATGCAGGAAAGAGGTCAGCATCAAATGATGAAAGTCAGACTATGCATGCTAAAGGTAAACCAGAATCATTGAAGATTGTGAGACAGAATAGTGGCGTGGATTGTCAGAATGACCTGTCTGACGAACCTGCTGCACCCGATGAATCTCCTGCTTCTGTGAATGGGAGCAGCCCTTTATCTTCCCCCCCAACAACCAAGGATAATGATAGAGGCAGCAGCATGCAGCCAAACATCAGCAATGCCACCAACCATAGTCATCTATCTTACAGTTCCCGTCATGAAAAAGAAAACATTGTTTCCACTGAAGAAGTGGTCCAAAGCATATGCTCTGATATGCCTTTGATGGGCATTGATAGAAATTCCATGGTAGAACATTCTGGTGTAGTCAGATCTAATAGTTCACTTTCTGATAATTCTGTGATTAAATCGCCTCGGAACCAAGGGTTACAGCAATATTGTGCTGAGCAGTCTAGAGAACCTCCAATAACTGCTGTGACAGCTGTTAATGCAGTGTGTGTTACAAGGGAACAATCCAACTGGATATCAGAGTCACAAGCACAACTAGTGCCAAGTGCATCTTCTGAGGTGGAAGAGGATGTACTATCTTTCGACAATCAGAGACTCAAGGATCCAGAAGTGAGTCGTTCAACATATTTGCCTAGTTTGGCAAATGCGGTCCATGTTTCAAATCATTCTAGGTCTCCATTGCTGCATAATGAAGCTTATGGTGCAGTTTATTCAAATGCCGATCGTCTATTTGTTGATAACAAAATGAGGGACAGTTCACTTCTATCTTCGTCCAGTGTTTCAGTAACATCTAATGGTTACCCTGAGAACTTGGTAAGCAGATCTTCTGGTTCAGAGAGGCTGTTGGAGCATTCCTTTCTGCTTCCAAATGAAGGCCCAGGGAAGCATAGTGGAAGATTCCTGGATGATGCAGCTAATGCGGATTTCAGTGCTGCTGTTGACAAGGGAGAGAGTAGCATAATCTCAAATATATTATCAATGGACTTTGACACTTGGGATGACTCAATAGCGTCACCACAGCATTTTTCAAAATTATTGGGTGAAACTGATAGACAGCCTGGAGCTCGCAAAATGTCAAGTCCTTGGAAAGTACAAAATAACAATCAGTCCAGATTCTCTTTTGCAAGACAGGAGGATTCTAAAAATCAAGCATTCGATGTACAGTCATCTCTGAATGTCGTTGGGCAGTTTTCTAATAACCAATCATTCCACCATGGTTTTTCTGAAAATAGAGATTTAGGTTTGGAGAATCTTGGAATTGGAAACGGTTTTTCATCTAGCTCTTATGAAGAACCTGAAAATCATGGCAGCAATCATTTAGCTTTTTCTTCTAACAAGCTTTCTGGTGAGTACTGACTGGCATTATGTTACTGTTTCTTCTGCTGGTTACCTATTGGGGTTTGTTATATTTGCTGCCTTCCATTGGTCTTAATAGGAATTTGTTTATGTTCTTTCTTGATGTTTAGCGGCATGCATTTTTTTCTGTGCCCCACATTTTGTTGCACGCACTCAAGATTTTTTTTAAATGATTCCTTGCATGATCTGCGCTCTCATGTCACTTAATCATGCTCGTGAGACCTTTCCTTTTTATTTTTGTTTCTGGAAGTTTGAATTATCTAATAGGTTCATGACCGTAATTAATTTTCAATTCTGTGCTTAAAGTTCTTGTTTATTATGATCAATGATTATTATTAGTAACAGTTTTTTAATGGGTTTTCACTTTATTTTCTTTGCTGGCCCGGGGGTTGGTTTTCATGCTTTGTTTTGTTTCTAACCATTATTAAAATCTTTCAGCGGTTTCAAGGGCTCAAATTTCTGCTCCTCCTGGATTCTCTGTGCCAAGCAGGGCACCACCACCAGGCTTTACTTCTCATGAGAGAGTGGATCAGGAGTTTGACTCTCTGGCTGGTTGGTTATATACAATACCTTTTAATTTGACCTTTTCTAATGCATCTGATGCTTAAGTGCTAATTTCATTACCTGTTTCTCAGGGAATCATTTGTATGATACTTCCTCTTTGTTGAGAAATGCATATCAATCTCAGGCAACTGGTAATATTGGTAGCTCTGGGGATATTGAGTTTATGGATCCTGCTATATTGGCGGTTGGTAAAGGGCGACTGCAAGGTGGGCTTAACAACCCCGGCCTTGAAATGAGATCAAACTTCCCCTCACAGTTAAGTGCCTATGAAAATGATGCAAGGCTTCAACTGTTGATGCAAAGATCCCTCACCCCACAACAAAACCTTAGATTTCCTGATTTCGGCGATGGTTTTTCTCATGTCAATGATTCTTATGGAATTTCTTCGATGCTTTTGGATCAATCCCAGACTAGCAGCAATCTATCCCCTTTTTCACAATTGTCCCTCCAACAACAGTCTAGAAACCGGGTCATGTCAAATGGACATTGGGATGGGTGGAATGAGGCTCAGGGTGGAAGCACTCTGGGTATGGCAGAGCTCTTGAGAAATGAGAGACTAGGGTTCAACAAGTATTATTCTGGTTATGAAGATTCAAAGTTTCGGATGCCCAGTTCTGGTGATCTGTATAACAGAACATTTGGGATGTAATATTGCAAAATGATAGCTTTGCATGGTTGGGGAATGTTCAAAAGGAATCGAGGGCTGTGTGGTTGTGTGACCTTGTACTCAAGGATGGGACTGACTCATAACTGGTCTTTGCCTCGGCAGCCTTATGTAGGGTCAAACTCCCGTAACTTTTGGGGTCTGGAATCCTGCAGGTAAGGATGAATTACTTGTTTAGGTTTTTGTATGTGTACATATTTTAATTTTTCTAGTTTGTTAGCATGGCCATATAGAGGAGAAGCATGGATCTATTAGTGCTTGCAGGGCTATTGTTGCATCATGTAGTGCATCTGCTTTCTCCTCTTTTTGTTTTCACTTCCAACTAAATGCTGCTTTTCTTCTTCCCCATCCTCTTCTCTCCCTCTTAAAGGCACATAATTTTTATATTCCTTTGATTTAGACATTATGGTTAGCATGTTGTGCATTGAACAAACCTCTGTGTCCTGCGAGCCTTTGGTTCTGTTTCTACCAGTGCCAATATGCCAATTCACTTAAAAGTAGGATAGTAAGAATGCCTGCCTCTTGGGTCCCCACACCTTTTTCCCCTTTGCTAGATTTAAGTTGGAGTGAATTAGTGGTATGTGCATTTTCTTGTATTTAGTTGGGCTTCTACTTTGTATGCATTTGCAGGTGGGGGTGATAAATGCTTGATGTGAAGCTTGTATTGCGGGTTGCTGTATATGGTCAATTCGGACCGGCTGATCATCCAGATGATGAGTATTCAACTCCCTGCTGTACGGATATTTGATTGTTGCTCTCACAACTAAATTGATGAAATCTGACCCTTTTGGGGAGTTTTATACCGCGCTAACTGTTTAACATGACAAAATGGATATTAATGAATTTACACCTTTTTTTTCCTTCTAAGTTTCTATTTGTATTGTGTTTTCAAAGTTCAAAACAGAGAAGTGATTGGAATTAAAAAGTATTTCGTGCAATTATATTCTGAGTGTGGGGTGTGTGGTGTAACAAGGTGGGATGGTAATGTTTTGTATTTTCTAAAAAGAGGAGAGGAAGAAAAAGCTAGAAGCTATTATTTTGAAGAGAATTGTTCATCTATCAGTGCCTGCTATTGTTTTTGTGTAAAGGAGGGCATGATGTGGGTTTTGATCTGTAGAAGCTGCTGTGGTACGAGGGATTTGTTATTTATTTTCGTGCCTTTTGGATTATGTTGGATCATTATTGTAGAAATAAAATAAATAAATAGATATCTGCTTGATGTTAAAATGAAGCTGTTAGTTGCTTGGATGCTGTCATATTTTCCAAGCATATAATTGGAGACTTTTCGTATGTGGGCAGCGTAGTAGACAATTCGTATATAATATTGATTCGGTATTCTCCCGTTTCTATTTGGCTTCAACTTCCGATCTATTTACAATTGAGCTCTAAAACAGTGCTATATCTGGTATAAGAAAGGTTTTTTTTCCCTTAAAAGAGGTCACAACACAAGTAGTCTCCCTCTACAAACAAGTCTATATTATTGTGAAGCATTTGTAAGGTTAAGATTGTAAAGAAAGCATTGGGGTTGGCTGTGGGCCCCTTTTGGACCGTCGCATCGTGTCATATTTCAACATCCCAGCTGGCTCTTTGCTACTCTTTTAGCTCAACTACTGTCCACTTGAATCTCTCTCCCGCTAATTGATCGCTTCCTGTATCCCATGAATCTGCAATATCATAAGCATGGTTGTTTCCAAGGAGGTAGAATGAGGGGTTCCTTAATAGTCGTTTGATCCAGAGTTATTATTGGACTGTTGGATTGGATCCTTTCATTGTAACTCCTCACAATAACCCCTTATTATAGAAGCTCCCGTTTTGTTTTAGCAATTGTGGTTTGTTTTAGCAATTGTGGGGAGTCAAAGTGTCTGAAAACAGCTCACAGTTACATAATCCCCTTCCATCCCATATTATATGGTGCCAATGTTGGCTGTGTGGTTGGTTATTTCCTTTAGCTGGCATTGGTGAAGCCTTTCATTTTCCTGGGTAACTTCAATAATTTCCAGCGTCAGCTTCGAGGCACTGCGACTGCAATGGTTGCAATGACAATGGGCACTGCTTTCCACGTGAAACGGCTCTAATCGGTCTTGTTGGCAGGGTTACAGGATGATATAAAACTAAGGGAGGCTTGACAATGTGATGTGTACTGGGTGGTAGATTGTTGTACAAGCATCAAAATGTTAGCAAGGGAGTAAAAGATAGTTTGATGTTTATGTTTGCTAATTAAGATCAAGCAAATACACATGAATTATTGTTACACAATATCTTCTTCTTCTTTTTTTCTTTTTTTTTCTCTCCTCTGCAACCACTCGTCAATTTATACAAAGAATGTCGAAGATTTAGAAGTAAATGTACTTGTCCTGTTTTTATTTGGATGCTTGTCTTGTTTTTATTTAGATATTAATGGTAACATTTTATGACATTATTTTTGAGTTTCATCACAAGGGTGGGCTGTGTAGGAGGGAGGAGAGGATGAGATTGGGGAGGGGTTAGGAGGGGGAAGGAGAGATGTTTTTTTTTTCTTCCTTTTACTTCATTTGTCATTGTTGAGGCCCAAAAAATCCAAGACTTGGCCCAAATATATTTCTAGCCCAGTACGACGCCTAATTTGGGAAGAAACTCAACTTGGGTATGCAAGAGTTCGTCATATGCGTTTGCACACGTGCCACTCCAAGCAAATAAGCAACACGCCACGCTACAAGCTTAAGTGGGCCCAGGCCACGCGAATGCCCGGGGCTTGCTGAGTGGGTTGTTGTGTGGATGGTAACGAGTTTTCATGAGGCCCATTGATGAGCCGAGAAATGGAAGTTTTGGGTTGCTTGGGAGCTCCAAAATTCAAGTCCATTTCTTGAGCCCAAATATATAGGTGAGCAT
Source organism: Prunus avium (assembly GCF_965620075.1). Lineage (NCBI taxonomy): Eukaryota > Viridiplantae > Streptophyta > Magnoliopsida > Rosales > Rosaceae > Prunus > Prunus avium. The sequence goes on from NC_142289.1 coordinate 32,792,426, forward strand.
AAAAGAGAGAAAAAAGCCCAATATTCTAGAAAAACAAGCCTAAATACTCTAGGAAAATTAGCCTATCATTTTGATAAAATAGTCCATCACCTAAGGAGATTCAAAAGGTCACAAGATGGTTGCCAGACAATATAAATAATGGGAAGCTAGAGAATGTGTATTGGATGTTAGTTGTGGTGGGGGTGCTAAATTTTGGTTACTATTTAGTGTGGGCTAGCTTGTACAAGTATCAAAATGTAGAGGGTGCAGATGGTAATTCTGGCCTTGATGGTGAGAAGTGATGTGTTGTTAGTGGCTAATTAGAGTCATTATATAAGTTATCAATTAACTACCATGACAAGTATGTGCCAAGTATTACCATCAAGTTACATGTATTTCTCTTGTTTTGAGATAGAACCAATGGTACAAAGGAAAGTTTATTAAATTGAAACAAAATCTATAATTAGAGACATGAACTTGACCCCGACCAATAATATTCTCTAAAAATATGTTTTGAATAAAATAAGCGAGGAGCTCATACTAAACAAGAAAACACTCAAAAGCCAAATTATACTTCGCTATTCTGTGTATATCTCCTATTTATCTTTTGTACATAATTGAATATTTGACATTCACAATACAAGGGAACGCTAACCTAACTATACATTTTTTTTTTATGAAAACTAATGGGTAGTAATAAAACACTGCCACATATATGTCTCTTAACTTTTCAACGTGGGACAACACTCTTAACAATAACTAGTATGGTGCATGATGTCATTTAGAAAACACAAAAGCTCATTTACCACATTTACCTTTAATACATGAATGCAAAAGATGCAGTCGCCATACTCAATGATCCTAATAAGGGCATGAAATTAAGAAGTATTGAAAGAAGTTAACCTTTTCTTGCCTTAGTTAAAACCTTGACGTATGCAAATATTTGGGCAAATCTTGACGTAAAGGTTAATAGTATTTTATAGTAATAATAAATAAATACTTTTTTTTTTGTCGAAAAATAAATAAATAATTAGAACCCCATTACACTGGCTATCTCTCTCTCACTCTTTCTCTCTCTCCTCCACATCATCGTCATCCCAAACCCTATTACTACTGTAGATAGTGTTTGAATTTATTTATATATTTATACATTTATTTTTTGCAATTTATTGATTTTTGAATTTGCATAAATAGAGAGAGGAGGGGTGGCTTGGGGCTCTGAGTGTAGGATTTCAAAACATTTTTCCAAAGTTCATTTGAATATTAAACATGCATTTAATCAAATTAATCGCAGCGGAAGTCTATGGTGGTTGTTTAAATTCAAAAACAAAACTTCTTCCAAGTATCTTAAGCCATGAACATTGATATGTTTTTCATAAATGAAAATTCAAGAGAAAGGATAAGATCTAATTACCCTTGAAGCAATTATATGAACCAATTTGTGTTTGGTCTTCTCTTGATGATTTCCTCTTTGTTGATCTCCTCTTTGATCTTTGATCTTTGCTCCTTGATCTTTCTCCTCCATGTGAGCCACAAAAGTATATGGCCTCTAAGTCTCCACACCAATGGAACTGTTTGTACCATATCTGACCCTCCACTCGTACAACGACACGTGGATCTCATAAACTCGCCCAAGCACCCAAGGCCTCGGACAATCGGCATAGGCTACTGATGATATTGTCTCAAAGCAGCAAAAGATCATTACAGGGCCCAACACAGCCTACAATCGGTATCCCCTACCGATTCTGCAGAATCAACCTCGAAGCACCCGCCTGAAATATCTAAGGACTCGTGTCAACCTCACAGGGCCCTCCCACGAGTCCCACATCGGAAATGAACACCACAAGCATACTAAATGCCCTCTATAAGTATGCCCCTCCCACTACAATACAGGGGTAAGACTTTTCAGCTTGACTTTTATACTACTATATAGTCAACAGCAAGAGCTCTTAAAAACAATCTTACTCGAGCATCGGAGGGTCTTAGGCTGGTTCCACACCGGTTCCATAGACTTTACGAGCTTCGCTTATCTTCTATTCAGGATCAGCATCCAAGGACAGGAAGAATCGGCATCCAACACCCAATCGATCTCTTGATCGTCCATCCCACTTGTAAGTTGCACTCATCTCTATCTATTCAAGATTTAGCGTCAACAGATTGGCGCGGAATCATGCATCGCGCTGCGCAAAATCGTTGAACGCCTCATCAATGACGGAAAGCTGGATCAGTATTTAAACACCAAGCCAGCAACGGATAACTCATTGAATCGGCAGATCAATATGATCAGTGGAGGGGCGCCTATTGCCGAAGCCAGCAACCGATCCGTTAAAAACTACGTTCGTGCCGTACGGCATCCACAAATCCTCAGCGTGGCGGGAGGACGCAATGACAAAATTCAACGCAACGGTTGGGAACCTATCACCTTTTCTGAAGAAGAAGAGCGAGGCATCATCTTCCCCCACTCTGATCCTATGATCATACGGGCTAATATATCGGATTTCGACGTAGGCCGAATCCTCATCGACACCGGCAGTTCGCTCAACGTGCTATTTGCCGACGCTTTCAACGCCCTCGGCGTGGACCCTCGGCATCTGAACAAGGATATCACCCCTCTCCTGAGCTTCTCTGGCGACGTGGTTGAACCAATCGGCAGTGTCCAGCTCCCGTTCGCTGTCGGTACCATCCCCAGACGAACGGTCCTCTACACCCATTTTCTAGTGGTCGACTGCCCAACGGCATACAACGCTATCATCGGCAGGACGGCGCTCACAAAAATGAAGGCCATGCTGTCACCACACATGCTCCTCCTCAAGTTCCCCACACACGCTGGCGTCGGCCAAGTGCGAGGGGACCAATTGAGTGCACGGACGTGTTACGTTTCGGCAACCAAGGAATCGGCAAGGGCTGCGCTTCGCGAAACATACTCGGTCGCCACCAGCTTGGGCGTACCGAACTGCTGGGGGACGGACAAACCAGATGACCCCCGAGATGAGACTGTAACCCCGCAAGCGCAACCCGCCGAAGATTTAGAACCAGTCACCCTCTCCGAAGCACAACCGGACAGACAAGTTCGAATCGGTACAACCTTGAGTCCGGCACTCAGGGCCGATTTTATCACCTTCCTGCAAACCAATGCAGAAGTCTTCGCCTGGTCATACGACGATATGCCCGGCATCGCCCCGAGTGTCATCAGCCACAAGCTCAGCATCTGCCCCACTTTCAAACCCATCAGGCAGAAACGGCGGGCCTACGATGCCGAACGGTATGAGGCAATGAGGCTCGAAGTAGACAAACTGAAGACCATCGGCTTCATCCAGGAAGTAACCTACCCAATTTGGCTGGCAAATTCGGTTTTAGTCAAAAAATCAAACGGCGCCTGGAGAATGTGTCAAGACTATACCGATTTAAACAAGGCTTGCCCAAAGGACAGCTTTCCTCTGCCACGGATCGATCAGATGGTGGATGCCACGGCAGGCCATGAACTTCTCAGCTTCATGGATGCATACTCAGGCTACAACCAAATATTCATGAGCCCTACCGATCGCGAACACACGGCATTCATCACCGACAAGGGACAGGTCAAATTCGCCATCGTCGCCGTCGACTACTTTACCAAGTGGACCGAAGCCGAAGCTTTGGCAACAATCACTGCAGCCAGGGTTGAACATTTCGTATGGAAGAATATCATTTGTCGATTCGGCCTCCCGAACGCAATAATCACCGACAACGGAAAACAATTCGACTCCTCTCAGTTCCGGCACCTATGCCACCGATTTGGCATCAACCTGTTCTTCGCCTCCCCAGCACATCCGCAGTCGAACGGCCAAGTCGAAGCAATCAACAAGATCATCAAGAAGACGCTGAAGAAAAAGCTTGGGACAGCTAAAGGAGCTTGGCCCGATCTCCTTCCGGAAGCGCTATGGGCCATTAATACCTCCTATCGACGGTCGACTGGCGAGACGCCATTTTCCCTTGCCTTCGGTTCCGAAGCCGTTGTTCCAGTCGAGATCAACGCACCATCGTGCCGAACGGCATCTTACGAGCCAGAGCAAAACGAAGCCCAGCTCACTCTCAACCTGGACCTCATTGAGGAACACCGTTCCCAGGCTCAGCTTCGGAATGCCGCCTACAAACAACGGACTTCCCGCTACTACGACTCGCGCGTCAGACGCCGATCGTTTAAAGTAGGGGACTGGGTACTACGCAAAATCTCCCTCGCCACCAAGGACTCCAACGACGGCACCCTTGGTCCATCTTGGGAAGGTCCTTACGAAGTTGTCACCATCTGCCGCCCAGACACTTACCGTTTGCGTGGTACCGATGGCCAAACCCTCGGCCACCCTTGGAATATAGAACATCTCAAATATTACTACAAGTGAACGCCCCTTCGGTCATCACCTCTGTATCATACCTTCGGTCGTCACCTTCGGTCATCAACTTTTGTAATCGGTTTAATTTGGAACTCCCTATTCTATACATACGGCACTACCATTCAGCAATATTATGTCAAACATACTCTACATACGACATGCGCACATACAGAATTAAGGGACATGGCACATTAACCCGAAACAAACTGAACATTGATAAATAAGGGGCCACAGAAGGGCCATCTGTCTTTACAATACGCCGTTCGGCACGCTCAAAAATGTTAAAAACAACAAGTCTACGAGGTGGGTGGATCGGCTTCGGTCGCTACAACATCGACATCAGTTGACGCAGGCACAGGATCAGTCGACGGCTCGGCAGTAGAAGTAACGGCAGCCCTCGGCCCGGGATGACCTTCCTCCCCACTGCTTGAATCGGTGTCGTCGGTTTCCTCGGCCTCGGCATCCTCGCCCTTGTAGGCCTCCACCATCTCTTCGGTCACCCCTTCCGGCAGCGGTGGTGGATCCCGGAGGAAGTTCAGGTTCAGCTTCTTGTCAGCATTATACCGTTTGACTCGATAGAGAAAGTCGTCACATTGCTCCATGACCTCTCTATCCACCAAACGTGTAAACTCCTCCGACGATCGGTAGTCCGCAACGGCCTTCGCCTTCTCCTCTACCAGCTCCCTGGCATGCGACCGCTCGGCCGCATCCATCGCCACCTCTACCGCTGCCTTCGCCTCATGGGCAGCCATCACGTCCAGCTCGGCCGCCGCCAGCTTCGACGCCAGCTCAGCAATTTTCGCCGCATTCTCCTAGGCACGCTGGTCCGCCTCCTGCAGCATCTTTCCGGCATCAGCGATCTTCGAACGGCCCTCTTCAAATCTCTTTTGGTACCGTTCGGCAGCATTCACAGCTCGCTTCGCGCAGAGCCACATGTCCATATTAGCCTGCCACACCAACGGACACATTAATACATGCCGAATCAAAGTATCCTTAAGCTACAAATCCTACACTTACCGCTGCTTGGAGACGGAAGGCCCGACCGGTTTGTTCACGCAACGTCTTCGTTGACAGTTGCTCCAGCTCAGCCAGCTCCATCTGAGCACCGTCAATCATACAGTTGATGAACGGCACAGCCTTCCGAGGACACGCGATGTTAACCGGTCCCTCCTCTCCCTCCACCTCATCATCAGGGATCAACACCGATGTCCCCTCGTTCGGGCCCCTTGGCCGTTTCGGCAACGGCGTCACATCGATGGGACCCTCGATCTGCCGTTTGCCCGTCATTTGGAGGTGGGCCTCCCGAACTACCTCTGCCTCCGCCGCCCTCTTCTCCCTCCGGCGGTCAGCCACCGTCTGCTCATCAGCCGACGTCCCTCCCGCTGGCCCTGCCGTCTTTCTCTTCTTCGGCCCGGGGGACTGAACCTTCTTCGTCTTTGGCGCCCCTTGCCCCTCCAGACGCCTCCTCGTCGCCTCGCTCATAGGCCTCCCTCCTGCCACTGCAAAACAGGAAAAGCACGAAGTCAGAAAGGAAACGGCAGCATAGAAAAAAAAAACACCGACCCTGCCGAACGACATCTCTTACTTTGCCTTTTTTCTTCTTCCTCTTCCTCCTTCACCCTCCGATCGTGTTCGGCCCTACCGATCATGCCTGCCTTGAACAGATTCCGGAAGTAGAGCAGCTCCTTACAAAACCGATCTTCTTCGGCAATCTTCGCTCTCACCCTCTCGATTGCTTCAATCTCTCTGATCGGTGCGGCCGGCCGTTTCAAGGACACTGAAACCAAAATACCAACGGTCAGTACCCCAAACACGGATTCGGTCAGTGTGTTCGGCTCTAAGTCATCTACTCCGAACACAGGTTCCGTGGGCTTCGCCATCGGGATCCGTTGCCTACCCCTGACGACCCTCAGTACCCCTTCCCCGGGAACGGCAACAGAGACACCACCCCCATCGGCCTCACGACCCGAGGTCGAAGGCTCATCACCCCCAGGCACCCTCGTTGAAGTACCCCCAGCCTCGGCACGCCCTCCTGCCCCCTCCACTATCTCACAGCTCGAAGAGCTCGCAGATTCAGAACTCCCACTCTCTTCGGCAGAACTCCCCGAGGACGACTCATCCTCGTATGCCCTCGGACTACGCCTACGCTCGGATTCGGTATCTGACATCTACAAACAACACACGAACGTACACTAAGGGCTGTGCTAGAATCCAAATCCTATTCTACCTCCTAAAAACACTACGTTCATACGTGTTCATGCGTGTTCATGCTTGTTCATACATTGTTCAAACATAAATTCTTGCAATTCAACACTTTGATCCATGGGAATACGAAAACACGGCAACATACCTTGTTTGCACGGTGGCTCAAGTTCGTCGGAAATCGCCTCCGCCTTGTTCAAACTTGCCGGAAATCGCCTGCTCAGCCTCAGCACGGTTGTCGGAAATCGCCTCTCACAAGCTCTCTTTGCTCTCAAAATTTCCAAGTATTTGTACTCTCGTCTTCTCCTCACATTTATAAGGCCGATTTAGCATCGGGAAGCGAAGCGACGCATCGGGATACGAAACGACGCGGCTCTTCACAGCCATGCCGACACGTGTCACGCATGCATGGGAGAGACCAAACGTCAGTTGCAACGCTTCCAATCCTCGGAGACGCTTCAACTTCCCGAACGTGGCAGATCTAGCCACCTTCAAGCACAACTCCACTAACCAACGGCAGGCGCACATTGATGAGTTCTCACTCACCTCTCGTGCCGAACGCTAGGCGCACATTGATGAGTTCTCACTCACCTCTCGTGCCGAACGGCAGGCGCACATTGATGAGTTCTCACTCACCTCGAACTCACCTCTCGTGCCGAACGGCAGGCGCACATTGATGAGTTCTCACTCACCTCTCGTGCCGAACGGCAGGCGCACATTGATGAGTTCTCACTCACCTCTCGTGCCGAACGGCAGCCGCATATTCATGAGTTTTCACTCGCCCCTTTGCAACAACCGGTGTTCGGTTCATTTTTACACATGATTTTTCATGTTATTCACCCACTATTTTGAGTTAGTTCTTGACATTTTATAACTTTTTACTTCCTTTTTGTGTTTTCTTAGATTTTACCTTGGTTGGAATGAAAATGAGCTAAAAGTGCATTATTGGTTATAAACTTTGTTTTTGTTCATTTTCGTAGGTCAACTTCTTGGCCTGGGATCAACATGCTCTGGTGCTCGGATGAGGTCATGATCTTCATGAGACTTGTTCCAATGGATGTTAACTACAACATATCCAAATTTGAGCTCCATTGGACAAGTATTGCCTATCCAACCAATCCAGCATGTTACCACAGCTCTGGAAATCCGGAATTGGCCAGCTTTTACCTCCTTTGTGTCATCTTGATTCTTCTTGTTACCATAACTCTTGGTAACAAGAAATTACCTTTGTAAATGAGATATTTTCTGAAGCATTTGGCATCTTTGTGAAGTCAAGACTTCATCATGGCAAAGGGGACAAGGGCAAAGGCTTTAAGGAAAGTATGAGTTTTATATTATATTTGTGAGCTGGAAATTGATGGGCAATGGAAAGTTAATTGCAATCTGAAGTGGGAGAGGTTTTGAACGTGGGTAGCCTATCCATTTTATCATTCTACACAGAGGAGAGCAGATTTTGGAGAGCTTGGAGCTTGGAGAAGGCCAAGGTGCAGCCAAGCTAAGTGGAGAAGAAGACTTCCACCATTGAAGACTTCAAGCTTTCATCATTTCCAAATCTGTAAACTCTTTCTAGTTATATTTCGAATTTGTGTTTGAAATGATTATGAGGAACTAAACTCCATAGCTAGGGCTTAGGTTGAAGCCCTAAACATGATTACCTTATTGTTTTGATGCTTGAGTGTATGAATTTCTAGATATTGTTGATGAATTCCAATTCACCAAATTAATCTATCCTTGATGTGTGTTTTTCCTTGGTTGGCCATCTTTGAAAGCATGCTTCTTGAGATTGTTGGGATTATGTGTATCTTCATGTTTTCCTAAGCAATAAATGGATGGAGTAAGAACCATCCATGTGAATTGGTTTCTTGAATACCTAATGTAAACACCATGCTATTAGGATTCTTGTGATGTTCATATTCTCTTTGAACTTAATGGGTTCTCCTTGTAATTGAATCGAAGTACGAACCATACCTAGGTTCGGTTATGGGGAGGGCACAAGTATTGTAGCACGAACCATGCACTTTACGTATATTAGAGAGAATCAATGCGTCTTGAGCCACGACCCATGGTCTTGATTGCGAACATCTTCATCAACAAGTTTAGAGTTCATCACTTGAGTATCCATGAACATAGGTAGAATTGTTTAGGGTGGATTCCGAAACCCTAGTGTTTGTTACTTGGTACTTTCACATTTTGATAATTCATCTCTGCCATTCTCATTTAAATTCAAAGTCCATTTACTTTCATGCAATAGAATTAGGTCACTTGAACCAAACCAAACCCCCCCCCCCCCCCAATGTGTGTGTGAGTTGTGTGTTTGTTACATTGTGTGTCTTGTTTACTGAATTCTGTTTATTTTCGTAACTGTTTTGGACTTTTGGTCCGCGTTGTGTTCTTGCATTTTCTGTGCTGAATCCAACCGTATAAAGAACGTGAATTTTGGACGTACGGTTGGAAAGTTATAGGCAAAACACTGGACAGAGGTCGAAACTGAAAAACAGAGAAAACGAATCTGCCCAAAAACGACCGGTCGCTTTTACCTGACGACCGGTCGCTTTTCACGTCAAAATTTGAGTTTCGACTCTGCCCAAAAACGACCGGTCGCTTCTGCCTCACGACCGGTCGCTTTAGCACTGTTCATAGGTGATAAAAGGGTGATAAAAAGTGCTGTTTGTGTTTTTCTTTAGTTTTCTTGTGTTGTTTTATTTCTTTTACACTTCTTTACTCATTTCTAGTTTCCCTCTTTCATTTGTGCATTTGTGGTGTGTTAATTAAGTGTTCTTTTTGTACTCAAATTAGAACTTATAGGAAGCCGACAAGTTCTTCGTGGGATCGACCCCGTACTTACATAATCTATACTTCGATAGATTCGTGCACTTGCGGGTATTTTTAATTGGTTGTTTGCACATTAATTTGTGTCCTTTTAGGAATGCAACAATTTTTGGCGCCGTTGCCGGGGAACTGGCACGGTTGCTTATATGTTTTGTTTGAGTATGTTTAGGGTACTTAGTTTTATTTTTGTTTATTTATTATTGTTTCATTTTATCTTGATTTGTTTTTGTTTCTTTTTCTTATAGGAACATCCGACGAGTCACCTCCACCATCACCAATGGCAGCCGCAACTGAAATTGTGGAACTTACTATGCAAGATTACTCCAATAAATTTGTGATGGAGGAAGCAAATGATTTTGGCTCATTTCAGAATGAGTTGACTATGAATGAATATTTCCAACAAACATACAATCCGGAGTGGAGAAATCTTTCAAACTTCTGGTGGACCGACAATCCAAATTTTCAACAAGGGTCATATCAACCATATCAAGGCCAACATAATACTTGTCCACCTTATGGTCAACCCCAATATTATAATCCACCACCACTTAGTCAATCTCACCAACCACCTCAAGGACCAACTTTGGAAGAAATTGTTGCTTCAATGGTTAGAAACACAGATAATTTCATCATGCAGAGGAATGACACCCACATGCAGAGGAATGATACCCACATGCAAAAAATGAATAAGGCCATTGCCAATCTAGAAAATCAAGTGGGGCAAATTGCTACAGCTTTGAGTCAAAGGGAAGTTGGGATGATGCCTAACCAAACAGTGATACCAACCGGGCATGAGCATGTTCAAGCAGTTACCTTGAGAACTGGTAAGGTAAATGGTGAGGTTGATAATTCTGAAAGTCTAATTAAAATTGATGATGAGATGCAGGTTGAGCAAGTGACTGAGCCTAAGGAAAAGGATGAAATCAACATGAAGGAAAATAAACAAGCTGCTTCTCCATCCGAATGGATCCCAAAGCATGAACTTGCGAGAAGGGCAAGAAAGGAAAAGGTATGTCGTGAACCTACTGATGAAGATATCTCACGTGCTCCTTTTCCTCACAGGTTGATGGGTTCTAAAAAAATTCAACATGCCAAGGACATATTGGAAACTTGTAGGAAGGTGCAAGTCAACATTCCCCTCTTGGAGGATCTTTGTACCAACAAGAGGAACTTCAAAGATGATGAAACAGTTGCACTAACGGAAGAGGTTTCTGTTGTTTTGCAAAGGAAGCTCCCTCCCAAATTGAAAGATCCAGGAAGTTTTACAATTCCTTGCATTATTGGAGATAAATTGTTTGAAAAAGCTTTACTTGATCTAGGTGCTTCAATTAATCTAATGCCTTATTCTGCTTTTGAATTACTAGAGGAAGACAAGCTGAACATCCATATTCCAAGTACCAACCATATGTTCAATGTCATTCCTTCTACTCAAGTGAGAAGGCCACCCGATCCTAAATATGTGCCTCCTCCATCTAATCCACGTATTGAAGAGCGCTTAAAATTGCTTTTGAAATCTGCTCATGCGCATAAAAAGAAAAGAATACGAAATGGGTTGATTAGATGGCAAAGAGATTTGAAGAAACTTCATGTTCGGCACAAAGAGGCGATTGAGCCAAAACCCCCCAAGTGACCATGGTATGTTGGAAGTCCGGCAAAAGACTTTAAACTTAGCGCTTCTTGGGAGGCAACCCAAGGTGAATAGAAGAAGTTTGTTGTCGTCCTAATCGCTTCAAAGTGGAGTTTCTCTAGACTCAAACTTACTTTTATTTTACTTTATTTATTTATTTTCCTTTTGAGTTAGGATTTCAATCTCCAACCAAGGTAATTTTGATTTTTTTTTTTGTAGTTTCTCTTTGTTTTTCTTACTCTTTTGCTTTCCTTTACTTGTTTGTGTTGTTATTTTGTTGTTAAGTTTGGGAAGTAGATTGCTTCATGATTGCACACTCAGGATTTTGGCTCAAATGCTTATTCTATTTCATTACATGTGATTACATATATAAACTTGAAAATGCATACATAAAATTCCTAATCACATGTTCATTGTTGCATTCTGCGCCACCTGAGGCTTCTGCTAATTGCCTCTATCTGTTCTTGCTTGTAGAATCTGCAGCAGCTCTACATGATCATCATTCCTTTTTTGCAGCATCTCTACATGCTGGTTGGCACTGTAGAGCCGCTTCTGCAGGTCCGCCACCAGAGCTTTCAGGGCCGCCACCTCCTCACTTAGTGCCCCGCACTCTCGTGTTCTCGCCAGTAGGCGCATGCCCAAATTTGTGGCCGAGACCGCGTTGAGCACGGTTAGATTGTGGGACTCGTCCACTGCCATCTGGTCAGACCTCTGCGCCACATGCAGATGATCTGCAACTGTCAGTCTGCTGACAGTCATGCCCTCCGGCAATACTGCCCTACGCGGCACCACCTCAGAGAAGTTCGAGGCCGAACCATGATGGTATGAGGAGTTTGGGAAGATAAGGTTTGGAGGAGCCCGTATCTGGGCATTTGGTGGTGCCAGCGACAACTCAAGGTTAAGGTCATCAACAAGCATATCTGGGGATGCCATTGATTTTTCTGTCTGGGCTTTTTGATGGTTTTTCTTGAGTTTGCAGGTTGAAATGCAGGATGCTCCTTCTTTCAACCGAGAAGTGGTTTAAATAGCCATAAGCTCATAAGGGAGCCGACACCACTTTGCATTTCCTGCGCAATTTGCGGTTGCGTCCGGTTAAAAGGGGAAGCATTTCTACTTTCACTTTGCTTTCTTTTCCTCCCTGTTTTCTGGTGCATTATGTTTTGATTTCTTTTCAGTTTGTCGTTTTTGTTTTATTTCAGTTGGGGAAGTGTGATTTGTGTCGTTTTCGTTTGTCGCATTCCTTTTATTCCGGTTTGGGGAAGTGCGTTTTGTTTTTCTTCTTTGTCTTTTGCAACTTTCTTTTCTTTTTATTTCCGGAAACGAGAAATTTAAAATTAAAAATAAAATAAAATAAAATAAAATACACGGAAAGGGCAAAGACAACCAGGCACACCACTAATACATTAGAAATTATTCTTTCACAGTGCTCGGTGTCTCGGCCATTGGACCTTTGAGCTTAGCCCTATGGCTATCCTCTTCCGGGGCTTCACGCACAGCCTCTTGGGGCTCATCACTCGAGCTCCCAAAGATCGCACTCTTAGCTTGAGCGTACCTACTCTCGCGATCTGTTTTCTTGCGTTTACCCGGTTGGTCCAGGTCCTCCAACTGCTTTCTCATGTCATGGGCGTAAACACTTACCATCTTTGAGAGATTTTTGTTCTCTTCCCGCAACGCCTCCAGCTGGTGTCGATTCACCTCCACTATCCTTGCCCTTTCCCTTTTTAAGCTTTTAATAATACTCTGGCATTCTTCCACCATACTTCGCTCCGCCGCCAACTGACCTCTCAGCACCTCCACCTCATGGGACTTCGCAAGTAGGCGATGACCCACACTTGCGACTGTTGCGGTGCTTTGCACGCTTAGTGCCAGAGCATCGCTCACGACCCGGTTGTCATCCTTTGATCCCAGCACCCGTATATCCTTGGGAGTTACTAGATTTCTAGCAACTCCAAGGGCAACATCGTTGTCCAGTAGTATCGAGTCGTTCACTGTCACGTGCCCCCGTGCAGAGGCAAAGTAGGGCATCCACACTGGTGCCACTGCTTGGCCCCGAGTCTGAGTCGGTGGAGCTAGGTTGAGATCCAGCGAGAATGGGTAGGAAGAAGCCATTTGAACTTTCTTTTCTTTTGTTCTTTCTTTCCTCTGTTGTGTGTTTCTACGTTTGTGTGTTTTTCCCCAACTCTTTCTCTTCTTCTTTTATAGAGTTAGTTTTTACGTAACCCTAGCCACTGCGCTTCTGCGTTTTGCGCGGCCCTTACGGCCTATCCCCTTAGGTCACCCCACCTGGTCCCCAACCCATTTAATTACAGTTCCGCCTTTCAGCGTTTTTGAGAAACGAAAGTCGTCACGCCTTCCTATGAAGCCAATAATTCTGGCTTGGGACCGTGAGAGAGACCTCTGCTTGTCGACACGTCTCTCACTTTGTTTCCCGTGACTCACAGGTGTCGAGACTTCAGGGCCCACTTTTTCTATTTTACTGAGTCCTCGCTCTTTGTGCTTCTGACTTGGTTTCTTTGTTTTATTTACTTTCTTCGCTTTTGGGCTTTCGTTTGGGTTGGGCTTTCATTTGGTTTATGCGTTTCATTGGGTTGGATTTCTGCATGTGTAAGACTGTTGTTAGGGCTTACTGTTTTATTTGTTTCTGTTTGGTTTCGTTTTTGTTTTTGTTTTTGCAACCGTGTTGTAGTTGTTTTTTCGTGTTTGTTCTTGTATTTAACTGCTTTATTCCCTTTAATTCTTGTTATAACGTTGTTGATGCCTGAATTCTTTAACATTGAGGACAATGTTTGTTTCTAAGTTTGGGAAGGGATAGCAAGTCTTTTTCGTTTCACTTAAATTCTTACTTTCTTTTATTTTGTTTTCTTTTCTGTTTTGAGTCTTTTTTGTTCTTAAGTCACTTTCCGGACATATATGATGAGATTGTGATGAATGTTTAAATGACTTGATTGAAAATGCTAAAAAAAAAAAAAAAATTGTTATTCACTAAATGGCATCGTTCTAGCATGATATGTTTGAAACCCTCTACGCACTTGCCATTTGTTTCATAATTCTCTAGTTGAGGGACTTGCATGATCCAAAGAATTGTATCAAGCATGAATTAGACTTGTATAACCATATAATGTGAGCTTTGAGCCTTGTGCTTCAATTCATGAGTGTTATACACATATTCTTACTTTTCTTGTCATCTGAGTTGTTGTTTGATCTCATTATTCATTGATTTGGTTGAGCACTTAAAAGTCACTCATTATTGTGCAATTTGATTACATGACATTTGAGAAATGATATTAAGGCCCTCTTTGGACCGTTTGTGCCTTTCAAGCTAACCTTATGCATGATTTTCCATTGTTAACCACCTTGAGCCTATATGTATGCCTTTTCTTTCAAGTAACCAATTATTACTTCTAGCCTTAGCCTGAAAAACAAGAATTTACCTTTCTAAGGAACTCATGAGCTTTAATTTAGATGTGTTTTTCATGCTAAGTTTGGGAAGTTTGTTATTACATTTCGAAAAAAAGAAAAAAAAAAGAAAAAAGAAGAGTACCTCACTCAAAGGGTGAAAGAAAAGAGAAAAGTCGTGGTTAAGTGGCAATGGTTTCAAATTCAATTCCATGTTTCTTGGTTGTTCAAATGGAAGGAAGGAGTGTGAATCGTAATTAGTGGAGGTATAAGGCTTTGTGGTCTAATTGATCACATATAAAAAATAAAATAAAAAAATAAATGAGTGAAAATCTCAAGCGTGATGTTTCAAAGTCTTTTAGTCAACGATTATATGCTCTTACATTGTGAGTTCCTTGGACTTTGTTGTATCCTTATCCTTCATTTCTTACTCACCTTACACCCTTAGCCCCATTACAACCCATGGTAAAGACCTAAATTGATCCTAAATGTCATGTGGTTGTTTTGCACACATTTTTCAGCTTTTAAGTGTTTGGCATCCTTCTTGAGATCATATTCATGCATGTTTTTCATCTTGCTAATTTTGAGTTAAGTCCCTTATGGTTTAACTCTATTCTCATATTTACTATTGAGTGTTGCATTGTAACCCTCTTCCGAGTGATTCATTTGTGAGAGGACAACTTTGGTGAGATTTGAAGTTACATTTGTGCTTGGTATGATTTTTGAAGTTGTGTGAAAACTGAAATTGGAGAATGAGTTTCATTTGGCCATCACACTACTACACTTGAGCATGTTGTGTTCTGAACTTTGCCGCCTTGTGACTAATGTCTAAACTGAGTTTTTCTTGTGAAAACTTTTGAGTCGTTTGCATGAGTCGCTCTCTCTTTGGAAAGTGTTCGGAAAGATTTGTTTCGAGTCTTGTTTTAATTTCTGTTTTGCTCGAGGACTAGCAAAAGATAAGTTTGGGAAGTTTGTTCGGTTCATTTTTACACATGATTTTTCATGTTATTCACCCACTATTTTGAGTTAGTTCTTGACATTTTATAACTTTTTACTTCCTTTTTGTGTTTTCTTAGATTTTACCTTGGTTGGAATGAAAATGAGCTAAAAGTGCATTATTGGTTATAAACTTTGTTTTTGTTCATTTTCGTAGGTCAACTTCTTGGCCTGGGATCAACATGCTCTGGTGCTCGGATGAGGTCATGATCTTCATGAGACTTGTTCCAATGGATGTTAACTACAACATATCCAAATTTGAGCTCCATTGGACAAGTATTGCCTATCCAACCAATCCAGCATGTTACCACAGCTCTGGAAATCCGGAATTGGCCAGCTTTTACCTCCTTTGTGTCATCTTGATTCTTCTTGTTACCATAACTCTTGGTAACAAGAAATTACCTTTGTAAATGAGATATTTTCTGAAGCATTTGGCATCTTTGTGAAGTCAAGACTTCATCATGGCAAAGGGGACAAGGGCAAAGGCTTTAAGGAAAGTATGAGTTTTATATTATATTTGTGAGCTGGAAATTGATGGGCAATGGAAAGTTAATTGCAATCTGAAGTGGGAGAGGTTTTGAACGTGGGTAGCCTATCCATTTTATCATTCTACACAGAGGAGAGCAGATTTTGGAGAGCTTGGAGCTTGGAGAAGGCCAAGGTGCAGCCAAGCTAAGTGGAGAAGAAGACTTCCACCATTGAAGACTTCAAGCTTTCATCATTTCCAAATCTGTAAACTCTTTCTAGTTATATTTCGAATTTGTGTTTGAAATGATTATGAGGAACTAAACTCCATAGCTAGGGCTTAGGTTGAAGCCCTAAACATGATTACCTTATTGTTTTGATGCTTGAGTGTATGAATTTCTAGATATTGTTGATGAATTCCAATTCACCAAATTAATCTATCCTTGATGTGTGTTTTTCCTTGGTTGGCCATCTTTGAAAGCATGCTTCTTGAGATTGTTGGGATTATGTGTATCTTCATGTTTTCCTAAGCAATAAATGGATGGAGTAAGAACCATCCATGTGAATTGGTTTCTTGAATACCTAATGTAAACACCATGCTATTAGGATTCTTGTGATGTTCATATTCTCTTTGAACTTAATGGGTTCTCCTTGTAATTGAATCGAAGTACGAACCATACCTAGGTTCGGTTATGGGGAGGGCACAAGTATTGTAGCACGAACCATGCACTTTACGTATATTAGAGAGAATCAATGCGTCTTGAGCCACGACCCATGGTCTTGATTGCGAACATCTTCATCAACAAGTTTAGAGTTCATCACTTGAGTATCCATGAACATAGGTAGAATTGTTTAGGGTGGATTCCGAAACCCTAGTGTTTGTTACTTGGTACTTTCACATTTTGATAATTCATCTCTGCCATTCTCATTTAAATTCAAAGTCCATTTACTTTCATGCAATAGAATTAGGTCACTTGAACCAAACCAAACCCCCCCCCCCCCCCAATGTGTGTGTGAGTTGTGTGTTTGTTACATTGTGTGTCTTGTTTACTGAATTCTGTTTATTTTCGTAACTGTTTTGGACTTTTGGTCCGCGTTGTGTTCTTGCATTTTCTGTGCTGAATCCAACCGTATAAAGAACGTGAATTTTGGACGTACGGTTGGAAAGTTATAGGCAAAACACTGGACAGAGGTCGAAACTGAAAAACAGAGAAAACGAATCTGCCCAAAAACGACCGGTCGCTTTTACCTGACGACCGGTCGCTTTTCACGTCAAAATTTGAGTTTCGACTCTGCCCAAAAACGACCGGTCGCTTCTGCCTCACGACCGGTCGCTTTAGCACTGTTCATAGGTGATAAAAGGGTGATAAAAAGTGCTGTTTGTGTTTTTCTTTAGTTTTCTTGTGTTGTTTTATTTCTTTTACACTTCTTTACTCATTTCTAGTTTCCCTCTTTCATTTGTGCATTTGTGGTGTGTTAATTAAGTGTTCTTTTTGTACTCAAATTAGAACTTATAGGAAGCCGACAAGTTCTTCGTGGGATCGACCCCGTACTTACATAATCTATACTTCGATAGATTCGTGCACTTGCGGGTATTTTTAATTGGTTGTTTGCACATTAATTTGTGTCCTTTTAGGAATGCAACAACCGGCACATCATGCCGTCTCCTATCCAAGCTCACTCCCTTGGGCACTTGGGGGACTACATACCACCATCGGCAATTATGGGACCATTGTGTCCGGGTCAGAATGCCGAGGACAGATTCAAGTCCCCAACCGAGAAGCTTCTCAATCGGCAACTTGGGGGACTACTGTTTGTACCATATCTGACCCTCCACTCGTACAACGACACGTGGATCTCATAAACTCGCCCAAGCACCCAAGGCCTCGGACAATCGGCATAGGCTACTGATGATATTGTCTCAAAGCAGCAAAAGATCATTACAGGGCCCAACACAGCCTACAATCGGTATCCCCTACCGATTCTGCAGAATCAACCTCGAAGCACCCGCCTGAAATATCTAAGGACTCGTGTCAACCTCACAGGGCCCTCCCACGAGTCCCACATCGGAAATGAACACCACAAGCATACTAAATGCCCTCTATAAGTATGCCCCTCCCACTACAATACAGGGGTAAGACTTTTCAGCTTGACTTTTATACTACTATATAGTCAACAGCAAGAGCTCTTAAAAACAATCTTACTCGAGCATCGGAGGGTCTTAGGCTGGTTCCACACCGGTTCCATAGACTTTACGAGCTTCGCTTATCTTCTATTCAGGATCAGCATCCAAGGACAGGAAGAATCGGCATCCAACACCCAATCGATCTCTTGATCGTCCATCCCACTTGTAAGTTGCACTCATCTCTATCTATTCAAGATTTAGCGTCAACAGGAACCTTAAGATGAGAATAAGTATCTTGAGAATACTTGGATGCTAGTGCAAGATTCTCAAGATTGGTTTCAATCTAAACCACTTTGAAAGATGAAAGTGTTTCACTCTTGAAAACTATCATTTTTCTCTCTTTGATCTCCCAAACCTATTTGGTTGATGTTGGATTGTGTTTGTGTGTTAATGAGCTTATTGAAACAATTCTCATACACATTCACTTAACCATTTTCGGCCAAATCCCATTGGGCTTCCAAAATTGGGCCTTCTGACACTTAAACCATAATATTTAGGTGTCTTAAGCCCTTGGGCTTGATACCCAACCATTTGGGCTTCCCTCTAACTATTATCGAGGCCCAAATACGTTTTTACACGTAGTAAATCATCCACATCAAATCAATCAAATTGATTTCCTCATTCTCATTTGTATTACTCAAAGTTAACCATTTAAGGTGTGCGATTCATTAGGTTCTAATTAGCAAGGCAGTGGGAAAATATTAGAACTCTTTCTAACCAACTGGAATTAAAACCCCTTTTTAATTCTTCCTTTATTTGGATCGATCACAATCAATCCTAGGACTTCCACAAGCCAAGAGTGACATCTAGCAATATATCAAGGCTACCCAAGCTAACCAGAATAGATGAAGAACCTATTCAGTTGGAATTGCAATGCAATACGATCCTTCTCTTATACAATGTTTCAAATCATATTATTAGGGCACGGATTGTTTATGTCAAACCCCTAATATGATTTATAACCTCATGTGATTCAAAAGAACATGATTAAGAACAACTTTCTAAATCAAGCTCAAAATACTTTGGCCAAAGATTTACTGAATCACATCTTGAAACATTCTCCTTCTTTATCGAAAGTAGAGATTCCTTATTGTACATTCACATGCCCCTATGATGAATTAAGAGATCCCAACAACACTTAAGACAAATCTTTTACGGCTTGCCTTTAAGAGCTATCAAAGATCAATAACGCATCACAGGACAACCATGATGCCTCAGGTCTAAGGACTAATTTGCATTATTGCAACTATGAGTTCTCATTTGACATATAGATAAATACTCCATATGAGAACTACGGTTGATCGCGTTCAGTGTACTCATTCACTAATGAGCACCCACATACTTGTATTAGTGTCAACTACACAAATGGTTTGAGACTAACCATCCTCCCAATTGAGCATACATAATATGTGCTAATCTTGACGGTTTATCAATGCCCATTTGATAACCTATGATTAGGAACATTTTGGGATGCTACAGTTAGAGATTAAAGGTCTCCCGAATCTAATCTTCTTTAGATTACTTTATCTCTTATTTAGCATACCCGGGACATTTGTTTCTTTACACGATGTAAAAGATAACAAATAAGTTTGCCATTTGTATATCATATACGAAATGTATTCTAAGGAGATTACATCAAATGTATTGGCTCTTAGGGCACATTTCTAACATTGAGTTGGGATGAATCTTGGCAATCGGGGTTAGGGATTGGGGTCGGGAAGGGGGTGGCTCGGGGCTGATAGTTTTTATTATTATTTATTTTAAATTTCTTTTTTTTAATTGATTTTAAAATTTCTTATGTGAAGGTGGACTCCACTTGACACGTCACCCACTCAATTAATGGATCCATGTGTTTGAAATTACAAAAACACCCCTGCCACATTATAAAAGTTAACAAACTTTTGGATGGAGTAGCGGCATCACCAAACTTCGGTCAAGGGTTGAAACTGGGTCATTTTGAGTTTGACGAGGCAAAGTGGGATTTGACCAAAATTTCAAGGGTATTGGTGTAATTAAGCCTAAATAATTAGAAGGGACCAAAAGCGGATGGTTCAATTCCAAAGCCACGTAGAAGATGACAAAAAGCCTGTTTGAATGAAGTTCGTTTAGAATTTTAGTGTGTTCAAATAAAGGCTAGTTTTGCACATTTTCTTACTCAGTGTCAGTGCTATTCGAGAGATGCTGAAGATGATGACGCGGAATATAGTTGCTTCTTCTTCTTCTTATTGCACCAGCAGGAGATGGAGAGGTATGCCTTGTCTTCACTCTAACTCCACTTTTGGTTTTGTGATGTGGCAATTTTCTCAACTTTTGGTAGCTGTATTCCAAATTAGGTGCTCATGTTCATTTTGTAAATTTGAGTTGCAAAGGTTGGAAAAGTATGTATGTATTTTGAACTCAAAATATAATGGAATTTGCCTTCCAGCAATTGTTCATTTGGAAATTGCCTAACAATTGTGCATACATCAACAGTCTATGCATTTCCAAATTGCCTAACAATTGTTCATACATAAACATCTTTCATACAACTTAACATGGGAAATTACAAGAAACAGACCTTTCATACACATAAAGCACTTTGATTTTCCAAAATGTCCCACAAATGGCCACAAAAAACATCACCCAAGTCTTCTAAGTTCTAGACCCTAAAATGTAAGTGCTAATTTCACATTCTTGGAAGATCTAGAGTCTCGGCATTCCAGTACTAGCATTCCCAACAACACAATCAAAAAAATTCAAGAACCCAGAACACTTGCTCGTAGAAATCTTTGTGCTTTCAAGGCAGCTCC
Source organism: Prunus avium (assembly GCF_965620075.1). Classification (NCBI taxonomy): domain Eukaryota; kingdom Viridiplantae; phylum Streptophyta; class Magnoliopsida; order Rosales; family Rosaceae; genus Prunus; species Prunus avium. The sequence continues at coordinate 32,813,264 of NC_142289.1, forward strand.
AACCTCTTTTTTCAATTTTCAGTTTTCCTCTTCTTCCTTACGTAATCGTTTCCATAGTCCACATATCACAGTCTTGGACCTTTCGCATACCTATGGATCATACCATTCAAAGAATGCACAACCTCTTCTTACCTCATAATCGGTACAGCCCCAAAATCTTCTCCCACGGTTGTTGTCAGTCCACGACGTCGTCGGACGACATTGATTGCCGCAGTGACAAATAGGTTGGCCCACTTCACAGCTTCGATTTGCAGACATCATTGACCTCGTCGACATCGTCGTCTTTGTCTTCTTCAAATTGGAACCTGGGCAACCACTTTTGTCGATTTGGAACTTAGGTCTGAGTGAGGCCTTAGATCTAGAACTCGATTTGGGGGTTTTTTTTTTTTTTTTTTTTTGAATTACAGAATGCCATGTGTTGTTTTGGGAGCGAAACCAAGGGACATGAGATGCTGAAAATGCCCTTAAAAAATCGTCCAGCTAGACGCCACGTAGGCAGATAACAGATTTCCTGACGTTCTCGCTAACGGATGGGGCAATTTGTAGGTTTTCCGTGATGTTAAGTATGTACTTGTACAGGTCTCCAAAATCGGGTATAAACTCGTAAATGACCCTATAAGTTGGGGGGTTTACTGTAGTTTGTCCTTTTTTTTTTCTTCTCAATTTGTTGATTTTTGAATTTGCAGAAAGAGAGAGAGAGAGAGAGAGAGAGAGGAGGGGTGGCTTAGGGCTCTAAGTTGGGATGAATCTGGGCAGTCGGGGCTAGGGATTGGGGTCCGAAAGGGGGTGGCTTGGGTCTGATAGTTTTTATTATTATTTATTTTAAATTTATTTTTTAATTGATTTTAAAATTTCTTATGTGGAGGTGGGCTCCACTTGCCACGTTACCCACTGAATTCATGGATAATGATCCATGTGTATGAAATTACAAAAACACCCCTGCCACGTCATCAAAGTTAACCGACTTTTAGATGGATTTGAGAGAATGAGGCAAAGTGGAATTAAGCCTAAATAATTAGAAGGGACTCGAAAGCGGATGGTTCAATTCCAAAGCCATGGAGGAGGCTGTTCTGTGCACACTCCAACAAGTAGAAGATATCAAAAAGCGTGTTTGAATGAAGGCTAGTTTTGCACATTTGCTTACTCAGTGTCAGTGCTATTATTCGAGAGATGCTGAAGATGATGATGCGGAATATAGCTGCTTCTTCTTCTTCTTATCGCACCAGCAGGAGATGGAGAGGTATGCCTTGTCTTCACTCTAACTCCACTCTTCTTGTTTTCGCCAACGATTACTTTGCTTTCCTTCACTCTCAACCTTCTAAACCAATCAATTCTACAAGAACCCAACTAGAGCAGCCAGTGAGAAACTCACCCAAAATCACAACTGTTGAGGATGCTTTCAATGTGTTTGATAGAATGCTTCAAATGCGTCCTCCGCCTTCAGTGGTTCGTTTCAATCAAATATTGGGTCAAGTTGCGAAATTGAAACATTATTCTACCGTCATCTCCTTGTATAACCAAATGGATGTGTCGGGAATTGGGCCTGATGTTTATACTCTAACCATTCTCATTAATTGTTATTGTCATTTGGACCAAATGGGTTTTAGTTTATCTGTCTTGGGAAAAAATTTCAAAGTTGGTCTTGAACCAAATGTCATTACTTTCAACACTTTAATCAGCGGCTATCTTCTCGAGAATAGCGTGGCGGAGGCGGCAGGAATTTTCAACAAAATGATTGCGGGAGGTAATTGTCAGCCTGATGTGGTTACTTTTGGCACAATAATAAGGGGCTTTTGCATGAAAGGTAACAATAGTGCTGCTATTCAGTTGCTTAGGAAGATGGAGGAAGGAGCTTGCAAGCCTAACCTAGTTGTCTATAGCACAATCATCGACAGTCTTTGTAAGGATACACTAGTTGATGATGCATTAAACCTCTTCTCAGAAATGATGTGCAAGGGTATTGCCCCAAATGTCATTACCTATACATCCTTGATTCATGGAGTTTGCAAATTAGGCGAGTGGAAAGAAGCTGCAAGGTTGTTGAATGAAATGGTGAGTAAAAATATCTTTCCAAATGTGTTAACGTTCAACGTCTTGGTAGACGTACTTTGTAAGGAGGGAATGGCCGTGGAAGCAGAAGGCGTGGTTGAGATGATGATTCAAAGAGGTATTGAACCTGATACGGTTACGTACAATTCACTAATGGATGGTTACTATTTGCTAGGAAGAATAGACAAAGCGAAAAAGGTTTTTGAACTAATGCTTAGCAAGGGCTTGATGGTTGATGTTGTTACTTACAGCACATTGATAAATGGATATTGTAAGCATAAAAAGATTGATGAGGCCATGATGCTTTTTCTGGATATGTCTCATAAGGGACTAGTTGCAAATACCGTTACCTATAACACTCTTCTGGATGGTTTTCGCAAAGCAGGTAGAATACAGGATGCACAAAAGTTGTTCTCTGATATGCAAGCTTGTGGCCAGCTTCCAAATGCTCGAACTTATTCTATTTTACTGGATGGCCTGTGTAAAAACTGACAACTTTCTAGGGCAATGCAATTGTTTTGTGAAATGGAAGCGAAGAAGTTAGATATTGATATTGTGATTTACAATATTCTTCTTGAAGGTTTGTTTATAACTGGAAAAATTGAATCTGCAAGGGATCTCTTTTGTGGTTTATCATCAAAAGGACTTGAACCTAATGTGAGGACATACACTATAATGATTAATGGACTCTGTTTCGCGGGCCTTACAAGTGAAGCAGAAAAGTTACTTATTGAAATGGAAGTGAAAGGCTGTTCTCCTAATGGTTGGACCTATAACAGAATTATCCGAGGGTTCATCCATAATAAACAGACATCAAGGGCGATGGTACTTATTCAAACAATGGTAGAGAAGGGTTTTTCTGCAGATGCATCAACAACGGAGTTGATAGTTCATTTACTGTCGAAAGATGAAGTGGATCCTGCTTTGTTGCCGTTAATAAAGTAATCTTTCTGAAACCAATAAGCATGTATGGACAATGAAATTTGAAACTGCTGCACCTTTGACGAACATGAAGATATTACAGTGGTTGTGCGTATGGCGCGAGGTGAATATGCCTTCTCACTAGCATCCGGAATTTCTGGTATTAATTCTGTTTAATGGAATTTCCGTTGTATTTTACTATTTATTATGAGAAGCTCTGTTTCAAAAAAAGATCCCATACAAACCTCTGTCTACCGATGCAGAGGCGCAATTGCAGGGTAACCCATGCAGCTATGCATTTGCATTTATTAGGGATTTAAGGGTTCTTGTATGATTTTAGTTATAAGTTATAACACATTACTTTTTCTCTAACTTCTCTCTACAAAAACTATAATTCCCCTCACCGCATGTATATCATATGAAGGTTTCTGGTAACTTACTAACGTCAGCGTTAATGATTAGAATGAGAATATTAACATGTGAATATAAATTATTAACAATCCCCATGCTATCTGTTAGTGTTTTTGTCTTTGTGTTTATTGAATAAGAGAAGGAAATTGAAGAAGATATCCACAGGCCAAAGCAAAACTTACAGCACATCAAACAAAAGCATACTCTTAGACTAATGTAGCGTGATCTTTAGCAGCAGAAGCAGATGGTACTTACTCAACAAATGGTGGAGAAGGGTTTCTCTGCAGCTGCATCAACAATGGAGTTGGTAGTTAATTTATTGTCCAAAGATAAAGTCGATCCAGCTTTATTAAAAAAAAAAAAATCATTGTGAAATTAATATGCATCTGTGAACAATGAAATTTGAAATTGCTGCACCTTTGACAACCATGAAGGTGTTATATATATGGGTCCGGATCAGGGGACACTTTTTTACCTTTATCGAGAGAAAGGAAAGTTGTTCAAATGCTGATCGTCTATTTGTTGATAACAAAATGAGGGACAGTTCACTTCTATCTTCTTCCAGTGTTTCAGTAACATCTAATGGTTATCCGGAGAACTTGGTAAGCAGATCTTCTGGTTCAGAGAGGCCATTGGAGCATTCCTTTCTTCTTCCAAATGAAGTCCCAGGGAAGCACAGTGGAAGATTCCTGGATGATGCAGCTAATGCTGATTTCAGTGCTGCTGTTGACAAGGGAGAGAGTAGCATAATCCAAAAATATATCATCAATGGACTTTGACACTTGGGATTACTCAATAGCGTCACCACAGCATTTTTCGAAATTATTGGGTGAAACTGATAGACAGCCTGGCTGGAGCTGTCAAAATGTCAAGTCCTTGGAAAGTACAAAATAACAATCAGTCCAGATTCTCTTTTGCAAGACAGGAGGATTCTAAAAATCAAGCATTCGATGTACAGTCATATCTGAATGTAGTTGGGCAGTTTTCTAATAACCAAAATAGAGATTTAGGTTTGGAGAATCTTGGAATTGGAAACGTTTTCTCATCTAGCTCTTTTGAAGACCCTGAAAATCATGGCAGCAATCATTTAGCTTTTTCTTCTAACTAGCTTTCTGGTGAGTACTGGCTGGCTTTATGTTACTCTTTCTTCTTGTGCTGATACCTATCTTTGTTATATTTGCTGCATTCCATTGGTTGCAGTAGGAATTTGTTTATGTTCTTTCTTGATGTTTAGCGGCATGCATCTTTTTCAGTCCCCCACATTTTGTTGCACGCACTCAAGATTTAAAAAAAAAAATTTGATTCCTTGCATCATCTGCTCTCCAATGTCACTTAACCATACTCCTGAGACCCTTCTGCTATTCGTCTGCGTGGAAGTGTGTTTTTTTCTTTCTTTTTTTGGGGTTTATATGGGCTGCTTATTTATTGTTTGTTGTATTGTTGGATATAGTTGCCATATCATTCTATTTGTTAGACATTGGTGAGAAATTGTTTAATGATGGAAATTATTTTATGGTTGGTGTTGATCTTTTTTATTTTCGTTTCCTTTAATTTGAATTATCTAATAGGTTCATGACCGTAATTAATTTTCAATTATGTGCTTGAAGTTCTTGATTATTGTGATCTCATAGTGATTATTATTAGTATCAGTTTTCTTAATGGGTTTTCATTTATTTTCTTTGCTGCCACGGGGGTTGTTTTTTCATACTTTGTTTGGTTTCTAGCCAAAATGGATATTAATGATGATTATTCAACTCCCTGTTGTACTGGTATTTGATTGCTGCTCTCACAACTAAAATGGATGAAATCTGACCCTTTTGGGGAGTTTTATACTGCGCTAACTGCTTAACATGTCAAAATGGATATTAATGAATTTACACCCTTTTTTTTTTCCTTCTACATTTCTATTTGTATTGTGTTTGCAAAGTTTAAAACAGAAAAGTGATTGGAATTAAAAATTATTTCGTGCAATAATATTCTGAGTGTGGGGTGTGTGCTATATTAGGCGGGATGGTAATGTTAATGATGTTTTTCTGTTTTTTTGTATTTTCTGAAAAAGAAAAGAGGAAGAAAAGCTTGAAGCTACTATTTTGAATAGAATTGTTTATCTATCAGTGTCTGCTTTCTTTCTTTTTTTGGGTGTAAAAGAGGGCATGATGTGGGTTTGATCTGTAGAAGTTGCTGTGTTTCCCACCCAGTGATCTCTTATTTGTTTTCGTCCCTGGCAGATTATGTTGATCTTTATTTTAGAAAACAGGAAATATTGATATCTGCTTCATGTTAAAATGAAGCACTTCGTTGCTGGGATGCTGTCATATTTCCCAAGCATATAACGGATGACTTTTTTGATATTTGGGCAGCGTAGTTGGCAGCTCGTATATAATATCGAATCGGTAACGTATTCATCCATTTCCCATTTCCATTTGATTTGTAGATGCTTTCTTTTTTATTTCTTGTGGAAGTATTTAATTTAAATGACAACTTTGGATCCTACTATGCCTCCCCAACAAACCATGAAAAGAAGTTCTGATGGTGCTTGGTGAGTCCAACATGAAGCTATGAATTATGAAGAAGCAATTGCTTTTTGTTGCGTTAGGCCACTGTGCTCAGTGTCCAATATTTCTCCTTGAAATCTGTGTCGCTTGCTCCTGCTATCTAGAAGTGGGCTGGACTGGAGAGGCCCCCATAAAATAAAACCTTGCAAACATTAACCATCTATATCTCTACTGCATGGTGCTATGCTAATGCCTATTTTTCGGCAATCAAAAGTTGTACAGTTTGCAAAGGACCCACCAGTTTGGAGCAACAAATTTAAGAATGACAGGTGGCCAAACTATTCATGAACAGTATTGTTAGCTTAGCACCCTCTATAATTACTCAGTGTTTTTGAAAGCTTTGTCTCCTTAAAAGAGGTCACAACAAGAAGTCACTACTATTATTATTAGCATTTACAAGACAGAGAAAGAAAAACAGATTGTGGGGTTGGCTGTGGGCCCCTTTTGAAAAGTGAAATCTCACCCGTCCATCCATCCATCCATCCATCGCTACTAGGTTGCAGACAAATTTGGGCTACTGGTGGGCCCACCATAACATCACCCCACCAAGTTGGGGTGTCTCACTCATTCGCTGCCACAAAATTCTTTAATGTTTATTTAAGATTCACCGTGTAACCTACCTAACTGAGACCCCCAACAACCTTCCTTAGATAAGATAAGAGCCCTTATGAAACCAAACCCACTATTTGGAATCTACCAAATTTAGGTGGGACAGGACAGGACAATAGGGTTCTGAATTGGGCTTAGGCCCACCATGTGTTTCTTAACTTTATCATTGACATCTATCCTCCTATCCTATGTGGTCCTACTACTAAGCCCAATCTTTCATCTAATAAAGAAACCTGAAAAAAACAAAACATGAACCAAATATTTTCCTTATTAATAATATAACACCATTAAAGAACCAAATAAAATTGAGAAAGCCTTCTGCCACTTTGTGAACATAGTCGATGCTCAAGGGTTTCTGTCATACCATTGTCCAAATGACTTTTATAATGTAAACAAGCGCTTGAATATTAATCTTTAGTTCTCAAGCCTTTAATTTCAGTGGGAAAAAAGTGTGTACCAAATGTGAGAGGCATGAAAAATAAATAAAAGCGTATGCGTGTTATTTGCCGTTAATTTATTATAAAAAAATACAGAGTGTTGTCATTTGCACCACATTACTGACCATCTCTCTAAACTGATGATTCCACTTACGGGCGACATTTATAATAATCATTCAAGTCGTTGATGTAAAAGCACTCAAAGTAGATGAACTCAGATTTCATGAAATGATCCCATTCCCATACGTATAATATAATAATGTGAAAATTTATGTCACTCACAGCCTCTAAAAAGGCTACGTGGCTCTATCCCTGCCGATTATTGTGCACAAGGACTAGGTTGAGCTCGGTGTTTTTTCTACGGTCCTCCTATGTACTAAGTGCATATGCAAAAAGTGGTAGTCTACCACATTTCACAATTGAAGATGCAAGTGGTAACAAATCTCAGCTGTTGGATCAATTGAAAACCAATCCAATGGTGACATTTGCCTATGCACTTAGTACATAGGAGGATTGAAGAAAAATCGTTCCTTCACACTCCATAAATGTTGTCCAATTCTATGCCAAGGGTGACAACAGTAAGTTTTCTTTAGTGCGACTTTGGAAGGATAGTGTGTGATTCCAGTGGTAATGTAATAAATTCAAGTGTTAGTATTTGGAGTAATAGGAGTGTGTGTGTGTGTTTACACATGCTAGTACTCAAGAGAGCAATGTACCAATCCGACCATATGAAAGTGCATTCGCATTAAAGGCGAAATCGCACCAAATAAAAAAAAATGTAACATGATCAAAACTCGTTAATTAGCTTAATCCTACTTATTTCCACACTAATATCAAGTGATGTGGAAGGATTTTTGTTTTTGTGTTGCTGTGATTTAAAGGATTGAGAAGGACATGGTGATTGATAAAGAAATTGATTGCATACCTCAATTTGTAAAGAATCATTTTTACAAGAAAATCACAACTTGCACTCATAGTAAATAAAAACTCGTTCATCCTCGCACACAATCAAATCACAGTTTGACAGATATTTACTTATCTTTCCTCTTTGTAAGTGGACACTTGTTTAACTGTGATTTGTCTACATCAACAACTTGTAATAATCAAGCATTGTTCTGGATTGTATTTAATTGGGAAGTTCACAAGTATATGATTCTGGTCTTTCAAAGGATGCAAGGACAATTCTTCCGACAGAAAGCGGCATTGAATTTTCATGTCATCTTTTGTTAGAAGTTTGCTTTCATGGTAAAGCAATGGGAAACAATTCGTTTTTCTCTGTTGATTTTGTTCCTCTGCCACTAGCAAAGCATTATGTACAGAATCATCACCAAAAATGTCCCATCCATTAACCTGTACTTCTACAAACCCTCACACTTTTGGTGCGGTATCTTTGGCAATTAGAATTATTTGTGTTGCCAGGTTTCTTACTTCTCTGTCAATTGTGGGGCAAACCGTCACATGGTGTTACTAATCTATCCATTATAACACGAGCGGACAACAAATTATTGGTGCTACAGTCACACCGAAAATGTTGTACGGTTTGCGTTAATAAACAAACCTACGATCTATAACAATCTTTAAAGAGCTCACTATTAACACCTCTTTCTGAACGAGTAGTTTGGATAGATAGATGGATCCCACCATAACCACTTGATACTTTTTACATTAGAGATCAAGTTAGATATAACATATTTCCGAGAACAAATACAAATAGACTTTACGGTACTGATATATCCAACAGAGTGTGGTAATGAGAGGAAAAGGAGTCAGAAATCAAGTTGTAGTGTATATATCAATCTCTATTTGAATCATACAAAGAATCTGAAGACCACCGTTGTTATGGTTGCTCCTTCAATCTGGGGGAAAATTTAGGCCGCACGGCTTTCGCTCGGTGATACTCTACTATTGAGAAGTATTGGCGGCAGCCGTGGCTGGCGAAGTAAAACAGAGATTGAGGGCTGTTGGAGTTGAGGGTTGCAAGGGGTGGACAGCAGCGGAGGGAGTGGTAGCTGAAAATGAGAATCCTGATGATGCTGCAGTAGAGAACAGTGGCATTGGGGTAGCACTGACCTGGCCATGCATTTGCCAAGCCCAGTTGGGGGGTCCTTGAGATCCTAATGCAATTCTCTTCTCTGTTGCTCTTTCCTGTCAAATGATTCAAGAGTAGACTATTAGTTTGAAGACTTGTATTTTACACAATCAAGGTCTTCATCCGAGTGTGAAACACAACTTCCTCTCATACCTTAAATGAAAGCTAAATTGGAAAAAAAAAAAATAGATCATTCTTCACATGAAATATCGTTTGATTCGATTACAGAAGCAAATAGGACCATATTGTCTAATACAGCGACTACACTATAGGAGCAGCGACAGTTCAACAGTTCAGTGTTTAAAGTCATAAGAAGTTTTTGATAGTGTATAAACCACAAAAATTACAAGCACTTAAAAAAGGACCAAGTCTTACCATGTTATTAAACGTTACTTTTATAACTCTGTTTTCCCGACATCTACTATCCACAATTGAAAATATAGAAAACAGAATACAAAGTCTCCCAACCCAACCTAATCAGTTTGCACCTAACCTGAGTTAAATTTAGTTACAAAGTTTGGTTATGTGGCAACTTCTTTAATTATATTCAGTTACCAGTGGGATTTTTCAGATAAGTCGAGCTATGATGGTTATTGCAAAAATGGTACCGTTATGGTCAGGGGAATAAAACAAAGTCATATAATGAATACAATTAAACTTAAGTTATATCATTTATAGACAAAGCATTTAAATTCACCTGATTGGAAAAGTAACTAGGATATACACCATTCCACAATGGTGGGTGCTGTGATGTCATTACTAGCCCTTTGAAAGGTGGATCACTCATCGTTGCATTTACATTGTGCTCCATCTGCAAAGTCAGAGAGGATGTTTAGTTTTAGCACCAAGACATGCGTGACATGTTTCATCATTATGTGCCTAAAATAAGTGTAAAAGGACCTATAACAAGCCAAAAATTAAAACGCATTATTTTGTTTTGGCAGCTAGCAAAAACAAATGAACTACAGCAGAAGTAATCTTTTACTTTCAGAGATATTAAGAGAGGCAACAGGATATATATTAGTGTTTGAAGCCATCTGAAACCTTAAACCTTCCATCCAAAAAATTGAGGAAAACCTTGAAGATGGGGCATCTCAAGATAAAACTATCTACTGGAACTGATATATGTCAAAATAATTTTAAGTACCCTCTTTCCATTGTGCCCATCAAAAGGGCCGGAATGGAATTGAAGATGCCCCTCGACTTCCTTTTGACAATTGCCAAATGAAGGGGGAGATATCCCCAAATTCAGATCAAGATTGTGATCGCCATCTGCATCAGGGAGAAAAAAAAATATAAACAGAATTCTACGAAGACAAATTTCTGGAAAATTTTCTAATTAGTAAACCACCTGCCTTGAAAACAGGAGATGCGTTTGAACTACCTCAAAAGATAGTGATATTTGTAAAATCGTACCTTCATTACCAGCCTCAGATATCATCTCCCCTTCATATGTGCTTGGCTCAAAGTTGGTGACTGCTTCCCTTCCATTACATTTGATTGCTGCCTTGTCATAAGCCCTAATTTCCAGAAAAATCAAAAGGGAGAGATGTGTTGGATGGAAGCCTAATGAGGTTGAGAATTCAGGGTAATAAATTCAGTCAGGTAGAGTGTAATTCATGACATTAGGACCTTGCAGCTTCTACTTCACTGTCGAATAGCCCAAGATATATATACCTGCATGCAAGCATTGTAACCTCCATGATGAAACGACCGTCCCCACAATTTTTTTTCTTTGAAATAGGCACTTGGACTTGTTGTTTTTTTTTTTTTACAAGGAAAAGAGAAGACAACGACTGATTGAGAATTAATCCAAAATTAATTCTCAGTTCAAACCGACAACCTCTGAACATATAAAGTCTAAACCGAAACCTACTGTAAGAAATTCAAAATTCCATAAAATAATTCCTCACTTTTTGCCAAGGAACTGCCCCATTCGAGCTTCCCATCGGCCACATTTGTGCAGCGTAACCCCTCTATATCTCGAGCTCCCCCTTGAGAAACCAGTGCTCTGCCTCCGTAGTATGTGCACGAATTCTTCCTTGGTCAAATTCTTCATCTGCTCATTCATTAAAAATAGATCAAAATATGATTCCACTCACCATATGAAATTAAGCAGACTTAAGTTCATCAAGAAACAAGTGCATTATCCTACCTGTTTCAAATCCTCCTCATAATCACTGAGGTTGTAATTGATATCAGCATCAACTCCTCTGAACTTAATAGCAGCTCGATCGTAGGCTCTAAATTCAGCAAACCCAATTTAAGAATACTACTAATAATACAAACAGTAGTAACCACAATGACTAATTATCTAAATTCAGAAACAGTACGAAATCCAAGCAAAAAGATATGAAGAAGGCTTTTTACCTAGCCGCAGCATGAGCAGTGTCAAATCCACCTATGTCAAACCCAACACTTAAATTTTCATCAAAAACTTTCCAAATAGAAAAGCATGACAAATAATTGCCTTAATAATTACTATAACTAAATCCAAGCTAATCAAATGGGCAAGGTCAAAAACACATACCCAAATACACTTGTTTCCCGCAGTCCCTGCACCCAGCAAAAAGTAAAAATAATTAGTAAATCGGATTAATACTATATGAAACAGATGCATTTGTGTAATTGCAATTCAAACTCAACCCAAAAGAAAACAACCCATAAAAAATTAGATTAAAATAAGCAAACCCAAGTAACGAAACATGAAACACAATAGAACGAAATTAAGGAAATCAAAATTGGACTAACCAAATATGAGATTCCCATCTACCAGTTCTTCTATAGAAGGTGACCCCTCTATACTGAGAGCTCCGAGACCTCGGCCCTCTTCTGCTCTTCTTCACCTGCTGTTGCTGTGGTGGCGGTGCGGCTGGTTGCTGTTGTTTCTGTTGAACCAACCTGACCTCTCCGGACCCGCCATGATCGAACCCAAGCTCCATCAAGTTCTTCCTCACCAAAGACGACGACGCTGACGACTGCCCCTGGCCGGGCCAATTGCTCAGGCCCCCGGTGACCGGGAACAGCTCCTTAGTCACGACGACGTCGTCTTCATCTTCTCCGCCCCTGACCTTGAGAATATCGAAGTTGAAGGTCGTGACGGCGTCGTATCTGGCGGCGCGTGTGGAGCACGAGTCGTCGTTGGTGCTGGATGCGTCAGCATTGACCACGGACGAGTTCGACGTCCCCGACTCGTCCATTTGGGTGCCGCACGACTCGACTTCGTTTGGGCCAGAACTGACGACGTTCAGATTAAGATCCAGCATAGCTCAGCTCTCTTAATATAAATTTTAGTCCCTCTAAATACAGCTCCGGTTCTAGACTTTTCAGCTCAGTCAGCTGACCGTCGATCGCCGGCTCTAATCGGACGGTGGAGATCGACCGAATCAGACACTAGTACAAAACACCGAGAAGCACATGATCGGAGCTCAAACTTGGAATTTTAGAAAGCGTACAAACGGGTGCGTCGGCGATCGCCGGAGATTGTAAAAAAGAGAAAGGAAGTGGGAACGGCGTCGTTTGCCTAAGCTAATGAGTTAATAAATTGCATTACTGATATAGTCGGCGGCGATGGGAGGCTGAGAATGGAAACCTCAACGGCGTCGTTTAATATGTGTGTGTTGTGATGCCATAACCATAAACTAGGAGACTCATAGAGTCATGGAATATAATCGGCTTTCAGAGAGAGAGAGAGAGAGAGAGGTGATAGGACGCGTGAGGGAACATTTCAGACCCATTTTAAGCGGACGGGAATATATATTTAAACATTTCTCGTTCTCTCTCAACCGGTTTCGTCTGTCACCGGTCACTTTGATATTGCCAAGAGATTTTTTTTTTAGTTACCGGTGTCTCATACATGGGAACACCCGTCTATAAGTTTTTAACCACTACCCATTGACCGTTGCCGACTTCATGTATACATACGGTAAAATTATATAATTTAACATTTTACCATGTGTCATTTTTGTTGGCAGCCATGGTTAAATTTGCTTGGGTTACATTGGTTGCATATCTAACAGTTTAAGTTTTTGGAGTTTAGTGGTTGTCTAATATGGTATTAGAGCTCTAATTTATGGAAGTCTGAATTTGAAACCTCCAAACCTCATCTCGCATATTAGAACGAGTGTCAGCTTAATATTACATCGTGAATTTGTGTATCTCTTCCGGTCTCAGTTAATGTAATAAGATTATGTCTACTAGTATTGTTTGGTATCCCTTCTAACATTGAGAAGATAATACAACTAGGTTAAAAAGTTTCTACTTAACTTTTTTTTTTTTTTGGTCTGTTTTAACATTAAAATTAGAATTATAATATATGATTATATTTATAACAAAAGTTTAAACATAATTAATATGTGTAGTCAAGATACATCATGATAAAAGGTATGTTAGTCAAACTAGACTCCAATTTCACTAAGACTATTGGTGACCAAAAAAAAACGTGGCCCAATTGGTTTTGGCGACGGTGAAACCACTAATGAGATTGGAAATCAATCAAATCTGTCTATTTTATAAGATATTTGCTAAAATCTAGCAGCAAGCCACTCAATTTTCCAACTTTTTGGCTCAAATAATGTCACTAAATTCCTTGCCATTTTCATTTCAGATAATATTTAATACTATGTCTTTAACACATTTTACGTCCCGTCTTCGTTCTTATGTTAGATTCCCACTTCTATCTCATTTTTTTCAATTTTAATTTAACTTTTCATATTAATTTAGTATGAAAACATGGTTGGAAGCTTGGTGGAGTCGGAGTAGGCACCGTCCATGGCTGTATCCTATTTTAGGTCACTTGTGGACAATTTTTTTTGTTTGTTCATGGGTGTAATGCAAAATGTATGAGTCATTTATCATTTGAAATCCCATCTGGACAATATTTATTTGATAATGGGCCAACTTGATTGATACAGATACAATTTATTTTGAGGAACCTAGTTTTTATAATCAATTTGCAACTTGCTTATTTAAGAAAGCTACGTGTAGTGTAGGAAATATTATTTCCACGTTTGTTTTTGCCAAGTGGCATTGTTAAGGTAGCAAATGTCAATTGTTTCGACTCCGACAACACCAATAATATCTTGATTTAATTTGGTATGAAAATTACTCAATAACTAGTTTGGCTAGTCAATTTTAAAATGTTATGTCAACAACGTTAATAACATTTATCTCTACATTCGAGATTGTGTGTTCTAATCTCTCTCTTCTAATATCGCTTGTATCAAAAGAGAAAATTATTTACTAACTAGCCTTTAATTTAGTGGTATTTATCTTCAGTTCGTTGGAGGAGATCTCATGTTTATAATGAGTTCGATACTTAATTGTATGTATATTAGTTCGTTAGTTATTGACCTGTTATAAAAATTTCACATATTGTTTGTAATTGTAGGTTTTGAAAAAGAAAAAAAAAAAAAGAAGCGAAAATTATGATAATATTGTAGTTGGAGATCCCGTAACATTTTTTTTTTCCAAACTATCCATGTGATTTACAATTTACTTCAAAGAAAGGATAATATTCCAATGCCATCGCCACCTGGCGTCCTCTCCTTTCAGGATCACTTGATTTTGAGCTTAAATTTTACACGTGGAAAAAAATGACGGGTCAAATAACGGGGTGGGCCCATACGTGAGGACAAGGGAAATCTTTGCCATATTTATTTCAATCAAATCATAATCTTGCCCGTTTTCCAATGGACCCTACCTTTTTCGACTCATCTGTTACTTTCTCCATTTAGGTAAAAATACGATGAATGTCTCTCCATCTCGTATGTACCGCGCTAAATACGACTTTTACCAAATTCCGGCAGTAAAAAAGTAATTCGGCCTGTTTAAACATGGTGACCGAAGGATCCGACGGTTGGGATTAATTCGTATTGGCTGCGTCAGCCCATATCAATGCTGGGAATTCCAAATGTATCCTCTGCCGGTCAATACCCAACCATGAAATACACGTGCATTATGAGTGTGATGAGTTCTTTGTGCTTAATTACAAAAATACCATTCTTGTACCTAACAAATTGGGCCATGCTATAGTAGTACAGTAGACCAGAACTGCAAGATTGCACACGAAACGCATGTTTTCCCACCAATAGTTATTGTCACTCTGAAAAAGTTGTAAATTTGTTTATAAATTTAAACGAGACGGGTCAAATATGATCACTTTAGAATGATAATAACAACTCCCTTTGATTTATGCCGTTTTTAGATGACTTACAAGTAGGCATGTAATAAGCAAATCGGAGATGGAGCGGAGCACTTGAAATCCGACCCAACTCGATTTTAAAAATATTTGAACTCAATCCGATTTGAAAACTCGACTGATCATTAACAACTAGATTCATATTTGATTAGTTGAATTATCCGATAACCCGATCCGAATGATTTTATATCATATATATATACAAATAATGAATATTTTAATTCTCGTACATTACAATGAATTCACCCTTGTTTTTGTTCATATAGTACGTACCCTAACACTAAAAGGGCAGGTAGAGTAAAGTGACCTAGAGAGTGAACAGCCGACATTTTGTTTACCTAACCGGAGTCATGAGTTTTACCGACAAAGCAAAGAAAAGAAAAGAAGAAAGAAAAGAAGATTGTTGGCTTACTCACACACTCACCAAAAGTCGAGCAAAATGATATAATAATTGGAAGATTCTTAGGACAAGAAATAACCACGTAGCTGAAGAAAAATATATTAGTCGTCGCAAATACTCATGTTCATTTTCCTTTCTATAAAACCCCGAGAATCCTTAGCAATCGGGAAACATCAAATCTAGAAAATTTAAAACCTGTCTCTAGGGTTTCATTCAAATTCAACAAAGAAATAAATGATGTTGTTGCTTTCCCTTTTCGCCTTTTGCAAGATTCAACGAGTTTATACCTTAAAAAGAAGGAGAGATTCAAAGTGCATGTGGGTGTGAACATAGCTTTAGCCTCGTTTTAACTTCAACCAACAAAGATTTCCCATTTTTCTATGACTCCATGACCAGACAAATGCGTTGCATGCTGCCGATGCCGATGCCGATCCATCAAATGCAAAACACGTGCGTTAAACTTTCGTTTGGTATAATATCATTTTATTATTTTCCATCATATTCGTATGATTCTGTATGAATCAGATTTGTTCGCACCTCACAGTGCCAGTGGAAAAATCTGGTTTGAAGAACTTATCCGTTTGCACCTTATCAATTCTTTTGTTCTTCTCTGCTCATAGGTTAGGATTCTCACGCGTACAACAACAACAACTAATTAAACATATGCGTGATAGAAAAGTATCTTTTGATAAATACAATCGTAATATCGAATGCGATAACTTATAAGAAAATAAAATTTGAGACTTTTTTTCTTACACTCGATGTCCTAAGTTCGATTCCCGTCTTGATATATACAGGTGATATATGGGCTGGTTTTAGAATCTCCTAATCCACAATTATAATTTTTTGTGAACTAAAAGCCTGTCCAAACTCTATTCTTGGATTCCTTGGCTATTATGGAATCTAGTTGAAAATAATCTATCGTCGTTCTCTTTGCTTATCTTTTTTCAGATTCTGTGTAATGCTTTAGTTAAGTATACATGTATTGCTTCATTGTGAAACTTAATTAAGGGGCAAATTTCTCATCAAATTATTCTTTTTTTAGCAACGATCAAAAAGAAGAAGATAATTATGAACTCCCACAAACTTAACAATGATAGTGGATGAAACAAGGATTAGCTTGGCCAAGTGGAAATCATAATTTCCTCCCAATAATGAAAAGAAAAAAAATTTCAACAAGTCTTATCGTTTATTGGTGATGTGGACATCCAGCACATGAGCAAAATCAATGGGAAGAAAAATCTTGTTGATGCCTTTACACAAATTTATGGGTTTGGTAGGTCTATGTTTAGTAACTTGTGTGGAAAAAACCATATATATTTTTTCTATAAATTTAGGATTAGTTCTTTTTGTGGCCAATTCTATAAAGGATTAGTTAGAGAAATCAACATGTTGATTACAAATCATAAGGTTCATGCATGAATTCAAGCCTTTCCAACACACACAGTCAATAAACAAAGAAACAAAAATAGACCCATAATGTTTAATACAAATAACAGAGGTCTCGGATTCGAACTCCATGACATCATTTGTATGTGTGTGTGTGAGAAATCTCTCTCTTGTCTGGTTTAGATTATTACTTAGACTAAAAAGAAAAAGAAATTACAATAAATTGTTTTCTTTTCTTTTTTATTTTTCAAAAATAAAAGAGAAGAAAAAACAGAACAAAAGACTGGTGAATCATTTTGTCTGCTTTTTAAAAATAGGTCATCCGAGTTGACAAGAAAGCACAAACTGTGGCAGTAGAAAAGATACAAAATAAGCAATAAATAAAGTAAGAATACAAACAAAATGAGTGAGGATGAGAGAATAAAAAAACTAATTTTTTTTTTTTTTGAGTCACACAATTAGAAGTACCTTCCCATTAAGGTAATCCTCTTACCTTAAAAGTTAAAAATTTGGTAAACTTAATTTCTAATTCTAGTAACTTCAACCAACCACTTCCCCACCACCATGATTGCGACTTTTCTACCGGCTACGGCCGGTTGCCCTAATACATCCAATTCAGTTCAAAGCTGTACCCAAATTCCTTCGTCTCACCACTCCCCGTCTGCCACGTGTATCTCTTTTTTTGCAGCGATCTCCACCGTCCACCCTGATCTGTTCCGACGGTCGATGTGGCCAGGAAACATAGGATATTTTTCTCTGGAAATGATTGATCTTTGAAGAGGAAGAGCTGGAAGAGGCAAAATCTGTACTATCATTAAAGTGAAGCTAAAGTTATGGGAAACTTCTTTTATTTCATGTTCATATCAACAAAAAGCTCTCTCGACATTGGATTTTCCAGCTCATTTAGACATTAGCCAGATGATTGTGTTCATTTCATTTCATAGGTTGGTTTCTTTCCAAAAGTTCGAATATTCCTCATATTTCACTACCAAAAATAACCTAATCAAGCCAATGTGATCTAACCCGGTAAAAGATGGTCTTGACTTGCAGTTCAATGGTTTCAAGTTCAAATTCCCATACCACACTGATAATATGTGCAAACCTCATTTCCCTTATAATTTAGACTATCGCTTGTATTAAAAACAAACCTAATCGAGTTAAAAGAAAGTCTTCCCCACTTGGGTTTGGTAAAGCAAATGCCAAACCATTTTCATTTATTTTAATTCTGAAGATTTTTTTTTATAAAAATTTAAAATTTTTCACATATAACAAACATATACATATTCTGAAAAACTTGTATTGTAAAGGATAGAAATTTGTGAGTGTTCTTGCTTTATTCAATATGCTTGATCGTTCATTGTATCGGTCTCACATGTAACCAAGTATCAAAATTCACGAGTTTCTAATCCATTAGAGTGACGCCAAAACATGGTTCAACGAACAATAATATCAGATTCAAACTATGACATAAATGACTTTATATGGTACATCTAATTCGAGCTACGTTCGTTAAATTATTTAGGTTTTCGACTAAGAACAGTAGCCTTAGGTCTATGTAAACTCCATCTTAAAACCTACAACTATTGAGGTTTGAAAATCATTCACCACGTGAACGACTGTTACTAACACATCCCAAGTAAACCAACAACCATTAGGAAAAAAAAGTTATTCAAAGCACAACATGATGAGCAAGGAACTTGGCGATAATGCACTACCCTACAAGGTGGCTTGTCAATATAGCAATATTTTATAGGTGGATTAATTAATTGGAAGAAACAATATAAAAAGGAAAAATAATAAATAGGGTTTTGCCTTTTTTTTCCTTTTGGGTGGGTACATTGTCTCTGCAAGAGGTGTACGAGGTTTAGGCCTAGGGAGACGTGGACGCTCCTTCTCCATTCATGGAAAGCCCTTCCCTCAATATTTTAATCCTTCGTTTTGTCAAACTTTCTACTTTTATTCATTTTTTTTATTATTTTATTATTTGGCTTTTTATAATGGTTTTTCTCAGTCTTCTTCATCAGCAATTATTGATTACTTTGAGATGATGAGGAGGAGACATAAAATAATAAAATAATACATAAATGAAAAATATCCAAGACGTTAAATTACTCATTTGCCCTTACTGTTTGAC